>NC_135232.1:41363432-42656432 GCF_051348905.1 Ranitomeya variabilis | reverse complement strand
TAAAAGCTATATTAAAGTTACTATTGATGCGAGAGGATTTTAAGCGGAGACATGGCCATACACCCTTAACCAAATCAGAGGATGCCAAAAATCTAAACATTAACCACCTATGGATTGGTGAAATTTGCTTCGAAAGAACCTATTAATATTGTTTTCACTATTTTAGTGAAAAACACACCTGTGGTCTCCGAAGAGACCTATACACCAATACTTCCTGTCATTCAGACTTTGGTAAATAGCGCTTAGATAAAGCTAGTAAAGCTAAGCTGCTCATTCAGTCCCAAAGGGGACATAGACTCAAGAAAGTAGATCCACCTCGTTTCACGCTGCAAAATTTTACGGTCCCAGTCACCCAGCCTAATCGATTGAGGGACGGTCTCTATCACCTGAAACGAGAATGACATCAGGTCACCTTGATGCTTCTCCACCATGTGACGTGCAAGGGGGGTCTCTCTCTTATGTTTAATATCTCCTTATTTTAAATTGTCTCTTAGTTTTACCGACATAATTAAGAGGACAGCTACACGTGCATAAGTAGACCACCCCTGCAGTCCCACAACTGGCAAAATCCCTATTTTTAAAGATGCGTCCCGTAACAACACTACTAAAAGTAGTTGACTGTTTTACCCTTTTATATGGGTAATTTTTACTCAATATTAAAAGTTATATTTTAGGGGTATTATTTGGTTCTTTTTGGTATATAAGTATTTATTGAGCATGAGGCCAAGTGCACTAAACCTTTGAGTAGTAAAAGTAGCCATCTGTGAACTAAGCAACTGTGTCTTCACCATCAGTCTTGTAAGCAAATGAATTGCATGGTCTCTAAGCAAATGGCGGTGGCTGAACTCCACATTAGCTGTACAATGGCAATGGTGACCATGCATGGGGCACATTCAAGGACGTGTCGTGGGTTAATGGCAGTGGAAACACATGGTATGCACCAGAAGAGATAAGTGAATCTGCATCTACCTTAATTCCTTCCTGCTGACAGAAAAGCTGCAGAGCGCTTCCATTATTTTCTGGGAAGCTTGCTATATGGAGGTTAAAGGCTGGAGACCTTCGTTCTCTCTCCTCGGAAAAAATTTGTTATTTTACATTTGAGCCTAATAGAACAGCTAAGAATGTCATGGACAATCGCCCTGATATAAACACAGGAAGCCATCACCAAATAATCAGCTCGTATTCATCAGGAGAAAAGTCTCTTTATTGATATAACCATCCTCTATGCAAAAAAGCGTTTCCTCACCCTCATAAAACTATCCCTTTAAAGGGCCATTTCTATCTTCTTACATGGGTATTGTCCAATAGTACTGGCAAATTCAAGCAGTTTTGCAATTTACTGCTTGTTAAAATTTTCAGCCGTTCTTGAGATATTAACACTTTTGTTTTGTGTACAGTTTGTTGCCTTGGTGACCGACCACCACTGTTAGACAGCAGAACATGTGCCGTGCTTACAAGCGCTTTTTCTATTGAGCCAGTAAGCACGGTTCTGAAACTGGTGACGACTGTAAGATCGCACTGTTATTTCCTTATCTTAAGCTAAGCCAGCTTCAACAAGACAAGACAGACCGCAGCAGTGGTCGGTCTGCTAGGAAACCAGCTGTGAACAAAAGCAAAGCATTAATATCTCAAGAACAGCTACAAATATTAAAAAGCAGTAAATTGCAAAAGTGCTTGTTTTTTCAAGCACTATCAGACAGTATTCATTTATGAAAATGGGATTTACTCTTTAAAACAATAAATTAATTTATCCTGAAGTTGGAGCCTCATGTAACATGTCTGACCACAAAATCTTAAAGGTGTTATCCAGGCTTCAGATATTGATGATCTATCTGCGGGTTGTCCTCAATATTACATTGTTGGCTGTTCCTGATTTTCGGAACCCAACCAATCAGCTTTGACCAGATGTACACCGTAACACTGTGTAGTAGTGGTTACTGGGTGCTGCAGTTTGGCTGAGCTGCAGCACCCAGTAAAAGCTACTACACAGAGAACGTACCCGTGCTGTCCTAGCTCTGCTCACATACTGCCGCCACCAGAAGACAGGCGATTGCTGGGGGGTGCCGGCCGCCCCAAAATCTGATGTTGACGACCGATCTTAAGGATAGGTCATATTATTATTATTTATTTATATAGCACCATTAATTCCATGGTGCTGTACATGAAAAAGGGGTTACGTCCAGAGTTATAGATATTGTTTACAGTAAAAAGTTTACAGTGACAGACTGGAACAGAGGGGAGAGGACCCTGTCCTTGCGGACTTACATTCTATGGGACAGAGGTGATGAGGTTGTTGAAATAGGTTTGTTTGGAGAGGTGAAGGGCACAGTTGTATGTTTTAAGCATGAACTTATAATGGATGAAATCTTCGGGTAGATTAGATTTTCTCCACAGACGTTCGGCGCACCTGGAGCACCGCTGCAGGAAACGTGTTTGCAGCGCGTGCCACGGTTGTTGCCGTCTGTGCTGATTTTTGCAGGGTTTCATTTTGCACTTTGCAGGGTTTCATTGTAATGCTTCAGAGCAGAATCGGGACATGAGATGGAGGAGATTGGGGCCACTCTGATTTATATTGCTGTCTGACTACAACTAGAGGGTCATTTTGGTTATTTAAATGTATGCATTTTAACATGTAGAGAATTTTTGCTTTAGGGTTTCATTAAAGAATTTGGACAGTTGAACTTCTACAGCCTCTATGTATTAATGTGCGTAGCACACTGCAGAATGACTGAATCTGTCAGTGACCTCCTTCTGTAACCCCTTTTCTCTCATCTTCTGATTTTTTTTTTCTAACAAACTAAATTACATTTGCTGTGGAAGTCACAAGGGCCTACATTTTTACTGAAACTCTAATATAAAAACGCATGCATTTAATAAATACAGACCAGACCCCCTGCCAAACTATCCATGTTGTATAAGGGTGAACGTACATGTGGCAGATTTGTTGCAGACATTTCTGTGACTGTCCTATTCATCTTTATAGGACTTGCAGAAATTAATGTAAAAAAATTAGTCCTAAATATGAACCTTTCACCTTTTACATTCCACGTGACAATAACAAGTTAACCCTTTGAATACTTTAACCATAATTGTCTTTTCTTCTCCATCCACAGTTGATCAGCTACTTTGGGGGGTTTCTATTTGCTGCCACAGTTAATAATAACAGAGAACGCTGCCGATCCCAGCACATTCTACAACTGAAATGTGGCATTATGCAATGTCGAATTTCCCATTAATTATGAATTATTATTAAATAATTATGAATTATTCGCTCCGCTTGTAATTTTTGATTTTGGTTTTATTGCATTGTGCATTGGTGTCAGTTGTTAAAATGAGCTGTGAATGAAGAAGACGAAAACATCATGAAAAAAAATAAATTTGCCAAGAAAAATCAAGGACAGTATTAATAGTCACTCAATACTATATAAAGTTTTAACAAGGCATAGTTTTTTTTTTAAATACATTTTTTAAATGTGGAATTTTCCTTGAAGAAGTCAGTATTACACATCGTCTCTAGAGAAAAAAAAATAATTTATAAATTTCTGAAATTTAAAAAAAAACAAACACTCCAATAAAGGTGCGATATTTGTAAAAGGCAAATTGCATAACATTGGTATAGTGCTCAGGGTGGTCAACGTTATCCATAACCATTAACAAATAAAATAAAGTTTAAAACGGAAACCAGACAACATCCCAGCAGGATGAGGAATGAAAAACTTTTGTAAAAGTTTCTAGTGGAGATATAATGCCAATTCTACGTTTTTTTTCCCAAATAAGTACAATCAAACTTCATTCTATAGCCTTATGAGGGTTCCTTTTAGGTACGAGGCTTTCCTCCAGGTTTTAAGCATTCACCTTTTTTTCCTCAAATGATCTGAAAATTATTTTCGCAATTGGGTTTCATTAAAAAACTTTTTTTTCTGTGGAATGATTTGAACCGAGAATCTGTCAATGAGCTTCCTTTAAGGCCAGGTTCAGATGGGTGTATTTAATGGTCCGTATTCAGACCGCTATCCCCAGACTGACCGTGGGTGTTCTGACCCGAACTCACAGCCTCATGTGCGTCTACGAGGCTGTACGTTCAGGTTGGAAGACCTGTGCTTCTTCTGGGTATTGACTATGAAATACGCCCATGTGAACTCTGCCTTATGACCACATCGAAGTTAAGCTCAACTTCGATGTGGTCATAGATCAGCTCAGAAATAGATTAAGGACTAAAGTCTCATTTAGACATTATTTGGATTTACTTTTGTGCATGTAAAGAACTGACCAACTTTCATTAGTGCTTTGGAACGGGTTTTCATGAGTTTTTGGTCAGTGTGTCATCAGTTTTTCTCATATGTAAAGAGTCAGTGAAAAACGGATGCAACTCAGATGGCATCATTGTGCGGTCCCGAGTTTTTCGTGCCCCTATAAACTTGAAATGGGGAGTTTGATCCAAGACTTGGATCAAAAATGAATATGGCTGTGTTTTATATTTTCTTGCGTAGAGTATTCGAAAAAAAAACAACGACATATGAACAGCCCCACACACTATAATAAGATGTGTGATTGGGCCTAAATTTGATGAAAATAGAGTAAGAGTGAAAGAAAAGGATGGAAGTGGAGGAAGCACAGACCGAAACCAAGTGGATTGTGGAGCTTGGTACCATGTCCCCTGTTGGACTTAAAGGGGTTGTCCACTACTTTCAATTAACCCCCTATGTATCCCCCCGGGGCCCCTGATGATTTGTGTAAATACCTTCTTTAGCCGTTTTTGCCTGTGAGCGGCGCTATGCTGGTGCCTGAGTCCGGGTCACGTGACCCCCAGGCTTCAGCCGCCGCTCATTTCCGCCGACGTCATGTCAATTTCCAGACTCTGGAAATTGACGTGACGTCAGTAGCAGGCGTGTCCCCAGGCTCCACAGACAGCAGTCACTCAAAGAGTGACTGGGCTGTGGGCGGGGCTGAGGCTGCCTGCGGGGCCGTGCTGGGGGCGGGCGGGGCTAGGCAGGGATGTGCGGGCGGGCGCCGGTGCTGTGCGGTCCCGGGCGCCGGTGCTGTGCGGTCCCGGTCGCCGGTGCTGTGCGGTCCCGGTTCCCGGCGCTGTGCGGTCCCGGGCGCCGGTGCTGTGCGGTCCCGGTCCTCGGCGCTGGGCGGTCCCGGGCGCCGGTGCTGTGCGGTCCCGGTCCCCGGCGATGTGCGGTCGCCGGCGCTTTGCGGTCCCGGTCCCCGGCGCTGTGCGGACCGGTATGTGCTGGGGGGGGGTGGTGTGTGTGTGTGTGTGTCTGTCTCTGTGTGCAGGCATCGTCCGATGGGACAACAAGTCCCATCGGGCTCTGCCTGCTACAGTGGCAGTCAGTGACACATTAGCCAATGATGGGACAGTAGTAGTCCCATCATCCGGCTAATGTGTTGAATGTAAAAAAAAAAAAAAAATACACATATACAATACATACATACATACATACAACACACGACATGCGACGACACTCACCATGCGACGCCATGCGACAACATGCACCATGCGGCGACATGCACCATTGTCATGATTCCCAATGGCAGGGAAACATCAAAACACAAAGATAACGGACGAGCTCTGGGTGATGGAATCTCGAGCTGATCGTGAGCTAAATCTACCACACAACTAATAGTAGCCAGGGAGCATTCCTGATTAACCCTAGATGCCACGCGCCAGCCGGAGGACTAACTACCCCTGGTAGAGGAAGGAACAGACCTGGCTTACCTCTAGGGAAATACCCCAAAAGATGATAGCAGCCCCCCACATGTAATGACGGTGAGTTTAGAGGAAAAGACATACACAGTATGAAGGTAGATTTAGCAAAGAGAGGTCCACTTACTAGATAGCAGAAGGATACAAAAGAGGACTTCACGGTCAACTGAAAACCCTATCAAAAAAACCATCCTGAAATTACTTCAAGACTCCTGTGTCAACTCATGACACAGGAGTGGCAATTTCAGCCCACAAGAGCTTCCAGCTACAGAGAATAACAAAACTGCAAACTGGACAAAAGATACAAAACAAAAGGACAAAGTCCACTTAGCTGATCAGCAGACTAGTAGCAGGAACATGCAACCGAAGGCTCTGGTTACAATGATGACCGGCAAGGAAATGACTGGAGAGCAAGGCTAAATAGGAAACTCCCAAACACTGATGGGAGCAGGTGAACTGAGACAGCAAAGACACACAAGTCACCAGTACCACCAGCAACCACCAGGGGAGCCCAAAAGCGGATTCACAACAGTACCCCCCCCTTAAGGAGGGGGCACCGAACCCTCACGAGAACCACCAGGACGATCTGGATGAGCCCTATGAAAGGCACGAACCAAATCCGAGGCATGAACATCAGAGGCAGTTACCCAAGAATTATCTTCTTGACCATAGCCCTTCCATTTAACCAGATACTGAAGTCTCCGTCTGGAAATACGGGAGTCCAGGATCTTCTCCACAACGTACTCCAATTCACCCCCTACCAGCACAGGAGCAGGAGGTTCAGTAGAAGGAACCACCGGTACCTCATACCTCCGCAACAACGACCGATGGAATACATTATGGATAGCGAAAGATGCCGGGAGGTCCAAACGAAAGGACAGGGTTAAGAATCTCCAAAATCCTATAAGGACCGATGAACCGGGGCTTAAACTTAGGAGAAGAAACCCTCATAGGGACAAAACGGGAAGACAACCACACCAAGTCCCCAACAAGAAGGCGAGGACCAACACGACGCCGGCGGTTAGCAAACTGCCGAGTCCTCTCCTGGGACAACTTCAAATTGTCCACCACTTGTCCCCAAATCCGATGCAACCGATCCACCACAGCATCAACTCCCGGACAATCCGAAGATTCCACCTGACCAGATGAAAAACGAGGGTGAAACCCTGAATTACAAAAGAAAGGGGAAACCAAAGTGGCAGAACTAGCCCGATTATTAAGAGCAAACTCTGCCAACGGCAAAAAGGCAACCCAGTCATCCTGATCCGCAGACACAAAACACCTCAAATAAGTCTCCAAAGTTTGATTAGCTCGCTCCGTCTGGCCATTAGTCTGAGGATGGAATGCAGACGAAAAAGACAAATCAATTCCCAACCTGGAACAGAATGTCCGCCAAAATCTAGACACGAACTGGGTTCCCCTGTCAGAAGCGATGTTTTCCGGAATCCCATGCAGGCGAACCACATTTTGAAAAAACAGAGGGACCAATTCAGATGAGGAAGGCAACTTAGGCAATGGCACCAAATGGACCATTTTAGAAAAACGGTCACACACCACCCAGATGACAGACATCTTCTGAGAAACAGGGAGATCAGAAATAAAGTCCATAGAGATGTGCGTCCAAGGCCTCTTCGGAATAGGCAAGGGCAACAATAACCCACTAGCCCTAGAACAACAAGGCTTGGCCCAAGCACAAACATCACAAGACTGCACAAAAACACGCACATCTCGAGACAGGGAAGGCCACCAGAAGGACCTAGCCACCAAATCTCTAGTACCAAAAATTCCAGGATGACCTGCCAGAGTAGAAGAATGAACTTCCGAGATGACTCTACTAGTCCAGTCATCAGGAACAAACAGTCTACCAGGTGGACAACGATCAGGTCTATCTGCCTGAAATTCTTGCAAAGCACGTCGCAAGTCTGGGGAGACAGCAGACAAAACCACCCCATCCTTAAGGATACCAGCAGGTTCAGAATCCCCAGTAGAGTCAGGCTCAAAACTCCTAGAAAGAGCATCTGCCTTCACATTTTTAGAACCCGGTAAGTATGAGACCACAAAATTAAACCGAGAAAAAAACAACGACCAGCGTGCCTGTCTAGGATTCATGCGCCTGGCAGACTCCAGATAAATCAGATTCTTGTGATCAGTCAAAACCACCACCTGATGTCTGGCACCCTCAAGCCAATGACGCCACTCCTCAAACGCCCACTTCATGGCCAAAAGCTCCCGATTACCAACATCATAGTTTCGCTCGGCGGCCGAAAATTTATGAGAAAAGAACGCACAAGGTCTCATCACTGAGCAATCGGAACTTTTCTGCGACAAAACCGCCCCTGCTCCGATCTCGGAAGCATCGACCTCAACCTGAAAGGGAAGAGAAACATCAGGCTGGCGCAACACAGGAGCAGACGAAAAGCGGCGCTTAAGCTCCCGAAAGGCCTCCACAGCAGCAGGGGACCAATCGGCAACATCAGCACCCTTTCTAGTCAAATCAGTCAAAGGTTTAGCAACGCCAGAAAACCCAGTTATAAATCGACGATAGAAATTAGCAAAGCCCAAGAATTTCTGAAGACTCTTAAGAGAAGTAGGCTGCGTCCAGTCACAAATAGCCCGAACCTTAACAGGGTCCATCTCAACAGAAGAAGGGGAAAAAATGTACCCCAAAAAAGAAATCTTTTGAACCCCAAAAACACACTTTGAACCCTTTACACACAAAGAACTAGTCCGCAAAACCTGAAAAACCCTCCTGACCTGTTGAACATGAGACTCCCAGTCATCAGAAAAAATCAAAATATCGTCCAAATACACAATCATAAATTTATCCAAATATTCACGGAAAATATCATGCATAAAGGACTGAAAGACCGAAGGTGCATTTGAAAGGCCGAAAGGCATTACTAAATACTCAAAATGGCCCTCAGGCGTATTAAATGCGGTTTTCCACTCATCCCCCTGCTTAATTCGCACCAAATTATACGCCCCACGAAGATCAATCTTAGAGAACCACTTAGCCCCTCTTATGCGAGCAAACAAATCAGTCAACAAAGGCAACGGATACTGATATTTGACTGTAATTTTATTCAGGAGTCGATAATCAATACAAGGCCTCAGAGAGCCATCCTTCTTAGACACAAAGAAAAAACCAGCTCCTAAAGGAGATGAAGAAGGACGAATATGTCCCTTTTCCAGGGACTCCTTAATATACTCTCGCATAGCAGCATGTTCAGGCACAGATAAATTAAACAAACGACCCTTTGGAAATTTACTGCCAGGAATCAGATCTATGGCGCAATCACAATCTCTGTGGGGAGGGAGAGAACCAATCTTAGGCTCTTCAAAAACATCACGATAATCAGACAAAAATGCTGGAATCTCAGAGGGAGTAGATGACGAAATGGAAACCAAAGGTACATCCCCATGAGCCCCCCGACATCCCCAGCTTATCACAGACATTGTTTTCCAGTCAAGGACTGGGTTATGAGATTGTAACCATGGTAATCCAAGCACTAAAACATCATGTAAATTGTACAACACAAGGAAACGAATCACCTCCTGATGGTCTGGAGTCATACGCATAGTCACTTGCGTCCAGAATTGTGGTTTATTACTAGCCAAAGGGGTAGAATCAATACCCTTCAGAGGTATAGGGACTTCCAGTGGCTCTAAATCAAACCCACAGCGCCTGGCAAAGGACCAATCCATAAGACTCAGGGCGGCGCCAGAGTCCACATAGGCATCCACAGTAATAACTGATAATGAACAAATCAAGGTTACAGACAGAATAAATTTAGACTGTAAAGTGCAAATAGACTTGTCAGCCTTCTTTGTGCGTTTAGAGCATGCTGATATAACATGAGCAGAATCACCACAATAGAAACATAACCCATTTTTACGCCTGTAATTCTGCCGCTCGCTTCTGGACAGAGTTCTGTCACATTGCATATTCTCTGGCGACTTTTCAGAAGATACCGCCAAATGGTGCACAGGCTTGCGCTCCCGCAAACGCCGATCAATCTGAATAGCCATTGTCATAGACTCATTCAGACCTGTAGGCGCAGGGAACCCGACCATGACATCCTTAACGGCATCAGAGAGGCCCTCTCTGAAATTTGCCGCTAGGGCGCACTCATTCCACTGAGTAAGCACAGACCATTTACGAAATTTTTGGCAGTATATCTCAGCTTCATCTTGCCCTTGAGATAGGGCTATCAAAGCTTTTTCAGCTTGAATCTCCAAATTAGGTTCCTCATAAAGCAAGCCTAAAGCCAGAAAAAAGGCATCCACATTGAGCAACGCAGGATCCCCTGGTGTCAATGAAAATGCCCAGTTTTGAGGGTCACCTCGCAGCAAAGAAATCCCAATCTTAACCTGCTGGACAGGATCTCCAGAGGAGTGAGGTCTGAGAGAAAGGAATAATTTACAATTATATTTGAAATTCAGAAACCGAGATCTATCTCCGGAAAACACCTCTGGTGTAGGAATCTTAGGTTCAGACATCGGAGTATGTATAACAAATTCTTGCAAATTTTGAACCTTAGTAGCAAGATTATTTAAACCTGCAGCCAAGCTCTGAGGATCCATCTTTAAACAGGTGAGATCAGAGCCATTCAAGGATTAGAAGGAGAGAAAGGCAAAGGCTGTAATTAGAGCTGAAATACAACTGATCCAACTATGAAGCAAACATAGGAAGAAAAAAAAAAAAAAAAACTTTACAGACTTTTTTCTTTTTTCTCTCCTTTCTTCTGCCAGTAACTTTAACACGGGCCGGTCATACTGTCATGATTCCCAATGGCAGGGAAACATCAAAACACAAAGATAACGGACGAGCTCTGGGTGATGGAATCTCGAGCTGACCGTGAGCTAAATCTACCACACAACTAATAGTAGCCAGGGAGCATACCTGATTAACCCTAGATGCCACGCGCCAGCCGGAGGACTAACTACCCCTGGTAGAGGAAGGAACAGACCTGGCTTACCTCTAGGGAAATACCCCAAAAGATGATAGCAGCCCCCCACATGTAATGACGGTGAGTTTAGAGGAAAAGACATACACAGTATGAAGGTAGATTTAGCAAAGAGAGGTCCACTTACTAGATAGCAGAAGGATACAAAAGAGGACTTCACGGTCAACTGAAAACCCTATCAAAAAAAACATCCTGAAATTACTTTAAGACTCCTGTGTCAACTCATGACACAGGAGTGGCAATTTCAGCCCACAAGAGCTTCCAGCTACAGAGAATAACAAAACTGCAAACTGGACAAAAGATACAAAACAAAAGGACAAAGTCCACTTAGCTGATCAGCAGACTAGTAGCAGGAACATGCAACCGAAGGCTCTGGTTACAATGATGACCGGCAAGGAAATGACTGGAGAGCAAGGCTAAATAGGAAACTCCCAAACACTGATAGGAGCAGGTGAACTGAGACAGCAAAGACACACAAGTCACCAGTACCACCAGCAACCACCAGGGGAGCCCAAAAGCGGATTCACAACACACCATGCAACGACACGCAACATGCGCCATGCGACGGCATGCGACATGTACCATGCAATGACATGCGCCATGCGACGACATGGGACGACATGCGCCATGCGATGACATGCGCCATGCGACAACATGCGACATGCAGCATGCGACGACATGCACCATGCAACTACATGCACCATGCGGCGACATGCACCATGCAACGACACTCACCATGCGGCAACATGCGCCATGCGACGGCATGCGACATGTACCATGCAATGACATGCGCCATGGGACGACATGCACCATGCGATGACATGCGACAACATGCGACATGCAGCATGCGATGACATGCGCCATGCGACAACATGCGACATGCAGCATGCGATGACATGCGCCATGCAACAACATGTGACATGCAGCATGCGACGACATGCGCCATGCAACGACATGCACCATGCGACGACATGCGCCATGCGACGACATGCGGCATGCGACGACATGCGCATACAGTACATACATACAGAACATACAGACATACATACATACATTACATGCATACATGCATACATACATACATACATATAGACATACAGTACATTAAACATAGATTACATACTCACCATCACTTGTCACTTTGATCCCCGAAGCCATTGTCATCTGTAAAAAATATTAAAATAATAAACAAACACTATACTCCCTGATCCGCAGAAATCCAATTAAAACGAGTGTCCCTCGACGATCTCCCGTGGAGAGCTGGAGCATCTGCTGATGCAACCACTCACCAGGGGCTCCAGGAAGACAATGAGGGGAGGAAGGTATCCTTCCACAATGTATTCCCCACAATGTATTCCTACGCCCCTGTGAGAAAATAGTCCCTAGTCTCACTTTATGGCATGCTGTATGAGAAAGTTCCCACGCAGCTTTTTGCCATAAAGTGAGACCAGTGAACTTTAGTAACCTCAGTGATACACTGCAGGAGCCATTGCCTCCTGTCAGTGTGTCACTGAGGGTCCTATAGAGCGGTGACATCAACCCTAACCCTAACCGTAAACGTGACAGAAATACGTGGCACTTTAATACGTGACACTGAAATACGTGGCACGTGGCACTTACATACGTGGCACTTAAATACGTGGCACTGAAATACGTGGCACGTGGCACTTACATACGTGGCACTTAAATACGTGGCACTGAAATACGTGGCACTTACATAGGTGGCACTTAAATCCGTGGCACTGAAATACGTGGCACTTACATAGGTGGCACTTAAATCCGTGGCACTGAAATATGTGTCACGTGGTACTTAAATCCGTGGCACTGAAATACGTGGCACTTACATAGGTGGCACTTAAATCCGTGGCACTGAAATCCGTGGCACTTACATAGGTGGCATTTAAATCCGTGGCACTGAAATACGTGTCACGTGGTACTTAAATACGTGGCACTTACATACGTGGCACATACATACGTGGCACTTACATACGTGGCACTTACATACGTGGCACTTATATACGTGGCACTGAAATACGTGGCACTTATATACGTGGCACGTGGCACTTACATACGTGGCACTTATATACGTGGCACGTGGCACTTACATACATGGCACTTACATACGTGGCACTTATATAAGTGGCACGTGGCACTTACATACATGGCACTTATATACATGGCACTGAAATACGTGGCACTGAAATATCGTGGCACTATGTCAGAAAATGTTCATTAAACGGTTAGGGGTGAGGTTAGGGGTAGGGTTAGGGTTTGGATCCCTTTATCACCCTGATGGTGGTGGGTGGTGTTTCCGTGTTTTTTCCTGTTTTTTTCTATAAAAACGCATGCGTTTTTAATGCAAACAAACGCATGTGCTTAAAAACGCATGCGTTTACATAGACAGCAATGCATTTTTTTGCCGCAAATAAACGCATGCGTTTTTTTGCGGCAAAAAAACTATGAAACTGAGCTGTGAAATGATGAATCCGGCCTTGGAATCCGTTTTTTCATGCATGTTTCCATTCAAATCATGCACATTTTCCGTTTATTTACTTATTTCCAAAAACGTCATTAAAACCGCGCATAAACCGCACCAAAAAAAGCATCAAAACTGCATCAAAACTGCACCAAAAACTGCATCAAAACCTGGTGCAGTTTTGCAGTTTTGGTGCAGTTTGCAGTTTTGGTGCGGTATTGATGCAGTTTTTGGTGCGGTTTTGATGCAGTTCTTGGTGCGGTTTTGATGCAGTTCTTAGTGTGGTTTTGGTGTGGTTTTGATGGAATTTTTGGTGCGATTTTGGTACGGTTTTTGCGCAGTTTTGATGCAGTTTTTGGTGCAGTGTTGATGCAATTATGGTGCGGTTTTGATGCGATTTTTTTCAGTTTTGATGCATTTTTTATGCAGTTTTTTGCACGGTTTTGATGCATTTTTTAAATCGCTTTTGTTGCGGTTTTTGCGCGGTTTTTAGGCGTTTTGGTGCGTTTTTGAAAGGTAAATAAAGATGTATTATTGAACAAAAAAAAAGATTTGTGATGTCATTATTGTCCAACCTCCTCTTTTACATTTGTCCAACCCACACTCCTTTAAACACACAGATAGACAGATAGATGATAGATGAAATGGATAGACAGATCTACATATAGATAGATCTATAGATGCATATATCTATCTATTCATATATCTATCTGTAGATGTGTCTGGACAGATATCTATTGATAGATGTATGGATAGCGTAGGGTGTGTGTCCACTGTCCGGATTACATCCAAATGAGCTGCAGATTGTATGCTGCGTACTTGTAGTTCCATCGGATGATGCCTGCACACACACCCCAAAAGACCCCCCCCCCACAGCCCCGCACACATTCGAAGAGCCCACAGACCCCGCACACACCTGAACAGTCCTGCACAGCGCAGCACACATCCGAACAGCCCGCAGACCCCGCCCGCCCACACATAGACGCACACCGTCACCGCCCACACACTTCCATCCTCCCGAGCTGCTGCGTTTCTCGGACCCACATCCGCAGCAAAACTGCAAATCTTTTTTACATCTGCGGTTTTGCGGCGGATGTGCCCGACTCAATGAAAGTCTAAGGCCATGTTCACACATAGCGGTTTTTACCGCGGATCCGCGGCGATTTTGATGCTGCGGGTCCGCAGCAGTTTCCATTGCGTTTACATTAACATGTAAACCCTATGGAAACCGCAAACCGCTGTGCACATGCTGCGGGAAAAACCGCGCAGAAACGCAGCGGTTTAAAACCCGCAGCATGTCACTTCTTTGTGCAGAATCGCAGCGATTCTGCACCCATAGGAATGCATTGAACCGCTTACTTCCCGCATGGGGCTGTGCCCATGATGCGGGAAGTAAGCAGATCATGTGCGGTTGCTACCCGGGGTGGAGGACAGGAGACTCTCCTACAGGCCCTGGGAAGCATAAATAGTGTAAAAAAAAGAATTAAAATAAAAAATGATGCTATACTCACCTCTCAGCGCTGCACGCGGCCGTCCGGTATCAGGGTTGGTGTGCGAGCAGGACCTGTGGTGACGTCGCGGTCACATGACCGTGATGACGCCTGGGTCACATGACCGTGACGTCACGAAGGTCCTTCTCGGCACAGCATCTTTGGAACTGGACCGCCGGGTGCAGTGCCCAGGAGATCGCGACGTCAGAGGGTGAGTATAACCAATTTTTATTATTTTTTACATTACTATTGATGCTGCATATTGCTGCATATGCTGCATCAATAGTATAGGCGGAAACCCGCAGCGGAAATAGCGGAACAAACCGCGATAAATCTGCAGGGATAACCGCAGCGGTTTTGCCCTGCAGATTTATCAATTCCGCTGCAGGAGAACCTGCAGAGCACGCCGCAGAGTGTGCACATAGCCTAAAGGTGCAGAAACGCTGCAGTTCCGCACAAAAGAAGTGACATGCTGCGAGAGAAAAAAGCTGCGTTTCGGTGCGGCCTTTTCCGCAGCATGTGCACAACAAGTCTGCGGCTCACATTGACTTACATTGGTTGTGCAGTACACTGCGGATTTGATGCAATTCAGTGCGGCAAAAAACGCTGTGGATCTGCAATCAAATCCACAATGTGTGCACACAGCCTTAGCATTTAGGGAACCGAGCAAAAAAGCCAAGCAAAAAACAAGTGTGGGATTGCACTTTTTTTGCCATTTCATTGCACTTTGAATTTTTTTCACATTTTCTGCTACACGACATGGTAAAACCAATGGTGTCGTTCAAAAGTAGAACTTGTCCCGCAAAAGATAAGCCCTCACATGGCCATATTGATGGAAAAATTATGGCTCTGGATAGAAGGGGAGCGATAAACGAAAACAAAAAAGCTGCAGGGGTGAAGGGGTTTAGAAACATGGATATGGACATATCTATGGAAATAGACATATATCTGTATGTATCTATCTATCTATCTATCTATCTATCTATCTATCTATCTATCTGTGTGTAATGGAGTGTGGGTTGGACAGATGTAAAAGAGGAGGTTGGACGGAAATGACATCACAAATCTGTTTGAAGCTAGAGGAGGGAGAGGAGGGAGGGGTTGGGGTGTGTTTTGGAGAGGGTGTGCTAGGTTCAGGCTTAGTAGCAGTGCAATGCATCATGGAACTTGTAGTATTAGAGCACAATGACTCAGGAGAAAGGAAGTTGTCGATTAACCCCATGAGAGCTGAATCCAGCACTAAAGTGGGCTGCTACAGCATGATAAAAGGTAATATTGCTAAAATAAACACAGTAGATGTTTTCAGTGGCACATAATAGCAAGATTTATGAAAAAAAAAAAAAAAAGGTTATAGTAGTGGACAACTTCTTTAACGAGAAACTGAGCTTAGCTCCATATCTATATCTCTCTGCATGTTTTTAACTTTCTGTCGTGTCTTGAGTGTATATTTTATTGTTTTTTTCTTACTTCCTTTTTTAATATAGTAACCTGTTTATATAAAGCATCATTTTTGGCGTGGTTTGAGACTTGGCCGTGTTTACTCACTGGTGATGATTGAGACCCTTCACCCATTGGTAGCTCAAGAGGATTATATAAGGGACCCTATCTAGCAGTACTGCATATCGGGAAATGTTCCTGGATTTATCTGGAATTTAAACAAGCTCATGAAGCGGACCCTTTCTTGATAATGACTATACTTCTAAATCCTCTTTTTTGTATTGCTATTGGTTAAAATGTGTTGTGATTTGTTTATGATATTGTATCACTGTGTGGCTTACCATATACCTTATACAACTAATGGTGACGTTCAGATGCAGGGTCGCGGTATGCATTTGCATAGCTTAAACATAAAAGCAGCAATTTCTGCATTTGGTGCGTCGGGGTACTATGAGGTTTTCCCCATAGTAAATTTAAGGCTTCAACAAAATGGCGACGCACATGCGCACCATGCTTGGAGTCCGGCAATTTGCCCGAGGCCTCTCCTATCTTCTGCGTGCGGATGTGACATCATGGGGGATTCCTCCTCGCACTTCGAAGTTGAGTGCCGGGGGCTGATGCACCTGGGACCCGGGGGAGGTGGTGCTATGCGCGACACATTATTGGCCATTATGCGAGTACTAACGCCATATAAACCAGTATATTTTGAGACATGACATGCACACTTCCCCTTGAGAAAGCGGTACGCGAAACGCGCGTCGGGGTGCTTTTGATACTGAGGATGGGCGTACTACATGGGTATGTGTTGGACTTTATTCATTATGTATTCATTGATTCATCTAGGCATTTGCACTGTGCACTTTACAGCCAGTTTGGCCTGGTTCTATATAATGCATGTTGATGTGTTGGTGCTTTTTATGTGAACCACATGTTCCCAGAGCCTGTATGGATTCTCTTTATCTTATTTTGCGCAAATATATTCGGGTATAACTCCTTTCCTCTTATTGAGTATTGTGTGATGTTATTTATGATATTTTTTACTTCAAATAAAATTTGTAATCTTTCTAACACTCGTTTTGTGAGTGGTGTGT
Organism: Ranitomeya variabilis; assembly: GCF_051348905.1. NCBI lineage: Eukaryota > Metazoa > Chordata > Amphibia > Anura > Dendrobatidae > Ranitomeya > Ranitomeya variabilis. The sequence goes on along the minus strand of NC_135232.1, from coordinate 42,639,258 downwards.
CTGGATACCTTGTGTCCCTGTGTGAGGTTATAGTAAGTTTACACACCCCTATACTTTGATGCTATATGGGAACCCTTTTCCATGGTGAAGGTCCCTATATATTGGCATTAATATGTTTATGGACATATCTGTATGAGTATATGGAGATGCTGGCTTCTTTAAAAAGTCGGTATCTTAATAAGACAACCCCTTAAAGGGGTTCGCTCTGCCGTCACTGTCTGGCCTTAAGACCAGTTAATGAAAACAGGGCAGATCTGCAGATCTCAGCAGCGGCCACCACACAGTGAATGGAGCCATACTGTTTCGACTTCATTCTCTTATGACATTTTGAATTCGGTAATATCTGATTATTGGGGGTGTCGGGTGTTGGACCCCCACCCATCTGATATTGATAACTTATCCTAAGAGTAGGTCTTCAATATAACAAGTCCAGACAACCCCTTTAAATCTCCCGAAATATTTGAACCAGAAAATCAACCAGTTTTTGCCCCATTTTTCAATGTCGTATCTGATCTTTCTACAAAAAGAGTTTCCTCCCGCTGCTCTATCTGTAAAAAGAAAAAAAGAACACAAAATCCCTCCTCTTACCCAAGACATTCTCTTTAGCTATTTGTCAGGGAAATGAATATACCGACAAACGGGGCAAACAATACAAACGCTCGGCTATATATATATATATATATATATATATATATACACTCACCGGCCACTTTATTAGGTACACCATGCTAGTAACGGGTTGGACCCCTTTTGCCTTCAGAACTGCCTCAATTCTTCGTGGCATAGATTCAGCAAGGTGCTGGAAGCATTCCTCAGAGATTTTGGTCCATATTGACATGATGGCATCACACAGTTGCCGCAGATTTGTCGGCTGCACATCCCAAAGATGCTCCATACAAGGCAGGATGGATCCATGCTTTCATGTTGTTTACGCCAAATTCTGACCCTACCATCCGAATGTCGCAGCAGAAATCGAGACTCATCAGACCAAGCAACGTTTTTCCAATCTTCTACTGTCCAATTTCGATGAGCTTGTACAAATTGTAGCCTCAGTTTCCTGTTCTTAGCTGAAAGGAGTGGTACCCGGTGTGGTCTTCTGCTGCTGTAGCCCATCTGCCTCAAAGTTCGACGCACTGTGCGTTCAGAGATGCTCTTAGGCCTACCTTGGTTGTAACGGGTTGCGATTTGAGTCACTGTTGCCTTTCTATCAGCTCGAACCAGTCTGCCCATTCTCCTCTGACCTCTGGCATCAACAAGGCATTTCCGCCCACAGAACTGCCGCTCACTGGATTTTTTTTCTTTTTCGGACCATTCTCTGTAAACCCTAGAGATGGTTGTGAGTGAAAATCCCAGTAGATCAGCAGTTTCTGAAATACTCAGACCAGCCCTTCTGGCACCAACAACCATGCCATGTTCAAAGGCACTCAAATCACCTTTCTTCCCCATACTGATGCTCGGTTTGAACTGCAGGAGATTGTCTTGACCATGTCTACATGCCTAAATGCACTGAGTTGCCGCCATGTGATTGGCTGATTAGAAATTAAGTGTTAACAAGAAGTTGGACAGGTGTACCTAATAAAGTGGCCAGTGAGTGTATATATATATATATATGAAGAACCCAAAAAAAGAACCACTAGGCCCAAGAGCAATATAAATAGAAATAATTTTTATTGTACAATTTTTTTTTAAAAGAGCAGCATAAAAATATTAATTAATATAACGACACAATTTCAGAAGAGATAAGACAACAAACTAGTTAGTCAGTTAAACTGGAGACACAGTGAAGTAAGGTTACCTAACATTATAGGCTCTATATTCAAATAGTAATACAAAAGAGCTATAAAGAGTCATCCTGTACCTGAGTGCGGAAAGAGAGACCCCAACTGTTATGACCCCAATGGCGAGGGTCTCAGAGGAACGTGGAAGTCTGCAGAATACAAAAATCCAGCTCATAGGGCAGTGGTAACTGGGTTGACCATATATCTACTCCTAACGCCAACACTAGAAGTAGCCGGGGATCATTCCTACGTTGATTCTAGATGACACGCGCCAGCCGGAGAATCTAGCTACCCCTAGTAGAGGAAAACAAAGACCTTTCTTGCCTCCAGAGAAGGGGACCCCAAAGCTGGATAGAAGCCCCCCACAAATAATGACGGTTAGGTAAGAGGAAATGACAAACACAGAAATGAACCAGGTTTAGCACAGAGAGGCCCGCTTACTGATAGCAGAATAAAGAAAGGTAACTTATATGGTCAACAAAAACCCTATCAAAATCCACACTGGAAATTCAAGAACCCCCGAACCGTCTAACGGTCCGGGGGGAGAACACCAGCCCCCTAGAGCTTCCAGCAAAGGTCAGGATATAGATTATGAACAAGCTGGACAAAAATACAAAAACAAAACAAATAGCAAAAAGCAAAATGCAGACTTAGCTGAAATAACTGGAACCAGGATCAGTAGACAAGAGCACAGCAGACTAGCTCTGATAACTACGTTGCCAGGCATTGAACTGAAGGTCCAGGGAGCTTATATAGCAACACCCCTAACTAACGACCCAGGTGCGGATAAAAGGAATGACAGAAAAACCAGAGTCAAAAAACTAGTAACCACTAGAGGGAGCAAAAAGCAAATTCACAACAGTACCCCCCCCTTAGTGAGGGGTCACCGAACCCTCACCACGACCACCAGGGCGATCAGGATGAGCGTCATGAAAGGCACGAACTAAATCGGCCGCATGAACATCAGACGCGACCACCCAGGAATTATCCTCCTGACCATAGCCCTTCCACTTGACCAGGTACTGAAGCCTCCGCCTGGAGAGGCGAGAATCCAAGATCTTCTCCACCACGTACTCCAACTCGCCCTCAACCAACACTGGAGCAGGAGGCTCAGCAGAAGGAACTACAGGCACAATGTACCGCCGCAACAAGGACCTATGAAATACATTGTGAATAGCAAACGACACAGGAAGATCCAGACGAAAAGATACAGGATTAAGGATTTCCAATATCTTGTAAGGCCCAATAAAACGAGGTTTAAATTTGGGAGAGGAGACCTTCATAGGAACAAAGCGGGAAGAAAGCCATACCAAATCCCCAACGCATAGTCGGGGACCCACACCGCGGCGGCGGTTGGCAAAGCGCTGAGCCTTCTCCTGTGACAACTTCAAGTTGTCCACCACATGATTCCAGATCTGCTGCAACCTATCCACCACAGAATCCACCCCAGGACAGTCAGAAGGCTCCACATGACCCGAAGAAAAGCGAGGATGGAAACCAGAGTTGCAGAAAAAAGGCGAAACCAAGGTGGCGGAACTAGCCCGATTATTAAGGGCAAACTCAGCCAACGACAAGAATGTCACCCAATCGTCCTGATCAGCAGAGACAAAACACCTCAAATAAGCCTCCAAAGTCTGATTGGTTCGCTCCGTCTGTCCATTAGTCTGAGGATGGAAAGCAGACGAAAACGACAAATCAATGCCCATCCTACTACAAAAGGATCGCCAGAACCTGGAAACGAACTGGGATCCTCTGTCTGACACAATATTCTCAGGGATGCCGTGCAAACGAACCACGTTCTGGAAAAACACAGGAACCAGATCGGAAGAGGAAGGCAGCTTAGGCAAAGGAACCAAATGGACCATCTTGGAGAAGCGATCACATATCACCCAGATAACAGACATGCCCTGAGATAGCGGAAGATCAGAAATGAAATCCATGGAGATATGTGTCCAAGGTCTCTTCGGGACAGGCAAGGGCAAGAGCAAACCGCTGGCACGAGAACAGCAAGGCTTAGCTCGAGCACAAGTCCCACAGGACTGCACAAATGACCGCACATCCCTAGACAAGGAAGGCCACCAAAAGGACCTGGCCACCAGATCCCTGGTGCCAAAAATTCCCGGGTGACCTGCCAACACCGAGGAATGAACCTCGGAAATGACTCTGCTGGTCCACTTATCCGGGACAAACAGTCTGTCAGGTGGACAAGACTCAGGCCTATCAGCCTGAAATCTCTGCAACACACGTCGCAGATCCGGAGAAATAGCTGACAAGATAACTCCATCTTTAAGAATACCAACAGGATCAGCGACTCCAGGAGCATCAGGCACAAAGCTCCTAGAAAGAGCATCGGCCTTCACATTCTTTGAACCTGGTAAATACGAGACAACAAAATCAAAGCGGGAGAAAAACAATGACCAGCGGGCCTGTCTCGGATTAAGGCGTTTAGCAGACTCGAGATACATCAGATTTTTGTGATCAGTCAAGACCACCACACGATGCTTAGCACCCTCGAGCCAATGACGCCACTCCTCAAATGCCCATTTCATGGCCAACAACTCCCGATTGCCCACATCATAATTTCGCTCGGCAGGCGAAAACTTCCTAGAGAAAAAGGCACAAGGTTTCATAACAGAGCAACCAGGGCCTCTCTGCGACAAAACGGCCCCTGCCCCAATCTCCGAAGCATCCACCTCAACCTGAAAGGGAAGTGAGACGTCAGGCTGGCACAAAACCGGCGCCGAAGTAAACCGGCGTTTCAACTCCTGGAAAGCCTCCACGGCAGCAGGAGCCCAGTTAGCTACATCGGAGCCCTTCTTGGTCATATCCGTCAAAGGTTTCACAAGGCTAGAAAAATTAGCGATAAAACGACGGTAGAAGTTAGCGAAGCCCAAGAACTTCTGAAGACTCTTAACTGACGAGGGCTGAGTCCAATCAAGAATAGCTCGGACCTTGACTGGGTCCATCTCCACAGCAGAAGGGGAAAAAATGAACCCCAAAAAGGGAACCTTCTGTACACCAAAGAGACACTTTGAGCCCTTGACAAACAAAGAATTTTCACGCAAAATTTTAAAGACCAACCTGACCTGCTCCACATGCGAATCCCAATCATCAGAAAAAACCAAAATATCATCCAGATAAACAATCAAAAATGTATCCAGATACTTCCGGAAAATGTCATGCATAAAGGACTGAAAAACTGAAGGCGCATTGGAGAGCCCAAAAGGCATCACCAAGTACTCAAAATGACCTTCGGGCGTATTGAATGCGGTTTTCCATTCATCACCTTGCTTAATGCGCACAAGGTTGTACGCACCACGAAGGTCTATCTTGGTGAACCACTTGGCACCCTTAATCCGGGCAAACAAGTCAGACAACAGCGGTAAAGGATACTGAAATTTGACAGTGATCTTATTTAAAAGCCGATAATCAATACAAGGTCTCAAAGATTCGTCCTTTTTTGCCACAAAAAAGAATCCCGCACCAAGAGGGGAAGAAGACGGACGAATATGTCCTTTCTCCAGAGACTCCTTGATATATGAACGCATAGCGGTATGTTCAGGTACCGACAGATTAAACAGTCTTCCCTTAGGAAATTTACTGCCTGGGATCAAATCTATAGCACAGTCACAGTCCCTATGAGGAGGCAGTGCACTGGACTCAGACTCACTGAAGACATCCTGATAATCAGACAAATACTCCGGAACTTCCGAAGGCGTAGAAGAAGCAATAGACACAGGCAGGGAATCCCCATGAATACCACGACAGCCCCAACTTGAGACTGACATAGCCTTCCAGTCCAGGACTGGATTATGGGTCTGTAACCATGGCAGCCCTAAAACAACCAAATCATGCATTTTATGTAAAACCAGGAAACGTATCACCTCGCGGTGTTCAGGAGTCATGCACATGGTAACTTGTGTCCAATACTGCGGTTTATTTGCTGCCAATGGTGTAGCATCAATACCCCTAAGAGGAATAGGATTTTCTAATGGTTCAAGAGTAAAACCACAGCGCTTAGCAAATGAGAGATCCATGAGACTCAGGGCAGCACCTGAATCTACAAACGCCATGACAGGATAAGATTACAGTGAGCAAATCAAAGTTACAGACAGAATAAATTTAGGTTGCAAATTACCAACGGTGACAGGACTAACAACCTTAGCTATACGTTTAGAGCATGCTGAGATAACATGTGTAGAATCACCACAGTAGTAGCACAAGCCATTCCGGCGTCTATGAATTTTCCGCTCATTTCTAGTCAGGATTCTATCACATTGCATTAAATCAGGTGTCTGTTCAGACAACACCATGAGGGGATTTGCGGTTTTTCTATCACATTGCACCGAATTAGGTGTCTGTTCAGACAACACCATGAGGGAATTTGCGGTTTTGCGCTCCCGCAACCGCCGGTCAATTTGAATAGCCAGTGCCATAGTATCATTCAGACCTGTGGGAATGGGAAAACCCACCATAACATTCTTAATGGCTTCAGAAAGGCCATTTCTAAAATTAGCGGCCAGTGCACACTCGTTCCAATGTGTCAGCACGGACCATTTCCGAAATTTTTGGCAATACACTTCAGCCTCGTCCTGCCCCTGAGACATAGCCAGCAAGGCCTTTTCTGCCTGAATCTCAAGATTGGGTTCCTCATAAAGTAAACCGAGCGCCAGAAAAAACGCATCAAGATCAGCCAATGCCGGATCTCCTGGCGCCAGCGAAAAAGCCCAATCCTGAGGGTCGCCCCGTAAGAACGAAATAACAATCTTTACTTGCTGAGCAGAATCTCCAGATGAACAGGGTCTCAGGGACAAAAACAATTTACAATTATTCACGAAATTCCTAAACTTAAACCTGTCTCCGGAAAACAGTTCAGGAATCGGTATTTTAGGTTCTGACCTAGGATTTCTGATAACATAGTCTTGTATGCCCTGCACACGAGTAGCCAGCTGGTCCACACTTGTAATCAAGGTCTGGACATTCATGTCTGCAGCAAGCATAGCCACTCTGAGGTAAAGGGGAAGAAGAAAAAAAAAACTCAGAATCTTCTTTCTTATAATCCCTCTTCTGCAATGCATTAAACATTTAATATTGGCCTGGCAAACTGTTATGACCCCAATGGCGAGGGTCTCAGAGGAACGTGGAAGTCTGCAGAATACAAAAATCCAGCTCATAGGGCAGTGGTAACTGGGTTGACCATATATCTACTCCTAACGCCAACACTAGAAGTAGCCGGGGATCATTCCTACGTTGATTCTAGATGACACGCGCCAGCCGGAGAATCTAGCTACCCCTAGTAGAGGAAAACAAAGACCTTTCTTGCCTCCAGAGAAGGGGACCCCAAAGCTGGATAGAAGCCCCCCACAAATAATGACGGTTAGGTAAGAGGAAATGACAAACACAGAAATGAACCAGGTTTAGCACAGAGAGGCCCGCTTACTGATAGCAGAATAAAGAAAGGTAACTTATATGGTCAACAAAAACCCTATCAAAATCCACACTGGAAATTCAAGAACCCCCGAACCGTCTAACGGTCCGGGGGGAGAACACCAGCCCCCTAGAGCTTCCAGCAAAGGTCAGGATATAGATTATGAACAAGCTGGACAAAAATACAAAAACAAAACAAATAGCAAAAAGCAAAATGCAGACTTAGCTGAAATAACTGGAACCAGGATCAGTAGACAAGAGCACAGCAGACTAGCTCTGATAACTACGTTGCCAGGCATTGAACTGAAGGTCCAGGGAGCTTATATAGCAACACCCCTAACTAACGACCCAGGTGCGGATAAAAGGAATGACAGAAAAACCAGAGTCAAAAAACTAGTAACCACTAGAGGGAGCAAAAAGCAAATTCACAACACCCAACGTACGTTTCACATACTTGCTTCCTCGGGGGGCGTAGTGTGTGAGGTGAAATGGCCGGTTTAAATACCCTAAGCTGCATATGGAAGGAGCGGCAGGTGCGGCGCTTCCGATGGCGCGGCAGTGACCGGAAACCGAGGAGTCGGCGTCCAACGTCACAGGTCCCCGCCCATCACTGACGTGTTAGTGGGAGGGCCAGGAGTGCGACGCTGCAAGGACGCGGGTCCAAGGCAACCAGGGCACGACAGCCACCAGGAGCGCACGCCGCAAGAATAAAGAAAGTTCCCTAGTAGGAGGACCAATGAACAGGAAGGAACATGAACTCCTCATATTGAAAGAAAGGTGCGAGTGCTCTTTCCTGAATATGTGCAGATGGTGAAAGAAGTGAATGGGGCTATGACACCAAGTGACTAAAATAAAAAAAAAGGGAAAAACGAGTATTAAAGACAATATAAGAGTGAAGGAAAAATAGATAAAAAAAGGTAAGGAAAATAGTGAATACAATTAAATAGATAAAAAATGGATAAATACATATAAATATATGTGCATAAGCACATATTTGGTATATTCACACATACACTATGGACATACAAACACATGCCGGACTGTAAATACACATTAATGTGACTAAACTGATCCAAGAAAGTGGGACAAGGCTGAACAAAACAGCAATAAAGATAAATAATAATGACAGAATTATATGAATATAAGAAATACACGTGAAGGCATAAAATATGTATCCAAAGGTGTACAGGATTGAATTTGTGCAATATATTCTCCATGTGGAGTCATATCAATCCCGGAGGTCCATCCATACATCCTACAATCTCAATATGAAGTAAAGATAAAAGGGATAATAATAATAAACAAGCCTGCATAAAGAAAGAAAGAAAAAGTGAGAATAAGTACAAGCATAAAACGCAAATATAAAAGCATAAAAAGTCACAAACACTACATAATAAAAATATTACAGAAATGGGACAAAGCTGAGGACCTCATTTAGACCGTTAGGGCGAATACAGTCAATGCGAATAATCCACTGTGTTTGCAGTTGCGCAAGTCTCTTTTTAATGTCACCTCCACGTTTGTCCATCAGGACACGGTTGATACCTCGTACCCGTAGTAAACTGCTGTTACATCCATGCTTTTCCTTGAAGTGCCTAGGAATAGGCTTCAAAACTTCATCAGCTGATGATTCCAAGGCGCCTTTAATGTCACGGACATGCTCTCTAACTCTCACGCAAAGTTGTCGTGAGGTAAGACCAACGTAAATAAGGTCACACGGGCATGTTGCATAATATATCACGCCCTCAGTCTGATGCTTCAAATGGTTCAGGAGTAAAACTGTGCAAAACCATGGCAGTTGTACAGGTCCTTCTCAAAAAATTAGCATATAGTGTTAAATTTCATTATTTACCATAATGTAATGATTACAATTAAACTTTCATATATTATAGATTCATTATCCACCAACTGAAATTTGTCAGGTCTTTTATTGTTTTAATACTGATGATTTTGGCCTACAACTCCTGATAACCCAAAAAACCTGTCTCAATAAATTAGCATATCAAGAAAAGGTTCTCTAAATGACCTATTACCCTAATCTTCTGAATCAACTAATTAACTCTAAACACATGCAAAAGATACCTGAGGCTTTTAAAAACTCCCTGCCTGGTTCATTACTCAAAACCCCCATCATGGGTAAGACTAGCGACCTGACAGATGTCAAGAAGGCCATCATTGACACCCTCAAGCAAGAGGGTAAGACCCAGAAAGAAATTTCTCAACAAATAGGCTGTTCCCAGAGTGCTGTATCAAGGCACCTCAATGGTAAGTCTGTTGGAAGGAAACAATGTGGCAGAAAACGCTGTACAACGAGAAGAGGTGACCGGACCCTGAGGAAGATTTTGGAGAAGGACCGATTCCAGACCTTGGGGAACCTGAGGAAGCAGTGGACTGAGTCTGGTGTGGAAAGGCGTGTGCAGGAAATGGGCTACAGGTGCCGCATTCCCCAGGTAAAGCCACTTTTGAACCAGAAACAGCGGCAGAAGCGCCTGACCTGGGCTACAGAGAAGCAGCACTGGACTGTTGCTAAGTGGTTCCAAGTACTTTTTTCTGATGAAAGCAAATTTTGCATGTCATTCGGAAATCAAGGTGCCAGAGTCTGGAGGAAGACTGGGGAGAAGGAAATGCCAAAATGCCTGAAGTCCAGTGTCAAGTACCCACAGTCAGTGATGGTGTGGGGTGCCATGTCAGCTGCTGGTGTTGGTCCACTGTGTTTCATCAAGGGCAGCGTCAATGCAGCTAGCTATCAGGAGATTTTGGAGCACTTCATGCTTCCATCGGCTGAAATGCTTTATGGAGATGAAGATTTCATTTTTCAGCACGACCTGGCACCTGCTCACAGTGCCAAAACCACTGGTAAATGGTTTACTGACCATGGTATTACTGTACTCAATTGGCCAGCCAACTCTCCTGACCTGAACCCCATAGAGAATCTGTGGGATATTGTGAAGAGAAAGTTGAGAGACGCAAGACCCAACACTCTGGATGAGCTTAAGGCCGCTATTGAAGCATCCTGGGCCTCCATAACATCTCAGCAGTGTCACAGGCTGATTGCCTCCATGCCACGCCGCATTGAAGCAGTCATTTCTGCCAAAGGATTCCCGACAAAGTATTGAGTGCATAACTGAACATTATTATTTGATGGTTTTTTTGTTTTGATTTTTTTATTTGATTGGACGGGTGAAATATGCTAATATGCTAATTTATTGAGACAGGTTTTTTGGGTTATCAGGAGTTGTAGGCCAAAATCATCAGTATTAAAACAATAAAAGACCTGACAAATTTCAGTTGGTGGATAATGAATCTATAATATATGAAAGTTTAACTGTAATCATTACATTATGGTAAATAATGAAATTTAACACTATATGCTAATTTTTTGAGAAGGACCTGTATATTTAATACATCATGTACAGTTTACATTGCTTAGATCCTAAATCACTGCAGGATCAGCTGTCAATCATCTTGGACAGTTCCAGAAGAAGAGCATCTTCATCTTTATTTGAATCCAGATCCAACTCTGCATCAAGTTTATCATCATCATCATCATCATCAATTTCCCATATCATCTCATCCAGCTCATCCTCTATGGGCACAGAGGCTTTACCCATCTATGCTGTACTTGTCCTTGGTGACTTCATGGGAAGCTGAACTGCAGCAGAAGCACTAGGCAAAGGTGTGATAACTTCAGGGCTGAGCTTGAGATGTTTTGGTTTTGGACTGTCTGACGGTTCCTCAGAGGATTCTGCTACTGGAAGTCTTCCTGGTGAGGTCTCGCCTTTGCTGCATGTTAGAGCAGAGCTCATTGGTTATTTCTATTTATATTCCTCTTGGGCTTAGTGGTTCTTTTCTTGTCAGGGAAATGGAAGAAATCGGGGGAGAAAATGAAAACCTGCATGGAAAGATGGGAATACCCCTTTAACTACACTGAGCACTACATCAGTGTTACAGAAGGTAAGACAATACCTTTTCTAACAATTCTTGGTTTTTCCTCAAAAGATTCCCTGTGACTACCTCTTGAAGCTCATCAAGAGAATGCCAGGAGTGTGCAAAGCAGTCATCAAAGCAAAAGGTGGCTACTTTGAAGAACCTAGAATATAAGACATTTTCAGTTGTTTCACACTTTTTTGTTAATTATATAATTCCACATGTGTTAATTCATAGTTTTGATGTCTTCAGTGTAAATGTACAATTTTCAAAGTCATGAAAATACAGAAAAATCTTTAAATGAGAAGGTGTGTCCAAACTTTTGGTCTGTACTGTATGTGGGATGTTATTTTTACATTCATGGGGAATAGAATTATCTAAGAAAGAGTTAGCAGAAAGGAAACAGAAAAGGAGAAAATTAAAGATTCTGGATAACAAAAAGTAAAGCAAACCTGGAAATATACATTGTAAATAACCTGGAAATTGTGGGTCACAAGGGCCCAGAAAAAACGACCACCACGTCCGATTTAGAACAATATATAAAGCAATAATCTTTATTAATATATACACAATATAAAGCCAATAAAAAGATACATCATTTTAACAGGAACAGGTGAGGTACGGTCCCACATGGTGTACAGGGACACCGCATAGACATAAAAACAATTCAAGGGCGCCCGGAGCCTGAAGCACATACACCCATATATATCATAGCTAATAGGGGGTTAATATGAATTGTAATCCACAGGGGAATAAATCAGTCACAGGTACACACCCATTTAATGTATAATGACACATATGTAAACCCCATACTAGGACCATAGATCCTACCGGTCCAATATCAATAACAGTTACCTCTCAATGAAGGGACGGGTGAGGTGATTCCAGGCTCCGTGCGTCCTCCCCGACGCACGTTTCGGCTAACACGCCTTCCTCAGGGGGCATGTAAGAAGAGGGAAAGAGCGCTGTTTTATCTTCCACCATACCGGAAGTGACCGGGGATAACCCGGAAATGACTCATCAGGGTTGTTGCCATGGCGATCGACATGCAAATCCTCTGTATACACCTACATAACAGCAGGCTGCCCAGAAGCAGCACGGCAAGCACATCGCACAGCACCGACCGCTGAACAATCACAGGGCCCTGTGAAGTCCAGCGTCGGACATGTAACAGTGTGAGTGCCGGCAGGCATAACAAAACGGGCTGCGCGCATGCGCAGTATACATAAGGGCACAAATACTGCCATCTTAAAAGAGGGAAGCAAGGTTCGCACAGGTACAAAGAAAAATGTAATATAAACACACATGACATATCAAATACGTGTGGACACAACAAAACTAAAGAAAATAACTAAACATATAGGTGAATACAACTCCAGCCATCCTAAACCACGCATTGGGACACTCATCAACAAATACGAATAAAGGTAGGAGGAGGGTACATATGAAATTATTTCAAATCACTCCGCAGAACATACAGGCTAATATTACTAAGTCCGAGATATGATTCTTACTGAAAGTTCCACAGGTTCCATAGTTTGAAGCGTCTCACTAGATATGTCCTCCAAACAGACCTCAAGGATGTTTATGGATTGCGCCCAGTAGTTCTTCATGGCAACAGCCAGCGGCAAACAAATACTTGATGATGACGTAGGGGCCAGAACGTATCCACCAGTCCACACACGTCCACAACGACAACAAGAAGAAACAAACAACTGCACTTATCCTATAACGTAAATATATATAAATTAATATCATACATAAAGAAAGTAAATATATGAAGCTAAAAGATTAAAAATCATAGCGGTGTCCAACCGCAATATACAAAAGCTGGCGGAGATCACAAGAAGGGTGAGAAACTGAGATGCTCATTAAGGCCCCGTGGATGGACTGTACCCAAAGTCCAAATCCATCGGGACTCGAGTTGTGCCAACCGTTGAGAGATGTTGCCCCCCCGAATCCCCAAATCAATGATATCAATACCTTTAACTCGTAGTCCCTTGCTATTACACATATGGTGTGTCTTAAAATGCCTAGGTATTGTCTTCAGGAGAGTTACATCCTTCTGCTCGCTAGCCGCCTGTATGCCACGCACGTGCTCCCTGACCCGCCACGCACGTGCTCCCTGACCCGCACCTTGAGCTGGCGCGTAGTAAGACCTACATAGATCAGGGAGCACGGGCACGTGGCATAGTAAATAACATTTCTAGACGTGCAAGTAATTGACTAAAAGATTTTGAAGTTCTTCCGACCAGAGGAGTCAATAAATGAGTCACTATGGTCAACATTACTGCAGGCTATACAGCGACCACAAGGCCTGCAACCACTCCTGGCGGGGATATCACTCAAGAATGTTCTGGGGGAGGCATCATTATAGTGACTGCGTATCAGATGATCACGCAAATTCCTTGCACGTCGAAACGTGATAGCGGGTTGATTAGGGAGAATCTTGGCAATGGTAGCATCAGTCATTAGGATGGGCCATGCTTTAGTAAGGGCAGCACACACTGATTCAGATTGGGTATTAAAGTTTGTAATGAATCTCACTACCCTGGCGTCTTTTGTGTCAGTGTTCGTATGGTAAAGCAATGAATTTCTTTCCGACCATTTGGCCCTATGATAGGCCCTTTTTATTGCCCTATGACTGTAACCCCTCTCAGCAAAACGCAGCTTGAGTTTCTCAGCCTCCTCCTCAAACAACGATTGTGTTGAACAAATACGCCAAAGCCGTAGGAATTGTCCCACAGGCACCGCGCGAATCATATGACTCGGGTGTGAGGAAGAGGCATGTAGCAACATGTTGGTAGATGTGGGTTTACGATATATATTTGTGTTGATACCCCCCCCCCCCCTACAATCTCTACGACGGGTCACATCCAGGAATTCGATTTCATCTGGATGATATTTAACGGTAAGATGTATATTTTGATCGTTATTATTCACCTACATTGTAAATAACCTGTACGGTAACGTACCAGCCATTCTCCATATTTTTCCAGAGCTATTTTCTTCTTCGCCTCCCTTTCAGCATGCAGTGTCTTCAGTTTCTGTTTCTCGTGAGTTTGTTTTTTCTTTTCTTTTAATTCGTGTTCCTTCCGATCATTCCTACATTTTGGTAAAGCAATAACAGAACAGTTATTTCACATGAGTTTAACTCGACAAGATGAATGTTAGTAAATGGAGAGCTAGTGAAATAACAAGGAACTTCCCTAGAATAGAAACCCGTACCATTAGGTTTCTACAAAAGGCCTACCGGTCCCCAAATTTTTTTCATAAAGTCCAAGTTTCCATCAAGTATGGAATGTTCTGCAATATTCACAGTTCTGCTGTAATTTGAGATCTCTAATAAAGATTACAATACAGCAAAACATTCTATGATTTACCTTGAAACCAATAGGGTATGTTCACATTATGCGTTTTCTTGCCTGTAATTTTCTAAAAAGTCCACACTTTTTACAGTGTTTTCTGGAAACTCAAAACAAATGCACATTTATCCATTTGAAAAATTGTTTGGAAAAAACGCAATGTAAACGCACTGTGCGAACACACCCATAAACATATATAGAAATGAACGTCAGTAAGTTATAAGCACATGGCGACTCAATTAACAATTAGCTGCTATTAGAGAAACAAGAGTCAAAATTGGCCATACAAGTATTATTTGAATATTTATTGAAAATTTAAATTTCCACTTTAAAATTTCATCATATATAATATAATGGCAGTAACAAGTGACTATATATCAAAGTGCATCAAGTGCTACAGGCTCACAGAACGGGACAAATGTAAATCATATATTGCGGCCATGAATGTCACCAATCTCCACACGTGCAGTAGGGATAGATGCATACCAGCTAAAAATAAATGTTGCGATAATATGACCGCACTAACCATATGGTGCATCATAGGCAAAACACCCCGCAATATGTACGAAATAAAGTGCAAGAAGTGAAAGGGTTAATTACCCATGAGTGTCCAAAATGACCCGTCTGGAGCCCGGAATGCTCCATAAACCCATAAACATGTTGCTGCTGTTTTCTATTTCACTCTATCCTGATACAAATTAATGTTTTTTATTGTTAAATCTTTATCATCTTTTGCAAAATTGTACAGCAACATCTCAGAACTGAAGAAATACCGGTCATTTCTGAAGTCGGTGTGCGTGTCTTTCAATTTTGATATTTAAGGTCACCAGTGTTTATTCCGTAAACCTCTGATGATACAGTTAAAACTAGCGGGGTCATACCTGGTCACTGAATGTACAGTGCACTTGAAAATGTATGCATAGTCTGTGAACTTTTCCACAATTTTTCATATTACACCCACAAACTTAAATGTGTTTTGGGGGATTTTATGTGCTACACTAACACAAGGTAGCAAGTATTTGTGAAAAGTAAAAGGAAATGATGCATGGTTTTCTAAGGCTACGTTCACATTTGCGTTGTGCGCCGCAGCGTCGTCGCCGCAACGCACAACGCAAACAAAAACGCAGTCAAACGCATGCACAACGCTGCGTTTTGCGCCGCATGCGTGCAACGCATGCGGCGAAAAACGCTGCGTTTTTGGACAACGCAGTTGCGTTTGTAACAAAAAACGCAGCGTTTTGTGCCGCATGCGTTTTTTTGTGCAGTGAGTCATTCTTCATCCCACCCACAAAAAAAAGTGTCTACACAATAGATAAGGACCACCAATGGCTAGAAGAGGGTTGGTGTTTATGTAATTGTGTATATATACCCTGGCAGAGATGAATTCCTCCCATTTTGCTGGTATTCATGATGGAGCGTCCCATGGACAGTATCTACATGGATATGGAGATGGAATTTGCCTTGGCTCATGCCTATGCTGTCGCCTGTTCTCATCAAAGGGAAAGGGAAAAACGGAGATGGAGTCGTCGCCGCTTTTGGATACACCCTATCTTGGAAGTCCGGGAGAGCCGTGGAGCATACCATAGCTTGTTTGGCGAACTCAATGACAACCTGGAGAAATATTTCCAATATACCAGGATGTCTCAGGACAGCTTCCGGTATCTTCTGCGTCGGGTGGAAGGATCCATTGGCAGGCAGGACACGCAGCTCCGGAGAGCTATTTCCGCAGAGGAGCGGCTGCTGGTGACTCTACGGTACGTAGCTGTTTGAATGACTGTGATATGTTCTTCCCTTTTATTTTATTTATTTTTATTTTTTTTGGGGTTTGGTATGGTCAATGTACTTTTATAAATTACAATGTACTTTTATAAATTATGTACTTTAATGTAATAATTTCTTTCTCTTCTTGGCAGTTTCCTGGCTACCGGAGAGACCTTGAGATCCCTTCATTTTCAGTTCCGGATTGGAGTCTCCACCCTTTCCGGAATTATTGCTGAGACATGCCGCGCTTTGTGGGATAATCTTCGTGAGGAATTTTTACCCGTCCCTACAAGAGAAATCTGGGAGGCCAACGCACAGAAATTTGAGGAAGTGTGTTCGTTTCCAAACTGTATTGGCGCGGTGGATGGCAAGCACATTCGGATTACCAAGCCAGGGAAAAGTGGATCCCTTTTCTACAACTACAAAAAATACTTTTCCACTGTGCTAATGGCAATTGCCGGTGCGGACTGCCGTTTTCTCGCAGTGGACATTGGTGCGTTTGGCCGTGCAAATGACTCGAGCACATTTAAAGAGTCGGATATGGGCCAAAAATTATATGGGAACAATTTTAATTTCCCACAGCCACGACCTCTTCCCCACACCGAAGGCCCTGCGATGCCCTTGGTTGTGGTTGGGGATGAGGCATTCCAAATGTCTGCCAACCTACTGAAACCCTACTCCAGTCGGGGCTTGGGCCACACCAAAAGGGTTTTCAATTATAGACTGTCAAGGGCCAGAAGGACTGTGGAGTGCGCCTTTGGCATCCTTGTCTCCAAATGGCGGATATTAGGATCCGCCATTAATCTGAAAACTGAGACAGTGGATGAGGTGGTGAAGGCGTGTGTGGTTCTCCACAATTATATTCTGACCAAAGAGAGACTGAATGTGGAACTGGATGAACCCATAGCCAACACATTGCCCGATTACCAGGATCATCCTCTGAGGACAAGTGTGGAAATTGCACAGATGAGGGATCGTTTTGCGGCCTATTTTGTGTCAGATGTTGGCCGTGTGTCATGGCAAGATACAATGGTGTAGTGTTTATGTTTTACTCTTGGACTTTATTCTGGATTTCACTACACCAATAAATCCCTGTATTGTTATTGTGCTAAAAATATAATATGGTAATAAACTAATTCTACATTATGTGCAATATCCGTTTTGGTTGGTTTGGTTATGTAAAATTTGGCATCTACCTATAGTTCAATAATGTAATGTGCCTTATCTGAAAAACCCTTTGTTTTTAATATGTTGTTGTTTAATAAAAAATTTTTCTTCAGTTTTCTACCCTGCTTCAAAGTACAAATTTATACCATACCATATAACATATTTATTGGTTTGTCAGATTGCCGTTTATCGTTGTGTTTGACAGCAAAAACAACGATACCAGCGATGTTTTATAATGGTAACCAGGGTAAACATCGGGTTACCGAGCGCAGGGCCGCGATTAGTAACCCAATGTTTACCATGGTTACCAGTGTTAAATGTAAAAATAAAAATACATATACTCATCTTCGCGTCCCCCGGCGTCCGCTTCCTTCACTGACTGAGCGGCGGACGTAAAGTGAATGCACAGCACAGCGTTGATGTGACCGCTTTGCTGTGAGGGACGTCACTCAGTCAGTGCAGGGAAACTGACACCGGGGGATGCGATTGTGAGTATATGTTTATTGTTCTTCCTTTAACACTGGTAACCAGGGTAAACATCGCAAGTGCGCCCTGCGCTTAGCAACCCGATGTTTACCATGGTTACCCGGGGACCTCGGCATCGTTGGTCGCTGGAGAGCTGTCACACAGACAGCTCTCCAGCAAACAAATAGCGATGCTGCAGTGATCTGCATCATTGTCTGTTTCGCTGCAGCATTGTTAAGTGTGAAGGTACCTTTACGGGATGTGTCCACGTTCAGGATTGCATCCGGATTTGCTCAGGTTTTTTCATCAGTATTTGTAAGCCAAAACCAGGAGTGGAACAATTAGAGGAAAAGTAGAATAGAAACATATGCTCCACTTCTGTATTTATCACCCACTCCTAGTTTTGGCTACAAATATTGATTTAAAATCCTGACCAAATCCGGATGCAATCCTGAGCGTGGACACATACCCTTAGTGTTTGAAAACACCTCATACAGCAATGAGAGACACCCAAAAAAAGGTAAAATTAAAAAAGCAAAACATAGTGTCTGACATTGCATATATGAGGTGTTTGAAGCACATAATATGTGTAAACGGCGCACGGCGTGAATTGCCGAGAAGTGTACTTGAAAATAAGAACAAATATTGTATTCAAAAAAATAATTTTTATTGGGGGGTAACAGAAAAAAAAGTGGAAACAAATTAGGGGGGATCAATATCCGCTACCAGCGGTGACTGGTATTGGTGTTTTTTTTGACGGGGAGGGGAATAGGTAGAGGAGGAGGAACCATAGTCAAGGAGGCTGGAAGGCAGGTCCAACCCCTCCGTAGGGTATACTGGGGAAACCGGATCATCTGTAGGGGAGGGAGGAGGCAACACAAGACGTTGGTATTTTTTTTTGCCCTGGCTGCTCCTGCTGCGGCTAGAGCCATGGTGAGAAGTTGGAGTCTCTACTGGAGCAGCCAGAGCCTCATTGTGTGCCTCTGTGTGCCTCCTCTTTTTTGTGTGTTTTGTTCCTCCTGCGTCAGCTCCCCCAGATTCACTCCTACGGCCCCCAGAATCACTCCTACGGGTGGATGAGGGCCTGGCAGGAGCAGGAGTCGACGGCAAACTGGTATGGTGCCTGTGGTGGCGTCGCTCGGCACGTGGACCTCGGTGGGGTGGCTGGAGTGGATCTGCAGCAGTAGTCGGAGTCATGCTAGCCAGCGACGGTACTACTGGCAGTGTCGCTGACTGCATGCGCCGAGACTGCTGCAGAGCCCTCACGTAGGAATTGTTGCAGTCCTGCATCACCGAAATCTGGAGTTCCGGCGTAAGGTTTTCCACCATGCCTTTAGCAATTGTACTTAAAAAATGTTTTGCCGGATTTGAGAGCTCGGTTTCCAGCTTTTCAAGGCGCCGTTCGATACTGGACATTTTATCGCTCAACGCCTTGAAACCGTTCTGGAACACCGTGCTCAAGTGCAAAAATTCGGGCATGGCTGGCCTGTCCGAGGCCCGCTGGCGCTGTCGGGAATTCCCGAACGAAGGTGCGCCAGAGGCCTCGGGCAGGGGAAAACCTGATGGCCCGGCTGCCGGTTCTCCAGATGATGGTGGTGCAAGCCTGCTGTCGCTGTGGGAGGGCTGTGACGGGTCAGATGGCGATCCATGAAGTTCCGCTTCACAGGGGGGAGCTCGCTGGAGGGTGCTGCTGTGTGTCCTGTGAAAAGATAAGGAAAAAATTAGTCTTCAATTAATAACCTATCACATACGACAACTCCTGTAAAAAAAATTACATTTCATGACACAACAATACATTACAATCCCCTGTCTCTCAGTCTGTGCGGCCTATAATAAATTGCTGATTGTTATCGCCAGCTGACCATTAGGGCTCACGATAACAATCATGGACATACCTACGGCAGAAAATGACTGTTCATTTCCGTTGGCAAAGGCAATGCATACCCCTGTCATCGTCAAAAAAAAAATTCTTCATGCTGCCTATGTCGCAAAAATAGTATAAAATTTAAAGTCAAGAAACAAATTTAAAAACCAAAAAAAAAAAAAAAAAACCTTTGCTGATCTGATCGCAGGAATGGCCATGACGTTAGGATCATGTGATCCAGACGTCATCATTATTCCTGCGATCAGAACTACACTGACTCAGAACTTAACCTGTCATGGACTACAAGGACTCACGCTTAACCAAAAAAATGATGGGCTATATACCATTCCACTAGGGAAAAAGGATGGCCAATATGCTACGCTGACTACATGGATGGGCAATACACTATGTTCCTGGCAAATAAACTATGTGGATACGTGGCTAGAACGTGTACTATGTGGCTGCGATATAGTGGCCTGGCAATATACTATGTGTATGCGCAATGTACGTGGCTGGGCAATGTACTATGTGGCTGTGCAATATTATGTGTCTGGGCAATGTACAATGTGGCTGTGCAATATGCTATGTGGATTAAATACTTACTGTCGGCGGGTAAGGACCGGTCTCAGAAATTGTAGTGCCCGGTTATATTTATATGGCACAGACTTGCCCGCAGCAGCACCACTCCGCGATTGCTCCTCCTCATTCCTGAGCCCCTTATTGAAACGGTCCTTCATGGATCGCCATCTGGTCCTCAACTTTTTAACTGTGAATGCAAACAAAAAAAAAAGGTTACATATTTAGAATTTTACAAGGATAAAACAACCGTGTGCGATGCAAAGTTTAGGCGTTGATCGCATCACACACGGTTGTGTTTATCCTGGCAAGATGGGTCATAACAGCGTCTCAGCAATACTCATTAAAGGTGCCTTTGTCCTTCGCTGAGGCACTGTCAAAGCCATCCCACAGCGACTTTGCCACCTCTGCCCACAAACGTCTCGACACCACCTGGTCCATGTGCCGGGGGTCACGGCTGTCCCACAACGGGCCACGCTCCTGGATGCTGGAAATCAGGAGGTCCACATCGATACTTTCCATGTGGTCCCGTTGTGAAACCTAGAAAATTTTGAGAAAAAAAAGGTTACAAATATGCAAATATTAACAAGCACCAGCACCTGGCATGATTTGTACCTTTGCCCTATCCTTGGACATTTGATGTATGTATATTTATGTTTTCTACACCTGTATTTTGGAATGTTTGTGTGCAGGGAGTTCAACTTTATGTAAAGCCCCCGTCTCACATAGCGAGATCGCTAGCGAGATCGCTGCTGAATCACAAGTTTTGTGATGCAACAGCGACCTCAGTAGCGATCTATGTGTGACACGTACCAGCGATCAGGCCCCTGCTGTGAGATCGCTGGTCGTGTTGGAATGGCCTGGACCTTTTTTTGGTCGTTGAGGTACCGCTGACATCGATGAATCGGTGTGTGTGACACAGATCCAGCAATGTCTTCACTGGTAACCAGGGTAAACGTCGGGTTACTATGCAGGGCCGCGCTTAGTAACCCGATGTTTACCCTGGTTACCAGCGTAAATGTAAAAAAAAAACCAGTACATACTCACCATCTGATGTCCGTCAGGTCCCTTGCCGTCTGATTCATGCTCTGACTGTCTGCCGGCCGTAAAGTGAGAGCACAGCACAGCAGTGACGTCACCGCTGCGCTCTGCTATCACTGTTCGGCGGCACTGTCAGAGCAGGAACGCAGACGGCAAGGGACCTGACGGACATCAGAAGGCGAGTATGTACTGTTTGTTTTTTTTTGGTAACCAGGGTAAACATCGGGTTACTAAGCGCGGACTTGCGCTTAGTAACCCGATGTTTACCATGGTTACCCGGGTGCTGCAGGGGGACTTCGGCATCGTTGAAGACAGTTTCAACGATGCCGAAGTCGGTCCCCTGATCGTTGGTCGCTGGAGAGAGCTGTCTGTGTGACAGCTCCCCAGTGACCACACAACGACTTACCAACGATCACGGCCAGGTCGTATCGCTGGTCGTAATCGTTGGTAAATCGCGACGGGGCCTTTACCTTCCCCCAATACTTGCTGCCCTGAAAAGCTATAATGTAATTAAACTTAGTAAACATCCCTAGTGAAACCAGGATGCTCCTCAAATGTAATGTTCCTCACAGCAGGATGCTACTCAAAAAAAAATATCCCAAAAAAAATATACTCACTCGCCGGCCTGACGCCACATCAAGGCCCCGACCTCTCTGCTCCCGCTGACTGCCTTCCCCCTCACTTGAAGAAGCCTGTAAAAATTGAATACAAAAATTATTGTCAATGGTACAAATGGCATTGAATATTAAGCAACTGGACATAATTACTCACCGCACTCCCCCTCGCCGATTGCCTACACTCTGACTCACTGGCCATTCTTGCAAGTTTGATCTGCAATGAAAAAATGAGCAAAAATTCATATCCAAAGAACAAAAAATTAAAACAAGCACAATTGACTGTTGACTGATAGATATGGGAATGCAAACTGAAAAAAGCGACACCACAACGCCATACATTGCAAGAGAACACAATAGATGAAACAATACAAGAATAGACCCAAAAAAATTTTTAAAACAAAAGACACCAATGTCCAAATTTTTAAATATTAAAAAACTGTACAGGGAAAAAAAGGCACAATGAAATAGCAAACTGCACGCCATACTTTACAATAGCAACAAGACATGATCCAAAACAACACCATCTGGTGACATCTACCACAGAAATACATCTTGAAAAGGAGAAAAATACCATTCTAGATAATAAGCAATAAACATTACGGGACAACCGCTGTTAAAAATACAGCAACCCAAAATATAAACCATAAAATAGAAAAGAAAACACATGAAATTTTACATAGAAAAATGGCCACACCAAAAAAAAAAAAAAAAAAAAATTTATACTACACACTTGGCAATGAAAAGTCAAGGAAGGAGATATATGCCATACGGAAAATGACGTAAAATCATCATAGATTTAAAAAAAAAAAAAAAAAGGAAAATACAATTGAAAATAGAATGGCATAGCAGCACGGAACAATACAATACAAATGAAACATCATAAATGTAGCCCCCCCACCAGCAAGAAAAGACACTCAAGGAAAGAAAAATAAATGCCAACAGCATAAAAAACACAGCAAGACATGAGCCAAGAAAACGCCATACGGATACCCCCAACAATAGAAACCAGAAAAAGACATGCAACAGAAATTAAACAATAAAAAATCTTGCAAAAAAAAGACATTGAACAAACGCATGACACCAGAACAACCAAAAATCCATTAAAAAACCAAGCAAGGCCGAAAACAAGAAACGCCAGCATATAACGCCAGAAGTACATCAAAACCAGATTAAAAACACAATTTTTCAATAACAACACGCAGTGCCATAACCGTAAAATACCACACACCAAACATTGCACAAATTAAATCAAAATCAAGAAAGAAAAAACAGAATAAAAAATATGCAAAGAGAAATATATACTTACAGGTTTGGCAAGCAGATTCTCCTCTCTGTGTCTTTTCTCCTCACAGTCTGGTCAGCACTGAATAGCCTTGTGAAAGACAATGCCAACCCCCTTTTTTTTATCTATATAGTGCTTTTTTTAAGTGTCTAGACAAAGTCTAGACAATGTTTTGCATTTTTTATTGGAAAACTCATGCGTCGTACAACGCACCACGACGCAAGTACTTGCGTCGTCTGCGTTGTCAATGCAAGTCAATGGAAAAAAAGGCGCATCGACGACGCAAATACGACGCATGCGTTTTTTAAAAAGTCTGCGCCGC
This sequence comes from Ranitomeya variabilis, assembly GCF_051348905.1. NCBI lineage: Eukaryota > Metazoa > Chordata > Amphibia > Anura > Dendrobatidae > Ranitomeya > Ranitomeya variabilis. The sequence continues at coordinate 42,615,666 of NC_135232.1, read as the reverse complement.
CCAAAAAATGCAACATGTTGCGTTTGCCGCGCCCTGACAGGTGCGCCCTAACGCCGCATGCGGCGTACAACGCACCAAAACGCATGACAACGCATGTACATGCGGCGCCATGCGGCGCCAATGTTAAAGATAGGGACGCACGACGCATGCGTTTTCTTGCGGCGACGACGCTGCGGCGCACAACGCAAATGTGAACGTAGCCTAATTAGTTCAAAAATATAATTCTGAAACTTGTGACGTGCATTTTATTCAGCCCGCTGTAGTCTGAAACCTCTAAATAATGTCCTGAGTGACCAATTGCCACCAGAAATAATATATTTAGTAAACTGGGTCTACCTATGTTTAACCTCTTTCTGACCTCGGACGGGATAGCATGTCCGAGGTCAGAAGCCCCGCTTTGATGTAGGGCTCCGGCGGTGAGCCCGCATCAAAGCCAGGACATGTCAGCTGTTTTGAACTTTTGAAAGCATCATGTCCCCTATCCCCGGTAGAATTTTTATCCAGGAAATAAGAAACTGCTGTCATAGCTAGTTGATGTTCTATATTGGTATAAAAAGCCTCCACGTCAAGGGTGACCAAGATGGCATTATCCGGTATCTCCAATGTCTCGCATAGTTGTATAAGATGTGACGAGTCACGTACATACGAATCCAGTAGCTTAACCATGGGCTGTAAAAAATAATCAATGTAAGTGCATGGCCTCTCATACAGTCCACCCAAACCAGAAATGATTGGTCTACCTGGTGGTTTTGTAATCAACTTGTGGACTTTAGGCACCATGTATGGTGTTGGAACCACCGGATGGTTTGTGGTGAGAAAATCCAACTCTTTCTTGTTGATAATACCACAAAATTGGGCCCTTGATAGCAACCTGTCAATTTGTGTCTTAAAAATTAGGGTTGGATCTGATGGCAATGCTTGATAATGTTGAGTATTGCCCAACTGACGTTTTATTGTGAATTTCATATTCTGTATATTGGATCTATTATGTACGTGCCTTTGTGGATGTTTTAGATGTTTTTAAATTTGTGAATGTTTTTCTGGTTTGGAAATAAATAAAAATTAATTGTAATGTGTACATAGTGAAAAATTCATTGTATTGTGTACATAGTGGTGATCCTGAATTTATGCATGGGCTTTTTCTTCTTGGTTGAAACGATAGTCTTCCCTCATCATCAACCTGGTGGGAGATCAGATGGTGAATAAAGTGTTTATTGATAAGAGTCAATACTACCGCCTTTTTGGGTAAGAAAGAACGTAGCAGCACCACACAAATTGCTCCGATAAAAATCTTTGTCCTTTATTCAAACAACATGCTGTGGACAAGGTGACAGAGGGCAGGACGAATTGTAGACAGAGCTGGTGCAGTCAACGGACTATGTCCGTTTCGCGTATTACACGCTTCAACGGGTCCAGATCACCATGTGAGATATAGAAAGGATAGGACTGTAAATTAAGTTTGTTGCTTAGATAGATTGAGGTCTGCAAAAGTAGAGGCAAGGGAAGGGGGGGGGGACAAATGGGAAATAAATGAACAACAGAATAAACTTCAATAAATAACAGAATATGCAGTGGTAAAGACATTGAACAAAGCTTATAACAAACTGTCATATGAGAAAAGAACGTCGTCTCACCATAAACATTTCATCCAAGTGGCGGGGAAAAAGGTGGCCCTCACCACCTGGAGAAATGAAAAACATTTAACAAATGGACTACACTTCTATCCGACCCTGTGAGACTAGGTTCCTCAAGCCCTCTGCTATATCAAAATAAGTTTAGTTAGTGTCAAAAGAACTACACCAATCAAGAATGAGAATTGCATATTCACGGTGCTTCATTTGCTCTGTTATCATCAGAAGACCATTGTGACTGTCGAGCCTCAGGGCCGTTTGAGAAATGGTTGTTCTCTGGGACATTTTTCGATTTGAGAAGTCCTTTAATAGAAGCTTCTGCTTCGGTAGGGGAAGAAAAGGTACGAGATGCTCCTAAACCCTCTCTGATCAGCAAGATTGCAGGGTATTTAAGTTGAAATCGGATGCCCTCTTGGAACATTTTTGTACAAATGGGGCTAAAAGCCTTGCGTTTCCTTGTGATTTCAGCTGAAAAGTCATCAAAAATGAGAGTCTTATGACCATGGATCATTAAAGGCTGGTTGTGTCTCCGGTATGCTTGTAGAATATCAGTCTTGTCATTATAATCCAACCAAGAAGCGCATAATCGTTTGACGTGGGCGTCTCTGGGCCTCTCCCCCAGATGTAGTTGAGGGTGTCACAGGGCCTACTCTGTGAGCCCTCTCTACCTTTCGTCCCGTGGAGAGATGGAGGGCCTTGGGGAGATCAAGTTCACAAATTGACTTTAAATCTTTAGGTAAAAAAGATTCAGGTAGGCCCACCAGGCGCAGATTATTACGTCTGGAACAATTTTCAAGGTTATCAACCCTATCCCAAAGCAGGGCATTTTCTTTAGTGAGTGCCAGAAGCTTATTATGATCTCTACGAATCATCTTCGAGTCTCGACAGTCTGTTCTCCATTTCAGTTATACTTTCGGCCTGTTCGTCCTGCCTGTCTTGCAATCTCTTTAAGGCTAAATGTAGGGAATTTTCAATAGTAGATTTTATTTCTGGCAAGATTTTTGCCATAATGTTGTCAACTATAGAGGGTATTTTTAATTGTAAGTCTGAATTATCAGGTAAAGGCAGTGGGGTGGGAGCAGGCATCGCTACATCCCCAACCGAAGTCATTTCAGAAGGGAACCTACTGGAGGATTTTTCTGAGGGCTGGCGTTGTTTTTGCCCACTGCGTAAAAGATATCGGTCCATATAAAATGTTTTATAAATGCCCGTTGTTATACGGTTTGCGTTCTGAACAGGCTGCAAGATCACGTTTTACAAGTTTGAGCATATGGATGTACGAAATTAGTGGAGGTTCAAGGAAGCCATCTAGGAAATGCTCACATGGTCTGCGCACGACCCGGAAGTCGCATAGTCAGAAAAGTCTGAGTCTGTCCAGCAGAAACAGACTATTGCAGAAACTAAATTTGTGGAGTTGAAGTTGTATTAAATCCTGTTGGCCACTAGAGGGGGGTGTTTATCCGTAATAAGGCCACAATGCACCTTACAATGTTATGGCAGCAGGGAGACTTGATCTTTTTACTGTAGTATTCTCTGAGAGAAGAGGGAAGTGATCTTTTTCCAAGAGTGGCAACCGGTTTTATCCTCGATGGTTAGGATCTTGGACCCTTGTAAACCCCACATAAGTCTCCTTTATAAGTTTATGCATTGGCTGGAGAGACCTGTTACCAACAACTACAGGTCCACTACACTGTCAGGAAATTGATGTAGTAGTTCTCTGTCCACCTCTGGCTCGTCCCCAAGGCCCCCTGCACCCCCAGCCCACACGCCACTGCCTCCCGACCGCGATATGCATGCTGCTCTGGCGGGACAACTCGCCCTGTCAGGCCTCTCCTTCCACCGTCTGCGGCTTAGATACAGCTCACCGTCTCCTGCGTGTCTTTATTTCCGTGCTGGTGATGGTCCAGGACTGTTACCGTGGCCGCCTCTACACGAGGCTCTGGCACGGCCACCGCCTGGAAGGGGGCCACCTTCGCCACCGCTGCTTTGTTCGCCTCCACCAGCAGCTCCCGATCTGATCTCTGGTCACTGGTAAGGCCTCTGTAAATGCGGGGGTCCAGTAGCAGATCCGTGGTGCAGGCCCTGTCAGGCTTCCGGCCTCGTCGCTAGGCCGCACTTCATGAGGTCCTCCGGCCTCCTATGTAAGCTGCAGAATGACGGTATAGATCACCGGCTGTGTCCGTCACAGGGCCCCCTGTTGAGATCGGTCTCCAGAGTCCTCTTTCCGGACTTGAGAGCCTGGATGGCTTGGGATCTCCAAAGATCAGCAGGAGCTGCCTGTAGTGCGTCCTGCTCTTTATACACTTGTTTAATATGTCTCTCTGTTTATCCCCACTGGAAAGGCCGGGTTATCATATATTGGGATGAACGGACCAGGAAATGTTGTGATTTGGAGGCCCCTATTTCCTTTTTTGATAAAAAAATGTCATATTTCTGGTTAGAAAGGGTAAGGGAGCATTTCTCCTGTGCAAACTGTCACGCTCACGCCCTAACTGGTGGGCATGAGCCAGGGGGTTTGTGGCCCCACTGTGCCACGAACCAGACTACCCTGGAAGGGGCGTAACTATGACAGCTTCCTTCGTCTTCACTGGAGCCTCTGATGGTGAGGTCAGACTTATGCGGCAGGCAGCTGCCAGGTGCTACTCCAGGGTGCTGTCTGGCTGTGGCTGCTGATCCCACTTGGAGAACAGGAACACTAGGACAGGTGCATACATCAGGCAGGACTGGCAGATGAGCACAGATGAAACTCAGACAAGTAGGCTGGCACGGCTGAGACACAGGGCTGGCAAAGAGGGCTGGCAGGAACGGCAGAGACACAGGGCTGGCAGAGACACAGGGCTGGCAGGCACGGCAGAGACACAGGGCTGGCAGGCACGGCAGAGACACGGCTGGCTGGCATGGCAGAGACAGGGCTGGTAGGCACGGCAGAGACACGGCTGGCAGGACAGTCAGGGCAGAGACACAGGGCTGGCAGGAACGGCAGAGTCACAGAGCTGGCAGGCACGGCTGAGACACAGGGCAGGCAGGCACGGCTGAGACACAGGGCAGGTTGGTGTGGTGTATGAAGGAACAGGTTGGGGCCTGTTCACACAGGAGATGCAGGTACGGAAACAAGCCGGAAGGAAAGGAGTATGAAGGAACAGGTTGGGACCTGTTCACACAGGAAGAGAACCGCAAGGCTGCGTATAGGAGCGGTAGAGCAGCAACAGAAGATAAGTAGAACGGAACCGCAAGGAATGCAGAGAGGAGCTGCAGCAAGAGATTTCTGCAGCAGCAGAAGCTAAGCAGAGCGGAACCGCAAGGAATGCGGAGAGGAGCTGCAGTAAGAGATCTCTGCAGCAGCAGGAGCGTAGCAGAGTAGAATGGAGCAGAACCGCACTCCTGCGGAACAGAGGTAAAGCTGCAAGAGAGCGGAGCACAGGCAAAGTCACAAGAGCCGCAAGAGTGTGGAGCATAAGCAGACAGAGGACAGAAGGAAAGACACAGCGGGCAAAGAAGCCACAGACAAGGAGACAGAGGTAGGGCTAAGTTCAGACAAGGTAATGGAACGAGACAAGGTGCAAGAACAAAGATACAGGGACCAGGATATTCTGCCTCCAAAAGGGCGGACAGACCAAAACAAGGCAAAGCAAGGACACAGACACTGAGACCAGGAAATACAACCTCCTGGAGGGCAGACCAACAAGAACAAGACAAAGCTAAGAGTAGAGCCTCCAGAGAAAGAGGAACACAGATCAAGGCCTGGCAGCTCAGAAGCTAAACACTAACTGAGTTTACACATTGCACAGGCCCAATCCACAGGGTGGAGCTGTCCTAAATACTGGAGGCCTCTTGGTAATTGGTCAGGAACACATTAGACAGGTGCACCTGATTCCTATAAGAACCAGAGAGTTCTGGCGCCACCCCCTATGCACATAGCCAGGAAGCATGCAGAGAGCAGAGGCACAGAATATGGAGCTGGCAACAGACAGAACACAACATGGCAAGGAGCAGTGAGTAAGATGGTGTGTGAGGGAAGGAAGGTCATGTAGTGATGCCAGCAGAGTTGTTACACTGTGATAGTACAGAATGAACACACATACACAGAAAAACATACAAACTCAGTTGTTTTCCATGGTAAGAGTTCTACCCCTGCCAATAGCCCAGCAGGACAACAGTCACCAGACTCACTCATTTTGACCTTATCCATGTTGATGTTTGTAGCATTCATAGGCACTTTAATTCTCAATACATTCAATAAATGATGTACCTTTCTGCAGTCCTCCTTTCTACTTGCAATTTCTTGAATCTCTTTCATCTTTATAATTTCTTCCATATTTTTCTTTTTTTTGACTGTGTATAATTTCTTTCTTTTTCCCTGCTTTACAAGTCCTGAAAGCAGCTATTGCTTCTTCTTTTTTCATAGTGCATTCCTGCGCACATAAAAATAAAATTAATGAGCAACTTATCGCATTTCTGCTCTATGTGAAGCATATACTTTTGCAGTACTTGTAGAGTGTAGTTATGGGAGTTATCAGATGGGGTCAGTGACTGCTTCTGGGAGCAACCTATTATATTTATTGTCGAGCGCTACTTATGTGCAGCAGATAAATGGTTGCATCTTGGCAATCCTTTACCATTTTAATCTATGCAAGATACAGATGTAGTATGAGTACATATACTTCACTTATTCATTACACTGAAGAAAGTTAAAGAGGTTTTCCACTATTTTTACATTGATGACCAATCCCTAGCATAGATGATCAAAGTCTGATCGGACGTGGTCTAGCACCCCACCAATCAGCTATTGCTGGTGTCGTAGAACGCCAGCCGGAAGCACTCGCTTGCCGAGCTGCTCTGCTGTCTGATAGTGGCCGCTGCAGGGTACTAACATCCGCCTCCTATTGATTTGAAAGGGAAGTGGATATGGAGTACCCAGCCCCAGCCTCTACCAGAAGATGGAGTAGCTCGGCAAGTGAGTACTCCCAGTCACCGGCTGCCGCCACCAATAACAGCTGTCCAGGAAGGGGTTGTCAGGTGTCAGATCCCAGCCGATCAGACATTGATTACTTATCCTGAGCTGTTCAGTGCGTCATGGTGTATGCAAACATTTAAGTGCATCTTCGCACCTTCTTATTTTCCATCTATCTTCTCCTTTCTTTGGCTCTGTGAAGCAAGAACTATCAATCAAAGAAAAGGGAGAGATGGAGACAAAGGGAAAATAAGCAGCCATCATCATAGGAGAAAAGGAAGCACATTGGGAAGTTGTCTAATATGCACAGAGATGGTTGGAAGAAAAATGTTCACATTACAGGAGCATAACTTTGGAATGGGGGGAACAGAAGGAAAAGAAAACACTTTGTCCAGAACCAGTGGAGCACAATTCAGGAGGATAAAGAGTTGGCTGATATGTTTTGGGTGCTACGATGGAGGAGACCAGCCTGTTCATAAGATGAGAAGTTTAATGGCACTACGCGTTTCAGGAACGTTCCGTCCCCTCCATCAAGTGCATCAGAATCTGTGCCGTAAATGTGATTGCAGGAGGTACTTGGTTTAAAATAAAACAAAATCTAGTTAAAGGTCCGCTTTATATGCCATGTTTTCTTATCCACCAGGTAACAAACAGTAAACGGAAATGTTTTGGTCTCTCAGAGTCTCGGATTCTCTTTTTATTTCCTACAGCAGAGTTATAAGAGAAATAATCTATTACCTGTTTCGCTTTTTCTCTCAAGTTCCTCTTAAGCCTTTTTTATTTTCTGCAGTTCTTGAATAAATATTTTCTTCTTTCCTAGCCAGTTCTGCAGTGAAAATATCATTATTAAGAAAACTGGAAACAGCAAAACACACTTTAGTAAGAGTGTTGCCCGCTTGGTGTATACTATTACAATATGAAGCACACACTATTACATATCCAGTGTTAAGACCAGCTATTGTTTTTACAAAATAAGCTTACAAACAAAACTGGATAAAAAAGTGAATACTACAACATTTAAAATACTTTGCTGAAATGGCTTCGTGTGTAATTAAGGCAAACCTGCCGAGAATTTGCAGATATGTCTGGTTTATTTAATTTTTAATTAAAATGAGTTCCTGTATTACAATAATACATCTGCTTGCCTTTGCATGTCATTCTTTATGCAGTTGAAGGGGTTTTCTGGGATTTTTGAAAAGTTACTAAAGTCAGGAGTGGGGCATAAAATAAAGAAATAATTGTCCCCTGAAGCTCTGATGCCATCACTCTGGTCCCTGCTGGTCCTACAGTGAAAACTTTCTATCCAACATTCATGTACACACCGCAGTCACTCATTGCATGGACAGTACCTGATAGTGATTGAATGGCTAGGAGAGGACGTCACAAGTACTGCCTAAATCATCTGGATGCCAAAATTACATAAGTCCCAGTGTTAATGCATTCACATTAGCATTAGGTGAACTAGGCAAAGGCCAATACAGATTGTAGAACTGCACTTTCGCAAGTCATAGATCATGAGATGAGATCTCAGATCACTCCACAGAGTAACAGAAAACTGTTGGTAGTCTGAGCACAAGGACTAAATTATGCACAGACTAAGTGTGAATGCAACCTTAACCTTGGTGGTGGGTGAAAGGTGCTGGGGTTACGTAAACCAAGTGATGAAATTGAAATCTCCGGAACAGTTGCTCCTTCCTGTGGAGCAGTAATGCCATTATGAGTCCCAGATAACAAACCAAAATGAGTCTTAAGTCTAATAGCACAAAAGAAACGCTGAAGATCCTTTTCGAGTTGAAAACCGTCCCAACTAGGGGTTGGGCAAAAAGATAACCCCTTTTGGAGTAGTGATAGTTCAGCAGGGGAGAGAAGGTAACTTGATATGTTGATCACCAGGTTTGACGGCTTACCTGGGAGCGCGTGGTCATCCTTTTTCCTCGATCGTCTGGTAGGTCTGCGTGTTGTAGTCCTCCCCTGCGGCCTTTCGGTAAAAAACGGTGTCTGTTTGTACCGGCTGAAGAGTCGCTTAGGGATATGCAAGTCTGGATGAAGCTGCGACAATAATTCCCTGAGGAAATCCAGAGCCCAGTGTGTGTATCTGGTGCGGTGGCATCTCTCTATTGGCAGCTGAGAAGAATGATCCACTGCCTGGTATTAAATATGGGGCTCCGCTTCCCGCTAGGCCTACGTATGGCACATTAGCTCTGGGATCAGGATCTTGTTTGCCCATAGGGAAAGTCTGTAATTCCTGCACTTCATGTTGGACTTGGTTGCAAATTGGAATTTCTGGTGACAGAGGATGCCATTCTGTGGGAGAAGCCAATGTAGGAAGGGCGGACTGGGTCATGTTCTCTGTACATTGCTCAGTTCCATTTAGTATACTGGGCCTCACATAGCTTTCTATTTAATAACGGTCCCTCTTAGCCCGTCATTTAATTTATTGGGCCCAACATAACCTTCCAAGTAATACAATAAGTCCCATATAGCCTTTTATTAAATTTATTGGACCCCACATAAGTCTCCAATTAATATAATTGGTCCCACATAGACTTCCAATTAACGTATTGGGCCAAAGTAGTCTTCTATTTAATATAATGGCTCCCACATAACCGTTCTTTTAATAAATTGGGCACCACGCAGCCTTTCAATTAATATAATGGGACCCATATAATTCTTATTTTAATATATTTGGTTCCACATAACCTTCCAATTAATATAATAGATCCCCCATAGCCTTCCATTTAATACATTAGGCCCTACATAACCTTCAGTTTAATATTCTGGTCCTCACATAGTTCTTCATTTAATATAATGGGAACTATGTATCCATCCATTTTATAAAATGGGCACCAGATAGCCTTCCATTTAATGTATTTTAATAGGTCCCACATAGCCTTCCAATTTATATAATGAGCCCCACATAATTTTTGTTTTATATATTGTGCCACATATAGACTTTAAATTAACATATTGGGGTCAAAGTAACCTTCCATTTAATAAAATGGACACAACATAGCCTTTCATTTAATATAATGGGTCTGCATAATTCTTAATTTAATATAATGTGCCCCACGTATCTTTCCATTTAATATAAAGGGCCCCACATAATTCTTCATTTAATAAAATGAACCCCACATACACCACTATTTAATGTAATGGGCACAACAAAGCTTTCCATACAATATAATGATCCCACATAGCCTTCCATTCAATATAATGGTCCCACATAGCCTTCCATTTAATATAATGGGCCAAACATAGCTTTTCATTTTTATAATGGATCCCACATAGTCCTTTATTTAATATAATGTGCTCAACATAAGCCTCCTTTTAATTTTACTATTAGTCTTTATTATTATAGCGCCATTTATTCCATGTGATATACATGTGAGGAGGGGTATACATAATAAAAAAAACAAGTACAATAATCTTAAACAATAAAAGTCATGACTGGTACAGAAGGAGAAAAGACATAATAGGTCCCACAAAAGCTTCCATTTATTATAATGGCCCCCAATATAGCCTTCTTTTTAACATAGTGGGCAACACAAAGCTCTCCATTCCATATATAAGGAGTGAACTCTTTGACTTTGTGCCATTGGTGTGCCACCGGGCCACCCTTTTGGCTGTTGGCCTGTCATCGCAGCACACTGATTTCTGTTGGTTTGCCACCGGAGCGTACCCTTCATCGATGAGTTGCACACAGTTTGCCGCTGGCATGCCACCCGAGCACAACCTTTGCCACAGGCATGCCACCGGAGCACAACCTTTGCCACAGGCATGCCACCAGAGTATGCCTTTAGCCGCTGACATGCCTCGGGAGCACACAATTTACAATTGGAGTGCCATAGGAGCACATCCTTTGCCGTTAGCATTCCAGTGAAGCATATCCTTTGCCGTTGGCGTGCCCCTGAAACACACCTGTCATGATTTGAACCCAGCAGCTCTTGTGCACCTGGCGACAGCTCTTCCCTTTGAGCCATTCAGCTCTCTGGACAGTTCCGTGTTAACCCAAATAACTTGTACCTGTGTTGTTTCTGAGTGTCTCCACTGTGAGTTTCTCATTGTCTCCACCTTGATTGAACACCCTATTTAAACCTGGCATAGCACTCCCTTCCTTGCAAGATTATTGAGCTACCAGCCTCTATTCAAGCTTTCTTTCACCTGCTGCTTATCCTTGAAACTCTACTGCTGCTCCTGTCAGAACCTGTGGTGGGCTGGAGGGGACAGTAAAGGGGGGCTGATGGAGTCCGTGGGCCTGGTCGGGGGCTGCGGGAGGCTGTGTCGCGCTGTAGAGAGGGCTGTGGAGGCTGTTTGGCGCTGTAGAGGACTACAGAGCCACACAGCCCCATGGTGTAACTTCCCCAAGTGTCATGACAGCTGACTGTATATGCATGTATATACATATATGTATGTACATGTGCCATGACAGCTCCTTAGACTATACATACATGGATTGTCACTTACCCAAACCGAGGATGAAGAGGCTTAGCTGCTGCACATGATGATGGAGGCCGGAGAGCAGCATTCCTCCATAGTGATGTCACTTATTAGGGAAACTTGTAGTCCTTGACCCACGGAGCCAGTTTAGTCTCCACAATGCCGAGTTGCCTAGTGGAAAAAAAGGTTAAAGGAAATTACTGAATCTTGATATTTTTATTCTAACTCCTATTATTTCTATTGGTACATTAAATAGCCCTTCTTCCATGAGCGTATATTCCCAGGAGACACACAGCGAGCCGGGCGACTGCCCCAAGTATTACCTGTGCGTAACGCTCTGTTACCTACAGAGAGACAGGGAAAGAAAAAAAAATTAATCAGGGAAATATTGTATTTTATAATTAGTGTTCATAGCAGAGTGACAAGACGGCCCCCTGAACCCTCCCCCTGCTGCATGTCAGCTCCCCTTCCCCCCACTGGGACAGCCTGTACCCCCGCAGCGCCCCCACACCTGACCCCATACACTGATCTGAGCTCCCCCCACCGGACAGGGACAGCCTGTCTCCCCGCAGCGCCCTCACAGCCTGGCTCTATCGCAATACCTTTATCAATCTAAATGATATATGTCGTAATTAGTTGGATTTTTATATGTTATAACACAATATATGCATACATACAGATTTTGGGATTTTTTTTGGCGATATTTCCTATTGGTATAAAAGATATACAAGAGGCCTATTTGTGACAATCTATAGCTATATTTTAATATTTTAGGAATGTCAGAGTAGCTTCATGAGGTTGTTGGATTTGCGCTGAGAGAATCCATATTTCTATAAATTTCCAGCTCTTGCGTCAGCTCCTTGATATGTCCTTCCAGAATGACGTTGGGCTTCTCTAGGCATCTAACGTACGCTTTCCTCCTGAGTCGAAACGCTTTCGCTGCTTCTCTGTTTTTCATGAATCGCAGCTCTCGCTTCCGTGTTTCCTCATCCGTCAATGGCTTAGGGATAGACTAAGATTCACCGCACACCCTTAGTGGAATATCTTTCAGAAATTAACAATGTATTCAATACGCACAAAATCATTCAGATAGCATATGTACACGGGAAAAATGATATGCGACACAGATTACTGACGTTTCGACCCATCCCGGGTCTTACTCATAGGTCGCTGTAAACAAACAACAAGCAAAGAAAAACATAAAAGATAAAATTAATGAAATTAATACGGGTTTATACATTTTAGATAAAGCATAGCAAAATTACAGGTGTGCTCCCAAATAGCAATAAGATAGAATAGCAAAACAAATGAAATAATACAGCATGTGGCCAAGCAGGTCAAATAGAGGGACATGGTGTCCAATGAGATCCCATGGGGTTGTGCGTAGTGTGAGTTTTACCTGAATCCAGGTGTAGTATGGGAGCAGAACTCAAGAAAAGGGAAGACATGTCCCTGTAGTATCCAGGGGCTGTAAGAAACAATCATGTTATTAAAACTAGTTCCCATCCATAGACTAGAATGGTTAAAGAGAGCCTGATTTACCTAATAATCCCAGAAATTCAGTTGTAATGGTATAGGGTGCCTATTGTGGCTGTGGACCTGTAGGATCACAAGTGTGATGTCAAAATATATGTGGGCCAAAGTATGTTGCAAGTGCTGAATAAAGCATGGGTAGCCTAATTACCGCTCCTGCACCTTTCTTGGCAGCAATTAGAGCCTTTCTGCACTGCAGTGTTTAAGTGATTGCAGGAACGTGAATGACAGCAGCTAAAGCCAGTGAGGGATAATAGGACATGTGGGCCGTGCTTGGCTACAGCTAAAACTTGTCTGCATTGTAGTGTGCGGGTAATAGCAGGACAGGTTGAGCAACAATAGGGTCCATAGTGGCCATATAAGAACGGACATATTAATAAATCACCAAACGGATGTCTGATGCCTTTCTGATAATGCTATTAGCCAAAGTCCTATAGTTGGTAACCTATGGGGGCAATTACAGGGGTCCGGGACCAGAACTAATCAAATAAAGGCGGAAGTATGGGAAGCCAGGGAGTTAGGAGTAGGACACTCACCTACAAAATGAGTGGCATCAGCATGTCTGTGAAATAAGGGGAAAAAAATAAAAATATAAATGGATAGAGTCATTATAGAAGCCAGTTAATTTCTCCATTGAGACCATTGGGCTCTAAAGTGTCTAGAGTGTGGATCCAATATGATTCTCTTTGTTTCAGAAATTTAGTGCGGTCACCTCCTCGATTCGGACGATCAACCTGTTCTACTACTTGAAATTTCAATTTTGCCACTGAATTCCTATTTTTAATAAAATGGTCATGGAGAGGAAGCCAGGTCTTATCACACCTGATAGTCGATTTATGACTGGCTATTCTATCCTTTACATGTTGTGTGGTTTCTCCAACATACAGGAGACCACAGGGACATTTAACCACGTAAATGACAGTTTGTGTCACATGTATAGTATCCGCGTATTGGGTAGGATTTACCAGTTCTTGAGTGAGTAATAGTATCAGATCTAATGACATTGGAACAGGAGGCACAATTAAGGCAGGGGAATGTGCCATGTCGTCTTGTACTCAGTAGCCTCTGTGTAGTGCCTTTGTCTGCCCGTACCAATTTATCCTTTAGGTTGGTGGCTCTCCTGGTACACATCAAAGCGGAATTATTGAATGATTCAATGTTGGGATAGGCCCTGGCCAAGAGTGGCCATTGTTTTTTAATGATGGAATGGACTTTCTGCATAAGAGGGTGGTGTGTGTGCAAAAAAAGGTACTCTTTTCTGGGCTGAACAGGTGGAGAGGGAGATGGCGGGGTAAGAATCCCATCCTTTTCCTTATCAAGGAATCTACATGGATAGTGTCTCTCACTGAACTTTTGTGCCATGGTATCCAGCCTGATTGTTAGTGTATCAGGATCAGAGACAATGCGTGAGACCCTATTGAATTGTGAGCGTGGTATACTGTCAGTCATGATGCTCGGGTGACAACTGGAGTAATGTAATAAACTGTTGCAATCAGTCGGTTTACAAAGCAAATCAGTCGAGAGATGTCCTTCTGAGTTTTTGAGCACCAAGGTTTCCAGAAAGGGTACAAATTTGTCACTATAATGTATAGTGAATTGCAATTCAGGGAGAATGGAGTTGAGATACAGATGAAAGGTGTCCAGAGAATCGGAAGCCCCTAGCCAGATAAGAAATATGTCATCAATGAAGCGATGGTAACAGATAGCATGTTGTTGGAACATGGGATTAGAAGAAACATGTTTAATCTCAAAATAATTCTTAAAAGCATTCGCATAAGCCGGCGCTACGTTTGATCCCATAGAGGTCCCACGCTTCTGGTTGTAGAAGGTATCCTCATAGAGAAAAAGTTCTCATGGAGAACCAAATTAATTAGATCCAGACACAATTGAATAGAATTCACTGGCAGGTCTGATGAATCTAAAATAAATTTTGTGGCTTCAGTACCCTTTTCGTGTTAGATAGATGTGTATAGAAGACTGTTGACGTCTATTGTGTCTATTAATAGACTGTTGGGAAATACTGTCCCCACTTGTTTAATAATTCCAAAGAAATGCCCCGTGTCCAGTAGGAATGATTTAGTTGTCCTAACCAGTGGTGTTAAGATCTTCTCCAGGAAAATAGAGAGAGGTGAGAGAATAGTCGGTGGAGGCCACAATGAGCCTCCCTGGTGGATTAGTGAATGATTTATGTATCTCTTCGGTAAAATGTAAAATACCGGCATGAAAGGGTCGGGATGTAATAGGAAGGTGGCAGCTTTTTTGTCTATAGTGTTTTGATCAAGATAAAAATTGACAAGGTGACGTATTTTGCAATCAATGTCAAAGGTAGGGTCCTTAGATATCGGCTGATATGTCTCAGAGTCCGATAACTGCCTATAGACTTCCTGGCAATATACGGTTCGATCCATGACCACAATGGCCCCACCTTTATCTGCCGGTTTTATAATGATTCCCTTATTTTCTGTTAGAGACCTGAGTGATGTTTTCTCAGTTGGTGAGAGATTTGAATGTGCTGGAAAAAAAACAAGTTTTTGTTGATGTGAGAGCTGTTTAACCTCACGATCCACTAATTAAATGAAGGTATCTGTGGCATGATGGGTGCGTGGTGGGTCAAAGGTGCTGGGGTTACGTAAACCAAGTGATGAAATTGAAATCTCCAGAACAGTCGCTCCTTCCTGTGGAGCAGTAATGCCATTATGAGTCCCAGATAACAAATCAAAACGAGTCTTAAGTCTAATGGCGCGAAAGAAACGCTGAAGATCCTGTTCGAGTTGAAAACCGTCCCAACTAGGGGTTGGGCAAAAAGATAACCCTTTTTGGATTAGTGATAGTTCAGCAGGGGAGAGAAGGTAACTTGATATGTTCATCACCAGGTTTGACGGCTTACCTAGGAGCGCGTGGTCATCCTTTCTCCTCGATCGTCTGGTAGGTCTGCGTGTTGTAGTCCTCCCCTGCGGCCTTTTAGTAAAAAACGGTATCTGTTTGTACCGCCTCAAGAGTCGCTTAGGGATATGCAAGTCTGTCGATGAAGCTGCCACACTAATTCCCTGAGGAAATCCAGAGCCCGGTGTGTGTATCTGGTGCGGTGGCATCTCTCTATTGGCAGCTGAGAAGAATGATCCACTGCCTGGTATGAAATATCTGGGGCTCCGCTTCCCGCTAGGCCTACGTATGGCACATTAACTCCGGAATCAGGATCTTGTTTGACCATAGGGAAAGTCTGTAATTCCTGCACTTCATGTTGGACTTGGTTGCAAATTGGAATTTCTGGTGACAGAGGATGCCATTCTGTGGGAGAAGCCAATGTAGGAAGGGCGGACTGGGTCACGTTCTCTGTACATTTCTCAGTTCCATTTAATATACTGGGCCTCACATAGCTTTCTATTTAATAATGGTCCCACTTAGCCCGCAATTTAATTTATTGGGCCCCACATAACCTTCTAAGTAATACAATAAGTCCCATATAGCCTTTTATTAAATTTATTGGACTATCCATCAGATAGAATATGTACAAAAACGTACAGAAAAATATGTGACACAGATTACTGACGTTTCGGCCCCTCACGGGTCTTACTCATAGGTCGCTGTAAACAAACAACAAGCAAAGAAAAACATAAAAAATAAAATTAATGAAATTAATACGGGTTTATAGTTTTTAGATAAAGCATAGCAAAATTACATGTGTGCTCCCAAATAGCAATAAAGTAGAATAGCAAAAGAAATTAAATAATACAGCATGTGGCCAAACAGGTCAAATATAGGGACATGGTGTCCAATGAGAGCCCATGGTGTTGTGTGTAGTGTGAGTTTTACCTGAATCCAGGTGTAGTATGGGAGCAGAACTCAAGAAGGGAAGGGATGTCCCTGTAGTATCCAGGGGCTGTAACAGACAATCACGTTATTAAAACTAGTTCCCATCCATAGACTAGAATGGTTAAAGAGAGGCTGATTTACCTAATAATCCCAGAAATTCAGTTGTAATGGTGTAGGGTGCCTATTGTGGCTGTGGACCTGTAGGATCACAAGTGTGATGTCAAAATATATGTGGGCCAAAGTATGTTGCAAGTGCTGAAAAAAGCATGGGTAGCCTAATTACCTTGTTTGCAGTGTGAATCAGCGGTGCTCCTGCACCTTGCTGTGCTGTGCGCTGTGCTGTGCACCATGCTGTGCTGTGCACCGTGCTGTGCTGTGCACCTTGCTGTCCTGTGCTGTGCTGTGCTGTGCACCTTGCTGTGCTGTGCTGTGCACCTTGCTGTCCTGTGCTGTGCTGTGCACCTTGCTGTGCACCTTGCTGTGCTGTGCACCATGTCTGCTATGAGGCAGATATAAATAGCTCCACCCTCTCAGACAGGAAGTGAGGTCATGTTACCATACTACTGCTACTGGGCATGCCCGGCCGTCGTTAAGGAAGCTGTATGCTTGGCAACAGCTAAAGTTAGTCTGCACTGCAGTGTGTGTATGATAGCAGGGGCTTGCTTGGCAGCAATTAGAGCCTGTCTGCACTGCAGTGTGTAAGTGATTGCAGGAACGTGAATGACAGCAGCTAAAGCCTGTGAGGGATAATAGGACATGTGGGCCGTGCTTGGCTACAGCTAAAACTTGTCTGCATTGTAGTGTGCGGGTAATAGCAGGACAGGTTGAGCAACAATAGGGTCCATAGTGGCCATATAAGAACGGACATATTAATAAATCACCAAACGGATGTCTGATGCCTTTCTGATAATGCTATTGGCCAAAGTCCTATAGTTGGTAACCTATGGGGGCAATTACAGGGTCCGGGACCAGAACTAATCAAATAAAGGCAGGAGTATGGGAAGCCAGGGAGTTAGGAGTAGGACACTCACCTACAAATGAGTGGCATCAGCATGTCTGTGAAATAAGGGGAAATAAATAAATGGTTAGAGTCATTATAGAAGCCAGTTAATTTCTCCGTTGAGACCCTTGGGCTCTAAAGAGTCCAGAGTGTGGATCCAATATGATTCTCTCTGTTTCAGAAATTTAGTGCGGTCACCTCCTCGATTCGGACGATCAACCTATTCCACTACTTGAAATTTCTTTCTCAATCTTTTTATTGAACATTTTAAACATTTGTAGAAGGGGAGGGAGGGAAAGGAAAGGGTAAAAGGACAAAAGGGAAAAGAAGGGAACATGAAGGACCTGCAAGTCCTTGTGAACAAGCACAATGTTGTGTATATATAAACAGAATTTTATTAAGTTTGGGAGAACAATTCTATCCATCTGGACCATTTACTATAATATTTTTCAAATTTTTTGTCAATCAGGGCCAACTTATGTTCATAACAATTATGAGTGTGGATTTTGTCCACAATATCCTGAAATAAGGGGGGGTCTGATCTCTTCCAGTGACAAACAATAGAATTTTTGGTAATAAGCAGGATGTGAGTAATAATAGCCACCAAGGATGGTGAGATTGATTGGGTGTCCAAAGACAATAGAGCCAGTTGTGGAGATAGTGTGATATCCGTGGAATGAATTTTATTAATTAAGTTCGATATATTCGTCCATAGGGGTCTAATATAAGGGCAATGCCACAAAATATGAACTAAACTGCCACAAAATATGAACTAAACTGCCACGATGACCACTTCCCCTCCAACAATCTGGTGAATAAGACTTATTAATTTTTGCCAGTCTGGCAGGGGTATAGTACCAACGAGTCAGAATTTTATAATTGGTCTCTTGGAGGAATATAGCAATGGTGGAGGCAAGGGATGTAGAAAATGCCATCTCCCAATCTATGGTATTGGGATGATTCCCACTTAATAAAATTTTGGGTTTTGATAAAGTCTGAGCAGTTATTAATCCAACTGTATATATATTTCACACTCCAAAAAACACCATGGTCAATATTATTAATTAGATTGATAGCTGATTCAGAAATGCGCGGGGCGGTTTTCAGAAATTTATTAGCATTCTCTTTTAGAATCAAATATTGACAAAAAATAGAGGAGGGAAAATCGTATTTGTTTTTTAAATAACTGAATGGTCGGCATTTTGAATCACTGAGGAGGTCCTTTAACTTCTTTATACCTTTTGTAGCCCAAAAGGGATCAATATCGAGCCCAAACAAAGAGCATATAAGTGGTAGGGAGACATTCCTCAAAGAGTCAAATTTATTGGTGCCTCTTTTTGGAGATGCCAAATTTTTCCATGCTTCCAGAATTGGTTGAAAAATGGGATGGAGAGTTGATTGTTTCTTTTTTAGAAGAAGGGAGTCTAGAATTAACCCATTTGGTGACTTATTATTAAAATATAGTTCGAGATCATACCAAGCCGGAATTTCTGAATGTGGCCACCAATGTAAACTATTTTTCATCAAAAAGGCATAGCAGTAAGCAGAGATATTTGGGAGGCCTGCACCTCCTAAAGTCTTACTTTCATAAAGAGTATGTGTTGCTACTCTTGCCCTTTTGTCTCTCCAAATAAAGTGATGGAGGCGAGATTGTAGACTAGTCAATAATGAGGGAGAAATCTTTAGGGGAAGGGAACTAAAGAAATATAAGATCTTTGGCAATATGTATGCTTTAACGGTCATTACCTTACCCCACCAAGAGATTCCTCTGCCCCCATAGATTTTGAGATCCGTATCAATTGATTTGAAAAGTGATTCAAAATTGTTTTGAATCAGAGCATTTATATGTCTGCCGAATTTTAGACCTAGGTATGTCAAAGTGTCTTCAGACCAATGCCAAGTCGTTAACTTCTTAATATCAGCGATTTGGTTAGCATCTAGGTTGAATTGTAAAATGTTAGATTTAGAGTCGTTAATTTTAAGGTAGGAAATTTTTGAGAAAGTCCGAAGCAGGGATAAAATTTTATGAATAGAGTTGTAAGGATTAGAGATTGATAGAATTATATCGTCCGCAAAAAGGCCGATTTTATGTTCCCGTTGGTTTGTTTTAATGCCAGAAATATCAGGGTCTTCTCTTATAGATTGTGCCAAAGGCTCAATGGCCAGGACAAACAGTAAGGGGGAAAGTGGACAGCCCTGTCTGGTACCATTTGAAATTATGAACGGAGGTGATTATTCACATATACTCTTGCATTGGGACTGGAGTAACGTGCCATCACATTAGTTAGAAATTGTGAGTGAGGACCAAATTTAAGTAATGTCGCTTCCAAGTAGGTCCAATTTAGGCGATCTAACGCCTTTTCTGCATCGAGTAAGATTATTGTTGATTCAATATTTTTAGATTTGATCAATTTAATCAGGTTAATAAGTTTTCTTGTTCCATCTGTTGATTGTCTATTTTGTATAAAACCAATTTGGTCATTTGAAATCAAATGGGGAAGGAACTGGCTCAGTCTGTTAGCATAAATTTGGCGTATATTTTCAGGTACGAGTTAATAAGGGATATGGGTCTGTAGTTAGGGACTTTATTAGGATCAGAATTTGTTTTGGGAATTAAAGGGAACCTGTCACCTGAATTTGGCTGGACAGGTTTGCCGTCATATGGGCGGGGTTTTCGGTGTTTGATTCACCCTTTCCTTACACGCTGGCTGCATGCTGGCCGCAATATTGGATTGCAGTTCATGCTGTGTCCTCCGTAGTACACGCCTGCGCAAGTGAAGATTGCCTTGCTCCTTAAAATAGCCAATGATATTTCTTCTTTTAGAGATGGGTAATTAAATAAAGAGGCATTATTTCTCCAAAGGTTTTGGAAATTAGAGGGGGTGCCCTCCTCAAACTCTCCCACAACTGGAGCATGATCCGAGACACTTTTATTAAGTATGGAGGCAGAGGAAAATCTGGTAAGGGTGAAGACATCAGTCAAGCTCAAATCTATCCTTGAGGCAGATTGGTGGGCATCAGAAAAGTGACTGAACTCTTTAGAAGTAGAGTTCAAACAGCGGAAAACATCAAAAAGTTCTCGTTCAAAGATCCAACTATTTAAGGTTGCCGATTTATTCCTGGACAGGGTGGAAGAGTCCATTGAAGCGTCTGGGACCATGTTGAAGTCGCCAGCAATTAAAAGAGAACCTTTTTTTCACATTGTTTATTTTATTTAATGAGTTTATTAAGAAATTGAATTTGCCCCTTGTTTGGGACATAGGTGTTGACTACGGTATAGGTAGAGTTATTGAGTTTACATATTAGAATGTGGAAATGACCCCTCTCATCCCTCACCTCCTCCAGTAATTCAAAAGAGACATAATTTTTGATCATGGTTATGACGCCTGCTTTTTGGGGGGGCCAGAAGATTCAAAAATGTTCGGGAAATTTCTTTCAGTGAAAATAGGGTGGTCAGTAGCCCTGAATCTGGTCTCTTGTAAACATACAACATCAGAGAGAGATTTTTTAACGTCATTGCGAATCGCAATGCGTTTTCTAGGACTATTAAGCCCTCTGACGTTATATGTTAACAATTTGATTTTCATTATGTCAAGATCATACATACAACATGGTCCTAAAAACAACTTAAGACAACAACAATAAATGTTCTGTTTTGTCCTTAAGAAAAATAGTGATAATAAGGGACCAAGCGGTCATTCAGTCAGAGACTTCTCTAGGCAATCAATCTGGTCCTGAAAGTAAAATACCGAACAATACAACAACAATAAATGTACTGTTTTATCTTTAAGAAAAAATAATGATAATAAGGAACCAAGAGGTCCCTCCGCAGGAATCTTCTTCAGACAATCAATCTGGCCCTGAAAATAAAACACAGAACAATACAACAAATGTACTGTTTTATCTTTAAGAAAAAGTAGTAATTGTAAGGAACCAAGAGGTTTTTCCGCAGGAGTCTACTCCAGACAATCAATATGGTCCTGAAAGTAAAATACAGAACAATGCAACAACAATAAATGTACTGTTTTATCTTTAAGAAAAAGTAGTAATCGTAAGGAACCAAGAGGTCCTTCAGCAGGAGTCTTCTCCAGAAGAATCCACTTCGCTAGATGGGGGGAACCAAGTCAGTGGAAAAGAAGCTCCACAGGGACCTCTACCGAGTGATACTATCTTTTAACAGGTAATAAGTCAGTGAAGATAACCGTTTTATAAAGAGAATTGGCCCAAGCTGAGAAAGCCATTCAAAAAATAAGCCTGATCAAAAAACAAGTGAGTTCATACCAGTAAGGTATATGTGTCAGTAAGGTGTATGTGTCAGGCAGGACTACTGAGATCCATTGATTCCGAGGTGGGTTTGCGGAGAGGAATTTTGATGGATTTAAAAAAAGCAATACCATCTTCAGGGGTAAATGTAAAACGTGTGTTTTTCCTTTGTAAAAAACAAGGAGTTTCAGGGGGAATCCCCATTTATATGGAATATCTGGAAATCCTCCCATTTCTTTGACACTGGTTTGGAGTCTCTCTTTAATATGGAAAAAATGTATCCGTAATATGGTGTCTCTTGGAAGATCTTTAGCGATATTTGGGGGCTTTGGGAGTCTGTGAATCCTGTCTATTGTCAATTCTAGGTCTGTTAATGTTGGAATGATTTTACGGAACACTTCTTTGCAGATATGTCTGGTTTATTTAATTTTAATTAAAATGAGTTCCTGTATTACAATAATACATCTGCTTGCCTTTGCATGTTATTCTTTATGCAGTTGAAGGGGTTTTCTGGGATTTTTGAAAAGTTACTAAAGTCAGGAGTGGGGCATAAAATAAAGAAATAACAGTCCCCTGAAGCTCTGATGCCATCACTCTGGTCCCTGCTGGTCCTACAGTGTAAACTTCCTATCCAACATTCATGTACACACCGCAGTCACTCATTGCATGGACAGTACCTGATAGTGATTGAATGGCTAGGACAGGCCGTCTCAAGTACTGCCTAAATCATCTGGATGCCAAAATTACATAAGTCCCAGTGTTAATGCATTCACATTAGCACTAGGTGAACTAGGCAAAGGCCAATACAGATTGTAGAACTGCACTTTCGCAAGTCATAGATCATGAGATGAGATCTCAGATCACTCCACAGAGTAACAGAAAACTGTTGGTAGTCTGAGCACAAGGACTAAATTATGCACAGACTAAGTGTGAATGCAACCTTAACCTTGGTGGTGGGTGAAAAGTGCTGGGGTTACATAAACCAAGTGATGAAATTGAAATCTCTGGAACAGTCGCTCCTTCCTGTGGAGCAGTAATGCCATTATGAGTCCCAGATAACAAACCAAAATGAGTCTTAAGTCTAATGGCACGAAAGAAACGCTGAAGATTCTTTTCGAGTTGAAAACCGTCCCAACTAGGGGTTGGGCAAAAAGATAACCCCTTTTGGAGTAGTGATAGTTCAGCAGGGGAGAGAAGGTAACTTGATATGTTGATCACGAGGTTTGACGGCTTACCTGGGAGCGCGTGGTCATCCTTTTTCCCCGATCGTCTGGTAGGTCTGCGTGTTGTAGTCCTCCTCTGCGACCTTTCGGTAAAAAACGGTATGTGTTTGTACCGGCTGAAGAGTCGCTTAGGGATATGCAAGTCTGTCGATGAAGCTGCCACACTAATTCCCTGAGGAAATCCAGAGCCTGATGTGTGTATCTGGTGCGGTGGCATCTCTCTATTGGCAGCTGAGAAGAATGATCCACTGCCTGGTATGAAATATGGGGCTCCGCTTCCCGCTAGGCCTACGTACGGCACATTAACCCCGGGATCAGGATCTTGTTTGACCATAGGGAAAGTCTGTAATTCCTGCACTTCATGTTGGACTTGGTTGCACATTGGAATTTCTGGTGACAGAGGATGCCATTCTGTGGGAGAAGCCAATGTAGGAAGGGCGGACTGGGTCACGTTCTCTACATTGCTCAGTTCCATTTAGTATACTGGGCCTCACATAGTTTTCTATTTAATAATGGTCCCTCTTAGCCCGTCATTTAATTTATTGGGCCCAACATAACCTTCCAAGTAATACAATAAGTCCCATATAGCCTTTTATTAAATTTATTGGACCCCACATAACTCTCCAATTAATATAATTGGTCCCACATAGACTTCCAATTAACATATTGGGCCAAAGTAGTCTTCTATTTAATATAATGGCTCCCACATAACCGTTCTTTTAATAAATTGGGCACCACGTAGCCTTTCAATTAATCTAATGGGACCCATATAATTCTTATTTTAATATATTTGGTTCCACATAACCTTCCAATTAATATAATAGATCCCACATAGCCTTCCATTTAATACATTAGGCCCTACATAACCTTCAGTTTAATATAATGGGAACTATAATTCCATCCATTTTATAAGCACCAGATAGCCTTCCATTTAATGTATTTTAATAGGTCCCACATAGCCTTCCAATTTATATAATGAGCCCCACATAATTTCTTTTAATATATTGTGCCACATATAGACTTTAAGTTAACATATTGGGGCCAAAGTAACGTTCCATTTGATAAAATGGGCACCACATAGCCTTTCATTTAATATAATGGGTCTGCATAATTCTTAATATAATGGGCCCCACTTATCTTTCCATTTAATATAAAGGGCCCCACATAATTCTTAATTTACTAAAATGAACCCCACATACACCACTATTTAATGTAATGGGCACAACAAAGCTTTCCAAACAATATACAGTAATGATCCCACATAGCCTTCCATCTATATATATAATTGTCTAAGGGTTTTTCTGTCTGTCTGTCTGTCCTGGAAATCCTGCGTCTCTGATTGGTCTGGCGGCCTCGACCAATCAGCGACGGGCACAGCATGGCGACGATGATGTCATAAAGGTTGCCTCGACCAATCAGCGACGGGCACAGTCTGCCGCGAATTCGCCTCGACCAATCAGCGACGGGCACAGTATCGACGTAGATGTCATAATGGTTGCCATGGCGACGATGATGTCATAAAGGTTGCCTCGACCAATCAGCGACGGGCACAGTCTGCCGCGAATTCTGGAATCATCATTGTCCATATACTACGGGGACATGCATATTCTAGAATACCCGATGCGTTAGAATCGGGCCACAATCTAGTTTAATGTAATGGTCCAACATAGCCTTCCATTTAATATAATGGGTCAAACATAGCCTTTCATTTTTTATAATGGATCCCACATAGTCCTTTATTTAATATAATGTGCTCAACATAAGCCTCCATTTAATTTTATTAATAGTCTTTATTATTATAGCGCCATTTATTCCATGTGATTTACATGTGAAGAGGGGTATACATAATAAAAAACAAGTACAATAATCTTAAACAATAAAAGTCATGACTGGTACAGAAGGAGAAAGGGCATAATGGGTCCCGCAAAAGCTTCCATTTATTATAATGGGTCCCAATATAGCCTTCTTTTAAACGTAGTGGGCAACACAAGGCTCTCCATTCTATATATAAGGAGTGATCTCTTTGATTTTGTGCCATTGGTATGCCACCAGACCACCCTTTTGGCTGTTCGCCTGCCATCGCAGCACACTGTTTTCTGTTGGTTCGCCACCTGAGCGTACCCTTCATTGATGAGTTGCCACGGCATGCCACCGGAGCATGCTGTTAGCCGCTGGCTTGCCTCGGGAGCACACAATTTACCATTGGAGTGCCATAGGAGCACATCCTTTGCCATTAGCATTCCAGCGAAGCATATCCTTTGCCGTTGGCGTGCCCCTGAAACACACCTGTCAGGATTTGAACCCAGCAGCTCTTGTGCACCTGGCGACAGCTCTTCCCTTTGAGCCATTCAGCTCTCTGGACAGTTCCATGTTAACCCAAATAACTTGTACCTTTGTTGTTTCTGAGTGTCTCCACTGTGAGTTCCTGATTGTCTCCACCTTGATTGAACACCCTATTTAAACCTGGCATAGCACTCCCTTCCTTGTAAGATTATTGAGCTACCAGCCTCTAGTCAAGCTTTCTTTCACCTGCTGCTTATCCTTTAAACTCTACTGCTGCTCCTGTCAGAACCTGTGGTGGGCTGGAGAGGCCAGTAAAGGGGGGCTGATGGAGTCCGTGGGCCTGGTCGGGGGCTGCGGGAGGCTGTGTGGCGCTGTAGAGAGGGCTGTGGAGGCTGTGTGGCGCTGTAGAGGGGGCTCTTTGGCGCCCCTACACAGTATGTATGTATGTATGTACATGTGCCATGACAGCTCCTTAGACTATACATACATGGATTGTCACTTACCCAAACCAAGGATGAAAAGGCTTAGCTGCTGCACATGATGATGGAGGCCGGAGAGCAGCATTCCTCCATAGTGATGTCACCTATTAGGGAAACTTGTAGTCCTTGCCCCACTGAGCCAGTTTAGTGTCCACGATGCCGAGTTGCCTATTGGAAAAAAAAGTAAAAAAAGGAAATTACTGAATCTTGATATATTTTTATTCTAAGTCCTATTATTTCTATTGGTACATTAAATAGCCCTTCTTCCATGAGCGTATATTCCCAGGAGACACACAGCGAGCCGGGCGACTGCCCCAAGTATTCCCTGTGGGTAACGCTCTGTTACCTATTAAGAGACAGGGAAAGAAAAAAAAATTAATAAGGGAAATATTGTATTTTATAATTAGTGTTCATAGCAGAGTGACAAGACGGCCCCCTGAACCCTCCCCCTGCTGCATGTCAGCTCCCCTTCCCCCCACTGGGACAGCCTGTACCCCCGCAGCGCCCCCACACCTGACCCCATACACTGATCTGAGCTCCCCCCACCGGACAGGGACAGCCTGTCTCCCCGCAGCGCCCTCACAGCCTGGCTCTATCGTAATACCTTTATCAATCTAAATGATATATGTCGTAATTAGTTAGATTTTTATATGTTATAACACAATATATGCATACATACAGGTTTTTGAATTTTTTTTGGCGATTTTTCCTATTGGTATAAAAGATATACAAGAGGCCGATTTATGACAATCTATAGCTATATTTTAATATTTTAGGAATGTCAGAGTAGCTTCATGAGGTTGTTGGATTTGCGTTGATAGAATCCATATTTCTATAAATTTCCAGCTCTTGCGTCAGCTCCTTGATATGTCCTTCCAGAATGACGTTGGGCTTCTCTAGACATCTAACGTACACTTTCCTCCTGAGTCGAAACGCTTTCGCTGCTTCTCTGTTTTTCATTAATCGCAGCTCTCGCTTCCGTGTTTCCTCATCCGTCAATGGCTTAGGGATAGACTAAGATTCAACCACACCCTTAGTGGAATATCTTTCAGAAATTAACCATTTATTCAATATGCACAAAATCAATCAGATAGCATATGTACACCGGAAAAATGATATGCGACACAGATTACTGACGTTTCGGCCCCTCCCGGGTCTTACTCATAGGTCGCTGTAAACAAACAACAAAGAAAAACATAAAAAATAAAAATTAATGAAATTAATACGGGCTTATACTTTTTAGATAAAGCATAGCAAAATTACAAGTGTGCTCCCAAATAGCAATAAGATAGAATAGCAAAACAAATGAAATAATACAGCATGTGGCCAAACAGGTCAAATAGAGGGACATGGTGTCCAATGAGATCCCATGGGGTTGTGTGTAGTGTGAGTTTTACCTGAATCCAGGTGTAGTATGGGAGAACTCAAGAAAAGGGAAGGGATGTCCCTGTAGTATCCAGGGGCTGTAAGAGACAATCATGTTATTAAAACTAGTTCCCATCCATAGACTAGAATGGTTAAAGAGAGCCTGATTTACCTAATAATCCCAGAAATTTAGTTGTAATGGTGCAGGGTGCCTATTGTGGCTGTGGACCTGTAGGATCACAGGTGTGATGTCAAAATATATGTGGGCCAAAGTATGTTGCAAGTGCTGAATAAAGCATAGGTAGCCTAACTACCTTGTTTGCAGTGTGAATCAGCAGTGCTCCTGCACCTTGCTGTGCTGTGCACCTTCCTGTGCTGTGCTGTGCACCGTGCTGTGCTGTGCACCGTGCTGTGCTATGCACCTTGCTGTGCTGTGCTGTGCACCGTGCTGTGCTGTGCACCTTGCTGTGCTGTGCTGTGCACCGTGCTGTGCTGTGCACATTGCTGTGCTGTGCACCTTGCTGTGCTGTGCTGTGCACCTTGCTGTGCTGTGCTGTGCACCTTGCTGTGCTGTGCTGTGCACCTTGCTGTGCTGTGCACCATGTCTGCTATGAGGCAGATATAAATAGCTCCACCCTTTTAGACAGGAAGTGAGGTCATGTTACCATACTACTGCTACTGGGCATGCCCGGCCGTCATTAGGGAAAGCTGTATGCCTGGCAACAGCTAAAGTTAGTCTGCACTGCAGTGTGTGTATGATAGCAGGGGCTTGCTTGGCAGCAATTAGAGCCTGTCTGCACTGCAGTGTGTAAGTGATTGCAGGAGCCTGAATAAGGCTACGTTCACATTTGCATTGTTGTGTGCTGCGTCGGCGACGCAACGCACAACACACGCAAAAACGCATGCAAAACGCAGCATTTTGTGACGCATGCGTTCATTTTTATAGCGCAAAAAAAATGCAACATGCTGCGTCCTCTGCGCCCTGACGCTTGCGCCAAAAAAACGCATGCGTCACAAAACGCAACACAACGCATGTCCATGCGCCCCCCATGTTAAATACAGAGGCGCATGAAGCATACGTCGCCGCGGCTGCGCCCGACGTAACGCAAATGTGAACGTAGCCTAACAGCAGCTAAAGCCTGTGAGGGATAATAGGACATGTGGGCCGTGCTTGGCTACAGCTAAAACTTGTCTGCATTGTAGTGTGAGGATAATAACAGGACAGGTTGAGCAACAATAGGGTCCATAGTGGCCATATAAGAACGGACATATTAATATATCACCAAACGGATGTCTGATGCCTTTCTGATAATGCTATTAGCCAAAGTCCTATAGTTGGTAACCTATGGGGGCAATTACAGAGGTCCAGGACCAGAACTAATCAAATAAAGGCGGGAGTATGGGAAGCCAGGGAGTTAGGAGTAGGACAATAACCTATAAATGAGTGGCATCAGCATGCCTGTGAAATAAGGGGAAAAAAAATAAAAATATAAATGGATAGTCATTATAGAAGCCAGTTAATTTCTCTATTGACTCTTGGGCTCTAAAGTGTGGATCCAATATGATTCTCTCTGTTTCAGAAATTTAGTGCGGTCACCTCCTCGATTCGGACGATCAACCTGTTCCACTACTTGAAATTTCAATTTTGCCACTGAATTCCTATTTTTAAGAAAATGGTCAGGGAGAGGAAGCCAGGTCTTATCACACCTGATAGTCGATTTATGACTGGCTATCCTATCCTTTACATGTTGTGTGGTTTCTCCAACATACAGGAGACCACAGGGACATTTAACCACGTAAATGACAAAGTTTGTGTCACAGGTATAGTATCCCCGTATTGGGTAGGATTTACCTGTTCTTGGGTGAGTAATAGTATCGGATCTAATGACATTGGAACAGGAGGCACAATTAAGGCAGGGGAATGTGCCATGTCGTCTTGTACTTAGTAGCCTCTGTGTAGTGGCGGCGCGTGCACTGCCTATGTCTGCCCGTACCAATTTGTCATTTAGGTTGGTGGCTCTCCTGGTACACATCAAAGCGGAATTATTGAATGATTCAATGTTGGGATAGGCCCTGGCCAAGAGTGGCCAATGTTTTTTAATGATGGAATGGACTTTCGGCCTTAGGGTACCGTCTCACAGTGGCACTTTGGTTGCTATGGCGGCACGATCCGTGACGTTCCAGCGATATACTTACGATCTCGCTGTGTCTGACACGCTACTGCGTCAAGTGTCCCGCTGTGGTGGCATGATCGCATCGTGTAACAAAGGTGTGCACAATATGACATGCCCGTACGACTGTCCCGTACGACTTCTACATCGCAAATATGTCATGAAATTATCGCTCCAGCGCCATGCATTGCAAAGTGTGACCGCAGTCTACGACGCTGGAGCGACGCTGGAGCATCACGGATCGTGCCGTCGTAGCGACCAAAGTGCCATTGTGAGACGGTACCTTTAGAGGGTGGTGTGTGTGCACAAAAGGTACTCTTTCCTTGGGCTGAACAGGTGGTGAGGGAGATGGCAGGGTAAGAATCCGATCCTTTTCCTTATCAAGGAATCTATATGGATAGTGTCTCTCACTGAACATTTGTGCCATGGTATTCAGCCTGATTGTTAGTGTATCAGGATCAGAGACAATGCGTGAGACCCTATTGAATTGTGAGCGTGGTATGCTGTCCTTCATGGTCCTCGGGTGACAACTGGAGTAATGTAATAAACTGTTGCAATCAGTCGGTTTACAAAACAAATCAGTCGAGAGATTTCCTTCTGAGTTTTTGAGCACCAAGGTATCCAGAAAGGGTACACATTTGTCACTATAATGTATAGTGAATTGCAATTCAGGGAGAAAGGAGTTGAGATACAGATGAAAGGTGTCCAGAGAATCGGAAGCCCCTAGCCAGAAAAGAAATATGTCATCAATGAAGCGATGGTACCAGATAGCATGTTGTTGGATCATGGGATTAGAAAAAACATGTTTAATCTCAAAATAATTCATAAAAGCATTCGCATAAGCCAGCGCTACGTTTGATCCCATAGAGGTCCCACGCTTCTGGTTGTAGAAGGTATCCTCATAGAGAAAAAGTTCTCATGGAGAACCAATTTAAGTAGATCCAGACACAATTAAATAGAATTCACTGGCATGTTTGATGAATCTAAAAGAAATTTTGTGGCTTCAATACCCTTTTCGTGTGAGATAGATGTGTATAGACTGTTGATGTCTAATGTGACTAATAGACTGTTGGGAAATACTGTCCCCACTTGTTTAATAATTCCAAAGAAATGCGCCGTGTCCAGTAGGAATGATTTGGTTATCCTAACCAGTGGTGTTAAGATCTTCTCCAGGAAAATAGAGAGAGGTGAGAGAATAGTTTTTGTTGATGTGAGAGTTGTTTAACCTCACGATCCACTAATTCAATGAAGGTATCTGTGGCATGATGGGTGAAAGGTGCTGGGGTTACGTTAAGCCAAGTGATGAAATTGAAATCTCCGGAACAGTCGCTCCTTTCTGTGGAGCAGTAATGCCATTATGAGTCCCAGATAACAAATCAAAACAAGTCTTAAGTGTAATGGCGCGAAAGAAACGCTGAAGATCCTGTTTGAGTTGAAAACCGTCCCAACTAGGGGTTGGGCAAAAAGATAACCCCTTTTGGAGTAGTGATAGTTCAGCAGGGGAGAGAAGGTAACTT
Source organism: Ranitomeya variabilis (assembly GCF_051348905.1). NCBI lineage: Eukaryota > Metazoa > Chordata > Amphibia > Anura > Dendrobatidae > Ranitomeya > Ranitomeya variabilis. Next base: position 42,585,000 of record NC_135232.1, on the reverse strand, counting down.
GATATGTTGATCACCAGGTTTGACGGCTTACTTGGGAGCGCGTGGTCGTGATCATCCTTTCTCGATCGTCTGGTAGGTCTGCGTGTTGTAGTCCTCCCCTGCGGCCTTTCGGTAAAAAACGGTATCTGTTTGTACCGGCTGAAGAGTCGCTTAGGGATATGCAAGTCTGTCGATGAAGCTGCCACACTAATTCCCTGAGGAAATCCTGAGCCCCGTGTGTGTATCTGGTGCGGTGGCATCTGTCTATTGGCAGCTGAGAAGAATGATCCACTGCCCGGTATGAAATATGGGGCTCCGCTTCCGGCTAGGCCTATGTACGGCACATTAGCTCCGGGAACAGGATCTTGTTTGACCATAGGAAAAGTCTGTAATTCCTGCACTTCATGTAGGACTTGGTTGCAAGTTGGAATTTCTGGTGACAGAGGATGCCATTCTGTGGCAGAAGCCAATGTAGGAAGGGCGGACTGGGTCACATTCTCTGTACATTGCTCAGTTCCATTTAGTATACTGGGCCTCACATAGCTTTCTATTTGGTCCCACTTAGCCCGCCATATAATTTATTGGCCCCCACATAACCTTCCAAGTAATACAATAAGTCCCATATAGCCTTTTATTAAATTTATTGGACCCCACATAACTCTCCAATTAATATAATTGGTCCCACATAGACTTCCAATTAACATATTGGGCCAAAGTAGTCTTCTATTTAATATAATGGCTCCCACATAACCGTTCTTTTAATAAATTGGGCACCACGTAGCCTTTCAATTAATATGATGGGACCCATATAATTCTTATTTTAATATATTTGGTTCCACATAACCTTCCAATTAATATAATAGATCCCACATAGCCTTCCATTTAACACATTAGGCCCTACATAACCTTCAGTTTAATATTCTGGTCCTCACATAGTTCTTCATTTAATATAATGGGAACTATATATCCATCCATTTAATAAAATGGGCACCAGATAGCCTTCCATTTAATGTATTTTAATAGGTCCCACATAGCCTTCCAATTTATATAATGAGCCCCACATAATTTTGTTTAATATATTGTGCCACATATAGACTTTAAATTAACATATTGGGGCCAAAGTAACCTTCCATTTGATAAAATGGGCACCACATAGCCTTTTATTTAATAAAATGGGTCAGCATAATTCTTAATTTAATATAATGGGTCCCACGTATCTTTCCATTTAATATAAAGCACCCCACATAATTCTTCATTTACTAAAATGAACCCCACATACACCACTATTTAATGTAATGGGCACAACAAAGCTTTCCATACAATATAATGATCCCACTTAGCCTTCCATTTAATATAATGGTCCCACATAGCCTTCCGTTTAATATAATGGGCCAAACATAGCCTTTCATTTTTTATAATGGATCCCACATAGTCCTTTATTTAATATAATGTGCTCAACATAAGCCTCCATTTAATGTTATTATTAGTCTTTATTATCATAGTGCCATTTATTCCATGTGATTTACATGTGAGGAGGGGTATACATAATAAAAAAACAAGTACAATAATCTTAAACAATAAAAGTCATGACTGGTACAGAAGGAGAAAAGACATAATAGGTCCCACAAAAGCTTCCATTTATTATAATGGGCCCCAATATAGCCTTCTTTTTAACGTAGTGGGCAACACAAGGCTTTCCATTCCATATATAAGGAGTGAACTCTTTGACTTTGTGCTATTGGTATGCCACCGGACCACCCTTTTGGCTGTTGGCCTGCCATCACAGCACACCGATTTCTGTTGGTTTGCCACGGAGCTTACCCTTCATCGATGAGTTGCCACTGGAGCACACAGTTTGCCGCTGGCATGCCACCCGAGCACATTTGCCACGGGCATGCTACCGGAGCATGCCTTTAGCCGCTGGCATGCCTCGGAAGCACACAATTTACCGTTGGAGTGCCATAGGAGCACATCCTTTGTCGTTAGCATTCCAGCAAAGCATATCCTTTGACGTTGGCGTGCCACTGAAACACACCTGTCAGGATTTGAACACAGCAGCTCTTGTGCACCTGGTGACTGCTCTTCCATTTGAACCATTCAGCTCGCTGGACAGTTCCGTGTTAACCCAAATAGCTTGTACCTTTGTTGTTTCTGAGTGTCTCCACTGTGAGTTCCTGTTTGTCTCCACCTTGATTGAACACCCTATTTAAACCTGGCATAGCGCTCCCTTCCTTGCAAGATTATTGAGCTACCAGCCTCTAGTCAAGCTTTCTTTAACCTGCTGCTTATCCTTGAAACTCTACTGCTGCTCCTGTGTACTGACTCCCTGGCTAACCCTGACTTTGCTACATTCTGCTGCTTAAAACTATATTGCTGCTCCTGTTTACCAACCCCTGGCTATCTGTCACGATCCAATTTTGGATTTGTGTCAGATCTGGTTTGCCTCAGTTTAAAACCTTTTTTCCTTTCTGGTCATCAAGGGTTAACGCAGTTCCCCCCCCCCCCCCGGTGGCCGCTGGTGTTATTGCATTGCTGCTGGGTCAGCTGATGCTTGTGGTGACCACTCCCTCCATCCTTTAACTAGTCACCTGGTTCATCAGCTGACTGTCGGTGTTAGTTCATTCTAAGGCGACCAAGCTGGGAGAAGGAGCTTGCTGGGAACTGTTGTTCTGCTAAGTCCGGTGAATTTGGTGTTTCTTCCTGCTGTGCTGTGCCTTGCAGCATTAAGCTAAGTGTTGTTTACTTTTACCTTGTCTGTATTTCCTTACCCCGTGATGTATTAGTGCAGTGGTGGGACCAGTGCTCTCACCTGCCAGTTCCCTACTTAGGGATAAGTGCAGGGCAAGTGAGGGACTAGGTATCCTGGTCGGCGACGGGTTGAAAGAACCCGTATAGGGACGGTAGCAAGATCAGGGCACATCTGCAGGCCAGTGCAGGAGGTGCCCATTCCCCCAGTCCCTAACGACAGGGCCCACCATTGTAATTGTGTTCCCTTGTGTGTTGTGCTGTTCGTGACAGGCCTACTGTTGGGTTGTGTTATACCGGGTCAGTCACTTCGTGACACTATCCCTGCCTACACTATCTGACGATGCTGCCCATAATAGTTGCAATACAACTACTCCAACCCAGGTCAGTCCAGAACAGAATAATCGCGCACATAAAATAGAGTCTGTTGAAGCCCAACTAAGGCACCAAGTAGCTGAACTACAGATTTCTGGGGCCACATACCAAGAAACATTTTCTAAGATGCAAACTTAGGTGTTCAGTCAGCAAAAAGAAATTATTGAGTTACAGCGGCAACTTCTGGATTTGTGCAACTCTGGCCTTGAATCAAGTGCACGCATGCCGCTGCTCGCAAAGTTCAATGGGGATCGTTATCATTACCGTGAATTCCTAAATCAATTCCGTATCTATTTTCAGAAGTAACCTTCTCCATTACAAGTGACAAGAAAAAGGTTCTATTCATCATTAATGTCTTGACTGATGAAGCTCTTACATTGGCCTCACCTTATGTGGAGAAGAATACTGACCTCATTAACAACTTTGTTTCCTTCATCACAGCTATGGATCAAGTGTTTGATGACCCGAATCGTTGTGTTACAGCTGAAACCAAATTGTATAACCTACGTCAAGTGCTCTGTAGCTGAATATACCTAAAAATTCCGCCGCTGGGTGGCAGACACCACATGGAATTCAGCTGCCCAGAGGAGTCAATTTCGCTGAGGATTATCAGAGCTAATAAAAGATGAACTTACAAGGGTCGAGACCCCTGATAATTTAGAGAACTTTATTGAATTGTGCATCCAAATTGATCAGAGACTCACTGAACTATGAAAGAAAAGACTGCGAGTATTTGGAAACAATCCTAACTACTCCTTCACTCAATCCGCATTAAAAGACCAACAGGAAATGGAAGGTGTGCCTGAAACTATCCAAATTGTAAAAAAAAAACTTTTCAAAAATCATTTTACCAATAACTTCACTCACAAAGAAAACCAAAATGTTTTTTCTGGTCTCCAGAGGCACAAGTGGCTTTCGACAAGCTAAAGACACTTTTTACTTCCGCACCATTACTAGTGCATCCAAATCCCTGAACTGCCGTTTGTTGTCAAAGTAGACCCCTCAGAATCTGTCGTGGGAGCCGTTTTATCACAGCGAGTTGGAGACAAAATGCAGCCATGTGCATTCCTTTCTCACACCATGTCATCTGCAGAAAAGAACTATGAAATTGGAAATAAAGAACTTTTAGCTATTAAAGTCGTCTTTTCTGAATGGAGACATCTTTTGGAAGGGGCCAATCATCCGGTAACTGTTCTTACTGACCACAAAAATTTAGAATTTATCAGTACATCTAAGCAGTTTTCTGCAAGACAAGCACATTGGACCTTATTTTTCTACAGGTTTAATTTTATAATTTCTTATCGGTATGGTTCAAGAAATGGCAAGGCTGATGGTTTGTCCAGGATATTTACTGAACCTAGACCTCAGGTGGTCTAACACTGACGGTACCATTCTACCTCCCAAAATGTGTTTGGGATCACTGAACTCCAAATAATTTTTGACAAAAATTAAAGATGGATATTAAACTTTTTTTTTCTTAGCCATCCTTCTAATTGATCTTTCTGGAATTTTGGATGCAGAACTACCAAATATATGTCCCCGAATCGGCGCGACTTGAAATCGAAGTCCTCAAATGTGTCCATGATTCTAAACTTGTAGGACACCCTGGAGTTATGAAACGCAGGAACTACTGCTTTGTATCCTTGTTGTGGTGGATATGCTCACAAAGATGGCCCATTTTATTCCATTTAAAAGGATTCCTACCCCTGAATAAACCACAGAATTAATAGTCAAAGAGATATTTAGATGGCATGGAATTCCTGACAATGTCATTTCTGATGTGTTCAGTTTACATCAAGATTTTGGAACAGCTTTAGGAGTTACTGTCAATTTGTTTACTGCCTTCCACCATCCAATGGCCAGACTGAAAGAAATAACCAAATCCTCAAACAATTAGCTGCTCTGTTTTATTTTTTACCTCCAGGATGACTGGGTGGACCATTTACCAAAAGCAGAATTAGCCTATAATAACTTCAAACACAGTTCTATATCCCAAAGTCCATTTTTTGCTAACTATGGCTTGCATCCGGTATATATTCCTAATCTTCCATTTAATACTTTGGTTCCTGCTGTTACAAACAGACAGAGTTGCATAAAGCTCATAAAGAATTAGCTGCGATGGTACAAAAGGCTCAAGAAGATTACAAAGCAGATAAATATTGCAAAGCCCCTTCTATCCTTCAGGTTGGTGACAAGGTTTGGCTTTCTAAAAAAAAAAAAAACAGGAAGAACTCAGCCATTTCCTTCAACACAAAAAGTCCATGGTAAAGAACAGTATATTGTGGATGAAATTCTGGACTCTAGAAGATTTAGAGGAAGACTACAATATTTGGTGCAATGGAGTGGTTACAGACCAGAAGATAATTCATGGGAGCCGGAGGGCAACGTCCATGCATCCAGGCTTACAAGAGCTTTTCATCAGAGACATCCAGAGAAGCCAGTGCCTGAGATGTCCAGAGGCCATTCTGGAAGGAGGGGAGTACTGTCAGGAATCGAAGCCAGCAGCTCTTGTGCACCAGGCGGCAGCTCTTCCCTCTGAGCTATTCAGCTCGCTGGAAAGTTCCTTCCTAACCCAAGTACTTGTACCTGTGTCGTTTCTGATTGTCTCCACCCTGATTGAACATCCTATTTAAACCTGACACAGCAGTCCCTTCCTTGCGAGATTATTGAGCTACCAGACTCTAGTGAAGCTTCCTTTTACCTGTTGCTTAGCCTCAAGATTCTACTGCTGCTCCACGTACCGACCCCTGGCTATCCCTGACTACATTACGGGCTGCTCCTCACAAACAACAATGCTGCTCCTGTGTATCGACTTCCTAGCTATTCCTGACTTTGCTAAATGCAGCTCCTTAAAAGTACATTCCTGCTCCTGCGTACCGTACCGACTCCCTGGCTAACCCTGACTACACTACATGCTGTTCCTGCTACATTGCTGCTCCTGTGTACCAACCAATGGCTATCACTGACTATGCTACCTGCCACCGCTGCCCCTAGTGGTTGCAATACCACTACTCCAACCCAGGTCACTCCATAACAACTCTTTGGCCTATCTTAGGCTATTTTGTCACCGGGGTGCACAATTTGGCCTTATTGCTTACCACTGGGGTGCCCATCTTAGGCTATTTTGCCACCGGGGTGCACTCCTTGGCCTTTTCGTTTTTCACCGGGGAACCCATCTTTGTTTTTCCAGTTGCCACCGGGATACACACTCTGACCACTTTCCTTACCACCGATGCAACCATCTTGGGCTTTTTAACTGTCACGGGGTGCATTCAATGGCCATTTTGCTTACCACCGGGGCGCCCATCTTGGGCTCTTAGCTGCCACCAGGGTGCACTCTTTGGCCTTCTTGCTTACCACCGGGGTGCCCATCTTAGGCTATTTTGCCACCGGGGTGCACTCTTTGACCTTATTGCTTACCACCGGGGCGCCCATCATATGCTATTTTCCCACCGGGGTGCACTTTTTGGTCTTACTGCTTACCACCGGAGCGCCCATCTTAGGCTATTATGCAACCCGGGTGCACTCTTTGGCTTTATTGCTTACCTCCGGAGCGCCCATCTTAGGCTATTTTGCAACCGGGGTGCACTCTTTTGCCTTATTGCTTAACTGGGGCGCCCATCTTAGGCTATTTTGCCACCGGGGTGCACTCTTTGGACATATTGCTTACTATCGGGATGCCCATCATAGGCTATTTTGCCACCGGGGTGCACTCTTTGGCCTTATTGCTTACCACCGGGGCGCTCATCTTAGGCTACTTTGCCTCCGGGGTGCACTCTTTGCCCTTATTTCTTACCATCAGGGCGCCCATCTTAGGCTATTTTTCCATCGGGGTGCATTCTTTGGCCTTAATGCTTACCACCAGGGTGCCCGTCTTAGGCTATTTTGCCACCGGGGTGCACTGTTTGGCTTTATTGCTTACTACCAGGGCATCCATCAGGCTATTTTGCCACCGGGGTGCACTCTGGCCTTATTGCTTACAACTGGGGCGCCCATCTTAGGCTATTTTGCCACCGGGGTGCGTTCTGGCTTTTTTGCCATTGATGTGCCACCAAAACACACCTTTTACCGTTGGTGTGCCATCACAGCACACCTCTTTTCCCTTGGTGTGCCACCGGAGCACACTCTTTGCTGTTGGCCTGCCACCGGAGCACACCCTTTGCCGTTGGTCTGCCACCGGAGCACACCCTTTGCCGTTGTTCTGCCACCGAAGCACACCCTTTGTCATTGGCCTGCCACTGGAGTACACCCTTTGACGTTGGTGTGCCACCGGAGCACCACCATGGCCTCTGGGGTGCTATCAGAGCACAACATTTACTGTTGGGGTGCCAGCGGAGCACACCCTTTACCATTGGGGTGTGACCGAAGCACACCATTTACCGTTGGGGTGCCCCCGGAGCACACCCTATACAATTGGGGTGCCACCGGAGCACACCCTTTACTGTTGGGGTGCCAATAGAGCACACCTTTTACCATTGTGGTGCCACCGGAGCACACCCTTTACTGTTGGGGTGCCATCGGAGCACATCCTTTACCGTTGGGGTGCCACCGGTGCACATCTTTTACCGTTGGGGTGCCCCCGGAGCACATCTTTTACCGTTGGGGTGCCACCAGAGCACACCCTTTACCGTTGGGGTGCCACCAGAGCACATTGTTTCCCGTTTGTGCGCCACCGTAACACACATAGCCTTCCATTTAATTTGCTGGGCCTCACAAAGCTTTCTATTTAATAATGGGTCCCACATAGCCCTACATTTAATTTATTGGGCCCCATATAACCTTCCAAATATTACAATAAGTCTCACATAGCCTTTTATTAAATTTATTGGCCCCCACATAGCCTTGCATTTATTTTATTGGACCCAACATAACTCTCCAATTAAGATAATTGGTCCCACATAGACTTCCAATTAACATATCGGGTCCAAAGTAGTCTTCTATTTAATATAATGGCTCCCCCATAACCGTCCTTTTAGTAAATTGGGCACCACGTAGCCTTCCAATTAATATAATGGGACCCATATAATTCTTATTTTAATATATTTGGCCCCACATAGCCTTCCAATTAATATAATAGATCCCATGTAGCCTTCCATTTAATACAGTAGGCCCTACATAACCGTCAGTTTAATATTCTGGTCCTCACATAGTTCTTCATTTAATATAATGGGAACTATTATTATTATTATTATTTATTTATAAAGCACCATTGATTCCATGGTGCTGTACATGAGAAGGGGTTACATACAAGTTACAGATATCACTTACAGTAAACAAACTTACAATGACAGACTGATACAGAGGGGCGAGGACCCTGCCCTTGCGGGCTTACATTCTGCAGGATTATGGGGAAGGAGACAGTAGGTCGGGGGTTGCAGGAGCTCCGGTGTTGGTGAGGCGGTAGCTTCGGTGGTGATGAGGAGGCAGAGGGGTCAGTTGTTGTCCTCAACCATTGCCGTTTCAGGCTCCTGAGATGCATCTTCAGTGGTTTTATCCTTCAGAGACCTTAAGAGCTCATGATGTGCCGACTCCACCTCCTGCAACCTGTGTAATTTGGCTGTTAGCTGCTCAATTGTTCTGAAGATCGTATCAACATCTTGAATAACCAAACTAGGTGGCAAGTCAGAGCCAGACGCTTTGCTTTCTATACTTTGAGCTGGTAGGTTGCCATTTTACACATTGTTGGCCAATTTTGTCAAATTTGGGCTTCCTTCTGGTTCTCTGTACCGACTCAATTCTGAAGGTCGCTGGGGCTCTTCCTCGGGTTCTGGTAATGGCGGTACAGTTGGCATTGCCACATAAAACATATTTCCATCTAAAACCGTCCCGCCGCCAGCTTCCTGCAACACTCTTTCTGATTGGCTGCTGTCTGGCAACGGTATGACATCATTACTGCCCACCACCTCAGCTTGCTTCTTGTGCCGATAAGCAAAGTCCTCCACAGTCCTACTGCTTTCTGCAATACTAGAGTGTTGCGATGACACTTCTCCCAGACCATCATCTAGAGTATCTGTTACAGATTCTGTCACCATCTCACATGGGTACCCTGCCCCATCAGACACTGAAGGCGTAGGCGTGTGGTCATCCTCTGAATGATCCGAATGTCTCATGGGGAGAAGCCTCCGTAGAACCAGCTGACGGAGATTCTGGACATCTTCCAGTGCAGATTCTGCCAAACCATCACTCACTGAAGGTCATTGGTAGGCGAGGTAAGTGGGATCAGACCGGTCCTCCAAACCCTCTCCTGTATCTTCCACTTGATATGGAAATGGCAATTGTGTAGGAGTCTGTGCTTCATCTTCTTCTAGGCTTTCTGATTCTTCTAGAAGAACATCAGTCTTATGAGAGTGTCCCAGGAACTCTCCTTGATTCTCATCAATTGTGAGGTCTTCACCGTTGGTTCTCATACTTGCTTCAGACAATAAATTTGGGATGCCTGCATCCTGTAACACCGAACTCTTAGAAGGTGTCCCGGAATGGACTACGCTCTGAGTGCTCAGTTTTATAAAGGTAGGTGGATATCTTGTGGCACTTTTGGCAGCTTCTTCAAGTAGGTCTTTCCACGTGTTTTTCTCAGAAGATGTCAGTGCCACCAACTTATAGATCTGGGGCCCAAGTTCAGATGTGCAAATAATGAAGAAGGCTCTCTTATCTGTGGCTACTGATCGGACCAGAACAGAGTTCAGCCTGATAACAGGACTGAATGTTTGCTTGGTATCGGAAGACACCACTGAGGTCTTGCTGTGACACTTAAGCACCAGCTTCTCATCTTGTTTCTGAAGCAGAACTAAAAGATCTTCCAAGAGAAGAACAAGCAGATCAGGTTGAAGGTCGCTTGTGGAAGCCGGGGGGCTCAGCGTTCCACAGGTCCACGATTTAGTTGCTGGGCAGCCCCCAGAAAGCGTGTGCTTGCCCCCCTCTGGCTGGCATATGCCCTGTTCCTTAGTTCCTTAGTTAGTCATCTTCTTCTGAGATATATCCATCCATTTAAGAAAATGGGCCCCATTTAAATGGGTCCCATTTAATGTATTTTAATAGGCCCTACATAGCCTTCCATTTAATCTATTGGGCCCCACATAGCCTTTTATTTAACCCCTTTCTGACCTCGGACGGGATAGTACGTCCGAGGTCAGAAGCCCCTCTTTGATGCGGGCTCCAGCGGTGGGCCCGCATCAAAGCCGGGACATGTCAGCTGTTTTGAACAGCTGACATGTGCCCGTAATAGGCGCGGGCAGAATCGCGATCTGCCCGCGCCTATTAACTAGTTAAATGTCGCTGTCAAACGCAGACAGCGGCATTTAACTACCGCATCCGGCCGGGCGGCCGGAAATGATGGCATCGCCGACCCCCGTCACATGATCGGAGGTTGGCGATGCTTCAGAATAGTAACCATAGAGGTCCTTGAGACCTGTGGTCGGCGCTCATAGCACACCTGATTTTCTGCTACATAGCAGCGAAGAGCAGATCGCTGCTATGTAGCAGAGGCGATCGCGCTGTGCCTGCTTCTAGCTTCCTATGGAGGCTATAAAAGCATGGCAAAAGTAAAAAGAAATGTGAAAAAAATAAAAATAATATAAAAGTTTAAATCACCCCCCTTTCGCTCCAATCAAAATAAATCAATTAAAAAAAAATCACACCTACACATATTTGGTATCGCCGCGTTCAGAATCGCCCGATCTATCAATAAAAAAAAGCATTAACATGAGAAAAAAAATTCGAAACGCCAGAATTACGTTTTTTTGGTCGCCGTGACATTGCATTAAAATGCAATAACGGGGACGATCAAAAGAACGTATCTGCGTTCTGCGAAAATGGAAACGCTACGAGTATCGGAAAATGTCGCAATTTTTTTTTTTTTTTTTTAGCAAAGTTTGGAATTTTTTTTCACCACTTAGGTAAAAAATAACCTAAACTTGTTTGGTGTCTTATGAACTCGTAATGATCTGGAAAATCATAATGGCAGGTCAGTTTTAGCATTTAGCGAACCTAGCAAAAAAGCCAAGTGTGGGACTGCACCTTTTTTGCAATTTTACCGCACTTGGAATTTTTTTCTCGTTTTCTAGTACATGACATGCTAAAACCAATGATGTCGTTCAAAAGTACAACTCGTCGCCAAAAAAATAAGCCCTCACATGGCCAAATTGCCAGAAAAATAAAAAAGGTTATGGCTCTGGGAAGGAGGGGAGTGAAAAACGAAAACGGAAAATCCCAAGGTCATGAAGGGGTTAATTTGATGGGCCAGACCATAGCCTTCTCAATTTAATATAATTGGTGCTACAAAGTTTTCCATTTAACATTTTGGGCAGCACATAGCATTCTATTTAATAACATGGGCCCCACATAGCCTTCCATTTAATATAATGGCCTCACATAGCTTCCAATTAGTATAATGGACCCCACATAATTCTTAATTTGCTACAATGGGCCCAACATAGCCTTCCATTTAATGTAATTGGACCCACATAGCCTTTCATTGAATTTAGTGGGGCCAACATATCCCTCTATTTAATATAATGGGCCAAACATAGCCTATTCCTTAAACATATTTGACCCCACATAGCTCTTTTTTTTAATATAATGGGACCCACATAACTCTCCATTTAATATAACGGGCCAGACATATCCTTCCATTTAATATAATGGGCCCCACATAACTGTCCTTTTAGTATAATGGGCTCCACATATCCTTCCTTTTAAAATAATGGGCCAACATAATTCTTGATTTAATATAATGGGCCCCACATATCCATCCTTTTAATATAATGGACCCCACATATCCTTCCTTTTAATATAATGGTCCCCATATAATTCTTCATTTAATATAATGGGAACCATACATCCCTTTATTTAATATTATGGGCCCCACATAGCTCTCTATTTATTATACTGAGCACCATATAGCCCTCCTAATATTATAATAGGCCCCACATAGCACTCCATTAGTTTTTTGGGGGGACTCACATAACACTCCATTTAACCCCTTTCTGACATCTGATGTACTATCCCGTCAAGGTGGGGTGGGCCCGTATGACCACCGACGGGATAGTACGTCATTACCGATCAGCTGCGCTCATGGGGGGATAAAGAACCCCATAGTCATGCATGAAGTATAATGCACCCCATAGTTATATATAAATTAAATTGCATCCCATAGTTACTCATAAAGTATAATGCATCCCATAGTCATCCATAAAGGATAATGAACCCCATAATCATCCATAAAATATTATGCACCCCCATAGTCATCCTTAAAGTAAATGTATTTATTTAATCGTATGAACATATATTTAAACATCATATAAGAATAAATAAATGATAAACAGTGATTGAAAAGAACAAAGGAACAGAAATCAGAGTGCGATATAGAGATTTTCTATGTATGCAATAACATTGTCATTTCCAGTATAGAAATCATTCTTGTCACCAGTATAAGCTCTGAGGGGACATTCCTCGACAATGTGCTGAATTGTTTGACGGTCAGCTCCACAGTCACAGGCAGGAGAGACAGATTTTCCCCCTTATGCATAAGATCTGCACAGACACCAAAGTTTGTTCTGATACGATTGAAAGTGACCCAGGTTTTCCTTGGCAGATTGAAGCCTGGTGGTGGATTTTGAAAGTGAGGAAGTGTTTGAGGCTCACCGTCTACTGAACTGACCTTAAAGTAAAATGCACCCCATAGTCAAATATAAAGTATAATGCACCCTAGTCATTCATAAAGTGTAATGCATCCCATAGTCATCCATAAAGTATAATGCATCCCATAGTCATCCATAAAGTATAATGCACCTCTATAGTCATCCATAAAGTATACAGTAGTGCATCAAATAATCTTCCATAAAGTATAATGCACCCACATTGTTATCCATAAAGTAATATGCACCCATAGTCATCCATAAAGTATAATGCACCCCAAAGTCATATATGAAGTTGAGTGCACCCCATAGTCATACATAAAGTACAATGCACCCCCATTGTTATCCATAAAGTAATATGCACCCATAGTCATCCATAAAGTATGATGCACCCCAAAGTCACATATGAAGTACAGTGCACCCCATAGTCATACATAAAGTATAATGCACCCCCATTGTTATCCATAAAGTAATATGCACCCATAGTCATCCATAAAGTATAATGCACCCCAAAGTCATATATGAAGTACAGTGCACCCCATAGTCATACATAAAGTATAATGCACCCCCATTGTTATCCATAAAGTAATATGCACCCATAGTCATCCATAAAGTATAATGCACCCCACAGTCATACATAAATTATAATTTAAACTGTAAAGCGCTGCGGAATATGTTGGCCCTATATAAATAAAGATTATTATTATTATTAATGCACCCTAATAGTGTGGATTTTCCATGTTTAGGATCATTTTCACCTTCATCCTTTTTTACAGATGGTGTTATGTTTGCATCAAGAATTTGTTGAAATATCGTTGAATCCTTTCTTCTCATTTCCCGCGAAATGTTCCCCGTTTCATTGGCTGCAACACAACCTGAAAGCATGATTGAATTACCTCCATGCTTAATAGATGGCGAGATGTTTGTTTCTTGAAATTCTGTGCCCTTTTTTCTCCACACATACCTTTGATCATTGTGGCCAAAGATTTGTATTTCAACCTCATCGGTCCACAGGACTTGTTTCCAAAATGCATCAGGCTTGTTTAGATGTTCGTTTGCATACTTCTGAAGCTGTATGTTATGGTGAGGATGCAGGAAAGGTTTTCTTCTGAAGACTCTTCCATGAAGACCATATTTGTGCAGATGTCTCGGAACATTAGAGCCACTTTTTCTAAAGGTCTTGTGCAGACAAGCGGGGGTTCTGATTTGCCTCTCTAGCAATCCTACAAGCATGCCCCGATTGCTAATCTGCCCAGCCAGGCAGATGCCCGGTGGGCTGGTGACTCTGTAATACAAAATGGGCCACCGCCGGCCCTTTCAATCAGGGGTGGGGAATCTCCGGCCCACAGGCCACATGGGGCCCGGTCCCCGGAGTCCGCAATGCTCTGTGGCTGCCCTGACCTGCCAGCTGACGGCCGTTTCACCCCCAAGTGCACACAGCGTTTATTACAGAATGCTGCGTGCACATGAATGATGATGTCTTCAGGTGGGTGGGGTTAGCAATGGGTGGGCGGGGTTAGCACAAGGGTGGGCAGGGTTAGCACCCAATGCTCTCCCGTCCTCCTGTGCCAGAAGAGAAGCTGCTGCCAGAGAGTCCAGAGCGATCTCTGTGCTGGCAGTTGAGCACAGTGCCTGTCTGCAGGTGATCTGTTCCCCTCACCTATGTGCCCCAATATAATCTCTGTGCCCCTCATGTGATCTCTGTGCCCCACAACTATATGCCATCCTGTGATCTCTGCGGCTCCCAGATATGTGCCCCCATGTGATCTCTGTGGCCCTAGCTATGTGACCCCCCTGTGATCTCTGTGCCACCCTGTGATCTCTGTGGCTCCAGCTTTGTGCCCCTGTGATCTCTGTGCCCCATAGCTATATGTCCTCCTGTGATCACTGCGCCCCCCAGCTATGTGCCCCCTATGATTTCTCTGCTCCCAGCTATATGCCCCCAGTGATTTCTGTACCCTCCAACTTTATGCACCCCTGTGATCTCTGTGGCTCCCAGCTTTCTGCCCCCTGTGATCCCTGTGGCCCCCTGCTATGTACCCCTGTGATATTTGTGCCCCCATGTGATCTCTGTGCCCCATGTGATCTCTGCCCTCTCCAGCTATATGCTCCCAGCTATGTGCCCCTCCATGATCTCTGTGCCCTCCAGCTACGTGCCCTCCTGTGATTTCTGTGCCCCCTGTGATCTTCGTGCCACCCCCAGTGATCTCTGTTCCCCCTGTGATCTTTATGTTCTCCCTCTGTGATCTTTGTGCCACCCCCGGTGATTTCTGTGTCCCCCTGGTGATCTATGAGCCCCACCCGGTGATCTATGTGTCTGCCCGGCAATGCCTGTCCCCTCCAGTGCTGTATATCCCCCTCTTTTTGTTTCTTGGGCTACTCACCGTCCGAGCCAGGGACCCGCTCCTGCGCATGCCTGATTATGGACGCACCTCAGCTGTTCATCTTCCCCCCATCTCCATACCTGGGTGAGTCCCAATATGGAAAATCAATGTGCCTGAAATTTGATGGACAAGGAGTTCGGCAAGCTGGAAAGCCGCCAAAGCAAATGTTAGGATTTGTTTGTGATGTCTGTAAGCAGCTTAGTGGTAGTGTGCTTTGGGGTAGTGTGGTGCCACCTGCAGGTCATTTTTCCTTACTGCAGGCTTATTAAAATTAATGTTTAAACTGTATTTTGTGATCACATCGTGGATGTGTGGTTTGTTTGGGTGGTTTGTTTGTGCTATTTTCTTGCTGAAGGGGGCAAGTTTACCTTTCAAATGGTGTATCATTTGTGTGTGTGGGTGCAGTATGAACGGCAATACAAAATAATCACCGAAAAAGAGTGTTTAGAAATAATATATAAGGATAATGAAATATTATCTACTCAACATATGTTTCTTTAGTAATTATTATTTCTTGATTTAGTTAATAGTGGATAAGTGTAATCACACGTCAAAATGGTTTATCAAGAAAGTTAACACTTAGAATTATTTTTTCCAAATGATAATTTTATGGTCTTCAGGTTTTTTTTAATGGTTACATAGATGGGTACACATTTGCAGACAATTTATGGTATAAAACTGATATAGAATTTATACAGATTTTTTATAAAAATGAATTATTTTAAATTTTGGTTTTCATAAATTATTTCATAAAATAATATTTTTTATATTAAGGGGGGAATGTGTTTTTGATCCTGATTACATCATCACATTTCATCAATACCTCTTCTTCACACATTTTAAGAAAGAAGAAATATTAATAAGGTACAATGGCATAATTATTGGGTATAATAACATGAAGTGTTATAAAAAGGTAATTTCTTTACACTAATGAAGGGTATTACATGCAAAGTTGCACAATTTAAATATTTTGGTAATCCAAGGTTATGATAAACATGAAATCAATCAGATAATGGAAATATTAAGGGTCTGTGTTACTGAGAACATAATTACTCTGCATTGGTCATCATATAAAGGCCTTATTTTTAATTTTCAATTTTTATTCTTACTTTATTTTCATTTTTAATTCTTAATTTTTATTTTTTTATAACAATCAAGAAAAAACATCAATATTTAATAAGGTAATGTCTAGTACAAGAATATTGCTACATTAAATATAGTAATGATATGGTTTCATTATAAGGGAAAAATGTTTCAATTCTGAGTAAATACAACAATTAATTCTTTTACTCACTCATATATTCTTATTTTGGTTTATGGCTATACATTCTTACATATTAAATATATCAAAATTAATAAAGTTTGAGTAATAAAGATGGAAACACTTGCTACATAAAAAACACACTGACATCTATGGGTTGAAAAGGTAATTTACACCTATGATATAAAAATGTTCCAAACATGAAGAATATGGTTAATGATGTATTGTCATTTATTATTGTTTTATTATTACAAACATAAATTCCATATTAATATTCTGATAATAATTATATGAATAATATTGATTACTATGGTACGCTGTGATATTATAGGTTAGGAAAATTACCAGATTTGGTATAGAATTAGGGAATGAAGACTTCAAGCAAGATGCTGAAATTACGTTAATAAAGACTTTTCGCTATTCTAAATTCAAGTGATTCCTAAAAGCTGCAAGAAGAAAAAGCCACTATCCAGAAATCCCAGAAGGTAACAATGCTATATGATTTCTGAGTAATAATAGACTGTGTTAATTGCAATTCATTTCATCACTGACAACTACAACTGCAGTATCCACCACTGACAACCATGATTGCAGTATCTAAACTGACAACCAGAATTTCAGAGGACGATCATCCTATCATGCTAAGATGAACTGTGTTATCACATTTTTATCACATTCCAGTGGTTTCCTATTGCCTATAAAGCTTCGATGAAAGTTGGAGATTGTGTACTTTATAGGGACAAGCAGTAAAACATATTTTTTTAACACCAACAGTTATTGTCCTAAATTAATGTTAAATATAATAATACTTTATAATAGTACATTTTTATGCTTATTAAATAAATATATATGTTATTTTTTTATTTTATGTTTTCTATTAAATATATTTTAATCTGGAAAACGTTTTTTGAAAAATGTTAATAAAATTGTAATAAAAGTAATACAATAAATTATAATAAAATTTTATAATGTTATTATTTACCAACCTTCAAAACATGCCTAGGCTAGGCAGCTTTCAAGAAACAAATTCATCAGAAAAAAAAGTAGAGAAAAGCTATTGCCTTAAAATTTCAACATTTTATTGAGATCAAATTTAAAATACGTATCTAAAAAAATTTTTCAACTAACAACAAAATGAAATAGGCCTGACCAATATGGAAAGGTGCCAGGGGTTATAAAGATATAAAATAGCTACAGCAATGAATAGCAGATAGTAAATCAAAAGAACTTATATCCAAAAAGGGCAGAAAACCTCTTTAAATGGTCAAAGTGACCTATAGAATGGATTAAGTTTACAAGTGATAAGTCTAATGACTAGTAGATACAGCGTACGTAATGAGAGCAAAGAAATGTTGCATCATACATACGGATAAAGTGTCTTGGTGCAAGTGTAAAATAGATAGAGAGGCTGACTAGCAGCTGTGAAGAGCAAACAAGAGAGAAAATGTAGCTGTAGATAACCCAGATAGATGTATATAGCACTAGTGGCGATGGCACATTACCTGTGAGGTACAGACCGAATCCCCGACGCGCGTTTCGCGTACAGCTTTTTCGAGGGGTATGGAAATAGTCCATATTGGTCAGGCCTATTTCATTTTGCACCACCTGTCTCCATAGTTTTACCATATTTTGTTGTTAGTTTAAACATTTTTTTAGATACGTATTTTAAATTTGATCTCAATAAAATGTTGAAATTTTAAGGCAATAGCTTTTTTCTTCTTTTTTCTGATGAATGTTATTATTTAGTTACTTGTTCATTTGAATTCTTTTTGAGTATCATTTTTTGTTATTTGATTTATGGCTTTTTATCTTTTTGAGCATTTTTTTTTTACTTTAAAAAGCAATACCATTTGATGTTTTTTTTTCTTTTTGATATGCCAAAAAGCACAGGACATGCCATTGATGTGAATGATTGGAGACTTGCAAAATACAACCTAGAGGCCAGTGCCATTTCTGCTGTGAGGTCAGATGAGTGTCGCTCCTCAGGTGCTGGTCCAAGGTATCTCTTAGGAGTGGGATTCAGTCGGGTTGGATAACAGGTATATTGATGGTTCCCTGCTCTCGGGATTCGCAGGTTACAGACGTACCACAAATTGGTATCAATAAAATCGTCAGCTCACTATGCAAAAAAAACTATTAAAAAAGGCTCTCAAACAATGGCAAGAAAAACCAAAAACTTCTTAATTTTTTTTTTTTTACAAAAACATAAAAAAAAATTCAATTAAACTTTGGTGCTGCAGTAATCTCACTTGCCTGCAAAATCATGCTCTCAGGTCATTCTTACTATACAATGAATACAGTAAAAGCGAAACCCAAAAAACAATGTGATATTGACCTGAAAGTGTCAGTGCCGCTCCTTCAAAAAAAAGATAACAATCTGACAGTCTGAACATGCCAAATAACTGGAATTTGTATCCTATATGTCACATGTTCAACCCAAGCTGTGATTGTGTAACCACGCATTTCAGACCGTCCATTAGTAAATGATCAGACACAGACACGTCTCTCCTTGTTTCTGCGCTCTATAGCAAGGGATGGGCGGCTGTTATGATCCTAATGGCAGAGGATCTCAGGAGTACCAGCTAAGTCTGCAAACACAAAAAAACAGCTCATAGGGAAGTAGTAACTTGACTGACCGTATACCTGATCCTAGCACAAACAACTAGCAGCAGCCGGGGAACGTACCTACGTTGGTTCTAGACGTCTCGCGCCAGCCGGAGAACTAACTAACCCTTTCAGAGAAAATAAGACCTCTCTTGCCTCAAGAGAAAGGACCCCAAAGTTATAATACAAGCCCCCAACAAATAATAACGGTGAGGTAAGAAGAAATGACAAACGTAAGAATGAACTAGATTTAGCAAAGAGAGGCCCACTGACTAATAGCAGAAAATAGAAAGATGACTTATACGGTCAGCAAAAAACCCTACAAAATATCCACGCTGAATATCCAAGAACCCCCGCACCGACTAACGGTGTGGGGGGAGGATAACAGCCCCCCTTGAGCTTCCAGCAAAAATCAGGAATCACATTTTAAACAAAGCTGGAACAAAATAAGGGAAATTCAAATGCATAAAAATAAGAAAGCAGGACTTAGCTTATCTTGCAAAATCAGGAGACCAGGAGACAGGAGAAAACAGACAAGGTCTGATAACAACGAATCCAGGCACAATACAGAGTCTCCAGGAAGTTTATATAGGCACACCCAGGCCAAACGAAGCAGGTGAGTGCCAACCTGGGGAAAGACACTCCAAGTGCCATACCGCTAATGACCACAAGAGGGAGCCAAGAACTATAGTTCACAACAGTACCCCCCCTTTAAGGAGGGGTCACCGAACCCTCACCAAGACCACCAGGGCGATCAGGATGAGCAGCGTGAAAGGCACGAACCAAATCGGCCGCATGAACATCAGGGGCGACCACCCAGGAATTGTCCTCCTGACCATAGCCCTTCCATTTGACCAGATACTGAAGCCTCCGTCTAGAGACACGAGAGTCCAAGATCTTCTCCACCACATACTCCAACTCGCCCTCAACCAACACCGGAGCAGGAGGCTCAACAGCAGGAACCATAGGCACCACGTACCGCCGTAACAAAGACCTATGGAACACATTGTGAATGGCAAACGACACCGGAAGATCCAAACGAAACGACACCGGATTAAGGACTTCCAAAATTTTATAAGGACCAATAAAGCGAGGCTTAAACTTAGGAGAGGAAACCTTCAGAGGGACATACCGAGAAGACAACCAAACCAAATCCCCAACACGAAGTCGGGGACCCACACCGCGGCGGCGGTTGGCAAAGCGCTGAGCCTTCTCCTGTGACAACTTCAAGTTGTCCACCACAAGATTCCAAATCCGCTGCAACCTATCCACCACGGAATCCACCCCAGGACAGTCAGAAGGTTCAACATGACCCGAGGAAAACCGCGGATGAAAACCAGAGTTGCAGAAAAATGGCGAAACCAAAGTAGCGGAACTTGCCCGATTATTAAGGGCAAACTCAGCCAGTGGCAAAAAAGTCACCCAATCATCCTGATCCGCAGAAACAAAACATCTCAAATAAGCCTCCAGCGTCTGATTAGTTCGCTCCGTTTGGCCATTAGTCTGAGGATGAAAGGCAGATGAAAATGACAAATCGATGCCCATCCTAGCACAAAAGGATCGCCAGAATCTGGACACAAACTGGGATCCTCTGTCAGACACGATATTCTCAGGAATGCCGTGCAAACGAACCACATTCTGAAAGAACAAAGGAACCAAATCGGAAAAGGAAGGCAACTTAGGCAAGGGCACCAAATGGACCATCTTGGAAAAACGATCACAGACCACCCAGATGACAGACATTCCTTGAGACACCAGAAGATCTGAAATGAAATCCATGGAAATGTGCGTCCAAGGCCTCTTCGGGACGGGCAAGGGCAAAAGTAACCCGCTGGCACGAGAACAGCAAGGCTTAGCCCGAGCACAAATCCCACAGGACTGCACAAAAGATCGCACATCCCGCGACAGGGACGGCCACCAAAAGGACCTAGCCACCAAATCTCTGGTACCAAAAATCCCAGGATGCCCTGCCAACACTGAGGAATGAACCTCGGAAATAACTCTACTGGTCCATTTATCAGGAACAAACAGTCTGTCAGGTGGGCAAGAGTCAGGTCTACCAGCCTGAAATCTCTGCAACACACGTCGCAAATCAGGAGAAATGGCCGACAAGATTACTCCCTCTTTAAGAATACCCGCTGGCTCTGCGACTCCAGGAGAGTCAGGCACAAAACTCCTAGAAAGAGCATCAGCCTTCACATTCTTTGAACCAGGCAGGTATGGGACCACAAAGTCAAAACGGGAGAAAAACAACGACCAACGAGCCTGTCTAGGATTCAGGCGTTTAGCGGACTCGAGGTACATCAGATTTTTATGATCAGTCAAGACCACCACACGATGCTTAGCTCCCTCGAGCCAATGACGCCAATCCTCAAATGCCCACTTCATAGCCAACAACTCCCGATTACCAACATCATAGTTCCGCTCAGCAGGCGAAAACTTCCTAGAAAAAAAAGCACATGGTCTCATCACAGAGCAACCAGAGCCTTTCTGCGACAAAACAGCCCCTGCACCGAACTCAGAAGCGTCTACTTCAACCTGAAAGGGAAGTGAGACATCAGGCTGGCACAAAACAGGCGCCGAAGTAAACCGGCGCTTCAGCTCCCGGAAAGCCTCCACGGCTGCAGGAGCCCAATTAGCAACATCAGAACCTTTCTTGGTCATATCCGTCAAAGGTTTTACAATGCTAGAAAAATTAGCAATAAAACGACGGTAGAAATTAGCAAAACCCAAGAACTTCTGAAGACTCTTAACGGACGTGGGTTGAGTCCAATCATGAATAGCTCGGACCTTGACTGGGTCCATCTCCACAGTAGAAGGGGCGAAAATAAAACCCAAAAAGGAAACCTTCTGCACTCCAAAGAGACACTTTGAGCCCTTCACAAACAAAGCATTATCACGCAAAACCTGAAACACCATCCTGACCTGCTTTACATGAGAATCCCAATCATCAGAGAAAACCAGAATATCATCCAGATAAACAATCATAAATTTATCCAGATACTTCCGGAAAATGTCATGCATAAAGGACTGAAACACTGAGGGGGCATTAGAAAGTCCAAAAGGCATCACCAAGTACTCAAAATGACCTTCGGGCGTATTGAACGCAGTTTTCCATTCATCTCCCTGCTTAATGCACACAAGGTTGTACGCACCGCGAAGATCTATCTTGGTGAACCACTTGGCACCCTTAATCCGGGCAAACAAGTCCGACAATAGTGGCAAAGGATACTGAAATTTGACAGTGATTTTATTCAAAAGCCGATAGTCTATACACGGTCTCAAAGAGCCGTCTTTCTTGGCCACAAAAAAAAATCCCGCACCAAGAGGGGAAGAGGATGGACGAATATGTCCCTTCTCCAAAGACTCCTTAATATAAGCACGCATCGCGGCATGCTCAGGTACAGACAGATTACCAGGAATCAAATCTATAGCGCAGTCACAGTCCCTATGAGGAGGAAGGGCACTGGACCTGGACTCACTGAATACATCCTGATAGTCCAACAAATACTCAGGGACTTCAGAAGGAGTAGAAGAAGCAATAGACACCGACGAGGAATCGCAATGAATTCCCTGACAACCCCAACTTGACACGGACATTGCCTTCCAATCCAAAACTGGATTATGGGTCTGTAACCATGGCAGACCCAGAACGACTAAATCCTGCATTTTATGCAAAACAAGAAAACGAATCACCTCCCGATGTTCAGGAGACATGCACATGGTCACTTGTGTCCAATACTGCGGTTTATTCTCCGCCAATGGCGTAGCATCAATTCCTCTAAGAGGAATAGGATTTTCTAAAGGCTCTAGGAGAAAACCACAGCGCTTGGCAAATGATAAATCCATAAGACTCAGGGCAGCACCTGAATCCACAAATGCCATAACAGGGTAGGAAGATAATGAGCAAATCAAGGTCACAGACAAAATAAACTTAGGCTGCAAATTACCAATGGCGACAGGACTAACAACCTTTGATGGCCGTTTAGAGCATGCCGAGATAACATGTGTAGAATCACCACAGTAAAAACACAACCCATTCTGATGCCTATGATTTTGCCGTTCGGTTCTAGTCAGGATTCTATCACATTGCATTGAGTCAGGTGTCCGTTCAGACAACACTGCCAGAGGATTAGCAGTTTTGCGCTCCCGCAAACGCCGATCAACCTGGATGGCCAGAGCCATAGAATCATTCAGACTTGTAGGAATGGGAAAACCCACCATCACATTCTTAATGGCTTCAGAAAGGCCATTTCTGAAATTTGCGGCCAGAGCACACTCATTCCATTGAGTAAGCACGGACCATTTCCGAAATTTTTGGCAGTACACCTCAGCTTCATCCTGGCCCTGAGAGATAGCCAGCAATGCTTTTTCTGCCTGTATTTCAAGATTGGGCTCCTCATAAAGCAATCCGAGCGCCAGAAAAAACGCATCAATATTTGCCAATGCCGGATCTCCTGGCGCCAATGAGAAAGCCCAATCCTGAGGGTCGCCACGCAAGAAGGAGATAACAATTTTAACTTGTTGAGCTGAGTCTCCAGACGAACGAGGTCTCAAAGATAGAAACAATTTACAATTATTCCTAAAATTCCCAAATTTAAATCGATCTCCAGAGAACAGCTCAGGAATAGGTATCTTAGGTTCTGACATAGGACTGCTAATAACAAAATCCTGAATGCCCTGCACACGTGCAGCAAGCTGATCCACACTAGTAATCAGAGTCTGAACATTCATGTCTGCAGCAGAGCTTCAAGCCACTCAGAGATAAAGGGGAGGAAGAAAAAAAAACAAAAAAACTCAGACTTCTTTTCTTATAGTCCCACTTCAGCAATGCACTTTAGTTGGCCTGGATTACTGTTATGATCCTAATGGCAGAGGATCTCAGGAGTACCAGCTAAGTCTGCAAACACAAAAAACCAGCTCATAGGGAAGTGGTAACTTGACTGACCGTATACCTGATCCTAGCACAAACAACTAGCAGCAGCCGGGGAACGTACCTACGTTGGTTCTAGACGTCTCGCGCCAGCCGGAGAACTAACTAACCCTTTCAGAGAAAATAAGACCTCTCTTGCCTCAAGAGAAAGGACCCCAAAGTTATAATACAAGCCCCCAACAAATAATAACGGTGAGGTAAGAAGAAATGACAAACGTAAGAATGAACTAGATTTAGCAAAGAGAGGCCCACTGACTAATAGCAGAAAATAGAAAGATGACTTATACGGTCAGCAAAAAACCCTACAAAATATCCACGCTGAATATCCAAGAACCCCCGCACCGACTAACGGTGTGGGGGGAGGATAACAGCCCCCCTTGAGCTTCCAGCAAAAATCAGGAATCGCATTTTAAACAAAGCTGGAACAAAATAAGGGAAATTCAAATGCATAAAAATAAGAAAGCAGGACTTAGCTTATCTTGCAAAATCAGGAGACCAGGAGACAGGAGAAAACAGACAAGGTCTGATAACAACGAATCCAGGCACAATACAGAGTCTCCAGGAAGTTTATATAGGCACACCCAGGCCAAACGAAGCAGGTGAGTGCCAACCTGGGGAAAGACACTCCAAGTGCCATACCGCTAATGACCACAAGAGGGAGCCAAGAACTATAGTTCACAACAGGCGGCATAGTTCGCAAAGGATTGTTGAGCAATGAGTGTCTCCCATTACCTACGACCTGAAGAATGATTATCAGGGAGCTGAAAGCATTCAGTGTCTGGAGATACTTCAGTGTGGCTGTTAAACCTGATGTACAAGTTGGCTACTAATTATAACAAGTAGTCATGTCTGTATATTACCCTTAGCATGGGCAATGATGCCAGTTATGGTTGATAAGACAAACACCTATCTTGGGATCAAGAGGCGTAAAACTCCCAAAAAAAAGGCCTGGGTGCTTGGTTCTGAGTCGACACAGAGTATCACACTTCTTTTATGTTACAGCTTACTGATTCATGTCTGCGTATAACACTAATGCCAGCATCCCTACATGGTCCCTCTTCCCCCTTCATGCAGGGACACAGACATACTCAGAGCCCCAGCCACGGGTTGAGCTCCCTGTCTACTGCTTCCTGTGCACGCCACACAGGTTTCTCGGAGGTGAGCCTAGTGCAAGTGTGTGCTCCCCTGTTCTTGAAAATGCCATTATTAGCTCGGAGGCATCTAGTATAAAAGGCACCCTCCCTAGTTGGGAGATGCATGAGCAACCCCTGTAGTTTCCCTACAACTCTTGTGTGTGCAACTGTACGTTGCCAGTTCACCTGTCCTATTCCATTCAAGTTAGTTTGCTTTTCTGTTTCTGTTTCGTATTCTGATATAGCGTGTACATTACCCTGATGGCGCTCCAGCGGTACCTCAACCTTGAAGTTGTTCCGGCAGTATCTGAACCCTGAAGCCTCTCCGGTGGTACCTGAGCTCTGTATCTGCACCGGTGGACCCTGAACCTGAAGCCTCTCCAGTGGTACCTGAACTCTGTAGCTGCATAGGTGGACCCTGAACCTGAAGCCATTCCGTCAGTATCTGAACTCTGAAGCTGCACCAGTGGACCCTGAACCTGAAGCTACTGCAGTGGTACCTGAACTCTGTAGCTTAACTGGTGAATCCTGAACCTGAAGCCGTTCCAGCGGTACCTGAACTCTGTAGCTGCAGCAGTGGAACCTGAAGCCATTCCGTGGTTATCTCAACTCTGTAGCTTTACCGGCGGACCCTGAACCTGAAGTCATTCCAGCGGTATCTGAACTCTGTAGCTGCATTGGTGGACCCTGAACATGAAGCCGCTCAGGCGGTATCTGAACTCTGTAGCTTCACCAGAGGACCCTGAACCTGAAGCCACTCCGGCGGTATCTGAACTCTGAAGCTGCACCAGTGGACCCTGAACCTGAAGCCGTTTCAGTGTTACCTGAACTCTCTAGCTGCACCGGTAGACCCTGAACCTGAAGCCGCTCAGGTGGTATCTGAACCTCTGTAGTTGCATCGGTGGACCCTGAACCTGAAGCCACTCCAGTGGTACCTGAACTTTTTAGCTGAACCGGTGGAGCCTCAACCTGAAGCCACTCCGGCGGTATCTGAACTTTTATTTAGTTCTGGCAATATCTGAACCCTGAAACCGATCTGGGGGTTCCTAAACTCTGTAGCTGCACCTGCAGACCCTGAACCTAAAGCCGCTCTGGTGGTATCTGAACCCTGAGGCCGCATCTGTCTGAACAGGTTCCGAATCCAGCCTTGTATATGACTCTGAGTCCAGTCCGTGTCAGCGAACCTGACCCTTGGGGTCGGCATTTGCAGTACAAGGGACTGCCTAGGTGTAGTATCTGTGGGGTACCAGAGGCTCAAACCTGACTCCACCATCAGGATCTCCGGTGAAAATCAGGTAGCCACTTAGCTGCTCACCTCCTAGGTAAGCCTGGCCCCGTGACACAGTGGGTCCAAGATCTACATACTCCACCGGCGATCGTGACACTGCTCTTCACCCAGTTTTATTCCTAAAGGTCAATAGGCACATTAAGGACCGATTTTGGATTTTTTAATTTTTTTTAGAAAAGTATACTGCGGGAGGAAGGATCCTGGCACACCCTTGCTACAGACAGCACCTAGTTAGAGAACATTGCACACTTGGAGGTGATCTCTGCCATTCCCTTAGGGTTGGTTCTGGGATAGAGTTTCAAATATCACTGCGTAATGAATTTTTACTGTAAGGAAAAGTATTCAATTAACGTTTCCCTTCGGTTAAATGTACACATAGCTCCACAGATCATCATTTGCATTTTTTTATAAGTATTTTTTTGTCTTGTTTTTCTTTTTGTACCGGTGAATTTGGTATCAAATCAAAAATGATGCATAATATTAAATGAATTTGGCATGAATTCCAAGTGGCTTTTTTGATCTTTAGTTTTATTTGCGCCTTTGGATACAACATTGGGATAATAAAAATTATAACTATATTGTTGAGAAAATATAAAAAAAAAAACATGAGAACTGATAAAAACGAGCTGAAAGCGGCGCAAAAGGCGTTATAAATTTGGCACAGAAATAAGAATTCCTGAAATCCAACTTTTAGGTTATGTGTGCAGCGCATCAAAAAATGAACTTAATGCACAGCAATGTTAAAACGACATCGCGGTGCACACGCTCAGCTTTGTGTTACTTTTTTTTCTTAACTGCGTCAATGTTTGTAAACTGAAGCCGGTATTCTTGTGATCCTATAAGTAGATTCAAGTTTAAATAGTGAATAAATTCATTTTCAATGTAAATTTTACAAACAACGTTTCTGTTGTATCAGATGTGACTGAGGACTCGATGAGCGAGATTTTGCAATATTTGTAGTAATTACAATTGTAGTTTCCCTTTTCATGTGTGTGTTTACAGTGCGGATGCCAGAAGGTCGGGCAGGAGGGTGAGTCCATCTATGTCTCCTCATGTTCTATTCCTACTATGTTCATCCGGTTCTGCCAGTATTTAACCCGTCTATCTACTGTTTTTGTTGCTAAAAAAAAAACTGCTAAAGGGAATTTATAAATCAGTTTCTATGAACCTTGGTTGTGTTATCTGTCACTGAACACAAGCGTCATGTCATACAGTCAGATATATTACATGGAGGAAGTATTGGGATACGTCTTTATTGTTTAATTCAGATTTTTCAACCAGCCCTTCGCCGCATTATACTGCTATCGGGATGCATTTTACTGCTATGTGGTACATTATACTACTATGGGGGTGCATTATACTGCTATGGAAGTGCATTATACTGCTATGGGCCTGCATTATACTACTCTGGGGCTGCATTATACTACAGTGAGCCTGCATTATGCTACTATGGGGCTGCACTATACTACTATGAAGCTGCATTATACTGCTATGTGGTACATTATACTACTATGGGGGTGCATTATACTGCTATAGGGGTGTATTATACTACTGTGAAGGGTTAAACTAAGATCAAAATTAAAGCAGGCTTCATTTTGTGATTTTCCACTCCATCTTGCTCTTTTGAGATACATTTTTGTTTCTAGGTAAAGTTCACAGCTGTTATGAGACCTTGATTGTTTCAACCTGGACAGGACATAAGACTGAGGGTATATTGTTCTACGAGACTTTGATGTACAGACTGTTCCTGCATTCTTATAGGTTAAGAACTGAGCGTGTTCTTATGTTGATTGGTTGAATTGTAACTTGTTTAGATTATGAAAAGTGCGACTCAATAAACGGGGGCCAGAGATCTGCTCGATCCCCCCAAACAGAGAGACACGTCTCCGTCTGGTCATTTTCAGTTGCCGGCAACGCTCTGTAGATCAATTTGAAAATCACTGAGTCAACCGTGAAGGATCACTTTAGATCCTCCCTCAACACTACTATGAAGTTGCTATACTACTATGGGGGTGCATTATACTACTATGGGGGTGCATTGTACTGTGAGGCTGCTTTATACTGCTATGAAGGTGCATTATACTGCTATGGCACTGCTTATACTGCTATGGGGCTGCATTGTACTTCTATGGGGTGAATTATACTGCTATGGGGCTGCATTATACTACTATGAGGCTGCATTATACTACTATGAGGCTGCATTATACTGCTACGGGGCTGCATTATACTGCTATGGGGTACATTATACTGTTATGGGGATGTATTATACTGTTATGGGGATGTATTATACTGCTATGGGGTGCATTATACTGCTATGGGGTGCATTATACTGCTATGGGTCTGCATTATACTGCTATGGGGTACATTATACTACTATAATAAATAAATAGGTATTATAAGGAGAAAAATTGAGTAAATACTGTACCAGATTCAAAGTATAACAATAGTCTTTATTTGATAGTAAAAAGTTTTTTAACAAATTCAATCAATACATAGGTCACAAATTATAATTATGTGAGTCACACCAAAGTGTTAAAAACATGACACACAGACAGAGCATATTGGACCGAAGTATATCCGCATTTCAAGAGGGTGCTATTTAGTACTGGGTGATAATATGTCCATATGGACCAAGACTGTCTCTAATTAAGAGTGCAATGGTTGTTTATTATACCGCTAGTGGGATCGCACTCATGTCATATATACATAACACACCCAGACCGTTCCCCCAAATGCCTGACTCATAAATAGTATTTACCCATAATAAGGTCTCCGGTCCTGCCTCTGACGTGTGTCACAGACCCCAACGCGCGTTTCGCGTGTGCCGTAGTGTCGCTTCCTCAGGGGGCGTGGTTTAAGTGGTGGTTCAGTTCAGGTTAAATAGGAAGTCGTTCCGGTCAAGAGACCGAACGGTCCAATATGCTCTGTCTGTGTGTCATGTTTTTAACACTTTGGTGTGACTCACATAATTATAATTTGTGACCTATGTATTGATTGAATTTGTTAAAAAACTTTTTACTATCAAATAAAGACTATTGTTATACTTTGAATCTGGTACAGTATTTACTCAATTTTTCTCCTTATAATACTGATATATATATGAGTAGTGGTACTTACATGGGTCTATTATTTTCTGGTGCCCTTTCAGTATAATAAATAAATATAGAGATTGTAATAAGGAGCGTTCGCAGCCCGGGGTCCACCGTGCAGAGGTGGTATCTGCTGCTAGGTAATGGCGGCACTATATGGTACAATGCCAGAATAAACATGGCCACAGTCACCCGGTATGAACTGATGCAAGCTCTGTTGCTTCACAGAGTCACCAGGAAACAAAGGAAACGCAGTGCCCTGTTATCAGTCACAGGGTTCAGCAGATGGACGCTAGTGGGATCCCTGAAATTCACCCCCTCTATGCTGGTGATTGATCTCGCTCTGACCCTCTGTGGCTTTTAAGCCCGTGCCTGAGGACGCCCCGAGTCAGATGCTGAGATCAAGCGGGAGTTCCCACCCTACACTGACCGGTTGTCAGGACTAATTAAAGATTTACCGCACAGAGTGCGTACAGCGCCGCTCTGGCGGACACCACTGGCTTGACACAGTAAGGATTGTGCTCTAGTGTTTAAGATAGTACTGTAAGGCGCTAGATAGCTCCAACATTTGCGGGCATTCAACATCACTAGGAATAGGAATGATTAAGGAACATTCACCAGAACAGGTATTCATCCACACACACGATAACAGGTTTATACTAGCGCATGGCCGTGCGGCCATGCAAACCTTTTATAGCTGTAGCTCTCCAGGACTTTCCTAATGGTCCAATAGGAGCTGCCACAGGACCTGAGCATGTGACCCCCGACCTCCAATGAGAGGTCTTCCCTTGGGCATGCTCAGAAGAAGAAAAGCAGGACTTAGTCCCAGGAGCGCCTGCTCGCCGCTGAACAGTGCTGGTTAAATTGGCTGAACCTGGAAGGGTAGCAGTAACCAAACGCACAGTATCTGCCTGAGCCAGGCGCTGGGACCGTCGTCTCTGCTGAGCAGGCTCCACTGCAGCTGGAGGAGAATGAGAGACCGCAGTAGAGATGGTTTGAGATTCCCCCTGTGCAGCGGCGGGAACTCGACACCTAAAACTATGGGGGTGCATTATACTGGTATGGGGGTGCATTAAACTGCTATGGGGGTGCATTATACTACTATGAGGCTGAATTATACTACTATGGTGCTGCATTATACTGCTATGTGGTACATTATACTATTATGGGGGTGCATTATACTACTGTGAAGCTGCTATACTACTATGGGGTGCATTATACTACTAAGTGGGTGCATTATACTACTATGATGGTGCATTATACTGGTATGGGGCTGTATTATACTGCTATGGGGATGCATTATACTGCTATGGGGATGCATTATACTGCAATGGGGTGCATTATACTGCTATGGGGGTGCATTATACTGGTATTGGGGTGCATTATACTACTATGAAGCTGCATTACACTACTATGGGGATGCATTATACTGCTATAGGGGTGCATTATACTACTATGGGGCTGCATTATACTACTATGAGGCTGCATTATGCTACTATGAGGCTGCATTATACTGCTATGGGGCTGCATTATACTACTATAGTGGTGCATTATACTGCTATGGAGGTGCATTATTATTATTATTTATTTTAGCGCCATTTATTCCATGGCGCTTTACATGTGAGGAGGGGTAAACATAATAAAAACAGGTACAATAATCTTGAACAATTAAAGTCGCAACTGGTACAGGAGGAGAGGACCCTGCCCGCGAGGGCTCACAATCTACAAGGGACGGGTGAGGATACAGTAGGTAAGGATAGAGCTGGTCGTGCAGTGGTTTGGTCGATCGGTGGTTACTGCAGGTTGTAGGCTTGCCGGAAGAGGTAGGTCTTCAGGTTCTTTTTAAAGGTTTCGATGGTAGGTGAGAGTCTAATATGTTGTGGTAGAGAGTTCCAGAGTAGGGGTGCTGCGCGAGAGAAATCTTGTATGCGATTGTGGGAAGAGGAGATCAGAGGGGAGTAGAGAAGGAGATCTTGTGAGGATCGGAGGTTGTGTGCAGGAAAGTACCGGGAGACGAGGTCACAGATGTATGGAGGAGACAGCTTGTGGATGGCTTTGTATGTCATGGTTAGGCTTTTGTACTGGAGTCTCTGGGTAATGGGAAGCCAGTGAAAGGATTGACAAAGGGGAGAGGCCGGGGATTAGCGGGGGGACAGGTGGATTAGTCGGGCAGCTGAGTTTAGAATAGATTGGAGGGGTGCGAGAGTGTTAGAGGGGAGGCCACAGAGCAGGAGGTTACAGTAGTCGAGGCGGGAGATGATGTGGGCATGGACTAGGGTTTTTGCAAATTCTTGGTTTAGAAATGTACAGATCCGTGAAATATTTTTGAGTTGAAGGCAGCAGGAAGTGGAAAGGGCTTGGAAATGCGGTTTGAAGGAGAGATCAGTGTCGAGTATTACAGCGAGCTTGTGGGACAGGGAAGAGTGGGCAGCCTTTTACTGTAATGGATAGGTTCGTTGGGGGGGTCGCGTGAGATGGGGAAAGACAATGAATTCTGTTTTGTCCATGTTAAATTTTAGAAATCTAGCAGAGAAGGATTAAATAGCGGATAGACATTGAGGGATTCTAGTTAGTAGGGTGGTGATATCTGGTCCAGAGATGTAGATCTGTGTATCAACAGCATAGAGATGATACTGAAAACCATGAGATTCTATGAGCTGTCCCAGGCCAAAAGTGTAAATGGACAGGAGCAGGGTCCCTAGAACTGAACCTTGCGGGACTCCGACAGATAGGGGGCGAGGTGAGGAGGTGGTGTGTGAATGGGAGATGCTGAATGTTTGGTCAGTTAGGTATGGCAAGATCCAGGATAGGGCCAAGTCTGTGATGCCAAGAGATGAGAGGGTCTGTAGTAATAGGGAATGGTCCACTGTGTCAAAGGCAGAGGACAGGTCCAGGAGGAGGAGGATAGAGTAGTGTCGCTTGCTCTTGGCGGTTAATAGGTCATTGGTGACCTTAGTTAGGGCAGTTTCAGTGGAGTGGTGTGACCGGAAGCCTGATTGTAAGCGGTCGAAGAGGGAGCAGGAAGATAGATGGGAGGACAGTTCAAGATGGACGTGTTGTTCCATTAGTCTTGAGGCATAGGGGAGAAGTGATATAGGGCGATAGCTAGATACATAGGATGGGTCAAGAGAGGGCTTTTTGAGGATAGGTGTGATTGAGGCATGTTTAAAGCTTGAGGGGAAAACACAATTTGTTAGTGATAGGTTGAAGAGATGGGTTAGGGTTGGGATGAGGACTGTGGCGAGGTTTGGGATGAAGTGGGAAGGGATCGGGTCAAGTGCACAGGTGGTGAGATGCGATCTTGAGAGTAGAGTGGAGAGTCGATCTTCTGTAATGGTGGAGAAGTTGGTTTTGGAGGTGGAGGGCTGGGTAGTTGGGAGGAAGGGCTCTGGGGGTTGTCGACTAAAACTGTCTCTGATGTTCTCAATCTTCTGCTTGAAAAATGAGGCAAAGTCTTCAGCTGAGATGAGTGGGGAGGGAGGAGGTGCTGGGGGACAGAGGAGAGAGTTGAATGTGTTGAATAACTGTTTAGGGTTGTGAGACAGGGAGGATATGAGAGATAAGTAGGTTTGTTTTGCTGTGGCGAGTGTGGTCTTGAAAAAAGTGAGGGACTGTTTGAATGCGATAAAGTGCTCGTTGGAGTGGGATATTTTCCATCTCCGCTCTGCAACCCTGGAAGCTCGCCTCAGTTCTTTGGTCAGGCTGATGTTCCAGGGCTGTCTGTCGCTTTTGCGAGCTTTGGTATGTGTGAGAGGGGCAAGAGATTCCAAAGCAGCAGCTATTGTGGTGTTATATAGAGCGGCAGCGTCATCCCCATTGTGTAGGGAACTTATGTCTGAGAGGGAGGAGGGATTCAGAGAATGAATGTAGATCAAGGTGTTTAAGATTTCTGCAAGGGTGTGCAAGTTTGTGGGGTAGGGATTGTAGACAAGGAGTGGAGAGGGAAGAGAATGTAAGTAGATTGTGGTCAGAAAAAGGAAGAGGTGAATTAGAGAGGTTAGATAGGGAGCAGAGGCGTGTGAAGATGAGGTCCAATGTGTGACCATCTTTGTGAGTGGCTGCAGAAGACCATTGAGTGAGGCCAAAGGAGGAAGTGAGAGATAGAAGTTTAGTGGCAGCTGAGAGGGAAGTGTCAGTGGGTATGTTGAAGTCGCCCATGATGATAGTGGGGATGTCTGCAGAAAGGAAATGAAGTAGCCAGGTGGTGAAGTGGTCAAAGAAGGTGGTGGACGGCCCTGGGGGGCGGTAAATGACAGCCAGTTGGAGGTTGGTGGGGCCATAGATGCGCACAGAGTGCACCTCAAAGAAAGGGAGGGTAACAGAGGTTGGCAGTGGAATTGGGGTGAAGGAGCAGTTATCTGAAAAGAGAAAACCAACTCCTCTGCCATGCTTGCTGCTGGGGCGGGGTGTGTGAGAAAGGTGGAAGCCACCATACGAGAGTGCAGCAGGAGAGGCTGTGTCAGAAGGGGTAAGCCAGGTTTCGGTGAAGGCGAGGAAGGAAAGTTTGGTAGTAACAAAAAGATCGTGGATGTAGGAAAGTTTGTTGCAGACAGAGCGAGCGTTCCACAGAGCTCCTGCTAGTGGGACAGGGGAAGTGGGGGCTGGGCGAATGGGTATAAGGTTAGAGAGGTTACGGAAATTTGTGATAGAGCGTGGATGGGAGGTAGAACTGACCGTGAAGATGTGGTGAGGAGGACCAGGATTTGGAGAGATATCACAGAGAAAGTGTTAGCAGGTGGGATATAAACACAAGGAATACAGAGCAAGCAAAATTGTTGTAACCGTATGACCATAATGATAATAAACAGATCAACAAAAGATAAGTAAAAACTTGCTACTATGGAAATAACAGGAAAACACCCATGCTGAAACAGCAAGAAATAACCAATAAGAAAAGAATGGTGCAAAAAATCCATATAATAAAAAGGTATAAACTTTATTAAATAGAAAACAAGTATAACAAGGAATACTGACAGTGAAGGGTAAAACAGTCTACAGACACCATGGACCAAATGGAGACACGAAAGCGCTCCTCATATATCACAATGCAAAATATGCAAGGACAAGAGTTACCCCATATATGTCCAAAACCAATGTATGGTAATTGGATCTACCGCACCATATAGGTAAAAAGATGTAAACATAAATATGCATGTGCAGCGTGTAGATACATAGCTAATAAAGAGGGGAACATACCCAAGATGTCACTGAGGAGAGGAAACGGCTCCAGCCCACCCCGGGAGCAGGAGAGGGCATGAGGTGGCTGTCTGCTTGGAGACAGAGGATTGTATGTTAAGGAACAGTTGTGAGCAGGAGGTGAGATGGATGGGGAGGATTGAAGAAGAGATGAACCGTTCTTTACTAGGAGAAGGGATTAGGGGAGTTTGCAGAAAGTGAAGAATTATAGGGGTGAAAGTGAAAACAAACAGAAACATTGTTTACAGTGACTGTCCAGTTACCTTCAGTTCCCTTCTGGTTCAATTCTGGTTTTAATTCTAAATTAATCTTCACACTTCTAGGACACACTTATAGGAATCACACTGCAGACTAAAGTCAATGCAGACTTGTTCTATGCAATATCTGTACAACTAAGTGCGTTCAGGTGTGAAGCAGAGAGGAGTGGTCTCTGCTCATCTTGGTCAGAGAATTAAGAGTGGACCAGATGCATACAATCAAGCCAGAGTAAGCAAGGTCATAAATAACACTGGGGTAGGCTGGGGTTAGCTGAAAGGCATACCATGTAAATGCTAGGAGCAGAGGAAAGTCTGTGTGGAAAGTTGGGTGATGTACTATGTGCACTTCATAGGCAGGAGAGCAGGCTGGAGAGCTGGGTGCATGAACATACCATGTGAATGCTAGGATTATACTGCTATGGGGCTGCATTATACTACTATGGAGCTGCATCATTACAGTAGTGAATATGCGGCTCCACCCCTATGGGAGTGGAGTCCATATTCATAACTTTAATGAGCGGTACCAGTGACCGCTGAACAGGGGAAGAAGCTGCAGCACCCAAAGACCATGGGACATGCCGGGACCGCGTCAGGAGCACCGGGAGCAGGTGAGTATTTGACAGGCGTCGCTCCCCCTCACCCGCCGACCCCCCCACTTTCCATGACTCGAGTATAAGCAGAGAGGGGCACTTTCAGCCCATTTTTTTGGGCTGAAAATCTCGGCTTATACTCGAGTATATAAGGTAACTTATTTTCTGCAGAGATGAGTTCTGGCTTGAAGAAGTGATGGCAGTGTGCACTGGATGCAGATGAAAAGCGATGAAGAACTTCAATTATAGACATCACCGGTGAGTCATTGTGTTACCTGTACACTGACACTATACACTGTATACAGAGCTCCTTTGTATAATGTCACTGGTGATCACTGTATTACCTGTACACTGACACTATATACAGAACTCCTGTGTATAATGTCACTGGTGTTTACTGAATTACCTGTACACTATATACAGAGCTCCTTTTTATAATGTCACTGGTGATACCTCTATTACC
This sequence comes from Ranitomeya variabilis, assembly GCF_051348905.1. Taxonomy (NCBI): domain Eukaryota; kingdom Metazoa; phylum Chordata; class Amphibia; order Anura; family Dendrobatidae; genus Ranitomeya; species Ranitomeya variabilis. The sequence goes on along the minus strand of NC_135232.1, from coordinate 42,549,068 downwards.
TGTGCACTCACACTATATACAAAGCTCCTATGTATAATGTCACTGGTGATCAGTTTTACCTGTACAATGACACTATATACAGAGCTCCTGTGTATAATGTCACCAGTGATCACAGCATTACCTGTACACTATATGCTATATACAGAGCTCCTTTGTATAATGTCACAAGTGATCACTGTATTACCTGTACAATGACACTATATATAGAGCTTCCGTGTATGATGTCACTGGTGATCACTGTAATACCTGTACACTGACACTATACACAGAGCTCCTGTGTATAATGTCACTGGTAATCACTGTTTTACCTGTACAATGACACTATACACTATATACAGAGCTCCTATGTATAATGTCACTGGTGATCACTGCTGTTATGACCCCAGTGGACAGGGTCTCAGAGGAACGTGTAAGTCTGCGATATTCAAAAATCCAGCTCATAGGGCTGTGGTAACTGGGTTGACCAAATAGCTACTCCTAACGCCAACACTAGAAGTAGCCGGGGATCATGCCTACGGTGATCGCTAGATGACTCGCGCCAGCCGGAGAATCTAACTACCCCTAGGAGAAGAAAACAAAGACCTCTCTTGCCTCCAGAGAAAGGGACCCCAAAGCAAGATACAAGCCCCCCACAAATAATAACGGTGAGGTAAGAGGAAATGACAAACACAGAAATGAACCAGGTTCAGCAAAGAGAGGCCAGCTTACTAATAGCAGAATATAGCAAGATAACTTATCTGGTCAACAAAAACCCTATAAAAATCCACGCTGGAGATTCAAGAACCCCCGAACCGTCTAACGGTCCGGGGGGAGAACATCAGCCCCCTAGAGCTTCCAGCAAAGGTCAGGATACAGGTAGGAACAAGCTGGACAAAAATACCTAACAAAACAAAAGCAAAAAGCAAGGAAGCAGACTTAGCTTGAAATACAGGAACCAGGATCATAGGACAAGAGCACAACAGATTAGCTCTGATTTCAACGATGCCAGGCATTGAACTGAAGGTCCAGGGAGCTTATATAGCAACGCCCCTGAACTAACGGCCCAGGTGAGGATATAGGAAAAGACAGAAGCTCCAGAGTCAAATCACTAATGACCACTAGAGGGAGCAAAAAGCAAAATCACAACAGTACCCCCCCCTTAGTGAGGGGTCACCGAACCCTCACCACGACCACCAGGGCGATCAGGACGAGCGGCGTGAAAGGCACGAACTAAATCGGCCGCATGAACATCAGAGGCGACCACCCAGGAATTATCTTCCTGACCATAGCCCTTCCACTTGACCAGGTACTGAAGCCTCCGCCTGGAGAGACGAGAATCCAAGATCTTCTCCACCACGTACTCCAACTCGCCCTCAACCAACACCGGAGCAGGAGGCTCAGCAGAAGGAACCACAGGCACAACGTACCGCCGCAACAAGGACCTATGAAACACGTTGTGGATAGCAAACGACACAGGAAGATCCAGGCGAAAGGACACAGGATTAAGGACTTCCAATATCCTGTAAGGACCAATAAAACGAGGTTTAAATTTGGGAGAGGAAACCTTCATAGGAACAAAGCGGGAAGAAAGCCACACCAAATCCCCAACACGTAGTCGGGGACCCACACCGCGGCGGCGGTTGGCAAAGCGCTGAGCCCTCTCCTGTGACAACTTCAAGTTGTCCACCACAAGATTCCAGATCCGCTGCAACCTATCCACCACAGAATCCACCCCAGGGCAGTCAGAAGGTTCCACATGACCCGAAGAAAAACGAGGGTGGAAACCAGAGTTGCAGAAAAACGGCGAAACCAAGGTGGCGGAACTAGCCCGATTATTAAGGGCAAACTCAGCCAACGGCAAGAAGGTCACCCAATCGTCCTGATCAGCAGAGACAAAACACCTCAAATATGCCTCCAAAGTCTGATTAGTTCGCTCCGTCTGTCCATTAGTCTGAGGATGGAAAGCAGACGAAAACGACAAGTCAATGCCCATCCTACTACAAAAGGATCGCCAGAATCTGGAAACGAACTGGGATCCTCTGTCTGACACAATATTCTCAGGGATGCCGTGCAAACGAACCACGTTCTGGAAAAACACAGGAACCAGATCGGAAGAGGAAGGCAGCTTAGGCAAAGGAACCAAATGGACCATCTTGGAGAAGCGATCACATATCACCCAGATAACAGACATGCCTTGAGACACCGGAAGATCAGAAATGAAATCCATGGAGATATGTGTCCAAGGTCTCTTAGGGACAGGCAAGGGCAAGAGCAACCCGCTGGCACGAGAACAGCAAGGCTTAGCTCGAGCACAAGTCCCACAGGACTGTACAAATGACCGCACATCCCTAGACAAGGAAGGCCACCAAAAGGATCTGGCCACCAGATCTCTGGTGCCAAAAATTCCTGGGTGACCTGCCAACACCGAGGAATGAACCTCGGAAATGACTCTGCTGGTCCACTTATCAGGCACAAACAGTCTGTCAGGTGGACAAGAATCAGGCCTATCAGCCTGAAATCTCTGCAACACACGTCGCAGATCTGGAGAAATAGCTGACAAGATAATACCATCCTTAAGAATACCAACAGGTTCAGCGACTCCAGGAGCATCAGGCACAAAGCTCCTGGAAAGAGCATCGGCCTTCACATTTTTTGAACCTGGTAAATACGAGACAACAAAGTCAAAACGGGAGAAAAACAATGACCAGCGGGCCTGTCTAGGATTCAGGCGTTTAGCAGACTCGAGATACATCAGATTTTTGTGATCAGTCAAGACCACCACACGATGCTTAGCACCCTCGAGCCAATGACGCCACTCCTCAAATGCCCATTTCATGGCCAACAACTCCCGATTGCCCACATCATAATTTCGCTCCGCAGGCGAAAACTTCCTAGAGAAAAAGGCGCAAGGTCTCATAACAGAGCAACCAGGGCCTCTCTGCGACAAAACGGCCCCTGCTCCAATCTCTGAAGCATCCACCTCAACCTGAAAGGGAAGCGAGACATCAGGCTGGTACAAAACAGGCGCCGAAGTAAACCGACGTTTCAACTCCTGGAAAGCCTCCACGGCAGCAGGAGCCCAATTAACCACATCGGAGCCCTTCTTGGTCATATCCGTCAAAGGTTTCACAATGCTAGAAAAGTTAGCGATAAAACGACGGTAGAAGTTAGCGAAACCCAAGAACTTCTGAAGACTCTTAACTGACGAGGGCTGAGTCCAATCAAGAATAGCTCGGACCTTGACTGGGTCCATCTCCACAGCAGAAGGGGAAAAAATGAACCCCAAAAAGGGAACCTTCTGTACACCAAAAAGACACTTTGAGCCCTTGACAAACAAAGAATTTTCACGCAAAATTTTAAAGACCATCCTGACCTGCTCCACATGCGAGTCCCAATTATCAGAAAAAAACAGAATATCATCCAGATAAACGATCAAAAATTTATCCAGATAGTTCCGGAAAATGTCATGCATAAAGGACTGAAAAACTGAAGGGGCATTAGAGAGCCCAAAAGGCATCACCAAGTACTCAAAATGACCTTCGGGCGTATTGAATGCGGTTTTCCATTCATCCCCTTGCTTAATGCGCACAAGGTTGTACGCACCACGAAGGTCTATCTTGGTAAACCACTTGGCACCTTTAATCCGGGCAAACAAGTCAGACAACAGCGGCAAAGGATACTGAAATTTGACAGTGATCTTATTTAAAAGCCGATAGTCAATACAAGGCCTCAAAGATCCGTCCTTTTTAGCCACAAAAAAGAATCCCGCACCAAAAGGGGAAGAAGACGGACGGATGTGTCCTTTCTCCAGAGACTCCTTGATATATGAACGCATAGCGGTATGTTCAGGTATCGACAGATTAAACAGTCTTCCCTTAGGAAATTTACTGCCTGGAATCAAATCTATTGCACAGTCACATTCCCTATGAGGAGGCAATGCACTGGACCTGGACTCGCTAAAGACATCCTGATAATCAGACAAATACTCCGGAACTTCCGAAGGCGTATAAGAAGCAATAGACACAGGCAGGGAATCCTCATGAATACCACGACAGCCCCAACTAGACACTGACATAGCCTTCCAGTCAAGGACTGGATTATGGGTCTGTAACCATGGCAGCCCCAAAACAACCAAATCATGCATTTTATGTAGAACGAGAAAACGTATCACCTCGCGGTGTTCAGGAGTCATGCACATGGTAACCTGTGTCCAATACTGCGGTTTATTTTCTGCTAATGGCGTAGCATCAATACCCCTAAGAGGGATAGGATTTTCTAATGGTTCAAGAATAAAACCACAGCGCTTAGCAAATGAGAGATCCATAAGACTCAGGGCAGCACCTGAATCTACAAACGCCATGACAGGATAAGATGACAGTGAGCAAATCAAAGTTACAGACAGAATAAACTTAGGATGCAAATTACCAACGGTGACAGGACTAACAACCTTAGATATACGTTTAGAGCATGCTGAGATAACATGTGTAGAATCACCACAGTAGTAGCACAAGCCATTCCGGCGTCTATGAATTTTCCTCTCATTTCTAGTCAGGATTCTATCACATTGCATCAAATCAGGTGTCCGTTCAGACAACACCATGAGGGAATTTGCGGTTTTTCTATCACATTGCATCACATCAGGTGTCTGTTCAGACAACAACATGAGGGAATTTGCGGTTTTGCGCTCCCGCAACCGCCGGTCAATTTGAATAGCCAGGGACATGGTATCATTCAGACCTGTGGGAATGGGAAAACCCACCATAACATTCTTAATGGCCTCAGAAAGGCCATTTCTAAAATTAGCGGCCAGTGCACACTCGTTCCAATGTGTCAGCACGGACCATTTCCGAAATTTTTGGCAATACACCTCAGCCTCGTCCTGGCCCTGAGACATAGCCAGCAAGGCTTTCTCTGCCTGAATCTCAAGATTGGGTTCCTCATAAAGTAAACCGAGCGCCAGAAAAAACGCATCAATATCAGCCAATGCCGGATCTCCTGGCGCCAACGAAAAAGCCCAATCTTGAGGGTCACCCCGTAAGAATGAAATAACAATTTTTACTTGTTGAGCAGAGTCTCCAGACGAACAAGGTTTCAGGGACAAAAACAATTTACAATTATTCCTGAAATTCCTAAACTTAAATCGGTCTCCTGAAAACAGTTCAGGAATCGGAATCTTGGGTTCAGACCTAGGATTTCTGGTAACATAATCTTGTATACCCTGCACACGAGCGGCAAGCTGGTCCACACTTGTAATCAAGGTCTGGACATTCATGTCTGCAGCAAGCTTAAGCCACTCTGAGGTAAAGGGGAAAAGGGGAAAAAAAAAAAATGAGAGAGGGAAAAAAAAACCTCAAAATTTTCTTTCTTATAATCCCACTTCTGCAATGCATTAAACATTTAATACTGGCCTGGCATACTGTTATGACCCCAGTGGACAGGGTCTCAGAGGAACGTGTAAGTCTGCGATATTCAAAAATCCAGCTCATAGGGCTGTGGTAACTGGGTTGACCAAATAGCTACTCCTAACGCCAACACTAGAAGTAGCCGGGGATCATGCCTACGGTGATCGCTAGATGACTCGCGCCAGCCGGAGAATCTAACTACCCCTAGGAGAAGAAAACAAAGACCTCTCTTGCCTCCAGAGAAAGGGACCCCAAAGCAAGATACAAGCCCCCCACAAATAATAACGGTGAGGTAAGAGGAAATGACAAACACAGAAATGAACCAGGTTCAGCAAAGAGAGGCCAGCTTACTAATAGCAGAATATAGCAAGATAACTTATCTGGTCAACAAAAACCCTATAAAAATCCACGCTGGAGATTCAAGAACCCCCGAACCGTCTAACGGTCCGGGGGGAGAACACCAGCCCCCTAGAGCTTCCAGCAAAGGTCAGGATACAGATAGGAACAAGCTGGACAAAAATACCAAACAAAACAAAAGCAAAAAGCAAGGAAGCAGACTTAGCTTGAAATACAGGAACCAGGATCATAGGACAAGAGCACAACAGATTAGCTCTGATTTCAACGATGCCAGGCATTGAACTGAAGGTCCAGGGAGCTTATATAGCAACGCCCCTGAACTAACGGCCCAGGTGAGGATATAGGAAAAGACAGAAGCTCCAGAGTCAAATCACTAATGACCACTAGAGGGAGCAAAAAGCAAAATCACAACACACTGCATTATCTGTACACTGACACTATATACAGAGCTCCTGTGTATAATGTCACTGGTGATCTCTGTATTACCTGTACAATGACACTATATACAGAGCTCCTGTGTATAATGTCACCAGTGATCACAGCATTACCTGTACACTATATGCTATATACAGAGCTCCTGAGTATGTCACTGGTGATCCCTGTGTTACCCGCTCACTGACACTATATACAGAGCTCCTGTGTATAATGTCACTGATGATCACTGTATTATCTGTACACTGACACTATATACAGTGCCCCGGTGTAAGCCACTGGTGATCACTGTATTACGTGTACACTGACACTAAACACTGTGTACTATATGCAAAGCTCCTGTGTATAATGGCACTTATGGTAAAATTAGTATTTTTTTTTATTAATGATCAGTATTGTAGTATTCAGTCACTATGTGGTGGTAATATGTGGTCCGGCCATGGTGTCGCCGTATTTGTCCCTTGTATGTGGTATTATTCGGTCACTATGTGGTGATAATATGTGGCCTGGCCATGGTGTGGTGGTATTTCTCCCCTGTATGTGGTATTATTCGGTCACTATGTGGTCAGGCCATGGTGTAACGGTATTTGTCCCTTGTATGTGGTATTTAATAGGTTAGAGTAGAATAGGGTCCGGCCAAAAGAGTCTGTCTTGCCGTGGCCTTGGAATTAAAAAAAAGTCTTTGAGCCAAAACAAAAGCTGCTGGCTATGTATGTGATATGGTGTTAGATGAGAACTGATAATGTGTGATTGGTGAGGAAGTGGTGCAGATGTGGAGTTTTTCTATGAGTGGGAGTTGGGACTGTGGAAGGTTCGAGGGTTGGAGGAGGAGCTGGGGTGGAGTCTGGGCGCAGTCTCAAGAGGGCCCGAACATTTTGCCAGTATGGGGCCACAAAATTCCTGGTGGCAGCCCTGCCCTCAGTGTATAACCTCCGGTCCCCCGCCATGCTGTCTGCCTTTACTAACATATGACAGATCAGCCAGTGGTGCAGAGCTCACTGATACCAGCATGGTTCTGTAATAGGAGCCACCAGGGTAACAAGTCCGTTCATGACAACTCTTCCTCCTTATTTTTCACCTATCCCTGCGACTGATATTATTGAGATGTGGAAGGAACCACAGCAACTCCGCCATGGAGTGGAGACCCGGGCCGTAACGTTACAGATTGGGGAGGTGAGTGATGAAGAGCAGAGGGCAGAAAAGTCACCAACATTCTGCTGACCCCATATCTGAAGAGTCCAGACCTCCTTTGGTATAACATCAGCACAAACACTGCGCCCCCACCGAGAGCCTTATGGCCGAGCAGCTGCATGCAGCCGTACATCACCAAGCACAATGCCGAGTGTCGGATGGAGTGGTGTAAAGCTGGATTCTGGAGGAGACGTGTTCTGTGCAGTGACCGATCACACATCCTTATCTGCGTCTGATGGAAGAGTCTGGGATTGATAACTCCAGGAGAACATTACCCCCTGACTGCATTGTGCTGCTGTACAGATGGTGGAGAAGGATAATACTATGGGCTGTTATCAGGGATCAGCCTCAACTCCTTTGTTCCAGTGAAGGGAAATCTTAATCCTTTATACAAGACACTGTGGATAATTGCAGCCTCCAGTTTTGTGGGAACAGTTTGAGGAAGACCCTTTTCTGTTCCCCATACAGACATGGAGGGGTGAACATGAGCGGCCGCACAGAGCCCAGACCTCAGCCCCATCCAACACCAATAATAGAAATTGTGATTCCGGCCTCCCCCCAACATCAGGGCCTGACCTCACTAATGCTCTTCTGGATCAAAGGGCAAAAATTCCCACATACCTCTCCAAAACTTGTAGAAAGTCTTCTCAGGAGAGTGGCAGCCTTTATATCTGCAGAGGGGACGACTCCATATTAATGTCTATGGATGGAGAATGGGAGGTCAGAAAAGCTCCTGTTGGGGAATGTGGAGGGGGCACATACTTTTAACCATATTGTGTACTTTTCATAACTAGATGGCAGAATCATCTAAGACCATTTATTTTACACTTGCTCGGTTGACAACTACGTCAAAAATCCGGGCCAATCCATGGTAAAATCACATGTGGTTTTCTTTCTGAACTTCGACCATGTGATCAATGTCTCACGTGAATATAGACTAATGATAAATCGCCCCCATTATGTTCAAGGGTTGACGTTCATTTCATGTTACTGTTACACATGCACCTGTGGATGTCCCCCGGCTTTCCTAGATTCTGCGCCACTCATCTTTCCAGTTGCGGTGTAGGATAACGAAGTGTGAAATTTACCACTTTGAGGATCAATCTCTTTTCGGGGTTGAACTGATAATAATACATATTATCCAACCTTGCAAGGTGTAATGCTTCTCCTTGTGGCAGCCGCAATGCTTCCTGGGTAAAAGGTATGCAAATTAGCCATCCTGCATGCAAAAAAATTCTGGATCTCTAGTGCCACCTAGTGGACGCAGCTATAAGTCATTGTCTGGCCCTTTAATAAGTTTTGGCACATGATTAAATATATTTAACTAAACCAGGGTGTCCACAAGAAGAAATAGACACCACGGCTGATGGCTTTTTTTGTGCCCCTTGTCAGTGCAGAGAAGGGGAATGGGTGAATGAGAGGCAATTGTAAAGAAATAAGAAAAGGCTAAATAATAGGTGACTGCAACGAACGGTGCCACTGTACAGAGGTTTTGTCTGGTATTGCAGCTCTACTCCACTAAAGTAAATAGGGCTGAGCTGCAATACCACACACAACCTGTGAACAAGAGGGGGGCATTGTATCTGCAAAAAAAAAGAAGCCATTTTTTTCCAATCCTGTACAACCCCTTTAAGAATTAAGGTTTTTAGCATTGGATGGGTCCCTTTAAGTGTTTGCATCACGGAGCTCTCCCTTTTTTGTGGTCCCGGGTGCTGTTCTTATACGGGATGACGTGTCTAAACTTGTAAATCAAGTAACGACTCAGACTGGATAGATCAGTATCCTCATCTAACCCCAGGAATCTGACTTAAAACGACTGTCTTCTGTAGGCTGAGACTGATCATCTACTATCTTAGTAACCCATTATGTTATTTTCTGTATGTTAATTACTTGGTTACATTTATTTATTTTTCATTCATTTTAGAGGTCATATCAAGTTTAGAGCTTCCCAATCACTGGGGGTCCCAGCGGTTGGATCATCTGCGATCGTGCTGTTGTCCTCTGTGTCTACTGATAGAAGATAAGTTTCAAATCTGGTACAAAATATTGGTTCGGAGATATCAAATTTGTCTTAAAGTTAAAATGTTTTCATTTTTATTTCATAATTCAATTGTACATATGAAAATAAAACATTTTGTTACATATTTTATCAGAGAAATCCACTTCTTTGTTGTTTTGTGTGACATTATGCCCAATTTCCCTTTTTTTTCTCTGTTTTTTTGTGTTCCGGTACACACAAAGGAAATAAACATATACAACAAAACATGGATAATTGCAATAATTTTCTGGGAGAAATACTTCATTTTATGGAACAATTTCAGGGGTGCCAAGACTTTCAGCCATGACTGAATGTATTGAACACGTCACCAAAGCCCCCATTCACATTAGGTGGAAGTCATCTGAATGTGAATGTGAGCTTCCCGAATCTGTGCTGACAGCTGATGCCTGACGAGAGAAGGATCCATCAGTTGGAATTTCGACGCCCCATCCTTTTTTTCCAGGGCTGTCTTGCAGCGGATCCCTCATTTGTTCCTATGGAAAGTATACGAATCCTCAGCCGAGCCGAGAAGCGAGTTAGGATACATGTCTGTCTGAAGAGCACACGGTTTGCCGACAGCTATCTCGTGTATGGCCGGCTTTATTTCCAGTAAGTGCTTATTCATACATCCAATTTTTGCACATGAGTACTATTCGGGGTTTTCATGGATAGCACTCGTACCTATAATAGTCTATGGGGCTGTGCACGTCCAATTTTTTTTTCCTCGGACTGAGTCTGCGGAAAATATCAGAGACGTGTCCATTTTTTTTTTCCCCGTGGGTTGTATCAAACTTGACCATGCAAGTCAATGGGTCTGTGAAAAACAATCAGACTGATTTTCACCGGCTGACAGAATGGAGAAGGTGGAGAAACTTTTTTTTTTTAATTGCTCCACATACGAGAAAACTAATGACACTCGTATCGATCTCCGATCAGAATTGATGGACCTAGGTCTTTTTTCAACCTATGTAACTATGTAAAAATCAGTCTTATTTTTCATGTACGTCGAAAAATCTGATGTGTGAACGAGCCCTAAAGAGTAATATTATTACTACGGCATTAAAATACATTTTACACAATTGTCGCTTCCAACTTTGAGGAAACAGTTTCGGTTCACATGACTGCGCTACCTGTACACATGCCTCCATAAAGACAGGGAGGGATGAGTTTCAAGAGAAAGATGTCAAGTGGGTTCACAGAGCCTGAACTTCGGCCCTACCCAACTTTTGTGCCAACTTGGTGTATATGCCGGGGGGCTCTTGACTTTGCCAGTCTGGCCACGTAGGGGCTGGTCATGCGTCCCCTCTCTCCTTCCCTTCTTTGGTCAGGGTTCAGGCGTGTGTATGAAATTTCTGCAATTTCTGATATTTTCATATCTCATCTGGCGCTGTAGAGTTCCACACAGCATTTTGTGTCCCATGTGGACATACCCTCGAAGACCACCCCAGGGTGCTTCATTAGGGTGCATAAAAAGGGTTAAACGGTGGAAATGTCCCTGTACAGTAGCTTACAGGCAGGGACAAGTTAATCTCTTCTAATGTTATGGGGATTGCAGCAGATAAGAAAACCACAGAGTCTGTTCTTTACCAATGGCCCGCAGCTGTTATGAAACTACAGGTCCCAGCATGTCCTGCCTGCCCACATCTGATACAAGCCAGGACGGAGTTTTCTGTATTACCAGCAGCCTCTCTGGGCTCCGGGGTCATTTATGAGCCTTTTCCTGGTTAATAATTGAGTTAATGCCTAATCCTGTCCTTTAATTGAGTCAAAATGAAGGCTCTATAATCGAGGCCGGGAAAGAAGAATTGTTCGAAACAAAATGAAAAAAAAAAAATATATATGAATTCTCACCTTCCAAAACAGAAAGGACCTAGATCTATCGATAGGTATATCAGCTGTGCCTTTCTTTCACCCCCATGCCTTAAAGTAGTTGCATGGTGATGTACTGGGCCTCCAATGCTTAAAATTTGCTATTTATTTTCTTGCTATTATTATATGTCCAACAGAAGATATCCCACACAATGGTCTTTATGGCTCCAACATATAACCCTGCCCACACCACTGATTGGCAGCTTCCGCTGTACATTGTCAGCAAGCTACCAATCAGTGGTGTGGGCAGGGTTACATGGATTAGCCTGACTGATCTGCACATGACACCTAGTCCAGCACTGATAATCTCCTGCTGATAAAACACTGATTGTATTGAAACACACAGCCTAAGACACATTGCTGGAATCAGGATCTATGCCCCTATATTATGCTGCTCTCAGACTACACAGCAAAAACCTGCTGACAGATTACCTTTAATAAGACCCTAGCAGGTAAAAAAAAAAAATACAAAGAAAAATATGCAACATGTGCATGACATTTTAGAAATCGGATTAATTTTACCGTTACTGTAAAATGTTGTGTTTTTCATGCATGACAATATGTTTGGAGGAAAACCATATCAAATATATTACATGTAACTAAGCCCTTAAAGGGAACCTATCACCCCGTTTTTTAAAGATTAGATAAAAATAGTGTGAAATAGGGGCAGAGCTGGGCTTTACATTACTGCCTTTTTGGTGCCTTTACACCCCCGTTAGGCTGCCGAAATACCTTTGTGAAGTGGCCGTTTTGTCCTGTCACTCAAGTTGGTCAGGTCGGATGGGCGTGGTCACAGCGCTGTTTCTCCCCCAGATCAGGCTCATCATTACGTTGGTGGCGTAGTGGTGTGCGCATGTCCAAAGAGAAGATCCACTGCCCAGGAGATTCAAAACAACGCGGTCTTCGCTATTCGCCGTTTACCGGTGGGCGCGGCCATCTTTCCTGTGGCCGCGCGTGCGCAGATGGAGCGCTCTGCTGCCCGGGGCTTCAGGAAAATGGCCGCGGGATTCCGCACGTGCGCAGATGGAGATCGCGGCGGCCATTTTCCTGAAGCCCCGGGCAGCAGAGCGCTCCATCTGCGCACGCGCGGCCACAGGAAAGATGGCCGCGCCCACCGGTAAACGGCGAATAGCGAAGACCGCGCTGTTTTGAATCTCCTGGGCAGTGGATCTTCTCTTTGGACATGCGCACACCACTACGCCACCAACGTAATGATGAGCAGGATCCTGGGGGACAAACAGCGCTGTGACCACGCCCATCCGACCTGACCAACTTGAGTGACAGGACAAAACGGCCACTTCACAAAGGTATTTCGGCAGCCTAACGGGGGTGTAAAGGCACCAAAAAGGCAGTAATGTAAAGCCCAGCTCTGCCCCTATTTCACACTATTTTTATCTAATTTTTAAAAAACGGGGTGATAGGTTCCCTTTAAGCTAAGTTTCCACTATGAGTATTTGGTGCAGTTTTTTTCAGCTGCGTATTTTCATTCATAAAGAACACCTCATGGCCTTTGTGCTATTTTTTAATGCTGCAGACGCACATTTTGTTTTTTTTCCTCATGCTCTATTCTGCAAAAACCATGCAAAGGCAAAAAATACTGAGGACAAAAAAAACAAGCTGTGTGCATGAGATTTCTGAAATCTCATTGACTTTACTGGTACTGTAATACGCAGGTGAAATTTTGCATAAAAAAAATCACTGAAAAAATGCCTAGTGTGAACACAGCTTAAAAATGCACTAAAACCACGTGTAACCCTCACATGACTAATAAGTGTAAGTTTTATCAAAGCTAAGACGTTTTTTAAAATAAAGCTTTTTTTTTTTTTTTTTTTTTATCACAACAATCCAAAAAGGGATGAAAATTGCACTAGAAAAAAAAAAAAATGCATGTTAAAAAATAAATACTTGGTGCACAAAATCCACCGCTAAAAAAAAGACATTGTGGTAACTTGCCCCTACAGATTAGACTGATGCTAATAGGGACCCTTGTGTAATTGAATATTGGGGGACATTCAGACTGCCGATCGATTTTGTTCATTAAAAGATAAGTCTGAGCCAGAGATGTCCGGCAGCCGCTTTCTGATAAAGAACACAGGAGCGTCCGGGCCCCTGCGTGGCTGCACGGGTACCATCAGTGGTATGTCCGACCCTGGTTATACCCCCTACAATCCAGATATTACTGATTACATGGCTCTATCTAATTGGCCCATCTTGGTGCTGAATCCGTGTGACCCATCTCGGTTCTGAATCTGTGTGACCCATCTCAGTCCTGAATCTATTTTACCCATCTCGGTTCTGAATCTGTGTGACCCATCTCGGTTCTGAATCTGTGTGACCCATCTCAGTCCTGAATCTATTTTACCCATCTCGGTTCTGAATCTGTGTGACCCATCTCGGTTCTGAATCTATGTGACCCATCTCGGTTCTGAATCTATGTGACGCATCTGGGTTCTGAGTCTGTGTGCCCCCCTAGACTGGAGCTCCCACGAGGCTGAGCCATCCATCAGTACATAATACCTATGGCGTGTCACTGCTATTCTCGGGCGCTCAGGATTTGCCTGCTTTTCTTATTTGTCTCCCTTTTATTTGACTGAGTAACTTTGTAACCTGATCACATTCAAATGGCAGAGACTGGAGGAGGTAAGGAGGTCACTGAAGATGGAGGAGGGCTCCATACCAGGTACCCCCGGCTGCCCCTTACCTGAGGTCACATGATCTGTGTCAGACACTCCCAGGACCCTCCATCCATCACTTGCCCACCCCTCCCCTCTGCTGCAGGTGAGCACCCTCTGTGTGAACATTTCCATGGACTGAACAGGCAGCAGCTACAGAGTTGTCAAACTTGTTTGTCAGGTGTGTGACACAAGAGGCTGGAAGCCATTACTGAGGATGGACTGAGCTCCAGGTGCACACAGCAGCCTGGGATTGTGCTCTGGAGGAGCCCTGCTAAACAGCAGGAGAAGACAGCAGGGAGAGGGCGCAGGAACTGGTGAGTAGGTCCCCGGTGGAGGAGACCACTGGAGGCTGAGGCTTAGCTGACCCCTGGGGGGCTCTGCTATCCACAGAAAGTCTGGAAGTGGGAGAAGATGTGGATACATTGTTATGATCGGGAGATCTGAGGATACATTGTGGATGGAGGTTTAGGTGGAGCTCAGGTCTTACACTGGCAGGCTAGGCTGATACATTGTAACGAGCAAGAGATGTGTGGATACATTGTAATAGCTGGGGCTATGAGGATATGCTGTGCTGATCGGGGGGGGGGGGAATACCTGGATGTGTTGTTGTGCTGATCGGGGGCAATATGTGGTTGTGCTGATCCGGGGGGCAATACGTGGATGACTTGGATGGAGCTCAGGTGTAGATTTGCTGTTTGCAACTGTGGCATTTTTTTGACAAGATTATGGCAAAAATGTAATGATCGTGACTTTTGTGTATACATTGCAATGATCAGGAGTTATGTGCACACTTCGGAACCGAATGAATATTGCTTTTGTGCCTCTTTGTTTTTGTCTTTTTTTGCTTATTCACAGATTACCAGACTTAATAAGGTGTAAAAATAAAGTCTTACTTTTGCACAAAAATAATAAATTGTGTGTTATTATGAAAAATTTGGCGCATAAACATTGACCAAAAAAGTGACTTAAAGACCCATTGGGGCCTATTCAGTTACATTTGCTCCTGTTCTTTTAAAATAATGTACACTTTTTTTTTTTTTATTTGCACCTCATTCTGAGACACACAGGCCGTGATCTATCAGTGTTTGCATAGAAAAGTTTTGTTAAACACTTTAAGGCTATGTGCACACGTATTCTTGAGGTCTGCGGATTTTTCCGCAGCGGATTTGTGAAAACCGCAGGTAAAAGGCACTGCGTTTTTCCTGCGGATTTACCGCGGTTTTTGTGCAGATTCCACTGTGGTTTTACACCTGCGGTTTTCTATTATGTAGCAGGTGTAAAACCACTGCGGATTCCGCGCAAAGAATTGACATGCTGCGGAATGTAAACAGCTGCATTTCCGCGCGTCTTTTTCTGCAGCATGTGCACTGCGGATTGCGTTTCCCATAGGTTTACATTGTACTGTAAGCGCATAGGAAACTGCTGCGGACCAGCAGCTGCAGATCTGCAGCAAAATCCACAGCGTGTGAACATAGCCTAAAAAGTTGTAAAAGTTTTGCGCACGGTGAAGTGGAGCACAAGCTCAGCGACTTTTGCCATTTTCAGGCCAGTTCTGAGCAGGTCCATAAAGATAGGCAAGAGGTATGCCACGATGACTGGAGTAACATTTCCGGCAAAGCTGATGAGATCCACCAACTTCATCGAGTGATTTCTGTGCATATTATCCGCCCATCATTAAGTACGGAGTATGAAATTCCGGTCTTAATGAATCGGGGCCAATGTCCTCTGTCGACTTTTCGAGGTATGTTTTCTTTTAAATTATGCAGCGTAAAAAAACAAAAAACAAAGCTGCAATAACACAGCCAGTGTCTGTATACTGTATAGATCCCATATACATTGTGAGATATGTGACTCGATTGTAGATGGATACATTGTGCAGCTCTGGTGTGCCTCCCTTTGGGGATAGACATATATAATGTATAGATCAGGAGGCATTTGATCACTTTTATTATGTGCATACATTGTATAGCTCTGCTGAATTGTTCTTTGCCCTGGCAGCTGGAAATCTGTTTGTGCCTCAAATTCTGAGATCGTCCATTTGTGTCTACTTAGTGTTTGGAGTTTATCACAATTTCTAGATCTTTGTTCTAGAATCTGATCTCAGCATTTTATCATGCTGATTGAACTATATCAGCTGCCTTGTCCTTGTAAACACTTTCTGCTAAGCTAACAAGAAAATCACTGAACTAAAGGTACCTTCACACATAACGATTTCGTTAACGATATCGTTGCAACGTCACGCTTTTTGTGACGTAGCAACGATCCCGCTAACGATCTCGTTATGTGTGACAGCGACCAACGATCAGGCCCCTGCTGGGAGATCGTTGGTCGTAGGGAATGATCAGGACCTTTATTTGGTCGCTGATCACCCGCTGTCATCGCTGGATCAGCGTGTGTGACGCCGATCCAGCGATGTGTTCACTTGTAACCAGGGTAAATATCGGGTTACTAAGCGCAGGGCCGCGCTTAGTAACCCGATATTTACCCTGGTTACCATTGTAAAAGTTAAAAAAACCCCAGTACATACTCACCTTCCGATGTCTGTCACGTCCCCCGCCGTCAGCTTCCCGCACTGACTGTGAGCGCCGGCCGTAAAGCAGAGCACAGCGGTGATGTCACCTCTGTACTCTGCTTTACGGCCGGCGCTCACAGTCAGTGCGGGAAGCTGACGGCGGGGGACGTGACAGACATCGGAAGGTGAGTATGTACGGGTTTTGTTTTTAACTTTTACAATGGTAACCAGGATAAATATCGGGTTACTAAGCGCGGCCCTGCACTTAGTAACCCGATGTTTACCCTGGTTGCCCGGGGACTTCGGCATCGTTGAAGACAGTTTCAACGATGCCGAAGTCGTTCCCCTGATCGTTGGTCGCTGGAGAGAGCTGTCTGTGTGACAGCTCCCCAGCGACCACACAACGACTTACCAACGATCACGGCCAGGTCGTATCGCTGGTCGTGATCGTTGGTAAGTCGTTAAGTGTAATGGTACCTTAAGTACACACGCTATCTTTGAAAAAAAAGTGACCTGTCCATTCTTCTGGCTGTCTCTGCTTGGAATCTACCACTAGGTTTTATATGGAGTTAGAAAAAGAAAACAAACAAACTACAAGTGGCTAAGGCTACTTTCACACTAGTCCGTCGGTACGGGCCGTCGCATACCGTAGGCCCGACGGACAGTGTGTTAAAGTAGCACAATGTGAGCAGCGGATGCAGTTTTTCAATGCATCCGCTGCCCCATTGTAATGTCTGCAGAGGAGGGGGCGGAGTTCCGGCAGCGCATGCGCGGTTGGAAATGGCGAACACGACACGCAAAAAAAGTTACATGTAACTTTTTTTTGTGCCAACGGTCCGCCAAAAACGACGGATGTGACGTGTGGCCATACGTCGCAATGCAAGCCTATGGAGAAAAAACGCATGCTGCGGGCAACTCTGCAGGATGCATTTTTTCTCCAAAACGACGCATTGCGACATACAGCAAGCGTCGCTAGTGTGAAAGCCTAAGCCGCTTCAAAAGACATCAGAAAAGTTGCTGCAGGTAAAACACCGCTGGATTTTTCTGAAGCGTCTTATGCTTCAAAAATTGTGGGTATGCCATTATCTAAAAGACACTGTATGTGCATATCCAAATAATGTAAGCAGGTCATTTTGTGTCAAGGGTTGAAAATCAGTGGAAATGTTTTCTTTCGTGATTAACCTTATTTTTTATGGTAAGGAATGACTGCAATTCATCCTATCACTCTTCATAACAATGGGGCAGGGGAATAGGATGATGCACTGTAGAGATGGGGAAGAGGGAGGAATGGACGATATGCCTTAGAGATCGGAAGAGGGAGGAATGGACAATATGCCGTAGAGATGGGGAAGCGGGAGGAATGGACGATATGCCGAAGAGATGGGGAAGCGAGAGGAATGGACGATTTGCTGTAGAGATGGGGAAGAGGGAGGAATGGATGATATGCCGTAGAGATGGGGAAGCGGGAGGAATGGACGATATGCCGTAGAGATAGGGAAGCGGGAAGAATGGACGATATGCCGTAGAGATGGGGAAGCGGGAAGAATGGACGATATGCCGTAGAGATGGGGAAGCGGGAAGAATGGACGATATGCCGTAGAGATGGGGAAGCGGGAAGAATGGACGATATGCCGTAGAGATGGGGAAGCGGGAGCAATGGACGATATGCCGTGGAGTGGGTGAAGAGGGAGGAATGGACGATATGCCGTAGAGATGGGGAAGTGGGAGGAATGGACGATATGCCGTAGACATGGGGAAGTGGGAGGAATGGACGATATGCCGTAGAGATGGGGAAGTGGGAGGAATGGACGATATGCCGTAGACATGGGGAAGCGGGAGGAATGGACGATATGCCATAGAGATGGGGAAGTGGGAGGAATGGACGATATGCCGTAGAGATGGGGAAGTGGGAGGCATTAACAATATGCCGTAGAGATGGGGAAGCGGGAGGAATGGACGATATGCCTTAGAGATAGGTCGAGGAAAAATGACAATGTGATGAAGAATGGGGGGGTACAGTGAAAACGGATGATAGATGGGTGGTTGGGGAAAGGGGGGGATAAGAAGATGCACTACAGACGTGTGGGGGAGGAGGGGAGATGGGTTGCTAAATTGTGTAGATCTGTAACATTATCTAAATAACCTGTAAATTGTAGAAATGATTTTCGCATATTACATAGGTGACCGCTCCTCACTATGGAGGCTCCATGGCTTGGTGATGTGTTTCTTTCTTTGGGATGGATGTTTCTGGGTCTGGAGTCTCAGTTCCTGTTATGTATTTATCCATCTGAGGAGACTGATTTATAGACCGTTCACCTAGGACACTTCATAATGTGGTTATTCAGCGGTGATGTGGCCTTTGAGTCAGAGCGGTCTGACCTGTTCACCGATGTCTGATGACGGAGACTCCTCTGATAAACGTGGAGCTCGTGTGTGGGGCGGATTAGACACAAGTCTATAAACCAGGGATCTCTAGATGTTGTGAAACTACAACTCCCGGTATGTACGGTAGCCTCTGATTGTCAGGGCGTGCGGGAAGTAGGGGTTGTGCAAAAGGAAGAAAATCCTAATTTTGGAGAAAACAACCCAAAAATTCAATTTACTAGTTCTCCGCACATCCTGGATCTATTGGAATAGAGACATTTTGGCCTGAGCTGTTACACATTTATAAGTGAATTCTGCTATTTTGGGATCGGTTTTAATGACTGTATGAGATACATGAAGTTGGAACCTGTGATCTAATAACTGAGGATGTGATGGTGGATGTTGTCCCTGAAGAGAGATCATTACCTGTGTCATTAATAGGGGATTAGTGAGGCTATGGCCACCCCGTTACCTGGGGACGGTCGATTAAGAATCTAGTTGTTTGTTTTTTTTTGTTTACTTTTTGTCAGGGCGATTTTATCATGGTTGACATTTATTCCACACACAATAATGGTATTTACACACAACATACACTGGGAATGTGGCCTCGAACAGTCACCTCTGTCTGCACTGGGGCCAATGATGGCCACGGACATGTGCTGTAACGTCTCGGACCGACCATGTGGGCATTAGGGCCTAGTAGCTCGGCAGCATTAATCCTGGGAGGATTTCTCCAAGACCGTTCTGACTAATGTTCATCTCAGGTTTCTCATGATTGTGTGTGGGTGGAAAATCTGCAAAGATATTACTATATATTATTAATATATATTTATATTTTATTTTGTTTTGTTTTTTCTGGGCAGATTTTTCACTAAACCTGCCAAGAGATGCAGATATGGTGCATACATTTCTGCACCAAATACTTAGCGTGTGCACATACTATGTCTGTGCATTCCTTTTTTGTTTTTGTAATCCATTTTTTGAATTTTTCTTTTTTTGGTAGCATAATTGCGCTCCAATCTCCCGCACCCTCATCTTTCGGCATCTTCATTATTTGCACAGGTACGGCAGCCCACCCATTGTAGCACCTTGTACTGCAGCTCATCCCATTCAAGTGGCCAAAGAGTAGACAATCGATGTTCCAGACAGTGCAACAAACATTCAGGAACCTAGGAAAGCTGGGTGATAAGTCACGACAGCTATGACCACTGTGGAAGCTCCTGCGTGGCTCATCAATCAGCTGTAGTGGCTGCTATCGACTGCTATCAGAGCTAGATCCGATCACAGCTGTCTAACCTTACCATGGTGGTACACCCGTAAAGCACAGACTAGGACTAGGTACCACAGGCAATGTTGCAGTAATTGTACAAGGGATCAAGTGGTCACAGGTTCAAATCACCTAGAAAGACTAATAGAAAAAACGTTACAAAAGCATTTATAAAAGTTTACATTTACTTTTCTGTTTATTTCCATTTTTTTTTTTTTTTTTTTAAATCTAAAAAATGTGGGGGGATCATCACATTTAATATCGCCATGCGAACAATAGTCTGCACTGATAAAGTATCCTAATATTTATCCTTTAAAGTGAATGTAAAAAAAAAATTGCTGTTTTTTTTGGTCATTTTAACCTCCACCTTGCACCCTAAAAAAAAAAAAGGAATAAAATATTAGAAAGTCGTGAGAATCGCAAAATAGTAGTGATAAAAATGTACAACTCCTAAAGTAAAAAAACAAAAAACCTTTGATACAGGCGAGGAGGAAGCGGGAAACATTAAAAGCAAATGTGTATACAGATTTTATAAAAACCTGTAAAAAAACAACAAAAAAACGCACACCCAAAACAAACTGCTGATGCAGCCCTGTATCCACATAGGCAACATGTTTATTGCTTTCCAGTTAAAGTTTTTTAAATTTGCAACATACAGAAAAAAAAAATACAATTGTTACCTGGAAACATCAGCAAGCTGATAACTACAATAATTGGCTTGTTGATTGTTTTCTTCAGACTCTTTTTCTCACTGCGGAAAGAAAAAAAACATACAAATATATAATAATAAAAGAACCTGATTGATTGTTTCCATGAGTATGCTTTTTCACACTGCAAAGAAAAAATATAAATACAATTATTTTTATTATAGTAAAAGAACCAGCGAGATTATTTTTTCACACACTGCAAAGAAATATAAAATATATATTTGGATACAGTAGTGATGAAAACCATCAACAAGGTTATTTTTATAAAATTTTATCCAACTATATTTCTATTTGTATTTTTTCTGTGCACAATATGAAAAAGAATATCATGGAAACCATCAGCAGGCAGGATCTATGATTATTCTTTTCTATATTGTGCACAGAAAAAATACAAACAGAAATATAGTTGGATACAATTTTATAAAATAACCTGGTTGATGATGGTTTCCATATTATTTAAAAAGACAAATGGAAATCTAAATAGATACCGTGATGAGAGAACCTGCTTGATGATGGTTTCCATAATATTATTGAAACATACAAATAGAAATATAATTAGATGCAGTAATGAGAACCTGCTTGATGATGGTTTCCATTTTTTTTACTATGGTGCTGATGATTAGTGATGAGCAGGTGTGCTCAGATAAGATGTCCTAATTGAATATTTTCAATGTGCTCAAAAAAAAAAAAAAAGCTCGAGTCACTGCGGCTGTTCGACAGTCGTAACACATTGGGATTGCCCAACAAACAATTACACACTGTACACAGAAATAATATAAATATATTTGGATACACAATGGTGAAAGAATCTGCTTGATGATGGTTTCCATAAGATTGTGCAGATATTTTTGGATATGTTAATAAGAGAACCTGCTTAGTGATGGTAATAGAAGTGGATTTTTTTTTATTTTTTTTTTCATCCGTTCGTTAATAGGAAGGGATTTGTAAGGCTCCGGATTGCGGGGCCCATATCTATATGCGGGGAGCTTGTGTGCGGCTGTCCATGCTCCGCACACCCGGCTCTGCTATATTCTAATGCTCCCGGAGTTTTCAGTCCCAAGTTTTTGCATAGCTATGTGCAGAGGTGATTTCTCAGGGACGTGGCCCAACATGTGCCAGCAAGCAGGGCGGATGCAGAGATCATTCCTGCGGGGAGCACTGTCAGCGGCGGAGCTCACCAAAAGGAAAACAAAAGGCCCAGAATATTTGTTTTCTTTTTTTGCAAGTTTGTACAAAATTCAGCCATTTGCGACTCCTTGGTTGTCATTCTATATGTTATGGACCGCGCTGATCTGCAGGGATGAGCTATAACTCATTTCTAGCAGTGGGGAGTATTTACCAGCTCAGTATTGTTCACACGCTGCGCATTTGATGCAGATTTTGGAAGTTTTTCTGTAACAGAATCCACAGGTGTTGGCTGCTGATTTTGTTTCAGATTTCACCTTTTCCGTTGCAAAGTATCGAGTATTGATATGTTGCGTTTTTTTTTTATCTCTTTCTGCAGTGTATGGCGATGTTGGGCTCCTCAAAACAACTGTCAAATGATCTGAAAACAAAGATTATTCAACATAGTTGTTCAGGGGAATGATACAAAAAGCTGTCTCAGAGATTTAACCTGTCAATTTCCACTGTGAGGAACATAGTAAGGAAATGGAAGAACACAGGTACAGTTCTTGTTAAGGCCAGAAGTGGCAGGCCAAGAAAAACATCAGAAAGGCAGAGAAGAAGAATGGTGAGATCAGTCAAGGACAATCCTCAGATCACCTCCAGAGAGCTGCAGCATCAACTTGCTGCAGATGGTGTCACTGTGCATAGGTCAACTATACAACGCACTTTGCACAAGGAGAAGCTGTATGGGAGTGATGCGAAAGAAGCCGTTTCTGCAAGCACGCCACAAACAGTCGGCTAAGGTATGCAAAAGCACATTTGGAGAAGCCAATTTCTTTTTGGAAGAAGGTCCTGTGGACTGATGAAACCAAGATTGAGTTGTTTGGTCATACAAAAAGGCGTTATGCATGGTGGCAAAAAAACAAAGTGCGTTGTATAGTTGACCGATGCACAGTGACACCATCTGCAGCAAGTTGATGCTGCAGCTCTCTGGAGGCGGTCTGAGGATTGTCCTTTACTGATCTCACCATTCTTTTTCTCTGCCTTTCTGATGTTTTTCTTGGCCTGCCACTTCTGGCCTTAACAAGAACTGTACCTGTGTTCTTCCATTTCCTTACTATGTTCCTCACAGTGGAAATTGACAGGTTAAATCTCTGAGACAGCTTTTTGTATCCTTCCCCTGAACAACTATGTTGAATAATCTTTGTTTTCAGATCATTTGACAGTTGTTTTGAGGAGCCCATGATGCCACTCTTCAGAGGAGATTCAAACAGGAGAACAACTTGCAAATGGCCACTTTAAGTAGCTTTTCTCATGATTGCATACACCTGGCTATGAAGTTCAAAGCTCAATGAGGTTACAAAACCAAACAAACTGCTTTAGTCAATAAAAAGTAGGTAGGAGTATTTAAAACAAGAAAATGATAAGGGTGCCCATACTTATGCACCTGTCAAATTTTGTTTGAATGCAGATTGCACATTTTCTGTTAGTACAATAAACCTCATTTCAAGGCAGAAACATTACTGTGTCCAACAGTTATTAGATATATGAAACTGAAATAGCTGTTGCAAAAAAAACAATTTTTATAAAACATTAAGCTTAAGATTAATAGGGGTGCCCAAACTTTTTCATATAACTGTATATACTATATAGAGGAGGAGATGACATACAGGTACATACTAAATACAGCAGGAGATGACATACAGGTATATACTATATACAGGAGGAGATGACACACAGGTATATACTATATACAGGAGCAGATTACCTACAGGTATATAGTATATACAGGAGGAGATGACATACAGGTATATGCTATGTATAGGAGGAGATGACATACAGGTATATACTATATACAGGAGGAGATGACACACAGATATATACTATATATAGGTGAGATGACACACAGGTATATACTATAGACAGGAGGAGATTACATACAGGTATATACTATATATAGGAGGAGATGACATACAGGTATATACTATATACAGGGGACATGACACACAGCAGGTATATACTATATACAGGGGAGATAACATACAGGTATATACTATATACAGGAGATGACATACAGGTGTATACTATATATAAGGGAGATGACAAACATGTATATACTGAGGTGAAAATGAGAGGTGTGAGGTGAAAATGAAAAGGTGTGAGTACAAAATGAGGAGTGAGGGAAAATAGTGGAGTGATCGGAAAATGACAGATGTGAGGTCGAAATGACAAGTGTTAGGGGGGAATGAAAGGAGTGAGGGGGAAAATGAGAGGTGTGAGGGAGAAAATGAGAGATGTGATGGGGAAAATGAGAAGCGTGATGGGAAAATAAGAGAAGTGAAGTGCTATAACTAACCACAGATATTTACTATGCCCATGCAACGCCGGGCTCTTCAGCTAGTTAGTAATATATCCCATCTGGTTATTGGGGACGGGGACACCATGGGCCTGTGTGATTTCAAATGCCAGGGCTGAATTTCATCCCCAGTCCATACCTGCACGGACCCGCTGTGTCCTGGCGTGTAGGATCCAAGAGAAGAAAATGTCCAGCTTCACCGAATCCGTGAAAAAAAGTTTTCTTTATTCACAAACTTAAACATGGAGGATACAAACTTCAGCACAAACCATATGGGTAAGAATTATGGTTTTTGCTGAAGTTTGTATCCTCCATGTTTAAGTTTGTGAATAAAGAAAACTTTATTTCACGGATTCGGTGAAGCTGGACATTTTCTTCTGTGGGATTATATAACCTCTTCTTTTTGAGTTTCCTGTAGAGGAAACTTTTTCCCCCCCCCCCCCCCCCCCCGAGAATCCCGATCAGATTGTGTACATGTCCAATCTACTTTTGTTCTGAGATTCCTCAACTTTATCGTGAGTTCTGCTTGCTGTCAGCGAATGAGAACATTCATGTTTACAGTAAGGCATAAGAACCGGACTGCCGCTGGCTGAAAAAAAAAAAAACCTCTACACATCTGTTTTCTTAACTTTGCTTTCTTGTTCAAACCAGCTACTCCCTGCAGAGCGAGAACATGCAGCGAGTTAATTGGGAAACTAGTCGTACAGGGATTGTGTAACAGTAGAAAACAGCTGTTTTGTTTAAAACAAAAAAAACACCACCACACCTGTTCCCTGGTTGTGTGTGGTACTGCAGCTATAGAGCTGCGATCCCATGGACAGGTTTGGCTTTGACATTGTAATGTTTGTTAGTCCGTATACAAGTCCTTCCTGACACTTGGGTGCAGATGTAAGGAGCGGGCACAGCAGCTGAGCCCGCGCCATTAATGTCAGGTGCCGGCTGTGTAAGCACCGACGCGTACTGTGCAAGCGCCGCACAACGGGGGCAGCGGATGCTGTTTTTCAACGCATCCGCTGCCCCATTATGAGGTGCGGGGAGGAGGGGGCGGAGTTCCGGCCACGCATGCGCGGTCGGAAAAGACTGGAACGACGCACCAAAAACGTTACAAGCAACATTTTTTGGTGGCGACAACACGACGCAGCCGTCGCACGTGTGGCACTGCGTCGCTAATGCAAGTCAATGGAGAAAAAACGCATCCTGCAAGCACTTTTGCAGGATGCGTTTTTTCTCCAAAACGACGCATAGCGACGTGCAGTGCACGACGCTAGTGTGAAAGTAGCCTTACACCGCTGGATCCTGCCTCCAGCAGCAGTGATAAGAGCTGGATTTGATTGCTGCAGTTTAACCACTTAATTGCCACTGTCGCTCTCTCTGTGGTGTCATCCAGATAGTGTGGTGATTTGGGAGATATTTGCATTAAAAAAAAAAAAAAAAACACAAAGATTTAAACTAATACAAGCCTAATATCGCCATAATCGGACTGACTTGGCAAATCGTGGCACCGGGTTAATTTTACCAGAGACGGTAAAAACAAGATAAAATAAATTTAAAAAAAAAATTGCAATGGCTCCATTTTTTTTATTTTTTTTTTAATTTGTTTTTACCATTTCACACACTTGGATTTTTTTTCTCCCCGTTTTTAGTACATTATATGGTAAAGTGAATGGTGTTCTAATTTTTTTTTTTTTTTTTTTTAAAGCCAGGAAAAAAATTAAAAAAGTGTAAAATTAGCAAGGGATTTTACTGAATCTCGGGGACGTGGTCTGAAATTTCTGGATTTGGTTTAGATTCCGTTCCCAAAGTGTAGTCAAATACAATATTGTCTTTCCTGCAGGAAAACCAAACGCGAACATGAAAATGAGGGTAACGGAGATCAGGCGCTGCGTCAGGAATACATGTCACATGTGCGAAACATCCAGAACCAAAGAGGTTTCGCCCATGGCAACACAAGCCTCATTCATACTTAAATAAGAAAACACGACAAAGCTTTTGGCGGAAAAATAAGGCCGTGATGTTTATTTTTGGGTAACTCATTAATAAATAACAGTCCATTACCAAATAACTTAATCAAAATATGACCAAACACTCCAAAATCCAAAAATCCATCCACCCACAATACAAACATCACGACAAAGAATTAATTAGGAGAGGGAGGGTGGGATCTTCTTTTCTTCAGGTGGTACCACAGCTGACTGAAATCTGCCAGCACCTGTCCATATATATCCCCGGCGACAACCAATTGACAGTCGTTAAAAGGGCGCCAACACATCTGGCTGAAGCCAGATTTAATTTCTGCCCAGCAACTGTAAACACCAGTTAAACTTAACCCTTAATGAACCATATATTATTGAACAATGCTCTGAATAGTCTGTGTGGCCATGTGACCCCCCCCCCCCCTATATTCCCTACTTAACGTAGGGGGGGGCTACCATTATCAATAATGACAACGGAGCGTACACTAGCCCGTACTGTCCCTGACTGGTGGCACAGATAGTGCTGCGTTCTGTGCTTTACTGGTCATAAATAGTGACTTCTCCCCCAGTGGAGTCTCTGAATGCAGGTGTGAACATAGGCTTAGTTAGCTGGGTGCCAAAATAATACCAATAAGGCCATGTTCACACGTTGAGTATTTGGTGAGTTTTTTTACCTCAGTATTTGTAAGAAAACCACGAGTGGGTGATGAATACAGAAGTGGTCATGTGTTTCTATTATACTTTTCCTCTGATTGGTCCACTCCTGGTTTTGGCTTACAAATACTGAGGTAAAAATCAGAGGAAAAGTGTAATAGAAACACATGACCACTTCTGTATTCATCACCCACTCGTGGTTTTCTTACAAATACTGAGGTAAAAAAAAATCACCAAAAACTGAAAGTATGCACAGGGCCTGAGGGTACGTGTCCACGTTCAGGAAACGCTGCGTGTTTGACGCTGCGTGGGGCCACAGCGTCAAACACGCAGCGTCCAGATGTTCCAGCATAGTGGAGGGGATTTTATGAAATCCCGTGTCCACTATGCGTGGAAACACGCATCCGTCGGCCCTGCGACTCCGGACATGCTGCGCGTCTTTTAACCCTTTCACGACATGCGCCGTACATGTACGGGGGTCGGCGATGTGTCAGGACAGTAACCATAGAGGTCCTTGAGACCTCTATGGTTACTGATGCCGGCCTGCTGTGAGCGCCCCCCTGTGGTCACAGCACACCTGCATTTCAGCTACATAGCAGCGATCTGATGATCGCTGCTATGTAGCTGAGCCGATCGAGTTGTGCCAGCTTCTAGCCTCCTATGGAGGCTATTGAAGCATGGCACAGGTTAAAAAAAATGTTTTTAAAAATATCAAAAAAATGTAAAAAACAAGTTTAAATCACCCCCCTTTCGCCCCATCCTAAATAAAGCAATAAAAAAAAATCAAACCTACACGTATTTGGTATTGCCGCGTTCAGAATCGCCCGATCTATCAATAAAAAAAAAAAGCATTAACCTGATCGCTAAACAGCGTAGCGAGAAAAAAATTCAAAATGCCAGAATTACGTTTTTTTTGGTAGCCACAACATTGCATTAAAATGCAATAACGGGCGATCAAAAGAATGTATCTGCACAAAAGTGATATTATTAAAAACGTCAGCTTGGCACGCAAAAAATAAGCCCTCACCCGACCCCAGATCACGAAAAATGGAGACGCTACGGGTATCAGAAAATGGCACTTTTTTTTTTTTTTTTTTTTAAAGCAAAGTTTTGAGTTTTTTTTCACCACTTGGATAAAAAATAACCTAGACATATTAGGTGTCTATGAACTCGTAATGACCTGGAGAATCACAATGGCAGGTCAGTTTTAGCATTTAGTGAACCTAGCAAAAAAGCCAAACAAAAAACAAGTGTGGGATTGCACTTTTTTTGCAATATCACCGCACTTGGAATTTTTTTACCGTTTTCTAGTAAAAGACATGGTAAAACAAATGGTGTATTTCAAAAGTACAACTCATCCCGCAAAAAATAAGCCCTCACATGGCCATATTGATGGAAAAATAGAAAAGTTATGGCTCTGGGAAGGAGGGGAGTGAAAAGCGAAAATGCAAAAACGAAAAAGGGCCGCGACTTGAAGGGGTTAAGATTGCAGCATGTCCGTGTTCCTTGCGGCGACGCTGCGCCGCCGCAAGGAATAACACAGGGCCCTATGCGAGGGGTGCGATGATGCCGGATGTGTGCAATGAAAACGACATCATCGAGTCCCAGAAGGGGGTGGGGCTTAGCGCCGAGCGGGTTTGCCGCTCCGACGATACCGCCGGCCATCCTGATCGTGGACACATACCCTAAAACTGCAACCTGTTCCACAAAATCAACCCACAAACCATGAGGCTGACAGGAATAAATGTAATTAAAGTCTTCGGTGATGTTCACATGTTCAGTATCCGCAGCAGAAAAATTTGCAGCAAATCTTCTCCAACTACTGATGCGTTAGCAGGAAAAATGTAGCATAAAATACAGGCATTTTTGTGTTTTCTAGGTTCTCTTGGTAGGAAAGAAGTAACGCAGGTTTTACTGCGTCTTTTTGCTGCAGTTTTATTGCTGCATTTTTTTTGTTGTCTCTTGTCCATGTTCATAAAGTTTAGTGACCCCCCCCCCAAAAAAAAGCAGGATTTGCTGGTACTGTGAAATGTTGCTTGAAATTGCGCTGCAAAAACTCATTGTGCGGTTTTACACCTGCGGATTCCTATTATGGAGCAGGTGTAAACCGCTGCGGAATCTGCACAAAAAATTGACATGCTGCGGAATAAATAACGCAACGTTTCTGAGTGTTTTTTTCCACAGCATGGGCACTGCGGATTTTGTTTTCTATAGGATTACATTGTACTGTAAACGCATGGAAAACTGCTGCGAATCTGCAGCGGCCAATCCGCTGCGGATCCGCAGCGTGTGCACATAGCCTACGGGTCTGCGCATATTTTGCAGTTTCGTTGCATTTTCAGATTTAGCCCTCCAAAAAAAAAAAAAAAAACCTGAAGGGTTTCCTGATGCCAGTAAAGTTAAAGATTCCTGATGTCCCATGTACACAATTATTTTTTCCTTGCAAATTTAAATTCTTTCAGCATTTTGCTGCAGATTTCATGTTTACTACTGAGTGGAGAAAACGCATAGCCGAACATGTAGGTTTTTTTTATATTCACATGATGCGTTTTCTCCACTCAGTAGTAAACATGAAATCTGCAGCAAAATGCTGAAAGAATTTAAATTTGCAAGGAAAAAATAATTGTGTACATGGGACATCAGGAATCTTTAACTTTACTGGCATCAGGAAACCCTTCAGGTTTTTTTGTTTTTTTTTGGAGGGCTAAATCTGAAAATGCAACGAAACTGCAAAATATGCGCAGACCCGTAGGCTATGTGCACACGCTGCGGATCCGCAGCGGATTGGCCGCTGCAGATTCGCAGCAGTTTTCCATGCGTTTACAGTACAATGTAATCCTATAGAAAACAAAATCCGCTGTGCCCATGCTGTGGAAAAAAACACTCGGAAACGTTGCGTTATTTATTCCGCAGCATGTCCATTCTTTGTGCGGATTCCGCAGCTGTTTACACCTGCTCCATAATAGGAATCCGCAGGTGTAAAACCGCATGTGAAACCCGCACAAAATCCACAAAGAAAACGTGGTAAATCCGCGGTAATCCACAGTGCGGTTTACCTGCGGATTTACAAAAACAGGTGCGGAAAAATCCGCAGAGGTTCCATTGACGTGTGCACATACCCTTAGTATTTGCAGCAGCAATTTCTGTATAAAAAAAAAAAAACAACTCTCAGCAGGAAAATAATGTTTTTGATGCTTGTTTTGCTTTAGTGTTTTCCCCAGTCATTTAAAAATGCTGGAAAAAAACACTGAAAGAATTGACTTGCTGCAGATTGGAAACTGCTTCAAATCTGCAAAGAAAAGATAAGTAGCTTTCTGATGCAGAAATGTCTGTTGCAGATTCTTACTATGTTTGCACATAGAAGTGGAAACCTTGAAGCGGAGGAAAGAAGTGACAGTTCATTTTTTGGATGGCTGCCGATGTGTAGTTGAGCTCTCTCTCAGTACATGAAGGCACAGAATAAAAGACGCCTGCGGCAAAGCTGCTGCAAGAGCTATGGGGAATCCACAAGTGAAGCTGCTTCAAGATAAGGACCACTGGCGTTTTCCTGAACCATCTTCACCTAGGACAACTCATGGTCAGAAAGATGCCGTGTGCACATAGCCTTGCACTGCCCCTTCATCTAGGCATTGGCAATATGGCTGGTTTCTTAGTTTTTTTTTTTTTTCTTTCTTTCTTGAAGTCGCCTTTTTACAAGTGGAAGCTTCAGTATGCATGCGATCCTCTGCTTCCGGGATAGGGGAGCTAGGTAATGCACCTCCAAGCACCAAACATTGGGGTAAGAAGTGATCCATGTGCTAATATTATCATTGTATCACAGTTATTAGACCACAGTCCACTTGGCTCAGAGAATATTCTACCTTTTAATTTTCCCTTTTCTTTTAACAAACTTTACATGATTCAATGCTATAAGCAAATCTAAGAAACTTTTAATATACAATATCATATTAGAGAGATGTGCTTTTTTTCCAGCACTTTGGAGCCATTTTTTCTCATTCCCACTGTCTTCTTAACTCATCCTCTAAAAACTGCTAAAATGTGTCTTGCTTAAAGAAAGATGGACTAGAAGCTTACTGAGCAGTGTAGATGTGAATCCAACACTAGTGAGATAAGCAGTAAATATAAAGCTGCAGCGCAGCATGTTTACGTCTTTAGCACTATGGTCCTACACTTCCAACTTCACAGACTTTATTAGGCAGATGTAAGCTGCCTAATATTTAGTGCTTTATATTTAGTGCTGATCTCACTAGTGCTGGATTCACATCTTCACTTCTCAGCACTGCTGCTTCTGAACATCTGCTACATAGAGACAGGAGAGAAGGAATCCTTCATGTCTGTGTGTGCTTTGTATGCGAGACATCATAACAACTCTCAGCCCACTAGCTCAGAGATAACTAAACAACAAAAGAACTCTCATTTATTTGCCAGATAACCTTTTCAGAGAGTGAGTGTAAAATATATGTATTTACAGAAAGTGTAAGCTTTTCGTGTTAATTCTAAAACTCCAAAAGTAGTTATTACGTAAGTGAAACCTATTATTTGTAAAATTAAAGGTTCTGCATTTTTACCATATGTTTTTCGGCTTTGATTGCTATTGGTGAAATATAAAATTGTGGTTTATATTCAGAAGCTGAAAATCTCTGTAAATACTTGGTACTTTTCACAGCTGAGGGTTTGTTAGTTGTATCCACCTTAAGTGTCTCTAACAGTTCTTCTCCTGTGCTGAGGGTTTGCTACATTTTAACCTGCAGTGATATTCTTCGCTGTTCCGTTCACAGACCATTCTGTTCCCATCGTGTGCCATCTTAAAGATCTCTGGGGTCCGGCCCTCTGTGATTTCCCCACAGATCCGCAGAATGAAGTGGCTCCAGAGCTGCGCTCCCAGCTGTCTCAGAAATGTAGAAAACTAAGAAATGGCAACTACAATGTGTGCACAATTATTAGGCAATTTGTATTTTAGATGATTAATTTTATTATTATTGAACATCTCCAGAGCTGTTTGTCAGTCAAAAGGTTAATCAACCTGAATATTTAAGAAAGTAAAAGTGCGGTTTTGTCTTTCTTAAGAAAATATCTGTGTGAGCAGAATTCTTATACAACTAAATGAAAATCGTAAATGTTCCATCCCAATTGTTTCCATCTGTTACAGTGAGAATAAGAACCGATCAGCTTAAAATACACAAAATACATCTGACAGTTCCATAAAAAATCTGTCACCAAGAGAGTAATATAATAATATGGCCGCCCTTCTCAATAAGTCATAAGCTCCATCCATGGAGTCTGTCAGTTCCTTAATCTGTTGACAATCAGCGTTTTGGGCAGCACCAACCAAAGCCCCAGACACTGATCAGAGAGGCGACTGTTCTCCTTCACCATAAATCTCCCATGTACGAAGAACCCACAAGTTCCCAGTGGGTCTTTAGGTCACGTGATGAAGAGGCCGGGTCATTATTCTTCATCTTTAAGGCCTTTATTGGCACCAAGTGATGGAGACTTCAATGCTGCGAGAATTGTCCTACAGAAATATTCTGGCTTTCTTGAAAGATGCAGATGTTTTCCTGCACCAATGCTTGAAGAATGTGTCTTCTACACTGGCAGTTGGTTTGGGAGTTGAATTTCAGTCCATCTTCAGCCTAATAAAGGTCCAACAAGCTCATCTTTAATAATCCTAGCCCATAGCAGAACTCATCTCTACCCCACTTGGTGTCTAAGTAGAAGTGAAGGCTTGTGTCCATCACTGATCCAGCCACAGGCAATCCATCGGGTCCATCAAAAGTCGCTCTCCGATTATTAGTCCATAAAACCTTTGAAAAAGGTCTTCCAATATTTCTTGGTCCAGTCTTGATGTTTCCCCTTCTATGTTTTACTTAGTGGTGGTCGGGCTCAGCATCCTCACCTCGGCCGTGTCTCTGAGCACTGAACACCTGGTACTTCTGTGTCTTGCTCAGTGGTGGTCAGGCTCAGCCTCCTCATCTCGGCCGTGTCTGAGCACTAAACACCTTGTACTTCTGTGTCTTGCTCAGTGGTGGTCAGGCTCAGCCTCCTCACCCCAGCCGTCTCTGAGTACTGAACACCTTGTACTTCTGGGCCTTCGGGGAGGTTGCAGTTCTGGAATATAACACTGGAGGATCATGGCTTTCTGGTCGCTTTGTAATAAAATGGAAGTTCTGCCCACGTTCCCCTTTGAAGACACGTGTTGCTGCAATGTATTTAAATGCGTGAAGTGTTCAGTAACATGTTATTAGTGAAAGTGTTGTGTTCTGGCCAACAGAGGGAGAGCCAGGGTTAATGTTTGGGACTAGCCCGGAGTGGGAGGTATTAAAGTGAAGGGACCGAGGGTGTTTCTTCTCAGGAGAGAGATAGGTCTGCTTCTGCTGCACGCTGGGCCCTATGATCTGTCCAGCGCATTGACCCGCATGAAGTGGGTGTTTCTGAAGTGAGCAGAGACCTAGGCAATGGATAGCATGATCCAGGGTAGAGTTGAGGTGAAGTCATAGGATTGTTTCTCCCGAGACGGGACCTAGGGTCTACAACGTATAGTCCCGGACAGTTCTTAAAGGGGATGTGGTCACGGCAGCAGTGAACTGGTCCGTGGGCATGGGCGTCCAATTAAAGGGGAAATCAAGGGGAAATAAAGTTTATGCGGAATTGTTCGTGATGCCACCTGTGGTACTCGGCAACAAAGATGTTAGCCGACGCTGCTTCTGAGTCCACTGGGGCTGGTGGTGATGCAGCAGAGTTGGTACAGCTCTCCACAGGTAGAGCTACACCCCAGGGCAACTGTATGTGTAAGTGATGAGATGATGGTGGTTGTCGTAGAAAGGCACAGCCAGGTGCAGTTTCCAATGCTTAACTCACAGTTCTCCAGTCCACAAATGCAAGCCTGATGCTGTGTTCTCCGGGTCAGTGGTGGCCGTCTCACTACACTGGCTTTCCTCTTCTGCCCAGTGCCTTAACCACAGTGTCCCAAGCCAGCAGCCACGAACCTGGTCGGGCAACGTTCTCTGAGTCCACTGGATTCTATACGGCTGCTTTTTCTGCAAAGTATGGGTGGATGTGGCTGTGCTTCTTGCAAAAGCCACAGGCTCTGGTTTCTTAGCTGAACTTGAAGTATTCCACTAAGTTGGGGCCGGTCCCCTTGACTGCGACCTGGTCCCTCCACGTCTGGATACGGGCCCCACGGGTGGCTTCTGCAATACCCATGCCCCTAAGACCCCTTCTGGGAGCTTCTTTCTGTCTCTCAATTCTCTGTTCTATCTGTCTGAAGCTGCAGACCCTCACGTCTGCTCAGCTCCACTTCTCTCACAATCTCTCTCTAGCCCCCTCTGACAGGGAGCTCCTTCTTAGCACATCTTCCTGCTTCTCCTCCTCTCACAACCTGACAAACTTTCCCTCCTAATTGGCTCCTCCCCCTACTCTACATACCCCACCCACTCCCCAACACCCTTTCCTATCCAGCCTGGGATGAGGCCTTCCTCCCTAAGGGTACACCCAGATGCCCCGACTGAACTGGTGTGTGTTGGATGTGAGTGTTAGAGTCCGTGTAGTGCTCTCTCCTTACCTGAGAGTGGGATACCACACCACTGGGTGAGGTGCAGCATCTCTGTGGCGACGGGACCAAAGGGGCGCCACACTAGCACCCCCTTAGAAAAAGTCCACACACCCAGCCAGGAGCCCCATTTTCTTGTAACGTGCCCACGCCTACCACTACACGTCACGTTACAGCTTCACTTCTGATTCTTCTCACATCTTTGGCAGTAAATGGGCACCTTTTATTCTCAAGACATTTTTTTGCTTCCTGTTCACCATTTGTAACAAAACTTTTGTTGGTTCTGTGATCGGCCCAATACCTGAGCAGTTTCAGAAATCCTGTCTCCTCCGTACGACTAGTAGCAATTTTTGACTTTTTACAGTCGGTTTAATCTCTTTTTGGCCTGTTTTGCCCAAGGAAAATAAGCCGCCTGATAAAGGATGTTGTATCCTTAGGTCTCACCCCCCTCATCACACATCACCTAATTGACTTCATCCAATCAGCATTCACATTTATATACCCCGGAGGGGGAAAATCTGCCGAAAAATAAGAATCTGGTCAAAATACTCACCAATACTCACTAAATACTCGCCCAATAATTCTACAACGTGTATAAACATGATGTCTCTCGTTATGTGGTTTCCCATTCCCAGGACCTGTACCACCCTTGTTAGTTTATTTTAAGATTATTGGAACAAACTTCCTTTTGGGTTATTGGAGAAGGGAGACAAATAGAAAAATCTTGGTCCAATTTTCCCGGTGTGACGCCCAGCAGTGGTTTGCCGTGGGAGTATAAGTGATCGTAAAATATTTACTGTATCTCTCGCTGCCGGTGTGAATGTTTCATTAGATCCTTGTAACAATGTGTTACCCTCTGGGCTCGTCTGCTCTACTCAATAATTAATCTACTGGAGTTTATAAATCATTTATGTCCTAGTTCATCGCTATGTCAGGGCTTACTAAAGAGCATAGCCCCCTGGAAAGAGAGGAGGAGATCTAGGAGGTCACATTGCCCGGCATTGGCTGGGGTATTTAGGGCTAGGGACAGCATCTATGTCCGAGGTGAAGGAAATCCTTGATTCCATTCTTTTTACTTGAGGGACAACCCCATTTAGGAGAAGAACTGTAAAGTTATAGAAGCTGCTGCACAGGATTTGGTGATGGAAATGTGTATATACTTACAGGGTGGTAAAAAGTGGACTATTTTTTTTTTTTTTTTTTTTCTTTTATTTTGTCCTCATTGCTCCCCCAAGTGTGTCGTTATTCCTTTTTTTTGTAAATGCTCAATATGGTTACAGAGATATGGGCCTCTTTATCTGGTGCAAATGTTTATGGTTCTTTACAAAGGAGGCTTGGCTAACAGTAATTATGCAAATGAGGCTAAAGACACGCCCCTGAGGATCCAGCACAATAAAAAAAGGCCGGAATCTCCGGAATTGTGTAGCGGATTTTTAAAACAAAAATAAAAAAAAAACAAATGTCAAACTCTGGGTTTAAGAGTCAAGGTGTGGCGCTGCCACACCAGGCATCAGTGAAGCTGTTCTTTGGGGGTATGTAAGTTATGGTTTGACTCTTGTATTCCTCACTCCTGTCACATTCTGTATGATGATCTATGAACTCCTTGGTTTGCGCAGAACACAAGGAAGATCTTGCTCCACTAACCGTTAACAGGAAACATCCTTTACTGTTGGAACTGATACAAGGTGTAACTTAATCCTCTGCTTTACACAGAGGTGAGACTTAACAATTGCAAGTGGTGGCACAGAGTTTGCAGAGTACATAGATGACCTTGGAAGCACAGAGACCACCAAGTGTGGGAGACCCTCTATGTAGTAGATCTATACTACGACTAATGCATGGGGGAGTAGAGGAGATAACATAAGACTAAAAAGCGGATATTTGTGAGCTGGTGACATATCTTCCTTAATAAAAAAATATACAAAGTTACTGGTTGCATTGTAGAACATTGCTATAGGGGTCAGCTGGCTAGTAGGGATCGGGGAGATAAACTTTTTGGTTTTTTTTTTCTGCTATGTGGCAAATTGGTCTTTGCTAAGTAAGAGGGATTTCTTTTTTTTTTCTTGAACAATTTTGTTTTGTCACTTATACTCCAATAAACCTTTAAGTGGCCTTTATGTAACTAATTGTCAGACTGACAGATTATCTCAAGGAGGAGAAATAATTGTTGGTTGCATTATATTACAAAACTCCGTCCTCGGTAGTGGAAGTCCTGATGTTCACAAACCCGAAAATGGCTGCGCGCCTCTTTTCTTAATGTTTGTTTAGCTTACAGAACAATAACAATCTGAAATATTTATGATACAAAATGGTGACAATTGTTCGTTTTTTTTACCTTGTTTTTTGTTGTATTCTTGGTGATGTAGTCATAGCGTTATAAATGTGAGTCATTTTGTTTGCTTTCTTGTGTCACATTTTTATAATTTACTATGTAAGTGTATATAGAGAAACTATGCATAATACAGCGTAACACTCCCTACTGAAAACCATCTATGGATAATACGGTTATAATGCCTGCTACCCAGACCGATCACAACCTGTAATACATCCTGTATTATACTCCAGAGCTGCACTCACTATTCTGCTGGTGCAGTCACTGTGTACATACATTACATAACTGATCCTGAGTTACATCCTGTATTATACTGGGTGTCTCTCCCAGTAATATAGACTGGATGTGAGGTCTGGGTGTTTCTCCCAGTAATATAGGCTGGATGTAAGGTCTGGGTGTCTCTCCCAGTAATATAGGCTGGATGTGAGGTCTGGGTGTCTCTCCCAGTAATATAGGCTGGATGTGAGCCATGGATGTCTCTCCCAGTAATATAGGCTGGATGTGAGCTCTGTGTCTCTCCCAGTAATATAGGCTAGATGTGAGGTCTGGGTGTCTCTCCCAGTAATATAGGCTGGATGTGAGGTCCTTGTGTCTCTCCCAGTAATATAGGCTGGATGTGAGGCTTGTGTGTCTCTCCCAATAATATAGGCTGGATGTGAGGTCTGGGTGTCTCTCCCAGTAATATAGGCTGGATGTGATCCATGGATGTCTCTCCCAGTAATATGGGCTGGATGTGAGGTCTGTGTGTCTCTCCCAGTAATATAGGCTGCATGTGAGCCATGGATGTCTCTCCCAGTAATATAGGCTGGATGTGAGGTCTGTGTGTCTCCCAGTAATATAGGCTGGATGTGAGGTCTGGGTGTCTCTCCCAGTAATATAGGCTGGATGTGAGGTCTGGGTGTCTTCCCAGTAATATAGGCTGGATGTGAGCTCTGGGTGTCTCTCCCAGTAATGTAGGCTGGATGTGAGGTCTGGGTGTCTCTCCCAGTAATCTAGACTGGATGTGAGCCATGGATGTCTCTCCCAGCAATATAGGCTGGATGTGAGGTCTGTGTGTCTCTCCCAGTAATATAGGCTGGATGTGAGGTCTGGGTGTCTCTCCCAGCAATATAGGCTGGATGTGAGGTCTGTGTGTCTCTCCCAGTAATATAGGTTGGATGTGAGGTCTGTGTGTCTACCAGTAATATAGGCTGGATGTGAGGTTGTTGTGTCTCTCCTAGTAATATAGGCTGGATGTGAGGTCTGTGTGCCTCTCCCAGCAATATAGGCTGGATGTGAGGTCTGTGTGTCTCTCCCAGTAATATAGGCTGGATGTGAGGTCTGGGTGTCTCTCCCAGCAATATAGGCTGGATGTGAGGTCTGTGTGTCTCTCCCAGTAATATAGGTTGGATGTGAGGTCTGGGTGTCGCTCTCAGTAATATAGGCCGGATGAGAGACCTCTCTGTGTATCCAGTTTTCTGCTTTCTTTATTAATTCCATGTATTATCACTCAGCACTCATTCAGTGACAATAGTAATTATCCTTGTGCAGATTTGATGCGCACACACACAAATCCATGACAGCCTAGGATTTCTGCATATGAAGTACTTGTTGGGTTGCTGCAGGCGAGCATAGTCTATATCTTCTATGGGTGGGATGTCTTTGCTACGTGTACTCTATAGTTAATGTAAGAACAAAGTCTCCTATCTGTATAAGGGTGTACTAACTGTTCCCTAAATGATGTCAGGGGAGAAAAGGATGGGGCATATTGAATTAAACATGCCCATTCATTTGGTCTCATGTGAGATATGCAGCCGTAATTGTACGGCAGCAGATCACTTTATTCTGCTGTTGAGAATATACCGTATGTACGATCTACTGAACCGATCATTTATGGGGAAGATGGCCGCAGTGCCTCCTGGGTCGGCCATTGAAGTTCTATAGCCACCTTTAGATTGTTAGTAGCACCAATCAAAATTGCTAGAATTTGGCATCAGAAATCCAGTATGTATGGTCCTCCTAGTACGAGGTCAGCCATGTATTTGTCATTATATGAGTTGTTATATTTCAAACATACGGACCCAAGAGATGATTGTATGACACATCCATTGTTTCCAGACCATCTGATGTCTTGCCAGCATTGTATTCCAATAAGTTTCCTTATTTTTTATTTTTCCATTTTACGTGGTGTACACAGATTTCAGGTTTGAAACTTGATCCGTGGAGACTTGTGATCGCCCTCGATTGTTGCTCAGAATACGATGTAATCTCTTTTGTGAGCAGCGGGTCTTAAATTACTTTTCTTTATGGATGGAAATGTCATTGGGGGTTTGACGGGCCCTTGCCTTCTGAATAGGATTTTTTGTATTTTATTTTTTATTTTAATTATTTTTGTGCTATA
Source organism: Ranitomeya variabilis (assembly GCF_051348905.1). Taxonomy (NCBI): domain Eukaryota; kingdom Metazoa; phylum Chordata; class Amphibia; order Anura; family Dendrobatidae; genus Ranitomeya; species Ranitomeya variabilis. Next base: position 42,509,924 of record NC_135232.1, on the reverse strand, counting down.
GATAATGGCCGTGAAGCTCCTGTATGACGGCCTTTGTGCTCGCACCATTGTGCCGCCTGTAAGGTCTTATTATTTTTTCATTTTGCACTGATTGTGTTTCCTTGATTGCCGCTTTAGAGGACCCCGCACAATTGATTATAAGACTCCAAAGTTTAATATTTAATTTGCTGAATTATTTACCTAAGGCTCCGCTCTATTCATCTTCTGAATAGTCTTTTGGAACAATGGTTGAAGAGTTTGTTTTTTTTCGTCTATTGCTCCTCCTGAGGGGTTTTTTTCCACTTTGGCAAAAGGGGAAAAAAAAAAAAAGAAAATTTACAAAAGAGCCATTAAAACTTGGTCGAACAAACCCATTTTTCATAATAAAGCTTTTTTTCTGGGATTTTCTATGTTGATTGGTGGAGTGTATACAACCTGCCAAATCTTAAAATCCAGGATGTAGTACAAAGTTTATAAAGGGGACGTAATTGAGGACAAAAAAGGGGAATTTTGCTATCCACAATTTAGGTCACGTCAAGTTGATGGGTTTTGTTTTTATCCCTTTTTAGATATCATGGATACAGATTATGACACAACCTTTGAGGAGGATTCGCAGATGCCAAATGATGATGAGGTTCCATACAGTGACGACGAGACGGACGATGAACTAGAAACACCTGACCCGCCTGAACCAGAGCAAAACCGGATCAACAAGCAAGCAGAGCTCAGCCGAGCGCAAGCCTCGAAAGGTGAATGCCCGTCAAATCCCTAAATTTCCCCACACTGGTATCATTAAAGCTTATGTGCATGACTAAACAGAATATTAGCATACTTGCGTAACAGATACAGCATGCCACATGATTGTGGTAATTTTCCTGTGTAATGCCATCCTCTGCTCTAAGTGATAACCTCCTGTCATTACATGATGTTTAGAAACTGCATGTTGGTGGCTGCCGGACACGGTGGATGAGAGATGCGTATCACAGAGGTGCATGTCCTCTGTGATATAAACCTGGAGTAATGCTCTAGTACACATAGTATGAAGAGTGGTTAATCGGCCATGTTAGGGCCGGCTCTAATTGTGAGCAGCTGAAGAGTTAAAGCAAATATGCTGTCCACCATATCTCCACCCCTGGGTGTGGTACACATTGTAAAATGGGACTTGTTTATCTGACACATGGTGCTGTGTATGGAGGTGTGCAGACCTCCTGGATTGTGTGGCTTTGCAAAAAAACTAATAAGCTGGACTCTAAGCCGAGCAGGCTAACCAGCACTATTATATGGACTTCTTACTTTGTTTCACTTTGTGCCGGACAAAGGCTCTATTTAATTTTTTTTCTGCTATGTGATTCATAATTACTGAAATTAACCAGCTGGACTTCATAGAAATGGTTCCTTCGATACCTCACATTGCTCCAAAGTGAGTAGTCTTGTCACATTAGGTTGTATCTGGCTTTACAGCTCAAGTCTATCATTACAATTGGCTGCAATACCAGACAAAGCCTATGGACAGGAGTGGCGCTATTTCTGGAATTTTTTTTTCTAATATTGGATAACTCTTAAACAATATGTTCCATGTTTAAAAGTCCTATAGCTGTTTACTTTCCCATGCCACTAAAAGAGGTTTTTTTTCTTATTTCCTATAGGGTCCTTTGTTTTGTTTTTTCTCTTCCCTTCTCAAGGACTTTTTTCCATTTCCATGAGGTTTTTTGTATAATTTAATAATAAAAAACAGGTCAATTTCTTGCTTCAAAATGCCTTTTCAGAGAGGAAATGAATTTATTATTGCTTGTATAGCGCCATCCTATTCTGCAGCGCTTTACAGACATCATCACTGTCCCGATAGGGGATGTAATTTGTGAGTCACAATCAGTTTGTGTTTTGGAGTGTGGGAGGAAACCGGAGAACCCGGAGGAAATCCATGCAAATATGAGGAGAACATACAAAGTCCTTGCAGATGTTGTCTTTGATGGGATTTGAACACAGGACTCCAGAGCTGCAAAGCAATAATGCTAAGAACTGAGCCACTATGCTGCCCGTGGAATAGAACTCTATTGTCACCTATGGGAAGTAAGGATTCCAAAAGTCAATATCAACCCTTTTAACGAGCCCCGCCAAATGACTTAGAATAAAAGCCAAACCAGAATCTTAATTTACAGACTTGTGTTTAGGGGTGCTTGCTGCTCCTCTGTGCCAAGGATGAGATCTGATTTGACTGTCTAAGGGTTAACATTTCTCCTTGTGGAGAGTGACATGCTGTGTAAGGAGACTTATAGGCCTTGTTTCATATAAGAACTGGCCAAATCTACCCATTTGAGCATGGCCAGCCAACAATCGATCATGTATGTTGATTTCCGGAATATCACCCAATCATTTTTTTTTAATCCAAAATGGACAACTCCTTTAAGTAATAAAACCTTTTGTCATGTAGCTCGTTCTGTTGGCATTTACAAGCTGTCGCCATATGAGGAGCTGCTGTTATTTGCCTCTAGTAGGTGACCATGTTTGATTGTACGCTTAGTTATGGGATACATGGGCTTACACGTGCCAGTCTTTATCTGTAAACTGCGTGCTGACAGCCGGCTGCTGAATTATTCACGCCAGTGGCTTTATTCTATCAGATTGTCCTGCTCTGTACCTTTAAATAAGACTGCTCCGCGCCTTTCTCAGAGGTTGGACTGGGACTAGGTTGGTTTACTTAGTTCTTGGACTAAGTCCAGATATGTGCAGACATGCATATGGAGGAGTAGGGAGGATCTCATTTAAAGGGATGGATAACTACATATATTGGGTGTAGGAACCATTTAGTGATCTGCTTTTACGACTGGAGGACCATATAGTTCCTGCAGGAGAAATGTGACCATAGATGACCCTTGACATATCAAGTGTAGGAGACCCTCTATATAGCAGATCTACACTATGCCTATTGGTAAGGAGTTGGGGGCATCCTGAGTGGAGAATCCTCTTTTGACCCTAATTGTGACAAACTATTAAAATGTCGTCTTCACCCGCTCCTCGCTTTGTATCATGCTGTGACGGTCTTCGGTAAGGAACGGATGCGGCTTCAACTTGTCCTTGGAACTGGGAACCTAATTGTCCCTGTCCTGGGGGTACTCTTCAAGGTAGAAAGGCCTGAGTCTCTCTTACTGTGCTCCTGTCAAACCCTGATCTGTCCCCTGGCTTCTTTGGAAACCTGAAACAGTTAAAAGATGCACAGCTAATTTTGAAATGTCAGAAATACTTTAACTGCAAAGAACTTGCATTAATGGCGTTATCCCATTTTTCTGTGACATGTACAGGAATAGAAGATGAGGCTCTCTCCTACGACTACTGCCTTGGGCACAGTTACTCTGTTTTGTTAGGACTATGACTAGTTTTCAATAGAACTAGACCACCATTTAATGTACATGGGGGGGCTTCCCAAATCTTCCCCAAAAGTTGATGTCGGGGAGATAAGGATTGGACAGTTAGATCTCGTGAGCTTCAGATCTTCTGTAATTGAAGAAGGCAGCAACTTTCTTCCCCTTTCGTACATAGAACACCTGCAGGCTCTGTTATTCCGAGCGTACATGTGTGCGTGAGAGGTTAGCAAGGCTCGCTGACTAACAGTTGTGGCCAGTCTTGGTCACCTGGGTTCCTGTGTATTTTTGGTGGACCAGTAGAGGACATCCAGTCAAGTCTTCCACCAAGGTGTACCCCTAATGCAGGCTACATGGGAGTTCTTTAAGTTTTGCAGAAGCCTCACGGGTTGGTCATCTTCTCAGCTCCTGACCTGCGATATCCTACAGATTTATGGGCCAATCTAGTATTACATCATGTAGTAAACAACAAAACTTGAGTTACACAAGAACAATGTGGCTTTATTAGCCTTGTAAATCAAGGAAAATCACAATCTAATACTCGGGTTTTTCATGTGACATTTGGCACCAAGTGCTGTATTGTCCTCTCATGGTAGATGTTGAGGAGATTAGACTTCCTGTGGTTTACGTGATCTATTTTCTCCTTGGTTTTTGCATAAATCCCAACATTTTAGTCTGTATTCATGGGACCTATCGAGACCCCAATCTGTTCTAGAATACCCCAAAACAATTCCAGGAATGCTCTCACTTTTGGAATTTTTTTTTGTTGTAAAATTGTCAGTTGTTTAGTACACGCACTTAAAAACATTACGTACAAAGGGATAAGTATTCTGTGTGGTCATATCCAACTATTGTGCTCTGTTGTCACCTATTTCAGCCAGAGGAGAGGGTGACTAATTCACCCAATTTGTGTTTGTTTGCTTTTTTTTATTTTTATTTTGGTATTTGTGTTTTGTGTTTTGTTTTTTTTTTGCACCAAATTCATCAAAATGGTTCATGAATTTTACACAATATCAAAAATGCTCTTTTAAACTGATTTTTACAACCTCCTGGTGCAAAAACAACACATTCTGCTAAAATGTTGTTAAGTTTGTGCAAAAAAAAAATCAGATATTCATAAACATCACTCGGGTGGGGTGGAATGAACTGGAATAAGTTTGCACAAAAATTTGGCAATTTTAAAAAGTCACATTTGATGAATTAACTAAAAGCCTCTGAATATCCCAAACCTCAGTCACAACATGAACATTAAGGCTATGTGCACACGCTGCAGATTTTGCTGCGGATCCGCAGCAGTTTCCCATGCGTTTACAGTGCAATGTAAACCTATGGGAAACGAAATCCGCAGTGCACATGCTGCGGAAAATACCGTCCGGAAACGCAGATGTTTACATTCCGAGGCATGTCAATTCTTTGTGCGGATTCCGCTGCGGGTTTACACCTGCTCCAATAGAAATCTGCAGGTGTAAACCCGCAGCGGTTTTGCGCTGCGGATCTATCAAATCCGCTGCAGAAAATTCCGCAATGGAATCCGCAGCGTGTGCACATGGCCTAAAAAAAACAGGCGTACATGTAGGAATAGGCTTTAAAAAAAGAAAAACAACTTTAAAACTAGAAAAAAAATTGCAATAATGAATCAGGCCTTTTGCTTTCGAGCGGAGGTTTCCATTTTAGGCTGAGTTTGTTACACGGGTCACATGGCCACGGATTGCTGGGTTTTGCCGCTACCACACAGGGTAATGAAGTTAATGGGGTCGCATTGCCACTCCTTTGGGGCCGTGGTTAGCGAGTTGCAAAAAAGCAAGGCCCTTTTTTTTTCTTTTTTTTTTGCAAGTTGCTGGTCTCGATTGTGGTACTGTGCGGCTCTCAATATGGCCTCATTTTTCGGCATTATGAAGCGATGGCCGGGGGACCACTACTGTACACAAGATGAGGTGCAAACAACAAAGGGTAGATTTATTGGGAGGCAAGGAATGAAGTGGGTGAGGAAGATGCAAACAGGGGTATGCAATGGCAAGAGACACTTTACAAGAGTTATAAACTTTATCTTGTCCGTAAAATAGCACGGAGCTCCAACTATTACAGACTCAGAATATGTCTCGCAAGCAACTTTAAACAATACACAAATAACGATGCTACTCTGCGTATAACCTCCCTGGCCCTTACTAAGCAGGCCACACGGCTACCGTGTACTGACTACTGAAGCCTACACTAGGCCCTAACAGGTGCACCAAACAGGAACAGACTCAGTGATGTTGGGGACTCAGGTCCAGTCCCAGGGGGCCCCCAGAAGTCCAATATGGTGGTGTGCACGGCTTTCTGTCAGCTCTGTGAAGCGTGGTCTTCTCCTTGCTTCTGGATCCTAGGGATGCTCCTGGAAACTGTAAGTTCCTTTCTCAGTATCTTCGTGGCTTCACGAGCTAGCACAGAACAGCCACCTTTGCTGTACCCGGAAAAGTCTTGCAAATTTCACACGTACACTATGTCCCAGGCTGTGGGACCTTCCTTGTAGCAAACAGCACAAAGTTCTCTCTAGCAGCTTCAGCTCACACAGGCAGTTCAGGGTCAACTCCTCCCCTCATTCTAGGGCAGTTCATCTTCACAGCCTATAGCAGGGGGAAGCAGGACATTCCATCACACCAGACAAGGGGGTGCTGTCTCTTAAAGTGGCAGCGTGTTACTGTCCATAACCGCACCACCCTCTTACAATTACATAATGAGGCCACGGCAGCAATTAGCGTTTCTGGCGTCACCTGTGTCTTGTTCAACGGCACCATGGCACCCCAGCCATATACATACTTTCTACACTGATGAATAGCCTCTACAGCACACCTTTCTGCAGAGATTATGTTGATAAACAGCAGACATCCTGAACGATCAGCGCTTCAGTGTAAAGCATGAAGGAGCAAAAGCGCAGCCGGGGGTGGAAATGGATCCGAGGTTCTGAAGACTAATTTTATTTGCCTTTTTTTTCTGATTTCAGAATGTAACTGGAAAGTGAAAGCGAACGACCGCAATTTTTACGACCAACCTGAATTCAAGAAGAAATCCTATCTTTGTTTTAAGAAAAGCAAATATGCGGTATGTAGCAAATGCCCCGTTCTGGGCTCCTTCCTGTTATAATGTTCCCCCCTCGTCCTGGGCTCCTTCCCGTAATAGTGCCCCCCCCATCCTAAGCTCTTTCCTGTAATAATGTCCCCACATCCCGGGCTCCTTCCTGTAATAATGTCCCCACATCCCGGGCTCCTTCCTGTAATAATGTCCCCACATCCCGGGCTCCTAACTCTAATAATGTCCCCACATCCTGAGCTCCTTCCTGTAGTAGTGCCCCCTCATCCTGGGCTTCTGCCTGTAATAATGCCCCCCCCCATCCCGGGCTCCTTCCTGTAATAATGTCCCCACATCCTGAGCTCCTTCCTGTAATAGTGCCCCCTCATCCTGGGCTTCTGCCTGTAATAATGCCCCCTCATCCTGGGCTTCTGCCTGTAATAATGCCCCCCATCCTGGGCTCCTTCTTGTAATAATGTCTCCACATCCCGGGCTCCTTCCTGTAATAATGTCCCCACATCCCGGGCTCCTTGTTGTAATAATGTCCCCACATCCCGGCCTCCTTCCTGTAATAATGTCCCCACATCCCGGCCTCCTTCCTGTAATAATGTCCCCACATCCCGGCCTCCTTCCTGTAATAATGTCCCCACATCCCGGGCTCCTTGCTGTAATTATGTCCCCACTTCCCAGGCTCCTTCCTGTAATAATGTCCCCACATCCTGATACAATGTTGTCTCCTGCATGGATACTGTCAAACTCGCACCCTTTGCAACTTTGATTATTATGCCCCTGTTAATTTGCATAGTTGCTCTAAGATTAGGTTAATAGAAAAAATTGGAGTATGGCTCAACAGGACTGGATTTTGACAGTCGATGAGTCATGAGTAAGACTGCTTAATGCAGTCGAAATACGTCGACTGGGTCATTTCGACCATGTAAATTTTTCTTTTGTATGCACTATATTTTCTTTTGAAAAAGAAAAGGAAAGTCCAGTCCTGTTGAGCAGGACTCCAATTTTTTTCTATTTTCCTTAATGTGAGGCCAGGGCGAGGCCGGAGTCTGAGCCCCAGGTGGATGAGCTACTGGGTGAGCTGGAATCAAGGTTTTATAACGAAGATTAGGTTGCTTGATACCCCTGTGTAAGGAGTTAATGGTAATACTGTAACCGTAATTCTGGTTTAGGAGTCCAGTGGGAGGTCTTATTAGTGATTGATGGGCTGGTGTATATGCAGAAATCACCGCCGTCCGTCACTGATTAGGACCAAAAACTGGAATCCTAGATTCATATATATATATATGTATGTATATTATTGCTACAATGTATCGATGTTTTGTGAGCATTCTATTCTGTGGAATCGCATGATCTTGATGCAAAAAAAGTTATTTTTCTATACAGGGAAATGAAATCAAGACCTACAAGTATAACCCCATCACCTTCCTACCTCTGAACCTGTTTGAGCAATTCAAGCGAGCGGCCAATGCTTACTTCCTAGTGCTCCTCATCCTCCAGGTAATGACGGCTTTACGTCACCCCTCCTGACACTCTCTGGTTTGTTTCTACACACGACACCTCCTCATCATTATCCGATGTCCTGGAAGGTGATGAACAATGAACTTCTAATTTACATAGTGAGAACACAACCTGAAAAATACGGGAAGAGACAATCAGTGCACTGGAGGGTGAATCATCACACCTGTAACCCAATATCACCGGGGCGGAGGCCGCTGTACATTCCTGCTGTGTGATGGGACATTGGGAAACAATGTGATATTTGCTGCTTTTCCTGTTGTGAATGCAAAATTTTGTAACCGTGCCCGACCTATCATGGTGCCTTCTTATGGGGCACCAGGACGCACGTGTAACTGATTCTGGTACACCCCCAAGTAACCCCATAGATCTAGGGTTCTCGGAAACCTGAGTGATAGCCATAGTCATGGTCACCTAGCCTTATTACAAAACCCCACGTTTGTAGAATAATTTTTCTTTTCCCATTTTAATAGTCCATTCCTGAAATCTCCACTGTCTCTTGGTCGACGACGCTGATCCCACTACTGCTGGTTCTCGGCATCACGGCCATCAAAGATCTGGTGGACGACATTGTAAGTAAATAAATTATGGATTCCCAGCAGCATAATATTCAGGTTATTTTACGAATAGGGATCTGGTTCTTTCTTGCTCCCGATCAGCGCACGGAAGTTTTTGCTGTGCGATGGTGAACTGTATATGGTTTTATGGCAATTTAGTGGCACAAAAAGGCTCGAAGGCATAAAAAACCTTTAGTTTCACCTGTACGTGGCATACAGGCAGAAATGGACGCCTTTCTGTTACAAGTTGGTGCTTTTCTGTGATGCATTAAAAGCCATGAAGCATATAAGTTTAACACCTGTGCTTGCCCCATCACCGAAAACCACAACGTTAAACCATGAGTGGTTTTTGGCCACGCGTCAGACCGTGTCTGGCCACCGGCACCATTTGGCCACCATCATCTCTATTAACCCAAGGTTATCACCAAAATCTGTTGTGTACAAGTCCCTCAAAAAATGAGGGCAGCGTTCCAAAGTTGATAATGTGAAAACAGATTTTAATCAGCCCATGATGTGCTTTGTAAGGAGATGTACACATTGACCATGTTCCCCCTTGAAGAGAAAATGTTATGCTATGTTGTGTAATGTAAATTGTAACATGCGTTAATGGTGTTAATGTTGTATGTTGCCCGAAAGTAGAGGGACAGTTGGTTACGTTTGGGATTAGCCCAAAGTGGGAAAGGTTAAGCTGAAGGGATAGAGACAGTTTACTGTCAGAATGCCAGCGTGTGTCTGGAGTAGACCTAAGGTCTACACAGTCTCAGTGCCGCCTGATTTGGGTGTCTGTAAAGTGAGAGGAAACCGAGGAGAGAGAGATCCTAGCGGTAAAGCAGAATAGGAGTGTCTGAAAGATCGAGTGAACAATCGGAGACGGGTCCAGAAGAATGACGCCCAGCAGTGCGTCCCAGAGTTTGTAACTCACATAGGTAACGGACCTAAACGGATCAGAGTACGTTAGACAAATAGAGTGCCCAGGGGGAGAGTTCCAGAGCATCAGGGACAGAGAAGATAAGTTCCGGCCATACTGGCATCATAGACAAGGGTTGAGGACAGGAGTCTTGCTAACTACACTGTACACGGGTTGTGATGAAGTAGAGAGGAACTGTGAAGATGGAGAACAAGCAAGTAAAGAGGAAGGAAGTGAAATTGTGTGTGGAACATGCTCCGTGTTGTGAAGGAAACGTTCATAAAGAGGTGTACCCGCTGTCTACTGTATATAATCCCCCTCTCCACCCAAGTTATCGTTTAGTAAAAAGTTTATTTTTGACTGGTGGCCTCCCTCATAAAACTGTCAAACATCTGGTCCTGGCCAACCAGCAACATCGGTTACATGCGGCCTGCCCACCATTATGTAACGTGCCGGGGCGTAACACGAGTACCTCCACATGCCACTATACGGATTCAATTCAAAATGGCAGAATCTTTCTCAAGCTTCCGTCTATCCTACCCGTCTAACTATACACAAATAAGTGATTTGTCTCTGTTCACTGCCACAGGCTCGTCATAAAATGGACAACGAGATCAACAACCGACCCAGTGAAGTTATAGAAGATGGAAGGTAAGGGCTTTAAAGGGAAGCGATCACCAGAAAATGAAGGGAGTCTGTCTCCCCAAAATGTAAAGTGATCTAATTAATTATGTAGAGGACTTGGCCCCTCTAAGAATCCTATTCGCAGTATACATTTCTCTGTTATAATTACTTTGAAAACTCTTTATGTAACTTATGCTAACGAGGGGGTGTTGGTGCGCCCTTGGTGTGGCCAAGAGGTTGGTGCACACTGACTTAGCAGGAAGAAGCCACGGACATACAGTACTGGGTCAGGTCCTTCTTTTCTCACTGCCTCCCGTCATGCACTGCAGCTCCTCCGCAGGGGAAATGAAGTATTACATGGCACCGTTCAAAATTTCTTTAATATACACCTTTTTCTGTGCATAATTCATGATAATATTTTTTTTTTATATTCTCTATTAATTATTGTCATTCATGAAAATGCTGAACATTTATCTTTTGCATCTTAGATTTAAGAAAACAAAATGGAAAAACATCCAAGTCGGGGACATCATACGAATTAACAAGAATGAGTTTGTTCCGGTGAGAGTCATTATGGTTGAAAATAAAATGTATAACTCGTTAGTGTATGGGAATTTATTTTAATTATGTACCGCATATATTTTCCATTTTTCTAGGCAGACGTGCTACTGCTATCCAGCTCTGAACCAAACAGCCTGTGCTATGTAGAGACCGCCGAGCTTGACGGGTGAGATATGCTAACAGCCACGACACCCACTTTAAAAAAAATAATAATAATAATAATTAGTCCGTCGATTATTAAGGTTATGTCTGGTATTGCTTCTCAGTTCCATACATTTTTTGCTAAACTGCAATACCTGACACAACCTGTTGACAGAGGTGGCGCTGGTTTTGAAATAAAGAATCTGTTTAGCAAGACCTTAGACACTCGTTCTCATTATACCATATAGACAAAAGTTGTTTTTGTTTTTTTTAATCATTCTAGGGAAACGAACTTGAAGTTTAAAATGTCCCTGGAGGAGACGGACAAGCTGCTGCAGGAGGAGACGGCCCTGGCTGACTTTGATGGCGAGTTCTCACCTTTTGTTTTCTTCTAATAGTTGTTCACTGTGGCGTTCAGTCCCATTTTCTGCTCATAGACTCAGGACCATGTAAGACTAGTTATGGAGGACGTGGTCTGTAGGCCCTGAATAATGATTACACTACATGTGATGCAAAAAAGCTAAGAGCGTAAAGTCTGCCTATAGGGATACTCTCTTACTAAATGTAATGTACCTTGGACTATCCAGCACAGAACCTATTTATTAAAGGGAACGTGTCATCAGAAAATGAGCTATTGTTTAAATAAATAATTTTTTGGTCTATTTTCCATAGTACTATCTTAATTTAAAAAAAATATTTGAAATCTTGCAATTCTAATTTTGTTCACTAGGCCTTATACTAGACTCATAATTCCTGTAATGTACAGAAGACTATTGAACAGGCTCATTATCATCACAGACAGGATTAGTGTAAATGGCTCTCCTCCTCCTCTTCCTTGGTGATATCACAGCTCACTTCCTCCTGTACAATGACTGATAACACCTCTATATACAGTAGATAACACAGGATCCACCATTCACAATAGGTGATGTCACAGCTCCCCTCCTGCTCCTGTATGACTGATCACATCTCTATATACAGTAGATACACAGGATCCACCATTCACAATAGGTGATGTCACAGCACACCTCCTCCTGTACAATGACTGATATCACCTCTATATACAGTAGATAACACAGGATCCACCATTCACAATAGGTGATGTCACAGCTCACCTCCTCCTCCTGTACAATGACTGATAACACCTCTATATACAGTAGACAACACAGGATCCACAATTCACAATAGGTGATATCACAGCTCACCTCCTCCCCCTCCTGTACAATGACTGATCACATCTCTATATACAGTAGATACACAGGATCCACCATTCACAATAGGTGATGTCACAGCACACCTCCTCCTGTACAATGACTGATATCACCTCTATATACAGCAGATAACACAGGATCCACCATTCACAATAGGTGATGTCACAGCTCACCTCCTCCTCCTGTACAATGACTGATAACACCTCTATATACAGTAGATAACACAGGATCCACAATTCACAATAGGTGATATCACAGCTCACCTCCTCCTCCTGTACAATGACTGATAACACCTCTATATACAGTAGATAACACAGGATCCACAATTCACAATAGGTGATATCACAGCTCACTTCCTCCTCCTGTACTATGACTGATTATACCTCTACATACAGTTGATAAAACAGGATCAAAATTAATAATGTCACAGCTCACTTCCTCCTTCTTGCTTCACAATGGTCTTCACACTGATTAGAGCATGTCCAAATTATGCTTCTATACAAGAGCAGGAAGTATGAGTCTAATATTCAGTCTAGTCACCAGTGTGAAAATTGTTAAATTTTTTATTGTTGAGATATATATATCTATAACAGTTACTAAATAGTGAATTAAACAGATCACATTTCTGATGACCCTTTCCCTTTAACCCCTTCATGACCCAGCCTATTTTGACCTTAATGACCTGGCCGTTTTTTGCAATTCTGACCAGTGTCCCTTTATGAGGTAATAACTCAGGAATGCTTCAACAGATCCTAGCGGTTCTGAGATTGTTTTTTCGTGACATATTGGGCTTCATGTTAGTGGTAAATTTAGGTCGATAATTTCTGCGTTTATTTGTGAAAAAAACGGAAATTTGGCGAAAATTTTACAGTTTTCACATTTTGAATTTTTATTCTGTTAAACCAGAGAGTTATGTGACACAAAATAGTTAATAAATAACATTTCCCACATGTCTACTTTACATCAGCACAATTTTGGAAACAACATTTTTTTTTTTGCTAGGAAGTTATAAGGGTTAAAATTTGACCAGTGATTTCTCATTTTTACAACAAAATTTACAAAACCATTTGTTTTAGGGACCACCTCACATTTGAAGTCAGTTTGAGGGGTCTATATGGCTGAAAATACCCAAAAAGTGACACCATTCTAAAAACTGCACCCCTCAAGGTGCTCAAAACCACATTCAAGAAGTTTATTAACCCTTCAGGTGCTTCACTGCAGCAGAAGCAACATGGAAGGTAAAAATGAACATTTAACTTTTTAGTCACAAAAATGATCTTTTAGCAACAATTTTTTTATTTCCACAAGGGTAAAAGGAGAAACTGGACCACAAACGTTGTTGTCCAATTTGTCCTGAGTACGCTGATACCTCATATGTGGGGGTAAACCACTGTTTGGGCGCACGGCAGGGCTCCTGTTATGATCCTTAGTGGCTGAGGATCACGAATAGACCAGCAAGTGAATAAACTAAGGACAAGCTCTAGGGAGATGGTAACTGGACTGATCGCAAATCTGAACCTATCCAACACAAATAGAGGTAGCCGGTGAACGTGCCTAAAAAATTCCTAGACGTCTCGAGCCAGCCTGAGGAACTAGCTACCCCTAAAGAGAAAGAAAGTCATCGCTTGCCTCCAGAGAAATAATCCCCAAAGATATAGAAGCCCCCAACAAATATTAACGGTGAAGTAAGAAGAAGGCACATACGTAGGGATGAAATCAGATTCAGCAAAAGAGGCCCACTAGTACTAGAAAGCAGAAAATAGAGCAGGGGTCTATGCGATCAATAAAAAACCCTTACAAAATATCCATCCTGAGATTTCAAGAACCCACGCACCAACTAATGGTGTGTGGGGAGAAACTCAGTCCACTAGAGCATCCAGCAAGCGAGGGAATCACATTTTAGCAAGCTGGACAAGAAAACATGATAAACACTGCTGATCAAAAAATGAGCAAACAAAACTTAGCTTGTCCTGGATGGACTGGGAGCAAGGTAGTCAGAAGGAATCTGAGTAGCACTGATTACATCGACAGCCGGCAACAAGTGAAAGCAAAACAGAGCTATATAGGAACCTCCCAGAGGATAACGAACCAGCTGATAGCCAGAGACCAGCAGGATAACAAACAAAGCCACCAGGGGGAGCCCAAAGCAAAAGTCACACCATACCACCAGTGACCACAAGAGGGAGCCTGAAAACAGAGTTCACAACAGGCTCCCCCACAAGTGACCCCATTTTGGAAACTAGACCCCCAAAGGAACTTATCTAGAAGCATAGTGAGCACTTTAAACCCCCATGTGCTTCACAAATTGATCCCTAAAAATGAAAAAGTACTTTTTTTTCACAAAAATTATTTTAGCCTCAATTTTTTCATTTTCACATGGGCAACAGGATAAAATGGATCCTAAAATTTGTTGGTCAATTTCTCCTGAGTACACTGATACCTCACATGTGGGGGTAAACCACTGTTTGGGCACATGGTAAGGCTCGGAAGGGAAGGAGCGCCATTTGACTTTTTGAATGGAAAATTAGCTCCAATCGTTAGCGGACACCATGTCGCGTTTGAAGAGCCCCTGTGTGCCTAAACATTGGAGCTCCCCTACAAGTGAACTTTAAACCCCCAGGTGCTTCACAGAAGTTTATAACGCAGAGCCGTGAAAATAAAAAATAATTTTTCTTTCCTCAAAAATGATTTTTAGCCCGGAATTTTTTATTTTCCCAAGGGTAACAGGAGAAATTGGACCCCAAATGTTGTTGTCCAGTTTGTCCTGAGTACGACGATACCCCATATATGGGGGTAAACCACTGTTTGGGCGCACGGCAGGGCTTGGAAGGGAAGGCACGCCATTTGGCTTTTTGAATGGAAAATTAGCTCCAATCATTAGCGGACACCATGTCGCGTTTGGAGAGCCTCTGTGTGCCTAAACATTGGAGCTCCCCCACAAGTGACCCCATTTTGGAAATTAGACTTCCCAAGGAACTAATCTATATGTGTGGTGAGCACTTTGAACCCCAAAGTGCTTCACAGAAGTTTATAACGCAGAGCCATGAAAATAAAAAATAATTTTTCTTTTCTGAAAAATGATTTTTTAGCCCACAATTTTTTATTTTCCCAAGGGTAACAGGAGAAATTGGACCGCAAAAGTTGTTGTCCAGTTTCTCCTGAGTACGCTGATACCCCATTTGTGGGGGTAAACCACTGTTTGGGCACATGCCGGGGCTCGGAAGGGAAGTAGTGACGTTTTGAAATGCAGACTTTGATGGAATGCTCTGCGGGCATCACGTTGCGTTTGCAGAGCCCCTGATGTGCCTAAACAGTAGAAACTCCTCACAAGTGACCCCATTTTGGAAACTAGACCCCCAAGGAACTTATCTAGATGTGTGGTGAGCACTTTGAACCCCCAAGTGCTTCACAGAAGTTTATAACGCAGAGCCGTGAAAATAAAAAATAATTTTTCATTCCTCTAAAATTATGTTTTAGCAAGCAATTTTATATTTTCGCAAGGGTAACAGGAGAAATTGGACCCCAATAATTGTTGCCCAGTTTGTCCTGAGTATGCTGGTATCCCATATGCGGGGGTAAACCACTGTTTGGGCGCACGGTGGGGTTCGGAAGGGAGGGAGCACCATTTGACTTTTTGAACGCAAGATTGGCTGGAATCAATGGTGGCGCTATGTTGCATTTGGAGACCCCTGATGTGCCTAAACAGTGGAAACCCCTCAATTCTAACTCCAACACTAACCCCAACACACCCCTAACCCTAATCCCAACTCTAGATATCACCCTAAACCCAACACACCCCTAACCACAACCCTAACCCAACACAACCCTAATCCCAACCCTAACCCAACACACCCCTAACCCTAACCACAAGCCTAATCTTAACCCTATTTCCAACCCTAGCCCTAATTCCAACCCTAACTCTAATTCCAACCCTAACCCTAAGGCTATGTGCCCACATTGCGGATTCGTGTGAGATTTTTCCGCACCATTTTTGAAAAATCCGCAGGTAAAAGGCACTGCGTTTTACCTGCACATTTACCGCGGATTTCCAGTGTTTTTTTGTGCGGATTTCACCTGCGGATTCCTATTGAGGAGCAGGTGTAAAACAGAATCCGCACAAAGATGTGACATGCTGCGGAAAATACAACACAGCGTTTCCGCGCGGTATTTTCCGCACCATGGGCACAGCGGATTTGGTTTTCAGTAGGTTTACATGGTACTGTACCTGATGGAAAACTGCTATGAATCCGCAGCAGCCAATCCGCTGCGGATCCACAGCCAAATCCGCACCATGTGTGCACATAGTCTAATCTAACCCTAACTCTAGTTCTAACCCTAATTCTAACCCTAACCCTAGCCCTAACCCTAACACTAGTGGGGGCAGAAAAAAAAAATATATATTTTCTTTATTTTTATTATTGTCCCTACCTGTGGGGGTGATAAAGGGGAGGTTCATTTACTATTTTTTTTATTTTGATCACTGTGATAGGTTTTATCACAGTGATCAAAATGTACCTGGAACGAATCTGCCAGCTGGCAGATTCGGCGGGCGCACTGCGCATGCGCCCGCCATTTTGGAAGATGGCGGCGCCCATGAAGAAGACGGACGGACACCGCGAGGCTCGGTAAGTATGAGGGGGGGGGAGATCGGAGCACGGGGGGGATCGGAGCACGGGGGGAGCGGACAGGAAGACGGAGGGGAGCGGACCACAGTACGGGGCAGAAAGGAGGACTGGGGAGGCAATCCGTGGCTGTGGGGGGCAGATTAGGTTCTCCAGCCATGGCCGATGATATTGCAGCATCGGCCATGGCGGGATTGTAATATTTCACCATTTTCATAGGTGAAATATTACAAATAGCTCTGATTGGCTGTTGAAAGTGAAACAGCCAATCAGAGCAATCGTAGCCACGGGGGGGTGAAGCAACCCCCCCTGGGCTGAAGTACCACTCCCCCTGTCCCTGCAAATCAGGTGAAATCCTTTTCACCCGATCTGCAGGGACGCGATCATTCCATGACGCCACATAGGCGTCACAGGTCGGATTGGCACCGACTTTCATGACGCCTATGTGGCGTTAAAGGTCGGGAAGGGGTTAATATAAGGCCCGCGCACAATAATTCTAGTGACATCCAGTATAAACACTCATTTATATTTCTCATTCCTCTCATTGGGGACAAAGAACCATGGGGTAGGCTGCTGCCACCTAGAGGCTAACACTATTATTGCATCTGAATACCATTGGCTCCTCCCCAGCAGACTGTACCTCACCTGCTGGTGTCAAGCTTCCTCACTTTTTTGCAGTGTCTGTTTCAGACCTGTCTTAGGTTCCAGCAGTCTTGTTATCATCACAGACACAATAACAATGATTAATTTTACGTATCTGATATATGAAGATTTAGAAGTCTTTTATCATATATATTTATTTATTTTCAGGCATGGTTACATGCGAGGAGCCTAATAATCGCCTGGACAAGTTTGTCGGGACACTTTGCTGGAGAGGATCGAGTTACCCCTTGGATGCAGATAAAATCCTCCTGCGAGGTTGTACCATCCGCAACACAATGTATTGCCACGGCCTCGTACTTTTTGCAGGTAAAATGCCTGATGACCTCGCTGATCAATAATAAAGGCATAGTAATTCATTTTTTATTATCTAGCACTGGTATCTCTTGGGATATTTTTTTATGAAGTTTTTGATAAAACATCTTTGTGTTTTAATTATTTTTGTATCCCCCCCCCCAAGGCGCGGACACAAAAATAATGCGGAATAGTGGGAAAACCCGACTGAAAAGAACAAAAATTGATTATCTGATGAACTATATGGTCTACACGGTAAGATTTAAAAGTACAAATATTAAAGCACTTTTATATCTTGTGATGTTACTGTTTATTCCATGTGGGGACCACTTTTTATGGACTTTTTTTTTTTCTTTTTTATTCCTGCTTATATGCATATAATTAGGGCTGAAAATCACTTTTGCAATTGGATTTAACTAGAAATTTTGCACCGTTTTGGCTATTACAAATTTTTTTGTTGCACATTCAACTACGATGTGGTTTGCGGCCATTAATTAGCACAGACAAAATTGTTATAAACTGTCTCTGCGAGCTCACTGATGGATAGTCAGTTTACTCATTCTGCTGTCAACAATAGATGCAACGCAAACTGTGTCAAATCTTTACTGAAGCCCAATTGCAAACATTTGGACCCTGATTACATGCACTTATTGGGGAAAAAAAAATACAAATAATAATAAGTCCCCAAAAATGGACAATTCTTTTAAATACCATGTTTAGAGAGCTTCCTCTAGTGGTGGTGATCACTAATAACAGTCACAATAGTAATGCTTACAGTATATAGGAAGATACAAATGGCACACTGTAATGATTTCTCTCCATTAGATATTTGTTCTCCTCATCCTGGCGTCGGCCGGACTTGCTATTGGTCAAACATTCTGGGACGCGAAACTGGGTCAAGCTAATATGTCTTGGTATCTGTACGATGGGAAGGATTACGCCCCGTCATACCGAGGCTTCCTGGCTTTTTGGGGTTACATCATTGTTCTGAACACCATGGTGCCCATTTCTCTTTACGTGAGGTGAGACCCTTCTTACTACCATTATACCCTTGATCATGAATGTGGCGTGCGCCAGAGTCAGAAAATGTAGAAAAGGCGAACGTCCTCTCTAGTCTATGCCACTTTTTGGCATGAACTATAGGGA
Organism: Ranitomeya variabilis; assembly: GCF_051348905.1. Taxonomy (NCBI): domain Eukaryota; kingdom Metazoa; phylum Chordata; class Amphibia; order Anura; family Dendrobatidae; genus Ranitomeya; species Ranitomeya variabilis. The sequence goes on along the minus strand of NC_135232.1, from coordinate 42,491,288 downwards.
ATCTGTCAGTCCACGCTAAGCCTTCCCTCTCTTCGGTGATGTATTGCACACTTTTTCCAAAAATTGCAAAAAATGTGTAATTTTCATACCCCTGTTTTTTTTGGCATAAACTAATATTTCCCCACCCCCAAACCCACACTTTGGGCCCCGACTCTTTAATTGGCCTAAAGGTCTAATTTCATTTTCATGGACGACAATGCTCCATCTCATCGAGGTGGCCTCATAGAGAAAGACGGCTTGAGACTGGGGGTCCTCAAAGTGCCGTGATTACGGACCGTGGACACGCACCCTTTAAAAGAGCGGGTCGCCATGTCTCAGTAGACAGTAGCTTCACTTGTGAGGAGCAGGAGACGTCATTGTCAGCTGCAATGGATGCTGAAGGCCGCATGACAGATTGAGACAGACATTTTTTCTGGGGTATACTACCGCTGTTGTTGGCTTTTGTTTCAATAAATTGTTTAAGATGAGGAAATCACCATTACTGCTTCTACTTAATGCCCCGACTGTCATGACAAAACATCACTGTAGCGGGAACATTTTCCATTTTCCATAAATTTTGTCTGAAAGCCAAATATCCCTAACTTTCTGTGAGTAGTGTATGTTTATGTCTACTCCAGTCTTTCTTGAAGGACCTGTACATGTGAGCTACCCTGGCTTATTGCCACCCCCAACATATAGGTATATAGCTGCCAGCTATAATACAGATAGTGACAACTACTGTATATGATGGTCTGAATCCATACAAGGTTTCCATGACAACGCAGCTCCTGCACAAATCCATAGGCTCCAAATGGTCCAGTGCCCCCATATTAAGCCCCAAAGAGGACCAAAATGTCTGAATGTTTTGTTGATCACATGAATATATATTCTTTAATATATCCTCCCCTACAGCACTTAGGCTACAATGTTCTGCTCCTGTTAGATATAGGAGACATAAAATATTTTTACATATGGGACTGCAATAATCTCCCTTAATGACTAGAGGTCATGTTTTCAGAATCTATCAGTGCTGCAGCCTCAGGCTGAAGGCCTGTAACATCAGTCAATCACATCACAGAATCTTTCAGTGGTGCAGCCTCAGGCTCTAGGCCTGTAACATCAGTCAATTACCTCATAGAATCTCTCAGTAGTGCAGCCTCAGGCTTTAGGCCTGTAACATCAGTCAATTACCTCACAGAATCTCTCAGTGGTGCAGTCTCTGGCTCTAGGCCTGTAACATCAGCATACCTCCCAACCGTCCCGATTTCAGCGGGACAGTCCCGCTTTGGCAGCGGGGTCCCGCTGTCCCGCTTCGGGCATTTAAAATCCCGAATTTGCGGCCGCCGGTGAAGCCCCGCCCACTTCCGGGACGTAGAGAGAGCCCGATTAGTAAAAGTCAGAGTCCGGGACAGCGCGTTCGTGTGTGACAGCGAAGACAGCCAATCAGGCTCTGGGAACATGACTGACCACGCCCCATCTGCCAGGCGCTCTCCAGCTTTACCTTCTGAGTGACGGATTCATCGCATCAATGAGCACACGACTTGGGAAAGCCCGCCCCCTGGGCGTTACCACGGCAACAAGACTGAAGGGAGCGGCGCAGCCGGGAAGAGGTGAGAGAGGGCCTGGGGATGTAGGAATGGGTTAAATCCGGGTCACTTATTACTGGGGTGCCGTGCGGTCCTGGGCAGAGATGTCCGGCGGGTGGTGCACAGGGCCCCGCCTGGTTGCCGGGAGGATGGAGCGTGGCCAGGACGAGGCGTGTGAACGCGGCTCTGTGTGGTGTCCGGGGATCGCACCCGGCTCTGTAATTGGCGCAGTCTGTGGTGAAGGGGTCTGTGTCTGCGGAGGGGGCATGGGAAGGGTTAACGGATTAACACGTCCGCCGCCGGAGGCCACACATGGGAAGTCCGGGAAAGTCTGGGCAGAGGACCATTCCCCAATAACCCAGGGGGCAGGGCGACCCCCGGCCATCCGGGCACCTGTGTGGTAGCTGTCACCTGCCCAGTGACATGGGGGAGCTCCTGGCACTCCAGGACTTAGAGGGGCTGCCCGCCATATGGAGACCCCTTCTCAGAAGCTGTAGACCCATGTAAGATACAGACCCCCCTTGTAGCCTCATTGGCGCCGCTCCAGTATTGGGGTGTTCATGCGACATAATCGGGGGCTGCAGTGGTCACGCCGTGAGTTTCATCCCAGGGACGTGTGAGCGCTGCAGCCAATCGGGACCACATTTTTTTTTAGTAGAGATCTGAGAAACCCAGTGTAGGAACCATATGTAAATCACGCTGGCAGTGCACTGGGGTGTGTCAGTGGCCTGCTTCATCCACACCCCCAGTGCACATCCAGCCTGATTTACATACGGCTCCTACACTGGATCTCTACATGAAAGGTACCATTTCTATTGGCCACAAGACCCCAGTAAGGCCAGGAGGCCAAGGTATCTGACCTCTGGACTCAAATAGCAAAACCTCTGGATCTGAAGACCCTCTTACTTATATCTGTGCTGTACCCTTCCTCTGACTAAATCGACAACTGGGCGTTATCAGAAAGATGTGTCCCTACACAGTCAGCTCTGATTGGACGTCGGACTGTGTGGTCACGCCCCTAACTGACCACTAGCTGTACTGCTGTGTGCTCTGTTGTCCTGCAGCGCCTCCACAGGGGAAGTGAAGCATTACACAGTGCCTATTGATACCAGTGGATTACTGACTACCATTTATTAGCTCAAAATTCCGTATTAGGTTGCGGCCAATGGCCATTGTACAGTATGGAGCGTCGTGTGTGGCCATATTTTTTTGTTCATAATTATTGTTAACGAAACATTGTGATCAGAAGTGCTAAATGGGTGTGGTTGGGGCGTGGCTAGTTGTGAAATGGGTGTGGCCTAAAATTTGCCGCGGCACGCTACGCGCGCCGCTGACTTTGTCCCTCTTTCCCTTCCCCTAAAGTTGGGAGGTATGCATCAGTCAATCACATCACAGAATCTCTCAGTGGTGCAGTCTCTGGCTCTAGGCCTGTAACATCAGTCAATCACATCACAGAATCTCTCAGTGGTGCAGCCTCAGGCTTTAGGCCTGTAACATCAGTCAATTACCTCACAGAATCTCTCAGTAGTGCAGCCTCAGGCTGTAGGCCTGTACCATCAGTCAATCACATCACAGAATCTCTCTGATGAGGTGGTCTCTTAATTTTTGCCAGAGCTGTATGTAATAAAGACGTATATTACGTTGATTCTCAGAGCTTACTTGTAGGGCTGCTTTAGCCCCGCAGATAAAATTTGATGAAAAATAAGTGAAGGATCATATTCATAGCACAAAGTTAATACCATAGGTTAGGAAAAACATATTTTGCAAATCTGAACACTTCATGTTACAAAAATGTGCAAGCCTATACTAATCTTAATTACGTTATAGACACACACAACAATTTCCTCTTTGTCAGTCTCCAGCTGTAAAACAGAGCCAGTAGTAAATTCACTACCGTCTAAATATGAGATGACTCTGCTGAAACTGTCCCAGTCTGTACAGCAAAGCTGACAAGTGAGCTACAGAGAGTGTCAGCCTATTGTGTGTCCATGGCTTCTGATTATAATTGAAATAATAACACAGATGTGAACACTGTCTAACATTTGTCAAAATGATAATGCTGTACAGCACTGCCACCACCATCCACAAAAAAGCTCCATTCTGCACAATGCATGACTGTATCTGTGTCCCTTTTTCAGGGGCAACTGATGGGCCCTGTGTGACTACGCCAGAACATACCCCATATAGTGAAATATATTAACTTTTTACTTGCTTACATCAAGATTCTATAAATATATATATTTCCAAAATGCGTGGGATGTTTTTTGTTTTTTTGTTCATTACATTTAGGAAACCTTTGCGCTGATATTTCCCGAACTCTATTTTATGTTTTTAGTGTGGAAGTGATTCGTTTGGGCCAGAGCTACTTCATAAACTGGGACCTGCAGATGTACCACGGGGAGAAGGACACGCCGGCCAAAGCCAGGACCACAACCCTGAACGAGCAGCTGGGACAAATCCAGTATATCTTCTCCGACAAAACTGGGACATTGACCCAGAACGTCATGACCTTCAAGAAATGCACAATTAACGGCGAAACCTACGGTGAGTTCCTAGGAGCGCTGAACCGGATGTCAGATTATGTACAGGTTCTTTGTATTTAACAGATAGAGCTCGTACCTATCCTAGTCTAGGAGTCTGTTCACATGGCCGTGTATTTTTCCTGACCAAGTGGTGCACACTAACGGATCAAAGTCGTCAATTAAAATCTATGGGTCCGTGAAATAATCGGCTAGCACTCTGATGCCGTCCATGTGCTTTCCACTTTTCACTGTATAGGTTTATGCGTCTTTTTCATACAGATTCCACCTGAAACACACCTAACAAAGGGCTAAAAAGAAGGAAAATATTCACGGCAATGTAAAAACAATCTGCTGTTCATCTGTTCCGTCTTTTTGTAACTTCTAGCTTCGAAAGCCGTAAAGCGGCTAAAAGAAGTGACCTGACCGATCTTCCTTTATATGTAAAGTAAAATAAATAAATATATATATATATATATATATATATATATATATATATATATATATGTATTTAAAACCACTAAAATGACAACCAAGAAAACACCAAGAAAAGAACAGATGGCGTTTTCCCAAAGTGTCTTCTGCTTAATAAAACTATGCTGGTACACCAACAACTAAAAGATGCCGTAGAAGTGTCCTGACCGTTCTTCCATTATATGTAAAGTTAAAATTTAAAAAAAAAAAAAAAAAAGTAGTTAAAACCACCCTTTGATAGGAGAAGATTGAGAAACTGCCATCTTTTTATTTTATTTTTATTTTTTTTACCCTCCGTTTTTTCTTTTTTTTGCTTAATGACTTGCTGATGAAACTAACCCAAAGCATTGGCAAAACCAATGGTCAGGTTTTTTTTGTGCACATGAGCAAAATCTCTGATATCTGAATGATCCCCTCTCCCTTAACTAATATAAAAAAAATCTAAAAAAAAAAAAAATCTAAATCTCCATATAAAACCTCCACAGTGGCCTTTTTTATTGTCACTTTACAGTAGAGTAGGAAAATCCGTAAAATTTGGATGATAACTTTATAGAATTTGGTTTTAGGTGAACAAAGACAAGAAGCTGGAAACAAGTCTACTTATAACGAGGTACGTCATCCCCTTTTTCCAATTTTTAACAGATATTTGTGAATTTCCTGCCAATTATTCTGTTGAAGAACCTTTAGGTCAACCCACCTAAGCCTAAAATGGCTGATAACAGGGAGCTAAACATTGTAGAAAGTAGAAAACTGATCATATGTAGTGATGATGAGCAAATGTGCTTGGATAAGGTGTTATCTGAGCATGCTCAGGTGCTAACTGAGCGTCTTCGACGTGCTCAAAAAATATCGAGTCCCCGCGGCTGCATGTCTCGTGGCTGTTCAACAGTCACAACACATGCTGGGATAGCCTAAAAATAGGGAATCCCGACGTGTTGCAGCTGTCGAACAACCGCGAGACATCCAGCCGCAGGGACTCTGACATATTTTTCAAGCACGTTGAAGACGCTCAGATAGCACCCGAGCATGCTGAGATACCACCCTATCCCAGCACGTTCATCACTAATCATATGTTTTCTCATTTTGCTTTTAGAAGAAACTTTTTAGCAATTCTATAAAGTTCTATGTGTTCCAGCAACTTCATAAGGTCCACACCCCCCTCCCCAGGTCAGAGGTTTATGGCAAGAACCTGATATGGGTTCCTATCTCTCTTCTCCTGAACCATCTTCCAAGCCGATTTCTGACCAGTTGAACTTTGTAAGTGATTCATGACCTCATCATAGTTCAGGAGATTCAAGATAAGGATTACAGACTTCATAAAATGAGTGAATCTGTCAGTGAGCTCGTCCTGACCACAATCTATGTACAGATGGAGGATGTGGAGCCCAAAAAGTGCAAAAATATTATAAGGCCATATTGAAAATTTTTTTTAGACATAAATGTATTCATTTAGGTAAAGGACAAAAGAAAAATGTATTTTTAAATGTGGCATATCGTCTTGGTTTTTGACCTGCAGGATGTAGACTTTGGCTGGAATCCTTTGGCCGACCCAAAATTTACATTTGGAGACCATTATCTGATTGACCAAATCCGGTCAGGGAAAGATCCCAACGTTCGCCTGTTTTTCAAGCTACTCGGCTTGTGCCATACAGTAATGATGGAGAGGACGGAGGGTAGGTTCCGCTCTTTGTTTTTGGCAAATGTGACTTTTGTTCATCTTTCTTAGAAAAATTTTGTGCATTGATTTCTTCCATCTTGATTCTAGGTGGTGAACTAGTCTACCAGGCGGCATCTCCGGATGAAGGGGCATTGGTAACTGCTGCCAGGAATTTTGGCTTTGTGTTTCTATCCAGAACCCAGAGTACTATTACTATTAGTGAACTTGAGAAAGAAGTCACCTACGAAGTTCTTGGTATTCTGGATTTTAACAGTGACCGAAAGCGCATGTCTGTTATAGGTAAGCTTCTGGCTTTTCGCTCACATGTAGACTTATTCCAAATTCCCTCCATAGCCATAAAGTTAAAGGGAACCTGTCACCACGTTTTTGGAAGATGGGATAAAAATAGCGTTAAATAGGGGCAGAGGTGGGCATTACATTAGTGTGTTTGTTATGCGTTTATTACCCACCTAAGTTGCCGAAATACCTTTGCAAAGTCTCCGTTTTCGCCTGTCAATCAGGCTGGTCTTGTCAAAAGGGCGTTGTCTTCCCCCAGATTTTGCGTAGTTTTCCGTTGGTGGCGTAGTGGTGTGCGCATGCCCAAGGTCCCGAATCCTCTGCCAGGGGATTTAAAAGAGCGCGCTGTTCGTTTTCATTTGTGATCGGTGGGCGCGGCCATCTTCCTTTGGCCGCGCGTGCGCAGAAGCGGCGCTCTGCTGGCCGCGGCTTCAGGAAAATGGCCGCCGCGATATCCATCTGCGCACGCGCGGCATCCCGCGGCCATTTTCCTGAAGCCGCGGCCAGCAGAGCGCCGCTTCTGCGCACGCGCGGCCAAAGGAAGATGGCCGCGCCCACCGATCACCAATGAAAACGAACAGCGCGCTCTTTTAAATCCCCTGGCAGAGGATTCAGGACTTTGGGCATGCGCACACCACTACGCCACCAACGGAAAACTACGCAAAATCTGGGGGAAGACAAGACGCCCTTTTGACCAGACCAGCCTGATTGACAGGCGAAAACGGAGACTTTGCAAAGGTATTTCGGCAACTTAGGTGGGTAATAAACGCATAACAAACACACTAATGTAACGCCCACCTCTGCCCCTATTTAACGCTATTTTTATCCCATCTTCCAAAAACGTGGTGACAGGTTCCCTTTAAATGGTCCAATTCTGGCTTCCTACAGTCACCACAAGAGGGAGCAATGGAGCTTACTGCATACTTACTTTGTCAACACAAAGCAGTTAGCTCCCCTTAGTGGTGGCTGTGGACATGCAGAATGTTATCACTATGCTTATGGAGGATATTTTGAGTTCTGAATTGGAGAAATTATCATCCAACTACTAAAATGATTAAGAAAATAATCACCTTTAAAATTTAGGTATCTTTTAGATCAAAGTGTGGATATTAGTGATGAGCGGAATCAGCTGAAATCCAAATTCGGCAATTCACTTGAATTGGGCCAGGAAATTCAATTTTCATCTAATGTGTCTTATTATGAACCAAGAGCATAATAAACATTATTAAAAAAAATAAATATATATTTTAATATTTTTATACTCTCTTCACCTGTCCCTCCGCTGTGGCTGGTGTTCAGATCTTCAGTCTTCACCAGCGGTAAATGGGCATCTGTGATTCACAGCGTGACGTCAGGAGTCAGGACATCACGCTGTGCCTTGACAGTCGCTGGTAAGTCTACGTTCACACTAGCGTTGTGCGCCGCTGCGTCGGCGACGCAACGCACAACGCACGCAAAAACGCGTCAAAACGCACGCAAAAACGCTGCGTTTTGCGACGCATGCGTCGGTTTTTGCCGAAAATCGGACGCAAGAAAAATGCAACTTGTTGCGTTTTCTTGGTCCGACGCTTGCGGCAAAAAAGACGCATGTGTCGCACAACGCAACAAAAAAAAACGCATGCGTCCCCCATGTTAAGTATAGGGGCGCATGACGCATGCGTCGCCGCTGCGTCGCCGACGCAAACCCGACGCACATTAGCTTAACACTAATGTGAACGTAGCCTAAGACCTTGGGCGTTGCGTGTTGTGCTGTCACACCGTGCGTCACTGGAGAATAGTCAGCGCCAGAAGCTCGGGTGAAGACTGAAGATCTGGTAGTTTTAATGCTGATTGGCTGTGGCAAAATCTGCAGCATGTAAAACATAAAGGGGATGAAAAATAAAAATTAAAGCGCCCCCTCTAGTCCCTGGCTGTGTCGGGTACTGCAAGTAAATACCAGACATGGCCCATGGATAAAGGTAATTATCCATACACAAAGGTGCCCACTGGTCAAACATGAATAAGCCCATTATAAAATTTACTGTTTTGTTTTTTTTGTGATACATTTCAATATATTCAGTTTTATAATTTTTTTTTTCTTCTTGTTACAGTACGGGAGCCAAGTGGGAACATCAGACTGTACTGTAAAGGGGCAGATACGGTTATATATGAGCGTCTGCATCCAAATAATCCCATTAAGGATTCTACGCAGGAGGCTCTGGATGTAAGTTCTGATTGTGGCTGGAAATTACCATATACGAATGTGTAAAAGGGAATTGGGGGATCTATTCAATTTCCTCAGGATCTTTTATTGGTGAGATCCCAATGGCTTAGATAAGAGATTTGACCCCAAATGATCGGCTCGGACCCAATATCAAGTATTCACTTTCCCTGCAGTGCCTCCGCAGGAGAAATGAGGAATTACAGACTTCTCAATAATATGTATAGGCTGTCCTTGTAATTGTGCTCTCCTACTCTTTTCAGATATTTGCCAACGAGACCCTGAGGACGCTTTGTCTATGCTACAAGGACATCAGCCCCGAGGAGTACGTGAGGTGGAATAAAAAATACCAGGAGGCCAGTGTGTCCATCGCTGATCGGGACGAGGCTCTGGATAAAGTGTACGAAGAAATAGAGACCAACTTGGTGGTATGTGCGCCACGGACCTATATACGTACAGATCAATCTGTGTGTGTATATTTGCTGACCCGTCGTCATATTGTCACAGTTACTGGGCGCCACCGCTATTGAGGACAAGCTGCAGGATGGGGTACCACATACCATCTCGAAACTCGCCAAAGCAGATATAAAGATATGGGTGCTTACAGGGGATAAGAAAGGTTAGTAATTTGTACTTCCTATGAGGTGTCCATGCATTAACGGTACATTTTATTTGGGAGGTCACTTTAAAAATTGATTTTGGCGGCCCCATTTAATGACAATTATCCTATTCCTGGCCAACCCCCTCTATAAATATAATATGTGATGAATGTATAATCACCATGGATGCCACCACTGAAGCCCCCAACAAACACGAGAATGGGGGGCCAAAATCCCTCTCTTGTAGTTGGGCACACGCAGTATAACACTGCTGGAGAGACTGGCTCTGTACTTGGGTCTCGGTCAGACTTTGAATGGTGGTCACCAATATCTAGTGTTGCTCATATCCAAATGTCAGACATGGGTGCCCTATTTCTGTGATTCAGGGGGGAGTCCAAAAGATCCTACATTTACTACGTATCCCGTTGAGGGATCAGCCCCCTTCAGACTAAGTGTTTTGAGCATAAACTGAGCAAAAACGCAACCTTTATGAATTTGGAAGAAGTTTTTTTTTTTTAGAAACCTCCAACGATCACCTCTTGCCTCCAAGAGAAGCTGCAGCCAGCGATGCATTTCCTCCACAGCGGCCACTACAGGCGAAATTGGTTATTGCACAGCTTACAGTGTGAGGCGCACGATGCAGATTTAGTGCAGATCTGCAGCATTTTTTTTCTGCTGCAGATCTGCACTGTGATTTACAGTACAATGTAAATCAATGTGAAAAAAAAAAGCTGTGCACATGGTGCAGAAAAATCCACGCAGAAAGGCTGCAGATTTCAAAGAAGTGCATGTCACTTCTTTTGTGCGTTTCTGCAGCGTTTCTGCACCCCTCCATTAATAGAAATCCGCAGTGGTAAAAACGTATCAAAACCGCGCAAAAAACGCACCTGCGTTTTCTGCCAGGAGATGCAGATTTTGTGCAGAAAATTCTGCACCCAAATCTGCAACGTGTGCACACAGCCTTATATTTTCGAGTAATTATTTTAAGTATTTGTATTCTTTTGTTTTGTTTTTTAGAAACTGCAGAAAATATCGGCTTCGCCTGTGAGCTTTTAACGGATGAGACAAAGATTTGCTACGGAGAGGACATTAAGTAAGTGGAAGCGCCAGAATATAGAATTCTATGTGATAGGAACTGGATTTATTTGGAAATTCTCCATGTATCCACTGAGCTGTGCCAAAGGGGGTTCATCCTTCTAAAAAGCCCTTTTATTCTTGCGATCAGGTCATCCCAGCAGACTTCACTTGCATCTGTGCATCAAAGTTAGATTTCCCCTTGAATAAGTGGAGACACCGCGAAAAGTAACTTTATATAAGGATCAACACTATCTAGCTCCTGATATTACATTAACAGACCTTATTCCCACATCTCGGGAGTTATACTCTTTACTGCCATATAATAATATCCCACAAGCCAAATCTCTGCTACTAATGTTTCCCCCCAGCGCACTCCTGCACACGAGGATGGAAAACCAGAAGAACCGGCGAGGAGGCAACCCAGGAGCAAGTGCGGCTAACCCCAATCCCTTCTTCCAAACCGATGAGAAACGTTCTCTAATCCTGACCGGTTCTTGGTTGGTATGTCACCAATTATATTATATAAAACTAGATGGCAGCCCGATTCTAAAGAATCGGGAGTCTAGAATCCATATATACTTTATTTATTCAAATGTAAGAATAATACAATTAATAAATAATAGTAAGAAAGAACAAAAAATGGCTGCACTCACCAGCTCTTGACAATTCTTGTTATTTAAGGTACAGTTACACAGGATCCATGAACATGCTTATGAGGGGAGTGATGAAAGACATCAGACAACAACTTTGCGTGTTGTGGCAAATGCCACAACAACGGTTCTTTGCTTAAGAACAATAATGTAAATAATAAATAATATGTATCAATAACTATGTATATTGGTATGTTCTATGACATTTTAAAATATTTCATTATTATGTGGAAAAGCTCTTAGTACCTATACTGGCGCATACTTGTGTGCCCATCAGGTATTTTCACAGTAAAATTTTCACAGGTGGGGCCCCTCGTCCTCCGATTTGGTGGGCGGGGACCCTCGTCCTCCGATTTGGTGGGCGGGGACCCTCGGCCTCCAATTTGGTGGGCGGGGACCCTCGGCCTCCAATTTGGTGGGCGGGGACCCTCGGCCTCCGATTTGGTGGGTGGGGACCCTCGGCCTCCGATTTGGTGGGCGGGGCCCCTCGGCCTCCGATGTGGTGGGCGGGGCCCCTCGGCCTCCGATGTGGTGGGCGGGGCCCCTCGGCCTCCGATGTGGTGGGCGGGGCTCCTCGGCCTCCGATTTGGTTGGCGGGGCCCCTCGGCCTCCGATTTGGTTGGCGGGGCCCCTCGGCCTCCGATTTGGTGGGCGGGGACTCTCTGCCTCCGATTTGGTGGGCGGGGACCCTCGGCCTCCGATTTGGTGGGCGGGGACCCTCGGCCTCCGATTTGGTGGGCGGGGACCCTCGGCCTCCGATTTGGTGGTCGGGGACCCTCGGCCTCCGCTTTGGTGGGCGGGGCCCCTCTGCCTCCGATTTGGTGGGCGGGGTCCCTCTGCCTCCGATTTGGTGTGCGGGGACCCTCGGCCTCCGCTTTGGTGGGCGGGGCCCCTCGGCCTTCGATTTGGTGGGCGGGGCCCCTCGGCCTCCGATTTGGTGGGCGGGGACCCTCGGCCTCCGATTTGGTGGGCGGGGACCCTCGGCCTCCGATTTGGTGGGCGGGGACCCTCGGCCTCCGATTTGGTGGGCGGGGACCCTCGGCCTCCGATGTGGTGGGCGGGGCCCCTCGGCCTCCGCTTTGGTGGGCGGGGCCGGGCCCCTCGGCCTCCGCTTTGGTGGGCGGGGCCGCTCGGCCTTCGATTTGGTGGGCGGGCCTCCTCGGCCTCCGATTTGGTTGGCGGGGCCCCTCGGCCTCCGATTTGGTTGGCGGGGCCCCTCGGCCTCTGATTTGGTGTGTGCTCTGCCTGGGGCCACTGTGCTCTGCCTGGGGCCCCATATGCTGCCTGGGGCCCCTGTGCTCTGCCTGGGGCCCCTGTGCTCTGCCTGGGGCCCCTGTGCTCTGCCTGGGGCCACTGTGCTCTGCCTGGGGCCCCATGTTCTGCCTGGGGCCACTGTGCTCTGCCTGGGGCCCCATAAGCTGCCTGGGGCCCCTGTGCTCTTCCTGGGACCACTGTGCTCTGCCTGGGGCCCCATATGCTGCCTGGGGCCCCTGTGCTCTGCCTGGGGCCACTGTGCTCTGCCTGGGGCCCCATATGCTGCCTGGGGCCCCTGTGCTCTGCCTGGGGCCACTGTGCTCTGCCTGGGGCCCCATATGCTGCCTGGGGCCACTGCTCTGCCTGGGGCCCCATATGCTGCCTGGGGCCCCTGTGCTCTGCCTGGGGCCCCTGTGCTCTGCCTGGGGCCCCTGTGTTCTGCCTGGGGCCCCTGTGCTCTGCATGGGGCCACTGTGCTCTGCCTGGGGCCCCATATGCTGCCTGGGGCCCCTGTGCTCTGCCTGGGTGTAGGACACTGGTGACGTCACTTATCTCCGGACATTAGCTCCGGACAAAGCCACGGAAGTTGGCACAAATTGCAGGAAGTAGTATTCTAGGCAATTATATATTAGATATATGAAATATTATTATAATAAAAACAATGGATAATAATCTCATGATCGACGCTGGGGGACCAGATGTTTCACAGCTCAATGAGGTAGACCACAAATCAAAAATAGTGTTTGGTGTATGGTAACTTGGTAAGGATTATATACGAGGGATAGCAGGTACAAAGTCTTATGGACGTTTCCTACACAATATGACGCATTATTCCGCACAGTATCCTGCCTCCATACTTTAATCCAGGGCTAGTGAGGCACACTGTCTCATCCTTCTTGGCCACAACCCAGCTTTGAGGCTACAGTCCTGATCAGCAGGTCTCTCCTTGCTCAGCGGTTCTGCATCCTTTTTCTTCCACTACTGGTGTCTTGGAACCCTTACACTTGGGTCCTTCACTGGTCCCATGTACTCAGGTTTGTGACTCAGCGTCATCTCTAAAGACTTCTTCTGAAAGCCACTTTGTCCCTTTTTGGCACTTTTCTTCAGGATCACACTATAGCCCTCATCTTTAGTCTCCTCTCACTCAGGGAGACTCTTGCAAAGCTCTGCTCACTTTACATTCCAGACCCTATCTGACAACGAACATGAACACTGTAACTTTCCTTAACACCAACCCCACCCCTTATGGGCAAGTCCCAAACATTAACTCTATCTTACCCTAATGTCCCCATCAGTCATTTGCCTACCTCCCTGTATTACGTATACGGTATGTTACACTATGAATGACATTATCACATCCTACATTATATATTACCAACATTACCTATAACACTGCTACACTTTATGCAATTTATACTTCATACTACATCACAATAACACATTTCAGCAATGAACTTGTCTCTTCAAGGTGGAAATGTAAGCAGCATGTCGATATCCTTACAACACCATCACACCCCAGCCATCTTGAGCAGAAGCAGTAGTAACTCTAGTGCCCTCAAGTCCTCCCACCTCCTGTACAATGACTGATAACATCTCTATATACAGTAGATAACACAGGATCCACCATTCACAATAGGTGATGTCACAGCTCACCTCCTCCTCCGGTACAATGACTGATAACACCTCTATATACAGTAGATAACACAAGATCCACCATTCACAATAGGTGATATCACAGCTCACCTCCTCCTCCTGTACAATGACTGATAACACCTTTTATATACAGTAGATAACACAGGATCCACCATTCACAATAGGTGATATCACAGCTCACCTCCTCCTCCTGTACAATGACTAATAACACCTCTATATACAGTAGATAACACAAGATCCACCATTCACAATAGGTGATGTCACAGCTCACCTCCTCCTCCTGTACAATGACTGATATCACCTCTATATACAGTAGGTAACACAGGATCCACCATTCATAATAGGAGATATCACAGCTCACCTCCTCCTCCTGTATAATGACTGATAACACCTCTATATACAGTAGATAACACAGGATCCACCATTCACAATAGGTGATGTCACAGCTCACCTCCTCCTCCTGTACAATGACTGATAACATCTCACGTCCTGACAATGAGGTCTATAACGTGACTGTCTCCTTTTACAAACAGAATGAAATTCTTCTAGAAAAGAAGAAAAAAAGGAAGAAGCGGCTGAAGCTGAAATTTCCCAGAACGGCCGAAGAAAAGCAAAAGGATTTGGAAGAGAAAAGGAAGACCTATGTCTTAAAGGAACAGCGACAGAAGAACTTTGTGGACCTGGCGTGCGAGTGCAGCTCTGTCATCTGCTGCAGGGTGACTCCGAAGCAGAAAGCCATGGTGGTGGAGCTGGTGAAGAAGTACAAGAAGGCCGTCACCTTGGCTATCGGAGACGGCGCAAACGATGTCAACATGATTAAAAGTAAGATGTGATCAGGAGGGAGTAATCGGAGGTCCGTTTTTCCGATAAAGCAGTCACTATCGGGAGCTCATTCCATATCGTCTTTTCTTACAGCTCCTCTATTGTTCCTCCTGGAAACGTATGACTGTTATCAGTTGGGGATTTGATTCTGCATATTTTAAACAATGACACTTGCCAGACTGTGTAAGGACATGGGGAGTTGTCAGACAGAGTTGTTAGATTTATTCACAACTTTCCAGGAAGAATAACAGAGGGGGCGGCCCATGCAGCGTCTTATGGGATGGGGATGTGCAGCTGACCGTGTGAGGCTTTCTCGTCACCCATGTCTTGTTTTTCTGTCTGGCAGCTGCCCATATAGGAGTGGGTATAAGCGGGCAGGAGGGGATGCAGGCCGTCATGTCCAGCGACTACTCCTTCGCTCAGTTCCGATACCTCCAGAGACTCATCCTGGTCCACGGCCGCTGGTCGTACATCCGCATGTGCAAGTTCCTGAGCTTTTTCTTCTACAAGAACTTCGCCTTTACATTGGTTCATTTCTGGTATTCGTTCTTCAATGGATTCTCCGCTCAGGTACGGTTCCTTATTTCCGCTGCGTACATTCTCAATCTCAATTTTCTTTAAGGGCTTGTACAGGATTGAAGAAGAAAAACAAAACATGGTTTTCTTCAAGAAACTTGTATAGGAGCAGAATGGACATCATAGAACTGAGCTGCAGTACTGCACGCAACCTGAGAGCAAGTGTGGCGCTATTTGTGAAAGAGAAATTACCAAAAAAAAATAAAACACAGTAGTTTGACAATAAATGGCTTCACCCAACCACTAACCATGAGTGGAGAAAACGTTTAAGCGTTATGATTCATATTCTCTGTAAAAAGGCCAAGAAAGCAAAAATTCTGCAGCCGAGGTATAGTTTTTCTACACCTCTGCATAAATTTGCAAACCTATCAGTCCAAATCATCTAGTGCACAATAAATAGCCACTAAAGGAACATGCAAGTATTATGGCATATATACGCAGATGTCAAAATTTTGAATCTACAAAGTACAGAGTTAGTCTCAATAATTACTACAAGACTGTGTGCATGTATTAATACACTAAGACACAGATCGTGCCATTAAAGTGCCCAAGTTTAGAGTCCGATAGATAAAAGTGCATAGCCCAAATTCTGGTGAGTATACAATATATGTATACACTCACTGACTTCAAACCATTGGAAGCGCTATATAGACATACAATACGCTATATAATTACCGTATCATTAGTGTAGATTCATATAATGCCATGAACAGTTTACCTGGGTAAATGTGATGATGGTAGCAGCTGCGTCCATCACCCGACGCGCGTTTCACCTATCTTCTTCTGAAATCTTATCCTATCTTTACATTTTTTTTTATATATAGGTTATCTTCATATATGCATAAAATACAAAAATATATATATATGTGTATGTATATATGTGTGTGTATATATATATATATGTGTGTATATATATATATATATATATATATATTATATAATATACGCACACACACTATATTCTGATTTCTGCATAGATATGGCTAAGCTCAGCCTGGAATCTCCATTTTGGAATAAATATGTTAGTATTTGTTTTCTGTTACAGATTTGGGTAAAAATGTATACAAAAAAATTGTGATTATTTCCTACAGTATTTTTTTTTATGTAGCCATTAATACATTTTTATTTTCTTTCTAGATTTTAAATTGCTCAACTTTTTTTTTCTAAAATTTATGTTTTGGGTTCAAAACAATTTCACTATTTGGTGTCATTAAATCTTTTGCACCATTTTGGCTTTATTTCTCTATATATTTGCTGGCTGCGGAATGAATTAACTGAGAATCCGTCGGTGAGCTTTTTCCGACTGGGTAATTAAGATGTATTCACACACCAATTTTTGAGGAGTTTTTGCTATAAAATCCCCTTCAAAAACTGTTTAATAGAGTTCGGAAAGCTCTTACTATTAATTTCGAATGGGAAATCCACCATGCTGTCCTCCATATGAGACGTTTTTCATATACATAGTGTTTTTTTTTTGTTTGTTTTTGTCCTTGATGTGGTTAAGAAAAACATCTGGTGGGAATAAAGTTCATACATGTAATGTCTTTGAAGCAGCTACTGATGTAATCTGCTCCAAAATAGGAATTGTCCAATGAAAAGGCTGCAACTCTTCTGACAAAATAAAAAATAAAAAAAAACTCTTTTGAAACTTCTGCTGTAGAAAAGACAAAATATTCCCCAAAAAAGGAGACTTTCCTGAAGCAGTTTCTACTTAAAAGAATAAAAAAACTCATTTTTGAAAGCCTAAAAAATAAAACTCTTGGTCTCTCTTATCTGTCTTTTTCTGAACTCTTCATGCTGATTTATGACCACATCAAAATTGAGTTCAACTTTTCACATTCTCTGTGGTCATAATCTGCCCAAGTGGAGCTCAGGAAAAGACAGATAAATGTATATGAGAATGAGCTCCCTGACAGACTTTCAGAAAAAACTGTAAAAGCCAAACTGTGCAAAAGGTTTAATGCAAGTCCAAAATTCATGCATTTAAGGAAAAAAAAACAAAAAAAAAAAACGAAAGTATTCGGAATCACTTGCTAAACAAGCTTAGGTATGCCTTACTATGTCCTCGTGCTTTCTTCCTCCAGACGGTGTATGAAGATTGGTTTATTGCGCTCTACAACGTCCTGTACACCAGCCTCCCAGTCCTTCTTGTTGGCCTCTTGGATCAGGTGAGTCGCACTGGTCTACGCCGGTGCCTGCTATAGCTATAGGATGTCCGTAGACTTTGGATCTCCATCTTCATGAACCATCTATAAGATGTGTCCACCCGTCTGATCGGTTCCTCCTTCCAGGACGTCAGTGATAAGCTCAGTCTGCGCTTCCCACGTCTGTATATCCCCGGCCAAAAAGATCTGTTGTTCAACTACAAGAAGTTCTTCCTGAGCCTGTTCCATGGCGTGGTGACCTCCCTCATCATCTTCTTCATCCCATACGGAGCCTTCTTGCTAACCATGGGGCAGGATGGGGAGGCACCATCAGATTACCAGTCATTCGCCGTGACGACTTCCACGGCTCTGATCATCACTGTCAATTTTCAGGTAAAGGGGAGAACATAAATGGAAACGTACCTGTAAGCTTTTTTTGGTCCTCAGGGGAGGACACCTGCTTTTTTTTGGCCTTGGATTGGTGGTAGTCCTTTTTTTTTTTTTTTTCATCTGTGTGGAGGGATAGTGGGTGGCAAAGGAGCACCTTCTTTTTGGTGCCCCGTGAGTGGTTTATCACCTGCTTTTTGGGGTCTAGTGGGTGGGGAAACTGATTTTTTGGAAACTGTGGGAGGGGCCTGCTTTTTTGGGGCTCTGGGTGGTTGGAGCTTTTTTCAAGCTTTGGGGGATGGGGAGGCGCCTACTTTTTTTTTTTCCTCGAATGGACGGGGTGGTGTTGGAGGAGTACCATTTTTTTTTTTTTTTGGTGTCCTTTGAGTGGGGTAGTACCTGCTTTGAGGGACTGTAGTAGGGGGGCCAGCTTTTTTGAGCCTTGGGGTGGTCGGAGGGTTGTCTGCTTTTTCCTAGCGTTTGGGGAAACGCCTTTTTTTTGTTTGTTTTTGTTTTTCATCAAGGAGATGGGGTGGTGTTGGTGGAGTACCTTCTTTTTGGTGCCCCTTAGGTGGGGTAGCACCTACTTTTTGTGGCCTTGTGGGGGGGAGGGTGTTACTCATTTGCTATAATATGATAAAATCTGCAATCCTTAGTAAAATGTGAGTGTTATGCGTTCTATTTTGCAGATCGGTCTGGACACCTCGTACTGGACCTTTGTGAACGCCTTCTCTGTGTTTGGGAGCATTGCCATCTACTTTGGGATCATGTTTGATCTGCACAGTGCCGGAATCCATGTTCTGTTCCCATCCAAGTTCATATTCACCGGTGAGTCCATCATTACATGTAAGACCGGAGTATCCATTTCATGTAGGACGTATGGTCGCACACAACCATATAGTGGTCCAACAGCCGGGGATTTGGGAGTGGAAGGAGGTATCTGCAAATAGATCTCAAAGACTCTCCAAGGGACATAGTGAGATTTCGATATGCGTTAATTGACCCTTGTTCTCCCATTACAGGAGCAGCGCCCAATGCACTCAGGCAGCCATACCTCTGGCTGACCATAATCCTTACGGTGGCAGTGTGTTTGCTTCCTGTCGTTGCCTTAACGTTTTTTGGCAAGATCTTGCAACCATCAGAAAGCGATAAAGTAAGTATTGAGCCTTCATCTAGAATCCTAAAGGATGGGGGAATGTGACGTGCTACACTAACACACAGATGGGGATGATGACAGCAGCTGGGTAGGAGTCTTATGACCTTGCAGAAGGCAGTGACCTGTCCGATCAAACAGTATATTTATATTATTCTGATGACCTTGCAGAAGGCAGTGACCAGTCCAATCAAACAGTATATTTATATTATTCTGATGACCTTGCAGAAGGCAGTGACCAGTCCGATTAAACAGTATATTTACTGTATATTATTAGGGATAGGGTAGTTGTTGTTTAGTCAGTGCGGGCACTGTCTAATAATGCAGTATTATTATGTTAGTAAGGATAGGGTTGTTTAGACTGAGGGGACACAACACACTTTGTGCAGGAGCCAATGGAGATGATGACCGCAGTAGGTGAGGAGTGTACTGATCTTGTAGCAGGCAGTGACCTATCAATTTGTGACTGTGGGTGAAAATATTTGATGTGGGCAAAGAAATTGCACAGATATGGATAAAACACAAAATGTAGAAATTTGGATGATGAGAAAATTGTCAGCAGAAGAAATCTACTGTGTTGATCTTTTGGGAGGCAGTGACTCTGAGGGCAGTAAGGAAAGACTCTGATTGTGAGTGATGAAAATGGCAGGAGAGGAGTGTGTTGCTTTTGTAGCATGCAGTGACTTCTTTTAGTTGATACGAGTGTCATGGCTTGAATAGAAAGTGAAAACTCTTAATGAGTGACAGCAGATGGAGAAGAGTGTGTTGATCTTACGGGAGAAAGCGACCTGTTTACTCCATTGCTGTAATCTGTTTTAGTCTAAAATGTTGAATAGAGTGCTGACAAACACTTTTTTTTCCCCCCTTTATTCATAGATTCAGAAAAATCGTAAGAAATTTAAGACCGAGGAAGCCCAGTGGAGACCGCGGATCAGCACAATCAGACGGGGCGCTTCTGGCAGACGCTCGGCCTACGCTTTCTCACACCAGAGGGGATATGCTGACCTTATCGCCTCCGGACGCAGTATCCCGAGAAAACGGACTCCAATTAATGCCGTATTTGCAGCCAATGCAGCAGGAACTATGTGATGAATACTTCACGTTGCTTTTTTATGCAGATTCTTGCACATAGGATTTTTGTATATATTTTTATAAAAAAAAAAAAAACATTCCTCACGCTCAGGACTTTTTTTTTTTTTTTTTTTTTAAATACAGACTGTACATGTAACCTGGAGATTATTCTCTTTGTGAACTTTTGGATACCAATTTTTTTTTTCAGTATCCATTTTTCTACAATTAGTTCGTCCACCTTTAGGAGGCGCCAAACGCTGATTTACAGTAATGCAATCTTTCTCCTATAGAGGGCGACGAAGATTCGGACAATTCCTTTAAATGCACGTAAATAAGAAAAGGACTAGCTTTGTATCTCTCATCCGGGGCGCGGGGGGAGGGGGAGACTTTTATTACGAGCACAGAAATCTGTGACAATACTGTTTACGTTTTAGCCTTCGCATTATTTAATATTGTTAATAAATTGTAATAAAAGTGCAGGAAAACTGTTTTATTTTCTCTTTTTTTAATACGTGATTTTCTTAAATGCATTTGGATGAACTTCATCTCCCTAAGCAAGAAAAATATATGATTTTTTGCAGTAAAAGATACATTTCTGGGTGTAGATAGAAGTGCATTATACAGATGGCTCGTATCTTCTCATTTTGGAAACATGTAATGCTTCGTTCTCCCTGCGGAGGCGCTATAGCTGAACTAAACATTTGATGCTTCTGTTTGGAACCCAAAAAAAACAATTTTGTTTTTTTACTGCAGTGCTAATATGAATCCACAGGGGGGCGCTGTTTTTTCTAAAGGCTGACACTTTCTCCTAGTCATGAAAAGCTGCTTTTTATAGTCTGTCTATGGTTACTGACAACAGGGCCGGACTGGCCATAGGGCACTTCTGGCAAATGCCAGAAGGGCCGGTGCCAGTGGTGGGCCGCTCAATCCGCCGCCCCCGCCGTCGCATTCAACTATACCGGCGTATAGACGCCGGTACAGTTGAATGCAATGATGGAGGAGAGCGTCTACAGACGCTCCTCTCCCATCATTCCCCGCTCTGCCTCCAGGGCCGGACTGGCCATAGGGCACTTCTGGCAAATGCCAGAAGGGCCGGTGCCAGTGGTGGGCCGCTCAATCCGCCGCCCCCGCCGTCGCATTCAACTATACCGGCGTATAGACGCCGGTACAGTTGAATGCAATGATGGAGGAGAGCGTCTACAGACGCTCCTCTCCCATCATTCCCCGCTCTGCCTCTGACACTGCGGGTGCGCGATGATGTCATATCATCGCGCACCTGCTGTGTCCCGGGCAGACTGCAGCTGCTGAGACAGGAGCAGGAACCAGGAAGCAACGCTGGGCACGAGGAGAGGTGAGGAGAGTTTTTTTTTTTTTCTGGACTGTGGGGCCATTCTCGGAGGAGGTGAGGGGAGGAAGAGAAGAGATGTGGGCTGTATATAGTTCTCTGTGGGCTGTGCTCTGTGCTGTATACTGCTGTGGGCTGTATATAGTTCTCTGTGGGCTGTGCTCTGTGCTGTATACTGCTGTGGGCTGTATATAGTTCTCTGTGGGCTGTGCTCTGTGCTGTATACTGCTGTGGGCTGTATATAGTTCTCTGTGGGCTGTGCTCTGTGCTGTATACTGCTGTGGGCTGTATATAGTTCTCTGTGGGCTGTGCTCTGTGCTGTATACTGCTGTGGGCTGTATATAGTTCTCTGGGCTGTGCTCTGTGCTGTATACTACTGTGGGCTGTATATAGTTCTCTGTGGGCTGTGCTCTGTGCTGTATACTGCTGTGGGCTGTATATAGTTCTCTGTGGGCTGTGCTCTGTGCTGTATACTGCTGTGGGCTGTATATAGTTCTCTGGGCTGTGCTCTGTGCTGTATACTACTGTGGGCTGTATATAGTTCTCTGTGGGCTGTGCTCTGTGCTGTATACTGCTGTGGGCTGTATATAGTTCTCTGTGGGCTGTGCTCTGTGCTGTATACTGCTGTGGGCTGTATATAGTTCTCTGTGGGCTGTGCTCTGTGCTGTATACTGCTGTGGGCTGTATATAGTTCTCTGTGGGCTGTGCTCTGTGCTGTATACTACTGTGGGCTGTATATAGTACTCTGTGGGCTGTGCTCTGTGCTGTATACTGCTGTGGGCTGTATATAGTTCTCTGTGGGCTGTGCTCTGTGCTGTATACTACTGTGGGCTGTATATAGTACTCTGTGGGCTGTGCTCTGTGCTGTATACTGCTGTGGGCTGTATATAGTTCTCTGTGGGCTGTGCTCTGTGCTGTATACTGCTGTGGGCTGTATATAGTTCTCTGTGGGCTGTGCTCTGTGCTGTATACTGCTGTGGGCTGTATATAGTTCTCTGTGGGCTGTGCTCTGTGCTGTATACTACTGTGGGCTGTATATAGTACTCTGTGGGCTGTGCTCTGTGCTGTATACTGCTGTGGGCTGTATATAGTTCTCTGTGGGCTGTGCTCTGTGCTGTATACTGCTGTGGGCTGTATATAGTTCTCTGTGGGCTGTGCTCTGTGCTGTATACTGCTGTGGGCTGTATATAGTTCTCTGTGGGCTGTGCTCTGTGCTGTATACTACTGTGGGCTGTATATAGTTCTCTGTGGGCTGTGCTCTGTGCTGTATACTACTGTGGGCTGTATATAGCTCTCTGTGGGCTGTGCTCTGTGCTGTATACTACTGTGTGCTCTGTGCTATATATAGTACTCTGTGGGCTGTGCTCTGTGCTGTATACTACTGTGGGCTGTATATAGTTCTCTGTGGGCTGTGCTCTGTGCTGTATACTACTGTGTGCTCTGTGCTATATATAGTACTCTGTGGGCTGTGCTCTGTGCTGTATACTGCTGTGGGCTGTATATAGTTCTCTGTGGGCTGTGCTCTGTGCTCTGTGCTGTATACTGCTGTGGGCTGTATATAGTTCTCTGTGGGCTGTGCTCTGTGCTGTATACTACTGTGGGCTGTATATAGTACTCTGTGGGCTGTGCTCTGTGCTGTATACTGCTGTGGGCTGTATATAGTTCTCTGTGGGCTGTGCTCTGTGCTGTATACTACTGTGGGCTGTATATAGTACTCTGTGGGCTGTGCTCTGTGCTGTATACTGCTGTGGGCTGTATATAGTTCTCTGTGGGCTGTGCTCTGTGCTGTATACTGCTGTGGGCTGTATATAGTTCTCTGTGGGCTGTGCTCTGTGCTGTATACTGCTGTGGGCTGTATATAGTTCTCTGTGGGCTGTGCTCTGTGCTGTATACTACTGTGGGCTGTATATAGTACTCTGTGGGCTGTGCTCTGTGCTGTATACTGCTGTGGGCTGTATATAGTTCTCTGTGGGCTGTGCTCTGTGCTGTATACTGCTGTGGGCTGTATATAGTTCTCTGTGGGCTGTGCTCTGTGCTGTATACTGCTGTGGGCTGTATATAGTTCTCTGTGGGCTGTGCTCTGTGCTGTATACTACTGTGGGCTGTATATAGTTCTCTGTGGGCTGTGCTCTGTGCTGTATACTACTGTGGGCTGTATATAGCTCTCTGTGGGCTGTGCTCTGTGCTGTATACTACTGTGTGCTCTGTGCTATATATAGTACTCTGTGGGCTGTGCTCTGTGCTGTATACTACTGTGGGCTGTATATAGTTCTCTGTGGGCTGTGCTCTGTGCTGTATACTACTGTGTGCTCTGCTATATATAGTACTCTGTGGGCTGTGCTCTGTGCTGTATACTGCTGTGGGCTGTATATAGTTCTCTGTGGGCTGTGCTCTGTGCTCTGTGCTGTATACTGCTGTGGGCTGTATATAGTTCTCTGTGCGCTGTGCTCTGTGCTGTATACTACTGTGGGCTGTATATAGTACTCTGTGGGCTGTGCTCTGTGCTGTATACTGCTGTGGGCTGTATATAGTTCTCTGTGGGCTGTGCTCTGTGCTGTATACTACTGTGGGCTGTATATAGTACTCTGTGGGCTGTGCTCTGTGCTGTATACTACTGTGGGCTGTGCTCTGTGCTGTATACTACTGTGGGCTGTATATAGTACTCTGTGGGCTGTGCTCTGTGCTGTATACTACTGTGGGCTGTATATAGTTATCTGGGCTGTGCTCTGTGCTGTATGCTACTGTGGGCTGTATATAGTTCTCTGTGGGCTGTGCTCTGTGCTGTATATAGTTCTCTGTGGGCTGTGCTCTGTGCTGTATACTACTGTGGGCTGTATATAGTTCTCTGGGCTGTGCTCTGTGCTGTATACTACTGTGGGCTGTATATAGTTCTCTGTGGGCTGTGCTCTGTGCTGTATACTACTGTGTGCTGTATATAGTTCTCTGTGGGCTGTGCTGTATATAGTACTCTGTGGGCTGTGCTGTATATAGTACTCTGTGGGCTGTGCTGTATATAGTACTCTGTGGGCTGTGCTGTGTATAGTACTCTGTGGGCTGTGCTGTATATAGTACTCTGTGGGCTGTGCTGTATATAGTACTCTCTGGGCTGTGCTGTATATAGTACTCTGGGCTGTGCTGTATATAGTACTCTCTGGGCTGTGCTGTATATAGTACTCTCTGGGCTGTGCTTTATATAGTACTCTGGGCTGTGCTGTATATAGTACTCTGGGCTGTGCTTTATATAGTTCTCTGTGGGCTGTGCTGTATATAGTTCTCTGTGGGCTGTGCTGTATATAGTTCTCTGTGGGCTGTGCTGTATATATTACTTTGTGGGCTGTGCTGTGTATATTACTTTGTGGGCTGTGCTGTATATATTACTCTGGGCTGTGCTGTATACTACTGTGTGGACTGTGCTGTATACTTCTACGTGGGCTGTGCTGTATACTACTGTGTGGTCTGTGCTGTATACTACTGTGTGGTCTGTGCTGAATACTGCTGTGTGGGCTGTGTTATCTACTACGCGAGCTGTGCTATAGTATGCAGGCTGTGCTGTATACTATGCGGTTTGTGCTATATAATATGCGGGCTTTGCTATATACTATGGGGAGTATATTATATTCTATGGGGGAGGCCATGTTATGTACTATGTGGCTGTGTTATATACTATTGTGGGGGTATATTATATTCTATGGGGGAGGCTGCGTTATATACTATGGGGGGCTGCATTATATTCTATGGGGGGCTACATTATATATTATGGGGAGGTGGGCTGTATTATATTCTATGGGGGTTACATACTCTGGGGTGGCTGCATTATACTCTGTGGGGTGGCTGCATTATACTCTGGGGTGGCTGCATTATACTCTGGGGTGGCTGCATTATACTCTGGGGTGGCTGCATTATACTATATGTGGGCTGCATTATACTGTATCGAGGACTATGGGGAATACGTTATACTATATGAAGAACTATGGGGTGCATTATACTATGGGAAGTGAATTGTACTACATGGATGACTGTGGCGGTGCATTATACTATATGGAGCACTATGAGGATTGTATTATGCTATATGGAGGACTATGAGGATTGTATTATGCTATATGGAGGACTATGAGGAGTGTATTATACTATGTGGAGGACTGAGCAGTGTATTTTAATATATGGAGGACTATAGGGAGTGTATTATACTATATGGAGGACTATGGAGCACATTATAATATATGGAGGACTATGGGGTGTATTTTACTAAACAAGTAAAATGCTGCATATTCGGATTGTTTTTGCTGGAACAAAAAGCCTTGTTGTCAGCAGCACATTGCCAGTGTAAACTGTAGATGTGCTGCTGAAAACATGATACTGTATGGTGATCTGTTAGTGATCTATTAGTGATCGTTCTGTCTCATCATTATTCCTCAGCTGGTGGAAAGAGGCCGGGAAACAAGCGTTGAAAAACTTCAGTATTGTCGATCAAACTCGTTTAGCGGCCTGAACTCAGCGCACGTAAATACAACAGAAAGGCTTCTGTGTGATGTGCAATATGATAGCATTTGGGGCCCCATTTTAAACTTTACCTAGGGCCCCACTTTGCCTAAAACCGGCCCTGCCTACAAGTGTACAAAGATATTATACAGTCACCATGTGACAAGTGGGCCTGTGTAACTTCAAATGCCAGGGCTGAATTTTAGTCCCAGTCCGGCCCTGACTGACAATGAACTCGCATGGGCAAACTCAGCAGGGAAAACCGGCCAATTGCATTTTTTTTTTTTGCAACATGCATGCGCTGAAAAAAAATAAAAAACTCCCACCCATTACTTGGCATATTTTATACTATTAAAGGGGTTGGAAAGTTATTCCCTTTCCAACCCCTTTAAGGGATTAGAAGATAGATGGCCAACCTCGATATTAGTCCCATTCTTGGCACCCCCAGCTGGAAGCTGTTCGGAGGGTCTGTGGAGGAATCGCATGCTGTTTATACCATGCTATCTACATAGTCACAGCGGAGCAGGGGGTTTAAGCATTGTCCCATAAAACCAATGGTGGCGGCACACCGTCCTTGCCCCTGTTAATGAAAGGTTAAATCAACGTTTCAGAGCCTCTGTGCACTGCGTTTCAATCTCTGATTTATACAGCCGTCTGACTGCTCCCTTAAAGTGTATTTGTCTCCAGATTACTTTAGTAAAGTCATTTTAGACCTGAATAGGTTGGTGTACTTACTTTGAAAATCCATGTCAGAATAACGGAATAATTCTATAAGATGAGCATTTTATGTTTCCATATAAAGAGTGAGAGAAATCATGAGTCCAAGTGTATTCTGTCTCTTCCCACCACGCCTGACTAACAGCTGCAGCTTGTGCTTGGCAGCAGGAGATCTCCGCAGCAGAAGAGACACCGAGGAGATAAGTCAGGCTTTGTGGGGAGAAGTTCAGCAGCAGCAGGGAGGAAAGACATAAGACTTGTCAATCACACTCCGAATGGGGATTTTTCCAGCAGGGAGGAGGAACACTGAAGAGATGAGCTGTCGATCAGGCTTGGTGGGTGAACTGCATCTGAAGCCTCTGTCACTCCAGGTCTATTCCCCACCGGTGCTGTCTCCTGCTGTCTCACTCACAGCCTCTCTGCTGTGTGACTTCATGCAAAGTTGCAGTCAGTCACTAAGTCGGGGGCTATGTGCTGTTTCGGGAATAGAGCTGGAGTGACAGATGCTGAAGAGCTATGGTAGATCTGAAACCTCATATCTATTGGTGAAAGGCCACACAGTAGCCAAAATATAACTTGAATATACTATAATATTGCTCAAAATCTCCTTATCTGGGCAAATTCAAAAAGGCTTTCCTCTTGTTAGTATCCCTTTATTAATAATAATTAATATTGTGTTTGCCTGTTTTACAGCAGGCCGTAAATTAAGTTGTTTTTCTTTACGGCTGAAAAAGGTTATTGCAGTGACCTCTAGAGGTGAATATGAAAAATGCAATGTTTCAGGAATAGTCACAGCAACTTCTTTTTGACACATTTCTGATTTTTTTATACGTCTTAATTTCTGCGGATTGTGCCTTTTTAAGGATTTACGCTTTTCAGATATGACCTGTATCTGTCTTTTAATGTCAGAATAATGGTGACTTGATTGGAGTAGGACTAACTTAGAAAACATTATGGCTGCTTTCTTTCACGAATAGCATCACAGCAGTCTACAGGTTTCATCTGGTAACTGCAGCTATTCTCCATTGAAGTCAATAAGGCTGAGCTGCAATACCACAGATGACCTGTGAACAGGGGTGGTGCTGTTTTTGGCACAAAGCAGCCATATTTATTGAATTCTAAACAAAGGAATATAATTTTTGTGTCCTTCATACGTCTGTATGTCGGGAACCGTGAGATCTGGAACAGTCATGGGACTCCAGACCCAAACACAAGAGCCTCATAGGTATATAGGTGGCTGCGTTTAAGTCAGGAGACCCGTGGCCGATCCGTGCTCGGACTGCTTTATAGATGTCTGAATTCAGCCTCAGAATTAACTATTTACTAACTGGGTTAGGTCCCAATTCCCCAGATATTGTACTGTTACATGTAAGTGAAAAAAACAATCCAATTTTTTTTTTTTTTTTTTAAAGGGTTCTAAAAAATGTTTCAAGTGGAAACACTCATTTATTTTATGTGTTTTTTTTCTTTTACTGAAGTTTTGGAAGATACAGTATATATATATATATATCTCCTTTTAATTGGACTGTGCCTAGCTTTTGGAGAGATTTCCTGGAGTATCAAAGAAGTGACATTCTTTAGTTTAATTGTTTACTTGCTGTTTTTCAAAACCTCTTCAGGAAAAAACTAAATTCGAATATAAATGGCAGCAAAGTGGATTTCCTAAGGAAATTAATAAGAAAAGTTTTCCAAACAGAAGTATTGTTTTTTTGAGGAGGATTTTGTACAGGATCCGATTCAGAAATTCAGTGTGAACATAGCCTTAGGTTACAGTTTTAATTGTGAACTTTGGAGCAGATTCCATCCTAAGTTTACATTATTTAAAACAATTTTAACTCCTTCATGACCTTGGGATTTTCCGTTTTTCCGTCAATTTGGCTATGTGAGGGCTTATTTTTTGCGGGACGAGTTGTACTTTTGAACGACACCATTGGTTTTACCATGTCGTGTACTAAAAAACGGGAAAAAATTCCAAGTGCGGTGAAATTGCAAAAAAAAAGTGCAATCCCACACTTGTTTTTTGCTTGGCTTTTTTGCTAGGTTCACTAAATGCTAAAACTGACCTGCCAGGTCAGTACGAGTTCATAGACACCTAACATGACTAGGTTCTTTTTTTATCTAAGTGGTGAAAAAAAAATCAAAACTTTGCTAAAAAAAAAAAAAAATTGTGCCATTTTCCGATACTCATAGCGTCTGCATTTTTCATGATCTGGGGTCGGTTGAGGGCTTATTTTTTGTGTGCCGAGATGATGTTTTTAATGATAGCATTTTGGTGCAGATACGTTCTTTTGGTCGCCCGTTATTGCATTTTAATGTAATGTCGCGGCGACCAAAAAAATTTAATTCTGGCGTTTCAAATATTTTTCTCGCTACATCGTTTAGCGATCAGGTTAATGCTTTTTTTTATTGATAGATCGGGCGATTCTGAACGCGGCGATACCAAATATGTGTAGGTTTGATTTTTGTTTTTATTATTGATTTATTTTGATTGGGGCGAAAGGGGGGTGATTTAAACTTTTATATTTTTTTTATTTTTTTACTTTTTTTTTTTTTTTTACCTTTTGCCATGCTTCTATAGCCTCCATGGGAGGCTAGAAGCTGGCACAACACGATCGGCTCTGCTACATAGCAGCGATCTGATGTTCGCTGCTATGTAGCAGAAATGCAGGTGTGCGGTGAGCGCCGACCACAGGGTGGCGCTCACAGCTAACGGGTATCAGTAACCATAGAGGTCTCAAGGACCTCTATGGTTACCATTCTGAAGCATCGCCGACTCCGATCATGTGACGGGGGTCGGCGATGCGATCATGCCCGGCCGGAAGCGGTAGTTAAATGCCGCTGTCTGCGTTTGATAGCGGCATTTAACTATTTAATAGGCGCGGGCAGATCGCGATTCTGACCGCGCCTATTACGGGCACATGTCAGCTGTTCAAAACAGCAGACATGTCCCGGCTTTGATGCGGGCTCACCGCAGGAGCCCGCATCAAAGCGGGGCTTCTGACCTCGGACGTACTATCCCGTCCGAGGTCAGAAAGGGGTTAAATATTCTTTGAATACTTTTCCTATTGAAATCAATCCAAAGAAGAGAACGAGGAGATCGAGGGTCGTCAGTTGGATTGAGCGTACAATAAAGATAATAAAACCCCATGTGTTTATTTCATTAAAATACTTTATTCATAATGTGTGTTTATTTTTAACCCTTTATTACTATAGGATCAATAATGGATAGTTGTTATAATTGACGCCTCTCCATTATTAATCTGGCTTAATGTCACCTTACAATAGCAAGATGACATTAACCCTTCATTACCCCATATCCCACCGCTACACGGGAGTGGCCAAGTGCCAGAATAGGCGCATCTTACAGACGTGCCTTTTCTGGGGTGGCTGGGGGCAGATGTTTGTAGCCAGGGAGGCCAATAACCATGGACCCTCTCCTGGCTATTAATATCTGCCCTCAGTCACTGGCTTTACCACTCTGGGGGAGAAAATTGCGCGGGAGCCCACACCAATTTTTTACGTGATTTAACCCTTTATTTTAACACCTAGAGCCACCAAATTTTGCACACAGACACTTGGGACATTACTAATGAGGAATATGTAATAAAATAAGGGATATGAAAAGGTTTACTGTATGTAACCATGTCTCACATCCTGTCGGGTTTGGGAAGGAGATAGCAAAAGCCGGCAACTGAATTACCGGCTTTTATGCTATCTAGCTCTGTATTAAATGTAAATCTAATATATAAAGCTGAATGTGTGTATGTATGTATGTATGTGTGTATGTATGTCCGGGATTGACATCTGAACCGTCGCAGCTACAGCCACAAAATTTTGCACAGTCACACGTCTGGACCCCGAGAGCGTCATAGGCTATGTTGTGAGGCGAAATTTTAACCCCGCACGTTCCAATTCACCAAACAATTTTGCCCCTATCTACGTAATGGGGAAAAAATGAAAGGAAAAGTGTTGGAGGCAAATTAACAGCTGCCAGATGTGAACAAGGGGGACTTAAAGAATGAGAGCGATGGCGCCGAAGTGTATATACTGTACAGTTGCTAAGGTGGGGCCCCAACATGGGATAATCACCACACCACCACGGGGATATGAACACACACACAAATGCGCCACACACTACCACGTGCTCGAACACATATACCACCCTCAGCGCACATTTCACCACACATACACCAACCTCGCCACATAGAAGTTGAAACACAAAAGTCGCCGCTCAAAACTCGCCACGCGCAAAACTTTCCACATGCAAAACTCTCCACACGTGCAAAACTCACCTCATGGAAAACTCGCCACACGCAAAACTTGCACACGCGGAAAAATTGCCACATGCACAAAAGTTGCAACACATGCAAAAGTTGCCTCACACAAAACTTGCACATACTCAAAAGGCACCACACATAAAACTCGCCACGCGCAAAACTCGCCATGCGCAAAACTTGCTGCACACAACTTGCTACACTAACCTGTCACATGCAACTCGACACACAAAAAGTTGCTACACACATGTCGCCACACAAAACTCATCTCACAAAAGTCGCTACATGCATGTCGCCACACGCAACTCAACGCACACAACTTGACACACGAAACTCGCCCTAAAACACACACAAGTCTGGTATTATCCTTCAAAAATAAAAATCTGATTAATAAGCAGACAAACTACAAGAGCAACAAATGTACCATATAGGAATCCGGCAGCTGTCAGTCACATGACCAGTCTATTATGTGTATGTGTGAGCTAATATATACTGCCAGGCGGTGGGCTTACTGTTGGCTGGGGATTTATCAGGCTGCCAATTTAGCTTACAAATACTGAGGTAAAAATACTGACCAAATAACGTGTGAACGAGGTCTAATACAGGAGATGACATACAGATATATACAGGAGGAGATGACACACAGGTATATACTATTTACCGGGGAGATGACACACAGGTATATACTATATACAGGAGGAGATGACACACAGATATATACTATATACAGGAGAGATGACACAAAGGTATATACTATATAGAGGAGGAGATGACATACAGGTACATACTACATACAGGAGGAGATGACATACAGGTATATACTATATACAGGAGGAGATGACATACAGGTATATACTATATACAGGAGGAGATGACACACAGGTATATACTATTTACAGGGGAGATGACACACAGGTATATACTATATGCAGGAGGAGATGACACAGATATATACTATATACAGGAGAGATGACACACAGGTATATACTATATAGAGGAGGAGATGACATACAGGTACATACTACATACAGCAGGAGATGACATACAGGTATATACTATATACAGAAGGAGATGACACACAGGTATATACTATATACAGGAGCAGATTACCTACAGGTATATAGTATATACAGGAGGAGATGACATACAGGTATATGCTATGTATAGGAGGAGATGACATACAGGTATATACTATATACAGGAGGAGATGACACACAGATATATACTATATATAGGTGAGATGACACACAGGTATATACTATATACAGGAGGAGATTACATACAGGTATATACTATATATAGGAGGAGATGACATACAGGTATATACTATATACAGGGGAGATGACATACAGGTATATACTATATACAGGAGATGACATACAGGTGTATACTATATATAAGGGAGATGACAAACATGTATATACTGAGGTGAAAATGAAAAGGTGTGAGTGCAAAAAGAGGAGTGAGGGAAAATAGTGGAGTGATCGGAATATGACAGATGTGAGGTCGAAATGACAAGTGTTGGGGGGAATGAGAGGAGTGAGGGGGAAAATAAGGAGTGAGGGGGAAAATGAGAGGTGTGAGGGAGAAAATGAGAGATGTGAGGGGGAAAATGAAAGATGTGATGGGGAAAATGAGGCGTGATGGGAAAATAAGAGAAGTGAGGTGCTATAACTAACCACAGATATTTACTATGCCCAGGCAACGCCGGGCTCTTCAGCTAGTAAATATATATATATATATATATATATATATATATATATATATATATATATATATGTGTGTGTGTGTCTCATTATATGTCCATTTTGCAAGCCGGCAAGAAAATCTTGCCATACGAATGCCATACGGAGGTTTACATGTGCAAAATATGCAGCCACACCTTGCCAACGGATGACATACGGATCACTGTTCACTGAACATTTCTGCGTATTTGGTCCGTAAAAAATGTAACGTATTTTTATACGTTGTGTGTGACACCGGCCTTATGTAGAGCTGGGCAGTGAGAGAGATGATATGAAGAGGTGCAGGGTATGGGGGACATTGAGAGCTGCGAGGTGCAGGGTGTGGGGGTAGATTATGGAGAGGGGCAGTGTGGGGTATATTATGGAGAGGGGCGGTGTGGGGGTATATTATGGAGAGGGGCAGTGTGGGGTATATTATGGAGAGGGGTGGTGTGGGGGTACATTATGGAGAGGGGCAGTGTGTGAGTACATTATGGAGAGGGGTAGTACTAGGCTATTATCGAGAGAGACAGTGAGGGGAGATATTTTGTGTATGAAACACAGTGAGAGGCATTTATATATTCAGTGGCTCAGCATGGGAGGTATTTTTATTTATGGGGTAGTATAATGATACATTTATTTATAAGGGCACCATGTAGGGAAGTGCTGCAGAAGGCCGGAGAAGAGGGAAGTCTGGAGAGATAAGCTATGGGCGTGAAATCTCATCATGGCGTCTGTGCTAGGACAAAAGAGATAGGAACAGATGTCACCTATAAGGTACCTGCTGGTAAATGTTCATTTGTGATACTGCCTGTCTTATCAGTTCTATGGTTCCTGTATGGGCCACAGTCTGATGATGTCTGATAATAACTTCCAGTATCTACTTAACATTGTTGAAGACATACTGGGTGTTCACGTAATACAATTGTATATGGATCTTGAAACTGCAATTGATCACTGTACTAAACTTGGTGATGTATTCATGTACTGACGGTGTTTCTGGCTCTGCATTCATGTACTGACGGTGGTTCTGGCTCTGCATTCATGTACTGACAGTGGTTCTGCCTCTGCATTCATGTACTGATGGTGGTTCTGGCTCTGTAACGTGCTTCATGTTGAAACTGAAAAATCCTAAATACTTCGTTTTGAGAATGAGGCGGATTTGGTTGATTTTCTGCTACCAAAAACTAAATGTAAGTTTGGGTGTATTCACACTATTTATATTTATTTTAACAGAAGGTCTCCTAATCATTATTTAGTACTCAAAACTTGGTTCTGATGATATATTAATGTACTGACGACGGTTCTGATTATGTACTTATGTAAATACCACTTTTTTTTGTGTGTCCATTCAGATTGGTTTAGTATGGCAATGTGGCCCTTGGACCAAAAAATGGTGTGCACCCCTGACCCACACATAAAAAGTATTAAGAAAAAACCCAAAACATTCAAATAATGTTTCACCTTAAATAAAAGCTATATTCATAATCAAGGTTGCAAAAACTGTGATTGAGAACTGAAATCTACCACATATAGTTTGTAACACTACAACGCAGCCGTGTAAGATCTAACAATGCTGCACGCTGTTTTATTTTCTTTGTTATACATAGAAAACTTAATAAAAAACCTTTGGATAAAAAAAAGTAGATTTTTCTTTTTTTGGACAGTTTTTTTTAATGTGGATTATTCAGCTTGTTGAAAAACTGAGCATAAAGGTGAGTTGATATGTTGTTTCTCTGCTGCAGATTTTCTGCAACATTTCCACATCAACAATCCACTCAGATTTTCCCACATGGTTTTATAATCTGTGTTTTATTTTGGGATAAAACACCACTTAAATTTTGGAAATAGTTTTTTAAGCCAAAATCAGTAGTGGATCCACTTCCAGTTTTGGATAAAAACAAACAAACAAAAAAAAACCTTCAGTTTAGTTCTTTCCAATAATTGCTGTGTGTATGTGAAACCTCCCCAAGAAAAAAAAAACTGACAACCGAAAGTGTCTGAGATATTTTCCGATCACCTCCTGCTCCGTGTTTCCCCATTCCAGAATACAGTAGTATATATAGTTTGTTCTCCTACCTGTTGGCGTCTTGTCTTCACCTCGAGGTACAAGGAATGAGCCTGCAGAACTCGTTTGTGTCAGTGTCACCGCGATCGTCCATCCCATCCCTGACAACGACAGCAGTTATCAGTCTTCGTGGTCACACCTTCCAGTGTCTACAGACCGATGTGTTACTTATTCCGGGACTTTTCGACAGTGAGGACTCTCAAGGTAAGACGTGGTGGATTTCTAGCTTTATATGGTGTAAGTTCAGGAGAGGTCGTATCATCGTTGATGTCTCTGTATAGCCGATATACAAAAGGAAGATTTAAAGGTTTCATTTTGAGGATGAAAAGTCAAAAAGTGTGAAGGGTGCAGAAGAGCTGGGATATCAGCCCGGCTCATTGTTCTCTCACGTGCTCCTGGCGGACGGAAAACTGCTCAACTATCAGAACTCAGAATATTTCTTTATAGCAAAGTGGGGAAAAAGTTAATTCAGCATTGCTCCACCTCTCTCCATCTCTCTCTCTCTCTCTTACTTACTGGCTCCATCTGTCTTCCTCTCTCACTCTCTCCATGTCGCTCTCACTCGCTCCATCATTCTCTCTTTCTCTCTTGCTTTCTTTATCTTGCTCTCCCGCTCTCTTCACCACTCTATCGCTCTCTTGCTCTCACTTTCTCTCTAGCGCTCTCTTCCACTCTCTCATCCTCTTTCATTCTATCTTGCTCTCTAGTGCTCTCTCACTATTGCGCTCCCACTGTCTCTCTTTTGCTCACTTGCTTTCATTCTTTCTCTTTATTTCTCTTACTCTCCCTCTTGCTCTCGCTCACTCTCTCTTGCACTCTCCCTCGCTCTCTCACTCTCTTGCCCTCACTCTCTAGGCGCTCTCTCTCGATCTCTCTCTCTCACCCTCATCCACCCTCTTTCTCTCCCTCTCTCCCTCTCTCCCTCTCTCACTCTCTATTTTGCTCACTCACTTTTATTCTCACTTACTCTTGATTTCTTTCCCTTGGGCCACATTCACACGGTCAGTATTTGGTCAGTATTTTACGGTACCTCAGTATTTGTAAGCCAAAACCAGGAGTGGGTGATAAATCCAGAAGTGGTGACGTCTTTCTATTATACTTTTCCTCTGGTTGCTCCACTCCTGATTCTGGCTTACAGATACTGATGGAAAATACTGACCAAATATTGACTGTGTGAACGTGGCCTTACTCTCTTTGTGTCTCCCTCTCCCTCTCTATATCTATCTATCTATCTATCTATCTATCTATCTATCTATCTATCTATCTATCTATCTATCTATCTTTTTTAATATTTCCAAAGGTCTGGCCCCAGATTTATGTAGGCTTTTGGGCAGGAGAGTCCTCGCCTTTCAGACCCTTTTATCTTTTTTTTTTTCAGTTGAAAGAGTTGCGTCATGGTGGTTGTTTTTTTTTTTTTTCATTACCAGCTGTTGTTTTTTTTGTTGGCACCATTTTAGGGTCTATAAATCTTTTTTTACCTCTTTGTAATTCAAAGGGATAGGGGGGGGTCAAAGTGACCAAAAAAAATCAGTGACTTCTGCCATTTCAATTTTTAATTGTTTGGACAGGCAACAAATTGCATAAGTTTAATAATATTTTATTAAATAAGACAGTTATGCACACAGCAATACAAAGAATTGAATTTGTGTTTTATGTTTTGGTAAAAGTGCTGGTAATATGAACTGGCATGTGTTTCTTTTTACATTTTAGATGTTTTTTTTAATTGATTGTTTGCATAATGCAATGTAATGCGATACTGTAATATTGCCGTGTAGTGTAAAATGACTGATCTCCTATGAAGCCCAGCAGCAGGTGTGCAAAAATGGCAGACATGGGGGTCTACATTACGTTCCCCAGCTCCCATGACATGGTCATTAGCATTGTGCAATCAAACCTCCCTGGGAAGAAGAAGGGGGTCAATAGGTGTCGGAAGGGACACCATCCTCAATTTCCAACCTCCTAAATACCACCCTGAAGATTGATTGCGGCATCTAAGAGGTTAGACTGCTGCGATCAGTGTTAGCTTTGGTCTCAGCAGGCGCCATCTGTATAACGCTGCATGCAGGTGCGCTCTTCTACCACACATATTGCCAAAGAAAACACTGGAAAGATTTTTCATTCCAAGGTGCATGGGCTCTGGCACTTGCTCAGGTTCACCTGGGAAACATGCCCATATTTACATCTCCTTCTGATACATCTACCAGCCTAGATATCTAAAATGAAGTACAATGTAGACGTAGTTTGTGGTTTGATCTATTAATGAGGTTGGTGCTCCATGTACAGACTGTGAGGTCCTTTACCTTTTAGGATCCCTGGACCTAGCTTGGTTCTTCTTCCTTTCTTGACTTCACGTTGCTTTTCCCGGTGAGACCCATTGACGACCGTAGACTATGACACGTGACCATTTATTGCCGAACTGAGAAGCCAATGGACCCACTGGTGGGATAAATATATTTTCACTACTCCCACCAGCGATGGAAGCAGTCCCATAATACGGTAGAGAAGCGGAGACTGTAGCTATGAATTTTTCATTTAGATAGGACTTCCCGGTATCTTTTATAAGTTTATTGTCCTTCTACTCCCGGTTTTAAAGTTTTACACCAAATTCTTGTCTTTCTGGTTTTGAGTTTATGTTGGGTTATTAATTTCTCGCCTAAAGCTGAAAAGCAAAACTTCTGACTACAGTTACATAGATTGCGAAAAGACACAGGTCCATCCAGTCCAATCTTTCTCCACGAGTTCTACATTCTCTGTTACTAGATTATCACCCACGATGCCATTTGTTGTGAGAAAAGTATCCAACCTTTCTATAAAAGCTGAGAGTATCTGAAATTACTACCTCTTGTTTCGAGCATTCCACAGTCTGACTGCTCTAACTGTAAAGAACCCTTCCTAATTAGCAACCAGAATCTCCTACCTTCCACACATAATAAGTGCCCCCTGGTCCTCAATATGGCCTTTGGAAGGAATAAGTAATGTGACGTCCTTTATATTGACCACACATATATTTATACATGTAAATGAGATCTCCTCCAAGGCGTCTTTGTTCTAAGCTTTACAAGCCCAACTTTTCCAACCGCTCATCATACCAGAGGCCTTCCATCCTTTTTAACCCATTAGTGATGGACAAAATTTTAATCTTAATAGCCAGGCCAAATTTTTTTTTAAATCTGACCAGTGTCACTTCATATTGTAATATGTCACGGGTGTGTCAGATGTAACAGATAGTCGCTCTGCATGTGGCTGCAGAAGGTCTCTGCGTTTGGCATTGCAGACCCTTTCTTAATCCTTCTGAGTTTTGGACCCAGTGGCAAACTCCCTCTGGCTCTAATTGAGACACCTGGACCTGGGAGTTTATAGACTGTCTGTCTGCTTCAGGGAGCTGCCGGTGATATTCACATTTTCCCTTGTGAAGGCTTGGAGCTATAGCAGTTGGCTTACTTCCTCTCTGGTGCTCTTGGAGGACGTTTGGTGTAACCTCTCAGGAGTCTTCTCAAGTTATACAGTATTTCTCCCCTCTTGTTTGTCTCCCTTCTTGTCTTTAGTGTACAGTGGGACTGACTAGTGCACATCTTCACATATTCAGGGACTAGCTCTAGGGATATACAGGGCTTAGGTTTCCTGCTCGGCGATTGGTGTGGAACCGATATAGGGACGGTAGGGTAGGCAGGGCGCTATTAGATCTGCCTAGGGGTCTCCACTCCCCTATTCCCTAGCATTTTTGTTCCTTCCTTCTCCCTTCGTGTTGCACTTAGTGTTCCCACACTGAACATGACATAACTCTGGAATGCTTCAACGTATCCCAGTGATTCTGAGATTGTTTTTTCATGACGCATTGTACTTTATGTTAGTGGTAATTTAGGTCGATATGTTTTGTGTTTATTTGTGAAAATTTGGGGTGAAGATTTTGATAAAATTGCAATTTTCAAATTTTAATTCTTTATATCCTTAAACCAGTTAGTCAAACTGTACAAAACAATTAACAAATAACATTTCCCATATGTCTACTTTACATCGGCATCATTTTTCAAAACATCATTTTATTTCGTTAAGGTGATAGAAGGGTTAAAACTTTAATAGCAATTTCTCATTTTTTCAAGAAATTTTAAAAGCCTGTTTCTTTAGGGGCCTACTCAGATTTAAATAGACTTTGAGGGGCCTATCGTATATATATTGGAAACTCCATAAAAGTGATACCATTTTAAAAACCAAATACTTCAAAACTGCTGTAAGGAAATTTATACCCTTAAGGTGCTGCATAGGAATTAATCCAAAATTGAATGGAAAATTTTTTTTTTCATTTTTACTCTAAAATGATACTTTAGTCC
The DNA here is from genome assembly GCF_051348905.1 of Ranitomeya variabilis. NCBI lineage: Eukaryota > Metazoa > Chordata > Amphibia > Anura > Dendrobatidae > Ranitomeya > Ranitomeya variabilis. The sequence goes on along the minus strand of NC_135232.1, from coordinate 42,452,255 downwards.
CAGTTTTTTCACCTTTACAAGGAATAACACAAGAAAATTGACCCCACAATTTGTAACTTAGATTCTTCTGAGCGCGCTGATAGCCCACTTATGGTCAGAAACCCTGTTTGGACAAATGGCCGTGGTCAGAAGGGAAGGAGCACCATTTGAATTTTTTAACACAAATTTGGCTGAAACAGATTGTGGGCGCCATGTCACATTTGCATGGCCCCTAAGGCACCCAAACAGCAGAAACCCCCCACAAGTGACCCCATTTTGCAAACTAAACGCCTCAAGGATTTTATTTAGGGTTATAGTGAGCATTTTGAACCCACAGGTACTATACAGAATTTAATAACATTAGGTTGTCAGATTGAAAATTTAATTTTTTTTTTTATGAAAATGTTGCTTTAGTCCCAAATTTTCACTTTTGCAAGAGATAACATGAAAAAGCGGACCCCTCAGTTTGTTACCCACTTTCTTCTGAGAGTGGCGATACCCCACATATAATCAAAAAGTTCTATTTGGACAAACGGCCGGGCTTTGAAGTGAAGAAGTAAAATTTGGTATTTGAAATGTAGATTTGTCTGGAATAGACTGTGAAAGTCATGTCTCATTTACAGAGCCCCTGAGGTGCCAAAACAGCAGAAACCACCACAAGTATAGATAGTGACTGTAGGTAGACAAGCCCATAAGCATAAGTACCGTAAGTGTTAATGTTTGGGGACTAGCCCATAGTAGGGGGGAGGGGGGCTAGTGCTAGTTAAAAGGAACTGCTTCCTATTTTGTGAGGAGTAAGTTGACTAGTGTGACAAGGTCAAGTTCAAGGTTCAGTGGGCTGTTAATGGAAGAGGGAACTTATTGTTCTGGACAGTAAGAGGTCTTACAAGAACCCTTGCGGATATTTCTGCAAGGCTCACTATAGGTGCTAAGAAGAGTGCCTTATCCCCTGGCGCACAGAAGAAGAAGGACATGGAACTGCATCTAGGGAACATAACAGATCTCAGGTGTACTGTGGAACTAGACAGGAAATTCCTGGGGCTGACAGGATCAGTAAACACAGGGATAGTCCAAGAGGAATGAATAGGAATGCTGAACATGTACTGTGTTAAGGAAACAAGAAATGAGAAGTGTTGTGCTCGATATTGCTGTTATAATCTGATGTACTAGAACTGTCCAGTAAACTTCTCTGAGTTGAAACGAACTGTGTGTCCCCTGATTTATGTGCGGCGATGAGATGGAGACTGGAAGACAGCGGAGGCCTGCGGCCTACAAGTGAGCGTGACACAAACATGAGCATCGGATAAATGTGAAATTATTCCCAGAGCCATAGCTTTTTTATTTTTTGTCAATATGGCCATGTGAGGGCTTGCTTTTTTGCTGGATAAATTGTACTTTTGAACGACATCATTACGTTTGTACTGGAAAGCGGGAAAAAAATCCAAGTGCGGTGAAATTGCAAAAAAAAATGCAATTCCACAGTTGTTGTTTTTTTTTTTACCCTGTTCACTAAATGCTAAAACTGACCTGCCATTATGATTCTCCAGGTCATCACGAGCTCATTGACACCAAACATGTCTTGGTTCTTTTGTTTTTGAAGTGGTGAAAAAAAAATCCAAAATTTGGTTAAAAAAAGAAATGGTGCCATTTTCTGAGTCCCTTAACGTCTCCATTTATCATGATATGGGGCTGGGTGAGGGCTTATTTTTTGCGTGCTGAACAGACATTTTTATTGATACCATTTTGGTGCAGATATGATCTTTTTATTTTAATGCAATGTAGCTGCGACCAAAATAACGTAATTCTGACCTTTTTAATTTTTTTCTCTTTACGCCGTTTAGCGATCTGGTTAATTTTTTTTTATATTGATAGATCGGGCGATTCTGAAGGCAGCGTTACCAAATATGTGTAGGTTTGATTTTTTTTATTGTTTAATCTTGAATGGGGCGAAAGGGGGGTGATATGAACTTTTATATTTTTTAAGTATTTTTAAAAACTTTTTTTTAACGTTTTGCATGCTTCAATAGTCTCCATGGGAGACTAGAAGCTGCAGTTCTCCAATCGGCTCTGCTACACAGAGGAGATGATCAGATCGCCTGTGTGTAGCAGAAAGTCTCACCTGCTATGAGCACCGACCATGGGGCAGTGCTCACAGCAATCTGGCAATGACAACCATAGAGGTCTGCTGGAGAGATCTGGTTGTTATGCCGATCCATCGGTGACCCACGATCATTTGACGGGGTCACCAATGTGCGGGATTTGCAATGCGTTTCTGGTAAGAGTGAGTTAAATTTAACTCTCTAACTTTGACTAGTTAACAGCCGCAGGTGGATCACAATTCCACCCACAGCTGTTGCGAGCACACGTCAGCTGTGATGTGCCCGGAAAGGTGCAGGCTCAGCGCCAGGAATCAGCGTACTACTGTATTAGGCCCAATGTCGGAAAGGGGTTAATCGACCTCAATCGGTTCCAAAATCAGCCGGGGCCCATGCCGCAGAGTGTCCGCTGTCATTTACAGTGGTTTCCCATGGGGTCGCTATTCACTTATTCCTCACCAAATAAGGCCCCTTAGCAGCCGCTGTTGTAATGCATATTAGCGGTCATTAAGGGTTTAATCTAGTTGCCGCCTGTGAACTGACTATAACTTTCCTATATCCTTTTTAAAAAGTGGAGCCCAAAACTGGATCCCATATTCTAGATGTGGCCTCACAAGTGACTTATAGAGGGGTAAATATATGTTGGGATCACAAGATTTTATTTATTTTTTTATACACCCTAAAATCTTGTTTGCTTTTGCAGCTGCTGCTTGATATTGAGAACTGCTGCTTAGATTACCCGTAACCAGAATCCCCAAGTCCTTCTCCTGTTCTGTAGGCCCGAGGATACTCCCATCTAATGCATTTGCAGAAATGGGATTATTCCATCCTAGGTGCATTACTCTACATTTAACTTCATTAAACCTCATCTGCCAAGTGTTTGCCCATTCAGACATCTTATCAAGATCCTTTTGAAAAATTGTTCTGTCAGACTCAGTTTTTATTATCCTACATAGTTTTGTGCCAACAGCAAAGACTGACACTTTACTATCAATGCCATCCACAAGGTCCCTAATAGATTAAAAAAAATAATCCTAACACAAATCCTTGCGGTTCCCACTTCCCCCATTACAGATCTTTGTGTCCCCACAGCTCTCAGTGCTGATCCTTGTGCCCCTCAATGCTCCTGGCATAGATCCTTATGGTCCCCACTGTTCCCGACACAGATTCTTATATCCCCACTGTTCCCGCCACAGATCCTTGTGGTCCCCACTACTGTACTTCCACTACGGATCCTTGTGTCCCCACTGTTCCCGGCTCATATCCTTGTGTCCCCACTGCTTCCACTACAGATCCTTGTGTCCCCACTGTTCCCGGTGTAAGGAGGAGAGACGGCCGTGGTGTGCCTTTTCTGGAACGAGTTCCCCAGACAGACTTTTGAACTTAAGACTAGAGGTCTTGGAAGACATAGAAGGGCGACAATGCGCGGGAACCAAGTCGGTTTGAGCGGGAAGCGTTAGTTGCGGGAACAGAGTGTGAGCCTTCCTGCACAGCACGGTCAGGACGAAGTAGGCCTAAGCGAGAGGGGCCTACCCCAGCTTACCGGAGACCACAGGTGCAGACGCTTCCAGAAACCTCTGACCGTGCTAACCCCCGTGGCGTTACCGATTGTTAGTGATTGCTCCCTGCAGCCAGACCGTAGAGGGTGCACTCCCAGATGGGACCACCAGGCCGCAGGCAGAGTGCGGTTACCTGACATACCCGCTCCTGTACTGTGTCGGTACTTAAGAGAAAGGACTGTTCCTCCTTCAGTGAAGCTTCCCCTTCGACCCAGAACCTGTGACCGGACATTCCAGGACCACCGACGACACCACAATTCAAGGCCCTTTCCATACCAGGACGACACCGGATTCTTCAAGGGTTCAGGCCAGAACGCCACCATGACCATCTCAGAGATGACTACTCATCAACGCCGGATTAATAAATTTGATGCTTTTGAACTCTTCTTTATCTATTCATATACCTGTTGCCCCTAAGTTAACCGTATACAGTTTTACAGCCCTATCCTCCATTTACCTCCTCCCTGCGTGGAGTAATGCTGTTAGATTAAATTCCTCTGTTAACCCTTGCCCTGCCTCCGACCGTTACTGCATCCTCGCACCTGCTTTCACTGGCACAGATCCTTGTGGTCCCCACTGCTTCCACTACAGATCCTTGAGTCCCCATTGTTCCCGGCACAGATTCTTGTGTCCCCACTGTTCCCGGCACAGATCCTTGTGTCCCCACTGTTCCCAGCACAGATTCTTGTGTCCCCACTGTTCCCGGCACAGATCCTTGTGGGTACCCACTGCTTCCAACACAGATCCTTGTGGTCCACACTGCTCCCAATACAGATATTTGTGGTCCCCACTGCTCCCAGTACAGATCCTTGTGTCCCCACTGTTCCCTGCACCGATCCTTGTGCTCCACACTGCTCCCAGTACAGATCCTTGTGGTCCCCACTGCTCTCGGTATAGATCCCTGCGGTTCCCACTTCTCCCAGTACAGATCTTTGTGGGTCTCACTGCTCCCAGTACAGATCTTTGTGGGTCTCACTGCTCCCAGTACAGATCCTTGTGGTCCCCACTGCTCCCGGTATAGATCCTTGTGGTCCCCCCTGCTCCCAGTACAGATCCTTGTGGTCTCCACTGCTCCCAGTACAGATTCCTGTGGTCCCCACTGCTCTCGGTATAGATCTTTGTGGTCCCCACTGCTCCAAGTACAGATTCTTGTGGTGCCCACTGATCCCAGTACAGATTCTTGTGGTTCCCACTGATCCCAGTACAGATCCTTGTGTCCCCACTGCTCCCAGTACAGATAATTGTGGTCCCCACTGATCCCAATGCAGATTCTTGTGGTGCCCACTGATCCCAATGCAGATTCTTGTGGTGCCCACTGATCCCAGTACAGATTCTTGTGGTTCCCACTGATCCCAGTACAGATTCTTGTGGTCTCCATTACTGACTGTATCACATTCAGAGAATGTCCCATTTAACAATGACTCTTTGTTTCCTTTCCCTTAGCTAGTTTTTACCCATGTGCACACAGTGTCTCCTCGTAATTACAATATGCAGAATCGTGTTCATCAGGAGCTCTAGATCCTGACTGATCTCCACGTTTCATATCTATAATGGAGCCATGGATAAAATGACAAATTCTTATGTGTTGACAATTTAAAGAATTGGGGGAAGCTCCAGGTTTTTGAGCATTTTGCCATCATAATTAAAGACATTCCTGTCACCTTCAAGCAGCTCTGTCCCCAACTTATTTTCCTTGAGAAAAAAAAGATTAGGCATGCTGAATTCCCACTGACCATTCCCCTCTTTTCTTCCACAATCTACTAACACGGTAAAGTAGGAAGACACTTCCATGGTTGGCGAGTTGTTAAAACTTTTGTAGGTTTAGCGGACATTTCTCTAATATGTATTGTGGGTACAGAAAGCATTCAGACCCCTTTAAATTTTTCTCTCTTTGTTTCATTGCAGCCATTGGTAAATTGAAAAAAGTTCATTTTTTTCTCAATAATGTGCACTCTGCGCCCCATCTTGAATGAAAAAAACAGAAATGTAGTAATTTTTGCAAATTTAATAAAAAATAAAAACTGAAATATCACATGGTCATAAGTATTCAGACCCTTTGCTCAGACACTCATATTTAAGTCACATGCTGTCCATTTCCTTGTGATCCTCCTTGAGATGGTTCTACTCCTTCATTGGAGTCCAGCTGTGTTTAATTAAACTGATTGGACTTGATTTGGAAAGGCGCACACCTGTCTATATAAGACCTCACACCTCACAGTGCATGTCAGACCAAATGAGAATCATGAGGTCAAAGGAACTGGCCAAGGAGCTCAGAGACAGAATTGTGGCAAGGCACAGACCTGGCCAAGGTTACAACAGAGTTTCTGCACTACTCAAGGTTCCTAAGAGCACAGTAGCCTCCATAATCCTTAAATGGAAGAAGTTTAGGACCACCAGAAGTTTTTCTAGACCTGGCCGTCCAGTCAAACTGAGCAATCGTGGGAGAAGAGCCTTGGTGAGAGAGGTAAAGAATAGTGATGAGCGAATATACTCGTTACTCGAGATTTCTCGAGCACGCTCGGGGGTCCTCCGAGTATTTTTTAGTGCTCGGAGATTTCGTTTTTCTTGCCGCAGATGAATGATTTACATCTGTTAGCCAGCATAAGTACATGTGGGGATTCCTTAGCAACCAGGCAACCCCCACATGTACTTATGCTGGCTAACAGATGTAAATCATTCATCTGCGGCAAGAAAAACGAAATCTCCGAGCACTAAAAAATACTTGGAGGACCCCCGAGCGTGGTCGAGAAATCTCAAGTAACGAGTATATTCGCTCATCACCAGTAAAGAACCCCAAGATCACTGTGGCTGAACTCCAGAGATTCAGTAGGGAGATGGGAGAAAGTTCCACAATGTCAACTATCACTGCAGCCCTCCACCAGTCGGGCCTTTATGGCAGAGTGGCCCGACGGAAGCCTCTCCTCAGTGCAAGACATATGAAAGCCCGCATAGAGTTTGCTAAAAAAAACAACATGAAGGACTCCCAGACTATGAGAAACAAGATCCTCTGGTCTGATGAGACGAAGATAGACCTTTTTGGTTATAATTCTAAGCGGTATGTGTGGAGGAAACCAGGCACTGCTCATCACCTGCCCAATACAATCCCAACAGTGAAACATGGTGGTGGCAGCATCATGCTATGGGGGTGTTTTTCAGCTGCAGGGACAGGACAACTGGTTGTCATTGAAGGAAACATGAATGCGGCCAAGTACAGAGATATCCTGGATGAAAACCTCTTCCAGAGTGCTCTGGACCTCAGACTTGGCCGAAGGTTCACCTTCCAACAAGACAATGACCCTAAGCACACAGCTAAAATAACAAAGGAGTGGCTTCAGAACAACTCTGTGACCATTCTTGACTGACCCAGCCAGAGCCCTGACCTAAACCCAATTGAGCATCTCTGGAGAGACCTGAAAATGGCTGTCCACCAACGTTCACCATCCAATCTGACGCTACTGGAGAGGATCTGCAAGGAAGAATGGCCGAGGATCCCCAAATCCAGGGGTGAAAAACTTGTTGCATCATTCCCAAGAAGACTCATGGCTGTACTAGCTCAAAAGGTGCTTCTACTCAATACTGAGCAAAGGGTCTGAATACTTATGGCCATGTGGTAGTTCAGCTTTGTTTTTTTTTGTTTTTTAAATTTGCAAACATTTCTACATTTGTTTTTCAGTCAAGATGGGGTGCAGAGTGTACATTAATGAGAAAAAATGAACTTTTTTGAATTTACCAAATGGCTGCAATGAAACATTTAAAGGGGACTGAATACTCCTTTGTGTTCTTCAGTAAGTGATCTCTGATATGACTATGTATAGAGGAGCTCAATCACTGGAGCCCTGGGGCTCAGAAACATGTAAAAATAATATTGATGTTAGTATAATGAAGACTTGATGGTGTGTTATAGTTAACAGGCAATTTACGTTGAAAAGTTGTTTTTTTATAAACTCCCATGCTAATGCCAAAATTCTGATGCCTGTGAAATGTCCTCACTCCTCACCAATTTACTCCCGTTCTTGCCTCAGATCACGTGCCGTACATTGCACGTGCTCATCTGGTCTCCACTTTGCTATGTATAATAGAGGCAAATTCACACACACAAATACAAATTTATACACATGGTGCACACCACTAACACATTGAAGATACAGCTCTGGCTGCAGGCGGCAATTCCCACTCACAGACTAGACATAGTGCATGCACACTACTAACGCACTGGGCACAGGGCACACACCTCTAACGTACTGGACACAGGGTACACACCTCTAACACACTGGACACAGGACACACACCTCTAACGGACTGGACACAGGGTACACACCTCTAACGCACTGGACACAGGGTACACACCTGTAACGCACTGGACACAGGACACATACCTCTAATGCACTGGTCACAGGACACACACCTCTAACACACTGGACACAGGACACACACCTCTAACGCGCTGGACACAGGACACACACCTCTAACGCGCTGGACACAGGACACACACCTCTAACGCACTGGACACAGGGCACACACCTCTAATGCACTGGACACAGGGTACACACCTCTAACGCACTGGACACAGGGTACACACCTCTAACGCACTGGACACAGGGCACACACCTCTAACGCACTGGACACAGGGTAAACACCTCTAACGCACTGGACACAGGACACACAACTCTAACGCACTGGACACAGGGCACACACCTCTAATGCACTGGACACAGGGTACACACCTGTAACGCACTGGACACAGGACACATACCTCTAATGCACTGGTCACAGGACACACACCTCTAACGCACTGGACACAGGACACACAACTCTAACGCACTGAACACAGGATACACACCTCTAACGCACTGGACACAGGACACACACCTGTAACGCACTGGACACAGGACACATACCTCTAATGCACTGGTCACAGGACACACACCTCTAACACACTGGACACAGGACACACACCTCTAACGCGCTGGACACAGGACACATACCTCTAATGCACTGGTCACAGGACACACACCTCTAACACACTGGACACAGGACACACACCTCTAACGCGCTGGACACAGGACACACACCTCTAACGCGCTGGACACAGGACACACACCTCTAACGCACTGGACACAGGGCACACACCTCTAATGCACTGGACACAGGGTACACACCTCTAACGCACTGGACACAGGGTACACACCTCTAACGCACTGGACACAGGGCACACACCTCTAACGCACTGGACACAGGGTAAACACCTCTAACGCACTGGACACAGGACACACAACTCTAACGCACTGGACACAGGGCACACACCTCTAATGCACTGGACACAGGGTACACACCTGTAACGCACTGGACACAGGACACATACCTCTAATGCACTGGTCATAGGACACACACCTCTAACGCACTGGACACAGGACACACAACTCTAACGCACTGAACACAGGATACACACCTCTAACGCACTGGACACAGGACACACACCTGTAACGCACTGGACACAGGACACATACCTCTAATGCACTGGTCACAGGACACACACCTCTAACACACTGGACACAGGACACACACCTCTAACGCGCTGGACACAGGACACACACCTCTAACGCGCTGGACACAGGACACACACCTCTAACGCACTGGACACAGGGCACACACCTCTAATGCACTGGACACAGGGTACACACCTCTAACGCACTGGACACAGGGTACACACCTCTAACGCACTGGACACAGGGCACACACCTCTAACGCACTGGACACAGGGTAAACACCTCTAACGCACTGGACACAGGACACACAACTCTAACGCACTGGACACAGGGCACACACCTCTAATGCACTGGACACAGGGTACACACCTCTAACGGACTGGACACAGGGCACACACCTCTAATGCACTGGACACAGGGTACACACCTCTAACGCACTGAACACAGGATACACACCTCTAACGCACTGAACACAGGATACACACCTCTAACGCACTGGACACAGGGCACACACCACTAACACAGTGGACATAAGGCACACACCACTAACGCACTGGACACAGGACACACATCACTAACACACTGTACGCAAGGCACACACCACTAGCGCACTGGACACAGGGCACACACCTCTAACACACTGGACACAAGGCACACACCACTAATGCACTGGACACAGGGCACACACCACTAACGCACTGGACACAGGGCACACACCTCTAACGCACTGGACACAAGGCACACACCACTAACGCACTGGACACAATGCACACACCACTAACGCACTGGACACATGGCACACACCTCTAACGCATTGGACACATGGCACACATCACTAGTGCACTGACCACATGGCACACACCACTAACGCACTGGATATAAGGCACACACCACTAACGCACTGGACACAGGGCACACATCACTAATGCACTGGACACAAGGCACACACCACTAACGCACTGGACACAGCGCACACATCACTATGGCACTGGACACAGAGCACACACCTCTAACGCACTGGACACATGGCACACATCACTAGTGCACTGACCACATGGCACACACCACTAACGCACTGGATATAAGGCACACACCACTAACGCACTGGACACAGGGCACACATCACTAATGCACTGGACACTTGGCACACACCACTAACGCACTGGACACAGCGCACACATCACTATGGCACTGGACACAGAGCACACACCTCTAACGCACTGGACACCGGGCACACACCACTAACGCACTGGATACACGGCACACACCACTAGTGCACTGGACACCGGGCACGCACCACTAATGCACTGGACACATGGCACCCTACTAACGCACTGGATACACGGCACACACCATTAGCGCAATGGACACCGGGCACACACCTCTAACGCACTGGACACCGGGCACACACCACTAATGCACTGGATACACGGCACACACCGCTAACGCACTGGATACACGGCACACACCACTAGTGCACTGGACACCGGGCACGCACCACTAATGCACTGGACACATGGCATCCTACTAACGCACTGGATACACGGCACACACCATTAGCGCAATGGACACCGGGCACACACCTCTAACGCACTGGACACCGGGCACACACCACTAATGCACTGGATACACGGCACACACCGCTAACGCACTGGACACAAGGCACACTCCACAAATGCACTGGACACAAGGCACACACCACTAATGCACTGGACACTTGGCACACACCACTAACGCACTGGACACAAGGCACACGCCACTAATGCACTGGACACATGGCATGCATCACTACCGCACTGGACACATGGCATACATCACTAGCGCACTGGGCACATGGCACACATCACTAACGCACTAGACACATGGCATACATCACTAGTGCACTTGGCACACACCACTAATGCACTGGACACAGGGCACACATCACTATGGTACTGGACACATGGCATAAATCACTAGCGCACTGGACACAGGGCACACACCTCTAATGCACTGGACACAGGACACACACCACTAACACACTGGACACGAGGCACTCACCACTAACACACTGGACACAGGGTACACACCTCTAATGTACTGGACACAGGACACACACCACTAACACTGGACACAAGGCACACACCACTAACGCACTGGAGACAGGGCACACATCACTATGGCACTGGACACAGGGCACACATCACTATGGCACTGGACACAGGGCACACACCTCTAACGCACTGGACACCGGGCACACAACACTAATGGACTGGATACACGGCACAAACCACTAGTGCACTGGACACATGGCACACATCACTAACGCTCTGGATACACGGCACACACCACTAGCGCACTGGACACAAGGCACACTCCACAAATGCACTGGACACATGGCACACACCTCTAACGCATTGGACACATGGCACACATCACTAGTGCACTGACCACATGGCACACACCACTAACGCACTGGACATAAGGCACACACCACTAACGCACTGGACACAGGGCACACATCACTAATGCACTGGACACTTGGCACACACCACTAACGCACTGGACACAGCGCACACATCACTATGGCACTGGACACAGAGCACACACCTCTAACGCACTGGACACCGGGCACACACCACTAACGCACTGGATACACGGCACACACCACTAGTGCACTGGACACCGGGCACGCACCACTAATGCACTGGACACATGGCACCCTACTAACGCACTGGATACACGGCACACACCATTAGCGCAATGGACACCGGGCACACACCTCTAACGCACTGGACACCGGGCACACACCACTAATGCACTGGATACACGGCACACACCGCTAACGCACTGGACACAAGGCACACTCCACAAATGCACTGGACACAAGGCACACACCACTAATGCACTGGACACTTGGCACACACCACTAACGCACTGGACACAAGGCACACGCCACTAATGCACTGGACACATGGCATGCATCACTACCGCACTGGACACATGGCATACATCACTAGCGCACTGGGCACATGGCACACATCACTAACGCACTAGACACATGGCATACATCACTAGTGCACTTGGCACACACCACTAATGCTCTGGACACAGGGCACACATCACTATGGTACTGGACACATGGCATAAATCACTAGCGCACTGGACACAGGGCACACACCTCTAATGCACTGGACACAGGACACACACCACTAACACACTGGACACGAGGCACTCACCACTAACACACTGGACACAGGGCACACACCTCTAATGTACTGGACACAGGACACACACCACTAACACTGGACACAAGGCACACACCACTAACGCACTGGAGACAGGGCACACATCACTATGGCACTGGTCACAGGGCACACATCACTATGGCACTGGACACAGGGCACACATCACTATGGCACTGGACACAGGGCACACATCACTATGGCACTGGACACAGGGCACACACCTCTAACGCACTGGACACCGGGCACACAACACTAATGGACTGGATACACGGCACAAACCACTAGTGCACTGGACACATGGCACACATCACTAATGCTCTGGATACACGGCACACACCACTAGCGCACTGGACACAAGGCACACTCCACAAATGCACTGGACACAAGGCACACACCACTATCGCACTGGACACATGCCATACATCACTAGCGCACTGGACACATGGCATACATCACTAGCGCACTAGGCACATGGCACACATCACTAACGCACTGAACACAGCAGGGCACACATTACTACGACACTGGACACATGGCATACATCACTAGCGCACTGGACACAGGGCACACATCACTATGGCACTGGATACACGGCACACACCACTAACACACTGGACAGATGCTGAAGATCAGGAACGTTTCCCAGTCTGTACAGCAGATATGGAGCCTAATGTGCACCAAACCCTTGTGATTACCACATTCCCACAGTATTGAGCGCTGATAGAATATCGAGGACGTCAGAGTTTCCACATATAAACAAACCGCAATGGCAGAGATCTATTGTCACGTCTTCTCCTAGCGCGACACCCACAAGGCATTTCTACCAACCAGTATTTCTCGTTGTGCCTGTAAAGATTGTGAACAAAGTTCATTTTCTCCATTCCTCGCATAAAAATAACCAGTGTGACATGAGCAAAAGCAAATAACGTGACAGATGAAGCGTCCGGATGGAAGTGGACAAAGCAAACACATGTTGCAATAGGTGGAAACTCCTATGTCAGAACCCAATTGATAGATTTTACCCAACCTACTAATATTAAGCTGTGCAGGTGGAGCAGAGCTGAACTTGTTATCTCGCTTGGTAACTCTCGTCCTAAACATACCAGCTGTGTACACCAATGGTTTTGTCTGTGTTATTGCAATATTTCATGTAGTATTAAATAATGTTTACAATGCCTTGAAAAAGTATTCATACCCTGTGAACTTTTCCACATTTTTTTCACGTTACACCCACAACTATTAGTCATATACTCCACAAATCTGGCCTTTATGGAAAAGTGGCAAGGAGAAAGCCATTTTTTTTAAAGCAAGCCATAAGAAGTCCTGTTTCCAGGAAAGTCATGTAGGGGACACAAAGAGCTTATGGAAGAAGGTGTCTGATCAGAGGAGTACAAAGTAGAACTTTTTGGGCTAGATGCAAAACGCTATGTGAGGAGGAAAACTAACACTGCATATTACCTGAAAACGCCATCCCCACTGTCACACATGGTGGTGGCAGTATCCTGCTTTGGGGAGGCTTTTCTTCAGCAGGGGCAGGGAAGCTGATCAAAGTTGATGGAAAGATGGATGGAGCTAAATACACAGAAATCATGGAGAAAACCTGTTAGAGGCTGCAGAGGACGTAAGACTGGGGCATAGGTTTATCTTCCAGCAGGACAACGGCCCTAAACATCCTGCCGGAGCTACAATAGATGGTTTACAACAAAGTGTATTCATGTGTGTGAACAGCCCAGTCGCAGTCCAGACCTTAATCACAGTGAGAATCTGTGGCTAGACATGAAAATTGCTGTTCACAAATGTCTCCATCCAATCTCACTGAACAAAATACAGTGTGCAAAGAAGAAGGGGCAAAAATGTCACCTGTAGACGTGCAAAGCTGGTAGAGAAGACTGCAGCAATAATTGCAGCGAAAGGTGGTCCTACAAAGTATTGACTCAGAAGGACTGAATGCAAATGCACCTCACCATTTTATTTCCCGTACCCTGCACAAATAATTGCTACTTTGGGTTGTTATATCACATAAAATCCAAATAAAAAAATACATTGAAGTTTGTGGGTGCAACGTTAAAAAATGTGGAAAAGTTCACAGGGTATGAATACTTTTTTCAAGACACTATATCACTTAGGCCTGAGGAGGCCGGTGTACTTACTGTGAATATTCATATCTGAATAATTCTATCTAGACGGACTGCAAACTTACTGAGATATCAGATTACAGCTGCCTATTTAACTCTATGGAGAGAGATTGGAGTAGGAGGGAGGACCAGAATGTAAGATAGACAGAGAGACACAAAGATGGTGCTGCTTCTTTCATGGAGGACATTATACAGCAGTACTGAGCAGCATAGCAGTGAATCCATCACTGAGTTGATATAAAACACTTACTAAAGTGTTTTATCTCAACCCAGTGCTGGATTCACAGCTACACTGCTCAGTACTGCTGTATAATGTTCTCCATGCTATTGCTCCTTAAACCTGTGCTACATAGAAACAAGAGAGCAAGAATCCCCCCATGTCTGTGTGTGCTGTGCATAGGAGACATCATTGTAGTCTCCACCCACCAGCTCAGAGACAACTGAAAGAGCCTACAGATGGGAAAAATTCAGGATACAAGTGATATAATGGTCCGAAAGTTTTATTATAGTGTTATTCATATACTTGCACACGAAAGCTCGATATGATCAGTCATCTAAACGAACAGTCATGATATGATTTTTTTTATGTTGAATAACACATTTTTGTTTTTTTCTTTATCTTTACCTTTTTGTCCCACTCAGGTTTTTTTTATAGTTTTAATTGGTTGCAACAGTTAAACCTTAATTTTTACCAAAACTCAAAGTTTGAGTAAAAGCTGCAGTGATATGCTAATCCTATGTCTGGAGTCAGTGTGGTTTTATACTGGTCTTATGCATATTTAGATATCTGATGGAACCGCCACTGTATTCAATAAGTACAGAATAAGATCTCCATCATATAGAATCCTTGAGCTGTCTAAAGTCAGGCTTAGGATAGGTCACCGATCGGTGGGAGTAAAACATCCGGCAATTCCAACAGTTAATTGAGCCATAACAGCACAGCGCCACACGCTATGAAGTGGCCGTTTACAGGGACTGCAGTCCAGCTCCAATTAAAGTGAAAGGGAGCTGAGCTGCAGTACCCCATGGTGGCCACTAGACGGTGTATGGAGGCCAAGATAAAATTGCAAAGCTTTATTTAAACAAAATAAAATCAGGGCATAGCAATATACTCGAACATATTTTTCAAGCACTCCGAAGTCATGGAAAAAATATATATACCAATATAGTAAGATATATAAATTACTACATAAAGGTAATTAGTATGCTAGATAAATATGAAGTGTCACGTGTATCAAGAAAAAATATACACCTCAAGAAAAAATATAAAACGTGTGCCCAATAATGCCGATCTGTGTGATATGATACAGTGACCAAATCCACAAAAAGAAGAAAGTGACAAAGAAATCAAAATAAATAAATAAAGATCAAATACTTTCCAAAAAGTGTTTATTGAATAGTGCCAAGATAATAAATGAATTAATTTCCATTGTATGACTCGAGAATCAAGTTAAAAAGTAAGAAGTGAAATATGTGCATATAGAGGAAAACAAAGGAAATGACGTATATGACTCTTCGGGATATAGTATATGCAGCAACGAAATATATGTTGTGATAAAGCACATGTACAGTGGTGTGAAAAAGTGTTTGTCTCCTTCCTGATTTCCTATTCTTTTGCATGTTTGTCACACTTTAATGTTTCAGATCAACAAAACAAACAAATGTAAAAATTAGATAAAGGTAACACAAGTACTCACAAAATGCAGTATATAAATAATGGTCTTTGTTATTAAGGGAAAAAGAAATCCAAACCTACAGGGTCCTGTGCGAAAAAAAGTGATAGAACTATATATAAGAAGAATGTTTGTAAACTAAAAAATATAGCAGCAAGTTCATATAGAAATATAATATTCTCTAGTAGAATTATTCATAAGTGTGGAATAGGAACCTTTAGATTCACATATATATACTGTATCTTGTAGTCACTCCTTTGTAATAAGTACGGAGCAATTGGTCGCATCTTACGGCTCCAATTAATGCACCAAGTAATGAGTTTGCACATCGCTGCCTGCTGGAGTTTTAGCACACAATGGTGACCTGATTAGATTTGTCTTAAATATTATGTTATACATTTACAAATAATCTAAAAATGATGCAATATCATATTTCAAGAATCTTTAAGAAACACAAAATTGTATACAGTGTAACTATTTTGAGCAATGTTGATAATCTGTATCTGTATTGTGTCTGGTGTCATATTAGCAGCATGAGTAACGATCGGACAATTAGTGAGGATGCAGAAACACCAGACGATGAGGAGCTTCCCTACAGCGATGATGAGACGGACAATGAGTTGGACAGTCCGCTGTCTCTTCCAGACGGAAGTCAAATTATCTTATGTGAAGAGCAGGATCGGACGACCAAAGGTAAGTGATCACTGTAATTCAGAAACAATCAGCAAGCCTATCAACAGGCACTGAAGACCGCAGAATTCTGCTGACTGTTACTCAGGATCAGTAATGTAATGTATGTACACAGTGACTGCACCAGCAGAATAGTGAGTGCAGCTCTGGGGTATAATACAGGATGTAACTCAGGATCAGTAATGTAATGTATGTACACAGTGACTGCACCAGCAGAATAGTGAGTGCAGCTCTGGGGTATAATACAGGATGTAACTCAGGATCAGTAATGTAATGTATGTACACAGTGACTGCACCAGCAGAATAGTGAGTGCAGCTCTGGGGTATAATACAGGATGTAACTCAGGATCAGTAATGTAATGTATGTACACAGTGACTGTACCAGCAGAATAGTGAGTGCAGCTCTGGAGTATAATACAGGATGTATCTCAGGATCAGTCAGGTAATGTATGTACACAGTGACTGCACCAGCAGAATAGTGAGTGCAGCTCTGGGGTATAATACAGGATGTAACTCAGGATCAGTAATGTAATGTATGTACACAGTGACTGCACCAGCAGAATAGTGAGTGCAGCTCTGGGGTATAATACAGGATGTTACTCAGGATCCGTAATGTAAAGTATGTACACAGTGACTGCACCAGCAGAATAGTGAGTGCAGCTCTGGGGTATAATACAGGATGTAACTCAGGATCAGTAATGTAATGTATGTACACAGTGACTGCACCAGCAGAATAGTGAGTGCAGCTCTGGTGTATAATACATGATGTATCTCAGGATCAGTAATGTAATGTATGTACACAGTGACTGCACCAGCAGAATAGTGAGTGCAGCTCTGGAGTATAATACAGGAGGTAACTCAGGAACAGTACAGGATCAGTAATGTAATGTATGTGCACAGTGATTGCACCAGCAGAATAGTGAGTGCAGCTCTGGGGTATAATACAGGATGTAACTCAGGATCAGTAATATAATGTATGTACACAGTGACTGCACCAGCAGAATAGTGAGTGCAGCTCTGGGGTATAATACAGGATGTAACTCAGGATCAGTAATGTAATGTATGTACACAGTGACTGCACCAGCAGAATACTGAGTGCAGCTCTGGAGTATAATACAGGATGTATCTCAGGATCAGTAATGTAATGTATGTACACAGTGACTGCACCAGCAGAATAGTGAGTGCAGCTCTGGAGTATAATACATGATGTATCTCAGGATCAGTAATGTAATGTATGTACACAGTGACTGCACCAGCAGAATAGTGAGTGCAGCTCTGGAGTATAATACAGGATGTAACTCAGGATCAGTAATGTATGTACACAGTGACTGCACCAGCAGAATAGTGAGTGCAGCTCTGGAGTATAATACAGGATGTATCTCAGGATCAGTAATGTAATGTATGTACACAGTGACTGCACCAGCAGAATAGTGAGTGCAGCTCTGGAGTATAATACATGATGTATCTCAGGATCAGTAATGTAATGTATGTACACAGTGACTGCACCAGCAGAATAGTGAGTGCAGCTCTGGAGTATAATACAGGATGTAACTCAGGATCAGTAATGTAATGTATGTACACAGTGACTGCACCAGCAGAATAGTGAGTGCAGCTCTGGAGTATAATACAGGATGTAACTCAGGATCAGTAATGTATGTGCACAGTGACTGCACCAGCAGAATAGTGAGTGCAGCTCTGGAGTATAATACAGGATGTAATTCCAGAAAAGTAATGTATGCAAATTCCATAAACTGGGTCACATAACCGTCAGTCACATGGGGAATACAGTGGAGTGATGACAGCATGCTTATAACACTCTGGCACAATTCGGCAGTCTGCAGTCAGAGTAACTCCTGTACGAACTGAGGATGGTGCATGTTAAAATTCAACAAGCCCAACTCTTCTTTTTGTTACATCTGACATTCTGAGAATATAATCATTATTCTGTTGATTTTACCAGCATTGGACTCCGCACTCCAGGATAGTCAACCTAATCCAAACATTGTTTCTGAGGGTTCCCTGCGTGATCCATAACACAGGGAAGAGAGAGAGAAGATATGCAAACCAATGGGATCAACCTTAAATGATCAATTTTATTATACAAAAGTCATTAACCAAAAACAGAGCCAGGCAAGACATACATTTAAAAACATTTAAAACAATGATATGGCAAAATAGACCATTAGCTTCCTTTTTCCCCTCGGGTTAAATTCTTTATGGTCTATTTTGCCATATCATTGTTTTAAATGTTTTTAAATGTATGTCTTGCCTGGCTCTGTTTTTGGTTAATGACTTTTGTATAATAAAATTGATTATTTAAGGTTGATCCCATTGGTTTGTCTATCTTCTCTCTCTGTTCAGTAATTATTTATATGCAATGGTTGATCCCTAATCTTTGTATTGGAGTGGTGCCCGCTTCTCTTTCTTTCTATATAATCCATAACACAGGGGTCACATACTTTCCCCTGAATGTCAAATTCCTCCTTTGTTTCTGTTTTTTTTCTGCACATTTCGCCTTGGTCATAAAATCTTTTGTGTTTTTTTTTTTCCAGGAGCAAATTGGAAAGTAAAAGCCAATGATCCAAATTTCTACAAGCAGCCGGAATTCATGAAGAAAAAGTTTTTCTGCCTTAAGAGAAGCAAATACGCTGTAGGTTTCTCTGTTTGTTCTTACGGTAATGTTTTCTGCACCTTCCCTCTTGGCACATGGGCCATAGTGGGTCAGAGTTGTGCCCACACACAGGAGGGTGACGTGGACTGATAACAACCATGAATCGCTCGTGAACCAGGAAGGTCTTTATATAACCCAAAGCAAACAAGTCAATGACATCAGGTTCTCTGCTGATGTGGACTCAACGTAGGACACACCCGAGATTGTACCGCGACAGGGCACAGTCTGTGAGGCTGAGAGTACACCGGGACGGTACACATAGCCTGGGGCCCGATTGTAAAACCACATCCTGTAAAGGGGATTGAGGCTTCTCCACACGGAGTAGCTTGTGCCAGATCTGTCCACCGTTGTCTTTTGAGTCCTTGACCTCAGGCAGACCTATAGAGCCTCACAGGTCCATTCACATATGTGTGAAAATGATGGATCTTAGAATTAGGAGATATTACAGGATGAAGGTCTAGGATGGGGAACATTATTACTGGATGAGGGCTGGGACCGGGACATTATTACTGGATAAGGGCCAGGACAGAGACATTATTATAGGAAAGGGGTCCAGGATGAGGGACATTATTACAGGAAGGGGTCCAGAATGGGTGACATTTTTACAGGATGAAGATCCAGGACGGGGATATTATTACAGGATGACGGTCCTGGATGGGGAACATTATTACTGGATGAGGGCTGGGACGGGGACATTATTACTGAATGAGGGCCAGGACAGAGACATTATTACAGGAAGAGGTCCAGGATAAGGGCCATTATTGCAAGAAGGGGGTCCAGAATGTGAAACATTATTACAGGATGAAGGTCCAGGATGGGGGACATTATTTTTAGGAAGGATGAGGGACGTTTATTACAGGAAGGGGGTCCAGAATGGGAGACATTTTTACAGGATGAAGGTCCAGAATGGGACATTATTTCAGAATGGGGGCCAGGATAGGGACATCATTACAGAATGGGGGACATTATTACAGGATGGGAGACATTATTGCAGGATGGTGGCCAGGATAGGGACATTATTACTGGATGAGGGCCACGACAGGGGCATTATTACATTATAGGGGCCAGAACAGGGGACATTATTACAGGATTTTGGTCACTATTACAAGATGGTTGCTAGTACGGGGGACTTATTATTACAGGATGAAGGCCAGGACTGATATTATTACAGGATGGGTAATATTATTACAGAATGGGGGGCAGGACAGGGACATTATTACAGGATAGGGCCAAGACAGGGGACATTATTACAGGATGGAAGACAGGACTGGGGATATTATTAAAGGATGGGGTCAAGACAGGGGACATTAATACAGAATGGTGGCCAGTACGTGGAACAGTGGACAGGAAGAGGGATATTATTACAGGATGGAGTAGTGGATAGGGGACATTATTACAGGATGGGGCCAGGACAGGGGACGTTAATACAGGATGGGAGAGAGGATGGGGGACATTATTACAGGATGGCATCCAGTACGGGAGACATTATTACAAGATGATGACCAGGACGGGGACCAGGATGGGAAAATTATTACAGGATTGAGGCCAGGATGGGGGACTTTATTACAGGATGGGGAAAATTATTACAGGAATGGGGACATTATTACAGGATACAGGATTAGAGCCAGGATGGGGGACATTATTACAGGATAGGATGGGAGTCAGAACAGGGAGTTCTGACTCCCTGAATAGGGATGGGAGTCAGACATTATTACAAGATGTGGGACAATATTACAGAATGGGGGGCAGGACGGGGGACATTTTTCGAGGATGGGGCCAAGGCAGGGGACAATATTACATGATGGAAGACAGGACTGGGAACATTATGAATGCATAGGGGTCACTACTACAGGATGGGGACCACGACGGGAGACATTATTATAGGATGTGGGACATTATTGCAGAATGTGGGGCAGGACGCGAGACATTTTTCCAAGGATGGGGCCAAGACAGGAGGGGACATTATTACAGGATGGCGGCCAGCAAGGGGGACATTATTACAGGATGGGGGCTAGTACGGGGGATATTATTACAGGATGGGGGCTAGTACGGGGGGGACATTATTACAGGAAGTGGGTCAGTACGGGGGACATTAGTACAGGATGGTGGCCAGGACGGAGGACATTATTACAAGGGCCCAGGATAGGGCTCCAGTGCATATTTTGTAGTGGGGCTCATGGGACTCCTCTGTGTGTATGGATCAATGAAAGCCTGTGGATAGGTTCACAAGAGCTTATAACAAAGAATCACCAGTTTCATGCAGAAAACTTGGATGATATTTTTGTCACGTGTCATCCAGGTGAAATCCATTTTTAAACAGCAGCAATCATAATATATTTACAAGTCCGAATGCAGCTTCACATGTTACAGAATTGCAATTTATCTCTAAAAAACACATGCTATACTGTGGCTCCAAATGGCACCGGATTTTTTTTTTTGCTCTTCCATAGACTTGAATGGGTGAGTCTCATCTAACATACAGACGAAATGCGCGCAACCAGTAAGCTGTCTGAGAAAAAAAGGCAGACCCCACATGGAAGTGTCACACGGATGTAGCCTAAAACTGAGATGAGACCCTCTTGAAGAGCATTTTTGTTGTCTAAGTCTTCCATATATCCCATAGATGAGGAAAAACAACATGTATAACTATATAGCTTCCCATGTATGGTGGGGGTACCAGGAGCCAGGCTCTGTGGTGTCTCCCATATGAAAGGTGGGTGCAGGGCTTGGATGAGGGGTAGGAAGGATAGATATCCGCTTATGGCGCTGTCTCCTGCCTCCCCGAGAGGGGGCCGTTGGTGTAAAAAAAAAAGTACCTTGGCTGAATGTCTGCGGCGACCCTGCATCTTCCTCTGCCCGCAGACATTCAGCGCATTGACGGCCAGGGTGCAGGCATGGAGGTGAGCAATGACAGTCACTGACACCACTCACACCTCTCTGTCCTGCACCCCGGTTGTTGCTTCCTCCCTGCTCTCAATTGGATTTGCGTCTATGTGTCCGAATCCCTTTATCTGTTTAATTTCCATTACGGCATCTGCCCAATGATGGACACTTCAGCTGAGGCCGAAGACCCCCAGTCCCTTTTGAGCCTCAACCCTAGGGTACATCACTTTTTTGGTAAAGAGGGGGGCACTTTAGGGGTCCTCTTATCTTAGTCTCCGACCCTTTCCTTTACCCGGATGCTGAGGGTTCATTGGAGTGGGGGGGCACCATCAGATCTTCTGCTAAAAGGTCATGATGTCTATGAATTAAAATGTGTAGAAAATCCAAAGATCGTTGCTCTGTAAGTCAGGCAAATGCACATGTGACATCTATCCAATATTTAGGTCCATTGGTCCATATTTGGGTCCATAAAGCCAGCAATAGTCAGAGCAGCACAAGGGCAAAAGGTGAAACATTTTTCATGAAACCCAACTGCAAAAATTATTTGAGTAAACCCCCCAAAATTGTCCCCAACGATGGACATCATCTATCCACAGACTGAGGTGACAAATCAGACATGTATTATCTATTGAAAGCATCAACCTATGTTGTACAGGAGATGGAAGAAGGGTAGTGGTGGGCATCAGGGACGTACAGGAGGGACTGTTGTAACGCACTTAGTCCAATATGTCAGCCGACTGTCACAACACCGTCTTCTGAAACCTCTAAAGTCTGTTTCCTCTAGAGCCCCACCAAAAATGGTGGTGATGAACTCAGAAATTAAGAAAATATGGGCATTTGTGTACGGGAATAAAATAGTCATTAGGAGAGAAAAGGACCCTCGACCCACATGTCCACCAAAAGCACACAATGCGGTGCAAGTACTAAAAATGGGGGATAGATGGGACCCTAAACACATACATCTCTCACAAAAATTAAGAGACCACTGCACAGTTTTATAAAAATCACCATCTCTACATGTCTGACAGCCATTCCATTCCAGTGTCAGTTGAATTCCGACCAGAGGACACCTCATTCTACTTAATGTGCTTCAGATTAGGTGATCACCTGAACCAAATCTTATTTAATGAAGGAAAGTATAAAAAGCCCTGCTGTGGTGTTCACAATCCTCTTGCAATAGGACAAGCTGGATGGCAAAACAAGTGATAGTAATATCCCAAAAGTAATAGGAATGAAAAAATAAATTTTAACTATGCCAAAGGAGTTGAAAAGAAAAGTCTTGAGTGAGGAAAAGAAGGGCTCAATTCTGGCTTTACTAGCAGAGGGACACAGTGAGCCTCATGTTAACTCCATCCTTAAAATTTCTAAGACGGCAGTCCATTACAACAAGGTCAAGCAGCAGACATTGGGGACAACAAAGCTACAGACCGGCAGAGGATGAAAATGACTCTCCACTGACCGGGATGACCGTCATCTTATTCAAATGTCACTCAGCAACCGCAGGATGACATCAAGTGACCTACAAAAGGAATGGCAAATGGCATCTGGGGTGAAGTGCACGGCAAGAACAGTTCGTAACAGACTCCTAGAGGCAGGACTCAAGTCATGTAAAGCTAGAAAAAAGCCTTTCATCAATGAGAAGCAAAGGAAAGCCAGGCTGAAGTTTGCCAAAGACAATAAGGATTGGACCACAGAGGACTGGAGTAAGGTAATCTTCTCTGATGAGTCTAATTTTCAGCTTTGTCCAACACCTGGTCGTCTAATGGTTACACGGACACCTGGAGAGGCGTACAAGCCGCAGTGTCTTACACCCACTGTGAAATTTGGTGGAGGATCGGTGATGATCTGGCGATGCTTCAGCAAGGCTGGAATTGGGCAGGTTGTTCTTTGCGAAGGATGTATGAATCAAGCCGCATACAAGGTTATCCTGGAAAAACAGTTGATTCCTTCTGCTCAGGCAATGTTCCCCAACTCTGAGGACTGTTTTTTCCAGCAGGACAATGCACCGTGCCACACAGCTAGGTCAATCAAGGTGTGGATGAAGGACCACCACATCAAATCCATGTCAGCTCAATCTCCAGACCTGAACCCCACTGAAAACCTCTGGAATATAATCAAGATGATAATGGATAGTCACAAACCATCAAACGAAGAAGAACTGCTTACATTTATGTACCAGGAGTGGCATAAGGTCATCCAAAAGCCGTGTGAAAGACTGATGGAAAGCATGCTAAGACATGAAAGCTGTGATTAAACATCATGGTTATTCCACATAATATTGATTTCTGAACTCTTCCTGAGTTAAAACATGAGTATTGTTGTTTCTAAATGATTATTAACTTGTTTTCTTTGCATTATTTGAGGTCTGCAAGCAATGCATTTTTTTGTTATTATTTTTTCAGAAAAATAAATACAAAATGTATTGCTTGGAACTTCAGAGACATTATACCTAAAAAAACTGCTTGAACACTAGAATCAATCATAAAAACATAATACAAAAAATCAGATTCATAATAAACACAACTTTATTGAGGACACCAATCAGAAATACACTAGACATGATAAAAATATATGACAAATAATTTAAAAAAAAAATTTTAAAATTTTTTTGTATTATGTTTTTATGATTGATTCTAGTGTTCAAGCAGTTTTTTTTAGGTATAAGGTCTAGTTGTCTACCTGAACCATATTTGCATATTTATTAGGTTATTTACAGTATACTCCTTTTTTTTGGTTTAACTTCGGAGACATGTTGTCAGTAGTTTATAAAATAAAAGAACAATTTACATTTTTCTCAAAAATATACCTATAAAGAGAAAAATCAGACAAACGGAACATTTTGCAGTGGTCTCTTAATTTTTGCCAGAGCTGTCTTTATATGGGGTCCTGATGGCTGCCCGGGGGATAGTGCTCAAAAAGATATTCATAGATGATACAATACAACCACACGTAATATCTAACGAAGGGCAGATGGACGTGCACTGGGGCAACCTAGAGGCAACGTGACTTTCAGGTCAGCCAAGAAGATGGCACAGGAGATGGGACCCTCGGTAAGGCTACGTTCACATTTGCGGTCGGCGCCGCAACGTCGGGCGCCGCAGCGTCGCCGCATGCGTCATGCGCCCCTATATTTAACATGGGGGCGCATGGACATGCGTCGCACTTGCGTTTTGCGCCGCATGCGTCCCTGCGGCGCCCGCGTCCGGGCGCAGAGGACGCAGCAAGTTGCATTTTTGCTGCATCCAAAATCAATGAAAAAAGGACGCATGCGGCGCAAAACGCAGCGTTATGCATGCGTTTTGCTGCGTTTTTGTTTGCGTTGTGCGTTGCGGCGCCGACGCTGCGGCGCACAACGCAAATGTGAACGTAGCCTAAGTCTGATGGCTGAAGGGGAACATTTCCTTTGGGAATCTTTAACTAAATGTTCTCTTCAATGATGCAACTCAGCACAGGGGGATATTCAGTACTTAGAAGTGGTGGAAGACCCAGTGTAAGGACCCCCAAAGATTCAGACTCCATAATCAGAGATGACAGGCTCTGCTACATTGCTGCTGCTCCCCGTTCTACAGTAAAATTTTATTGTCGCCTGTAAAACTATCACTATAAAAATACTGAGAATCAGCAATGAATCTTACAACTGATAATGACCATATCTCATACAGACGAATGAAATCAAGACGTCCAAGTACAATGTCCTCACCTTCCTGCCGCTAAACTTGTTCGAACAGTTCAGGAGAATCGCCAACGCCTATTTCCTGCTCCTACTAATCATACAGGTACGAGAAATAGTGACGAGCGGTCAGTGGTATCGATATACAGGTGGTGGGGATGGCAATTATACCTGAGCCAATGAAAACAAGGAGTCATATGATGTCAGCTATAACTAAACTGAGTGGATTACAGAACAGTGAGTGCAGCTCTGGAGGATAATACAGGATGTAACTCAGGATTAGTACAGGATCAGTAATGTAATGTATGTACACAGTGACTGCACCAGCAGAATAGTGAGTGCAGCTCTGGAGTATAATACAGGATGTAACTCAGGATCAGTAATGTATGTACACAGTGACTGTACCAGCAGAATAGTGAGTGCAGCTCTGGGGTATAATACAGGGTGTAACTCAGGATCAGTAATGTAATGTATGTACACAGTGACTGCACCAGCAGAATAGTGAGTGCAGCAGTGGAGTATAATACAGGAGGTAACTCAGGATCAGTAATGTAATGTATGTACACAGTGACTGCACCAGCAGAATAGTGAGTGCAGCTCTGGGGTATAATACAGGATGTAACTCAGGATCAGTAATGTAATGTATCTACACAGTGACTGCACCAGCAGAATAGTGAGTGCAGCTCTGGGGTATAATACAGGATGTAACTCAGGATCAGTAATGTAATGTATGTACACAGTGACTGCACCAGCAGAATAGTGAGTGCAGCTCTGGAGTATAATACAGGATGTAATTCACGATCAGTAATGTAATGTATGTACACAGTGACTGCACCAGCAGAATAATGAGTGCAGCTCTGGGGTATAATACAGGGTATAACTCAGGATCAGTAATGTAATGTATGTACACAGTGACTGCACCAGCAGAATAGTGAGTGCAGCTCTGGGGTATAATACAGGGTGTAACTCAGGATCAGTAATGTAATGTATGTACACAGTGACTGCACCAGCAGAATAGTGAGTGCAGCAGTGGAGTATAATACAGGAGGTAACTCAGGATCAGTAATGTAATGTATGTACACAGTGACTGCACCAGCAGAATAGTGAGTGCAGCTCTGGAGTATAATACAGGATGTAACTCAGGATCAGTAATGTAATGTATGTACACAGTGACTGCACCAGCAGAATAATGAGTGCAGCTCTGGGGTATAATACAGGGTGTAACTCAGGATCAGTAATGTAATGTATGTACACAGTGACTGCACCAGCAGAATAGTGAGTGCAGCAGTGGAGTATAATACAGGATGTAACTCAGGATCAGTAATGTATGTACACAGTGACTGTACCAGCAGAATAGTGAGTGCAGCTCTGGGGTATAATACAGGGTGTAACTCAGGATCAGTAATGTAATGTATGTACACAGTGACTGCACCAGCAGAATAGTGAGTGCAGCTCTGGAGTATAATACAGGATGTAACTCAGGATCAGTACAAGATAAGTGACATTATTTGGCTATTCATTTAAAATAAAACTATTTTGAACTCAAAATCTATATAAGATAAATTAGATAGTGTTGTAGCTTTTGGAATCAAACTGACATAATAATGTCTTTATCTCCTTTCAGCTGATCCCTATAATCTCCACTGTCTCGTGGTACACTACGTTCATCCCCCTAGTGATCGTTCTGGGAATCACAGCAATCAAAGACCTTGCAGATGACATTGTAAGAAACAAAAATCTTATTTTCTCCTCATTTGGCATCTTGTAATATGAAATACTACTAATATTCTATAAGACAGATGATTTACAGCTGGTGATTTGAGCAGACGAGAAGGAATAACTGGAAACTCCAATAAGTCACTATAGGATATTTATCACATCCTAGAACGTCAGGATTTCCTTTAATTCGCATTTTAGGTGCTGTTTCATTACGGTGTTAGTAATATTTGGGAAAGAAGACTGTGCCGATATTAGAGGTTCAAGGAGCAAGTCCGAAAATAGGAAAACATTTGCTCTAATTAGTCTTATACAATGGTACCATCCAGGAAACCACCGTAGTGAGTCACCCGCTGCATGGTCACACATGCAGATCACTGATGATAAAGCTCCACCAGTGCAGATCATATTGTGATCACGTGGAGACAGATCAGATGATTTTATACAATGGGCTCAATTACATTACATGGTTTGACATTATTGATACAATTTTTGGTATTCACAATTTTTTTTTTATTAGGGGGTAGTGCAGTGACGAAAAAAAAAATATTATTTTTTTACTTATTATTATTATTATTATTATTATTATTATTATTATTATTTATTTATATAGCACCATTGATTCCATGGTGCTGTACATGAGAAAGGGGTTACATACAGGGTTACTTTTGTTGTACATCTTAAATAATTGTATATTTTGATAGATTGTGGCTTTACAGACACAATGATGTCAACAATGCTTATTTTTTAAATGTTATATATTTTTTAAATTGGAAAAATGAGGCGATTTAAACTGTAATATTTTACGGAACTTGAACCTGAGATCATTTGATCACTTGTACCATACAATGCAATTACATTGTATTGCAGTAGTGAAATAATAGTAATAATTGAATAATAACAGATTATCTCCTATGAAGTCCAGGCACCGCGATGGGGGCCTACAGCGGGCCACCTGTTAGCTCTCTGCAATTTCATCTCAGGGAAGAACGATGGGCACCAGAACAATTGTGCCACAAAGTCAGTTCATTTTACAGTGTTTTCAGAAATTGACAGCAGCATTTTACGACTAACTGCTGATTTAATTTTTTCCCCATAAATCAAGTGTAGATACGGACATAAGATATTTTGTAATATATCTGATCACAGAAATCTGCTTCTTTCTCCTCCTGGACTGATCATTCATTCTCAAAATTCTCAATTCACGTGTGAAATCTGTATTCAGTGAATGGAGAAGTTCCCATTACTGAGATAGGAGATGGTAGTTGGTGCTTATAAAGTTCTATGGAGAACTGTAACTGTAATCTCAGTATAATGTCTGTGTCTGCGTCTAGCTCCTCCCCTTCATTGAATTTTATAAGCACCAACTGTCACCTCCTCTCAGTAATGGGAAGATCCTCACTAAATACAGATTTTACCTCTGAATTTAGAGTAAATGATCAGTCCAGGAGGAGAAAGCAGCAGATTTCTCTGATGATATTTATTACAAAGTTGATTATTTTCATGTGTATTATTGACTTATTAAATAGAAATTAAACCTATGTTTATTCTTTAACCAGTTCAGGCCATTTTCTTCCCTTCCTGACTTGGCAAGTTTTTATTTATTTTTTCATGCATGCAGATTAAGGAGCTGTAAAAAGAAATTTTTTTACATCTCTTTAATTCTTGATACATGGGGTCTTATATTTATGTTATTTTCTTCCTCTTTTCTTTTTTTCCACCGATATCGGGTGATATTGGTGTGAAAATTAACAAAATATGTGTTTTTCACATTTTTTTATGACCACAAAAGACAACTGAAATAATTTTTCAAACTATTTCCTTGTTTCATATATCGGAAATGTTTGTTTTGGGTTTTTTTGGACAATTTACACTTTTAATTTACCGTACCTTAATGTATTTATTTTTTCATTTATTTCACATATTTTGACCCGTATAAGATTGCAAAAGATATTTGGGCGGCATGTCATTATTTTAATATGGTAAGGCTACTTTCACACATCAGGTTTTTTGCATCAGGCACAATCCGGCGAATGTTGGAAAAAAAACGGATCCGGCGCAGATTGTGAAAAACTGATGCGACGGATCAGTTTTTTCGACGGATCCGGCTAGCATATCTAGATTATTGGATAAAAAAAAAATTGGAGCATGCTCAGTTTAAAAAAATGGAATCTGGCGCCGGAATCCGTCATTTTCCGGATCCGGCACCTTCCGGCTCCCATAGGCTTCCATTCTAACAAACAGCCAGAAGCGCTGGATCCGGCACTTCCGGCTTTTTTGCTGGAGACAAAAAATGTTGCTATGGACATTTTTTCCAGAAACCGGAAATGGCAGATTTGCCGGATCTGGCGAAAAACAGATGAAACGCAATGTCATCCGGCACTAATACAAGTCTATGGGAAAAAAACTGATCCGGCGGCAACATTCGTCCTATCCGTTTTTTGGAAATGTAGCCAGATTGAGCCTGACAAATGCGCAGAAGCAAGTGGAGCTGTTAGTGGCAGTGTTTGGCCCCACTCCATACACCAGTACACGACATAGAACACACCAATACATCCTATGTCAAGAAAATGGTTAAAAAATTAAAAACTTTTAAGGATATAAAAATCTACTTTGTTTTGCAATTTTTGGTACCCTTTGTGGTTTATCTCTAATTCCCACCATTTGTGTGCACTTTTATATAACTGCACCCTGCTGCCCCTGTGTGTCTTCACTACGCAGTGCACCATTTCAATAGGTAATTCAGGTGGTCCCACTTTGTTTTATATATCCCATTAGTGGAGCACTAGGTATGTTTTTGTAATTTTATTAATGCAAATTGTCTCTTCCGAGAGGAACTCTAGCGCCACCTAATGGAAGCAGTAATATCGACCCTTTAACAAGCCTTGCAATAAGACAGGATAAAAGCCAAACCAGAATCTCAATTTGCAGATGCCGTGTTTCAGGGTGTTGCCTCTCATCAGTACAAAGAATGAGATCGGATTTGGCTGAGTGGAGAGAGTCAAACGAAGCTTGGCATGTGAGAATAAAGAGACCTATAGGCCACGCATGCTACTCTGGGAAATTAATTATGTATATTGTCTCTTCAGAGAAGAAGAGGACTAGAACTCTTGGAGGCATCAATCCTAAAAGTCAATGTAGACTCTATAACAAGCCTTGCAATATGACTTAGGATAAGAGCCAAACCAGAATCTCAGTTTGCAGACACAGTGTTTCGGGGTGTAGCCTCTCATCAGTATAAAGAATGAGATTTGATTTGGCTGAGTGAGAGGCTCTGGAATTTGGTCTAAGGGGTAACTTTTCTACTTGTGGAGAGTGTCAATGAAGCTTGGCATGTGAGAGTAAAGAGACCTATAGGCCATGCATGCTACTCTGGGAAATTAATAATGTCTCTTCAGAGAACAAGAAGATTAGAACTTTTGGAGGCAGCAATCCTAAAAGTCAATGTAGACTCCATAACAAGCCTTGCAATATGACAGGATAAGAGCCAAGCCAGAATCTGTAAAATTGATTTTTATGTGAATTAATAAAGTTTTGTATTTTATTCTGTTTTCTATGAGATACACATTTTGTTTCTTTTATGGCTTGTGTTTCTGTTTTGGGAGGTTATAAGATGTTTTGATTGCTTTTTTTTTCTATTTTTCCATTGTGAAAAAAAAAAACAATATTTTTTTTTGGGGGGGGGGGGGTTAGCATTTTTTTTTTAATAATTAGTCTCTCTAGGGCACTTTAACCCAGAATTATTTGATTGCAGGTACAATAGATCATAATATTTCTAAATTTCAGGGTGTTGTATATTTTGCGATCTCAAATGAAGCCCCAGAGACTACCATTATGGAAGACACAGGGGCCTGAAGGCTATGATAACAAATCATTAGCAACCCACAATCACATCCTAGAGGGGCCGATGCAGTGACAGAGCAGATCTCCCCTCTGTCTAACTACTTAGATGCCATGGTCACGACTGACTGCTGCATCTAAGGCATAAAACTGCCGTGATCAGAGCTAGCTAGAAGTAGATTACAACAAGATCAGGAGAGCCAGGAATCGATTCATGCAAGAGAGCTAGTAGGTGCTTTTTTCTCCATAAGAGGTCAAGCCCATATTAGTCTATGGGGTAACAGGTACACTTTTCCAATAAAGTGGGCAAAATGCATGGTTCAAGTATGGGTATTTATAGTAATGGGGGTCCCAAGGAGGGCCTGATAAGATAAGAGTCAGAGTCCAACTCTCAGTGATGGGATGGGGTAAATTTTATTGCCAAGTGGCTCCCACCAACCTAAGTATTGCACTTCCCTGAATTTGGCATAGAAGGTGAAACTCACTAAATTAGAGAAGGGGGTGCACATACTTTTGGCAAAACATGAACAGTAAAGTCCCTCATTTTGTTTTATTTTTCCAGTCTCGTCACAGGATGGACAATGAGATCAATAACCGACAGTGCGAAGTTATAAAAGATGGAAGGTAAAGTCTCTTTCTCACTGGCATTTACCATTCTTTAGCATATGAGAAGCTGTGGATGGGGCAGAATGATTGATTGCCTGACCTAGGACAGTTCGGGGAGGTCACTGGGCAGGTGCTGGAGCATTCCCTGGCTTGGTTTTCCTAAATAACACCTGTCACTTCCCTTACATGTTTTACCTGGTGTAAATGCCACTGTTCTCCTGAATCCCACAATGTTTTTCATTTGTTCCTGCGACTCTCTGCTCCTGACCGATGGATTGGGGATAACTTCCAAGAAAGACTGCTTTGAATACTAAAGAGGAACATCATGTGGATACTATCGGGCCCTCGAAGAAAAAGGGTCATAGATTTACTAACCTCGGCTGTTGGTAGAGAAAACTAATGCCAGACTCCTCTTTCCAAAGGAACTGCATTTTAATCAAACAAAAGGGTGGGGATCATAGAAAAGGCATTGAGGGGAAAACTACAACGTGCCCTTGTATGTAGAGTAATAACAGGAGAACCAATGTACACCTCTGCCTATCTCATCTTCAGAACATGAAGGAATCTACTAAAAGTAATTTTTGGATTGGGAAAAAAACGTATGAAAGATTACGCTGCATCCTAATCATACAAGCACACGTCTTTAGCAGGTATTATGCAGCATGTACATGATTTCAACCTAAATCTTCATTTTCTTTTAAAGCTTTAAGGACACAAAATGGAAGGATATTCATGTTGGTGACATTGTGCGGATTAAAAAAGATGCATTTGTTCCAGTGAGTAGCCATAATAATCCTAACATACAACACAATGTGATACATAAATTATGTTTCTGCAGTCTACTAAGGACAGGAATATAATGCTATAAAACTATAATTACAGTAATGCTGCCCCCTATGTACAAGAATATAACTACTATAATACTGCTCCTATGTACAAGAATATAACTACTATAATACTGCTCCTATGTACAAGAATATAACTACTATAATACTGCCCCTATGTACAAGAATATAACTACTATAATACTGCCCCTATGTACAAGAATATAACTACTATAATACTGCTCCTAGGTACAAGAATATAACTACTATAACACTGCTCCTATGTACAAGAATATAACTACTATAATACTGCCCTCTATGTACAAGAATATAACTACTATAATACTGCAACTATGTACAGGAATATAACTACTATAATACTGCCCCTATGTACAAGAATATAACTACTATAATACTGCCCCTATGTACAAGAATATAACTACTATAATACTGCTCCTAGGTACAAGAATATAACTACTATAACACTGCTCCTATGTACAAGAATATAACTACTATAATACTGCCCTCTATGTACAAGAATATAACTACTATAATACTGCAACTATGTACAGGAATATAACTACTATAACACTGCTCCTATGTACAAGAATATATCTACTATAATACTGCCCTCTATGTACAAGAATATAGCTACTATAATACTGCTCCTATGTACAAAAATATAACTACTATAATACTGCACCTATGTACAAGAATATAACTACTATAATACTGCACCTATGTACAAGAATATAACTACTATAATACTGCTCCTAGGTACAAGAATATAACTACTATAACACTGCTCCTATGTACAAGAATATAACTACTATAATACTGCCCTCTATGTACAAGAATATAACTACTATAATACTGCAACTATGTACAGGAATATAACTACTATAATACTGCCCCTATGTACAAGAATATAACTACTATAATACTGCCCCTATGTAAAAGAATATCACTACTATAATATTGCTGCTATGTACAGAAATATAACTACTATAATATTGCTGCTATGTACAGAACTATAACTACTATAATACTGTCCTCTATTTACAAGAATATAACTACCATAATACTACTCCTATGTACAATAATATAACTATTATAATACTGTCCCCTATGTAAAAGAATATCACTACTATAATATTGCTGCTATGTACAGAAATATACCTACTATAATACTGTCCTTTATTTGCAAGAATATAACTACCATAATACAGCTCCTATGTTTATGAATATGACTACTATAATACTGCTCCTATGTACAAGGACATAGCTACTATAATTCTGCTCATATGTACAAGAATATAACTAATATAATACTGCTCCTCTGCACATACATATAACTACTATAATACTGGCCCCTATGTACAAGAATATAACTAATATAATACTGCCCCCTATGTACAAGAATATAACGACTATAATAATGCCCCCTATGTACAAGAATATAACTACTATAATACTGCCCTCTATGTACAAGAATATACGGTAACTACTATAATACTGCCCCCTATGTACAAGAATATAACTGCTATAATACTGCTCCTATGTACAGGAATATAACTACTATAATACTGCCCTCTATGTACAAGAAAATAACTACTATAATACTGTCCCCTATGTACAAGAATATAACTACTATAATACTGCCCCCTATGTACAAGAATATAACTACTATAATACTGTCCCCTATGTACAAGAATATAACTACTATAATACTGTCCCCTATGTGCAAGAATATAACTGCTATGATACTGCCCCCTATGTGCAAGAATATAACTACTATAATACCGCCCTCTATGTACAAGAATATAACTACTATAATAATGCCCCTATGTACAAGAATATAACTACTATAATACTGCCTCCTATGTACAAGAATATAACTACTATAATAATGCCCCCTATGTACAAGAATATAACTACTATAATACTGCCCCCTATGTACAAGAATATAGCTACTATAACACTGTCCCCTATGTACAAGAATATAACTACTATAATACTGCCCCTATGTACAAGAATATAACTACTATAATACTGCTCCTATGTACAAGAATATAACTACTATAATACTGCTCCAATGTACAATAATATAACTACTATAATACTGCTCCAATGTGCAATAATATAACTACTATAATACTGTCCCTATGTACAAGAATATAACTACTATAATACCGCCCTCTATGTACAAGAATATAACTACTATAATAATGCCCCTATGTACAAGAATATAACTACTATAATACTGCTCCAATGTACAATAATATAACTACTATAATACTGCTCCAATGTGCAATAATATAACTACTATAATACTGTCCCTATGTACAAGAATATAACTACTATAATACCGCCCTCTATGTACAAGAATATAACTACTATAATAATGCCCCCTATGTACAAGAATATAACTATTATAATACTGCTCCTATGTACAAAAATATAACTACTATAAAACTGCTCCAATGTGCAATAATATAACTACTATAATACTGTCCCTATGTACAAGAATATAACTACTATAATAATGCCCCCTATGTACAAGAATATAACTACTATAATACTGCCCCTATGTACAAGAATATAACTACTATAATAATGCCCCCTATGTACAAGAATATAACTACTATAATACTGCCCCTATGTACAAGAATATAACTACCATATTGCTGCTCCTGTGTACAAGAATATACGGTAACTACTATAATACTGCCCTCTATGTACAAGAATATAACTACTATAATACTGCTCCTATGTACAGGAATATAACTACTATAATACTGTTCCTATGTACAAGAATATAACTACTATAATACTGCCCCTATGTACAGGAATATAACTACCATATTGCTGCTCCTGTGTACAAGAATATACGGTAACTACTATAATACTGCCCCTATGTACAAGAATATACTGATCTTAACCCTATAGTGAATCTATGAGGTATTGTCAAGAGGAAGATGAGAGACACAGACCCAACAATGAAGACGAGCTGAAGGCTGCTATCAAAGCAACCTGGGCTTCCATAACCCCTCAGCAGTGCCACAGGCTGATCTCCTCCATACCATGCCGCATTGATGCAGTAATTGATGCAAAAGGAGCCCCAACCAAGTATTGAATGCATTTACTGAACATACATTTCAGTAGGCCAACATTTCAGATTTTAAAATCATTTTTCAAGCTGGTGTTATAAAGTATTCTAATTTACTGAGATAATTACTTTTGGGTTTTCATTGGCTGTAAGCCATAATCATCAACATTAACAGAAATAAACACATGAAATAGATCACTCTGTTTGTAATGACTATATACCGTATATACTCGAGTATAAGCCGAGATTTTCAGCCCTTTTTTTGGACTGAAAGTCCCCCTCTCGGCTTATACTTGAGTCATACCCAGGGGTTGGCAGCGGAGGGGGAGCTGGGGCTGTCTAATAATACTCACCTGCTCCTGGCGCCGTCCCTGCAGGTCCCTGGTTCCCGGCGCCGCAGCTTCTACCTGTACTGAGCGGTCACATGGTACCGCTCATTACAGTAATGTATATACTGCTCTACCTCCCATAGGGGTGGAGCCGCATATTCATTACTGTAATGAGCGGTATCGGTGACCGCTCAGTACAGGAAGAAGCTGCGGCGCCGGGGAACCAGGGGCTGCACCGAGCCAGGAGCAGGTGAGTATAATGGGGTGGGGGAGCGCTGCGCGATATTCACCTGCTCCTCGTTCCGGCGCCGCTACATCTTCTGCAGTGACGCTCAGGTCAGAGGGCGCGGTGACGTGGTTAGTGTGCGCCCTCTGCCTGAACATCAGTGCAGAAGACGCTGCAGATGGAGCGGCGCCGGAACGTGGAGCAGGTGAATTTTGAAAGTGCTGGGGGCCTGAGCGATGGAGAGGTGAGTATGTGATTTTTTTTTTTATCGCAGCAACAGCAAATGGGGCAAGTGTCTGTATGGAGCATCTTATGGGGCCATAATCAACGTTTGTGCAGCATTATATGGGGCAAGTGTCTGTATGGAGCATCTTATTGGGCCATAATTAACGTTTGTGCAGCACTATATGGGGCAAATATCTTTATGGAGCATCTTATGGGGCCATTATTAACCTTTATGCAGGATTGTATGGGGCATATTTTAATATGGAGCATCTTATGGGGCCCATCATAAACTTTATGGAGCATTATATGGGGCTCCTGATTCAATATGGATATTCAAAAACACTTAACCTACTGATGTCTCAATTAATTTTACTTTTATTGGTATCTATTTTTACTTTTGACATTTACCTGTAGCTGCTGCATTTTCCACCCTAGGCTTATACTCGAGTCATTAAGTTTTCCAGGTTTTTTTGTGGCAAAATTAGGGGTCTCGACTTATACTCGGGTTGGCTTATACTCGAGTATATAAGGTAATATAAGAGTCTCACTTTTTAAATTGAAGAACTGAAATAAATAACTTTTTGATGATATTCTAATTTTGTGAGAAGCACCAGTAACTACTATAATAATGCCTCCTGTGTACAAGAATATACAGTAACTAATATAAGCTGCCATTCCATACTCAGCATTAAATCAAGTGTGGCAGTATTCCTGAAAAAAAGCTGATTTTTTTTTCCTAATGAAGAACAAACTCTTTGGTTATTCAGCTGCATTTGTCTCATGCATCTTATGTCCTGATACTCTATAGGCAGATGTGCTGCTGCTCTCCAGTTCTGAGCCTAACAGCTTGTGCTATGTGGAAACAGCTGAGCTTGATGGGTAAGAAACTACAAATTAATAAAAAAAAAAAATAATAATTGTCAAGTTGTTGCACATCATCCTACATTATTAGATTCACTAACAGGCCCTGTACCAATGATAGATGTTTAGTTTAATTGATGCTTCTATATAGAACTCGATACTTTCAGCATTTTTGTGTATGTGCACAATATAGCTCTGGAGTATAATACAGGATGTAACTCAGGATCAGTAATGTAATGTACACAGTGACTGCACCAGCAGAATAGTGAGTGCAGCTCTGTGGTATAATACAGGATGTAACTCAGAATCAGTAATGTAATGTATGTACACAGTGACTGCACCAGCAGAATAGTGAGTGCAGCTCTGGAGTATAATACAGGATGTAACTCAGGATCAGTAATGTAATGTATGTACCCAGTGACTGCACCAGCAGAATAGTGAGTGCAGCTCTGGGGTATAATACAGGATGTAACTCAGGATCAGTAATGTAATGTATGTACCCAGTGACTGCACCAGCAGAATAGTGAGTGCAGCTCTGGGGTATAATACAGGATGTAACTCAGGATCAGTAATGTAATGTATGTACATAGTGACTGCACCAGCAGAATAGTGAGTGCAGCTCTGGAGTATAATATAGGATGTAACTCAGGATCAGTAATGTAATGTATGTACACAGTGACTGCACCAGCAGAATAGTGAGTGCAGCTCTGGAGTATAATATAGGATGTAACTCAGGATCAGTAATGTAATGTATGTACACAGTGACTGCACCAGCAGAATAGTGAGTGCAGCTCTGGGGTATAATACAGGATGTAACTCAGGATCAGTAATGTAATGTACACAGTGACTGAAATACTTAATTTCTATTATTTTTTTTTTACTCTAAGTTGGAATTGTTAACTGTCTTCAAATTCTCTTACTGATATATTTTTTTTCTAGTGAAACAAACTTGAAGTTCAAAATGTCCCTTGATGTAACCGATACATTTCTCCAAAAAGAGCAGGAGCTTTCACAATTTGACGGTGAGGCTGTCACGGTCTTGATCATATTCCTGTGAGTTGTGGATGTAAGCTATACTTATTATTACATTCTATTTTTATAGGTCTGGTTGAATGCGAGGAACCAAATAATCGCCTAGATAAGTTTGTAGGCACTTTATTCTGGAGAGGATCAAGTTCAGGGCTCGATAACGATAAACTTTTACTCCGAGGCTGTAAAATCCGCAACACACAGTACTGTACCGGGCTTGTCATATTTGCAGGTAATTTTTGCATTCATTTTTCTGCAGATGCCCTAAGAAAGGGTTTTCATGCCACGTTCTTTTTATGCTCTGGGCAATGACAGTCCAAAATTATAAAAAAAATGGTCTCAACATCGATTTCCACGAACTAGTGTGCAATGAATGTATATGTGATGCACCTTCGTGGTCTTCAATTGACCGGCTGTAAGAGTAGGTACTATAGATGTCCAACACAACTGATTCATTGTTTCTCAATAACACTCATGATCAAGTTTGATAAACTTTATGCAAAAAATATGAACATTGACCATTGCTTGGAAAAACATAAGCTAAGGTTTGTTTTGGAAGATGCATCAATTTAAAGGCCTATGATCTATGTGCTCGATTCCACCATATGTGGTTGGATTTGCCAACAAGTATCTCATTCAATAAAGGTGAGGGTCCACCTCAGACCCTTGATCATTTAAAGACATCCATAATTCTGGAAAACTAGATATGTACAAGTCAGGATTTTAAGTAGACTGGATGACTTCTCCTATGGTAGTGGTAATGGCTCCTTATTGATAGCAGCTTTAAGGCTATGTACACACGCTGCGGATTTACCAGTGGAATTTTCTGCGCAGATTCTTCCTGTTTTGGCTGAAAACGCAGTTGAAAATCCGCGTTAATGCGTTTTTGATGTGGATTTTCATGCGGATTTGTATGCATTTTTATAAGCTAAATAAAGATATATTATTTAACAAAAAATGAATTGTGATGTCATTTCCTTGTCCAACCTCTTCTTTTACATACACCATTGAAGAATAATGTTTACACACACTATCTATCTATAGATATATCTATCCATCTATCTATCTATCCATCCATACAACCATCTACCTATCTTATAGATATATCTATAGATGGATAGACAGATAATCTATGGATAGATATGGAGCGCCCCCACACCGCCGCAGGGCCGAGGGGTACCCGGAGCCGGGCCTCTAGTTCTCAGTCTCGGGGTTGTCACGGTGGCTAGACCCGGTCCGTGGCCCTGTCCGTCAGTGGGGGACGTCCGGTGCAATAGGTGGTAGTAATGGTAGCGATGTAGCGGTGCAGTTGTGGGGTGTAAGTCGCGGTAAATAACGAGGACACCAGGTTGCAGTCTCTTTACCTCTTTACTGGAGATCTCTGAGTCCTCAGTCCAGAATACGGTTCACCAGGCTACGCAAGTCCGGCCGGTCCAATGGCACCTCCAGAGTTCTCCTCTCAGGTGGAAATCTGTGCCTTCCTACTTAGCGCTATGTGTTGTAGTCCTTCCCTGCTGTGCTCTCGGAAAGTGACCCCACAACGGTTGTGTCTGTTTCTTAAGTTCCCTCACAACTCGATTTGATGTTCCTCTGTAATCCACCCCTTCCCTGTATTCAGGTTGGAATGGCACCCGTTTGTCAGGTAGGCCTGGAGTTCTTCCGGGACCCTAGAGACGCCCCTCTCCCGCAATTGCCCCCCAAGACTTCATAGGTGATATGTGGTAGACAGCCCGCCTGAGACCGACTGTCCTGCCGCTGTTTGGAGTATGGCTTGAAGCTGTATTCTAATCCACTCCCTCGGCGTTCCGGCCACCGGTATTGCGCCTCAGCAAGGTGCTGCCTCTTTCAGCACAACCCCTGCTGGTACTCTCCTTCTGCTTGATCTCGTTTCTCACTCAGCACAATCTGTCTCGCTTCTAGTCCTTTCTTGAGTCCCGCCGCTTCCAGGAGCCTGCGCGGACCCGTTACGTTCTTTCAATGCCAAGCCTCTGCCAGGATCCCACCCCTGGCAGAGACCCTACAGTCTCTCCCTTCACAACACCCCCTGCCACAGGGTGTTGCTCCGTTCAATCCCGTCAGCGTTCTCTCTAACTTCCTGCCTGACCCCCAGTTTACCCACTATGGTGGGGAGTGGCCTAATGAATAGCACCCTTAGCTCCCCCCGGAGGCCCAGCTGTGAAACATATTGGTGTCTGTGATACCTGATTGGAGGAACTCCTTCGGTGCCATCGAACGTACCATGGCTCCCCTTAGCGGCGAAGCCACAGCACTGCAACGACCAGGACTCTGGGGTGCTGCACTCCCCCCTGGTTAAACACAGTACTCCGGGACTGGGAAGAAAAACAACAATACAGATTAGCAAAAAGACATACAATTTTGTTGAGTGTAAAACAATAAGCATACTTGAACAGGCTTCCCTTTATGGGAGGTGAGGACACTTTTAACGTTACAAACATGGTCAACATTATAAATTACAGGCTATACATAACTCCTGTTACCCAACCGGGTATTCTACTTAGTGCAAATTCTGGAACAATAAATTAACATTGCCTTTAAGAAACATACACTCTTAGTTTACCAAAGGCCTTCCTATAATCACATTACAGGGTAAGGTAACTTCACATTCTCCTACTTTGAACCTGCAGGACCGCCTGTCCCTATGGCACCAGACCTACTGCCTCTCCTTTCTTTTACAGGACCGCCCCGTTCAGCCAGGGCCTACTGCCTTTCGCTACTATACATAGTATAGACATAACATTCCTTTCTTTTTAGAGAACTCTGAGCCAGCTCTACTCGGCTCCTTTAAGGACTCACTCTCTAACCCCTACGGGTTCGCCTTCTGTCCTTAGTAACAAAGTAACTTTCTATGGGGACGCAGGGTTGACCTTCTATCCTCACCTTCATCATTACTTCCTTACTTTCAGCTATGCAGATCTCTATCTCTACCCCTACGGGCTCTCTGCATCTTTTCTTTCTGCAAAACATTATTTAGATTTCACATTTCAACAAATTCAACACATATAACTTTTCATGTAAAACAGTTACATTTCTTTTCAAAGCATCATCATGGCATTACTGTTCTGCAACAGTATCTTTCTCAAGTTCAATTCTCACATCCCCTTTAAGAGGGGACCAAGTCTTTCCGAGGTAGCTCGTCTTCTCAGCCTACCAGTCCATGCAAAGGTTCCGGTATGGTATCTTCGCAAAGTGTCCTTAACTAGAACCGGTAGGAAAGGTATCTTCACAAAGTGTCTTTGGCTCAAACCAATAGGGCAAATATCTTCGCAAAGTGTCTTTGGCTAAAACCAGTAGGGAGCACCTTTAAGAAGGTGCAAACTATTTACAAAGGAAGTTCGAATCATGCACAGTCCATGATTACTGCAGTTCTTTAAACTTGTGCAAAATTTTAGGAAAACTCAGAACAAACACAGGGATCCCGGGTCAACAAAGGGATCCATTAACCCTGGACGGGTTTTAGCAGCAAACAGGAACAGTTAAAGGAAAACTATTTACATTTTTCAGGGTATCGAGGTTTATTCTTCTTCCGGTGGCTGGGGCTCCCGGCCCCCGGCCACTGCAGCACCAGTGTCCTCGGTTCGAACATGCAGATGGACTCGACTGGCCAACTCCGGGGCTGCCACTAGGCGTACCGTTGCGATGGTGACAAGTTCAGGCGCTCCCGGGACTAGGTCTGGGGCTGCAGGTGCCGCAGGCCCAGACATACACCGCCGAACATTCCGTGCATACCACCCAAGTGGGTTCAAGTGGCGGCTGTAGGTCACAGGATCCCCCTTCTGTAACGGTTCTCCGCTTCGGCCACAACAGGGAGCCCTCACGTTACAATGCGCAACGAAAACATCAGTATCCAGTCCCGGCTCGTGTATGAGGCCCCACCCCCTTTTTACATGGTAGGCCAACACAGTGCCTCGCCTTACCGCGTCTCTGTCATCCCATGCCAGGGAGGGTTGTTGTACTTTCGGTGGGCCCATCGACTCAGCTCCTCTCCGTCCTTTCCACTGCAGAATCAAGCACTGTCTATATTGTTCCCATGTAAGCACCGCAAGAGTGGACCCGTTCTCCCGGGATCCATCGGCTCTAAACCAAGGGGTGTCCCACCGAAGAACCACTCCATCTAAGCTCACATCCACAGGCTCCCCCACTCCAGTCGACAGCGGTGGCACCATCCTCCCCAGGTCGTCGGGGGATAGCACCATTAGCCCTGCCGAGATAAGTCGCTCCCTACTGCGATGGAGGTGGGCCATGGAAGCAGGCTCGTGAAGGGGAGCAGGGGCGTCGGCCATACCTGCGTCTAATGTGGTTCCATCGGTGTCGCTCCGGTCCGTTAACAAGGACGCTGGAATCGGCTGCAGCCCGGACCGGGGCCCCGCCAATGGGATGCTCGGATTCCGCTCCGCTTGCAGTGGTTCCTCCTCCTCTAACTCCAAGGTCGGGGTTGGTGGACATAGCTCCGCTGTCGGATCCGCAGGCTTCCGGTCCGTCTCCGGTGAAGAAGGGCAGGCCGGAACCACTTCTTCCTCGCTCAGGCACTCGCCGTTCATCATCGCTGCCTGATAGTCGGTGGCAGTGCATGCACCTAGCTCCGCCATTTCTCTGAGGTCGGGCTTCTCCATCACCCGCTTCCCGCCGTTGCATATCAAGGGGTGTTTCTCTTCTGCTTTGGGGCAGGTCATTCCTCTGCAGCCAGAAGTGCAGGGGGCGGTAGCCATTTCTCGCGCCACACTGGGAGTCTCCGCCCATAACACGCCCTCCTTCCCCTTGGGTGTAGCAATGGCGGCGCCTTTTGGCGGGAACTTTTGGCGGCTAATGGCGCAGCACAGTCTTACAATAAAGTACAGTCCAAGCACAACAAATCACAGTCTCTAGGCACACATGACCTGATTCTTCAGGCTTAAGTAGATCCTGTTCGTGACGCCAAGTTGGAGCGCCCCCACACCGCCGCAGGGCCGAGGGGTACCCGGAGCCGGGCCTCTAGTTCTCAGTCTCGGGGTTGTCACGGTGGCTAGACCCGGTCCGTGGCCCTGTCCGTCAGTGGGGGACGTCCGGTGCAATAGGTGGTAGTAATGGTAGCGATGTAGCGGTGCAGTTGTGGGGTGTAAGTCGCGGTAAATAACGAGGACACCAGGTTGCAGTCTCTTTACCTCTTTACTGGAGATCTCTGAGTCCTCAGTCCAGAATACGGTTCACCAGGCTACGCAAGT
Source organism: Ranitomeya variabilis (assembly GCF_051348905.1). Lineage (NCBI taxonomy): Eukaryota > Metazoa > Chordata > Amphibia > Anura > Dendrobatidae > Ranitomeya > Ranitomeya variabilis. Next base: position 42,408,202 of record NC_135232.1, on the reverse strand, counting down.
CCGGCCGGTCCAATGGCACCTCCAGAGTTCTCCTCTCAGGTGGAAATCTGTGCCTTCCTACTTAGCGCTATGTGTTGTAGTCCTTCCCTGCTGTGCTCTCGGAAAGTGACCCCACAACGGTTGTGTCTGTTTCTTAAGTTCCCTCACAACTCGATTTGATGTTCCTCTGTAATCCACCCCTTCCCTGTATTCAGGTTGGAATGGCACCCGTTTGTCAGGTAGGCCTGGAGTTCTTCCGGGACCCTAGAGACGCCCCTCTCCCGCAATTGCCCCCCAAGACTTCATAGGTGATATGTGGTAGACAGCCCGCCTGAGACCGACTGTCCTGCCGCTGTTTGGAGTATGGCTTGAAGCTGTATTCTAATCCACTCCCTCGGCGTTCCGGCCACCGGTATTGCGCCTCAGCAAGGTGCTGCCTCTTTCAGCACAACCCCTGCTGGTACTCTCCTTCTGCTTGATCTCGTTTCTCACTCAGCACAATCTGTCTCGCTTCTAGTCCTTTCTTGAGTCCCGCCGCTTCCAGGAGCCTGCGCGGACCCGTTACGTTCTTTCAATGCCAAGCCTCTGCCAGGATCCCACCCCTGGCAGAGACCCTACAGTCTCTCCCTTCACAACACCCCCTGCCACAGGGTGTTGCTCCGTTCAATCCCGTCAGCGTTCTCTCTAACTTCCTGCCTGACCCCCAGTTTACCCACTATGGTGGGGAGTGGCCTAATGAATAGCACCCTTAGCTCCCCCCGGAGGCCCAGCTGTGAAACATAGTGGTGTCTGTGATACCTGATTGGAGGAACTCCTTCGGTGCCATCGAACGTACCATGGCTCCCCTTAGCGGCGAAGCCACAGCACTGCAACGACCAGGACTCTGGGGCGCTGCAGATAGACATATCAATAGATAGATGCATAGATAGATAGATAGATAGATAGATAGATAGATAATACCAAGCCCGATGTTTAGTAATGAACATAATAAAATGGTACATAAGGAGGTAAATAAAAACACACACACAACAAAATATGTGTTAGACCGGGGTCACAATTGCGAGAAATTCGCATGAGTCTCGCACCTCAGTACCCGGCACTGCCGCCGGCACTCGGACCGGAGCGTTCAGCTGCAGAGGAATACATGCAGCCGCACACTCCAATCCCGAGTGTCGGCGGCAGTGACGGGTATTGAGGTGCGAGACTCATGCAAGTTTCTCGCAAGTGTGACCATGGCCTTAAACTTAATATCTGTTTAGTTTTAAAAACAATTGAAATAAAATGGCGTGGGCTTTCGCACAATTTTCCAAACCAGAGAGGGAAAGCCAGCGACTGGGGGCAGATGTTTATAGCCTGGGAAGGCGGTATTACCCATGGAGCTTCCCAGGCTATTAATATCAGCTCACAGCTGTATATTTAGCCTTTACTGGCTATTAAAATAGGGGAACCCCCCCAAAAATGATGTGGGGTCCCCCTATAATTAATAACCAGAAAAGACTATGCAGTCTGATACTGCATGGATACTGTAATTACCATTGATTAACATTGGTTGTGCCCTACATTGTGTATTTGGTGCAATTCCGCGCATCCAAGAAATGCTGCTGATTCGCTACAAAATCTGCAATGTGTGCACATACCCTAAAAGTCAAGGTGTAGTCTGTAGTCTGGGCCAGTTTGTAGTAGACTTTAGGATTTAGGATTTGATTGTGCCTGCACCCTCTATACGTACACCTACACCCATGGAAAACAATTATAAAAGGTCCCCTCGATCCAACAGCTATATCTAGCTATCGACCAATATCACTGCTCCCATTTGCTTCCAAACTCCTGGAGCAGCACGTCCACGCTGAACTTTCCTCCCACCTCTCATACACTCGGCCTGGGACAACTCATAAAGTCTCATGGATTCCAGTACCACCTTTATGCTGATGACACTCAGATCTACCTCTCTGGCCCAGACGTCGCCTCCCTGCTGTCCAGAATCCCGGAGTGTCTATCAGCCATATCCTCCTTCTTCTCCTCTCGCTTCTTCAAACTCAGTGTGGACAAATCTGAATTCATCATCTTTCCTCCATCTCATAGATCTTCCTTACCTGACCTATCTATCGCATTAAAGGACATCACGCTTTCCTCCGTACCGGAAGTCCGCTGCCTCGGAGTAACCCTCGACTCTGCCCTGACCTTCAAACCGCATATCCAAGCTTTTTCCACCTCGTGTCGCCTCCAGCTCAAAAATATCTCCAGAATCCGTCCTTTCCTCAACCGTCAAGCTAGTAAAATTCTTGTGCATGCCCTCATCATCTCCCGCCTTGACTCTGCAACATCCTTTTCTGTGGCCTCCCTGCTAACACCCTTGCACCTCTCCAGTCCATCCTTAACTCTGCTGCCCGACTAATTCATCTCTCTCCTCACTACTCCTCCACTTCCCCCCTCTGGAAATCTCTTCACTGGCTCCCATTCCCTCAGCGTATCCAGTTCAAATTACTAATACTGACCTGCAAAGCCATCCATAACCTGTCTCCTCCATATATTTCTGAACTAATCTCCCGATATCTTCCCTCACGTAATCTCCGGTCCTCCCAAGACCTCCTTCTCTCCTCCACACTTATTCGCTCCTCACCCAACTGCCTCCAAGACCTCCTGAATATCCCCCATCCTTTGGAATTCTTTGCCCCAACACGTTCGACTATCAACCACATTCGGATCCTTCAGATGGAACCTGAAAACCCACCTCGTCAGGAAAGCCTACAGCCTGCACTGACCCTGCTGCCTCCTACCACTACCGAAGCTACCGCCTCACCAACACCGGAGCTCCTGCAACCCTCAACCTACTGCCTCCTTCCCTACCATCCTGAAGAATGTAAGCCGACAAGGGCAGGGTCCTCGCCCCTCTGTATCAGTCTGTAATTGTTAGTTTGCTTACTGTAAGCAATATCTGTAATTTGTATGTAACCCCTTCTCATGTACAGTCAATGGTGCTATATAAATAATAATAATAATAATAATAATAATAGTCGCTGTTCCACTGATTCAGGTACAGTTTTTATTTTTCTTCTGAGCCTCCCTATTCCAGACTCATGCCCGCCAGTAATAATGGTGAAAATTTTCCCTTTCACACACTGGGCGTGTACCACAGAACTTCTCTGTGGGTGTGGCTGCATTTTATTTGGCCAGAATTAGTGGAAAAAAAGCAAACACCCATATAGAAGTTCTGTGACATACGCCCAGTTAGTAGAAAGGAAAATTTGCACCATTATTACTGGGGGACATAACTTTGGAAAGGAAAGACACAGAAGAAAAAGAAAAACTGTTCCAGAATCAGTGGAGCAGCTGCAATTGGAAGATGTACTCAGTTTGAATAACAAAAATACAGTAAAAGGTCCCCTTTAAATGGAAAGTTCACCAAGAGATGTAATAATTAGAGGGTGTGCTATCATCCGCCAGAAGCCCATGATGTAGATTCCTCCATTTGCAATGGTTTTTCTTCTATCAAAATGATGGACACATCAGTGGAACCCAATGGACTCCAATGTAAGTCAATGGATCCGTGGATCGTTGGCAATGCCTGTCATGTGACGCATCCGTCACAGCAATGTAACCAGATATAGTTGTGAACAGAGTCATAAAGGAGCACTGTGTCTGTTTAATTATAGCAATGGGTGTCAATTTGAGGGGGCCTAAACCCCTAAGATTACTTTTTTATATATATTTCAATGACATAACAGAAAAGAGTAGCCAATGACTTGATCGAGAAGGAAGATATTTCAAATGCCACCTTATTTTCATTCAGCTAATATAGAAACAGAAGAATGTTTTTAACCCTTCAAGTCCTATGCTTTACTTCTTTTATTTCCTAGGTCCGGACACCAAAATTATGAGAAACAGTGGAAAAACGACTCTAAAGAGAACAAAAATCGATCATCTCATGAACGGAATGGTGTACATGGTAAAGATTCTCCGCCATTGTTATAGTAAACCCTATATCCTGTATTTCCTCTCTATATACGCTGTATACATGTGTCTTACAGATATTCGTCCTGCTGATCCTGTGCGCGGCCGGTTTGGCCATCGGTGAGACGTTTTGGGAGAGCAATGTAAATAGTGGGAACATGTCTTGGTATCTATACGACGGGTATGACTATGCACCAAACTACCGGGGATTTCTCGGCTTTTGGGGATACATCATTGTTCTAAATACAATGGTGCCGATATCGCTCTATGTAAGGTAAAGCACATATATACCTGATTACTATAGAAATATGAGTATGTAATAATGTATAGAGAAACTGCAAGGACAAGGTATCGGTTGGCAACTAGGGTAATGTGCGTATATGTGTGTGCATAAATATATATATATATATATATATATATATATATATATATATATATATATATATAAAGCAATAATTTTGCTTACATATTTTTAAGGCCTCCCAATGGATTTTTACATTCACCCCTTAAAACCCATTCAAATTAAAGCACATGGATACTTTCCTGCAGAAACCGCACCATATCTGCCCATAGATTGTGGCAGGTATTGCAGTTCTGCCCCATTAAAGTGAATGGTGCTAATGTGTAATATCGGAGATATGTAATGCCATTTTGGGAAGAAAATATCTTTATATTTTTTTCTAAATCCTGGTAATAGGATTAATGTTTTTTTTTTTAAGTTACAAAACTTTTTGGAAAGTAAGAAAAACTTTTTGGCTTATTTTTATTTATTTTTTTAGTGTTGAAATGATTCGTTTGGGTCAAAGTTACTTTATCAATTGGGATTTACACATGTACTACCCAAAAAAAGATACGGGAGCCAAGGCCAGGACAACATCGCTGAACGAACAACTTGGTCAAATCGAATACATATTCACTGACAAGACCGGGACATTGACGCAGAATATAATGACGTTCAAAAAGTGTTCCATTAATGGGAACGTTTACGGTAAAAAAAAATGAATGGGGATCATTATGTTTTGGGAATACTTGGGCAAAAAAAAGTTTAATTATATTTATTTTGCTGTGTGGTTAAAGCCATCCCCTCAACTAATAGGGTATTACAAAGATTCACTCCAATAAAGTTTCCTTCAGAAGCAATTGTAATGTAGCAGAGAGAGCCATCCCAGTTTGGGCGCCACATTTTTCCTATTATTAACTAAAGCATTAAATATATTTTTCTCATGCTTTTTGACCTATTTCCCCCTGGGTCTGTTTTTTTAATAAAAGACAACCCCAGCAATAACAGGCTAGAAGTAACTTGGGGGCTCATCCAGGATAGAATTTTATTTCAGTTTTAGATGTTATTGGATTTTTCTGAGATTAGTTAGAATGTACAATTAGAAATTAGGAAAATCTCTTTGAAGAAGACACTAGTAGTGAGAAGCTTTTTTTTTTTTTTATGTAAATCTTATTTTGCACCATAAACTTATGATATCTGAAGATTGGAGTGCTCCCATCATAAAATGTTGATATTTATTCCAGGTAATCAAAAGAAAATGGATAGTAAAAAGGTTAGTACCACAGAGGTCAGTATGAAAGGTAAAGCATACCAATCATTTCAGGTGATCCTTCAGAATATGTTATGTGTGTGTACATAAGGAATAAGACAGGCCATTAAATGATTGTATCCTGCATTTTCACCAGATTTCCCCTCTCAGGCTCTATCTCTAATTTTTAGTTGTCTCTGAGCTAGTAGATTCAGACTGCCTGCTATGTTATCTCCTATATAGCATACACAGACATGGGAAGTTCCTGCTATGCAGTACCTATGTTGAAGTACAGAGGATATTATAGAGCTGTACTGATCAGTGTAGCTGTGAATCCAGCTCTGCGGCAAGCTAAAAGACTTAGTAGAAAGTGTACATAACTTCACTCACTCTACTCTTCACTTTATCCCTTCCATAGACTTTCATGTGCAGATGTAGTATGATCCCTCTGCGAGTTGGTCATTTATTTTTCATTGAACAAAATGGATTTTTGTCGTTTTTCAGAGTGAATGATGAGCTCAGGTGGCAGAAGGGCAAAGGAGCTCATCAACTGAGAACAAATTGATTTCACTGATAAAATATATAACAAAGTTTTTATATTCTCTTGTGTTATTGGTTTATGCAAATCTTGTCGAAATGAGAGGCACAATTTACATTTTTATTAGCTAAAAACCATATTATGATTTTTTAGCTTTCGCTAGTCTACAATTTCCATGATGCTCTGCATCGTGCATCTGAGTTGTAGCTTTTCTACAGCTAGAGGGACACAGGCTGAGTAGCAATGAGTTAGAGTAAATTTAGTTATATATTAGAATTATTTTACCTGTCTATTGTATTTTAATCACTTTTAGGCTGCCGTCACACTATCAGTATTTGGCCAGTATTTTACATCAGTATTTGTAAGCCAAAACCAGGAGTGGGTGATAAATGCAGAATTGGTGCATATGTTTCTATTATACTTTTCCTCTATTTGTTCCACTCCTGGTTTAGGCTTACAAATACTGATGTAAAATACTGACCAAATACTGCTAGTGTGATGGCAGCCTTACTATGATCCATTTGACATATATGAGCCCAACTGCAATAAAATATATACCCCTAGTGGTTCCTGCATGAGCTGATATAGCCCTGACCATAGACTAGACAATGGCAACTTGGACCTATGCTGCCTGAAAGGCCATCAAGCGCTTCACGTTCCTCCTAAAGAGCCAGAGGGCAGAGCAAAGTGCAAATTACCTACAGAAGGGAAAGTGTACTGAAATACAAAGAGTGAATAAAACAAACCATAAAATACAAAATAAAGGATTAAGTTTGTACTGTTAGAGAATATGCTGCCTACTTCCTAAACAGTAGACAGATAAACCCTAGCTGGTCTTTCACTGACTGGCTTAAACTACAGCAGTATGGCTGAACATCCAAATGAGAATATCACCAGCTGGAAATACCAGCAGGGGGGAAAGTATATAAGGCTGCACCCAAAAGGTGATATGGTATGAGTAAGGCTACTTTCACACTAGCATCGTGCACTGCACGTCGCTATGCGACGTTGCGGCGCACCGACGCTAGCTGTGAAAGCGCCGCACAACGGTGGCAGCGGATGCAGTTTTCCAACGCATTCGCTGCCCCATTGTGATGTGCGGGGGCGGAGTTCCGGCCGCGCATGCGCGGTCGGAAAAGGCACTCACGACGCACCAAAAAACGTTACATGTAACGTTTTTTGGTGGCAGCGGTCCGACGCAACACGACGCAACCGTCGCACGACGGTTGCGACGTGTGGCAATGCGTCGCACTGCGTCGCTAATACAAGTCTATGGAGAAAAAACGCATCCTGCAAGCACTTTTGCAGGATGCGTTTTTTCTACAAAACGACGCATAGCGACGTGCAGTGCACGACGCTAGTGTGAAAGTAGCCTAAATTAAAACAACTGTTACCCGAAGAAGACTGAAGCAAGGATAACAGAAACTAAACACCTGGAGAAAAGGTATATGTGCTGTGGCTCGGCGGAAAGAGAAGCCAACTACAAAGCAGAGGCTCATGGGTTCGTACATAGATGCATGACAGAGGTATTGCAAAGTGTCTGACATGTGTGCATTATTGTGACAATAGCTTTTTACAAAAATAATCAAAACAACATAAAGTAAAATTTGGTAAATAATTTACTAATTTACTGATCTTGCTGATGAACTGTATAAATCTTTCATGACCTTGATTCCTTTTTCATTAGAACGTGGACTTCGGCTGGAATCCTTTAGCAGATCCCAGCTTTACATACAATGACAAGAATTTAATTCAACAAATCCGATTTGGAAAGGATCCATATGTTCAACAATTTTTTAAGTTACTCGCTTTGTGCCACACAGTAATGGTGGACAAGGCAGACGGTACGTACTACCGCAATTTGAGTCTTCATCATTGTAGGGAAATGCAAGTGAAGTTAATGAAGGTATCCAAGTCATGACCATGGTCTATTACCCAGATACATTCAAATTGGTGGCTTTGAGGTTGTGGAAAGTCTGTAGGAGAACAAGTCCAATAATCTATGTATGTATACTTGTAACAAACATGTAGATCAGTCTAAACTTAAAGGGGCTATCCAAGACTATTTTTTTTTTACTATGGGCCTAAGCAATAACAGGCAGGCAGTTGCTATCTACCTTCCTCTTGTGCTCGGCGTCGATCTCCACTGGCACAGAGAGGTCACAGACCACTACTGTTGACGATTCAGCAGTTTCTGCTGATTTCATAAAGACAAAGCATCAGCTTCTCTTCAGTTCTGCTCTGTTGACGGGCGTGACTGCCAACACCATGCTGATTGACAGCCTAACTGCAGAAAGCTGGCTGTCAATCAGCATGACAGTGGCAGTCACGACCCGTTGACAGGGCAGCCTGGAAGAAGAATTTGCTGACTTGGAGTAGCTGAATTGCTGGCAGGAGTGGTCAATGACCGATCTTGTGCCTTGTAGAACATAAAAAATAGTCCTGGATAAACCATTTAATATGTGCTTGATGGAAGACCCCCCCAGTCTATGAAGGATAGGGGTTCATGCCATAAGACCATCACTTTAGAAGGTTTCAATTGTCCTTTATGGTTGCTTTGTTGGCACTGCGTACTTCATGCAGAATGATCTAAAACAATTCTGAAGATCAAAAAAGGAGGACTCATTTATAGAGACACCAGATGCAAGACTAGACAGGAGGAATACTCCGCTTTGGGAAAATAATATAATTAAGCTAATTAAATGTCCATTGACTTGTAGGAGATGAACTGTGCTACGAAGCAGCCTCTCCGGATGAAGGTGCTCTGGTAACAGCTGCTAGAAATTTTGGCTTTGTTTTTCTTTCGAGAACTCAAAGTACCATCACCATTAGTGAGCTTGGGAAAGAAGTAACTTATGAGCGACTGGCAATCCTTGATTTCAACAGTGATAGAAAACGCATGTCTGTAATTGGTAAGTTGAAGAGGTAAACTTATTCTGTAAAAAAGAGACTGCAAAATTTTGATGGCAGATTTGGATGCCATGCAGTGCTCCTTGGGAAATAAAATATGAAAATAACCTCTTCAGATAGGAGGAGAACAGGGTCTACACCTACTGGAAGTATCCAATAGTTGATATTAAACCTTGGCACAGGTCTTAGGATATAAAGGCAAATCAGAATCTTCTTCAAAAGGAAAGCTCCATTTGCAGGCAGCTGTTTCAGGCTCTTGCCACTCATCAGTGCAAAGTAGGTGAAACTGGCTGGCTTTTTAAGAGGCCTTTGATGGATTGTCTAAGACTAAGCTTCTCTTTAAGGAGACCAACAATCTGGCATAACAAAATTATAGGCCATGCTTCTACTGCATGAGGTCTTTATGACCACTCCTGCTCTGGCCAAGAGAGGAGGATCCTGAACAGAGAGTAACTCCCTATATTAGCTCCGACTTTAGGATATATAAAATTGGCTTTTTTTAAGGTGGACAATGCCTCTTGAAAGGATTCTGTCTGCATCAATTCATCGGCTGATATAACAGTCCTCAATCGTGAACTGCACAGTTCGATATCCGAAATAATCTCCGTTTCATTTCAGTTCGGGATCCAGATAGAAAAATAAAACTTTACTGCAAGGGAGCCGACACCGTCATTTATCATCGCCTACATCCAGACAACCCTATCAAAGACGTGACTCAGGATGCTCTAGATGTAAGTTCTTATGACTTGTTAGACAAGGACCATGTAGACCTTCAGTGTTTTACTTGTCAAGTAGCCAGGAAGTTATAGTGCTTTGTCTTGCATGTTTCTTTCTGTGCCATCCCCTTTTTTTCTGAGTGGGAGGTGCCTAAAACCATCCTGTGCAGTATCAAGAGTCAGTCTATTGTACAGCAAAACTTCAGATGTTCATTTTTGTAAATATAAACCTTCAAAAGTGTGATAAAAAAAATCTACCAGTAGCTGCACTTGAAATCAAAGATGAGGTGACCTCTTTAACAGTGCTTGATGCACCTTTAGATTTGATTCACTCCAAAAGTTGATCCAAAGTTTTTTTTATTTCAAGCTGAACTAATAAAAAATAGAAAATTAAGCTGTTAATTGTTTTCCTATTAGGTGTTTGCCAATGAGACTCTGAGGACCCTGTGCCTTTGCTACAAGGACATAAGTGAGGAAGATTTTGAAAAATGGAATAAAAAATACCAGCAAGCCAGTGTGGCCATCAACGATCGTGACGAAGCTCTGGATAAAGTGTATGAAGACATTGAGAATAACTTAGTGGTACGTGACATGAGAAATGTGTGTAACTTACCTCTATTAGAGTTTCACTTTCTCCTTGACCTGCGCTGCTGTCTACAAGTGATCTGTGGCAACCGTGGCTATTGGTCGAATTGACATCGGCATTAAGCACAATCAGTGGTACCATGTAGAAGACTTCAAATGGTAGGCTCGGACTACTGCCCTGAATAATTGCTAATAGATTTGGTAGGAGACAGTACTAGGATTTTTGGTGCTAATTTTTGGACTGCAGCACTAATTTTTGGACACTTATAAGGATTGTCAATCAATTGCCTGCATAGCATATTTGGGATTACTCTCTACTAGCCACCGTGGAGCACTGTGGCACCTATTTTGCAGTATTCAACACACGTTATAGGGTTGTCCATTTGTTGGGATAGGTCCATATAAAAAAAAAACCTGCAAGCTCCAGCCAGCAAATTGTGACAAGCTTCAGATGCCAGACCCCTAGTGATCAGCGGGTTTCACTTTAGAAACGGGGTAATGGGATAATCTCTTAAAGTAGAGATCCTTTCTGCAGCATTGCCCAAAATTGTATTATGATCCTACCACTACCGTGCTGACACCCCAATACCAAGTGACCACTTATACTCTACTTGAAATTATAATGGTAAATATTGTTTTCAACCTATTTTCGTAGCTGTTGGGAGCCACGGCTATAGAAGACAAGCTGCAGGATGGCGTTCCTCAGACAATCTATACATTGGCTAAAGCTGACATAAAGATCTGGGTCTTGACAGGAGACAAGAAAGGTACCGCAAATGTGCCATAGATAACCCTAATGCTGTGCACAGATGAAGCTGACTTTGCTGCACATTACCATGCCATTTAGTGTACTTGTGCCTATAGCCTATTCCATTCAAACAATTTTACACCATGATGAATCAATTGGAAGTGCAAAATAATGATCATTTCTATGTATTTTTTTTATTTCAGAAACTGCCGAAAACATTGGTTTTGCCTGTAAGCTCTTAACAGATGAATCCGTTATCACCTATGGAGAGGAGGTCAAGTAAGTACAAGAAAATTATACTCTGAATTTATCCCTGTAATGTATAAGTATACTGTGTAATCCAATTTTAGTCAGATGCTGCATAATTGGACCCTGTAGAAGTATGTTCAAATGAGATTCCTGGTCGGCCTTTATAGTCCTCTGTGCACATGTGCCTTCCTGCTTTCTGCATCAAAGCCCAGAATCCGTGTGCCCACCGGACCTAAGGCATAGAAGATCCATTTCACCTAGTGAGCCTTGACAGTTCTGCTCAGGGTCCTGTCTAATGTCTTAAATGGATTCTCTAAAGTCTAAACCATAGGGCAGAACACTAACCGAAAATGATGGCACAGTGGCCACAACAGACCAAAAGCAAGCACAGTAGGCAGGACTTTCCGGTTGGCACGTGCTTCAGTGAGGACCAGGACAATAGGATATGCAGGACAGCAAGCAGACAAGAAGACAAAGAAACACCAGAAGACACAAAGCCATGAATGTAGATTTTCACAGGAACTGTAGATGTATAGTCAGTCCAGTACTTGTCGCAAAGAAATGGTTAGAAACGGAATTGTGAGTAATGAACAGGCAAAATAAATATTTGCTTTTAGAGAAGATACACACTGTTGCAGCAGCATTTGTTGTGTGAAAAGCATCCAGAGAAGAGTTTATTTTTGTATTATTGGTGCCTGTTCCTTTCCCTTTTGATCCTGTTCCGCCACTAGGCAGCACCACTCCTTTGTTGCGGGTGATGCATGAGTCACAGAGATATCGCAACACAGAGGGGCCAGAAGATCGCGGCATCTGGTTACTCAAACTCCTGCACTGGTTAGAACTGCTTTACCATCATACTAAACAATGCAATGTTTCTTTGCTCTGGCATTGCTAAAGTTAATCAGTTCAGTTGATCTCCTGGAGCTCTCCATCATGGATTGCTTCAGCTGTTCTGTATTGGACAATCCCCTCTGGTATATATGCTTGCCACTGGAATTTGAGAATTGTCAGTGATAGTTCATTCTGCCTGGTTTGGAGTTGGAAGAGTTGTCAGGTGTTAGGCATTGACGTTTGGAGAGTTGTTCTTGAGATTTCTGCTTGGAGATTGTTTTCATTTTCATCCTCATCCTCTCCTATTTGGTTTCACCTACCTTACCCTCCCCTGTGTTCCACGGTGTTGTTTGGTGAGTATATTTTGTATGATTGTAGTTTTCATTCACACCTGTCCGTCTTCTCTTGTCTGTCTCGTTGGTGTAATCCTATACACTTCTGCCTCACACCATCCTGGGTGGGGGAGGGAACAGATAAGGGTAAGTCAGAAGCATAGCAAGGCACAAGACCCCGCTGTCTCCACCTTCCAGGTTATCCGGGGAACAAGGATAGTCTAGAGCACCCCCTTGCGTGAGGGATAGGGAAGGAACTCATTTCCCAGAGAAATCCTGCAACAGTTCTGTGACAAATCCAACATAATCTGGTATGAGGCTCCATTGCTCTGTCTTTTTAATTGTTTTTATTTGTTGATATCTAATTAATATATTTATTGTCTTAACTCTGTTAAAACTGCTTCTTATCTTATGGTTGTCAACCATATCAGATTATTTTGGTTTATGTATTTTGAAGTGTCTAATGCTTACTAATTTTGGAGATATGAGAATGAAAACAGTACTGTGACAGCATGACAGCATTGGTCCTGTTTAATTCTTGGCACATTTAGTGCCACTAGATTGTGGAGCTATGGGGTTAATTGTCTGCCTTTTTCATTACTCCTGAGAGCCTTGGGCTGGGCTGCCTGCTATTTAGGCCGGCATCACACTCAGCGTATGAAAATACGGTCCGTTTTTTACGGCCGTAATATGCAGAAATGTTCCCAAAATAGTGATCCGTATGTCATCCGTAGGCAGGGTGTGTCAGCGTATTTTGCGCATGGCATCCTCCGTATGTAATCCGTATGGCATCCGTACTGCGAGATTTTCTTGCAGGCTTGCAAAACCGACATCTAATGGATTTATGTGCTCAAGTGTGCGTTAAAACATATATACAGAATATATATATATATATATATATATATATATATATATATATATACTGTATTTATATTTAATTCAGCCCGAGATATGTGAAAAGCCGGTAATTCAATTGCCGGCTTTTGCTATCTCCTTCCCAAACCCGACATGATATGAGACATGGTTTACATACAGTAAACCATCTCATATCCCTTTTTTTTTTTTTGCATATTCCACACTACTAATGTTAGTAGTGTGTATGTGCAAAATTTGGGCGCTGTAGCTTGTAAAATAAAGGGTTAAATCGCGGAAAAAATAAGCGTGGGCTCCCGCACAATTTTCTCCGCCAGTGACTGACGGCAGATATTAATAGCCTAGAGAGGGTCCATGGTTATTGGCCCCCCTGGCTAAAAACATCTGCCCCCAGCCACCCCAGAAAAGGCACATCTGGAAGATGCGCCTATTCTGGGACTTGGCCTCTCTCTTCCCACTCCCTTGTAGCGGTGGGATATGTGGTAATGAAGAGTTAATGTCACCTTGCTATTGTAAGGTGACATTAAGCCAGATTAATAATGGAGAGGCGTCAATTATGACACCTATCCATTATTAATCCAATAGTACGAAATTATTAATAAAACACACACACATTATTTAAAAGTATTTTAATGAAATAAAGACACAGGTTGTTGTAATATTTTATTATACTGGTAATCCACCTGAAGACCCTTGTCACCTGAAATAAAGTTAAAAAAAACAAACAACAATATTCCATACCTTCCGCCGTTCCGTCAGTCCCACGATGTAAATCCATCTGAAGGGGTTAAATCATTTTACAGCCAGGAGCTCTGCTAATGCTGTCGCTCCTGTCTGTAAAATGTTGTGAATGAATGTAATGCAGGGGAATGTCCTGTAGTTACCTTGAGTCGCGGTGATGCGCCCCCTGCTGGATGTCCTCATATGAACTCGAGTGTGGGAACTTTTGACAAGGGTCTACTGGATTAATAATGGATAGGTGTCATAATTGACGCCTCTCCATTATTAATCTGGCTTAATGTCACCTTACAGTAGCAAGGTGACATTAACCCTTCATTACCCCATATCCCACCGCTACACGGGAATGGGAAGAGAGTGGCCAAGTGCCAGAATAGGCGCATCTTCCAGATGTGCCTTTTCTGGGGTGGCTGGGGGCAGATGTTTTTAGCCGGGGGGGGGGGGGGGGCAATAACCATGGACCCTCTCTAGGCTATTAATATCTGCCCCCAGTCACTGGCTTTACCACTCTGGGGGAGAAAATTGCGCGGGAGCCCACGCCAATTTTTTTCTGCGATTTAACCCTTTATTTTACAAGCTACAACGCCCAAATTTTGCACATACACACTACTAACAGTAGTGTGGAATATGCAAAAAAAAAAGGGATATGAGATGGTTTACTGTATGTAAACCATGTCTCATATCCTGTCGGGTTTGTGAAGGAGAAATGAAAAGCCGGCAATTGAATTACTGGCTTTTCTATAGAACACCGCTTCATATTTCTCGCAGGTCACACTGCTGGTCCGTGTGTAATCCATATTTTTCTCGCCCCCATAGACTTTCATTGGCGATTTTTTTTTGCGCAATACGGTGACAAACGCAGCATGCTGCGATTTTCTACGGCCGTACAAGACTGTATAATACGGATCAGTAAAATACGGCAGATATGAGCTGGGCCATAGAGAATCATTGTACCGTATGCAATCCGTATTTTCTGCACCTCTCATACGTCTGTAAAACTCGCTAGTGTGACGCCGGCCTTAAACCCCTGGGACTCTGACTTCCACTGCCAGTCAATTAGTATTGCTGCCTGACTTGTGATCTAGTCCTTGCTTCTACTGGTTTCCTGATTCCTTCTGGTTTCTGACGTTGGCATGAATTTTGACTATCCTTTGTTTTACGATTCTGTACCTGACATTGTAAGGAGTTAAAAGCACAAGAAGAGTCTGGGGGCGGTTACCTTCTTGGCTCTGTGCCCGGAACCATTGAGCTGTGCTGCGGGTTCCCTAGGGAGAGACTGATAGACTGGGACAGAAAGGAAGCAGCCAGAGGGCGGGAAAGGGACGCGCGCAGGAGACAGAGCAGCGTGCAGAGCAGGGTGCAGCTGCGCTTCAGAAGAGAGAGAGAGCTCCCGGTCTGAGGACAAATAGAGAGAGACTGCCCAGAAAGACTGTATCTCGTGAGTACATAAAGCGGACTCTGCTGTGACTGGAGAGGGGCACTTTGAGACCTGTTTTAGAGACTATGACACCCTGGTCCCCGCGGTATCAGTACAGAGACTTAACAGTACAGAGCCCCTGACTCCTGGTACAGAGACTTAACATTGCAGAGCCCCTGTTTTCCTGGTATAGAGACAACGGTGCGGAGCCCCGATTTCCAGGTTGTGCTGTAAAAGTTAAAGACTCAGAGCCTGTGCATACCACATTAACTCCCGAAACCCCAGGCAGCAGGCTCTCAGAGACTACTCTGCCCACGGACAACAGAGGGACGACAAGTGCCACTGTTTCTCGGCGCCTACGTTGGAGAAGACGACCCTCCAAGCAAGTCATCTTCAGACTGATAAGTGTTCTTTTCTCAAGGAATCCTGCTTAATTCTGTTATATTGTTTAACTCCCGTATTTTTGCATTTTTTTATTGTTAGTTATTTTGCATTGCTTCCTCCCTGCGAGGAGAACCATATCCCTGTTATTAAACCCCTCAACTGTTGGTCTGTCTGTTCCGTGGTGACATACTCAGTACCTGCATCTTATTACATTTGGCGTAGTCGGCAGGATGTCACACGGTAGCGCGGATAGGGCAGACCAAGCAGCGGGGGAAGTTCCCAGGTCTAGCATTTCCCTGGGAGCCATGTTGAATAATTTGCCAAGGTTCACTGGGAACAATGTAATGTTGTGGAGTTGGACAGAGAGTATCCGGGGAATGATGCGGATGCACACCATGACACCAGCCCTGGAGGCAGAAATTGCATTGATGGCCCTGGAGGGGGAGGCGCGGGATTCTGTCATGCATAGGTCCCCCCGGGAGAGAGATACCCTGGACAAAGTGCTGCGCATACTTGAGGAAACGCATGGGGACCCCACTGACGTAGGGGAACTTCGCATGCGACTGTTTCACCGGGTACAACGGGAGGGGGAGACCGTGACCCAATTCATGAACGCCCTACAAGAGCTTCACACTGCTATCAGACGAAAGGACGGTGTAGGAGTAGGGTCAGTTGATGTGGTGCTCAGAGATCAGCTAGTGACAGGACTGCGTGACGCAATGATGAAACAGGCACTGCGAGAGCGCATGCGAGTAAAGCCAGACATGACTTTCTCTGAGGTTGGCAGTGAGGCGCGTGTGCGAGAACAAGAACAGGGAGTGACGGGGCTGGTAGGAAGGGTGCAGAGCAGGGAGGTAACCACCACCGCAGGCAATATTCCCCAGTGGGTGGAGGACCTGAGAATGGAGATTAGACAGGTCCGTGAAGAAATGGCGGCCTCCAGAAGAACTCTGGCAGAGGGGCCTGGCCCTCTGGTGCGAGACAGAGAAGCTGCCCCCCGAAGGGAGGGTGAAACTACCAGGAGGAGAAGCCCTCTTACATGCTACACTTGTGGAGAGTCCGGCCACATTGCTCGATGGTGTCCCCGGCGGAGCCGACCATCCCCACATCCTCCTTTAAACTAGGTGGCTCTGGGCTTGAGGGGCGCCGCTCAGAGCGTGAAGAACCGAGGAGGAGGAGTAAAAGTCCCCACAGCCTTGTTTCCATGTGCCCTCTGGTCTGGGCAGAAATAAATGGAAGAGCAGTGCGATGCTTGATGGACACCGGCTCACAAGTGACCACCATGCCTGAGAGATATTTCCGCCATCACTTCACAGAGGCGCTACGGCCCGAATGGGGCCCTGTGATCAAACTTATGGCGGCCAATCACTTGCCCATCCCGGTCGCAGGGGTGGTATGGATGAACATAGAAGTCTGCGGAAAAGACCTCGGGAGGAGAGGAGTGGTACTGGTGGATGGAGAGGTAGCTAAAGTCCATACCATGACCCTGGGCATGAATGTGTTAAAAGACCTCGGAAGCCTCGTTTTCAACGAGTCCCCGGAACAGTTCCTACAACAATGGAGCGACCAAACCCCCCAGAGAAGTGTCTTCCAACAACTGATACGGACCACCCAGGTCCGGGAAGCATACAGCGACGGAAAGGAACTCGGCAAAGTCGTCGTCCCCGCCTCCGTCAATCGAGTGTTGCCCCCTGGGCAGACAGTGCTTCCCCTGCCTGTACGAGCTGGCATCCCGCTGGAGGGGGTCGAAGTCCAAATTGAGCCCAGCAGAGCCGACCAGCTGCCGTCAGGAATATTGGTCGCACAGTCCCTGGCTACCGTGCGGGATGGAACTGTCCTTGTGCGCTGTATCAATTTGGGGGAGACAGATACAACTTTGCCCCCTAGAAGCGAAGTCGCTCAAGTCCTGGGCCTTCCAGACGAGTTGGTCCCCACTGAGGCGGTACAGCTGACAGCAAGGCCAGAAGACCCGTGGCTGGTGACCGTCAAGGCGGAGGCAGCTCCGGACCCCAGATTAATGCAAGAAGGGCGCCAGATACTGGAACGCATGAGGGCGGAGCTCTCGGAACTTACTCCGCAGCAGGTACCTCAGGTAGAAGCTGTATTGGGGAAATTTCAGGATGCGTTCGCCAAAGATGAAGATGACTTTGGACGTACCACGGCCATCATCCACGAGATACCCACCGGGGATGCGGCACCAATCCGGGAACGGTACCGCCAAATACCCCCACAGATGTACCAGGAGGTGAAGGGAATGCTGTCACACATGCTGAAGAAGGGAGTTATACGTGAGAGTCAGAGCCCGTGGGCTGCCCCTATCGTCTTGGTGAGAAAGAAAGACGGGTCCCTGCGGTTCTGTGTGGACTATCGGCGGCTCAACGCTTGCACAGTGCGGGACTCGTACCCACTGCCCAGGATAGAGGAGTCCCTGACGGCACTAGGGAATGCCAGATATTTCTCCACGTTAGACTTGGCCAGCGGCTACTGGCAGGTGCCCATGTCTGAACAAGACCGCGCCAAGATGGCTTTCATCCTTCCGATGGGACTGTATGAGTTTGACCGGATGCCCTTCGGCCTAGCAAACGCCCCAGGAACATTTCAGCGACTCATGGAGAGATGTCTGGGAGACCTGAACTTTGAAGCCACTTTGATCTACTTGGATGATATCATCGTCTTTGCCCCCACCTTTGAGGAGCATCTGCAGAGGCTAGAGCAAGTTCTGAGTCGGCTACAGAAGTATGGCTTGAAAGTGAAACCCCAGAAATGCCACCTCTTCCGTACCGAGATTGAATACTTGGGACATGTTGTCTCCGCTGAGGGGGTGAGGCCTTCCCAGGAGAAGATCGCTGCGGTACAAGAGTGGCCAACTCCAAAAACGGTGAAAGATGTACGTGCGTTCCTGGGACTCACGGGATATTTCTGACGCTTTGTAAAAGACTTTACCCGCCTTGCTAATCCACTCCAGGAGTTGTTGAGGGGAGTGCCCTCTTGCGCCAAAAACAGGAACATACAGTGGGGGAAGCATCAGGAGGAGGCATTCTTGGCTTTGAAGAAGGCTTTGACGGAGGCCCCCGTGCTGGCCTACGCTGACTTCACACAACCGTTCATCTTGCACACTGATGGGAGCCTGCAGGGCCTCGGGGCTGTACTGTCGCAGATGCAGGACGGGAAAGAGCGCGTCATCGCATACGCCAGTCGGTTTCTGCATGACTCAGAAAGGAATCCAGAAAACTACAGTTCATTTAAGTTGGAGTTGTTGGCGCTGGTGTGGGCAATGACCGAGAAGTTCGCGGAATATCTGGCTGGCTCAGAAGTTCATGTACGCACCGATAACAATCCGTTGGCCCATCTCGAGAATGCCAAGTTAGGCGCCCTAGAACAACGTTGGGTAGCCCGAATGGCCAAGTTCCGATACAGAATTTCGTATAAAAGAGGAGCTGAGAATGTACATGCGGATGCCCTCTCCCGAGTAAACTATCGCAAACCAGCACCCTGCCAGGATGAAGAACTGGAAGATGTAGAGGTTCCAGGTTTTGGAGAGACTGCCAGGACGGTGGCAGTGGCGCGGGAAATTGAACAGGAAGAGGCCTGTGTGAGCTTGCTGGAGCAGCCTCGCGATGAGTGGGTCCGAGTACAGCAGGAGGATCCGGAGCTAGCTCAGTTGAGAAGGTGGGTCGTGTCTGAACAAATGCCCAATCGACATGAGAGGAGGTCCATGTCACCTGAAGTACTGAAGATGCTACGCCAGTGGGAGAGGCTCGAGTTGCGGGATGGTATCCTGTACCGGAAGGTATTCCTGCAAACAGAACTCAGTCTTGTATGGCAGACAATGATTCCCTCGTCCATGATAGACCAGGTGGCTAAGGAAGCACATGAGAAAGGAGCACACTTTGGGCCAGAAAAGACTATCCAGTGGTTACAGCGCCTATTTTATCACCCCCACTTAAGGAACACTGTGGATAAAGTATGTCGGCAATGCAGAAGTTGTGAGCTGGTCAAACCACCAGAACAACAAGCTCCCACAGAGACGGTGAGGTCTTCTGGCCCCATGGACCTACTGGCAATAGATTACTTGACAATTGGACCAGCACACCAAGGTTATGAGCATTGTTTAGTGATGATAGACCACTTTACTAAATTTGCCGTAGTGACGCCCACGCGGGACCAGACTGCCGAGTCTGCGGCTCACGCAATCTGCAAACACTTCATCCAGGTGTATGGGTGTCCCAAGCGCATTCATTCTGATCAAGGGGCCTGCTTCCTCGGAAGAGTGATGGAGGAGCTGCACCAGCTGTACAAAATCGATAAGTCCCGGACCACCCCTTATCATCCACAGGGGAATGGGGCTTGTGAAAGATTTAACCGCACTCTGATTCAAATGCTGAGGACCCTGGAGGAGGACCAGAAGGCGAAGTGGACTGAGTCCGTCCCTGAATTGGTGTGGGCGTATAACAATCGTAAACACAGCACCACCGGATTCACCCCCTACTCTCTGTTCTTTGACCGACCCGGGAAGGGACTGGCAGAGCTGGCGCTGGAACCCGAGGAGGACTACCCACGGACGGGCGTGTACTCCTGGGTTCAAGAACATCGTCGTCGGCTGCGGACAATTCAACGTCTAGTGCAGGACCGGCTGCAAGAATTGGAGCATCCCCAGGTAGCTCCTCAAAAGGGGACAGCCCTGCGGCCTGGAGACCGAGTCTTAGTGAGGGAAAAGCGCCCACACAACAAACTAGAGTACCGGTGGGAGAAAAGGCCGTACCGAGTGAAGCGGCGGCTCGGCAACGGGGGCCCCGTTTATGAGGTCCAGCCCGAAACAGAAGAAGGGACTCCCACCCGCACGCTGCACAGGAATATGTTGCGCCCATGTTTGTCTCGAGATCCTGAATCAGTCCAATTGACTCCAGCACCCCCACTGGCGGCGCCAGTGATCAATGTAGATGTGGAAGATGAGGAAGACTCCGAATCTCTTCCAGTGAACCCAGGGACAGGGCTGGTGCCAGATTCTACCAACGTATCGGAGGAAGCCTCGACTCCTCCCACAGCAGCTGACACCACCACCCCTGCTGGTTTGAGACGCTCTGAACGTTCAACGGCTGGTGTACCCCCTGTTCGCTACAATCAGGACGAGTTCATCTGGCAGCAGATTGTGCAAGGACTGGAAGATTGCCAACAGGAACTCCTGAAGATGTCGCCCGTGGAATCGCGAGCAGAAAGAGGGGGGGAATGTAAGGAGTTAAAAGCACAAGAAGAGTCTGGGGGCGGTTACCTTCTTGGCTCTGTGCCCGGAACCATTGAGCTGTGCTGCGGGTTCCCTAGGGAGAGACTGATAGACTGGGACAGAAAGGAAGCAGCCAGAGGGTGGGAAAGGGACGCGCGCAGGAGACAGAGCAGCGTGCAGAGCAGGGTGCAGCTGCGCTTCAGAAGAGAGAGAGAGAGAGAGCTCCCGGTCTGAGGACAAATAGAGAGAGACTGCCCAGAAAGACTGTATCTCGTGAGTACATAAAGCTGACTCTGCTGTGACTGGAGAGGGGCACTTTGAGACCCGTTTTAGAGACTATGACACCCTGGTCCCCGCGGTATCAGTACAGAGACTTAACAGTACAGAGCCCCTGACTCCTGGTACAGAGACTTAACATTGCAGAGCCCCTGTTTTCCTGGTATAGAGACAACGGTGCGGAGCCCCGATTTCCAGGTTGTGCTGTAAAAGTTAAAGACTCAGAGCCTGTGCATACCACATTAACTCCCGAAACCCCAGGCAGCAGGCTCTCAGAGACTACTCTGCCCACGGACAACAGAGGGACGACAAGTGCCACTGTTTCTCGGCGCCTACGTTGGAGAAGACGACCCTCCAAGCAAGTCATCTTCAGACTGATAAGTGTTCTTTTCTCAAGGAATCCTGCTTAATTCTGTTATATTGTTTAACTCCCGTATTTTTGCATTGTTTTATTGTTAGTTATTTTACATTGCTTCCTCCCTGCGAGGAGAACCATATCCCTGTTATTAAACCCCTCAACTGTTGGTCTGTCTGTTCCGTGGTGACATACTCAGTACCTGCATCCTATTACAACATGACCATAATTACCCACCCTAGGTCAAGTCTTTGCGCATATGGAGCATCATCTGGTCCATTGCATTGTTGGCGCACCTTGTAGACACCCAGAATATGCCTCCCCATGTACGATTAGAATATTAGCATTCGTGTCTATAGGAGGAATTTCCTTAGTTAGGTGTCTCAAATGTGAATGATGAAGGGCATCTTCCGGAGTGTGAATTTCTTTTATCAGGTATCTGGTCACATTCAATTAGGGTTGGCAAGGGTATGTGCATGTTCCCTTTGAAGACACAATGTATCCAGAAGATCTCCTGCCAGAAGTCTCGATACAATCAGAGCAGTTGTTCAGGAGCCGCATGTCCCTTTATGCTGAAGATCTCAAAGAATTTAGGTTTTGCTAATAATAATCTCTTTATATATATAGCGTCAATATATTCCGCAGCGCTTTACAGTTTTTTTTGCACACATTATCATCGCTGTCCCCGATGGGGCTCACAATCTAAATTCCCTATCAGTATGTCTTTGGAATGTGGGAAGAAACCGGAGTACCCAGGAAAAACCACGCAGACACGGGGAGAACATACAAACTCCTTGCAGATGTTGTCCTTGGTGGGATTTGAACCCAGGACTCCAGCGCTGCAAGGCTGCAGTGCTAACCACTGAGCCACCGTACTGCATCAGGTTGCTAGAGACCTGATGCTTTGCTCATCTATTATGGTGTACATACTGGTGACCTTGTTAGGTCGTCCTTCTTCATAGACCTTGACCAGATGTACCTACCTTTACACAGCATTTGGGACCAGACCCTTCTCTGCATACTTCAATGCACGAAGAGGAAACAGCGGTTGCAGATGGAAGTTGCCTGCCATGCTTTTAGGCATAGTTGGATGCTTCTGATTTTGTGAATTGTGAGGAGCTGGTGTGGTATGCATTGAGGTAACTTGTTTGTCACTGCTGAAATAGGTGAACTTAATGACAGCCTTAGAGTCCTTAGAAGGTACCGCGTTTGTAGATCATTAATAAATCAATGTAATGTAGCATAACATGCTGTTATAACCTTGTTTTGATTGCATTTGAAACATATTTTGTGTGTTAGGCTACTTTCACACTAGCGTCGTACAACGCACAACTGTGAGTAGAAAACAACGGGGCAGCGGATGCAGTTTTACAACACATCCGCTGCCCCATTGTGATGTCCGGGGAGGCGGGGGCGGAGTTCCAGCCGTGCATGCGCGGTCGGAAATGGCAGACATGATGCACCAAAAAACATTACATGTAACATTTTTTTGTGCCGACGGTCCGACGCAACACGACGCAACCGTCGCACGACGGTTGCGACGTGTGGCAATCCGTCGCACTGCGTCGCTAATGCAAGTCTATGGAGAAAAAACGCATCCTGCAAGCAATTTTGCAGGATGCGTTTTTTCTACAAAACGACGCATAGCGACGTGCTGTGCACGACGCTAGTGTGAAAGTAGCCTTATAGGAGTTTAAATAAGGCAGTGGGGGCTGACATCATGCTTTCACAGTAGCAGCACGACACTTTCAGTGTCATCATACAGCACCCCATGGTCATAGGAGATAACAGACGAAAGCGAACCCTATCTATTGTAATAGAACTGTCACTGCTGTGAACTGGGCACGCCTCTGTGGGCTGCACAATTCACAGTAGGGGGAGTGTTCTGCCATATTCATGGAGCCCTTGGCTGTGAACTGTTCTCGATTCTCGTCTCCTGTCATTAGGATCTGCTAACATAAGCAGTACTGCTTCTAGCAGAACAGATCATAGATTGACAAGAGTAAAATGCAGGAGAAAAGCTCAGTCAGAGCATCAGAGACTGCAAAGACATCAAGGAGGAACAGTGTACGATTGGCATTATCCCAGCAGGAGCTGTCAGCAAGAGCTGTGACTCATCCCTCAGTAAAGATAAGGAGCTGCAGTTCTGCAGTGAACTTGTGGAGGGTGAGAGACATGTAGTCTGGGTGAGAGAGACATATGAAGACTGATGGGAAAGAGGGAGGCAGTAACTACTGGTGATAGCAGATCACAGTGCAGTCACCCACAAAATGGTGCTGTCTTGTGATGCTACTCTTCATTCTGCCCCAGGGATGCCAGACCACCCAAAAAGGGAGAGAAATAGTGATGTCAGCAGTTACTGCCCCAATTTTCCAGCTAGCAGTAAAGCTGGTAAGACTCACTATAGCTGCTTGAGGTCTGAAATGGAAAATGCTCCCCTTTGTGGTAAATATATATATATATATATATATATATATATATATATATATATACACTCACTGGCCACTTTATTAGGTACACCTGTCCAACTTCTTGTTAACACTTAATTTCTAATCAGCCAATCACATGGCGGCAACTCAGTGCATTTAGGCATGTAGACATGGTCAAGACAATCTCCTGCAGTTCAAACCGAGCATCAGTATGGGGAAGAAAGGTGATTTGAGTGCCTTTGAACGTGGCATGGTTGTTGGTGCCAGAAGGGCTGGTCTGAGTATTTCAGAAACTGCTGATCTACTGGGATTTTCACGCACAACCATCTCTAGGGTTTACAGAGAATGGCCCGAAAAAGAAAAAAAATCCAGTGAGCGGCAGTTCTGTGGGCGGAAATGCCTTGTTGATGCCAGAGGTCAGAGGAGAATGGGCAGACTGGTTCGAGCTGATAGAAAGGCAACAGTGACTCAAATCGCCACCCGTTACAACCAAGGTAGGCCTAAGAGCATCTCTGAACGCACAGTGCGTCGAACTTTGAGGCAGATGGGCTACAGCAGCAGAAGACCACACCGGGTACCACTCCTTTCAGCTAAGAACAGGAAACTGAGGCTACAATTTGCACAAGCTCATCGAAATTGGACAGTAGAAGATTGGAAAAACGTTGCTTGGTCTGATGAGTCTCGATTTCTGCTGCGACATTCGGATGGTAGGGTCAGAATTTGGCGTAAACAACATGAAAGCATGGATCCATCCTGCCTTGTATGGAGCATCTTTGGGATGTGCAGCCGACAAATCTGCGGCAACTGTGTGATGCCATCATGTCAATATGGACCAAAATCTCTGAGGAATGCTTCCAGCACCTTGTTGAATCTATGCCACGAAGAATTGAGGCAGTTCTGAAGGCAAAAGGGGTCCAACCCGTTACTAGCATGGTGTACCTAATAAAGTGGCCGGTGAGTGTATATATATATATATATATATATATATATATATATATATATATATATATATATATATATATATATATATATACAGTGGGGCAAAAAAGTATTTAGTCAGTCAGCAATAGTGCAAGTTCCACCACTTAAAAAGATGAGAGGCGTCTGTAATTTACATCATAGGTAGACCTCAACTATGGGAGACAAACTGAGAAAAAAAAATCCAGAAAATCACATTGTCTGTTTTTTTATCATTTTATTTGCATATTCTGGTGGAAAATAAGTATTTGGTCAGAAACAAAATTTCATCTCAATACTTTGTAATATATCCTTTGTTGGCAATGACAGAGGTCAAACGTTTCCTGTAAGTCTTCACAAGGTTGCCACACACTGTTGTTGGTATGTATGTTGGCCCATTCCTCCATGCAGATCTCCTCTAGAGCAGTGATGTTTTTGGCTTTTCGCTTGGCAACACGGACTTTCAACTCCCTCCAAAGGTTTTCTATAGGGTTGAGATCTGGAGACTGGCTAGGCCACTCCAGGACCTTGAAATGCTTCTTACGAAGCCACTCCTTCGTTGCCCTGGCGGTGTGTTTTGGATCATTGTCATGTTGAAAGACCCAGCCACGTTTCATCTTCAATGCCCTTGCTGATGGAAGGAGGTTTGCACTCAAAATCTCACGATACATGGCCCCATTCATTCTTTCATGTACCCGGATCAGTCGTCCTGGCCCCTTTGCAGAGAAACAGCCCCAAAGTATGATGTTTCCACCACCATGCTTTACAGTAGGTATGGTGTTTGATGGATGCAACTCAGTATTCTTTTTCCTCCAAACACGACAAGTTGTGTTTCTACCAAACAGTTCCAGTTTGGTTTCATCAGACCATAGGACATTCTCCCAAAACTCCTCTGGATCATCCAAATGCTCTCTAGCAAACTTCAGACGGGCCCGGACATGTACTGGCTTAAGCAGTGGGACACGTCTGGCACTGCAGGATCTGAGTCCATGGTGGCGTAGTGTGTTACTTATGGTAGGCCTTGTTACATTGGTCCCAGCTCTCTGCAGTTCATTCACTAGGTCCCCAAGCGTGGTTCTGGGATTTTTGCTCACCGTTCTTGTGATCATTCTGACCCCACGGGGTGGGATTTTGCGTGGAGCCCCAGATCGAGGGAGATTATCAGTGGTCTTGTATGTCTTCCATTTTCTAATTATTGCTCCCACTGTTGATTTCTTCACTCCAGGCTGGTTGGCTATTGCAGATTCAGTCTTCCCAGCCTGGTGCAGGGCTACAATTTTGTTTCTGGTGTCCTTTGACAGCTCTTTGGTCTTCACCATAGTGGAGTTTGGAGTCAGACTGTTTGAGGGTGTGCACAGGTGTCTTTTTATACCGATAACAAGTTTAAACAGGTGCCATTACTACAGGTAATGAGTGGAGGAAAGAGGAGACTCTTAAAGAAGAAGTTACAGGTCTGTGAGAGCCAGAAATCTTGATTGTTTGTTTCTGACCAAATACTTATTTTCCACCATAATATGCAAATAAAATGATAAAAAAACAGACAATGTGATTTTCTGGATTTTTTTGTCTTAGTTTGTCTCCCATAGTTGAGGTCTACCTATGATGTAAATTACAGACGCCTCTCATCTTTTTAAGTGGTGGAACTTGCACTATTGCTGACTGACTAAATACTTTTTTGCCCCACTGTATATATTTTTGTACAAAAATATATAATATTATAGAATATAGAAATGTTTGCAAACAGTGCAAACGTTGCATTAACACATTTTAATTACTATTTTAAGCTTAGTTTCACACAAAAACAAACTGCAAGAAAGCTGGTGGCACCTTCACTTTAACAATGCTGCCTGAGGAGGCACAACACTTGTAACATATCCCTGGCTCCCTGAGAGCATCTCTGCACTCAAGCAAAGTCTTTGCCCTGAGTCCATGACATTCCTTAAGTAGGTGAAGCCTTTTGTGAATAGGGTACATACGGTTGGTGTCCATATGTTTAGATTTGGCTTAGTGAAGGAGGGTGCAGTAAGTGGAACGTCAGTCTTCCAAACAGATACTGTGCCATTTACCTGTCTACGTTTGGTGATAGTCTTATCATACCTTGTAGATGATGATGAAGCTGGTGGAGTAGGTCCAGAGAAGTCGAAGCTGGGATTGTTTTTCTTTCAAGTTTAATCACTGACAAACCTGGAAAAAGGAGGAAGTTATGCTCTTTTGTACCTTGAGCCGTGTTCTGTCCATTGTTCCTTGGACACCACTGCATTCACTCCATGAGTGGTGTCAAGGTAACTCAGTCCTGACAGACATGGGTCTAATTTTGCCAGTTTTATTTCCATTAGCAGGTCACTCAGATCCTGAAGTTAACTTTGGGAATATTTGCAGTCTCTTAAATAAAGCACTTTCTATGGCTTCGGAGCTTCTGTAGGTTTGTTCCAGTCTTTCCCATGTCGCTGCAAGACCTGCATCTGAATGGCCTACATGAACTGCTCTCAATCTCTTGATATGCTTCTCTGATTCTGGGCCAGAAAGTTCTTTTTTTCCTTGCTGGTGAGGTTTAGATCTTGGATTACAGCTTGAAAGGTTGACACATATTGTTCTCGGCCCAGTTGTCACACTTTGAGAGACTTATGTTTATTAGTGCCCTGCTAATCATGTATCTGGCAAAGTCAGACATGTTTCTTTGAACTTCTACCTCCGTCCTAGCAAAGGAGCTTCAAACTCAAGCTGCGTTTGCAGTAGATTGTCAGAGAATGTTGACTTCTTGGAGTGAGATGATCTGGAAGATCAAGATATGATTTTAGTTGACGTTGATTGATGTGACCTAACCTCTTGGAGGTGTGCTGTGTGGAGTTCTGCCTTATCCTGGGCACCTCGCACTGTTGCATTCTCTTCATGAAGTAGATTCTCCCTTTTAGCAAGCTCTACTGTGGCATCTTCCATGTCAGAGTTACTCAAGAATGTGAGTTACCTTGCAGACATACGCTGGCATCACTGTTAGAGCGTTGAAGTTCTGCTAAATAGTATTTAACTCTGCCCCATAGTTCATCTAGGTTGTTACAAAACTCGTCTCTGGTTGTTTGAAAGTTCTCTCTGACCCTTGGTGTCAGTTTGGTTACACGTTTGGGAAGTATTCTGCAGTAAGCATGGACTCTGCTTCTGGTGCATCTGTATTGTCAGGAACATGATGTGTTTGCCTAACTGAGGGATCCACAGAGCTTCTCATGGACACGTATTCTCTAAAATGGTGGATGGCTCTAGACTTGCTAGCAGACTATGCACACAGACACTGTAGACTTGGCTTACTTGCTACTATTCTGCCACCGATGTATGTATTTGAGATGTTTATGAAGGATGTGAGCAAGGATCTCTGGACAAGCAGTGGTAGATAGGTTACTCGCTATTCTCGCCTTTCTAGTCTGACCAGCTGCACGTGGATGATCCAGGAAGGAAGATGCAGTAGATGAACTTTTAAGTAGTTTATTCATAGTACCTTGTCAAATGATAAGGTTGAGGTGTCATAGAATATGAAGCGATGAGGATGAGGTAGAAGATGGAGGTTGGACGATAGAGGTAACAGGAGAATCCTCTGTCCAGCTCTGACGCACACTTCTGCCAAGAGGGCACTAACCAGAAAGAAAAGATGTGAGGGGGGGGGGGATACAGGGAGCGAGAGAGAGGCAATCAATTTATACCATGTGATGTCATGCAGAATTAAAGCTGCCAGTATGGTGAGCATTCAGGATCCAGTGATTTAAAGGGGTTTTCTATCTGTGGGGACATTTTTTTTTACTCAATTACACGTATTTTGTGCTAAAAAAAATATTTTTGCAATTGGGTTCCATTAAAAAAAATTGCAGTTTTGCTCTTACAGGCTCTTTGTTTTCTTACACAATCAACTTTGATGTGGTCTGTGGTCATAAATCAGCACAAAGAAGCTCAGAAAAAGAAAGATAACATGAGATACAAACTCTCCATCAGACCAACATAACGGCCGACTGACCTATGGTCACTTATTCTGCGGCCAACAATAGACAGTGTAATACAAAGGCTATAGAAAACAAATGGTGCCATTTTTTTAATTAAATCAAATTACGGTACACAAATGATTTTTAGATTTAATTACTACATTTAAGTAAAAATAAAAGTGAACAACCCCTTGCGGTACCTGAATATAAAAGCCCTTATGTTTTTTCAGCACCCTAATACAACAGAGAATGGATCTCCAAAACTATGGCATCAGTCACGGGGAACTGGATATGAACAGCGAGCTTAATCCAGAGTCGAATAAAAAGCGGACATTAATCATTACCGGATCGTGGTTGGTAAGTGGTCTCATATGTATAAAAAATATAAAAACCGGTATGGGCATGTGAAAATTACCCAAAAAAGTCTCCCAACACAATACATTGCACCAATAATTTGTGGTAATTGTACCTAAATAAATACCAACATACTGGGCCCAAATAGTGATGGCTCTATAATCTAATAATAACAGTCCATGATGATGTCTTATCATTTCATATTAGGATTTGTGGTGGTCCAGGGAGCCCTCTTTTGTAGATATGGCCGATGGGACCAGCCCCGTGACAATTTCTCTATGTTGGTTCTTTTCTCAAAACAGAATGAAATCTTGCTGGAGAAGAAGAAAAGGAAGAAAAGACGCCTGAAGCTGAAACTACCGAAGACGACCGAGCAGAAACAGCGGGATCCCGATGAGATGCGCAAAGCCAAGACCCTAAAGGAAAAACGACAGAAGAACTTTGTGGACCTGGCCTGCGAGTGCAGATCTGTCATCTGCTGCAGGGTGACCCCTAAACAGAAAGCCATGGTTGTCGATCTGGTGAAGAAGTACAAGAAGGCCGTAACCTTGTCAATCGGTGATGGCGCTAATGATGTCAGCATGATAAAAAGTAAGAGATTGAGGACTCTTACGGCATTCTTGCCAACTGTGCTGGAAAATGTAGGAAGCTTGCAGAAATAAAAAGGGAGATCTCACCATGCTTTCCGAAAAGTTAGCAAACTTCTCAGGGGCCTCTTAAGCCCCGAGAAACCTACTGGAACATAGTGCTACCAGAAAGTTTCTTGTCTCTGATGCCAGGAGGCTGTGTTAGGCTACGTTCACATTTGCGGTCAGCGCCGCAGCGTCGGGCACCGCAGCGGCGCCGCATGCGTCATGCGCCCCTATATTTAACATGGGGGCGCATGGACATGCGTTGTGCTGCGTTTAGCGCCGCATGGCCGCAAGTGTTGGACGCAAGAAACGCATCAAGTTGCATTTTTTTTGCGTCCAACTTGCGGCCAAAAACGACGCATGCGGCGCAAAACGCAGCGTTTTAGCGTGCGTTTTGCCGCGTTTTCGTTTGCGTTGTGCGCTGCGGCGCCGACGCTGCGGCGCACAACGCAAATGTGAACGTAGCCTTAGTAGACAGAGCCAAATTACACTTTCAAGGTGGCATAGACAAATTCCTGGCTTCACTCAAAATCTTAAAAACAGTCAACTTCTGGAACTCAGAGGAAGGCTGAAAACATCCAGTAGGTTAACCAGGGTCATAGCTATAAAGGGTTCAGAGATAGAAGTCACACCTGAACCTCAGAGTCTGAGAGACCCTGTAAGAGCAACTCTAAATCCACCTTGGATTTTTCTCGGATACAGTTCAAGGCTGGTGAAAACAAAGAAATCCTCAGGCTTGTGATCTCCAAGTTCTGGAGTGTCCATTTAATTTATAGGCTTGATGAATATAGGCGTTCCGTACATAAAATTAGGTGTTTCTTACATAATAGCAAATATCACACTAAATAACTGCATAATAAGTAAAAACACTTCCTGCATCCTCCCAATTTAGTCACACCCCTCAGCAAGTCTTTGTTTCAGTGTGTTCTGGTGAGTATTTCCACACCCTATTAGATTTGACAGTCCTGAAGACATTAATGCCTTCCTTACCCAATCTAGTCACAAAGGCACCAGTAGAAGTGAGTGCCTACTGCAGATTTTACCCCACAAGCTTCAAAGTAGACACCGATGGAGTTGGTTTATTCTGCACAGCGAGTGCTCTATCATAATGAATTGTGTACAAGTACTCGCCAACTTTCAGGCTTCTTAGAGGCTTCTGAATGTGGCACCCTTTTCTCCCAGTTACTTGACTTGTTCCTTGACTGGTTCCCCAACCAATCCTGCTCAAAGATGTTACTTTACAGGAGGTTTCAGGACTGCCACCGCGATTCTCCAACTCCTCCAAAGGTCTCGGAGATCTTCCCTTTTTCAGTCTTCGAGAGTTGGCAAGTCAATGATGTGATGTAGTTTGGGTGTGTCTGTCAGCACAGTGGCGACAGAAGCCGATAGCAGCCAGCAGAATTTTTGTGCTTGATTATATCTCTTATCATGGTTGTGCCTCATGTCACTTTTATTTTTTTTCCCAGCTGCCCATATAGGAGTGGGTATAAGTGGACAGGAGGGGATGCAGGCTGTCATGTCCAGCGACTACTCCTTCGCTCAGTTCCGATACCTCCAAAGACTCCTCCTTGTCCATGGCCGCTGGTCGTACATCCGCATGTGCAAGTTCCTAAGTTACTTCTTCTACAAGAACTTTGCCTACACACTTGTGCACTTTTGGTATTCATTCTTCAATGGATTCTCTGGTCAGGTATAATGGAAAAATTACTACTAGAAAATTAGACATTCACTTAAAATTCATTACATATCAAAAATCAACTTTTAATGTGATTATTTCTTTTGTACGAGTGTTTGGAGAACGAGGTGGCACCCACTGACTGGGAGTACGTATAACTCATACATACCCTGCTTTTTTGGAAGAAAAAAACATTTTTTGCAAATGTGTTTAAGCCAAAATGTTGAACAATTGTTCTTCTGTAGACTCTATTTTGCACCGCCTATTGCTGGCTGCGGAATGTGTTATTTGAGAATCCATCAATGAGCTCATCCAGAATGAATGACGTGAAAGTTTGTAATTCTTTTATCTGTCTTTTTCTGAGCTCCTCTTAGGTGATTTATTACCCATCAAAGTTGAATGTGCAAGGAAACAAAAAACCAAAGGGTTCAAAAGTTTAATGAAAGCCGATGGCAAAAATTATTTTTAGCCTGAAATATGTACATTTAAGTTAAAAAAATTATCTTCAAACCCCTACATGTTTGCCTTTTTGTTGTATTTTATTGATGTTTCTTTCTTTCATCAGACGGTCTATGACACCGTGTTCATTGCGCTCTACAACCTCTTGTATTCCAGTCTTCCTATCATTATCGTTGGACTGCAAGACCAGGTAAGCCGAGTGCATTACAAGGTGTATAGACGGCAATAGATTTTATTGGTGAGGTCCAGGTGCAAACATCACTAAAACTCAGGGGCCGTGGTGCTCTTTATTGCCCTTTCAACTCCCGTAACGTGTTATTCCCAACTTTGAAAGACCTTTTGATAGGTGATAACTTGCTGATCAGTTTGGAGGGTCCCACTGCTGTGACGCTCACCGGGCTCTGTAGTACCCCACGTGAATGGCGGCGCTTACGCATCACTGCACCGTAGACTAGGAATAGCTTTTCTAGGTGTAGCTTTATTCAAATGGGGCAATTTAGAGCTTGATAAGGTTGGGGTAACCCTTTAATTACAGGAGTTTGTTAAATTTTTAAGTTTTGACGTGCGTCATTATGATACAACATATTTTATTTTTTTATTGGGGGCCATCGGGATAGTGTTTTTGTTTTTGTTTTATTTTATGTATACATACACTGCTCAAAAAAATAAAGGGAACACTAAGATACCACATCGTAGATATCACTAAGTGAAATATCCCAGTTGCAAATCTTTATTCATTACATAGTGAGAACATTAAAACTGATCAATGTAAATCAAAATGAATATCCCATGGAGGTTTGGATTTGGAACGATACTCAAAGTCAAAGTGGAAAATCAAATTACAGGCTGATCCAACTTCAGTGGAAATGCCTCATGACAAGGAAATGATGCTCAGTAGTGTGTGTGGAGTCCACATGCCTCTATGACCTCCCTACTGGACAACGCCTGGGCATGCTCCTGATGAGGTGGTGGATGGTCTCCTGAAGGAGCTCCTCCTAGACCTGGACTAAAGCATCCGCCAACTCCTGGACAGTCTGTGGTGCAACATGGTGTTGGTGGATGGAATGAGACATAATGTCTCAGGTGTGCACAATTGGATTCTTGTCTGGGGAATGGGCAGGCCAGGCCACAGCATCAATGCGTTCATCATGCAGTAACTGCTGACACACTCCAGCCACACGAGGCCTAGCATTGTCATGCATCAGAAGGAACCCAGGGCCAACCGCACCAGTATATGGTCTCACAAGGGGTCTGAGGATCTCATCTCGGTACCTAATGGCATTCAGGGTACTGTAACACCCTAGGTAACCGGTTGTTACAGTGTTGTTGCTTTCCTTTTGGGGAGGGTAATGTCATGCTTGGAGGCAAGAAGGATTCCCTTTACCAGGTAAGGCACCTACATGCAACACATTTTGAATCCAGGCCAGAAGGGGGAGCTTTGAACCCGGATTCAGGGGAACTTCCCCAACTTTAAGTATTCTGGTCTGGAGGAGGAGTTAGGCAGTCTGTAGCAGACAGTGGAGGAGTGGAGGAGTGAGGAGTGAGAACAGAGAGTGGGGCCATGCAGCCAGGTGTGAGCTGCAGCTCCAGGACAGAAGATAACCTGAAGGGTTGAAATGTAGTGAGCATCTGAGGAAAGGAGGAAAGGAGAAGGAAAAGGCTTAGAGGGGATCTGTGACTGGGCACCCTCTGAGCCGAAGCACAGGAACCGAGCACCGGGAGCCCGAAGTTGTGTTGAACTCTAGGTTGCACAGCAGAACCAGAGGGCAAAGGACTTTATGTAGTTTGCCCGCACCCACACCTGAAGATGCAGCAGTACACGAAGAGCCGGGTCGTGATAGAGACCCTATAAAAAGGCTCGCACTGCCCATCATACGGGTAATTGTCCCAGGATAGGAGAGAGAGGACTTTGCCAGAAAGCCACAGGCAGCAAGGACCTCTCATACGAGCGTGAGTAGGAAGGCTTTCGGACCTCACCTGGTAGAGGGATCCACCTTTGCCTACAGGCCGGCCGGACCATATCACCACCTGTTACTGGTACCCTGGACTGTGACCTGCTACCACTAGTCAACCAGGTAAAGATGTTACAAATTTGTGTCCTCCGTTTATTTTCCGGCATTCACCACCCTTGCCATACACATTGGGAGCCCTGGGGACCCTGTTTTACCTGTGGGAAGCGTCACCATCTTTGCTGCAGTAACATCACCCCAGAGGCCCCCTTTAAGCAGCATCGGTCACCTCTGACCGAGAACCACAGGTGGCATAACGAACTCCTTTAAAGATCGTCCCTTTTACTTGGGCGCCCAGGGCCACAGACCGGGTCGCAGCCACCGTGACATCCCCTTTAAGTACCGGACCCGGTTCCGAGTATCCCCTTCTTGCTACAGCTCACATTGATTTGCCATCCTGGATGAACTGCACTACCTGAGCATCTTCTGTGGGTTGTAGACACCGCTTCATGCTACTGTACAGTAGCTCCATGGGTGAGAACAATGACTACATGCAAAAGTGACCAAAACAACAGCTAAAAAAGGGTGAGAACAGAGAAATGGTCTGTGGTCACCCCCTGCAGAACCACTCCTTTATAGGGGTTGTCTTGCTAATTACCGATCATTTCTACCTGTTTTCTGTTCCATTTCCACAACAGCAGGATAAATTGATTCACAATCAGAGTTGCTTCATAACTGGACAGGTTGATTTCACAGAAGTGTGAATGACTTGGAGTTACATTGTGTTGTTTAAGTGTTCCATTGATTTTTTGAGCAGTGTATATATTTTCATGTAAATGTATTTTCTCTCTTTTACCATCCAGGATGTAGGTGATAAGCTCAGCATGCAGTGTCCCAGTCTGTATATCCCTGGCCAAAAAGGGCAATTGTTCAACTACACAAAGTTCTTCCTGAGTCTTGTCCATGGCACCATGTCCTCCATTGCCATTTTCTTCATACCTTATGGAGCTTTCTGGCAAATGACCACGAACGAAGGAAAAGTGAATTCAGATTATCAGACACTTGCTTTTACTACAGCCACTGCTCTTATCATTATTGTGAACTTCCAGGTAAGTCACTAATATGTTCTCCAGAATTGTGATACTCACCTCATCTGCTGCAGAACATAATAATGCACCTCTCAGCTGCTGCAGAACATCATGATACACACCTCAGCTGCTGCAGAACATCATAATACACATCTCAGCTGCTGCTGAACATCATGATACACACCTCAGCTGCTGCAGAACATCATAATACACATCATCTGCTGCAGAACACCATTATATGCACCTCAGCTGCCACAGAACCTCATAATGCACACCTCAGCTGTTGCAGAACCTCACAATACAGCTCAGCTGCTGCAGAACCTGATAATACTCCTGAGCTTGTGCAGAATATCATAATACACACCTCGGCTGCTGCAGAACATCATAATTCACTCCTCAGCTACTATCAAACTACAGAATATGCACCACAGCTTCTGCAGGACATCTTTATGCACTCCTCAGCTGCTGCAGAACATCATCATACACAACTAGAAGAACCTCATAATATACATAGCTGCTGCAGAGCATTATAATGCAGACCTGAGCTGCAGCAGAACAATGCTACCATGGAGTGCCAAGCATACCGCCATACTATACCTCCATGCAGTATTCAATACTACTATATAGTGCCTGCACACTACTGTGTTTCCACATTGATGGAACGGGGCTGCATCCTCCTTCACTATTTTTCCCTTCACAGCAGAACCCCACCCACCTGCTGTGCAGGGAACCTCAGCCTGGGCCCGTTTAGGTCGGGGGACCCCCTTACACATTAGAATCCACCAGCATACATTATGACATTATTATTCCTTGTGGTCCTTTACGTCTTCCTATCTCTCATCTGCAGGTCGGCCTCATCATGAGATACTGGACTTTTTTGTTCACCTTTTCTGTGTTCGGGACGATCTTCATTTACTTTTCGATCACATACGACTTACACGGCGAGGGCATGCACCTCCTGTTTACCTCCATGTTAACCATGACAGGTACGCATGATGATAGTGGACATAAAAGCATAAGGGCCGACTCTTCCGAAAAAAGGGAGAACTCCCAGACTCCCGAAAGATGTGGCAACTCTGCCTTGTGCCATCTTAAACTCAAAAAAATGTGTTTCAACAAGTGTGTCATGTCCGGACACCCCATCATAGAGGGTCCGATCATGGGAAGGGGCTTGGGAACAAGATGTGGGGCAAGCGAAAATGGGAG
This sequence comes from Ranitomeya variabilis, assembly GCF_051348905.1. NCBI lineage: Eukaryota > Metazoa > Chordata > Amphibia > Anura > Dendrobatidae > Ranitomeya > Ranitomeya variabilis. The sequence goes on along the minus strand of NC_135232.1, from coordinate 42,371,859 downwards.
TAAAGGAGGAGCGGCCTCACATCTCCTGATGGATATCTTATCAATGATGGAAATAACTAATATTTGTTATATACTGTACCCAAGACAATAAATGAAAGAGATATACTCCAGCATGTCAGGAGCATATGATGGCACATATTTCTCTGTGCCAGGGTAGGAGCCAGCATAGAATGTATGCAGGGGGCCCACTCAGCTTTGTGCCCACTGCATGTATGGAGCGAGCTGATCCCAATTCATACAGCTCGGGTGCCAGCTGTGTTATACAGCCGACACACTAGTATCCAATGGTACCCCTTAAGAAGCTGCTGACAATTGTGACAGTGGCATTTAGAAGGTTGGAAATTAGTGATGAGCGAACGTGCTGAAAAGGTGTTATCTGGGCATGCTCCGTAACTAACCGATCGTCTTCGGCGTGCTCGAAAAATTCAGTATGTTCGAGTCCCCACGGCTGCATGTCTCGTGGCTGTTAGACAGCTGCAACACATCCAGGGACTGCCTATCAAATAGGGAGTCCATGCATGTGTTGCTGCTATCGATCAGCCACGGGGACTCGAACATATTTTTTGATCACACCGAAGACACTCAGTTTGCACCTGAGCATGCTCAGATAACACCTTATCTGAGCACATTCACTCATGATTATTGGATATGCATTGCCGATAGCATTTTTAGGACAACGAAGGGCCTACTGAACCCCCCCCCCCTTTCTGCTATGTATGTACACTTGTGGTTGGACTTCATAAGAGGTTGGAAATTTTACAATATTAAAGTATCAAGTGCAATGGAGAAGTCATCACAAATTCATGTCCCCTTCGAGGATTAATAAAAAGTAAATACATAAAAGTTTAATTGAAACTAATTATCCAGAAATGTAAAATAACATCTGAAAAAAAAAAAAAAAAGGGGAAAAAAAAAAAATTGGGGTATATAATATTTATCCCATACAGTCAATACCAAAGTGAAAAAAAAAACAAAAAACAATAAGGGAATGGACTTCGCCTCCCAAAAAAATTCAGTAAATAGAGATCAGAAAGTCTTTTAAGCCCCAAGATGATAATGATAAAAATTACAGTTCATACTGAAAAAAATAAATGTTTTTGGAAAGCGAGGAGGAAAAATTGAAAGGCAAGAGGGACTGTCTCATCCAAGGGTCCACATAAACCTGAAGCCGGCACTGAGCTGCGCGGTCAATACACAATCAGGACAGAGCTGTAGCCCTGGGAGGAAGTGATGAAGGTTTCCATTGAATGGCAGCCAGCAGAGATCTTGCAAAAAGAGCAGAAGTGATGCTTGAAAATATAGAACTTTTTATAATATAAAGAATATAGTTTATTTGCTATAACCAGACTATCTCTATCTCTTTAACTCACAAACTACTACAATAGTGCAACACAGTGTCGGACTGGCCTGCCACGGGGCCACTCCGAGCCTGCGTATACAAATGTAGGAGTCCAATTTATTTTTGATCTGTTATGATTTGGATCAAAATAGTAAGGACTTGACTCGATAACTAATTTTTCTTTATCCCAATCCAGGAACTATTACCAATGCATTGCGACAACCGTACATCTGGTTAATCATCATCCTGACCACCGCTATATGTCTGCTGCCATATTTGGCACTAATTTTTTTGATGCAGACCGTCTGGCCGTCTGCAACTGATAAAGTAAGTATATGGCAATTGTATGAAAAAAAACAAACATGATTACGTAATCATTTATAGGGAATCTATCAGCAGTGAATGCAAATATATTAAAATGCTACATTCAAGCAAAAATAGTAAAAAATAAAAATTAAAGGGTACCTATCATTTCAGTAAACTCTTGTACCCACAAAGAAAAACACTAGTTCTGGACATTATATGACCAATATTCTGTATTTTTTACTAATTCCCCCTCTGCAGGATATTTCTCTACTTTTCAGTTGTCCCTGAGCTAGTGAGTGTTAGCCAAGCTGCTATGATGTCTCCTATACACAGTACACACACGTCAGGGATTCCTGCGTTCCTGTCTCTATGTAGAAACATGTAGAACATTATTTAGCAGCACTGAGCATTGTAACTGTGAATCCAGCACTGGGATTAAACACTAACTAGAAACCCCATCTATGTGTGTCTGAGTTTCTATTTTTTTTTACTTAGCTCCTCCTTCCGCCCCTCTCCATAGTCTTCAATAGGCAGCTGTTATCTGATAACTCAGTGAGCCAGGAGTTGCCTAGGACATGTTCTAGCAAATTTTCAGAGTAAATGTAGAATTCTGGAGGTGAGAAAAGGAGAAGAGAGGCCTCATATGTGGAGAAATAAGCATATTTCTCATAAAATATATTACAAAGTTTCTTATGTTCGCTTGTACTGTTAATTAATGCAAAGTTTGTTGAAACAGCAGCAAATGTTTTTGTAAATTATGAGTGTTCTATTTATGTTTCATCTAAAAGTACATGATTTCCAATAGAAACAATTTTATCATTTTTGGATGCATATGATCTGTAAGAAATATTGACCTACATCATAAATACAGCTTATATTATATTCCAGAGCTGCATTCACAAAACTGCTGATTTTTTTCTTATGAATGCAACGGCTTACTGCCTAATAACTTACCTAAATTAATGTAAAACAAGGGGACAGTTACATTTCCTATGTAAGTGCAGCGCCCCAGAGTCCTGGTCGTTGCCGTACTGTGGCTCCGCCACTATGGGGAGCTATGGTGCGTCTGATGGCACTGAAGGAGTTCATCTGATCAGGTATCACAGACACCAATACATTTCACAGTCGGGCCTCCGGGGGGAGCTAAGGGTTCTATTCACTAGGCCACTCCCCACCATAGTGGGTAAACTGGGGGTCAGGCAGGAAGTTAGATCAGAAAGCTGACTGGGTTGGAACCAGGCAACACCTTGTGGCAGAGGGTGTTGTAGGGGAAGATACAGTAGGGTCTCTGTCAGGGGTGGGATCCTGACAGAGGCTTGGCAACTTGAACGAACGTAACGGGACCGTGCCTGCTCCGGGTAGCGGCGGTGCCCAAGGAAGGATTAGAAGCGAGATAGATTGTGCTGAGTGAGAAACGAGATCACGCAAAAGGAGAAATACCAGTAGGAGTCGTGCTGTAAGACCGAAGCAACATCCTACTGAGGCGCACTACCGGTGGCCGGAACGCCGAGGGAGTATCATAACATTCAGCTTCAAGCAATACTCCAAACAGCGGCAGGACAGTCAGTCTAAGGCGGGCTGTCTAACTTTAATTACCTATGCAGTCTTGGGGGGCAACTTGTGGAGAGGGGCGACTCTAGGGTCCCGGAAGAGCTCCGAGCCTACCCGTCAAACGGGTGCCGTTCCAACCAGAACAACAGGGAGGGACGGAGGATTAGCAGAACATCATCTAATCGAGTTGTGAGGGAACTTAAGAAACAGACACAACAGTTGTGGGGACTTTCTGTAAGCACAGCAGGGAAGGACCACAACACATAGCGCTAGAAGGAAGGCACCGATTTCCACCTGTGAAGAGAACTCTGGAGGTGCTATTGGACCGGCCGGACTTGCGCAGCCTGGTGAACCGTGTTCTGGACTGAGGACCCAGAGATCTTCAGTAAAGAGGTAAAGAGACTGCAACCTGGTGTCCTCGTTATTTACTGCACTGCACCACTACAGCCTCATCACCACCATCTACATCATACCTATCACTGTACGCCCCTCGGCAGGGTCACGGACCGGGCCTAGCCACCGTGACAACCTCAGAGCAGAGACTCAGAGGCCCGGTATCGGGTAGCCCCTACGGCCCTGCGGCGGTGGGGGCGCTACAACTTGGCGGAAAAGATGGCGACACCGAGAACACCGCGTGGGACTGACCCGATCCAGCCTGAGGCTGCGCCACTCGACATAGCCCCAGACGCGCCAACGTTGCGGGGACTGACCCTCACGGAGCCACCAATGGGCCGACCCCCCTTGCCACCGTCTGAGGAGTGTGTAGCTGCAGCCGAGGCCCGCCGGATAGCACGCCGCTTGGAGGCTGATGCCCGCGTGCTCGTTCGGCTGGGCCAGCCCACGGAGGTCCGCTTGTCTCCAGTGTCCCCTGCTCCTCCCAACCCGGCCGCGGCTGAAAGTGCGCTGCAGACGCAGGGCCTGAAGATCATGCCAGAGGCCGAACACCTGCGGCGCTTGGTGGCTGCATGGCGAGACCGACCACAACCGGCAACCCAGGTGGATCTGACCACCGTTACAGAGGTCCCCTCGTCCCACTGGGGTGTAGTGGTCTCCTTCAACCCCCGACATGGACTCGGGGTTATACAGGAGATCGGAGAGCCGCTACAAGTCCACGTGGACCGGGAGGAGGTAGAGCCCTGCGGAGGAAGATTCCCTCGCGACCTGGAGCCAGGTGATGCTGTGACCTACACCAGGTGGAGGAGAGCAACAGGCGAAGCTGGCTGGATGGCGCGGGGTGTCCAGCGGTGCGTCGCGCTTCAGGCCACCGCCGCAACGTCTGCAGATCGGCCTCCCGCCGAAAAGGCAACGGGACCTGACCCTGCGGAGCAGCGGGGAACCCGGACCCACCATGTACCTTGGGGGCGTGCCGGATCCTCAGCGAAAAGAGCGTCGCGGCGAGGGATCCTGTCGTTGCTAGGACCGGAACCGCTCCCTGGATTGGCAGCACGACCCGTTGGTCTGGTGAGGCCCGGAAGGAAACCACCTTCTCTACCGAAGAACGAGTAAGCATAATGCTTTATATATGTAAATAGTTACAGTTCTCTTATGTTGCTGCTAAAACCCGTCCAGGGTTAACTCTTAAAGGGATCCTTCTGTTGACCCGGGATCCCTATTGTTTTGTTTTTGTTTGTTTTTCCAAAGTTTTTGCACAAGTTTTTAGTTGAAAAGAACTGCTGAAATCATGAACAGTGCATGATACGAACTTTTTGTACATAGTTTGCACCTTATTAAAGGTGCTCCCTACTGGTTTTACTTAAAGAAGGACTCTTTGTGAAGATACCACACTGGAACCTTTGCTGAGTATGGACTGGTAGCTTGAGAAGGCGTGCTACCTCATAGAGACTTGGTCCCCTCTTAAGGGGGATGTTCATTTGTCGCACTTAAACGATGATATTGCTTTAAGACAGGTAGCAATAATGTTTTGACGAAAGAAAGTGATGATAATGTTTACATGAGTAAGTTATATGTATTCAACTAGTTAATTGTGAAGAAATGCTGATGATGTTCTCTGAAAAGAAAAAGTGAAAGATAGCAGAAGGATGCAGTGGGCCCGTAGGGGTAGACGTGGTGTCCAGCATGCATGTTAGTGAGAAAGATAATGAGAAGGTTTGATGTTATATAAAGAAAATGGTTGATAACATTGATAGATAATTAGAATAGAAGGTAAACCCTGAGTCCTCATAGGAGTCATGTAGAGATGGCTCAGTGCTCTTAAACTGAAAGTAATGTTATGCTCTATACTGTGTATAGTAGTGGAAAAGGCAGTAGGCCCGGGCTGAACGGGGCGGTCCTGCATAGAAAGGAGAGGCAGTAGGTCTGGTGCCGTTAGGACAGGTGGTCCTGCAGATTTAAAGAAGGAGAATGGAAAAGTTAAATTACCTTATAATGTGATTATAGGAAGGTCTTTAGTGGATTCAGAGTGTATGTCCTTAAAGGCAATGTTAAATTATTGTTCAACAATTTTGCACTTAGTAGAATACCCGGTTGGGTAAGAAAAGTTATTTATAGCATGTTGCTATGATATCTAACCATGTTTGTAACGTTCAAGTGTCCTCACCTCCCATAAAGGGAAGCTCTGTTTAAGTATACTTATTGTTATTGCACTCAACAAAACTGTATGTCTTTTTGCTGACTTGTATTGTTGTTTTCTTCTCAGTCCCAGAGTACTGTGTTTAACCAGGGGGGAGTGCAGCGCCCCAGAGTCCTGGTCGTTGCAGTACTGTGGCTCCGCCACTATGGGGAGCTATGGTGCGTCTGATGGCACTGAAGGAGTTCATCTGATCAGGTATCACAGACACCAATACATTTCACAGTCGGGCCTCCGGGGGGAGCTAAGGGTTCTATTCACTAGGCCACTCCCCACCATAGTGGGTAAACTGGGGGTCAGGCAGGAAGTTAGATCAGAAAGCTGACTGGGTTGGAACCAGGCAACACCTTGTGGCAGAGGGTGTTGTAGGGGAAGATACAGTAGGGTCTCTGTCAGGGGTGGGATCCTGACAGAGGCTTGGCAACTTGAACGAACGTAACGGGACCGTGCCCGCTCCGGGTAGCGGCGGTGCCCAAGGAAGGATTAGAAGAGAGATAGATTGTGCTGAGTGAGAAACGAGATCACGCAAAAGGAGAAATACCAGTAGGAGTCGTGCTGTAAGACCGAAGCAACATCCTACTGAGGCGCACTACCGGTGGCCGGAACGCCGAGGGAGTATCATAACATTCAGCTTCAAGCAATACTCCAAACAGCGGCAGGACAGTCAGTCTAAGGCGGGCTGTCTAACTTTAATCACCTATGCAGTCTTGGGGGGCAACTTGTGGAGAGGGGCGACTCTAGAGTCCCGGAAGAGCTCCGAGCCTACCCGTCAAACGGGTGCCGTTCCAACCAGAACAACAGGGAGGGACGGAGGATTAGCAGAACATCATCTAATCGAGTTGTGAGGGAACTTAAGAAACAGACACAACAGTTGTGGGGACTTTCTGTAAGCACAGCAGGGAAGGACCACAACACATAGCGCTAGAAGGAAGGCACCGATTTCCACCTGTGAAGAGAACTCTGGAGGTGCTATTGGACCGGCCGGACTTGCGCAGCCTGGTGAACCGTGTTCTGGACTGAGGACCCAGAGATCTTCAGTAAAGAGGTAAAGAGACTGCAACCTGGTGTCCTCGTTATTTACTGCACTGCACCACTACAGCCTCATCACCACCATCTACATCATACCTATCACTGTACGCCCCTCGGCAGGGTCACGGACCGGGCCTAGCCACCGTGACAACCTCAGAGCAGATGCATGTAGGATAGCGGCGGAGACACCATCACGTGTTTCTCAACGCAAGCAGTGAATAGCCAGACCTTTCCCCGGGAAGGAACAACCACGGGAAGGGCAGCATCCAATAAAGGAAAACATCCAATACAGGAAAACCACCTATGCCAAGCATGGTATCCATCCACAGACAGCTGTTTCGGGGTGTTTGCCCCTCATCAGTGTGGAGTAGGAATCTGGCTATTAGGAGCAGTGCCTAGTAAAAGGCTGTGAAGGAACAGATGATTGGCCTCGGGGAGACCAAAACATCCAACACCGCGGAGACACCATCACGTGTTTCTCAATGCAGTGATCCAGAACACTGCCCCCATCCCTTATGGGAAATATGCAAATGCATGTAGGATAGCTGCGGAGACACCATCACGTGTTTCTCAACGCAAGCAGTGAATAGCCAGACCTTTCCCCGGGAAGGAACAACCACGGGAAGGGCAGCATCCAATAAAGGAAAACATCCACAGACAGCTGTTTCGGGGTGCTCCTAATAGCCAGATTCCTACTCCACACTGATGTGTCACACACACCGATTCAGCGATGTCAGCGGGACCTCAACGACCAAAAAAAGGTCCAGGCCATTCCGACACGACCAGCGATCTCGCAGCAGGGGCCTGATCGCTGGTACGGGTCACACATAGCGAGATCGCTACTGAGGTCGCTGTTGCGTCACAAAACTTGTGACTCAGCAGCGATCTCGCTAGCAATCTCGCTATGTGTGACGGGGCCTTAAGGGGTTGTGAATACAAATTGTAATCTTCCGCTACCCATTAGTGTTATTTGAGATTACAAGACAAGAACCATACTACAGTCACAGAAAGGAACTTGTTCTCCTACATTCCCCTCCCCCTTGTGATCAATTCTGGAGGTATATAGGAGCATGGAGCATGCTACCCACGTATATGTATATGTGATCTGTGAGAGCCATCCGCTTAGACCCTTGAACCAATTGGCAGGTTCAGGAAATATAATGTTTCTCCCCGCCATGAGTCTTTGTTTGCGTTATGTTCCTATAACCAATTCTCCCATTTTGGACATTTTTGTATATGAGCCCCAACCTGGATATTTCCCATAAGGTCGACATAGTGACCACATGTTGTAATTTATCTGACACATTCGCTTTCTCTCGCTGTGAGATAGTCTATCTGTCACAGCTCCCGGGTATTACTGCTGCGGGGAGAGCTGCACACAGCAGCAAGGGAGCTGAGAAAAGCGCCGGGTTACTAACCAGGTAACAAACAGGACCTGAACCATGTGACAGAGTGGGAGGTGTCATGATTCTCAATGGCGAGAGAACATAGCCCAGCATATATGAGAACTAGCTCTTGGAAGATGGAAACTATACTGACCATGAACTAAACCTGCCGCACAACTAGAAGTGGCCGGGTAGCATGCCTACGTTTTTTTATCCCTAGATGCCCAGCGCCAGCCGGAGAACTACCTAATCCTAGCAGAGGAAAAGACAGTCCTGGCTCACCTCTAGAGAAATTTTCCCAAAAGGCAGACAGAGGCCCCCACATATATTGGCGGTGATTTTAGATGAAATGACAAACGTAGTATGAAAATAGGTTTAGCAAAAATCGAGGTCCGCTTACTAGATAGCAAGAAGACAGAAAGGGCACTTTCATGGTCAGCAGAAAACCCTATCAAAACACCATCCAGAAATTACTTTAAGACTCTAGCATTAACTCATAACACCAGAGTGGCAATTTCCGCTCACAAGAGCTTTCCAGACACAGTAACGAAACAGCAGCTGTGAACAGGAACAAAATGCAAAAACACACAAGGACAAAAGTCCAACTTAGCTGGGAGTTGTCTAGTAGCAGGAACATGCACAGAAAGGCTTCTGATTACATTGTTGACCGGCATGAAACTGACAGAGGAGCAAGGTTATATAGCGACTCCCACATCCTGATAGGAGCAGGTGAACAGAGGGGATGATGCACACAAGTACAATTCCACAAGTGGCCACCGGGGGAGCCCAGAATCCAATTTCACAACAGTACCCCCCCCTCAAGGAGGGGGCACCGAACCCTCACCAGAACCACCAGGGCGATCAGGATGAGCCCTATGAAAGGCACGGACAAGATCGGAGGCATGAACATCAGAGGCAGTGACCCAAGAATTATCCTCCTGACCGTATCCCTTCCATTTGACCAGATACTGGAGTTTCCGTCTGGAAACACGAGAGTCCAAGATCTTTTCCACAACGTACTCCAACTCACCCTCAACCAACACCGGAGCAGGAGGCTCAACGGAAGGCACAGCCGGTACCTCATACCTGCGCAACAATGACCGATGAAAAACATTATGAATCGAAAAGGATGCAGGGAGGTCCAAACGGAAGGACACAGGGTTAAGAATCTCCAATATCTTGTACGGGCCGATGAACCGAGGCTTAAACTTAGGAGAAGAAACCCTCATAGGGACAAAACGAGAAGACAACCACACCAAGTCCCCAACACAAAGCCGAGGACCAACACGACGACGGCGGTTGGCAAAAAGCTGAGTCTTCTCCTGGGACAACTTCAAATTGTCCACCACCTGCCCCCAAATCTGATGCAACCTCTCCACCACAGCATCCACTCCAGGACAATCCGAAGATTCCACTTGACCGGAGGAAAATCGAGGATGAAACCCCGAATTACAGAAAAACGGGGACACCAAGGTGGCAGAGCTGGCCCGATTATTGAGGGCGAACTCCGCCAAAGGCAAAAAAGCAACCCAATCATCCTGATCCGCAGACACAAAACACCTCAAATATGTCTCCAAGGTCTGATTAGTCCGCTCGGTCTGGCCATTAGTCTGAGGATGGAAAGCAGACGAAAAAGACAAATCTATGCCCATCCTAGCACAGAATGCCCGCCAAAATCTAGACACGAATTGGGTCCCTCTGTCAGAAACGATATTCTCCGGAATACCATGCAAACGAACAACATTTTGAAAAAACAGAGGAACCAACTCGGAAGAAGAAGGCAACTTAGGCAAGGGAACCAGATGGACCATCTTAGAGAAACGGTCACACACCACCCAGATGACAGACATCTTATGAGAAACAGGCAGATCCGAAATAAAATCCATCGAGATGTGCGTCCAAGGCCTCTTCGGGATAGGCAAGGGTAACAACAATCCACTAGCCCGAGAACAACAAGGCTTGGCCCGAGCACAAACGTCACAAGACTGCACAAAGCCTCGCACATCTCGTGACAGGGAAGGCCACCAGAAGGACCTTGCCACCAAATCCCTGGTACCAAAGATTCCAGGATGACCTGCCAACGCAGAAGAATGAACCTCAGAGATGACTCTACTGGTCCAATCATCCGGAACAAACAGTCTACCAGGTGGGCAACGATCAGGTCTATCCGCCTGAAACTCCTGCAAGGCCCGCCGCAGGTCTGGAGAAACGGCAGACAATATCACTCCATCTTTAAGGATACCTGTGGGCTCAGAATTACCAGGGGAGTCAGGCTCAAAACTCCTAGAAAGGGCATCCGCCTTAACATTCTTAGAACCCGGTAGGTAAGACACCACAAAATTAAACCGAGAGAAAAACAACGACCAGCGCGCCTGTCTAGGATTCAGGCGCCTGGCAGACTCAAGGTAAATTAAATTTTTGTGGTCAGTCAATACCACCACCTGATGTCTGGCCCCCTCAAGCCAGTGACGCCACTCCTCAAAAGCCCACTTCATGGCCAAAAGCTCCCGATTCCCAATATCATAATTCCGCTCGGCGGGCGAAAATTTACGGGAAAAAAAAGCACAAGGTCTCATCACGGAGCAGTCGGAACTTCTCTGCGACAACACCGCTCCAGCTCCGATTTCAGAAGCGTCGACCTCAACCTGAAAAGGAAGAGCAACATCAGGCTGACGCAACACTGGGGCGGAAGAAAAGCGGCGCTTGAGCTCCCGAAAGGCCTCCACAGCATCAGGGGACCAATCAGCAACATCAGCACCCTTCTTAGTCAAATCAGTCAATGGTTTTACAACATCAGAAAAACCAGCAATAAATCGACGATAAAAGTTAGCAAAGCCCAAAAATTTCTGAAGACTCTTAAGAGAAGAGGGTTGCGTCCAATCACCAATAGCCTGAACCTTGACAGGATCCATCTCGATGGAAGAGGGGGAAAAAATGTATCCCAAGAAGGAAATCTTTTGAACCCCAAAAACACACTTAGAACCCTTCACACACAAGGAATTAGACCGCAAAACCTGAAAAACCCTCCTGACCTGCTGGACATGAGAGTCCCAGTCATCCGAAAAAATCAGAATATCATCCAGATACACAATCATAAATTTGTCCAAATAATCGCGGAAAATGTCATGCATAAAGGACTGGAAGACTGAAGGGACATTTGAAAGACCAAAAGGCATCACCAAATACTCAAAATGGCCCTCGGGCGTATTAAATGCGGTTTTCCACTCATCCCCCTGCTTGATTCGCACCAAATTATACGCCCCACGGAGATCAATCTTAGAGAACCACTTGGCCCCCTTTATACGAGCAAACAAATCAGTAAGCAGTGGTAACGGATATTGATATTTAACCGTGATTTTATTCAAAAGTCGATAATCAATACACGGCCTCAAAGAGCCGTCTTTCTTAGACACAAAGAAAAAACCGGCTCCTAAGGGAGATGACGAAGGACGAATATGTCCCTTTTCCAAGGACTCCTTTATATATTCTCGCATAGCCGCGTGTTCAGGCACAGACAGATTAAATAAACGACCCTTAGGGTATTTACTACCCGGGATCAAGTCTATGGCACAATCGCACTCCCGGTGCGGAGGTAGTGAACCAACCTTGGGTTCTTCAAAAACGTCACGAAAGTCAGACAAGAATTCAGGAATCTCAGAGGGAATAGATGATGAAATGGAAACCAAAGGTACGTCCCCATGAGTTCCTTTACATCCCCAGCTTAACACAGACATAGCTCTCCAGTCGAGGACTGGGTTATGAGATTGCAGCCATGGCAATCCCAGCACCAAAACATCATGTAGATTATACAGCACCAGAAAGCAAATAACCTCCTGGTGATCCGGATTAACACGCATAGTCACTTGTGTCCAGTATTGTGGTTTATTACTAGCCAATGGGGTGGAGTCAATCCCTTTCAGAGGTATCGGAGCCTCCAATGGCTCCAAATCATACCCACAGCGTTTGGCAAAGGACCAATCCATAAGACTCAAAGCAGCGCCAGAGTCGACATAGGCGTCCGCGGTAATAGATGACAAAGAACAAATCAGGGTCACAGATAGAATAAACTTAGACTGTAAAGTGCTAATTGAAACAGACTTGTCAGGCTTCTTAGTACGCTTAAAGCATGCTGATATAACATGAGTTGAATCACCACAATAGAAGCACAACCCATTTTTTCGTCTAAAATTCTGCCGCTCGCTTCTGGACAGAATTCTATCACATTGCATATTTTCTGGCGTTTTCTCAGTAGACACCGCCAAATGGTGCACAGGTTTGCGCTCCCGCAGACGCCTATCGATCTGAATAGCCATCGTCATGGACTCATTCAGACTCGCAGGCACAGGGAACCCCACCATAACATCCTTAATGGCATCAGAGAGACCTTCTCTGAAAATCGCCGCCAGGGCGCACTCATTCCACTGAGTAAGCACAGACCATTTGCGGAATTTTTGGCAGTATATTTCAGCTTCATCTTGCCCCTGAGACAAGGACATCAAGGCCTTTTCCGCCTGAAGCTCTAAATGAGGTTCCTCATAAAGCAACCCCAAGGCCAGAAAAAACGCATCCACATTGAGCAACGCAGGATCCCCTGGTGCCAATGCAAAAGCCCAGTCTTGAGGGTCGCCCCGGAGCAAGGAAATTACAATCCTGACCTGCTGTGCAGGGTCTCCGGCAGAGCGAGACTTCAGGGACAAAAACAATTTGCAATTATTTTTAAAATTTTGAAAGTGAGATCTATTCCCCGAGAAGAATTCAGGCAAAGGAATTCTAGGCTCAGACATAGGTGCATGAACAACAAAATCTTGCAAATTTTGTACCTTTGTGGCGAGATTATTCAAACCTGTAGCTACACTCTGAAGATCCATTTGAAACAGGTGAACACAGAGCCATTCAAGGATAAGAAGGAGAGAAAGAGAGGAAGGCTGCAGTATAGGCAGACTAGCAAGTGATTCAATTAAGAGCACACTCAGAACTAGAGGGAAAAAAAAAAAAAAAATTGTAGCAGACTTCTTTTTTCTCTCCTTTCTCAGCCAGTAATTTAACCCTTTTTTTTGGGCCGGTCAAACTCATGATTCTCAATGGCGAGAGAACATAGCCCAGCATATATGAGAACTAGCTCTTGGAAGATGGAAACTATACTGACCATGAACTAAACCTGCCGCACAACTAGAAGTGGCCGGGTAGCATGCCTACGTTTTTTTATCCCTAGATGCCCAGCGCCAGCCGGAGAACTACCTAATCCTAGCAGAGGAAAAGACAGTCCTGGCTCACCTCTAGAGAAATTTTCCCAAAAGGCAGACAGAGGCCCCCACATATATTGGCGGTGATTTTAGATGAAATGACAAACGTAGTATGAAAATAGGTTTAGCAAAAATCGAGGTCCGCTTACTAGATAGCAAGAAGACAGAAAGGGCACTTTCATGGTCAGCAGAAAACCCTATCAAAACACCATCCAGAAATTACTTTAAGACTCTAGCATTAACTCATAACACCAGAGTGGCAATTTCCGCTCACAAGAGCTTTCCAGACACAGTAACGAAACAGCAGCTGTGAACAGGAACAAAATGCAAAAACACACAAGGACAAAAGTCCAACTTAGCTGGGAGTTGTCTAGTAGCAAGAACATGCACAGAAAGGCTTCTGATTACATTGTTGACCGGCATGAAACTGACAGAGGAGCAAGGTTATATAGCGACTCCCACATCCTGATAGGAGCAGGTGAACAGAGGGGATGATGCACACAAGTACAATTCCACAAGTGGCCACCGGGGGAGCCCAGAATCCAATTTCACAACAGGGAGGTGGTCAGGGGCAGAGCCAGATGCCGGGGTGCAGAGGAGATGATACACACAAGAGAGTAGTCAAACAAGCTAAGATCAGAACCAAGAGATCAGGAGGTACCAAAGGGGAGAGACAGGGGCTTGTCAGAAGTGAAGCCAGAGGTCAGAAATCCAAAAGAACAAACAAGCAGAGTAAAGCACAGAGAGCAAGGAACACAATTGCAAACCGAGCACACACTCCAGGGGTCAGGCACACAAACAAGATGAAAGTATAGCTGACAGGGAATCCTGGTCTGGAGTGAGTATAAATACCCCTCCCAGATCCAAAGGGAGGCCAGCAAAATTAACCCTGAGAGAACAGGACATTAACCATGTCCTAACCATGACGCTACCATTATGGTGTGCTGAGACCATCATTTTGCTGGTGGTGGGACTCTTGACAGTGGCTGCGCATATCCAAGTTGGTGTTCCCTCAAGCTTCACTGAAATTGCAATGGTTAGGACTCAGAGAATCTGAAATGGTTTGGAAAGGAAAAATACACCTGTTTATCACACTATTTAGTCCATTTTGCAAGGCTTGTGCATTGCTGGTCAAGCTATGACGCTGCATCTGAAATGACTATTCTACTTACTGAGCCAAAAAGTATCTCATATGAAGAGAGACTTGTTTTTCTATCTGAGCCTATCTTATTGGGACAAGAGCTATAGGCAAGCATTCAGTCCATTTCTTGCCGGTCTTCTTTTCCTTCTGGATTTTTAACTTTAATATCCCATTCAGCCTTTCCACTGCTCTGTGGACGGTAAAGTGTGTGGAAAGCCGGTTAATTCTCAGAAACTGCAAAAGCTGCCTCACGACCTTTCCTGCAAGATGTGTACTTCTATCAGTTCAGGCATCCCATATCTACATACCACCTCCTTCATGAGTGTTTGAGCAGGAGCCTTGTAGCTTTTTGCACCAGATATGCCTCAATCTAAAAAGAGATCAACACAAACAAGCACAAATTCATATACCCCTATCTGTGGTTACTGTATATAGTCAATCTGCAATCTCTAAAACGGTGGAGAAGATGAGGGGTAGGTTTGTGTGGGGTCTTAACAGTTTTTCCTACGTCACACATCATGGAAGACTGAGTATACCTGGCCGGCTGGGTACTGAACCCTGGGGCCACCCATACCTTGTCCACCAAATCGCATACAGCTGCTTTTGAAAAATATGTTAGTCTATGGGTTACCTTGGCTATAATTGAGTAGAGAGCTTATGAAATCAAAGCTTACCGCCCTTACCCACAGATGTTGCTCAGTCAGTTGGGTCGCCTGCGTCTCCCACTCCTCCTATTGTAGGGACTCAAAAACATCAGGAGTGACAGATGTCACTGAGGTCATGGTCTACATTAGTACTAGACTCTCGACTCTAGGCCTCTTTGCTGCTTCATTGAGGAATACATCAGCGCATGTACTTCCATTGGCTTCATTGGTGGCTTCACCATCCCAAGCTTGGTCAGTAATAGGAGAGCCTCCATCAAGGCCCCTACACTCTCTGTAGTTTTAATAGGTGTCTCATCTGACATGAGGGAAGATCTACTGTCTACATAAACATTTGGCCATTTTACCCTTTGTCTCTCTACAAGCTTCAGAGAGTGCCTTCAGCTCTGTCTATTGTGCCGACATGTGAGGAGGGAGTGGTTCGCCTTTTGTTACCTCATGTTGTGTGACCACAACATATCCAGTGTAGAATGGAGCAGCATCTCGGTATCCCGATCCAGCAACAAAGTAATTTAAAGTCTGCGTTAAAAATGGGCTTGTTGTTTCAGAGCAATGCAATGATGTCTGATGTGCCATCCTCTATTAAGGAAAATTAGGTCACTTTCCACATCTTTTACCTCTGTTTCAAATACAGTGACAATGGTTTAGCTGGATTCATCACTTGAATTCTACAGTTGGGGCATGAAAGGGGTACATTGAAATATGTCTGGGTTATACCTGACTGAGAACACCATAAATATCGTGTAAAGCATAACTTTGTAATTAAGAACCATTTCTGGTGCCTTTTCTTGCATGAACTGCAGAAATGGCTCTGACACAAGAGCGTGCCCCCTAGGGACGAGGTCCAGTCTGGCTTAACAGTAAACCAAAGGACTCTGCTGTAGATCGTATTTAAGGCACTTTAACCCTAGAACGCATGACGTTAAAAATATACATATTAACGTATTGGGGGCCTTTTAGGCCCCCATGCACATAATGTAGAAAAATACACTTAAATAACTTTCACAAGTTTATAGCAAAATTGCTCAATAAAATATGAATAGTGGACAAAATTTTAATTATAATTTTTCACAGAAAACACCCAAAAATCTTTTTTTTTTCCAAATTTCACACAGACATGAAAACACACAAAAACGCATAGAAATCTATAGCAAACTAGCTGCAGCTACATTTTTATTCTAACTTTCTTTTCTATTATATCAGTCTTCCAAACAATTCTGACATGTTATTTTTTCAGAAGAGTGTTCTTTGCAAACAGTTTCCTTACAAGTGGAACAATATCGCTCAGTTTTCCTCTCTATGTTTCTTGGACGCATGAAACAACGCTTTCGTTTTCTTTCTCCTGGCTCTGGAATAATCTGAAACTGTACGTCACACCGTTTCATTGCTTCTTTAGTTTGCTTTGGCAAGCATTTCAAGTCGCTTCGCTCTATCATGTGAGGCATTGTAAGTTCATGACAAAGGTCCTTCAAGAATACGCGTCTCCTGTCCTTCCTCTGTGCATGAAATTCCGGATGAGTTTCTGTATAAATAATGAATGAATTTAGGGCTGCTACATCAAGCATATTTGAAAATAGTACTACAGGCCATCGTTTTGTTTGCCTCTTACACGAATATTCTCCCACCATCTCATCCATTTTGTCTACACCTCCTTTTGTTGTATTGTAATGCAGGATGATTTCTGGTTTCAATTTTTTGTCATTGCTGTCAACACTGCAATCGTGATGCATGGTACTGAGTAAAATCACTGATTTCTCCTTTTTCGCCTTGTAAGATACCAAAGTCGCTTTGTTATTGAATCCAAAGACACTCTCATAAAGTGCTCACTGACGATTGCGTTTCAGTGCTTCCGGAATTTCATGTCTGTTTTGCTTTATAGTACCAACAAGTGTAATAGCTTTTGCAAGCAGAAAATTGCCTAGTTCAACATTGGTGAAATAATTGTCCATGGTAATGTGTCTACCTGAATTAAATATTGGAACAGCAAGAGTTTTGACTATTTCAGACCCCAGATCCTTCTGTACTGATGCACCAACCTCTTTGCCACAGTAGATTATGCCATTTATACCATAATAAGACATAGCACTAGCAATCCTCCAAGTACAAGTTTCACTACATTTTACACTTCTACACTGAACTCATCACATGCACAAACTTCAAAACGGCATAGTTATCTTTTCCAGTTTTTGGACCATACTGTTTAATGCAAAATAACTCACCTGGAATGGAGGTAGACCAAGCTCTCAGTAAAAGTGAGCTACAAATGTAAGAATGAGCTTCTTACCTTATGCTACAGCACTAGATTTCACTTTTACTGGAGGGTCCATTCCACCTCGAGATCCAGTTGGTATAATGGAGGTCTGTTCCCGGACGTTCGTCACCAAATTCTGTTAGCTAAATATATTCTCTTCCATGCCTTTCGAATTCCAAATTAATAAGATTTGTTTCACGAGCCCTCGGAAACCAATACAGCACAGCCTGGTATGGAGTACTCAGGACTTCATGTTTATTAGGATATGTAGGCTACTTCAGTTGTGTCACAAAGGAAAGTTCCCTTTGAAATATGAGCCAATAAGACCTTAAGAGGCATGAATAGAAATGTAAAACTTCCCCATCCATCAATGTTATTTTATCACCATGACAGAGGGGTTACAAGACAAGATGGATACCACAGTCACAATATGGAATCTGTTTTCTCATAGTGGCCAACCACTACATATTTGTCATCCAGGACCTTACCTCCGGGCTTTCTTACACTACATTCCCTACAATGCATATCAAAAATCAATGAATTCAGCTCTGAAGCCTGCAGAATTGTGAATGCAGCTCTGGAGTATATTACAGATTGTAATCACCTGATTATTGTTGTCTCATGTAATATGTTTTTTTCTATTTCTAAAGGTCCAAAGAAATCCTGAGAGATACATAGAGAAGGAACCAGTGGAAGAAGAGGTGAGCCCGATCCGACGCGCTTCATCTATACGACGTTCAGCCTATGCATTCTCCCATCAGAGAGGATTTGGCGAGCTCATCTCAACCGGACGCAGCATACGGAGGAAGAAGGCTGCACCCAATGAAATGAGTGGATCTAATGGGAACGCTTAAAGGGGTTGTCTCATAAAAGTAGCATTTGTCGAAATGGATCTTTAGGAGATATAGACACTTTAGAAGGAGTCCTTGTTTGGGATCACCCTCTGAGTCAGAATGGAGAGCTACTACATAATCTCAGCCCCATTTTGGTAGGTTAGGTTTACCTATGCATTGACATGGACGACCTTTCAATTGCCTTTGCCAGACAGGGCGTCCTCAAAATGATCGCCAGGATAAAACGCCGTTTTAAAGAGAGACTTTTTTTCTATAGCCAGAGATGGTGTCCAAAGAAGTTGTATTCTTGTGCTTAATGTTTACATGGACTATGATGCCGGGTTACTGACATTTATGTAGATAATGATTTTAATAAATTATTTGTAGACTTTATTACGAGGCTTCAAATTAATTTACAGGTGTAGTTATTAAATCAATTTCATACATTATCAGTAATAAAAAAGAAAAGAACATGTAATAAACAGGGATCTCTCAAAAGTAATAACAAATTGTAATGATACAAAAACTACAAGCCAGAAATAATTAAAAACACTTAAAAAAAATCCTGTGGCCAACAATACAGCTCGTAATAGAGTTGTGGCCACCAAAATCCACCAGATGGGACAAGTTAATGTGAACACACGTATAACGATTACCTCTATGACTACAATATAATACAAAATGGCAGAAAGAATACTGTACAGTCAAATATTCCAATGTGCCAATATATGTAAAGGAATAAAGGAGAAAAACACACATTATTAGGCTATGTTCACACGTTCAGGATTTCCATCCTTTTTTTTTCCTGACTGAATCTGCAGGTCTCTGCAGAAAACGCAGGTGCGTTTTTTGTGCGTTTTTGGTGCGTTTTTGGTGCGTTTTTTGGTGCGTTTTTAGTGCGGTTTTTTGTGCGTTTTTTTATGCAGTTTTCTCTGCAAATTGTCTGTGTTTGACACAAATAAAGCTTTAACTGCAGTGGGGGAAAAAAAAAAAAGAAATGATGTCATTTCCTTGTCCAACCCTTTTCTTCTTCCATCCTCCATTTTGGGACTAAACACCAAAATGAGTGGACGTGTTTTGAATGACAGCGCTCCGCGTTTTGCGCCGCATGCGTCACTGCAGCGCACGCATCCGGGCGCAGAGGACGCAGCAAGTTGCATTTTTGCTGCGTCCAAAATCAATCAAAAAAAGGACGCATGCGGCGCAAAACGCAGCGTTGTGCATGCGTTTTGCTGCGTTTTACTTTGCGTTGTGTGTTGCGGCGCCGACGCTGCGGCGCACAACGCAAATGTGAACATAGCCTAAGTGCCACGTATTTCAGTGCCACGTATTTAAGTGCCACGTGCCACATATTTCAGTGCCACGTGCCACGTATTTTAGTGCCACGTGCCACGTATTTAAGTGCCACGTGCCACGTATCTCAGTGCCACGTGCCACGTATTTAAGTGCCACGTGCCACGTATTGTAGTGCCACGTGCCACGTATTTAAGTGCCACGTGCCACATATTTAAGTGCCACGTGCCACGTATTTCAGTGCCACGTATTTAAGTGCCACGTGCCACATATTTCAGTGCCACGTGCCACGTATTTCAGTGCCACGTGCCACGTATCTCAGTGCCACGTGCCACGTATTTCAGTGCCACGTGCCACGTATCTCAGTGCCACGTGCCACGTATTTAAGTGCCACGTGCCACGTATTTTAGTGCCACGTGCCACATATTTAAGTGCCACGTGCCACGTATTTCAGTGCCACGTGCCACGTATTTCAGTGCCACGTGCCACGTATTTTAGTGCCACGTGCCACGTATTTAAGTGCCACGTGCCACGTATCTCAGTGCCACGTGCCACGTATTTAAGTGCCACGTGCCACGTATTGTAGTGCCACGTGCCACGTATTTAAGTGCCACGTGCCACATATTTAAGTGCCACGTGCCACGTATCTCAGTGCCACGTGCCACGTATTTCAGTGCCACGTGCCACGTATTTTAGTGCCACGTGCCACATATTTAAGTGCCACGTATTTCAGTGCCACGTGCCACGTATTTCAGTGCCACGTGCCACGTATTTAAGTGCCACGTGCCACGTATCACGTATTTCAGTGCCACGTATTTAAGTGCCACGTGCCACGTATTTAAGTGACACGTATCATGTATTTAAGTGACACGTATCACGTATAAGTGACACGTGTCACGTATTTAAGTGACACGTATCACGTATAAGTGACACGTGTCACGTATTTAAGTGCCACGTATTTAAGTGCCACGTATCCCACGAAGATTTTCCATGGAGAACAGACACATCCAGAGATATGTCTGCTCTCCACGGATGCAGCAACACACTGACAGGAGCCATAGTTCCTGTCGGTGTGTCACTGCGCATGCGCGAGCGAGTTTACCGGCGGTCATTGACCCCGGCACTCTCGCTTAACGGCAGTGCTGCGTGGGAAAGTTCAACGCAGCTGTACTGCTGTTAACCGAGACGCCGGAGTCATTGAGCTCCGGGACAGTACGCGATACACTGCTAGGAGCTTCGCTCCTGGCAGTATATCGCCGGAGAGCAGCCGATCGGCGTGGGACACTCGTTTTATGGATTCTGCGGACAGGGAGTATGGATTTGGTTTATTATTTTTGGATTTTTTCCTGGAGGATCGAGGGCTTCGCCTACAAGTGTGCTGTTGGTGAGTATATACTCTATGTTATGTGTTGTATGTACTGTGTGTCATGTATGTGTATTGTGTGTAGGTGTTTGGTGTAACTTTACCATTGTGCTAAGTCGCCGGACACAGGGACAACTCTCCCATCCTAATACCGGATGGGAGTAGTAGTCCATACGGCGACTTAGCACAATGGAGGCACTAGCGTCGCATGGGGACACGCACACACACACGCATACACACACACATACACACAGACACACACACACACACATACACACACACACAGACACACATACCAAATCAATCAAACGGCCGACACGATCCCCATGCGCCGGTATGCCTCCATGTCTCTCCGCCCACGCACTTCCGGCCCCGCACTTCCGCCGGCTTCCCCGCACTTCCGGCTGCAGCGGTTCTGCACAACAAACCGCAGTAAAACCCGCAGATATATTTTTGATCTGCGGGTTTTACTGCGATTTTGACCTCACAATGGAGGTCTATGGGTGCAGAACCGCTGCGGTTCAGGAAGAAGAATTGACATGCTCCTTCTTTTTTCCGGGAGCTATTCAGCACGGCTTTTTTTTTTAAATTTCCGGACCATGTGCACAGTGTGTCCTGTTTTCCATAGGGTACAGTGTACTGTACCCTGCATGGAAAACAGCTGCGGAACCGCAGCGGCAAAACCGCCGCGATTCCGCGGTAAAAAACGCACTGTGTGAACATGGCCTAAAAGTCCAATGTGGTGCAGCACAATCAAAAATTATATCACAAATGACACGTATAAAAAAAAATGCGAGAACATCCAAAATGCTTGTCGTGGTGGGATGGCTTTTATGCTATTTTTTATCTAAAACAGTATTACTGAAAACTGTGTTATTTTGATGGACTTTTTACTTGTGTACTTGTGAGTCTGTGCTTCAAAATGAGTTTTAATTAGTTTTGTCACTGCTCAGCCATACGTAATTTCCTCAGTTCCCATATGTTCAACATATGGTTCTATATCAAAAGAGGTTTAGATGGTCAACTCTTTCTCTTTGAGAGATTCTACGTGAGAGAGGATGGGGGGGGTGAATGCCCCCTCCCTGGAGATGTGTTATGGATTTTAATGTTTTCTATGACATGGGCTCACACCAGTAGCGTAGCTACTGGGGGGGCAGAGGGGGCCTTCGCCCCGGGCCCTGCCACATGAAGCGGCCCACTGGGAGCCGGCACTGCCACTTCCGTGATGAGGCACAATACAGGAGGAGCGCAGCAAAATGCCTGCTCCCCTGTCAGACGGCGATTCTGCACGCTCGTCCCTCCTGAACTGTATTATTGTGCTGACCGACCTCAGGAGCTTCTCCAGGCTGCAGGTTTGTTCCCTCCCTCTCCCTGTGCTGGAATTGGCCCAGGGCAGGCACGCTGGGTCCTAGTGCCCACCTCCATATCACTCACTCAGATACTTCCTGGTCCTGCTGCAAACTTCATCGGTAAGTGGGGATAAGATACATTAGATTGATAGGCATGTCATAGTCATTGGGGGGTAAATGTGAGAGGATGGGGTGTTGTGGGGGCTTAGGTGGGGGAGGGGGACAGGGCTGGGGGGTGAATGTGAGGATGGGGGGTGTTGTGGGGGAGGGTCGACAGGGCACTGAGGAGGTGAATGTGAGAAGATAAGGGTATTGTGAGGGCTGAGGTGGGTGAAGGGCGACGGCACTGGGGGGCTGATTATTATACGGCTTTGTTATGAGATTATATGCACTCCATCACATGTAATAGTTGTTCTCTGGGATGGGGAGGTAGGGGGCTTATTATACTTACCAGCTGGGTAAGCCATGAGCTGCATCACATTCAGGGCATGTGCACACGCTGCGGTTTTTACTGCGGATTTATCGCGGTTTCTAGTGCGGTTTCTGCTGCGGGTTTACACCTGCAGTTTTCTATTGGAGCAGGTGTAAACCCGCAGCGGAATCCGCACAAAGAATTGACATGCTGTGGAATATAAACCGCTGTGTTTCCGCACGTTTTTTTCCGCAGCATGTGCACTGCGGATTTCGTTTCCCATAGGTTTACATTGTACTGTAAACTTATGGGAAACCGCTGCGGACCCGCAGCTGCGGAAGCGTTGCAGTTCCGCAGCGAAATCTGCAGCGTGTGCACATACCCTTAAAGCATCATTCCAGCATTTTTTTTATTTCACCTCTGGAGTGGCACTTTAAGGGTATGCACACGTTGCGGATTTGACTCTACCATGTAAACCTATAGAAAACAAAATTCACAGTGCACATGCTGTGGAAAATACCACACGGAAACGCTGCACTGTATTTTCTGCAGCATGTCAATTCTTTGTGCGGATTCCGCAGCGTTTTACACCTGTTCCTTAATAGGAATCCGTAGGTGTAACACCGCAGGGGAAATCCGCACAAAAAATGCTGGAAATCCGCTTGTAAAACGCAGTGCGTTTTACATGCGGATTTTTCAAAATCTGCGTGGAAAAATCCTCACACAAATCCGCAACGTGGGCACATAGTCTCAATCTAAGACCAACTGTCTGATACTCACCTTCCGGCGTTTTCATCAGTTTTCGCCACCGCACCGTTTGGGTTCGTCTCCTGCAGTTTGTGACCTGTCCTCTGCCCTAGCGTTTCATGGAGCGGTACGGTATCAATGTGAGTCTATAAGAGCCTCGTTCTGGCCTCTTTCTCGCCTCTTCCTGGCCCTCATAGACTTACATTGAGCGCTTATGATGCAGCTTCTAACTTCTGGCCAATCAGAAGCTGTGCTCACAAGATGGAGCTGCGGGACTGGAGCGATGCCAAAAAGCGGTCAATATGGCGGAAGATGAGTATATGGCCGGGGCAGGGGACTTGTGCTTAAAGCACCTCCAGCAGTGAAAAAAAAACCCTGATAGAGTGGTGCTTTAATAATAAGCAGACTGCCAAATCATGACACAGAGCTCCTGCTGCCATGAGCCCCAATATCACTGGCGTCATCAGGCGGTCATGTGACCACATGTTTACTATGTGCTTGTGTCGACTAGAAAGGTTTGGTTTCTTTCAATAGAAGAGAATTGAGAGAAGCCGAAAAAGTCGTCACTTGACCGCCTGCAGATTGGGCAGATTGGGGCCACTATCACTGTACATGGGGGGACTCAGGGGACATTATTAAATGTCAAGTGGGCACTTAAGAAGCATTATTATTTATAGGGGCATCAGTGCGCAACTACTGGGTGGTAGAGGCTGCTGAGCTGGCTGTCAGTTGAAGTAAGGGTATGTGCACGCATTGCGGATTTGGCTGCGGATCTGCAGCAGTTTTCCATGTGTTGTACAGTACTATGTAAACCTATGGAAAACCAAATCCGCAGTGCACATGCTGCGGAAAATTCCACGTGGAAATGCTGCGTTGTATTTTCCGCAGCATGTCAATTCTCTGTGCGGATTCCACAACGGTTTACACCTATTCCTTAATAGGAATCCGCAGGTGTAAAAACACAGGTGAAATCCGTACAAAAACTGCACAAAATCTGCAGTAAATCCGCAGGTAAAACGCAGGGCATTTTACCTGCGGATCTTGCAGGACCTGCATGGAAAAATCCACAATGGAATCCACAACGTGTGCACATAGCCTAAGAGGTGCAGTTACAGCTGCTGCGCTCTATACACAGAGCGGTGACTGAAACCATGCCGGCGCCGCCCCCCTGGCTGCAGTGAGGAATAAAGTTAATTTCCTCCTGGCAGTGTGACTTTCAGTGCAGGCGACACAGTGTCAGGACACTATTAACTATTATACTGTGTTTTGAGGGACCAATGGGAACATCATTCTATGTATAAGGGAGCTCTATTGGACATCATACTGTATGTACGGGAGCTGTGGGCCAATCATACTGTGTATAAGGGAGCTGTGAGCATACCATACTGTGTATAGGGGGCAGTGCTGATATCATACTGTGTATAGGGGAGCAGTGGGGACATCATACTGTGTATAGGGGAGATGTGGGATCATCATATTGTGTATTGGGGAGCTGTGGGGGCATTGTACTGTGTATAGGAAAGCTGTGGGCCCACCATACTGTGTATAGTCAAGCTGTTCATGGAGGCTACTTAGGGGACATTATTAAATGTTAAGTGGGCACTTAAACATTATTGCTATAGGGGCACTCAGAGTACTGAGACCATTAAAATTTCATATGTAGTATTATTACTTTTTAGGGACAAAATGTGAAGGGCACTAGCACAGGGCATTAATGTTTTCTAGGGGTGAATTTTATCATTTAGAGAGCACAAAGGAGTCATTATTACTATGTAAGGGGCACAGTGGTGGCATTACTATGTGGGGCGGCACCATTATTGTACCATACTGCAGGTGCTGTAGGACACATATGGAAGCAGCGGCTCAGTATTGGGGTATCAGCAGAATGAGGAGTTTGTGCAGGTTGGGGATAGATGGGGACGGGGCTGGAATGTGAGAAGTCTAATGTGTCCTCATAATATCTGCAGACGAGTCCTGGGTGGAGAAGTTGTCATGTCGGTCTGGGCCAGATGGAAAAGATGAGAAAAATGAATGACTCCATCAGAAAGAATGTCCTCTGTAAATTATTGTCTATAACTGTGCTGCGATCTCTTATATTGTCTGCACGACTGGTATCTACCAATATATGGTCCTCATATAGTAATATCATTGTTCGGTTTTGTATATAGACTTATTTTCAGTCACAGTGCGGTCATCTGCTGATGTTCCCCCAGGCTCACAATTAGGGTGCACCACGTCGCTGTAGTCAGGGGTACCTGGTTAGGGGCCCACTCAGATTTTTTGCCCCCCCTAAGCTGAAACCCTAGCTACGCCTCTGGCTCACACTGTATATAGGGAGTCTGTGTGGGGACTTACACTGTATATAAGCAGCCATGTGGGGACTATGTAGGGGCTCATGCTGTACATAGGGGCTATGTGAGTGTGTCTATTCTAAATAGCAAGCTATGTGCGGGCTCATAATATATCTAGGGAGGCTATGTGAAGGCTCATACTGTTTATAGGGGGCTATTTAGGGTCTCATACTATACAAAGGGGGCTATGTAGGTGTTCATATTGTGTATAGGGGCTATGTGAGTGCTCATACTCTATATAACAGACTGTTATGATCTGGTGACCTAGGAGCAGCATGAGACGTTCTCTGGAGAAGGTGGTACCAGTACTGACCGCAAACCCTGAACTTAACACCGCAACTAAAAGTAGCCGTGGGATGTACCTAACAATCCTAGACACCTCGACACAGCCGGAGGACTAAATACCCCTATAGATAGAAAAGGGAATACTATCTTGCCTCAGAGAAAATTCCCAAAGGATAGACAGCCCCCCACAAATATTGACTGTGAGAGGAGAGGAAAAAACACACGCAGACTGAAACCAGAATTTAGCAAAGGAGGCCACTCTAGCTAAATAGAAAAGGATAGGACAGAATACTATGCCGTCAGTATTAAAACACTAGAAAATATCCACAGCAGAAAATACAAAAACTCCACATCTAACTAAAGATATGGAAGGTATATCTGCATCTCCAGAGAATCCAACTAGACTGAATAAATCCTTACACAGACTAAGCTGGACAAGAAAAGACATTGAAAAGCACTGAACTGTAAGACCCACAGCATGTGGGCTGCAGAAACAAAAAAACAGAACTTATCTTGCCGATTTGGGCAGCAGGGCAGGAGAAGCCAGAAGAGATGTGAAACCTGCAGGAACAATGGACAACTGGCACTGACTCATGGAGCCTGCACACCTAAATACCTAATAGAGCTGCAATCAGCAGAAACACCTGCCCGGATTACAACCCCAAGACAACTGCACTACCACCAACAACCACCGGAGGGAGCCCAAGAGCAAAATTCACAACAGCACCCCCCCCTTGAAGAGGGGTCACCGAACCCTCACCAGAGCCCCCAGGCCGATCAGGACGAGCCAGATGAAAGGCACGGACCAAATCAGCAGCATGGACATCAGAGGCAAAAACCCAAGAATTATCCTCCTGGCCACAACCCTTCCATTTGACAAGGTACTGAAGCCTCCGCCTTGAAAAGCGAGAATCCAAAATCTTCTCAAGCACATACTCCAACTCCCCATCAACCAACACAGGAGCAGGAGGATCAACAGAGGAAACAACGGGCACTGTTATGACCCCAATGGCGAGGGTCTCAGAGGAACGTGGAAGTCTGCAGAATACAAAAATCCAGCTCATAGGGCAGTGGTAGCTGGGTTGACCATATATCTACTCCTAACGCCAACACTAGAAGTAGCCGGGGATCATTCCTACGTTGATTCTAGATGACACGCTCCAGCCAGAGAATCTAGCTACCCCTAGTAGAGGAAAACAAAAGACCTTTCTTGCCTCCAGAGAAGGGGACCCCAAAGCTGGATAGAAGCCCCCCACAAATAATAACGGTGAGGTAAGAGGAAATGACAAACACAGAAATGAACCAGGTTTAGCACAGAGAGGCCCGCTTACTGATAGCAGAATAAAGAAAGGTAACTTATATGGTCAACAAAAACCCTATCAAAATCCACACTGGAAATTCAAGAACCCCCGAACCGTCTAACGGTCCGGGGGGAGAACACCAGCCCCCTAGAGCTTCCAGCAAAGGTCAGGATATATATTTGGAACAAGCTGGACAAAAATACAAAACCAAAACAAAATAGCAAAAAGCAAAAAGCGGACTTAGCTGATATAACTGGAACCAGGATCAGTAGACAAGAGCACAGCAGACTAGCTCTGATAACTACGTTGCCAGGCATTGAACTGAAGGTCCAGGGAGCTTAAATAGCAACACCCTTAACTAACGACCCAGGTGCAGATAAAAGGAATGACAGAAAAACCAGAGTCAAAAAACTAGTAACCACTAGAGGGAGCAAAAAGTAAATTCACAACAGTACCCCCCCCTTAGTGAGGGGTCACCGAACCCTCACCACGACCACCAGGGCCATCAGGATGAGCGGCATGAAAGGCACGAACTAAATCGGCCGCATGAACATCAGAGGCGACCACCCAGGAATTATCCTCCTGACCATAGCCCTTCCACTTGACCAGGTACTGAAGCCTCCGCCTGGAGAGGCGAGAATCCAAGATCTTCTCCACCACGTACTCCAACTCGCCCTCAACCAACACCGGAGCAGGAGGCTCAGCAGAAGGAACTATAGGCACAATGTACCGCCGCAACAAGGACCTATGAAATACATTGTGAATAGCAAACGACACAGGAAGATCCAGACGAAAAGATACAGGATTAAGGATTTCCAATATCTTGTAAGGCCCAATAAAACGAGGTTTAAATTTGGGAGAGGAGACCTTCATAGGAACAAAGCGGGAAGAAAGCCATACCAAATCCCCAACGCGTAGTCGGGGACCCACACCGCGGCGGCGGTTGGCAAAGCGCTGAGCCCTCTCCTGTGACAACTTCAAGTTGTCCACCACATGATTCCAGATCCGCTGCAACCTATCCACCACAGAATCCACCCCAGGACAGTCAGAAGGCTCCACATGACCCGAAGAAAAGCGAGGATGGAAACCAGAGTTGCAGAAAAAAGGCGAAACCAAGGTGGCGGAACTAGCCCGATTATTAAGGGCAAACTCAGCCAACGGCAAGAATGTCACCCAATCGTCCTGATCAGCAGAGACAAAACACCTCAAATAAGCCTCCAAAGTCTGATTGGTTCGCTCCGTCTGTCCATTAGTCTGAGGATGGAAAGCAGACGAAAACGACAAATCAATGCCCATCCTACTACAAAAGGATCGCCAGAATCTGGAAACGAACTGGGATCCTCTGTCTGACACAATATTCTCAGGGATGCCGTGCAAACGAACCACGTTCTGGAAAAACACAGGAACCAGATCGGAAGAGGAAGGCAGCTTAGGCAAAGGAACCAAATGGACCATCTTTGAGAAGCGATCACATATCACCCAGATAACGGACATGCCCTGGGATAGCGGAAGATCAGAAATGAAATCCATGGAGATATGTGTCCAAGGTCTCTTCGGGACAGGCAAGGGCAAGAGCAAACCGCTGGCACGAGAACAGCAAGGCTTAGCTCGAGCACAAGTCCCACAGGACTGCACAAATGACCGCACATCCCTTGACAAGGAAGGCCACCAAAAGGACCTGGCCACCAGATCTCTGGTGCCAAAAATTCCCGGGTGACCTGCCAACACCGAGGAATGAACCTCGGAAATGACTCTGCTGGTCCACTTATCCGGGACAAACAATCTGTCAGGTGGACAAGACTCAGGCCTATCAGCCTGAAATCTCTGCAACACACGTCGCAGATCCGGAGAAATAGCTGACAAGATAACTCCATCTTTAAGAATACCAACAGGATCAGCGACTCCAGGAGCATCAGGCACAAAGCTCCTAGAAAGAGCATCGGCCTTCACATTCTTTGAACCTGGTAAATACGAGACAACAAAATCAAAGCGGGAGAAAAACAATGACCAGCGGGCCTGTCTCGGATTAAGGCGTTTAGCAGACTCGAGATACATCAGATTTTTGTGATCAGTCAAGACCACCACACGATGCTTAGCACCCTCGAGCCAATGACGCCACTCCTCAAATGCCCATTTCATGGCCAACAACTCCCGATTGCCCACATCATAATTTCGCTCGGCAGGCGAAAACTTCCTAGAGAAAAAGGCACAAGGTTTCATAACAGAGCAACCAGGGCCTCTCTGCGACAAAACGGCCCCTGCTCCAATCTCTGAAGCATCCACCTCAACCTGAAAGGGAAGTGAGACATCGGGCTGGCACAAAACAGGCGCCGAAGTAAACCGGCGTTTCAACTCCTGGAAAGCCTCCACGGCAGCAGGAGCCCAGTTAGCTACATCGGAGCCCTTCTTGGTCATATCCGTCAAAGGTTTCACAATGCTAGAAAAATTAGCGATAAAACGACGGTAGAAGTTAGCGAAACCCAAGAACTTCTGTAGACTCTTAACTGACGAGGGCTGAGTCCAATCAAGAATAGCTCGGACCTTGACTGGGTCCATCTCCACAGCAGAAGGGGAAAAAATGAACCCCAAAAAGGGAACCTTCTGTACACCAAAGAGACACTTTGAGCCCTTGACAAACAAAGAATTTTCACGCAAAATTTTAAAGACCAACCTGACCTGCTCCACATGCGAATCCCAATTATCAGAAAAAACCAAAATATCATCCAGATAAACAATCAAAAATTTATCCAGATACTTCCGGAAAATGTCATGCATAAAGGACTGAAAAACTGAAGGCGCATTGGAGAGCCCAAAAGGCATCACCAAGTACTCAAAATGACCTTCGGGCGTATTGAATGCGGTTTTCCATTCATCACCTTGCTTAATGCGCACAAGGTTGTACGCACCACGAAGATCTATCTTGGTGAACCACTTGGCACCTTTAATCCGGGCAAACAAGTCAGACAACAGCGGTAAAGGATACTGAAATTTGACAGTGATCTTATTTAAAAGCCGATAATCAATACAAGGTCTCAAAGATCCGTCCTTTTTTGCCACAAAAAAGAATCCCGCACCAAGAGGGGAAGAAGACGGACGAATATGTCCTTTCTCTAGAGACTCCTTGATATATGAACGCATAGCGGTATGTTCAGGTACCGACAGATTAAACAGTCTTCCCTTAGGAAATTTACTGCCTGGGATCAAATCTATAGCACAGTCACAGTCCCTATGAGGAGGCAGTGCACTGGACTCAGACTCACTGAAGACATCCTGATAATCAGACAAATACTCCGGAACTTCCGAAGGCGTAGAAGAAGCAATAGACACAGGCAGGGAATCCCCATGAATACCACGACAGCCCCAACTTGAGACTGACATAGCCTTCCAGTCCAGGACTGGATTATGGGTCTGTAACCATGGCAGCCCTAAAACAACCAAATCATGCATTTTATGTAAAACCAGGAAACGTATCACCTCGCGGTGTTCAGGAGTCATGCACATGGTAACCTGTGTCCAATACTGCGGTTTATTTGCTGCCAATGGCGTAGCATCAATACCCCTAAGAGGAATAGGATTTTCTAATGGTTCAAGAGTAAAACCACAGTGCTTAGCAAATGACAGATCCATAAGACTCAGGGCAGCACCTGAATCTACAAACGCCATGACAGGAAAAGACGACAGTGAGCAAATCAAAGTTACAGACAGAATAAATTTAGGTTGCAAATTACCAACGGTGACAGGACTAACAACCTTAGCTATACGTTTAGAGCATGCTGAGATAATATGTGTAGAATCACCACAGTAGTAGCACAAGCCATTCCGGCGTCTATGAATTTTCCGCTCATTTCTAGTCAGGATTCTATCACATTGCATTAAATCAGGTGTCTGTTCAGACAACACCATGAGGGAATTTGCGATTTTTCTATCACATTGCACCGAATTAGGTGTCTGTTCAGACAACACCATGAGGGAATTTGCGGTTTTGCGCTCCCGCAACCGCCGGTCAATTTGAATAGCCAGTGCCATAGTATCATTCAGACCTGTGGGAATGGGAAAACCCACCATAACATTCTTAATGGCTTCAGAAAGGCCATTTCTAAAATTAGCGGCCAGTGCACACTCGTTCCAATGTGTCAGCACGGACCATTTCCGAAATTTTTGGCAGTACACTTCAGCCTCGTCCTGCCCCTGAGACATAGCCAGCAAGGCCTTTTCTGCCTGAATCTCAAGATTGGGTTCCTCATAAAGTAAACCGAGCGCCAGAAAAAACGCATTAATATCAGCCAATGCCGGATCTCCTGGCGCCAGCGAAAAAGCCCAATCCTGAGGGTCGCCCCGTAAGAACGAAATAACAATTTTTACTTGCTGAGCAGAGTCTCCAGATGAACAGGGTCTCAGGGACAAAAACAATTTACAATTATTCACAAAATTCCTAAACTTAAACCTGTCTCCGGAAAACAGTTCAGGAATCGGTATTTTAGGTTCTGACCTAGGATTACTGATAACATAGTCTTGTATGCCCTGCACACGAGTAGCCAGCTGGTCCACACTTGTAATCAAGGTCTGGACATTCATGTCTGCAGCAAGCATAGCCACTCTGAGGTAAAGGGGAAGAAGAAAAAAAAAACAAAAACTCAGAATCTTCTTTCTTATAATCCCTCTTCTGCAATGCTTTAAACATTTAATACTGGCCTGGCAAACTGTTATGACCCCAATGGCGAGGGTCTCAGAGGAACGTGGAAGTCTGCAGAATACAAAAATCCAGCTCATAGGGCAGTGGTAGCTGGGTTGACCATATATCTACTCCTAACGCCAACACTAGAAGTAGCCGGGGATCATTCCTACGTTGATTCTAGATGACACGCTCCAGCCAGAGAATCTAGCTACCCCTAGTAGAGGAAAACAAAAGACCTTTCTTGCCTCCAGAGAAGGGGACCCCAAAGCTGGATAGAAGCCCCCCACAAATAATAACGGTGAGGTAAGAGGAAATGACAAACACAGAAATGAACCAGGTTTAGCACAGAGAGGCCCGCTTACTGATAGCAGAATAAAGAAAGGTAACTTATATGGTCAACAAAAACCCTATCAAAATCCACACTGGAAATTCAAGAACCCCCGAACCGTCTAACGGTCCGGGGGGAGAACACCAGCCCCCTAGAGCTTCCAGCAAAGGTCAGGATATATATTTGGAACAAGCTGGACAAAAATACAAAACCAAAACAAAATAGCAAAAAGCAAAAAGCGGACTTAGCTGATATAACTGGAACCAGGATCAGTAGACAAGAGCACAGCAGACTAGCTCTGATAACTACGTTGCCAGGCATTGAACTGAAGGTCCAGGGAGCTTAAATAGCAACACCCTTAACTAACGACCCAGGTGCGGATAAAAGGAATGACAGAAAAACCAGAGTCAAAAAACTAGTAACCACTAGAGGGAGCAAAAAGTAAATTCACAACAGGGCACCACATATTTCCGCAACAAAGATCTATGGAAAACATTATGGATAGCAAAAGAGGCCGGAAGGGCCAAACGAAAAGACACCGGATTGATAATCTCAGAAATCCTATAAGGACCTGGAGCGCCCCCACACCGCCGCAGGGCCTAGGGGTACCCGGAGCCGGGCCTCTGGGTCTCAGTCCTGGGGTTGTCACGGTGGCTAGACCCAGTCCGTGGCCCTGTCCGTCAGTGGGGGACGTCCGGTGCAATAAGTGGTGGTGTAGCGGTGCAGTTGTGGGGTGCAGGTCGCGGTAAATAACGAGGACACCAGGTTGCAGTCTCTTTACCTCTTTACTGGAGATCTCTGAGTCCTCAGTCCAGAATATGGTTCACCAGGCTGCGCAAGTCCGGCCGGTCCAATGGCACCTCCAGAGTTCACTTCACAGGTGGAAATCAGTGCCTTCCTTCTTAGCGCTATGTGTTGTAGTCCTTCCCTGCTATGCTTACGGAAAGTACCCCACAACTGTTGTGTCTGTTTCTTAAGTTCCCTCACAACAACTCGATTAACTGATCTTCTGCTAATCATCCGTCCCTTCCTGATGTTACAGTTAGAACGGCACCCGTTTGACGGGTAGGCCTGGAGTTCTTCCGGGACCCTAGAGATGCCCCTCTCCCACAATTGCCTCCCAAGACTTCATAGGTGATTTAGGTGAGACAGCCCGCCTGAGACTGACTGTCCTGCCGCTGTTTAGAGTATTGCTTGAAGCTGTCTATTGAAATACTCCCTCGGCGTTCCGGCCACCGGTTATGCGCCTCAGTAGGATGTTGCCCTCTTCTCACAGCATCACCCCTACTGGTATTCTCCTATTGCTTCGATCTCGTTTCTCACTCAGCACAATATATCTCTCTTCTAGTCCTTCCTTAGGGCACCGCCGCTTCTCAGTGCAGGCACGGTCCCGTTACTTTCTTTCTTGTAGCCAGGTCTCCATCAGGGTCCCAAACCTGACAGAGACCCTACCGAATCCTCTCCTGCAACACCCTCTGCCACAAGGTGTTGCCTGGTTCATATCCAGTCAGCTTTCTCTCTAACTTCCTGCCTGACCCCCAGTTTTACCTGTAAGTGGAGAGTGGCCTAGTAAATAGAACCCTTAGCTCCCCCTGGAGGCCCGGCGGTGAAATGTATTGGTGTCTGTGATACCTGATCAGATGAACTCCTTCAGTGCCATCGAACGTACCATAGCTCCCCCTTAGTGGCTGAGCCATAGTACTGCAACGACCAGAACTCTGGGGCGCTGCAGACCAATAAACCGAGGCTTAAACTTAGGGGAAGAAACCTTCATAGGAACATGACGGGAAGACAACCAGACCAAATCCCCAACCCGAAGCCGGGAACCAACACACCGACGACGGTTAGCAAAACGCTGAGCATGCTCCTGAGACAACACCAAATTGTCCACCACATGAGCCCAAATCTGCTGCAACCTGTCAACCACAGAATCCACACCAGGACAATCAGAAGGCTCAACTTGCCCCGAAGAAAAACGAGGATGAAAACCAAAATTACAAAAGAAGGGCGAAACCAAGGTAGCCGAACTAGCCCGATTATTAAGGGCGAACTCGGCCAATGGCAAGAAAGCCACCCAATCATCCTGATCAGCAGACACAAAGCATCTCAAATAAGTTTCCAAAGTCTGATTAGTTCGCTCGGTCTGACCATTTGTCTGAGGATGAAATGCGGAAGAAAAAGTCAAATCAATGCCCAGCCTAGCACAAAAGGCCCGCCAAAACCTAGAAACAAACTGGGAACCTCTGTCAGACACAATATTCTCCGGAATACCATGCAAACGAACCACATGTTGAAAAAACAATGGAACCAAATCAGAAGAGGAAGGCAATTTAGGCAAAGGCACCAAGTGAACCATCTTAGAAAAACGGTCACAAACCACCCAGATAACCGACATCCTCTGGGATACCGGAAGATCCGAAATAAAATCTATAGAAATATGCGTCCAGGGCAGTAGCGTAGCTACTGGGGGGGCAGAGGGGGCCTTCGCCCCGGGCCCTGCCACATGAAGGGGCCCACTGGGAGCCGGCACTGCCACTTCCGTGATGAGGCACAATACAGGAGGAGCGCAGCAAAATGCCTGCTCCCCTGTCAGACGGCGATTCTGCACGCTCGTCCCTCCTGAACTGTATTATTGTGCTGACCGACCTCAGGAGCTTCTCCAGGCTGCAGGTTTGTTCCCTCCCTCTCCCTGTGCTGGAATTGGCCCAGGGCAGGCACGCTGGGTCCTAGTGCCCACCTCCATATCACTCACTCAGATACTTCCTGGTCCTGCTGCAAACTTCATCGGTAAGTGGGGATAAGATACATTAGATTGATAGGCATGTCATAGTCATTGGGGGGTAAATGTGAGAGGATGGGGTGTTGTGGGGGCTTAGGTGGGGGAGGGGGACAGGGCTGGGGGGTGAATGTGAGGATGGGGGGTGTTGTGGGGGAGGGTCGACAGGGCACTGAGGAGGTGAATGTGAGAAGATAAGGGTATTGTGAGGGCTGAGGTGGGTGAAGGGCGACGGCACTGGGGGGCTGATTATTATACGGCTTTGTTATGAGATTATATGCACTCCATCACATGTAATAGTTGTTCTCTGGGATGGGGAGGTAGGGGGCTTATTATACTTACCAGCTGGGTAAGCCATGAGCTGCATCACATTTAGGGCATGTGCACACGCTGCGGTTTTTACTGCGGATTTATCGCGGTTTCTAGTGCGGTTTCTGCTGCGGGTTTACACCTGCAGTTTTCTATTGGAGCAGGTGTAAACCCGCAGCGGAATCCGCACAAAGAATTGACATGCTGTGGAATATAAACCGCTGTGTTTCCGCACGTTTTTTTCCGCAGCATGTGCACTGCGGATTTCGTTTCCCATAGGTTTACATTGTACTGTAAACTTATGGGAAACCGCTGCGGACCCGCAGCTGCGGAAGCGTTGCAGTTCCGCAGCGAAATCTGCAGCGTGTGCACATACCCTTAAAGCAT
Organism: Ranitomeya variabilis; assembly: GCF_051348905.1. NCBI lineage: Eukaryota > Metazoa > Chordata > Amphibia > Anura > Dendrobatidae > Ranitomeya > Ranitomeya variabilis. Next base: position 42,335,956 of record NC_135232.1, on the reverse strand, counting down.
CATTCCAGCATTTTTTTTATTTCACCTCTGGAGTGGCACTTTAAGGGTATGCACACGTTGCGGATTTGACTCTACCATGTAAACCTATAGAAAACAAAATTCACAGTGCACATGCTGTGGAAAATACCACACGGAAACGCTGCACTGTATTTTCTGCAGCATGTCAATTCTTTGTGCGGATTCCGCAGCGTTTTACACCTGTTCCTTAATAGGAATCCGTAGGTGTAACACCGCAGGGGAAATCCGCACAAAAAATGCTGGAAATCCGCTTGTAAAACGCAGTGCGTTTTACATGCGGATTTTTCAAAATCTGCGTGGAAAAATCCTCACACAAATCCGCAACGTGGGCACATAGTCTCAATCTAAGACCAACTGTCTGATACTCACCTTCCGGCGTTTTCATCAGTTTTCGCCACCGCACCGTTTGGGTTCGTCTCCTGCAGTTTGTGACCTGTCCTCTGCCCTAGCGTTTCATGGAGCGGTACGGTATCAATGTGAGTCTATAAGAGCCTCGTTCTGGCCTCTTTCTCGCCTCTTCCTGGCCCTCATAGACTTACATTGAGCGCTTATGATGCAGCTTCTAACTTCTGGCCAATCAGAAGCTGTGCTCACAAGATGGAGCTGCGGGACTGGAGCGATGCCAAAAAGCGGTCAATATGGCGGAAGATGAGTATATGGCCGGGGCAGGGGACTTGTGCTTAAAGCACCTCCAGCAGTGAAAAAAAAACCCTGATAGAGTGGTGCTTTAATAATAAGCAGACTGCCAAATCATGACACGGAGCTCCTGCTGCCATGAGCCCCAATATCACTGGCGTCATCAGGCGGTCATGTGACCACATGTTTACTATGTGCTTGTGTCGACTAGAAAGGTTTGGTTTCTTTCAATAGAAGAGAATTGAGAGAAGCCGAAAAAGTCGTCACTTGACCGCCTGCAGATTGGGCAGATTGGGGCCACTATCACTGTACATGGGGGGACTCAGGGGACATTATTAAATGTCAAGTGGGCACTTAAGAAGCATTATTATTTATAGGGGCATCAGTGCGCAACTACTGGGTGGTAGAGGCTGCTGAGCTGGCTGTCAGTTGAAGTAAGGGTATGTGCACGCATTGCGGATTTGGCTGCGGATCTGCAGCAGTTTTCCATGTGTTGTACAGTACTATGTAAACCTATGGAAAACCAAATCCGCAGTGCACATGCTGCGGAAAATTCCACGTGGAAATGCTGCGTTGTATTTTCCGCAGCATGTCAATTCTCTGTGCGGATTCCACAACGGTTTACACCTATTCCTTAATAGGAATCCGCAGGTGTAAAAACACAGGTGAAATCCGTACAAAAACTGCACAAAATCTGCAGTAAATCCGCAGGTAAAACGCAGGGCATTTTACCTGCGGATCTTGCAGGACCTGCATGGAAAAATCCACAATGGAATCCACAACGTGTGCACATAGCCTAAGAGGTGCAGTTACAGCTGCTGCGCTCTATACACAGAGCGGTGACTGAAACCATGCCGGCGCCGCCCCCCTGGCTGCAGTGAGGAATAAAGTTAATTTCCTCCTGGCAGTGTGACTTTCAGTGCAGGCGACACAGTGTCAGGACACTATTAACTATTATACTGTGTTTTGAGGGACCAATGGGAACATCATTCTATGTATAAGGGAGCTCTATTGGACATCATACTGTATGTACGGGAGCTGTGGGCCAATCATACTGTGTATAAGGGAGCTGTGAGCATACCATACTGTGTATAGGGGGCAGTGCTGATATCATACTGTGTATAGGGGAGCAGTGGGGACATCATACTGTGTATAGGGGAGATGTGGGATCATCATATTGTGTATTGGGGAGCTGTGGGGGCATTGTACTGTGTATAGGAAAGCTGTGGGCCCACCATACTGTGTATAGTCAAGCTGTTCATGGAGGCTACTTAGGGGACATTATTAAATGTTAAGTGGGCACTTAAACATTATTGCTATAGGGGCACTCAGAGTACTGAGACCATTAAAATTTCATATGTAGTATTATTACTTTTTAGGGACAAAATGTGAAGGGCACTAGCACAGGGCATTAATGTTTTCTAGGGGTGAATTTTATCATTTAGAGAGCACAAAGGAGTCATTATTACTATGTAAGGGGCACAGTGGTGGCATTACTATGTGGGGCGGCACCATTATTGTACCATACTGCAGGTGCTGTAGGACACATATGGAAGCAGCGGCTCAGTATTGGGGTATCAGCAGAATGAGGAGTTTGTGCAGGTTGGGGATAGATGGGGACGGGGCTGGAATGTGAGAAGTCTAATGTGTCCTCATAATATCTGCAGACGAGTCCTGGGTGGAGAAGTTGTCATGTCGGTCTGGGCCAGATGGAAAAGATGAGAAAAATGAATGACTCCATCAGAAAGAATGTCCTCTGTAAATTATTGTCTATAACTGTGCTGCGATCTCTTATATTGTCTGCACGACTGGTATCTACCAATATATGGTCCTCATATAGTAATATCATTGTTCGGTTTTGTATATAGACTTATTTTCAGTCACAGTGCGGTCATCTGCTGATGTTCCCCCAGGCTCACAATTAGGGTGCACCACGTCGCTGTAGTCAGGGGTACCTGGTTAGGGGCCCACTCAGATTTTTTGCCCCCCCTAAGCTGAAACCCTAGCTACGCCTCTGGTTCAGGGCCTCTTGGGGACCGGCAAAGGCAAAAGCAACCCACTAGCACAGGAACAACAAGGCTTGGCCCGCGCACAAGTCCCACAGGACTGCACAAAAGAACGCACATCACGCGACAAAGAAGGCCACCAAAAGGACCTACCAACCAAATCTCTGGTACCAAAAATACCAGGATGGCCAGCCAACACAGAACAATGAACCTCAGAAATCACTCTACTAGTCCATCTATCAGGAACAAACAGTTTCCCCACTGGACAGTGGTCAGGTATGTCAGCCTGAAATTCCTGCAGAACCCGTCGCAAATCAGGGGAAATAGCAGAAAGGACCACCCCTTCCTTCAGAATGCCGACCGGCTCAAGTACCTCAGGAGAATCAGGCAAAAAACTCCTAGAGAGGGCATCTGCCTTAACATTCTTAGAACCCGGAAGATACGAAACCACGAAATCAAAACGGGAGAAAAACAGGGACCATCGAGCCTGTCTAGGATTCAACCGTTTGGCAGATTCGAGGTAAATCAGATTTTTATGATCTGTCAAGACCACAATACGGTGCTTGGCTCCCTCAAGCCAATGTCGCCACTCCTCAAACGCCCACTTCATAGCCAACAACTCCCGATTGCCGACATCATAATTGCGTTCAGCAGGCGAAAACTTACGAGAAAAGAAGGCACACGGTTTCATCAAGGAACCATCAGAATTCCTCTGAGACAAAACGGCCCCTGCCCCAATCTCAGAAGCGTCAACCTCGACCTGAAACAGAAGAGAAACATCTGGCTGACGCAACACCGGGGCAGAAGTAAATCGGCGTTTAAGCTCCTGAAAGGCAGAGACAGCCGCAGAGGACCAATTCGTCACATCAGCGCCCTTCTTCGTCAAATCGGTCAGGGGTTTAACCACACTGGAGAAGTTAGCAATGAAATGGCGATAAAAATTAGCAAAGCCCAAAAATTTCTGAAGGCTCTTCACGGATGTGGGCTGAATCCGATCATGAATGGCCTGAACCTTAACCGGATCCATCTCTATAGATGAGGGAGAAAAAATGAAGCCCAAAAAAGAAACCTTCTGCACTCCAAAGAGACACTTAGACCCCTTCACAAACAAAGCATTATCACGAAGGATCTGAAATACCATCCTGACCTGTTTCACATGAGACTCCCAATCATCGGAAAAAATCAAGATGTCATCCAAATATACAATCATGAATTTATCAAGATAATTCCGGAAGATATCATGAATGAAGGACTGAAAAACAGATGGAGCATTAGAGAGCCCGAATGGCATCACAAGATATTCAAAATGGCCTTCGGGCGTATTAAACGCAGTTTTCCATTTGTCACCCTGCTTAATACGAACAAGATTATATGCCCCCCCGAAGGTAAATTTTAGTAAACCAACTAGCTCCCTTAATCCTGGCAAACAAATCGGAAAGCAAAGGCAAAGGGTATTGAAACTTGACAGTGATCTTATTCAAGAGGCGATAATCAATACAGGGTCTCAAGGAGCCATCCTTCTTAGCAACAAAAAAAAATCCCGCTCCCGACGGTGAAGAAGATGGCCGAATATGCCCCTTCTCCAAAGACTCCTTAACATAACTCCGCATGGCAGTATGTTCCGGCACAGACAGATTGAAAAGTCGACCCTTAGGAAACTTACAGCCTGGAATCAAGTCAATAGCACAATCACAGTCCCTATGCAGTGGTAGGGAACTGGACTTGGGCTCATCGAATACATCCTGAAAATCCGACAAAAACTCTGGAACTTCAGAAGAGGCGGGAGAGGAGATTGACATCACAGGAACGTCATTATGAACCCCCTGACAACCCCAACTAATCACAGACATAGACTTCCAATCCAACACAGGATTATGTATCTGCAACCATGGAAAGCCCAGCACAATAGCATCATGCAAGTTATGCAACACCAGAAAGCGACAATCTTCCTGATGGGCTGGCGCCATGCACATGGTCACCTGTGTCCAAAACTGGGGTTTATTTTTAGCCAGAGGTGTAGCATCAATGCCCCTTAAAGGAATAGGATTCTGTAAAGACTGCAGGGGGAAACCACAACGCCTGGCAAATTCAAAGTCCATTAAGTTCAAAGCGGCGCCTGAATCCACAAACGCCATGACAGAAAATGACGACAATGAGCAGATCAGGGTCACAGATAACAGAAATTTAGGTTGTACAGTTCCGATGGTAACTGAAGTAGCGATTCTCTTTGTATGCTTTGGGCAGACTGAAATGACATGAGACGCATTGCCACAATAAAAACACAACCCATTCTGACGTCTGAATCCTTGTTGTTCCGTTCTAGACAGAATCCTATCACACTGCATAGGCTCAGGCATCTGCTCTGAGGACAACGCCACAGCACGCACAGATCTGCGCTCCCGCAAGCGCCGATCGATCTGAATGGCCAGAGACATAGAATCACTCAGCCCAACAGGCGTGGGAAACCCCACCATAACATCTTTAACGGATTCAGAAAGACCCTTTCTGAAAATTGCCGCCAAAGCATCCTCATTCCATTTAGTCAGCACAGACCATTTTCTAAATTTCTGACAATACAATTCTGCTGCTTCTTGACCCTGAGACAGGGCCAACAAGGTCTTCTCCACTTGATCCACAGAATTTGGCTCATCATATAATAATCCTAGAGACTGGAAAAAGGTATCTACATTAAGCAAGGCCGGATTCCCAGATTCCAGGGAAAATGCCCAATCCTGAGGGTCGCCACGCAGCAGGGATATAACAATTTTAACCTGCTGAATAGGATCACCAGAGGAACGAGGCTTCAGAGCAAAAAACAGTTTACAGTTGTTTTTAAAACTCAAAAATTTGCATCTGTCCCCAAAAAACAAATCAGGAGTAGGAATCCTGGGCTCTAGAAGCGGAGTCTGAGTAATATAATCAGAAATACCCTGTACCCTAGCAGCAAGCTGATCTACACGAGAAAGTAATCCCTGAACATCCATGCTAGCACAAGACTCCTCAGTCACCCAGAGGAAAAGAGGGAGGAAAAGCCAAAGCAGACTACAGAAAAAAAATGGCTCGTTCTTCCCTTCTTCTGAGATGCATTTAACTCATTGTGGGCCAGTTGTACTGTCATGATCTGGTGACCTAGGAGCAGCATGAGACGTTCTCTGAAGAAGGTGGTACCAGTACTGACCGCAAACCCTGAACTTAACACCGCAACTAAAAGTAGCCGTGGGATGTACCTAACAATCCTAGACACCTCGACACAGCCGGAGGACTAAATACCCCTATAGATAGAAAAGGGAATACTATCTTGCCTCAGAGAAAATTCCCAAAGGATAGACAGCCCCCCACAAATATTGACTGTGAGAGGAGAGGAAAAAACACACGCAGACTGAAACCAGAATTTAGCAAAGGAGGCCACTCTAGCTAAATAGAAAAGGATAGGACAGAATACTATGCCGTCAGTATTAACACACTAGAAAATATCCACAGCAGAAAATACAAAAACTCCACATCTAACTAAAGATATGGAAGGTATATCTGCATCTCCAGAGAATCCAACTAGACTGAATAAATCCTTACACAGACTAAGCTGGACAAGAAAAGACATTGAAAAGCACTGAACTGTAAGACCCACAGCATGTGGGCTGCAGAAACAAAAAAACAGAACTTATCTTGCTGATTTGGGCAGCAGGGCAGGAGAAGCCAGAAGAGATGTGAAACCTCCAGGAACAATGGACAACTGGCACTGACTCATGGAGCCTGCACACCTAAATACCTAATAGAGCTGCAATCAGCAGAAACACCTGCCCGGATTACAACCCCAAGACAACTGCACTACCACCAACAACCACCGGAGGGAGCCCAAGAGCAGAATTCACAACAACAGACTATGTGGGGCTCATACTATATATAGGGTCTATGTAGGTGTTCATACTGCATCTAGAAAGCTATGTGGGGGCTTATACTGTATCTAGGAGACTATGTGAGGGCTATTATAATACTGTATGTATGGAGGCTATGTGGGGGCTCATACAGTATATAGGGGGTATCATCATTCGTAATCCTGCTTAATATTAAGTGACTGTATATCAAATAATAATAATTAATACAGTACAGATCAAAAGTTTGGACACACCTTCTCATTTAAAGATTTTTATACATTTTCATGACTATGAAAATTGTAAATTCACATTGAAGGCATCAAAACTATGAATTAACACATGTGAAATTATATACTTAACAAAAAAGTGTGAAACAACTGAATATATGTCTTATATTCTAGGTTCTTCAAAGTGGCACCTTTTGCTTTGATGACAGCTTTTCACACTCTTGGCATTCTCTTGATGAGCTTCAAGAAGTAGTCACCGGGAATGGTTTTCACTTCACAGGTGTGCCCTGTCAGGTTTAATAAGTGGGATTTCTTGCCTTATAAATGGGGTTGGGACCATCAGTTGTGTTGTGCAGATGTCTGGTGGATACACAGCTGATAGTCCTACTGAATAGACTGTTAGAATTTGTATTATGGCAAGAAAAAAGCAGCTAAGTAAAGAAAAATGAGTGGCCATCCTTACTTTAAGAAATGAAGGTCAGTCAGTCCGAAAAATTGGAAAACTTTGAAAGTGTCCCAAGTGCAGTGGCAAAAACCATCAAGTGCTACAAAGAAACTGGCTCATATGAGGACCGCCCCAGGAAAGGAAGACCAAGAGTCACCTCTGCTTCTGAGGATAAGTTTATCTGAGTCACCAGCCTCAGAAATCGCAGGTTAACAGTGGAGCGCCCCCACACCGCCGCAGGGCCGAGGGGCACCCGGAGCCGGGCCTCTGAGAGTCTCTGTCCAGTTCTGGGGTTGTCACGGTGGCTAGACCCGGTCCGTGGCCCTGTCTGTCAGTGGGGGACGTCCGGTAGAATAGGTGGTGGTGTAGCGGTGCAGTTGTGGGGTGCAGGTCGCGGTAAATAACGAGGACACCAGGTTGCAGTCTCTTTACCTCTTTACTGAAGATCTCTGAGTCCTCAGTCCAGAATACGGCTCACCAGGCTGCGCAAGTCCGGCCGGCCCAATGACACTTCCAGAGTTCTCTTCACAGGAGGAAATCTGTGCCTTCCCCCTAGCGCTATGTGTTGTAGTCCTTCCCTGCTGTGCTTACGGAAAGTACCCCACAACTGTTGTGTCTGTTTCTTAAGTTCCCTCACAACTCGACTAGATGATGTTCTGCTAATCCTCCGTCCCTCCCTGAGGTTCGGGTAGGAACGGCACCCGTTTGACGGGTAGGCCTGGAGTTCTTCCGGGACCCTAGAGACGCCCCTCTCCCGCAATTGCCTCCCAAGACTTCATAGGTGATTTGAGTTAGACAGCCCGCCTGAGACTGACTGTCCTGCCGCTGTTTGGAGTATCGCTTGAAGCTGAATGTTATTCTACTCCCTCGGCGTTCCGGCCACCGGTAGTGCGCCTCAGTAGGATGTTGCTTCGGTCTTACAGCACGACTCCTACTGGTATTTCTCCTTTGCGTGATCCCGTTTCTCACTCAGCATAATCTATCTCTCTTCTAATCCTTTCTTGGGCACCGCCGCTACTTGGAGCAGGCGCGGTCCCGTTACGTTCGTTCTCGTTGCCAAGCCTCTGTCAGGATCCCACCCCTGACAGAGACCCTACTGTATCTTCCCCTACAACACCCTCTGCCACAAGGTGTTGCCTGGTTCCAACCCAGTCAGCTTTCTCCTCTAACTTCCTGCCTGACCCCCAGTTTACCCACTATGGTGGGGAGTGGCCTAATGAATAGCACCCTTAGCTCCCCCCGGAGGCCCGGCTGTGAAATATATTGGTGTCTGTGATACCTGATCAGATGAACTCTTTCAGTGCCATCGGACGCACCATAGCTCCCCATAGTGGCGGAGCCACAGTACTGCAACGACCAGGACTCTGGGGCGCTGCAACAGCAGCTCAGATTAGAGTCCAAATTTAAGATCTTTGGTTCCAACCACCACGTCTTTGTACGACGCAGAAAAGGTGAACGGATGGACTCTACATGCCTGGTTCCCACCGTGAAGCATGGAGGAGGAGGTGTGATGGTGTGGGGGTGCTTTGCTGGTGACACTGTTGGGAATTTATTCAAAATTGAAGGCATACTGAACCATCATGGCTACCACAGCATCTTGCACCGGCATGCTATTCCATCCGGTTTGCGTTTAGTTGGACCATCATTTATTTTTCAACAGGACAATGACCCCAAACACACCTCCAGGCTGTGTAAGGGCTATTTGACCAAGAAGGAGAGTGATGGGGGCCAGATGACCTGGCCTCCACAGTCACCAGACCCGAACCCAATTGAGATGGTTTGGGGTGAGCTGGACCGCAGAGTGAAGGCAAAAGGGCCAACAAGTGCTAAGCATCTCTGGGAACTCCTTCAAGATTGTTGGAAGACGATTTCCGGTGAGTACCTCTTGAAGCTCATCAAGAGAATGCCAAGAGTGTGGAAAGCAGTCATCAAAGTAAAAGGTGGCTACTTTGAAGAACCTAGAATATAACACATAAATTCAGTTGTTTCACACTTTTTTGTTTATTATATAATTCCACATTTGTTAATTCATAGTTTTGATGCCTTCAGTGTGAATGTACAATTTTCATAGTCATCAAAATACAGAAAAATCTTTAAATGAGGTGTGTCCAAACTTTTGGTCTGTACTGTATATTAACAGTGAACAGAATAATTTCAGCCTATTGATTCGGTCCACCCCTGCTCTATTACATATAGCCCTGTCCATAAGGGGAAAAAAATTGCATAGCACGGTGCTATCTTATTTTGTATCTACAGGTGTGCACCAGAGCATCTGTTGTAATGCTGCTGCCAGCATCCCCACATGGCTCCCCTTCCCTTTCCATGCAGGGACGCCGACATTTTCACCACCCTGGCATCATGGCGCATCTCTCGAAGTTCTCCCTGCTTCCTGGTTCTCTGTGTTCTCAGAGTCACCCCTAGTGAGCGTGCTGCCCAGGTCGTAAAGGGCCAGCACGCACACCTGTAAGATGGCTCCCTCACCAATAGAAAGGGGCCAAAGCAGCATTAAGTCACCAGTGAGTGAGATGTTCTCCTAGGGAGTTGTTATATCCCCTGGTCCTTGTGTAGCCAGTGTCCTGAAACCGGGTCGCTGATCCTTGTGTGGCCAGTTTTGTTCCCATAGTCACTGTGGCCAGTGCCTGAACCCACTCCAGCGGTCCCTGAAGTCAGAAGCTGCGTCGGCGGCAACTGAGCCCTGAAGCCCCTCCGGCAGTAGCTGAACCAGTATCCGAGTCCTGTGTGCCTATCCAAGTATTCCGTATATTCAGACTGTCCTATCAGTCTCCGAATCTGCCCTGTCTGTGACTAAACCTAGTATTCTGAGCCCGAGTCCATATCCATGTCTGCTTACCTGACCCCCACTGTCAGCAGCTGCAGTACCGAAGACTAGGAGTGGTACCTGGCGGCTATCTGCAGCTCAAGCTTGACTCCATCATCAGTAGCTCCAATGAACACTAGTTAGCCACTTAGGTATGCCCCTCCCAAGCAAGTCCAGCTCTGTGGCACAGTGGGTCAACGAACCATGTGTGCCATGTGCATGCGTAAGTTTGCTTTGGCCATGAGCCCTGCTGATCCCCAGTTCTCTCTGTGCTTGGAGCTGTATCAAGCAGTTGAGCTACCAGCATGAGAGCCAAGAAAAATGCTGTTTCATCTGCAGACACTAGATGCCCGATTAGAAGCCCCGACGTCAGCTGTACCAGCCCAAGTTGCGGTACCCACAACTGTGCCTATTCAACCTGAAACTTATGCTTCTGGAGAGGAACCCATTCTATCTGATCCGCTTCGATACTATGGGGATCTCGAAGCAGTACTGTGGGTTCCCAGAGCAGAACATGCGGCACTATGAAGTTTTGGGTCATCAGTTTTCTTCCAATCTGGTGAGGGTGCAATTCCTAATGTCCTACATACAGGAGATGCCCTAGCATGGCTCAAACCCCTATGGGAGAAAGAGGATCCTGTGACCACGAACCTGCAGGCCTTCCTGGTGCCCTTCTGAGAGGTCTTTAATGAGCCGAGTCTTGTATCTTCTGTGACATCTTTCCTTCCCTGCATCCAGGAGCAGAGATGAGACATATGTGAGGAGTCTATCACTTCTGGTCCTGTCCTTCTAAAGATCACCCGTTCCCCAGCCTGTTGAGGCAGCTACTCGTACAGAATCCATGAAGGTCAACTGTGTTTGGCTGGCTAAGCAAAAGCCGGAACTCAGTCGGGAGAACAGATTGCGGTATTGATGCAGTGGTGTGGAATATCCCGACGGTCTTTGTCCTAAGAAGTCTAAAAAAACTCCACTCCAAAGCATTGGGCCAGTATGAGAGGCTGTCCTTGGTGGGAGTTTTCCCTTTCCACCAACGACATGGCTGAATTCATCAGTAAAGTGGAGGCTTCGGTTTGGTCTCAAGTTGTTGCTGCAGGCCGTGAAAAGTCAGTCTCAGATTCCTGTACGACAGCTGCGTATCTGATGAGGGTGTTGTTAGGTGAAGGACGAGCTCTACTAAAAAACAGTCAAGTAATTTCTGAACAATGGGAGCTCCAGTTAGAGCAGTGCATACGGAGAAGATCGTCTTGCACGTGCTGTCTGGTTCATTCCATCCACTTTAATTCGGTCATCTGGAGCTGAGAATGCGAGTGCCCATTCTAGTATGGAGATACAGAGAAGTGCTTCATTGGAGACAGTCGAGTCACAAGAGGTGTCTGGTCTCTATATGTCCAGTTTAATCACCAGTGTAGCCATCTTCTCCACCAAGTCTGCTAGTTGCTGACTCGCTGTGTGGTAGCGTCTCCGAAGGAAGGGAATCGGAGGCAATGTCCCCACACAGTTCCAACAATTGTTCCAATTATCTGCCCGCAGGAACCTCCCCTCCTCGTGGACGTGTCATCTTGGAGACCAAACTGAAGATGGACCTGGAGAAGGCATCATCAGTTTCTAGGTGGTCGTATGAAGAGAACATCAAGGCAGTGGCATGTTCTAAGTCTTGGCGATCCACCAACCAGGTGGAGGAACTCCAGTTGGTCCTCGAATTCTCCAGGGTGGTAGCTGATCTCACCGGACCTAGAGAGACTTCCCAATGCCAAGTTCCTGTTATTACGCCCGCTTTGTCCTACACTGATGTTGGCTTGATGGAGAGAAGCATCCTAGTCCTGAATATGGTGAGAGATGTAACCTTCTGTTCTAGTGGAAAAGAGAAGTACGGTAATGGTCCTGAAGAGAAGTCATGGGAGTCTGTGAGATGTCGGCCTCCTACTCCTCTGCAGGGATTCCTCGCTGGCTTGAAGAAAAGGGAGCATAAGGGAGGGGGTGCTGTAACTCTCCTGTCAGCATCCCCGCATGGCTCCCCTTCCTTTTCCATGCAGGGATGCAGACATACTCACAGCCCCGGCCACTCGGCGTGTCCCTCAATGTTTTCCTTGCTTCCTGGTTCTCTGTGTTCTCGGCTGCCCACTCCTCTGTTCTTAAAAGGCCAAAACACACACCTGCAAGATGGCTCCCAGCCAATAGTTGGGAGGCATCTTGTATAAAGGGCACCCTCCCTAATAGTGAAGGGTCGAAGCAGCATTATAGTGAGGGGTCGAAGCAGCATTATGTCATTAGTGAGCGAGGTGTTCTCCTAGTGAGTTGTTATGTCCCCTTGTCCTGGCCAATCCTGCTTCTGCTCCTGTAGTCCCTTTCCTTTTGTTTCTGGTGCCCGGACACTGAAGCCGCTCCGGCGGTCCCTGAGGTCTGAAGCCGCACCGCCAGCACCTGAAGCTGCTCCGGCAGTACCTGAAGCAGTATCCGAGACCTGTGTGTCTGAACGTGTGCCTATTATTATTATTATTTATTGTTATAGCGCCATTTATTCCATGGCGCTTTACAAGTGCCTATCCGAGTATTCCGTTATTCTGAGCTGTCCTGTAAGTCTTCAAATCTGCCCTGTCTGAGACTCTATGTCAGTAACTGTTCTACCGGAGGATGCTGAACCTAGTAGTCTGAACGGAGCCCAACAAAAACGACGGATGTCGCATAGTGAAGTTACATAAAGTCTGGTGGCTCCGACTGTGAATGAAGGAACAAAACATAATCCTCAGGTCCAAATAGAGATGAGCAGGACGCACAGATGACATTGCACCCGCCCTGGGTGATCAAAAGATGCGCGTAGGGGGATGCCGGAAGGTTAGAGATTCTCGGCCTCGTCCCGCCCAGCCGCCACGGAGCACTGGATTATCGAACTGAATTTAGGCTTTATTTCTCAGATGTATCACAATGGCTGATTTTGTGCAGACTGAAGGAAAATGGTAATAGGAGATGTGAGAATTAGCACAAGCCATGAATACTGGAAAAATCAATGTGGTTTCAGCAACCAACAAAATGGCGGACAATTGCCTATACGCGACAGATAGTAACACTTTCGGTTAGTGGAGGGTGATAGAGTTTCCAGCGCGAGATAGAGCGGCATCACTGGACTCATGGCACAATGCGGACGACAGGGTGCGCCTACCTCCGCGCATGCGTACTGGAGAAGTGGAAGCCGATCTGATGCAACCGGCTGACAGTGTGTGAGAGACATGGAGGAGATCACCGGAGACACCGAGCAGCTGCGGATAGGTGAGCGGGGAACGGGGCCACACAGATATGGCAGGCCGGGGCCATTGTGACTGGTAGCAATGTGTGGAGAGGCAGCCCTGGCGTTATACTGCGGAGAGGCGTAACCCCTTCCGTGCTTGTGCCTCATGTGACCGGTCATTGTAAGTACTGTAAGAGCTCTGCTTGCTGTCAGGTAATGATAACACTCTGGATCCTGATACATTGGAGCAAAACCTCAGCTGTGAGAAGTGTCTACTGCTTCATGGATGGAAACACGATTGTTTCTGGTCACTGACAGCAAGCAGAGGCCTGGAAACAATGAGGGGTTAACCCCCTCCCCCCTGGGGCGCTGCTCCTCCTTTGTCTGTAGGACCATGTGCTGGTTCATCTGCATCACCCTCCCCTCGGGGGGCGCTGCACCGACGCTAATTGGGGGTTCTTTATCATTACCGCCATTACCTGTTCTGTTACCTCCCTCCCCCGCGGCCTCTGGTCCTGGATTACCTGCAGGCAGCATGTGACCGCTGCAGCCAGTCACTGACCACATGCCTCAGCTCTGAGCCTTGACGCCAGGCGACACTGACTGGCTGCAGCGGTTACATCCTGTATTATACTCCAGAGCTGCACTCACTATTCTGCTGGTGCAGTCACTGTGTACATACATTATATTACTGATCCTGTACTGATCCTGAGTTACATCCTGTATTATGCTTCAGAGCTGCACTCACTATTCTGCTGGTGCAGTCACTGTGTACATACATTACATTACTGATCCTGAGTTACATCCTGTATTATACTCCAGAGCTGCACTCACTATTCTGCTGGTGCAGTCACTGTGAACATACATTACATTACTGATCCTGAGTTACATCCTGTATTATACTCCAGAGCTGCACTCACTATTCTGCTGGTGCAGTCACTGTGTACATACATTACATTACTGATCCTGTACTGATCCTGAGTTACATCATGTATTATACTCCAGAGCTGAACTCACTATTCTGCTGGTGCAATCACTGTGTACATACATTACATTACTGATCCTGAGTTACATCCTGTATTATACCCCAGAGCTGCACTCACTATTCTGCTGGTGCAGTCACTGTGTACATACATTACATTACTGATCCTGAGTTACATCCTGTATTATACCCCAGAGCTGCACTCACTATTCTGCTGGTGTAATCACTGTATACTTTCCCATCTATTGGGGTTTTTTTTTTTTTTTTTACAGCAGAGATGTACATTTCTGATAAAGAAGGGGATGATTCCACTGGAAATGGAACCAAGGAAAAACCTTTTAAGACTGCCCTAAAGGTAGTATGAGGATTTTAAAGGTTATGAATATTATTGTCGCCACTTCATTTTCTTATTATTCTGGTGCATATAGAATGAAAAAAACAAGAAAACTGCTTATAGTGGGTGAAATGAGTATTGAACATGTCACCAGTTTTCTAAGTAAATCTATTTCTAAAGGTGCTATTGACATTAAATTTCACCAGATGTCGGTAACAAGCCATCCAATCCATACAGGCAAAGAAACCAAACCGTAGATATCCATTAATAAACCTGCTTGTAATAATGAGAAATGACACAAGGAAAAACTATTGAACACATGAATAAAGATAGGTGCAAAAAGCCCTGGAAATTCCTGACATAAGCTGAACTCTATCAGTAATTAGAAAACAATCTTGCCACTTAGTGAAAAATATCAGCTGGTTCAACTGATGGCCTATAAAGGTGTCTCGTTACCAAGGTGTCACATTAGAAATATCTCATGATGGGTAAAACCAGTGAATTGTCTCAAGACCTTTGCAACCTTATTGTTGCAAAACATACTGATAGCATTGGTTACAGAATTGGTAGATTACTGAAAGTTCCAGTAAGCACATTGGAGGCCATAATCTGGAAGTGAAAAGAACATCATTTCACCATAAGCCGACTACGACTGGTGCTGCCCCCTCCAGATTTCAAACAGAGGAGTGAAAAAAATAATCAGAAGAGTTGTTCAAGAGCCAATGACCCAGTGTTGAGAACTACAGAAAGATCTGGAATCAGTAGCTATAATTGCTTGAAAGAAAATAAGTAATCCACTCAATCTCCATGGCCTCTATGCACGCTTAGCACACATCCTCCATGGCCTGTATGCACGCTCGCTCGGCACACATCCTCCATGGCCTGTATGCACGCTCGCTCGGCACGCATCCTCCATGGCCTGTATGCACGCTCGGCACGCATCCTCCATGGCCTGTATGCACGCTCGGCACGCATCCTCCATGGCCTGTATGCACGCTCGGCACGCATCCTCCATGGCCTGTATGCAAGCTCGGCACAACGCGCATCCTCCATGGCCTGTATGCACGCTCGGCACAACGCGCATCCTCCATGGCCTGTATGCACGCTCGGCACAACGCGCATCCTCCATGGCCTGTATGCACGCTCGGCACAACGCGCATCCTCCATGGCCTGTATGCACGCTCGGCACAACGCGCATCCTCCATGGCCTGTATGCACGCTCGGCACAACGCGCATCCTCCATGGCCTGTATGCACGCTCGGCACAACGCGCATCCTCCATGGCCTGTATGCACGCTCGGCACAACGCGCATCCTCCATGGCCTGTATGCACGCTCGGCACGCAAGACTCCATTGCTGAACAAAAAGCAGGTTCAAGTGCGTTGAAGTTTGCACAACAACATTTAGACAAGCCTGTGAAATACTTGGAAAACATAGTCTGGTCAGATGAGACCAAAATTGAACTCTTTGGATGCCATAATACACACCATGTTTGGAGGCCAAAAGGCACAGCATATCACTCCAAAACAGTGAAGTTTGGAGGTGGGCGCATCATGGTGTGGGGCTGTTTTTCAGCACTGACAAACGTCTTATAATTGAAGGAAGTATAAATATACTGAGACATTCTTGATAAAAATCTGCTGTCATCTACCAGGATGATGAAGATGAAACAAGGGTGGAAATTTCAGAAACATAATGATCCCAAACACACAGCCAAGGAAACTTTCAGTTTCAGAGAAAGAAAATAAAGCTGCCAGAATGGTTGAGCCAATCACTGACCTGAATCCAATAGAAAATCTATGGAAGGAACTAAAGCTCGGGGTTCATAGAAGGAGCCCATGGAAGCCTCAGGATGTGGAAGAATGGGCCAAAATCACACCTGAGCAATGTCTGCGACTAGTTTCTCTGTACAGGAGGCATCTTGAAGCTGTCATCACCAAGAAGGGCTTGTGTATGAACTATTAAATTTCAGTAAGCGTGCTCAATACTTTTTCCCTGTGATATTTCACATTATTGCACATAACTTAGTTATGAACAGCTGTGGTTTGATTTCTTTTCCTGTGTGGATTGGACGGGTTGTTGCTGACATCTGGTGAGAATTTCATGTCAATAGCACCTTTTAGAAATAGATTTCCTTAGAAATTTGGTGACTTGTTCAATACTTACGTCTCCATACAAACAAGTGCTCTGTAGTCTGCTTCTGTAGGCACGTCTGCCTTCTTCTGACCTGCTTTTTTGTTTCAGGCTATGCTGACCGTAGGGAAAGAGCCATTTCCAGTCTTCTATGTGGACTCGCAGAAGGAAAACGAGGTGGGACATTAGCTGGTTTATATTAATTAATTTCCACGCATCGAGCATATAATATGGAGATAAGGAGCGGAGCAAAGTAAAGATGGGCCGGCGAGCTCTTGATCCTGATCATCGACCGTGTAACTGTGCTGCCGAGCAAACCAAATCAGTGTTTGTTGGGTAATAATCGTTGTCGGCAGCACATTGTCCTGTGTAAATGGGGTGTGCTGCCGACTATAGGCCAGGATTGCTTAGTTAAATTACGATCCTAAATCTGCTCCCTTTATCCTCCTACAGAGATGGGACGTGATCTCCAAGACCCAACTGAAGAACGTGAAGAAGCTCTGGAACCGGGAACAATTGAAGAATGAGGCCAAGGAAAAGAAAGAGGTCAGGAGCGTCCGGGGCTGGTGTATACACAGCCACCTCCAAGACTGATTATAAGCCCTCTCCTTTCTGCACCAGTCTGTTATTGTTCGCTGGGAATCAGTGGAGATCTATGAATATATATAATGAGATCGTTGAGAATACTCAAAAATAGGAGGGTGATCCTCAAGAGATTCAGAGCCCCCTGCCTTTATGAGCAGAGAGCGTGGTCCATCCATAAATTACAAGCAGATATGTTTTTGTTTTTTTTTCTGCCTTGTAATACCTAATTTCACCTATAGTTGCCGCTGCAGGAACTTGGATCCACAGCTGATCACCGGACCGCCAGCGATCAACTGATTATTGTAGGAAGGTTGCAAAAACTGGCCAGACTGTAAAAGTGGAGTTTTCCACCATTTTCAATTAGTTAAGGCATTATGGTAATTTTTTTTTGGTGCTGGTGCATTGAAA
Source organism: Ranitomeya variabilis (assembly GCF_051348905.1). Classification (NCBI taxonomy): domain Eukaryota; kingdom Metazoa; phylum Chordata; class Amphibia; order Anura; family Dendrobatidae; genus Ranitomeya; species Ranitomeya variabilis. The sequence goes on along the minus strand of NC_135232.1, from coordinate 42,318,270 downwards.
AAAAACAAGATAGTTGATGGTTTTTACTTTTTGGAATGATTAGGGGTCTGGTAATTTTTATGGAACCCTGTTAAACAATCATACTTTCTTGTCTTGTGAATGTGCAGAATACTGGCTCCTGTATATGGCAGCCTGTATCCCGCCGACAGATATGGACTCTGCCGTGAAACATCTCTCTTGTATGATACAAAAATAAATAAATAACATATACTACGAGCAGCTACTGCTTTCCCTGATTGTGCACATGCACCTTCTCTGTTTGGTAATTTTTTATTTATTTATTTTTTAAAATTTTTTTTTTTTTTAATCACATTTTTTGTTTAATTGCATTGTATTTATTAAAATCTTCAGTTTTTGTTTTTTTTCCTTTTCCAGGCTGAGGACAACCTAAGACGTGAAAAGAATTTGGAAGAAGCCAAAAAAATTGTCATCGAAGTTGACCCCAATCTCCCGGAACCGGTCACGGTAAGAGTCCCAGACCTTGGGGCAGAGGAAAAGTCCCATCTTTCTTATTTAGCTGACGCTATGTAAGAAAAATGCCTCTGTAGCTGCTGAAAAAAAAAAAAAAAAATACATTTTTTAAATCAACAGATTGCGCTACACGTTCAGATAAGCGGCGTGTGTAACGCTGCTCGTCTGTGTAATCGTCAGGTGCTTTATATCAGGACGTGTGATGATTATATACAGACCTGTCACTGCAAATATTGCTATAATACGTATTATCCAGAGTTTTGGTTAATTTTATTTATTTATTTTTGCTGGTTTTAATAGGCAAAAATCCGGGAGTTAGAAGCTTACCGCGGACAAAGAGTCAAAGTGTTTGGCTGGGTCCATAGACTGCGCAGGCAAGGTAGTAATAATATTAGAATCGCCCGGATTTCCATGTATGGAGAATTGTCCACAACTGAAGGCATTGCCCATCGTTTACAAAATACATTTTTCTAAAACTTTATTGGGATATTGGACTTGATAGAGGCACAATATTTGAGATCCTCATTTGTTACCCAGCGTAACAAGCGTCTCTATTAGTGATGATTGAATGTGCTGAGTTACGGTGTTATCTGAGCATGCTCAGTGCTAATTGAGTGTCATCAACGTGCTCGAAAAATATGTTTGAGTCCCTGCGGCTTTTAAGCAATCCCTGCATGTGTTGCGCATGTCGTACAGCTGTGAGAAATGCTGCTACGTGGACTTGAACGTATTTTTCGAGCACACCGAAGACGCTTGGTTAGCACACCAGCATGCTAGGATAACACCTTATCTGTCTGTGCACATTCGCTCATCACTAGTCTTTATCTATTCACTCTTTATACAGTCCAGTCATTTCATGTAATTCTTCATTTCTCCTATGGTGGCGCTGCAGGAGAGCTGAATCTGCCGCTTGTATATTCATACATTATTTGTACTGATTGTGTGCGTTTCCATTTCAGGAAAGACTTTAATGTTTATAGTCCTAAGAGATGGGACCGGATACCTTCAGTGTGTCCTCAGCGAGAAACTGGTGAGTGTCCTGACTAATAATGGAAGAGATGACAAAGTGGGACCCCTCCGAACTGTTACTGGGACCCCTGATCTAAGTAGAAGCTCACATAAAATGTACGTTCATATGAGATGAGCAAATAGATTCACATGACCCTGGTTTGGCAGCTGGTGAGTAGTCCGGGATCCCTGGGGACCATCTACTACATTCTGTAATCCCCGACGCTGTATGAGTTGTAGACCTGGCATAACATCATTGTTGTGTCATGATGCATCACACTGGGCCTAATAATCACAATATTCTCCAGCAGGTAGGTGGGGGGGATCGCAGGGCTCCCTGCCGGCTACCATGACGTGGCCACCTCACCAGGGTCCTCACAAACAGATTTATCTCTACTACACAAAATAAAGGAAAATAAAAAGTATATAACATATTTAATCAGCCAGCACCCACCTCTAACACCAGTCGGAGATAGCACCGGTTATTATTATTATTTTTTTTAACCACCTAAGTCGCGTACAGCAGTAGCTAAGTGGTGCCGTCACTATGTACTGCAGTACGGAATTAGACATAGAAATAAAGTAAAAAATGAACAAATACCATAAAAGTTTGAATTGTCTCCCAGCACGTCATATGTCTCCATCACCTTCCATAGTGAATGACAGTGTTGTATATTCCTTTCTATTTTTGCAGTGCCAGTGTTACAATGGGCTGGTCCTCTCTACAGAAAGCACTGTGGCCGTATACGGGACCTTGGACCTTGTGCCAGAAGGAAAACAGGTAGTGATTTCCAACCTTATGGTGCTTTCCCCGACCCCTGGCATAGGACGTGACAGGTGACACTAGCTGTGAACTGTGCATATACTGTGACACATGGACAGCATTATATGGGGGGGCTACAAGATCTGCGGGTTGCATTTTCTTGGAAGCTCTGGTAGGACGCTGTGGCCACCGCTGTGTGAGATGGTTCTACATTTGGAGTCCCCCCATCTGCTTTGCTGATCTGACGTCTGTCCTTCCAGGCCCCGGGTGGACATGAGTTGTCCTGCGACTATTGGGAACTTATCGGATTGGCTCCCGCTGGCGGCGCCGATAACTTGATTAATGAAGAATCGGATGTGGACGTCCAGCTCAACAACCGTCACATGATGATCCGAGGAGAGAACATGTCCAAGATCTTCAAGATTCGTTCCACCATCGTCAACTGCTTCCGCAACCATTTTTTTGACAGAGGCTACTATGAGGTGAGCGGCTGACAACTTCTCACCCACCCTCCCTTTAACTTACACTTTTTTTTCCTCTTGACTGAGCATGCTTATGCTTTGCGGACCACCCATAGGCGATAAACATTCGGTCGTTCCCCGCTCTCCTCTGCAGCGACGTTCTGAAACATCAGTGCATAGTAGCGCAGCTACACGTGGTCGTACGGTAGCAAGGAGCTGGCTGTCAGACACAGAGAAGGCAGAGATGGTTTATTACTGTCTCTGCGTTCTCGAATGCTGTATATACAGCAGTGAACAAGCTCTGTGTATACAGTATAGGGTGATCTGACGGCGCTTCCTCCTCCTGGTACAGCGGTCATGTAATCTCTGGGTGTAGGGAGGTAATAGGAGCTGGTTCTGAGACCCAGTCAGCTGTGCTATGCAAACAGAACAATGGATTTCCACTGTAACTTAGGTGAGTATACCAGACCCAGTTACAGGGAAAATATAAAATAAAAAAAGATGTGTTGAAATACCCTCCAAAGGACCTTTATGACCTTATGTGGGAACACAGCATGTGAGATAAATGGAAATATAAATTAAAATAAAAACAGTTGTTAAAAAAAAAAGTGTCCAATGTGTCAAAATAATTGTTATAGAGCGGGTAACACATTTTAAAATGCATTTCAGTGGTCCTATGTAGCCATAAAAAAAAAAAAAAAAAAGTGAAAAATACAAGTCCCATATTTTTCAGACTATAAGACGCACTTAGCTTTTAGAGGAGGAAAAAAGAAACAAAAAGGAAGCAAAAAAAATGTAGTCATGATGCACTGTTCTAGTGGGGAGAGATCTGTTACTGACACCATATCTCCTATCTGATATGGCCCGGTCCTGAACTGGTTAAAAAATAAACATATTTAGTTTTGCCAAATCAAAATTAATATAATTAACAGATAAGATAAACTCTTTAAGGGAAAGTAAAAAATGGAAACTATCGAATTAATGTTTTTCGGTCATCGCACCTCCACCACTTAAAAATTGATAAAAAAAAAAAAAACATCAAAAAGTCGTATGTGACCTAAAATGGTAACATTGTCACTGTCAGCTCAGCAGGTAAAACATGAAAAAACAGCGTGATGGGAAAAAATCTAACAGTTGTAGCTCTTAGAAAATGGCGACACAAACTGAATTTTCGTATTTATTTTTTTTATTTATTTTTTGTTTTGTTTTTAAACCACGAAGTAAAAAATATAACACAAAATGATGTAAGTTTTGTATCGCCGTAATCGCACCGACCTGGAGAATCCTATTACCAGGTAATTTTTAGTGCATAATAAAACCCCCCAAATAACAATGGTGGCATTGCATTTATTTATTTATTTATTTATTCTTTTAACCCCTCTGTGACCTTAGACGTACTATCCCGTCGAGGTGACCTGGGCCTATCTGACCCTCGACGGGATAGTACGTCATAGCCGATCGGCCGCGCTCACGGGGGGAGCGCGGCCGGGTGTCAGCTGCATATCGCAGCTGACATCCGGCACTATGTGCCAGGAGCGGTCACGGACCGCCCCCGGCACATTAACCCCCGGCACACCGCGATCAAACATGATCGCGGTGTACCGGCGGTATAGGGAAGCATCGCGCAGGGAGGGGGCTCCCTGCGGGCTTCCCTGAGACCCCCGGAGCAACGCGATGTGATCGCGTTGCTCTGAGGGTCTCCTACCTCCCTCCTCGCCGCAGGTCCCGGATCCAAGATGGCCGCGGCATCCGGGTCCTGCAGGGAGGGAGGTGGCTTACCGAGTGCCTGCTCAGAGCAGACACTTGGTAAGCCTGCAGCCCTGCACAGCAGATCGCAGATCTGGCAGAGTGCTGTGCACACTGCCAGATCAATGATCTGTGATGTCCCCCCCTGGGACAAAGTAAAAAAGTTAAAAAAAAATTCCCCACATGTGTGTAAAAAAAAAATAAAAAAAATATCCTAAATAAAGAAAAAAAAAAAAAAAATTATTCCCATAAATACATTTCTTTAGCTAAATAAAATAAAAAAAAACAATAAAAGTACACATATTTAGTATCGCCGCGTCCGTAACGACCCAACCTATAAAAGTGCCCCACTAGTTAACCCCTTCAGTAAACACCGTAAGAAAAAAAAAAAAAAAAAACGAGGCAAAAAACAACGCTTTATTACCATACCGCCGAACAAAAAGTGGAATAACACGCGATCAAAAAGACTGATATAAATATCCATGGTACCGCTGAAAACGTCATCTTGTCCCGCAAAAAAAGAGCCGCCATACAGCATCATCAGCAAAAAAATAAAAAAGTTATAGTCCTGAGAATAAAGCGATACCAAAATAATTATTTTTTTCTATAAAATAGTTTTTATCGTATAAAAGCGCCAAAACATAAAAAAATGATATAAATGAGATATCGCTGTAATCGTACTGACCCGACGAATAAAACTGCTTTATCAATTTTACCAAACGCGGAACGGTATAAACGCCTCCCCCAAAAGAAATTCATGAATAGCTGGTTTTTGATCACTCTGCCTCACAAAAATCGGAATAAAAAGCGATCAAAAAATGTCACGTGTCCGAAAATGTTACCAATAAAAACGTCAACGTGTCCCGCAAAAAACAAGATCTCACATAACTCTGTGGACTCAAATATGGAAAAATTACAGCTCTCAAAATGTGGTAACGCAAAAAATATTTTTTGCAATGAAAAGCGTCTTTCAGTGTGTGACAGCTGCCAATCATAATAATCTGCTAAATAACCCACTATAAAAGTAAATCAAACCCCCCTTCATCACCCCCTTAGTTAGGGAAAAATAAAAAAATTAAAAAATGTATTTATTTCCATTTTCCCATTAGGGTTAGGGTTAGGGCTAGAGTTAGGACTAGAGTTAGGGCTAGGGTTAGGGTTAGGGCTAGGGTTAGGGCTAGGGTTAGGGTTAGGGCTAGGGTTGGGGCTAGGGTTAGGGCTAGAGTTAGGACTAGAGTTAGGGCTAGGGTTAGGGCAAGGGTTAGGACTAGGGTTAGGGCTAGGGTTGGGGCTAGGGTTAGGGCTAGGGTTAGGGCTAGGGTTAGGGTTAGGGTTGGAGCTACAGTTAGGGTTGGGGCTAAAGATAGGGTTAGGGTTTGGATTACATTTACGGTTGGGAATAGGGTTGGGTGTGTCTGGGTTAGAGGAGTGGTTAGGGTTACCGTTGGGATTAGGGTTAGGGATGTGTTTGGATTAGGGTTTCAGTTATAATTGGGGGGTTTCCACTGTTTAGGCACATCAGGGGCTCTCCAAACGGGACATGGCATCCGATCTGAATTCCAGCCAATTCTGCGTTGAAAAAGGAAAACAGTGCTCCTTCCCTTCAGAGCTCTCCCGTGTGCCCAAACAGGGGTTTACCCCAACATATGGGGTATCAGCGTACTCAGGACAAATTGGACAACAAAGTTTGGGGTCCAATTTATCCTGATACCCTTGTGAAAATACAAAACTGGGGGCTAAAAATCATTTTTGTGGAAAAAAAAAAGGAATTTTTATTTTCACGGCTCTGCGTTATAAACTGTAGTGAAACACTTGGGGGTTCAAAGCTATCAAAACACATCTAGATAAGTTCCTTAGGGGGTCTACTTTCCAAAATGGTGTCACTTGTGGGGGTTTTTAATGTTTAGGCACATCAGGGGCTCTCCAAACGCAACATGGCATCCCATCTTAATTCCAGTCAATTTTGCATTGAAAAGTAAAATAGCGCTCCTTCCCTTCCGAGCTCTGCTATGCGCCCAAACAGTGGTTTACCCCCACATATGGGGTATCGTCGTACTCAGGACAAATTGCTCAACAACTTTTGTGGTCTAATTTCTTCTCTTACCCTTGGGGAAATAAAACAATGGGGGCGAAAAGATCATTTTTGTGAAAAAATATGATTTTTATTTTTACGGCTCTGCATTATAAACTTCTGTGAAGCACTTGTTGGGTCAAAGTGCTCAACACACATCTAGATAAGTTCCTTAAGGGGTCTACTTTCCAAAATGGTGTCACTTGTGGGGGGTTTCAATGTTTAGGCACATCAGGGGCTCTCCAAACGCAACATGGCGTCCCATCTCAATTCCAGTCAATTTTGCATTGAAAAGTCAAATGGCGCTCCTTCCCTTCCGAGCTCTGCCCTGCGCCCAAACAATGGTTTACACCCACATATGGGGTATCAGCGTACTCAGGACAAATTGCACAACAATTTTTGGGGTCCAATTTCTTTTCTTACCCTTGGGAAAATAAAAAATTGGGGGCGAAAAGATCATTTTTGTGAAAAAATATGATTTTTTATTTTTACGGCTCTGCATTATAAACTTCTGTGAAGCACTTGTTGGGTCAAAGTGCTCACCACACATCTAGATAAGTTCCTTAGGGGGTCTACTTTCCAAAATGGTGTCACTTGTGGGGGTTTTTAATGTTTAGGCACATCAGGGGCTCTCCAAACGCAACATGGCATCCCATCTTAATTCCAGTCAATTTTGCATTGAAAAGTAAAATAGCGCTCCTTCCCTTCCGAGCTCTGCTATGCGCCCAAACAGTGGTTTATCCCCACATATGGGGTATCGTCGTACTCAGGACAAATTGCACAACAACTTTTGTGGTCTAATTTCTTCTCTTACCCTTGGGGAAATAAAAAAATGGGGGCGAAAAGATCATTTTTGTGAAAAAATATGATTTTTATTTTTACGGCTCTGCATTATAAACTTCTGTGAAGCACTTGTTGGGTCAAAGTGCTCAACACACATCTAGATAAGATCCTTAGGGGGTCTACTTTCCAAAATGGTGTCACTTGTGGGGGGTTTCAATGTTTACGCACATCAGGGGCTCTCCAAATGCAACATGGCGTCCCATCTCAATTCCAGTCAATTTTGCATTGAAAAGTCAAATGGCGCTCCTTTCCATCCGAGCTCTGCCCTGCGCCAAAACAATGGTTTACACCCACATATGGGGTATCAGCGTACTCAGGACGAATTGTACAACAAATTTTGGGGTCTATTACTCTGTCGCCTCATTGGGGGACACAGGACCATGGGTGTTATGCTGCTGTCCACTAGGAGGCGACACTATGCATAATCTGAAAAAGATTAACTATGGCTCCTCCTGTGCAGTATACACCCCTGGACGGCAACAGCCTTCTCCAGTTTTTGCTTAGTGTCGCAAAGGAGGCACACCTAAAGATTTTTACTCCGTTTTCCGACGGGATTACAGATGAAGAAAAGAGGGTCTCCTGTGAGACTCCCGGCATGGCTCCTTCCTCGGCCCCCTATTATGGGGTGCCCAGTTGAAGTTGAGATGGCTATTCCCCATGCTGCTCCTTCCCCAGCCCCTCGGGTGCTGGTTCGAAGTCGAGACCCCCCCTCCTTCCCCAATTCCTTTTGGTTTCTGGGTTGAGGTTGAGGCGAGGATAAAGGCCCCTGAAGGTGTGACAAAGCACCCTCCCTATCCCCCTCTGGGGGTATTAGGTTGAGACACCTCAGGTAGGGCCTGTACAGGCAGCATTCTACAGCTCCCAGCAATGGGCCAGCACACTGCGCCTGCATCCAGGGACCCCAGCCCAGCTGCGGGCTCCTGTTGGGGCCGGGGGGAGTGCAGGCAGGCATGGCACATACAGACACAGGGCTCCTTGCTTCCCTGTCTCTGCGGCAGCACCACCTCTATACTGCCTCAGGGGGACCCCTCACAGGGCCCCCCTCTCGCTTACAGCCCCACCGCTATCCTGCCTTTAAATCCGGAGGGGTCCGGTTCAGATCCGACCCCCTCCCGGATTTTCGCGCCGGCCTGGAGCCCTTCTGGGCCTCAGGCATCTAATTTAGGCCCCGGCTTCGGCCTAGCTGAAGCAGCAGCCTCCGGCCCGCCCCCCGGATGACAAATATGACACTCTACCGTGTCATACAAGGGGCGGATCGAGACAGAAAGGGCGTGTTTTTACACAGCCTTGCCGCCTTTTTCCAGCTCTCCGCCCCCTTCTCCTCCTCTCTTCTCTGTCTCTGCAGCCATTTTCGGCTGCAGATTAACCCTGCATCTCCCGGTCTGCAGGACCAGGACCAGGCAGCCAGTCTCCGGGGGGCACAGGACTGTGGATCTTCGGCGCTGGACCTCGGGGCACACTGGTGGGGTAAGATCACAGCTGGGTTCTTTTTACTCAGCTGTGAATCCATATTACCTATAAGGCTCCCCTGTTGGTTCTCTACCCCTGTAAGGTCCATCTGCTGGCAGCACCTCTGCACTTTGTGCACTATGCAGGGCTCACGGTCCAAGAGAACCAGGCAGAACTGCTATTATGCATTCTGCACAGCCTGCGGGACCGCTCTCCCCAGTAGTAGCACGTACCCGCATTGTCAGAACTGTATACAAACTAATTTGTCACAGCCTCAAGAAGCCCCTGCCAATGCCTCGGTGTCTAATGCCACGCCGGAATGGGCTACTCAGATGTCGCAATCTATGACGCAGTCTATAGATAACCTAACTTCCACATTGCTTCAGGCTCTGCAGGGTCATGCCCCGGCTATGACCGTTACCCAGCAAAGGGAGAACTTGCCTCAGGGACAAGATGACCCTGGCACATCCACGTCTAGCCGCAAGCGGATCCGTAGATCAAGTCCATCTGCGTCATCCCATAGCACACGGTCATCCCCTTCTAGAGAGAGACACCGTAGCTCCAGGTCATCTAGACCGTCCCATTCCAGGGACAGACAATGCAGATCTCCGCAATCCCCAAATAGAGAGGGCCTCCTCCCCAGCCCACCCAGCAGGGGACGCCTCAGTGATACACAGGATTCGGAAGGCATCTGCGACTCTGATTCGGACAGAAACGGAGGGGTCCCTGATCCCAATCCCTCCTAGCAATATAGCGCTAGTTGAGGACATAATATCGTCCATCCATCGGGTGCTGGACATTTCTGATCCGCCACCAGAGGCCCCAGAACATAAGATTTCCTTTGAAGGACCTCTGAAGCCGCCTAAGGTTTTCTCTAACCACCCAGAGTTTAAGGCGATCCTTAAAAAACAGTTCTCACAGCCTGAGAAAAAATTCGCTAATCGCAAATATCTGGAGGCGAGGTACCCCTTCCCACAGAAGGACACCAAGGAATGGACAGATCCACCTGAAGTGGATCCCCCAGTCTCCAGGCTAGCAGCACAGACCCTCCTTTCACTGCCAGATAGCTCAACCCTCAAGGATGCAGCAGACCGGCAGGTAGAACGCATGGCTCGTTCAATTTTCGAGGCAGCAGGGGGGGCATCCCTGGCTCCTGTGTTCGCCTCAGTTTGGGCTGCCAAGGCCATCCTGGCCTGGGCAAAGAATTTACAAGCCTTCCAAGCATCCGCTTCTGAACTGTCGGACCAAGCGGTTCAAATTGCAGTTGTAGCAGATTACATGCTCCAGGCAGCTCTGGATTCAGCAAGGGGAGTCGCGGGGATAGCATCAAACGCCATCACGATTCGGCGTATCCTCTGGCTGCGGGAATGGAAAGCGGACGCAGCCTCAAAGGAGTCCCTCACGCACCTCCCCTACCTCAGTGGGAGACTTTTCGGTGAACAGTTGGATACCATGATATCCAACGCCACAGGGGGTAAGAGTACTTCTCTTCCCCAACTGAAACCTAAACGCACTTACAAGAAGCGTAACCAAACTCGATTCCGATCCTTTCGGAATTCCTCCGGCTGGTCCGTCTCACGTCCAGTACAAAATCGTAACCGTTCCCCACGCAGGGACAACTCACGATCGACGCAAAGGTCGGACAAGACCTGGCAGTCAAAAGCAGGCCAGTCTAAGCCCAGAGGAGGAAAATCTCAGACTTTCTCCTCCTCATGACTCACGGACTCCGGAAGACACCACACCAGTAGGCGGCCGACTTTTGCTCTTTCATCAAGTCTGGCTGCCTATTACAGAAGACAGGTGGGTCACGGAACTAGTGTCTTCCGGATACAAAATAGACTTCACCTCCAACCCACCGGACCGGTTCTTCCTCTCTGTCCCCCCAAAACCGCCAGCCAAGGCTCGAGCCTACCACCAAGCGGTATCCTCGCTTTGTCAATCAGGAGTCATAGTACCGGTACCCACGACCGACCGCTTCCGAGGGTTCTACTCCAATCTGTTCGTAGTTCCCAAGAAAGGAGGCAGCGTACGGCCCATACTAGACCTAAAACAGCTCAACAAATATGTACGGGTCCGTCACTTCCGCATGGAGTCCCTTCGGTCCAACATTGCGTCCATGGAGAAGGGAGAATATCTCGCCTCCATAGACCTACAAGACGCATACCTGCATATACCCATTGCACCTGCCCATCAGAGGTTTCTCAGGTTCGCAATAGGCCAGGACCACTATCAATTCGTGGCTCTCCCCTTTGGACTTGCCACGGCTCCCAGAGTGTTCACCAAGGTCATGGCAGCAACCCTGGACGTCCTGCATTCCAGAGGCATAGTAGTCGTTCCATACCTGGACGATCTACTCATCAAGGCTCCCACCTTCAAGGACTGCGAGCTCAACGTCTCAATCACATCCGATACTCTCAGTCGCATGGGCTGGTTAATCAACCTACAAAAGTCATCACCAACCCCGAGTCAGTCCCTGACCTTCCTGGGAATGTTATTCAACACTTCCAGGGGTCTAGTGCTCCTTCCCAAGGACAAGGCACTGGCCCTCCGACTAGCTGTTCGCACCCTCCTCCGCAAACCCCATCTATCTCTCCGGTTTGCCATGAGAGTCCTCGGCAAGATGGCAGCAGCAATAGAAGCCGTCCTATTTGCCCAGCTTCACCTCAGACCTCTCCAACTAGCCATTCTCAAGTCCTGGGACAGGAATCCCTTCTCTCTCGACAGGGAGTTCCAGCTAACGTCGTCAACCAGGAGGTCCCTGCACTGGTGGCTCAAGCCAACCTCGCTAGCAAAGGGGAAATCCTTTCTCTCAGGTCAATGGAAGGTTCTGACCACCGACGCGAGTCTGACGGGTTGGGGTGCGGTGCACCTACACCACAGGGCACAGGGCAAGTGGTCCCCAGCGGAAGTGACCATGCCCATCAACATCCTGGAAATTCGTGCCATCCTTCTGGCATTGAGGGCCTTCCATCACTTATTGGCAGCCTCTCACATCAGGAGACAGTCGGACAATGCCACGGCTGTGGCATATGTGAATCATCAAGGGGGGACCCGCAGTACCCAGGCGATGCGGGAAGTGTCACATATCCTCCGCTGGGCGGAGGACACAGGGTCGGTTCTTTCGGCGGTCCACATTCCGGGTGTGGACAACTGGGAAGCGGACTTCCTCAGCCGACAAGGAATAGACTCGGGAGAGTGGTCTCTCCATCCCGAAATTTTTCAACAGATCTGTCTCCGCTGGGGGACCCCGGATGTGGACCTAATGGCATCCCATTTCAATGCCAAGGTCTCCAACTTCATTGCCAGAACACACGATCCGCAGTCGCTCGGAGCAGACGCTCTGGTTCAGGACTGGACCCAGTTCCAGCTTCTGTACATTTTTCCACCTATCCTTCTGATATCCAGAGTGGTGAGGAAGATCAAACAAGAGGGAGTTCCAACCATCCTCATTGCACCGGACTGGCCCAGACGCACATGGTTTGCCGACATCGTACAACTCACAGCAGACGCCCCCTGGCGTCTCTCCGACCGTCACGATCTTCTATCACAAGGGCCGTTCTACCACCAGAACTCAGGGGCTCTCAATTTGACGGCGTGGCCCTTGAGACCTGAGTTTTAACCCAGGCAGGGCTCTCGACAGATGTCATTGGAACCATGATCAGAGCACGGAAACCAGCCTCTGCCAAGATTTATTACCGTACCTGGAAAGCTTTCTTTACCTAGTGCGAATCTCGTGGCCAGATTCCACTCCCTTATTCCCTACCCAAAGTTCTTGGTTTTCTCCAAGCGGGTCTGGAGACCAGGCTGTCATTGGGCTCGCTTAAGAGCCAGGTGTCAGCCCTTTCAGTGCTTTTCCAAAAGCGCATTGCTACCAAGCCGCAAGTAAGGACTTTCCTTCAGGGGGTTTCCCGATTGGTTCCCCCCTACAGACGACCACTAGAAACGTGGGATCTCAACCTGGTCCTGACAGCATTGCAGGAACCACCCTTCGATCCTCTTAAGGAGGTCCCGCTCCGCCTTCTTTCCCAGAAGGTGGTTTTCCTGGTGGCAATCACCTCGCTACGCAGGGTGTCTGAACTGACAGCACTCTCCTGCAGACGGCCTTTCCTGGCATTTCACCAGGACAAGGTAGTTCTTCGTACGGTCCCATCCTTCCTTCCGAAGGTTGTGTCCGACTTCCACCTCAATGAGGAAATTTCACTACCATCCCTTTGTCCGGTTCCGGTTCATAGAGTGGAGAAGGCTCTGCATACGCTTGACCTTGTCAGGGCTTTGCGTATATACGTGTCTAGGACTGCGTCCTTTCGGAGGTCTGATTCTCTTTTCCTCCTTCCGGAAGGTGGTCACAAGGGTATGCCAGCTTCCAAAGCTACTCTTGCCAGGTGGATCAAATCCACCATACAAGAGGCGTACCGCCTTAAGAATTCTCCTCTTCCAGCCGGTATTACGGCACACTCTACACGGGCGGTAGGGGCCTCCTGGGCCATTCGGCACCAGGCTTCGGCACAACAAGTGTGTAAGGCGGCCACTTGGACTAGCTTACACACATTTACTAAACACTACAGTGTTCATACCCAGTCCTCAGCGGACGCGAGCCTGGGTAGACGTGTCCTGCAGGCGGCGGTGCCCTAAGTGTACGGGCCTGTCTGCACAATATTCGTCCATTGCTTCCCACCCAGGGACTGCTTTAGGACGTCCCATGGTCCTGTGTCCCCCAATGAGGCGACAGAGTAAAGGAGATTTTTGTGTACTCACCGTAAAATCTCTTTCTCTTAGCCTCTAATTGGGGGACACAGCTCCCACCCTGTTGCCCTTTCCGGGCTGTTGTAACTGTTGAGTTCTCATATTGTTTCTTGAGCTCGTACATAGTTGCCTTCTTACAGGCATAATTATGTTATTCATGTTACGTTCCTCCTACTGCTTTGGCACAAAACTGGAGAAGGCTGTTGCCGTCCAGGGGTGTATACTGCACAGGAGGAGCCATAGTTAATCTTTTTCAGATTATGCATAGTGTCGCCTCCTAGTGGACAGCAGCATAACACCCATGGTCCTGTGTCCCCCAATTAGAGGCTAAGAGAAAGAGATTTTACGGTGAGTACACAAAAATCTCCTTTTTCTCCTGTTACCCTTGGTAAAATAAAACAAATTGGAGCTGAAACAAATTTTGAGTGAAAAAAAGTTAAATGTTTAATTTTATTTAAACATTCCAAAAATTCCTGTGAAACACCTGAAGGGTTAATAAACTTCTTGAAAGTGGTTTTGAGTACCTTGAGGGGTGCAGTTTTTAGAATGGTGTCACACTTGGGTATTTTCTATCATATAGACCCCTCAAAATGACTTCAAATGAGATGTGGTCCCTAAAAAAAAAAATGGTGTTGTAAAAATGAGAAATTGCTGGTCAACTTTTAACCCTTATAACTCCGTCACCCAAAAAAATTTTGGTTCCAAAATTGTGCTGATGTAAAGTAGACATGTGGGAAATGTTACTTATTAAGTATTTTGCGTGACATATGTCTGTGATTTAAGGGCATAAAAATTCAAAGTTGGAAAATTGCGAAATTTTCAAAATTTTCGCCAAATATTCGTTTTTTTCACAAATAAACGCAAGTTATATAGAAGAAATTTTACCACTATCATGAAGTACAATATGTCACGAGAAAACAATGTCAGAATCGCCAAGATCCGTTGAAGCTTTCCAGAGTTATAACCTCATAAAAGGACAGTGGTCAGAATTGTAAAAATTGGCCCGGTCATTAACGTGCAAACCACCCTTGGGGGTGAAGGGGTTAATTACATTCCAACCTACTACTCTGAACAGTGCAATCTAGAAAATAACAATACCTGTTTTCGTGCTGCGCAGGTGACGCCTCCGACCTTGGTGCAGACACAAGTAGAAGGAGGGTCCACGCTGTTCAAGCTGGATTATTTTGGAGAAGAGGCGTACCTGACCCAGTCCTCGCAGCTGTATCTGGAGACCTGTATCCCCGCACTCGGGGACACCTTCTGCATCGCCCAGTCCTATCGAGCCGAACAGTCCCGGACGCGGCGACATCTGGCAGAGTAAGGAAACGCTGTATGGTGCCGCATTTAGGGAATTGGCACCCACAGGAGGGAGATCTGAGGCTGCAAATCTGCTCACACGACGCACTTCTCACAGCTGGAGTTCTGTAACAATTGTCTCTAGTGTGAACATTCTCTTTCCTGCCTGTTCGTTACACTGTGTCGGTCCACCGTTGTTTAAAAAAAAAGAAAAAAAATAATTAAAAAAAACTCCGCTGTGAGCAGTATTGGGTCCGGGCAGGTTTCCAGACTCAGGGTATGATGAAGCATGTTGCCGTTCACTGACAGCAAGCACAGTAAGTGACTGCGTCCTTTCCGCATCAGGGTCTCTGCCCCCTATTAGTCAGACCAGAGGGTTACTATGTTTTAGATCTGTAATGTGTAAGACCACAACACTCCATTTTGGGGGCAGCAACAAATTAAAAGGGTTGTCTGGGATTTTATGTGAGGGCAGAAAATGTTAAAGGGGTTGTTCAGCTTTGTGGACATTTTTCTTAATTTTTTCCAATTTTTTTTAAATTTTTAGTTTTTTATATTTTTGTTTGTTTTTCTTTCTTAGGTTCTTTTTTTTTCTTAAATGTATGTAGTTTAGGCTAAAACTAATTTTTGCACCTGGGTTTCATTCAAGTTTTTTTTTGCACTGTTTGCTTTCTACGACCTCTTTGTTGTATTGCCTAATGCTGGCTGAAGAAAGAGCTAACTTACAATCCATGAGTGAACTTGTTCCTAAAGTCCAGTAGAAAAGTTTGGAACAAAAAAAACTAAAATTAAAAAAAAAAAAAAAATATATATATATATATATATATATATATATATATATATATGTATATGTATACGCCGACCCCCTAATTTTGCAATTGTATAAGCCTAGGGTGGAAAATGCAGCAGCTACTGGTATGTAAAAATAGATACCAATAAAAGTAAAATTAATTGAGACCTCAGTAGGTTAAGTGTTTTTGAATATCCATATTGAATCAGGAGCCCCATATAATGCTCCATACAGTTCATGATGGCCCCATAAGATGCTCCATATTAAAAGATGCCCCATATAATGCTGCACAAATGTTGATTATGGCCCCATAAGATGCTCCATACAGACATTTGCCCACATTTTTTATAAATAGACTCCATTTAGTTGACTTTCTAATTTTTGACCACAAACAACCTGAAACCTGAGTATGCAGTGAAGCCATGAGCCTCTAAAATGATGCAGAATTTGTAATGACATTGCTGAAGTTATTTTTAGACACAAATACATGTATTAAAGTTAAAAAAAAATAAAATGGTCTTCAGAAATGGACAACCCCTTTAAAATGGAAAAATCAAGTCACCTGTTTAATCCTGTGTTCCTGCAGTGATGACATCACGTTCACGAATCACATGACTACCGCTGTTAGTAACTTTTACCCCTCCCTCTTTTATAACCTTTCCCGCTACAATGACATCACATTCATCATGTGACCCCTGCAGCCAATCATTGGGCTCAGCGTTCATGTTTCTTGCACACATACCTGCTGATAGTGTGCAGGATATCATCACTGCAGGGTCGGCGGTGATTATACTGTTTACTGCTCTTAGATCACTTGCACTGAATCTCGGATAACCCCTTTAAAGGGAACCCGTCACACATTTTTACATATGGACGCGGCGGTATGGATGTGTAGCCGCTTATCCCTCAATAAAAATGAGACCTTTTTTGTTAAGATACGATGTTCCAGTAGTGAGAAATCTAGTGTAAAAATTATATGCAAATCAGGCTGGAAAGTGCACTGGGGGCGTGTCAGTGTGCTTATTTGGCTTCTGCCAAGTGCATGGACACGCCCCCAGTGCACTTTCAGCGTGATTTGCATATGGCTTCTACTCTTGATTTCTCATGACTGGCAC
Organism: Ranitomeya variabilis; assembly: GCF_051348905.1. Classification (NCBI taxonomy): domain Eukaryota; kingdom Metazoa; phylum Chordata; class Amphibia; order Anura; family Dendrobatidae; genus Ranitomeya; species Ranitomeya variabilis. Next base: position 42,301,514 of record NC_135232.1, on the reverse strand, counting down.
ATCGGACCGCTGCAAGAAAGGTGTCGTTTTATTCGTGGTACGAGCGCCTACACATCCTGTAGCACCACCCCAATATATTAGAACGTGCTGACAGGTTACCTTTTAAAACTCTCAATCTTCCCATGTGATGGTCCTTTAAGAAGAGATGGGAGCGGATGAGCAAAATCTTGTTTTTCTCCTAGACTGATGTCACATTGTGCTCGATATTTCAGATATACTCACATCGAGGCCGAATGTCCCTTCTTGTCCTTCGATGATTTGCTGAACCGCCTTGAGGACCTGGTGTGTGACGTGGTGGACAGGGTGCTGCGGTCTCCCATGGCTCCGCTGGTGATGGAGCTGCACCCGGTACGTCCCCGCGCCGCTCACTTTACCGTCCATTGGGGTAATATTGGGAGGATTGGGCAGATTTGGGATCAGCGGCTTCTGTACATATCGATGGACCAAACGCCTTACCGATCCCTCAGTGTCGGGATCCCACCCGTAATTACTGTGAAGAAAATGGTCTCTGGGGGGTTTCCTCTTAAAGAAGAGGGTAATCTACATAAAAGGTAGGGGAATGTACCCCATGGTCTCCTGGGGACGTTTGAGATTTGTAGGGGGTCACATATATTGTGGGCTCCACCGAGGACGGCGACTGATGTGAGTGATCTGTGTACATCGCCGCAGTATAGGGTGATGATATAGAGGATTATTTTTTTTTGTAGGAGTTCAAACCACCTAAGCGCCCCTTTAAGAGAATGAACTACCCGGAGGCCATTGCTTGGTTGAAGGAACATGATGTGAAGAAGGATGACGGAACGTATTATGAGTTTGGGGAGGTAAGAGCCGAACGTATTGTTATCAGATCTAACAACTGTGCCTCATCCAGCGGGACGGTCCCAGATACGGGATGTTATCTCAGGAGGTTGGTGATAAGTCCCAATATGAGGAGCACTGCAGGGGGCAGTGTACTATATATGGGTACATCATTATATAAGGGGCATCCTACTGTGGGGTGTGAGCTGTAGGGGCATCATACTGTGTGAGGGGTTGGTCTCTACGGGCCTCGCACTATGACATAATGAGCTTTTCCTCGCTGGAGATCCTCTCTGGATGTCGGCTACTAATCGCCATAGTTTGCACATCCTGGATCCTTTGTAGTGTCAGCTTTGTTACAGTTGGAGTTGCAGTTTTCACTTTTGTCCACCAGATGGAGTCAGAGTCCACCCACCTGATACTTCACCTGTACATACTCCATAATTCCAGTAATCCGGCACACACATTAGTTCTATCTAAGCACATATATATTTTTTTTTTTCTATAAGGATATTCCAGAAGCCCCCGAGAGGCTGATGACAGACACCATCAATGAGCCAATCTTGCTGTGTCGTTTCCCAGCTGAGATCAAGTCTTTCTACATGCCGCGCTGTCCGGAGGACAGACGTCTCACCGAGTCTGTGAGTATACCACACCGTCTGTTTGGGTCATTCATCCCTCTATTGACCCGGCCCCTGGCACATCGGACTTATCGATCCTCTGCCCCGCTGTGCCCTTTGTCATTGCCTTCATGTTCTGCCCCGTCCTACAGGTGGACGTGCTCATGCCCAACGTGGGTGAGATTGTTGGCGGCTCCATGCGTATCTGGGACAGCGAGGAACTGCTAGAAGGATACAAGAGAGAAGGGATCGACCCGACGCCGTACTACTGGTATACCGACCAGGTGAGAAGCTAGCCTGGAATCTCCTTCTCTGACCGTCCAGGTCTATGTGGGCGCGGACAGACACAACACCGCTTTTTACAAATGGCCGATCCTAATTAGTTGATTTTTGTCATTTAGCAAATTAAATCCTATAATTAAATATATTAATCAGATAACTCAGAAAAAGAAAAGATGAACATTACTGTTGAGTAGAGACGCACAAATATATTCTAGTAGAATTGAATTCTACTCAAGTTTTTTTAAAATCCACCAAAAATCACAGATTTTTTTTTCTTTCTTGGAAATTGCTTTTAACACAAAGGCAGCAAAATGACGGCCGCTGGAAAATCCATAAAGAATTATCAGAAGGTTAAAAAAAGAAAAAAAATCCTAATTGCCAAACTGTTCACTCCGCTCGGAGTCTCGCATTAAGTAAATCTTCCAGTGAAGAACTTTGACTTTTTTCTGCTGCAGTACGGCGCCACCTGGTGTTCATATATAGCACAGCGTGCATGCCCTTATAATGATCTGGCGGACACACGCCGTCACTCTCCCCACGGACAACTTGTACATTTCACTGTGTCCTAAATGATCTAATAGTCTCTGATAAGAGCTCACATAGAAATAAAAGGTTTCCTGAGGTTTCCCTGCGCATGTGAAGGATAAGAAATAAAGCCTCATGCAAATCCCCATAGAACAGATAGGGAATAACATGACTTTTTTGGAATAACCCTTTAAGGAGTTTTTGAAAAATGTAATTTAAGTTATAAAACTCCATTAAGCTTGGTGCGTTCCCTTTAATTTTTAGGATTGGTGACAGCCCCCCATGATCCTTCCTGGTGATCATACCTCTTTTTTTTTTTTTTTTGCCGTGTGTGTGTGTGTGTGTGTGTGTGTGTGTGTGTGTGTGTGTGTGTGTGCACGCACGCACGCGCGCACACACACACACACACACACACACCTTAATTTATGGATGGAAAAAAGAGGAATGATCGCCAGGAAGATCATAAATAAATATATTTATCATGTATTTATTAATATATTATTATTAATATATTGTGTTATTGTTATAGTTTATGTATTATTATTATTGTATTACATCACTGTCTTGCTTTGCAGCGTAAATTTGGCACTTGTCCCCATGGAGGCTACGGTTTGGGTCTGGAGCGATTTCTCACTTGGATCCTCAATAGGCACCACATCCGTGACGTCTGCCTGTACCCCCGATTTGTCCAGCGTTGTAAGCCTTAACCCCCTCCAGAGACCACCGTCCCCTGGTAGAGGGATGTTCATGTTGCGGAATAGACCACCGACCGACCTACTTCTGCTGCTTTTATCCGGACATTTCCTGCAATCCTCATGTTTAGAAATCTCCTTCATAGTTGGGCGACGCTGTGCTACCATCACCAGTCAGTACAATGTGCCCGCTCCACCCTCCCCTGTCCTGAGCAGTCACACAATGGATCTCTGTATTCGGATCATCAGGCCCGGAAGTAGCAGAGCTGAGGTGTTCATGGGGCGACATCCCAGGCTCATCTACATTCTAGGAGTGTTTTGGAGAAATTCTGCCCCAAATTCCTCCTCAAACTCTTTCCATCAGAAATCCACTTCACTGTCCGGACGAGAATTTTGATAAACCAGTTGTGCCAGCGTCTGTAATGTCCCACCTAATGACTCCTTCAGCTCTGCTACATCTGCAGATCCAGTCGGATGTGCACTGCAGTAACCTGTTAATTTTTTTTTCTGTTTTTTATGGGTATTTATTCATTTTTTTAAGCATTTTTTTTTTTATTATAAAAAATCTGATTAATAAGGAAAACTTGGGTAAAAGAAGGGCATGACCCAGCGCTTAGGTGATCACGCTGCTTTCTGCTGAGCATGCATGTGTACAGGAGTCTGGAGGGATGGCTGTGAGCGGAAACCGGCGGTCCATGGCTGCATCAAAGCGATTCCCCTCTTCTTTTTGCCTTATTAATCAGATTTTTGTAAAACTATTCATTTACATAGAACTTCCCTATAAGACGCGTATTTATTGTCGCCCCCTGCTGGTTATTTATAACATTCGCATATTGACTGAATGTTGGAGACAGTAATGTCCGCCCCTCCTATTGTTATGAAGCTGCCTGGGACCCCTGAAGAACGTCATTTTGGATCATTCATCGCTGTTCTGTATTTTTTTTTTTTCTTCTTTCCATAGCATTGCATGTTCCTGGTGCCAGTCCATGGCATCCAGACACAAAATAAAGGGTTATCTGGAGATCAGCACATGTCTGCGCGCTTCTGAGTATTGCATCTACACGCACAAGTCTGTACTGTGTCATGGAAAAGTGACGTCTTAGATTTAAGGGCCCCTTAAAAAAACCAACATTGTCAGTATACATTTAGAGACCACCCCTTTGTTTGTGCATAAATACATGTATCTGAGGCTAAAAATCATTTTTGCAACTGTTTCCTATATAATGTAAAAGTAATGGAGAAAAATGTCCCAGGAGGTGGGCAATCCCTTTAATCTAATATATAAAGCTGAATGTGTGTATGTATGTATGTATGTATGTCCGGGATTGGCCTCTGAACCGTCGCAGCTACAGCCACAACATTTTGCAGTCACACGTCTGGTCCCCGAGAGCGTCATAGGCTATGTTGTGAGGTGAAATTTTAACCCCGCGCTTTCCAATTCAAACAATTTTGCCCCTATCTACATAATGGGGGGAAAAAGTGAAAGGAAAAGTGTTGGAGGCAAATTAACAGCTGCCAGATGTGAACAAGGGGGACTTAAAGAGTGAGAGCGATGGCGCCAAAGAGTATATACTGTACAGTTGCTAAGGTGGGGCCTCGACATGGGATAATCACCACACCACCACGGGGATATGAACACACACACAAAATGCGCCACACACTACCACGTGCTCGAACACATATACCACCCTCAGCGCACATTTCACCACACATACACCAACCTCGCCACATAAAAGTCGAAACACAAAAGTCGCCGCTCAAAACTCGCCACGCGCAAAACTCTCCACATGCAAAACTCGCCACACGCAAAACTTGCGCACGCGGAAAAATTGCTACATGCACAAAAGTTGCACCACATGCAAAAGTTGCCTCACACAAAACTTGCACATACACAAAAGGCACCACACATAAAACTCGCCACGCGCAAAACTCGCCATGCGCAAAACTTGCTGCACACAACTTGCTACACTAACCTGTCACATGCAACTCGACACACAAAAACTTGCTACACGCATGTCGCCACACAAAACTCATCTCACAAAAGTCGCTACATGCATGTCGCCACACGCAACTCAACACACACACAACTTGACACACGAAACTCGCCCTAAAACACACACAAGTCTGGTATTATCCTTCAAAAATAAAAATCTGATTAATCAGACAAACTACAAGAGCAACAAATGTACCATATAGGAATCCGGCAGCTGTCAGTCACATGACCAGTCTATTATGTGTATGTGTGAGCTAATATATACTGCCAGGGGGGAGGGCTTCCTGTTGGCTGGGGATTTATCAGGCTGCCAATTTAGCTTACAAATACTGAGGTAAAAATACTGAGCAAATAACGTGTGAACGAGGTCTAATACAGGAGGAGATGACACACAGATATATACTATATACAGGAGGAGATGACACACAGGTATATGCTATGTATAGGAGGAGATGACCTACAGGTATATACTATATACAGGAGGAGATGACACACAGATATATACTATATACAGGAGAGATGACACACAGGTATATACTATATAGAGGAGGAGATGACATACAGGTACATACTACATACAGCAGGAGATGACATACAGGTATATACTATATACAGGAGGAGATGACACACAGGTATATACTATATACAGGAGCAGATGACATACAGGTATATGCTATGTATAGGAGGAGATGACATACAGGTATATACTATATATAGGAGGAGATGACACACAGGTATATACTATATACAGGAGGAGATTACATACAGGTATATACTATATATAGGAGGAGATGACATACACGTATATACTATATACAGGGGACATGACATACAGCAGGTATATACTATATACAGGGGAGATGACATACAGGTATATACTATATACAGGAGATGACATACAGGTGTATACTATATATAAGGGAGATGACAAACGTGTATATACTGAGGTGAAAATGAGGTGTGAGGTGAAAATGAAAAGGTGTGAGTGCAAAATGAGAGGAGTGAGGGAAAATAGTGGAGTGATCGGAAAATAACAGATGTGAGGTCGAAATGACAAGTGTTAGGGGGGAATGAGAGGAGTGAGGGGGAAAATGAGAGGAGTGAGGGGGAAAATGAGAGATGTGATGGGGAAAATGAGAGATGTGAGGGGGAAAATGAGGCGTGATGGGAAAATAAGAGAAGTGAGGTGCTATAACTAACCACAGATATTTACTATGCCCAGGCAACGCCGGGCTCTTCAGCTAGTAGTTTTATAAAGTGGTTTTTAACTCTTCAAATTCCTTGCCTATAGCTAGATTTACAAAATATGCCAACTTCCTACATCTGCCTCTAGAGGGAGCTCAGGAGTTTATACTGTGACATTGCACAGTGTATATCTGCATGCAGTGAGCTCCCTCTAGTGGTGACTGCAGGCAGCCACAATGTTATATTTTGGAGGGGATTTGGAGCTCTGTATCAATCTCTAACCCGAACGTAATAAATAGACTTAACCCAATCTGTAGCCCTTAGCCTTACCTTTAACCCAATCTTTTACCCAATTCCTAACCCAAACTGTAGCCCTAAACTTTACCTCTAACCCTAACCTCATTCATAACCCTAACCCAACCTGTAGCCCTAAACCATCTCTAACCCAAACTGTAGCAGTAAACCTTACCCCCTAACCCAATCTGTACCCTAAATCTTGCCCCTAACCCAATATGTAGCCATAAGGCTAACCCCAGGCTTCAGCTTGACCACAGCACACACATTACTCACTGTCAGGATCTGACAGTCTGTAGTCACGTCCGACTGCCTGCAGACTTTTGTTATGAGACTGGGTCAACACCTTTGATGCATACTTAAAAAATGAATGCTCTAGGCAGCACATTGTCCTGTAATTATTTCTTCTGCTGCCGATAACCTGATCAATAAATAAGAATAGTATTAGTGATCGTCCTGTGTGAGTGGCAGTGCGCTCTGCCCTGTACAGGCCATTTAATAAAAGCTGATGATTTGCATGTTGCTGATTAGTGGATAACAGCTGCGATCCCTTAGTCACGTTATGATACATACCTGCTTTCTCTTAGAGGTCGGGCATATACATCTAAGATCGCCAAGACCCGCCCTCAAGGAGCTGTTTTTATAATGTTGCCTCCCTTATTCCACAGCAAGAAGAACAGGACGGCATACAAGTGGAGGAGGAACATCCCTATTCTGCAGTGGATGGGAACTAAGCCCCATTTACCTTCTCTGCCATAATGAGTTGTGTGCTTATCACAGTCAGACCAGGCCACTGAGATAGGGCCCCTGGTGCAAAGAGGATCCTGCTCTACTCTACTGTAATTTCCAGCAGTCACCACCAGGGGGAGCTGAGAACATAGACTTATACAGTCTCTGTTGAGAAAAATGGTATGTGTCAATTTCTACGCAACGAGCTCCCCCTAGTGGTGGCTGCAGGCTGACAGAGTTGGTAACAATTTAATCATATTGAGCGAATTTTGATAACTAAACTATTAATTCATCTTTGGGGTTTTTTTTAAATTTTTTTTTTCTTAAATGCATGCATTTGAAGCTAAACCTATTTTTTTTTTTTTGTCATTGGTTTTCGTTACAAAAATGTTGTAGTACCGTTTCTCTTTAACAAGCTCTTTGTATCCTTTCACACTCAGCTTTGGCTGTGGTCTGTGGCCATAAATCGGTGGAGAGGAGCTCAGAAAGAAACGGATAAGTTAAAATCTCTCCCCCCCAAAAAAACACGAATGAGATCACTGATGGATTCTCAGTTAACTCATTCTGCAGCCGGTGCAATGCAAGAGGCTATGGAAGAAAATGTGAAAGTTTTTAATGAAACCCAAAGGAAGAATCCTGTGCCGCCTGGTCACTGGCAGCTTTTAAAACCCCTTAGTGATGGGGTCAAAATTTTAAAAATCTGACCAGTGTCACTTTATGTGGTAATATCTCTGGAACGCTTCGACAAATCCCAGTGATTTTGAGGTTGTTTTTTCGTGACACATTATACTTTATGATAATGGTAAATTTAGGTCGATATGTTTTGTGTTTATTAAAAAAAATCAAAAATTTGACGACAATGTAAAAAAAAATTAGCAATTTGAATGATTATAATCATTTAAATTGCTAATTTTTTTTACATTTTTGTCAAATTTTTGATTTTTTTAAATTAAAGGGATAATTAACCCTTTAATTCAGATAGTCATAACGCACAAAAACATTAATAAATAACATTTCCCTCATGTCGGCTTAAAATCAGCATATTTTCAGCATCTAAGAGGTTAAACAGATAATTACGGTGACAACACTGATCGTGGCTGATGCAGCAAGTTGTCCGCTATAGTGGACAGCCGGCAGCTGCTGGATTGTCTCCTGTATGGGGAGGATATTCTCTTATGTCAGGTCAGTAAAAAGACGTATGAGCGGCCATTAAGGGGCTACAGTATGAAATCATACAACCGGTGCCTGATACACACTGGCCAATCCCAGGACAACATGTATCAGCTCAGACTCCCTCTAAACGCTTGGCAATGTAGACACTCCGGCTTACTGACCCACTGTCGATTTCTCCTACGCCTCATTGGGGGACACAGGACCATGGGTGTTATGCTGCTGCCACTAGGAGGACACTAAGTACACAGAAAGATTAACTCCTCCTCTGCAGTATACACCCCTTCACTGGATACAATTTCAACCAGTTATTGCTTAGTGTCTTAGGAGGCACTTGGGTCTTTTTTCCCAGACCCCAACTTTATTTTAATTTTTGATTTTTTAATTTTATGTAAATTTTTAATTTTTTATTTAACGGAGTGAAGGGGGCGACGGGTCCTTTTTTCATAGGGTCCGCTCTCCCCCGAACCAACAACAGGCGAGCACGGCGAGTATACCTCCCCGTCCCTCTCCTGCGACGTATGGCGCACGAAAAGTTTGCGCCAGGGCAACGGTTCCTCTTGGTCCCGATTTCCCCCAACCCCCTCCAGGACCCTGCATTACAGCAATGTAATCTGGAGACGAATGCAGTCCGGAGGGGATGTTGTGCCGCAGCCCCCTCTGCTACAGCAGCGTGATGCATCAGGGGCCTCTCCATCCCCATCCAGGGTGCATGGATTGAGTTCACATCCTCACAGAAGCGCCCGCAGACCTGTGAGAACCAGGACAATGGCGGCTGTAAGTACCTTCAGGGGACTCCCCCCTGCTCCCCCTTAGCGTTAGCGATGCGGTCCGGGTCCCCAGGGAGAGGCACCGCCGACCGGGGGTCGGTGGTGCTCGGCGGCGCTCCGTCGCGGCCGCCGCCGCACATCGTCGGCAGGCCCCAAAAATTTAGTCCCCGGCTTCTTCAGCCGGAGTAGGCCGCAGTGGGAAAAATCTCTCCCACGGCCGTAGCTCCGCCCCCTACATCGGCGCTTCTCGTCTGGGACGAGAGGTGCCCTCCAAATCTCGGGGGCCATATTTCCTCTTTCCCTGCACGGAGCCCTCGCTTCTAAGAACCGCCATAGCTCTCTCTGGGGACACAGACAGGACCGTGGGTAAGCTGTTTCAAGAAAGCTTAACCCCTTCTCTGCGTATACTGCCCGCTCTGTCCCCAAGGCACTATGTCTCAATCCAAGGAGACAAAAAAGGGTAACAAGAAGCACACAGTGTTTTTCACTGTATGTGCCACTTGCAATGCGGCCCTGCCCCGAGCCCACACTAGCCCTTTGTGTGCAGATTGCGTTTCGCCCTCTGTGCAGCCGCCCCTTGCCGACGCCGGTACCGTCGCCGATGCCGCAGCCGTCGACCCGGTAGAGCCTAGTCCCCCTGAGTGGGCAACCTCTCTGTCACGATCTGTGGCTTCCCTAGCCAGGGCAATTGACTCCCTCCGGGGCCCCCCTCCAGGTCGGACCGTGGAGGATTCAGACGACGGTATGGATTCGTCTACCAGCAGGGGGCGTACCCGGTCACTTTCTACCCGGGGCTCGAGAAAACGTGTTCATGTTTCATCCCCTGACCATGAGCTAGCAGGCCCTTCAGTACCTGCAAGCTCCGCTTCCAGGTCCCCTTCCCCAAACTCGGATGACTCTGAATATGAGTCCGACATTTCCCACGTTCAGGACCCCCCCTCCTTCCAAGAGTCTCTCGACTCTCTCATTGAGGCGGTAAACCAGACCCTGAAGGTGACTGAGGACTCCGCATCGGAACCCGAACATGTGGTGTCTTTCAAAAAAACTAAACGTGTTAAAAAGGTTTTTGCCACTCACCCTCACTTTAAAGAGATTGTACAAAAACATAGGGATCGACCAGATAAACGCTTCATAGGACAAAAGTCCATCGAGGCCAAATACCCTTTTGCTCGGGAATTAGTCAAGGACTGGCTGCAGTCTCCCTCGGTGGACCCCGCTGTGTCACACCTCGCGTCCAAGACCATCCTGTCTCTTTCGGACGGTTCCTCCGTTAAGAATCCCTTCGATCGCCAGATTGATTATCTGGCTCGTTCCGCCTTCGAGGCCTCAGGAGCGTCTCTCTTCCCATCCTTCGACGCCTCTTGGGTGGCTAAGGCTATGGTCTCTTGGACCGAGACTCTTTCCTCTAACATCCAAGCCAGTGATTTACCTCCAGAAGTCAGCATCCTGGTTAACCAGATAGCGCAGACCGGAGACTTCATAGTCAACGCCTCTATGGACGCAGCCAATTGCGCTGCACAAGCAGCTGCCAATGCAATCTCCATCAGGAGAGCCCTGTGGCTCAGGGATTGGCGAGCAGATTCGGCTTCTAAACGCTCTCTAACAGCCCTGCCTTACCAGACTGGTCGGTTATTTGGAGAAAAATTGGACCAAATGATCTCGGATGCTACCGGAGGGAAAAGTAAATTTCTCCCCCAGCAAAAGCCTACCCGGCCCTTTCGGTACCAGCAGCAACCTCCATTTCGGCCTTTTCGGCCCAATACCAACTGGTCTTCCACATCCTCTACCCCCGCATCAGGACGAGGTTCGCGCGGTGGCCGAGGCACCCAGGTCTCTTACAGACCTAATCGTAACTGGAGACCTAGGCCTAAACCTCCCGGATCTAAGGGATCCGCATCCCATGGATCCTCCGCCCAATGACTCCTTGCATCATCCGGTGGACTCCAACAAAGTAGGCGGACGTCTACTCTTGTTCCGTCAAGCCTGGCTCTCAGTCGTTTCCGACGAGTGGGTCAAAGAACTGGTGTCCACCGGATACAAAATAGAATTTTCCTCCCCCCCCCTTCACGCTTCTTCCAGTCTTGCCCTCAAAGGTCAAAGGCCACAGCGTTTCTCCAGGCAATTCGGGCACTACAAAGGGACGGAGTCATTATTCCGGTCCCCCTAGAACAAAGATTCAAGGGTTTCTATTCGAATCTGTTCGTGGTCCCAAAGAAGGACGGATCGCTACATCCGATCCTAGACCTGAAGCTACTAAACAGATTCATAAAAATCCGACACTTCAGGATGGAATCCCTCCGTTCTGTGGTCGCGTCTATGGAAAAGGGAGAATTCCTGGCATCCATAGACATCAAGGATGCCTACCTGCACATACCGATCTTCCCTCCGCATCAGCAGTTCCTTCGCTTCGCCTTTTCCGGGGAACACTTCCAATTTGTGGCCTTGCCCTTCGGTCTCGCCACCGCTCCCAGAGTTTTCACGAAGGTCATGGCGGCTGCCATGGCCATTCTTCATTCCAGGGGAGTGGTGGTAATTCCGTACTTGGACGACCTATTGATAAAGGGGCCTTCCTACCCAGCATGCAAAGAGTCCGTCGTTCTCACGGTGGATACTCTTTCTCGCCTGGGATGGAAGATAAACTTCGAAAAATCTTTTCCAATTCCGGCTCAACAAATCTCCTTCCTGGGGATGATACTGGACACTTCCCGCGGTCTGGTCATACTCCCTCAAGACAAGGCCTTGGCCTTGCAGCAGGGAGCCCAGCGTCTTTCTCGTCCAGTATCCCACTCCATTCGCGCCAGCATGCGAGTTCTCGGGCAGATGGTAGCGACCATGGAAGCGGTTCCATTTGCGCAGTTTCACCTCCGCCCCCTGCAGCATGCGCTACTGTCGGCTTGGGACGGCAAACCTTCCTCCCTCAACCGCCGTTTCATCCTGTCCCCTCGGGTCAGGAAGACCCTCAGGTGGTGGACGCTGAAGTCCTCCCTATCCCAGGGAAGGTCCTTTCTCCCAGTACGGTGGCTGGTGGTGACCACCGATGCCAGTCTCATAGGCTGGGGAGCGGTCTTCAACCATCACACAGCCCAGGGGCGGTGGTCCATTCAAGAGTCTCGCCTTGCCATCAATATCCTCGAGATTCGAGCTATCAGGCTAGCTTTGTTCCAGTTTCACCGACTTCTGGCAGGTCATCCAGTCAGAATCCAGTCCGATAACGCCACGGCAGTGGCGTACATCAACCGTCAGGGCGGAACTCGCAGCAGGCGGCCATGCTCGAGGTGTCTCACATCCTCCATTGGGCGGAGTCGAACCATTCGCCCATCTCGGCGATTCACATTCCAGGTGTGGAAAATTGGGCGGCGGACTTCCTCAGCCGCCAGGGCATCGCCTCCGGAGAGTGGTCCCTCCACCCGGAGGTCTTCCAGCAGATTTGCCATCGCTGGGGGACCCCGGATGTGGATCTCATGGCTTCCAGGATGAACAACAAGGTTCCTCAGTTCCTTGCTCGGTCCCTCGACCCACGGGCCCTCGGAGTAGACGCCCTGGTCCTGCCTTGGCACCAATTCCGCCTCCCGTACATTTTTCCTCCTCTTCCCCTACTACCGAGGGTCATCAAAAAGATCAGGGCAGAGGGGGTACCAGTGATTCTCGTCGCGCCAGACTGGCCGCGTCGGGCATGGTACGCCGAGCTGGTTCAGCTGGTAGCCGACGTCCCCTGGCGGCTTCCAGATCGCGCGGATCTTCTTTCACAGGGCCCGATTTACCACCAGAACTCAAGGGCCCTGTCTTTGACGGCCTGGCCGTTGAGTCCTGGATTCTAGGCCAAGCGGGTTTCTCTCCCACAGTGTCCTCCACCATGATCAGAGCTAGGAAACCTGTTTCCATGCGTAGTTATCACCGTACCTGGCGAATTTTTTTCTCATGGTGCGAGGCACAGGGACGATCTCCTCTAGTATTTTCTATTCCTTCCATACTGGAGTTTCTTCAGTCCGGATTGGAGTCGGGACTTGCCCTTAGCTCCCTAAAGGGTCAGGTTTCGGCATTGTCAGTCCTTTTCCAACGGAAGATTGCCAATAGGTTGCCGGTGAAAACTTTCTTCCAGGGAGTTTCCTGTGTGGCGCCTCCCTACAAGTCACCCTTGGATCCGTGGGATCTCAACTTAGTTCTCGGAGCTCTTCAGGAGACTCCCTTTGAACCGTTACAGGACGTTTCCTTGACCTTCCTTTCTTGGAAGGTAGTCTTCCTAGTAGCCGTCACGTCCATCAGAAGGGTCTCGGAGTTGGCTGCGCTCTCCTGCCGTCCCCCCTTTCTAATTTTTCATCCGGACAAGGCGGTATTGAGGACCTCTCCCACCTTTTTACCCAAGGTCGTCTCCTCTTTCCACCTCAATGAGGAGATTGTCCTGCCTTCGTTCTGCCCGGCACCTGTCCATCGCATCGAAAAGGCTCTACACACTCTTGATGTGGTGAGGGCTCTTCGTCGGTACGTCTCAAGGACGGCTCCCTTCCGCACGTCAGACGTCCTGTTCGTACTTCCAGAGGGGCCCAGGAAGGGTTCTCCTGCTTCAAAAGCCACTCTGGCAAAATGGATTCGGTCAGCCATTCAAGAATCCTATCGTGTCAAAGGTGTTCCTATCCCAGCCGGGATCAAGGCTCATTCTACTCGGTCGGTGGGCGCCTCGTGGGCCATTCGACACCAGGCGTCAGCACAGCAGGTCTGCAAGGCTGCGACGTGGTCCAGTTTGCACACTTTTACCAAGCATTACCACATTCATTCTATCTCTTCTGCAGACGCCGCCTTTGGTAGGCGCATTCTGCAAGCAGCAGTTCCTTGAGCCGTAAGCCAGTGGTACATGGGGTATTAGCATATTGCTCCCCACCCAGGGACTGCTTTTGTACGTCCCATGGTCCTGTGTCCCCCAATGAGGCGTAGGAGAAAAGGAGATTTTTGTTTACTTACCGTAAAATCTTTTTCTCCGAGCCACTCATTGGGGGACACAGCACCCACCCTGTTAGCCTGTTTTGGCTTGTTGTTACTTCTTTGGTTTTGACATAGTTGTCTTTGTTCATGCTCCTACTGCTTTACTACCGAACTGGTTGAAATTGTATCCAGTGAAGGGGTGTATACTGCAGAGGAGGAGTTAACCTTTCTGTCTACTTAGTGTCCTCCTAGTGGCAGCAAGCATACACCCATGGTCCTGTGTCCCCCAATGAGTGGCTCGGAGAAAAAGATTTTACGGTAAGTAAACAAAAATCTCCTTTTTGCAAGTTTCCCTCCTACAGAGAACGGAGAGGTCTGTAATGTTTATCGTAGGTACACTTCACCTGTGAGAGACAGAATCTAAAAATATAAAATGGTAAACCACATTGTATGATTTTTAAATAAATCACATTTTATTGCATGAAATGAGTATTTGATCACTGACCAAGTAGCAAGAATTCTAGCTCTCAGCGCGCCGGTACAGTTACATTCCGCGGAAGAGCAGGGAGAATCGATCTCCCTGCCCTGCCGCTATGGGACCCCTGAGCAGGCTGGGGGTCCCGGTGCCAGCAGTGGGCTTCCTCCGCCTGTCATCACATGGTCAGCTGTACCGGCATTTAGCCGATACATCTGACCGCAATGATGATGGACGCTGCTTCCCCCATCATCCCCTTGTCAGCGTCTTGACGTCACCGACACTGACATCAGGCGCGAAGACGTCACTGCCAGGAACCAGGAAGAAGAGAGGCGAGTATTTATTTATGGGGTGCTGCCTTATACTACAGAGTCTGCCTATGGGGGGGGGGGTGTCTTATAGCACAGGATCTGCCTGCCGGGTACTGTCTTATACTACAAGGTCTGCCTATAGGGGTGCTGCCTTATAGTACAGGGTCTGCCTATAGGGGTGCTGACTTATACTACAGGGTCTGCCTATGGAGTACTGCCTTATACTACAGGGTCTGCCTATGGGGTGCTGCCTTTAGTACAGAGTCTGCCTATGGGGGGTGCATTATAGTATAGCCTCCATAAAGTATACTGCACCAGGTAGTCCTCCATATAGTATAATGCACTCCCCATAGGCCTACTCTATATTGTATAATGATTATACAATATAGAGTAGGCCTATGGGGAGTGCATTATACTATATGGAGGACTACCTGGTGCAGTATACTTTATGGAGGCTATCTAATGGGGCATCATAGTGTGGAGATTACAGTGAAGGGGTTATCATACTGTGTTGGAGCCATCAAACAGTTTGGAGTCTACTAAGGTGTCAGTATACTGTGTGGGTGGTACTATACAGTGAGGGGGCATTATACTGTGTATAAGAGCATCATACTGTGTATAGGGGAGCTGTACAGGGGGGAGACTCGGGACATTATTAAATGTAAAGTGGGCAGTTATTGTTATAGGGGAACTCAGGTTACTGTGACTGTCAAAGGGACACACACAGGGCATTATTACTTTCTAGGGGACACAATGTGTACACTGTTTTCTAGGGCACTTGCACCTGGCATTACTATATTATAGAGGGGTGCGTTAGAATTTAGTGGGCACACAGAACCACACAGCAGGTGCAGTAATAGGGACACATACAGCAGCAGCGGCTCAGTATTGGAGTATCAGGATAAGGAGTTTGTGCAGGTTGGGAATAGATGGTGATGGGGCTGGAATGTGAGAAGTGAAATATGTCTTTGTAGTATTCTCTGCAGCTGAGTCGTGGCTGGAGAAGCTGTCATGTCGGTCTGGGCCAGATGGAAAAGACAGGAAAAGTGACAACTCCATCATAAAGAATGTCAGCGGTAAGTCATTATCTGTAACTGTACTGTGATCTCTTATATGTTTTGCAGGGCTGGTATCACCCACTGACCATATGGCGGTAATATCAATATTGGTCTTTATATAGAGATTATCTTCAGTAATAGAGCGGTCATCTGCTGATGTTCTCCTCCACTATTAGGGTTCGTCACCTTCGCCCCCCCCTGAACCAAAACCCTAGCTACGCCTCTGACCTGAAGAGACCTGGGACCATAGTCTGAAATATTACCATTGGTAACACACTACACTGACATGGATTACAATCCTGCAGGCCACACAAGGTCCCCCTGCTCACACCAGCACATGTCCAGGCCTGTTTGAAGTTCGCCAATGGCCATCTGGATGATCCAGAGGAGGCATGGGAGAAGGCCATGTGATCAGTAGAGGCCAAAATAGAACTTTTCAGTATCAACTCCACTTGCCATATTTTGTGGAGGAAGGATGAGTACAGCCCCCAAAACACCATCCCAACCATGAACCATGGTGGGTGAAACCGCATTCTTTAGGGGTGCATTCTTGCAAATGGGACAGGAAGACTACACTTTATTGAAGGGAGGATGTATGGAGTTATGTATAGCGAGATTTTGGCAAACGACCTCCTTTGCTCAGTAAGAGCATTGAAGATGGGTCGTGGTTGGGTCTTCCACAATCACAATGACCCGAAACACACAGCCAGGGCAGCTAAGGAGTGGCTCCATAAGAAGCATTTCAGGATCCTGGAGTGCCCGAGAAAATTTGCAGATCTGACCCCAATAGAAAATCTTTGGAGAGAGATGAAACTCCATATTGCCCAGTGACAGCCCCGAAAACTGACAGATCTGTATGGAGGAGGGGGCCAAAATCCCTGCTGCAGTGTGTGCAAACTTGGTCAAGAACTACAGGAAACATCTGACCTCTGTAACTGCAAACAGATTTCTGTACCAAATATTAAGTTCTGTTTTTCTATTGTATAAAATACTTATTTCATGCAATAAAATGTAAATTAATAATGTAAAAATCATACAATGTGATTTTCTGTTGTTTTATTTTTAAGATTCAGTCTCTCACAGGTGAAGTGTACCTACGATAAAAATTACAGACCCCTCCATTCTTTGTAGGTGGGAAAACGTTCAAAATTGGCAGCGTATCAAATACTTATTTTACCCACTGCCACAGCCGCTCATCAGTCACATGCCGCACATGTAAGCATCATCACTGGTAGACTCAGACGTAAGAGGTCACTGTGCAAGAACAATATGTAGCCCAAGAGCTTCTAAAAGTGCATAATTACACCTGCTTTGGAGGTAGAAATGGCCCCCTTACCTCTTCCGCCCCTGTGCACCGCACAACTTGCACCAATATGTCCGTCCAGGAACATCGTGAATGAGGTGAGTGGTCGGCTGCAGCCATCACATGAATGACATAAGGTCATCAGTGTAGGACACTGACACAGAGCAACGGAGGAGTCCCCAGGTGAGTTTGGCTTCATTTGTTTTATACCATTTACTGCTGTTGTGCAATTTTTTTTCAGTAAAATTTTGGACTCTTGCTGAGGGTTCTTCTAGATCCTCCGGCGGCCGATATTGGAACCCTGAAAGACAATAGTCATACCCTGAACCTCCTCCAGTCCTTATTCTGCGCCCATGCACATAATGGTCCCACATGGTTCCAGAGTGGCCCCCTCCCACTCGGTATAATGGCCCCAAGGTGGCCCCCTCTCACATGGTATAATTGTCCCACAGTGGCCCCCTCCCACACACATTATGGTCCCACAGTGGCCCCCTCCCACACACATTATGGTCCCACAGTGGCCCCCTCCCACACACATTATGGTCCCACAGTGGCTACCTCCCACACGGTATAATTTGTCCCACAATGGCCCCCTCCCACACGGTATAATTGTCCCACAGTGGCCCCCTCCCACACGATATTTGTCCCGCATTGGCCCCCTCCCACACACATTATGGTCCCACAGTGGCCCCCTCCCACACACTATAATGGTCCCAAAGTGACTCCCTCCCACACGGTATAATTTGTCCCACAGTGGCCCCCTCCCACACACTTTTATGGTCCCACATTGGCCCCTTCCCACACACTATAATGGCCCCAAAGTGGCTCCCTCCCACACGGTATAATTGCCCTACAATGGCCCCCTTTCACACACTATAATGGCCCCAAAATGGCTCCCTCCCACAGGGTATAATTGTCTCACAGTGGCCCCCTCCCACAGACTATAATTGTCACACAGTGGCCCCCTCCCACAGACTATAATGGTCCCACAGTGGCCCCTTCCATAGACTATAATTGTCACACAGTGGCCCCCTCCCACAGACTATAATGGTCCCACAGTGGCCCCCTCCCACAGACTATAATTGTCCCACAGTGGCCCCCTCCCACAGACTATATAATCATTAGGACACTAACAGGAGCATAGTAAGGTCAGAGACTTGGGCCTATCTACCTTTTAGAGTATGCCCAGGACAGGGATAGTTAGGGTCACACTTCCAGGGATAGTGTAAGGCCCCCCTTCTTTACCGAAGACCACCACAGCATGACAATTCACCAGCGTATCTAGTTAAATCTGCTAACACTGACCCACAAAGCCATCCATAATCTTTCTCCTCCATATATCTACGACCTAATCTCCTGATATCTTCCAACACGCAACCTCCGGTCTTCCCAAGACCTCCTATTGTCAACACTCATAAATTTCACCCCCCAATTGCCTCCATGACTACTCATAAGTGTCCCCCATCCTCTGGAACTCTGTGCCTCAACACTTTTGATTATTTGCCACAGTCGGAACCTTCAGACGGAACTTGAAAACCTACCTCTCCAGGAAGGCCTACAGCCTGACACGACCCTACAACCACCTCACCACCACCTAAGCTGCCGCAACCCCCTACCCTACTGTCTCCATCCCATTATCCTCGAGACTGTAGGCCTGCAAGGGTAGGGCCCTCTCTTTTCTGTACCAGTCTGTCATTATTAGTTTGTTCACCGTTATTTTAAATTTGTACACTGTATGTAACCCCTTACATGGACTCAATGGTGCTCTAAACATAAATAATAATCTACTATATAATCGTCTAATTCTGTCTGTTTGTCTGTAACGGAAATCCCACGTCGCTGATTGGTCGCCACATAGTTCACTCACGTTTACTGAACAAGTTCTGTCAATCACAGTGCCACGCAGTTCAGTCACGTTTACTGAACAAGTTCTGTCAGTCACAGTACCAAGTAGTTCAGTCACGTTTACTGAAAAGTTCTGTCAGTCACAGTGCCACATAGTTTAGTCACGTTTAGTGAACAAGTTCTGTCAGTCACAGTGTGATGAAGTTCAGTCACATTTACTTAACAAGTTCTGTCAGTCACAGTGCCACATAGTTCAGTCACGTTTACTGAACAAGTTCTGTCAGTCATAGTGTGATGTAGTTCAGTCACGTTTACTGGACAAGTTCTGTCAGTCACAGTGTGACGTAGTTCAGTCAAGTTTACTGAACAAGTTCTGTCAGTCACAGTGCCACGTAGTTCAGTCACGTTTACTGAACAAGATCTGTCAGTCACAGTGCTACGTAGTTCATGTGAATAAATATAAATGGGGCGCACTCCCATAACAATAACGATACCAGGTGCAAAAACCTTGTCTGCAAGCAACAAAGTGAACACCAGAAAGAAAGAAGACTCAACTAATAATGGTATGCACACGCGTCAATAATAAGAAAATAAGACAAATTTTATTGTTAAACTTCAAGCAACAAACACACAATAAAACCACTTAAAAGGCCTAAATGTAAGACCGATCACCAACACCCCTTACATTTTGAATGCCTATTACACTGTGACATAACCAATAGATTAACTAAAGACACAAATACAAAATAAGATGCATAGTACAGTTGGTTATGGAGGTATGCAATATTAACAAAATCTCTTGCTCAGTAGACCCCAGTATAGCAATAATATGCTGAGAAAAACACTCCAAATGATGGAATGTTGAACTGAATAATTATGTGCAATATATATAAAACATGCTTAAACCCTAGTAATGACCTCATAGAGATTAATTGTGACGTTATATATACAGAGCTCCTAATGCCAAAATACGGAGCTTCATATATGAGGTATTGCTAGATGATAATCTGCAATATACTTTAAGCATGCTTGAGTCCTAATGATATCACTATAGAAAATATACATGGCAAGATAATATAGAGACCTGGTATCACGGTATAAAACCTCATGCAGTAATATGCTGAATACAATTTGATTATGATGTTATATACACAGAGATCCTGGTGCCAAAGTATAGAACCTCATATATGAGGTATTGCTAGATACCATTCTGCAGTGTACTTTAAGCATGCTCGGATCCCGATGATGACCCCATGGAGAACATGTATAACAAAATATATACAAAAACCTGATATCACAATGTAAACCATCATACATAAGGCATAGCCCCTATAGAATAAAGGGCATAAAGCAGTGGCGTAACTACAAAGTAATGGGCCCTGGTGCGAACTTCCAAATGCCCCCCCCCCCTGCAGCCCTGCCATACAATTCAATGTAACCCCCATAGAATACAATGTAGCCCCCCTCATAGCATAATGCAGCCCCTCCATACAGGGGCAGTGAGAAAGACACGAGCAAATGGTCAGGAGGGGGCAGGGGAGAGGGCACAATGGGGTTAGGGGAGACAGGCACAAGGGTAACATAGGGGGGCTAGGGAGCAAGGAAGACAGGCACAAGGGGACACATGGGGGCTAGGAGGCAGGGGAGAAGGTTACAAGGGGACTAGTGGGCAAGGGAGACTGATACAAGGGGACAAGGGAGACTGACACAAGGGGACTAGTGGGCAAGGAAGCCTTACACAAGGGGCACACGGGGACAAGTGGGCAAGGGAGACTGACACAAGGGGCACACGGGGACTAGTGGAGAAGAGAGACTGGCACAAGCGGACACAGGGACTAGTGGGCAAGGGAGACTGACACAAGGGGACACACGGGGACTAGTGGGCAAGGGAGACTGATACAAGGGGACTAGTGGGCAATGGAGACTGACACAAGGGGACACACGGGGACAAGGGACAAGCACAAGGGGACAAGGGAGACAGGCACAAGGGGACACACAGGGACTAGTGGGCAAGAGAGACTGACACACGGGGACAAGGGATACAAGCACAAGGGGACACACAGGGACAAGTGGGAAAGGGAGACTGGCACACAGGGACAAGGGACACAAGCATAAGGGGACAAGGGAGACAGGCTCAAGGGGACACACGGGCCCCTGACCTGCCAGAGCCGCTTGCAGCGGCGACCGCTGCGACCGTGGTAGTTACGCCCCTGTCTCACACACACACACTACAGATATCACACACACACTTCAGATATCACACACACACACTACAGATATCACAAACACACACTACAGATATCACACACACACACACTACAGATATCACACACACACACATGCTACAGATATCACACACACATACTACAGATATCACACACACACACACTACAGATATCACACACACTACAGATATCACACACATACTACAGATATCACACACACACTACAGATATCACACACACACACACACACACACACACTACAGATATCACACACACACTATAGATATCACACACACATTATAGATATAACACACACTCACACACTACAGATATCACACACACACACACACACACACACACACACACACACACACACACACACACACACTACAGATATCGCACACGCACGCACGCACGCACATACACTACAGATATCAGACACACGCGCATGCACGCACACACACTACAAATATCAGACACACACACCAGATACCAGCTCATATACACAACTCACAATCTCCTCTCTGGTACAGGGGTGGCTGATGTAAACCGGCTGCAGCTCCTCAGCTTCTCCTGACTAAAGCGGCTCTGTCCCGCACCTCCCCCCTGCTCTCGCCTTCTGTCCCGGGGCTGCGAGTGCAGTAGTGATGGGCAGTCCGGCTCTTTTTGGTGATCCGGCTCTCATGGCTCCGCTCCCCAAAAAGAGCCGGCTCTTTCGGCTCACAAAACGGTTCTTTTTGGATCCTAAATGGATCCCTATTGAACATTTGTTCAGGCGTCTGAAACTCCGCCCACCTACCGCAGAAACTCTGCCCACTTCTTAGAGCCAATTAAATTGAAGAGTGGGTGGGGTTTTGCGCAGGTGGGCGGAGTTACACATGCCGAAGCCCGGGATTTTACGCCCAGTGAGAGCCATTCAGGAATTTTAGTGGCTCTCACTGGCGTGCCGGCTCCCATCGTTCACAGCAGGGAGCCGGCTCTTTGTGTCGGCTCGTTCGTGAACGACACATCACTAGAGTGCAGAGCAGGAGAAGCTGTCTCACCGTGCTGACTGGAGCTGCTTCCTGTCTCTCACGTGCCCCGGCTGCCCCCTCCCCCTAGATATGCCTCGGACTGTTGCCGTGCAGGAGGAATCTCCTGCACTGCAACATAGTGTTGGGTGCCTCTGACCTGCCGGGCCCCTGACCCGCCGGGCCCGGTCGCACTGGCGACCGCTGTGACCGCGGTAGTTACGCCCCTGGCATAAAGATTGAAGAGGGCAAACACACCTATAAAGGATAAGATATAAAGGGTATAATACCAATTGTTGAAAGGATCCAGTGTCTCAAGAAATAAGATGTGAACAAAGGGTCTAACAGTCATAGGAAATATAAAACCCGCTGCTGGAGAATAGTTAGGTTTAATACGCCTAAGGCTACTTTCACACTAGCGTCGTGCACTGCGACATTGCAGCGCACCGACGCATAGTGTGGAAGTGCCGCACAACGGGGGCAGCGGATGCTGTTTTTCCACGCATCCGCTGCCCCATTCTGAGCTCCGGGGAGGAGGGGGCGGAGATCTGGCCGTGCATGCGCGGTCGGAATTGCTGCACACAATGCACAAAAAAAGTTACATGTAACTTTTTTGTGCCGACGGTCCGACGCAACACAACGTAACCGTCGCACGACGGTTGCGACGTGTGGCACTGCGTCGCTAATAAAAGTCTATGGAGAAAAAACGCATCCTGCAAGCACTTTTGCAGGATGCTTTTTTTCTACAGAACGACGCATAGCGATGTGCAGTGCACGACACTAGTGTGAAAGTAGCCTAAGAGACAAGAGAAGGGGGGTGAGGCTGCAGCTTCGTCAGGGGAAGTAAGTTATCAATACTGCATGAGGTATAAATACAAAAGGTTAAATTAAACAATCACTAACTGGTGTGAAGTCATGGCGCCGCACACTCACAGGAGACACAGCAGAAAGCACAAAAAAAAAAAACCTGGCTATAGCCGGAAGTGTTGCCGTCGTCATAGTGCCCAGGCACATGCGCAACAGCAACACTGAATAGAAGACACCGTGAAAGCGACGATAATGGACGTGACAAAAAACACACAAATACAATTAGGTGCACAGAGGAAGAGGATTCCAATGAGCATAGGCGAGAAGGGCAACATTATAGATATGGACACGCTATATCCAAAATCCATCGTGCCAGATAAAATCAAAATTACGGCGCAAATGGGAAAAACAATAGACGCACAGTAGTATTTGATGAACTATATACTATGTAATACCATTTTTCTCCTATTATGGTTATCTAAATGGATAGAGCCTAGAAATCCAAGCAATAAGAAAACATGTAGGGTACAAATGATACCCCATTTGTTATACCACATACCTCACTGATTTTAACCCATACATGGCAAATCTAAGACCACCCAACCAGTAAACCTACAAGTATCAATACAGTACACTTTAGATGTAAGTAAATCCTGAAGGATAAATCTGGGATGCGTCCACGAATAATGAATTACTGGTATATCGGGACCAACAAAAAACAGCAACCAAAGAGCATGAACCAAAAAGGGAGAAAAAGGAAAAACCGGCGAAAAGTCCTGGTGTGAAATGGACACTACTAAATAGTGTTATAACCATAAATTGTCCAGAATTTCCAGGGCTCACTTGGGCAATTTCCGGGTTCTCCATTGATTCATATTGATCTCCATGTAGGCCCGATGGCATGAAGGTAATACCAATATATATAAACAGGAACGATATTCTTCCAATAAAGAAAGGACACCTCCAGACCACAGGTAGAGAGAACAGCCTTGGGGGAAACTCCAAAAAACTTTGTTCACGAAACGCCTATTATTAGAGAAAAGAAAAAAAAAGAGAAAAGAAAAATTATGAATCAACTGAAAAATCTAATCAGATATGTTTCTGGCACATAGTTGCTTCAACCCAGAAATCCTGTAATTAGGAGTTCTTCATTTAATCCAAGTGGCGCTACCGACCGTAATTTGAAGATCCTCCTAGATTCTACCTGAAGTAGTTGTTTGTGTGGGTTTCCTCCCCTACCACCATAAGGAATCTTCTGCAAACCCAGAATCTTGGTGTTTGAAGTGGAGCCACCATGAGCTTCCAAATAATGTGCAGCTACCGGGGTAAGGGACTTGCCCTTCTTCTGGTCTGTAGCTGCCAGATGAATGGTTGACATGTGCTTCTGGATTCTCCTTCTAAATTCTTGGGAGGTTTGCCCTGCATACAATTTGTTGCATGGACAGATTATAACATATATCACATCCCTAGTTTTACAGTTGATGCACTGCTTTAGAGGGTGACTAGTTGAATCAATGAGACTGATAGATATTTTGTGTTAGGGCCAAGTAAGGACATATATTGCAGTCCCCGCAGGGGAATGACCCCTTCAGGACTGTACCCCTGTTCAATCTGGTGGTAGACCTAGAAAAATGACTAGTAGTCAGGTCCCGTAAATTTGGGGCGTGTCTTGCTGTGAGAAGTGGTCTATCACTTGTAACCTCTGCCATCTGGGTATCAGTTCTGAGAATTGGCCAGTGCCTAGATATAATATTTCTCACCTGATGCCAACTGCTGTTAAAATCTGTGATGAATCTAGCATGCTTGTCCGTATTCCGTGGTCTGGAGGACAAGAGTGATGCCTGATTTTCCTGCCGTGCTCGTTAAAACACTGATGATATTACTCGTTTAGGGTATCCTCTTTGTATGAATCTGCTTGTAAGTTCCCGGGCCTGCGATACAAAATCAGCATCATGCGTGCAATTGCGTCTAACCCGCAAAAACTGGCTTGTCGGAACACCCACCTTTGTATGCATAGGGTGGAAGTTACTATATTCCAACAAGGAATTAGTTGCTGTTGACTCGTGGAAAAGATCCGTGACCAGGTGATGGCCCTCTGCAGAAATCTTGAGGTCAAAATAGGTGACAGAGATCGTGGAGATGGAATGTGTGAGGAATATGTTATAGGCATTGACATTCCGGTCCTGCAAGACTAGTATACACTCAGCCTCAGTGCCCATCCATAGAAAGAACACATCGTCTATGTAACGATGCCAATGACGCACCTTCTCTCTGAAAATCACGGATGGGTAAACCACATTCTCCTCCCATCAGCCTAAAAAGATATTAGCGTAGGCTGGTGCACACTTCGCCCCCATCGCCACTCCAGACACCTGGAGATAAAAAGTCCTGTCAAAAGGAAAGAAGTTATGATGTAAAATAAATCTCAAAAGTTCCAACAAGAAAGTATGGTGTCTGGAGTCCTCTTGTTTCCTTTTATCCAAAAAGAAAGACCATCGGTATGGCTGATGTTGGAGTACAACGATTCCACGTCACATGTGACGTGGAATTCAGTAGGCAGAGTAATGTCACAGATAATCTCAATAAAATGGGCAGAATCCCTCACAAAAGAAGGTAGCGCCAATACAATAGGCTGCAGGAAGAAGTCAAGGTAGTCGCAGGCTTTCTCACACAAACTGCCTATGCTTGAAACTATCGGACGACCGGGGGGCTGTTTGTCGTCCTTGTGGATCTTTGGTAACATAAAATGTAGCAATGATGGGATCCTCTACCCACATGCACCGTTTCTCACTAGAGCTAATGATATCAGGTTGATTAGCTCTACACAGCAATGCCTGGAGTTTGGATGAAAATACCTGTATGGGATCTAAAGGCCATTTGTTGTAGAATCGTCTATTTGACTGTCTGATAGCCTCCTCCTGATACATGTGGGTAGGCCGCAGGACGACATTGCCCCCCTTGTCAGCTTCCTTAATTATAAAAGCACCATTATTTTTCAAATCTGAAATAGCCCGACTTTCTGCAATAGAAAGATTAGAGGATATGCCCACCTGGGGAGACATGGCCATAATGTCTCGTTTTACAAGCTCATAAAAAAATCTTTATAGCCGGAACCAATGAGAAAGAAGGTGCCATCAAAGATTTGTTTTTATGTGGAAATGTCCTAATGTTAGTGGCCGATTGATTCTCCTCCAATAAGTCCAGCAAATCCTGGAAAGCCTGGCGTTCGTCCAGAGATATAGTCTGCAAAATATCAGGTTTTTTACACATCACTTGAAAAGTGAGATTTCTAGAAAAAAGATACAAATCCTTGATAAGAATAAACTTATCAGCCTTATGTGTGGGTACAAATGACAAGCCTCTACGGAGGACCGACAGTTCAACCTGGGACAGGGAATAATAAGACAGGTTAATAATTTGTAAGGTGTCAACCAATATCTCTCCATCCAATGTTCCAGGATCACGACTTTCTGCTCCATTTATTATCCCACGTCGCTGATTGGTCGCCA
This sequence comes from Ranitomeya variabilis, assembly GCF_051348905.1. Taxonomy (NCBI): domain Eukaryota; kingdom Metazoa; phylum Chordata; class Amphibia; order Anura; family Dendrobatidae; genus Ranitomeya; species Ranitomeya variabilis. Next base: position 42,274,996 of record NC_135232.1, on the reverse strand, counting down.
CATAGTTCACTCACGTTTACTGAACAAGTTCTGTCAGTCACAGTGCCACGTAGTTCAGTAACGTTTACTGAACACGTTCTGTCAGTCACAGTGCCACATAGTTCACTCACGTTTACTGAACAAGTTCTGTCAGTCACAGTGCCACGTAGTTCAGTAACGTTTACTGAACAAGTTCTGTCAGACACAGTGCCACGTGGTTCAGTCACGTTTACTGAACAAGTTCTGTCAGTCAGTGTGACATAGTTCACTCACATTTACTGAATAAGTTCTGTCAGTCACCGTGCCACGTGGTTCAGTAACGTTTACTGAACAAGTTCTGTCAGTCACAGTGCCACGTAGTTCAGTAACGTTTACTGAACAAGTTCTGTCAGTCACAATGTCACGTAGTTCAGTAACGTTTACTGAACACGTTCTGTCAGTCACAGTGCCACATAGTTCACTCACGTTTGCTGAACAAGTTCTGTCAGTCACAGTGCCACGTGGCTCAGTCACGTTTACTGAACAAGATCTGTCAGTCGCAGTGCCACGTAGTTCAGTAACGTTTACTGAACAAGTTCTGTCAGTCACAGTGCCACGTGGTTCAGTCACGTTTACTGAACAAGATCTGTCAGTCACAGTGCCACGTAGTTCAGTAACGTTTACTGAACAAGTTCTGTCAGTCACAGTGCCACGTAGTTCAGTAACGTTTACTGAACACGTTCTGTCAGTCACAGTGCCACATAGTTCACTCACGTTTACTGGACAAGTTCTGTCAGTCACAGTGCCACGTAGTTCAGTCACGTTTACTGAACAAGTTCTGTCAGTCACAGTGCCACGTGGTTCAGTCACATTTACTGAACAAGTTCTGTCAGTCAGTGTGACATAGTTCACTCACATTTATTGAATAAGTTCTGTCAGTCACAGTGCCACGTAGTTCAGTAACGTTTACTGAACAAGTTCTGTCAGTCACAGTGCCACGTAGTTCAGTAACGTTTACTGAACAAGTTCTGTCAGTCACAGTGCCACGTAGTTCAGTCACGTTTACTGAACAAGTTGTCAGTCACAGTGCCACGTAGTTCAGTCACGTTTACTGAACAAGTTCTGTCAGTCATAGTGTGATGTAGTTCAGTCACGTTTACTGAACAAGTTCTGTCAGTCATAGTGTGATGTAGTTCAGTCACGTTTACTGAACACGTTCTGTCAGTCACAGTGCGACATAGTTCACTCACGTTACTGAACAAGTTCTGTCAGTCACAGTGCCACGTAGTTCACTCACATTTACTTAACACGTTCAGTCAATCAATGTGGTGTACAAAAATATTTTGGGTTGATATTGTAGCATCCACACGGTGTAAGGAATTTAAGAGAGAGTAAGCTTTATCTGTATTTTATTCTTCTCTTCTTTTCCTCCAGCACACAACATAACAGCAGCATAACATTTCCTCCTCAGGCTAGAACTGAAACTGAAACTAAACTCAACTCCCGCCTTCACTTTCTTAAAGAGACAGATCTAATTCTTATACATTACATCATCCCCTTTTTTTTTTTTTTAATATATACATTAACAACCTAAAACAAATATTGACAATGCAACAACACGAAAATGTCCAAGAAAACCCATATGTCTGTATTGTCTAATTCCCCATTTTTTTAAATTATATCTCTTCAATAAGTCTCGATGGAGCCCTTCTTTCCCGTGTAGGGTAATGCCTGGGTTCATTGGGGGTGACCAGTGCTGATGGATCAGCCACCTCTTGTTGGTCCTCTCCACCGTTGGGTATCAAATCTTCCACTGGTGGGAGTTCAGTACCATTGTTCCGCGGTATGATTATAAAATGTGAGGAATTTTGAGTGATGGAGTGTCCGTCTCGTTCAGCTGTGACCATATTGCCTTTTCTCTCAGTAACATTATATTTTGCAGGACTATATACAGCTGAGGTTTTGTTGGTTGATTTTTGACGCACAACAACCATATCACCTCTTTTGATGGCACATGGCTGTGCCCGTCGCCTTCTGCCTGCATAATGTTTCATGGCTTGCTTGCTAAAGAAATCTGTTGATCGCACTGAATAGTCATTTGGTAAGGGATGACTGGTCACATCAGGGATCCGTGTACGAAGAGTTCTGCTGAACATGAGATGAGATGGAGCAGCATTAGTGGTGGAATGTGGCGTGTTGCAGTAATTGAGCAGGAATTTGTATAGTGACTGTTTCAGTGGGGTGTGCTCCAGGCTAGCTGCCTTGATTCGTTTCCCCATGGTGCGCATGAAATGTTCTACAATTCCATTAGCTTGCGGCCAGCAAGGTGTGATCTTTCTGTGGTTGAACCCCAAGTATTCAGAAAACTGTGCAAACACATGTCCATTGAATGGAGGTCCATTATCTGTTTTAACCACTCTTGGAATGCCATATGCAGAGAACATGTCGTCCAGTTCTGGTATGACACTATTAGCAGACGTTGAAGAGATGAATGAAATGACAGGGTATCTAGAATATTCATCAATTGTTACTAGAATGTATTGGCCATTTGGTAATGGTCCATATATGTCGACTGCCACTTCCTCCCATACAGCAGTGGGTAACGGAGACATTTGTAATGGCTCTAGAGTTGACGATGGAGTAATTAATTGACAAGTGGAGCAATGTCTAATCTTCTCTTCCACCAATTTATCCATATTTGGGAACCTCACTTTTTCTGAGTAACTTTTTTGTGCCAACAATTCCTAGATGACCTTCGTGTGCTATCTGTATGACTAGGTTGCGCAAGGACTTAGGTACAACCAGTTTGGTACCACGAAGGAAGAGTTGGTCTTCAGTGACTGATAATTCCTCACGTACATTTGAAAATAGTTTTAACTCCTTCAGATCAATCCCATCTTCAGGAAATTTTTTCTTTTGAATTTCATGCCACCTTCTATTTTGGATAATTTGTATTAAGGCACAGAGTGTCTTGTCACTTGTTGTTGTAGTCACAAACTGATCAACAGAAAGTGCTTTTGGCACAGCATGAGCTGTAACAAAGTGGATGTATTCTTCAATGGAGGAATGCACAGGTAAATCATCATCCGTAGGATGTCTTGAGAGATAATCAGCCGGATTGCTGTATTTTCCAGGTTTGTGAACAATTTTGTAATTGTAGTCCTGTAGACGTAGACCCCATCGTTCAATCCGTGCCGGCATTTTAGCTCTGGGATTTCCAAAAATTGTAAGAAGAGCTTGATGATCTGTGACAATAGTGAAGGGCGCTCCATAGAGAAATAAGTGAAAGTGTTCACATCCCCAGACGACTGCCAAGCTTTCTTTTTCAGGTTGCGAATACTTTCTTTCAGTGCTCGTTAAGCTTTTACTTGCATAAGAAATGATGTGGGGACTTTGACTGTCATCCTTGTATTGTGCTAAAATTGCACCCAGTCCCACGGGACTAGCGTCCACAATCAGTTCGGTTCGAAGAGCTGGATCAAAATAGGCCATGGTGGTTGTTGAGCAGAGTTCATTTTTAATTGTTTCAAAAGAGGCCTGACAGTCTTGGGACCATTGAAAAACGCAATTTTGTTTCGTGAGTTCCCTTAATGGAGTGCTGATTGTCGAAAAATTTGGACTATATCTAGCACAGTAGCTTGCCATTCCAAGAAAAGAGCGCACTTCACTGGCATCCTGTGGAATTGAAGCTGCTCTGATGGATTCCACTTTCTTGGGATCAGGTCGTACTCCTTCCACTGAGAAAATGTGACCATAGAACTCCAATGAATTTTTATCAAAGTCGCATTTTTCTTTGTTTAATGTGAGTCCAGCAGAGAGCAGACATTCAAAGATAGCATATAGAGCACAATTATGCTCAGCTTGAGTTTTCCCAAAAACCAGTATGTCATCACTGTAATTAAAGGCATTGGGAATATGTTGAATGACGCTCCTTATCGTATCTTGAAAAATTTCCGCTGCTGAGCAGACCCCAAACGTCAATCTTTTGTATCTTCTGAGACCCGCATGGGTGGAAAATGTTGTTAAGTATCTGGATTCTGGACTCAATTCTAGTTGATGATAGCCCTTATTGAGGTCGAGCTTTGAAAAAACGGTTGCTCCATTTAATAAATGAATAATGTCATCAATTGTGGGTGAGATGTGTCTTTTCCCTTTGAATAGCAGTGTTGGGCAGGCGCATGTCAACACACAGTCTCACCTGCTCTGGAGTCTTTGGTTTTGGAACTACCACAAGTGGAGAGACCCACGGAGTGGGACCAGAAACAGTTTCTATGACATCATCATCCATGAGTAATTGGAGTTCCTTCTCTACCTTCTTTGTCAGGTGAAATGGAATACGCCTGTGAGCCTGGGCTACTGGACGAACACTGTCATCCACATGAAGATGCACTTGAGAGTCCTTTAATTTTCCTAATCCACTAAATAGGGAGGGAAAACTGTTCACCATGGCTTGTACATCCATGTCCGCAGGGTCGGTTATGGTATGAACAATCTGGATGAGTCCTAGCTTCAAGGCAGTGTGATAGCTGAGAAGACAGCCTCCTGATCCTTGTCATGTGTGAAAAGTGGTTTTCTGCCTATTTTCTTTATAGCTAAGTTCAGCATCAAATTGTCCCATTGTAACTAGAGGTGTTTTAGATCCATATGGAAAGATTTTAGCATGCACTTGCTGTAAGACTGGCTTTGTTTTCAACTGTTCATAAGTATTGCTGTCTATGATATCCACCGAAGCGCCTGTATCTATTGTAAAGGTGACATCTGTGTTGCAGATGGTGAGTGTAATACATGGAGACTGCACTGAGCCAGTGACAGAAGTCGTGAACACATAGTTCTCAGCCACAGACATTTCTTCTACATCCTGATTTACCATTTGTATATTTGTAGGCTTTGTCATTGGCAGAGGAGACTTGTTGGGCGCTGATTTGCAGACAACTGCAAAATGGTTCCCTTTTCCACATTTACTGCAAGTTTGTCCTATAGCTGGACATTTGTTCATGTGGTGAGGGAAATCTTGGCCACATCTATAACATTTCTTCTGTTGCGGGGCTTGCTTGCCTAGTGCACTGTTATGTTTGAGATTATGCACCTGTAAATTATCCCCGTTCTCCATTGCAGTTGCCTGATGATCTGCTATCTCTATAGCACGGGCCATCTTGAGTAAATCATGCAGAGAGAGATCCTGCTGCAGAGAGAGATCCTGCTGCAGAGAGAGATCCTGCTGCAGAGAGAGATCCTGCTGCAGAGAGAGATCCTGCTGCAGAGCTTTACGCCTTATGTTATTAGACGAGCAGGTGACAATTACTTGAGTTAGGATTTCATCATCTACGTCAGTAAATGCACACCCATGGGCAAGTTCTTTTAGCCGGGTGACATAGGTGTCTATGGATTCTTCTGGAAGCTGCTTAGCAATCCTGAACTTGTATCTTTCATATCTGATGTTTTGTTTAGGGTTGAAGTAGTCAGTGAGAGCTTTGGAGCAGTTGCTGTACGTGTCTGTCTCTGCTGCTGGCAATGTGCTGTATATGTCATAGACTCCTGTGCCCGTGCAATGCAGGAACCCGGCTCGCTTTCTTTTATCATCCTTTATATCTATTGCTTCCAGGAAATTCTCAAACCGATTTAACCATTTTCTCCAGTTATGAGAGAGATTAGTGACATCAGTCATATCAAACTGTGGGAACGTGTGCAAGTATTCAGCCATGATGGAGTCTCTCAGTGGTGCTGGCGTGTGAAGCAGTAAAGCAGGGGTCAGTACTCACAGCAGCAGGTGATTGCATCCCATCCTCGTCACCAGTTGTAGCATCCACATGGTGTAAGGAATTTAAGAGAGAGTAAGCTTTAACTGTATATTATTCTTCTCCTCTTTTCCTCCAGCACACAGCATAACAGCAGCATAACATCTTCTCCTCAGGCTAGAACTGAAACTGAAACTAAACTCAACTCCCGCCTTCACTTTCTTAAAGAGACAGATCTAATTCTTATATATTACAGATATTGTTAACAAATATATTATAGTGTCGATGTACTTCTTTCGTCCGATGATTTATTTAAATACAGTTAGATATTCATGTAATGGTTTATATATTTTGATGATCTGTTTAATAATTTCGTTCAGTTGTATTAAGTTCTTTGAGCAATAAAATTTAATGATAATGTATATATTTTACCCAGAAAATCCTGTGTATTCATTGCATTATTCATAAATCTTTATAAACTACATACATATTCTAGAATACCCGATGCGTTAGAATCGGGCCACCATCTAGTTATAATAATATTATATTACTACTTTTTATTTTGAACACAGATTGTTATATGGGGAAAAAAAAACATTGACCAAAAAAACCTGATTTATTTAGACAATACATTATTCCCTGATGATGGCTGCACTGCAACCTTATTATAAAGGCAATTGCTCAGTGCGAGCGGTTACTGTTCTGTCCTGAAGGTTTAGACCAGAGCGGTCTCTACTGGTAATAACCAGTACTGCACACAGATAGAAGCATTTTCTTAGTTCTACCAGTAGGTGTCAGTAGCGCTCACATAGAGATCAGGAGGCAGAAAGCAGAATATGGAGAAATAGTGAAAAAATGCAAATACATAGATAGATACGTATTTTCTGAAAAATGTAAAAGTTTTGTACAGTTTATTATCTCGAGCTTCAAATTAATAATTGTTCCAGATGTGACTGAGGGTAATGATATAATGATGATTTTGTGCTATAAATTGAATATTTTCTGCGTGTATAAAAGTCTGGGTCACGCTGTGTTGTCCAGGCTGCTCTACACTGGCTATTCACAGGCGCGGTCCCACTACTGATCAGCACGGGGGTTTTGACCTGCTCCGTTTCCGACCTGGGCCGGTTCACCCCTCATTAGGACAACCTGGTAGCTCCGAGCTCCCACAGAGTCACCATATTGATGCCGAACTTAGTGCGGACACCCGATCGACATAGCACAGGGCAGCCCAGAACTCCTGGACTCAAGCGATCCGCCAGCCTCAGCCTCCCTGGTAGCTGGGATTACAGGCGCACGCCACCGCACCCGGCAATGTCTACTGCTGCCATTACTGACTAGAGGCTGCAGGAGCCGTGACGTCATCGGGAACCACAACGCCATCTAGTGTCTGCAGGATGAAACTGCTATAAAGTCAGTACCATAAGTCAGTGTAGAGCTGCATGTATGTGTTAGCATGTATACCCCTATGTGTGTGTATATAACTATGGAGTAAGCTTTGGGCTGCGCACTGTGCTCGCTGTCTGATGGACATGGCTCAGCTACTGGGCGGCCTCCCGTTGTACCTGCTGTAGCTTACACTTCTGTATGAGGGCGGTTTGTCATTTCTAAAGCACAAACTCTCTGTTCAGACTCGGCATAGGCGTCTGCTTTCTTCTGTTATCTGATGCCTGGGTCACATCTGTGGCTTGGGTTCTGGTGAAATCTGAGACCAGGATGAATGCTGAAACCAGCAGAATTGGGGTTAGGCGATCTTTATGTGTTTTGAACCACAGGTCTTCCATTTAGCCTGTGTGTTTTGTTCCTCATATTAAAGGGAACCTGTCACCTGAATTTGGCAGGACCAGTTTTGGGTCATATGAGCGGGGTTTTTGGGTGTTTGATTCACCCTTTCCTTACCCGCTGGCTGCATGCTGGCCGCAATATTGGATTGAAGTTCATTCTCTGTCCTCCGGAGTACACGCCTGTGCAAGGCAATATTGCCTCACCTGATTAACCCCTATGGCGCTGATTGACAGGGCCGGCCTGAACGTATAGGCGAACTAGGCGGCCGCCTAGGGCGCCGACCCTAAGGGGGCGCCAGAGAAAAAATAGAAAAAATTATAAAAAATCTTTTCAAAAGGCAAAAGGTGTACGGAGCGGAGCTGAATGTGTATGAGGTGTATGGAGCAGAGCCGTGTGTGTATGAGGTGTACGGAGCGGAGCCGTGTGTATGAGGTGTACGGAGCGGAGTCGTGTGTGTATGAGGTGTATGGAGCGGAGCTAAAGGTGTACGAGGTGTACGGAGCGGAGCCGCGTGTGTATGAGGTGTATGGAGCGGAGCGTGTGTGTACGGAGCGCAGCCGCATGTGTAGGAGTAGCTATGTGTGGCCATTATACGGTACGAAGTATCATGTGCGGCCAATATACAGTATGGAGCATCATGTGTGGTCATTATACAGTATGGAGCACTGTGTGGCCATATTTTTTTGTTTATAATTATTCTTTATGAAACAGTGTGATCAGCAGTGCTTAATGGGTGTGGTTGGAACGTGGATATGGGTGTGGCTAGTTATGAATGGGTGTGGTCAGAGGAGTGGCCTAAAATTTGTCCCTCTTTCCCATCTTCAAAAGTTGGGAGGTATGTAATTGTCCCACAGTGGCCCCCTCCCATAGACTATAATGGTCCCACAGTGCCCCCCTCCCACAGACTATAATGGTTCCACAGTGGCCCCCTCCCACAGACTATAATGGTCCCACAGTGGCCCCCTCCCACAGACTATAATGGTCCCACAGTGCCCCCCTCCCACAGACTATAATGGTCCCACAGTGGCCCCCTCCCATAGACTATAATGGTTCCACAGTGGCCCCCTCCCACAGACTATAATGGTCCCACAGTGGCCCCCTCCCACAGACTATAATGGTCCCACAGTGCCCCCCTCCCACAGACTATAATGGTCCCACAGTGGCCCCCTCCCACAGACTATAATGGTTCCACAGTGGCCCCCTCCCACAGACTGTAATGGTCCCACAGTGGCCCCCTCCCACAGACTATAATGGTCCCACAGTGGCCCCCTCCCACAGACTATAATGGTTCCACAGTGGCCCCCTCCCATAGACTGTAATGGTCCCACAGTGGCCCCTCCCACAGACTATAATGGTCCCACAGTGGCCCCCTCCCACAGACTATAATGGTCCCACAGTGGCCCCCTCCCACAGACTATAATGGTCCCACAGTGGCCCCCTCCCACAGACTATAATTGTCCCACAGTGGCCCCCTCCCACAGACTGTAATGGTCCTACAGTGACCCCCTCCCACACGCTATTACAGATCCAGAGTGTCCTACAATGGCCCCCCCAACAGAGTGTAATGGTTCCAGTGTCACCTATCACATAGTATAATAGTCCCACAGTGGCCCCCACCCACATGGTATAATGGCCAACACAGTGTGTTCTCCCCAAAGTGTGTCATGCCCCTAGTTCTAGTATGATGCCCCCCAAATCCATTATGATGCCCTCACAGTGTATTATGGCCCTGCACACATTAGGAGACACACGATACTCCACACTGTGCCCCCCAGCAATGCATGATGCCCACACAGTGTAGGATGTCCTCACAGTGCCCCCCCACCCCCCACTTACATACATGAGGATATAAGCCTACAACCTGCAGTAACCACCGATCAACCAACCGCTGCACGATCAGCTCTATCCTCACCTACTGTATTCTCACCCATCCCTTGTAGATTGTGAGCCCTCGCGGGCAGGGTCCTCACTCCTCCTGTACCAGTTATGACTTGTATTGTTCAAGATTATTGTACTTGTTTTTATTATGTATACCCCTCCTCACTTGTAAAGCGCCATGGAATAAATGGCGCTATAACAATAAATAATAATAATAATAATAATAATAATAATACACACAATATTCCCCACAGTGACCACCCTTACACTGCATGATGACTGCACTTATACACTTGTAATTATGGACAGCCCCTTTAATGACCGTTATTTCCTCTCACATCATATATTATTGTGATGCCACTACTAAAGATGGCGTCTGTCCCCTCATGTCTGACGTAGTATTCCAGCGACCATACCCCAACCAATAGCTGCGTATCTTTTAGAACTTCCGGATTTTTTTTTTTCAACAAAACTTTATTTCTTACTTAGCTAACAGTCTGGCCGGAAGTATGAGCATGTGACTGCGGATCCATCTGCTGGTGTTTGCGACGTCAGTCGTAAAGCGGGGTAACCGATCTCCATAGAAACAGTCAGCTGGTGTATTGGGAAAGTGGGGGGGTCTCTGAGGTGCAGCCGGAGGTGAGAGCTCCGTATTTAGGGGCGAGGAGGGCAGCAGGTGAGTGAATGTGCCGGGCACCTCATCCTCTAGTACCGTATTACATGTAGTATGTGCGGCCGAGCCTCTGCACGCCGATATACCAAGGATATCGCTTATGTCATATTACTGCATCTATCTCAGATCTGCGCAGAACTACAACTCCCAGCATCCCAATGTAACCATTTTCTGGCATGTTGTGCTGGAACTTGTAGTTCTACAGCAATAAAAAAAGCATTATTTGTGTGACAGATCTGTTGCAGTTTTCCAGCTCTCTGCTTGCTGTCAGTGAATAGGGACATTATTGTTTCCATTCGAGCTGCCCTACGATATCACAGACAAGCGCTCGCTGCCATTGGCCGAGCGGTAAGCGTTGGGGGGTCGTATCCGCCGTAGGGTGACGTCCGCGTCTATGGGGGGCGTTCTCCCCTCTCATCGCTTGCTTGGGGATACTATGACTGTTTGGGATTGTGTAGATTGGGAGAGATCTCCTCCGATCAGGGACAGATGTGCTGACGATGTTGTACAGCGCCACCGAATATGCTGGTGATATATTTGTTTATAATATGTAAAAATGTAGACATTCCTCAGCCTAGGGTTTGTTACAGTGTATCAGTGCCGATCACACGTCCGTCCGTGTGGGTTTTGCTTCCGTTCTTTTGTTTTTTTGCAGAATTTATTTCATAAACTTTGTCTGTTCTTCGGTCGTCCGTCGGGTGCATGATGTCTCCTGCCGGGTTTATCTGGATTTTGAGAGAACGCCCTTTTTTTTTAAGTAGTTAGGATGTAATCATAGTAATGCGGTGAGTTTTTATTTGTTTGTTTATGCAAAAACAGTCCCAAAAAACAAACAAACAAAAAACTTCCCATACACACACACACACACACACACACACACACACACACACACACACACACACACACACACACACACACAAAAATGTTTATGCACAAAACTAGCGTATATTGAATTTTTCAGAGGATGAAACATTTAATTTAGCTCAAAACAAGCCCCCACTACCGACAAACCAAGTGACGCCGTGATAACTTGTAGTCTTGGAGCCGTCGGTGGTAATAGTGTACTCCGAGTATGTGCACAGGGTGCATTTTATAGGCCAAGTTTTCTAAGAGGAAGATTGTTCGGGAGATGCCGGCATTTTTTTTTTTTCACTGCCAAAATGTAATTTTTTTCATAACTTTTCCATTTTTTTTATGCTTTGCTCATATAGCTCTATCATATTCCGTAACGTTGTACAGACATTATTATCACTGTCCCCATTGGGGCTCACAATCTATATTCCCTATCAGTGTGCCTTTGGGGTGTGGGAGGAAACACAAGGAGAACATACAAACTCCTTGCAGATGTGGTCCCTGGTGGGACTTGAATTCAGGACCCAGAACTGCAAAGCAACAGTGTTAACCACTGAGCCACCGTACAGTGTTAACCACTGAGCCACCGTACAGTGTTAACCACTGAGCACTGTACAGTGTTAACCACTGAGCACCGTACAGTGTTAACCACTGAGCCACCGTACAGTGTTAACCACTGAGCCACTGTACAGTGTTAACCACTGAGCCACCGTACAGTGCTAACCACTGAGCCACAGTACCGTGTTAACCACTGAGCTACCATGCAGTACTAACCACTGAGCCACTGTTCCTTTGCAGCGCTAGGTTCAAATCCCACCAGGTACAAGATCTGTGAGGAGCTTGCATGTTCTCCCTGTGTTAGGTGGGTTTCCTCCGGGTTCGCCCGTTTCCTCCCACCTTCCAAATCCATACTGCTAGAGAATGTAGGTTATGAGCCCAGTGGGGACAGAGATGGCCCCTTGGACTTGTATAGAACGACTTCAAAGCAGAAACCTTGTGGAGAATGTTCAGGTCCCTTCTTTTAGCCGCTTTGCGCCTACATAAGTGTGACGCTTCCTACGCAGCATTAATGCACATCATCAAAAACGTATAGAATAAAGGGCTTTTCCAGTTTTGCAAAACCCCTGTCCCCCGCTGTAGTTTGATATATATAAAAAAAGGAAACAAACAAAACAACAAACTGTCTTTTACTCCCCCGTCCCTTGGTCCAGCGCTGAGCCTTCTCCACTGCTTCCAGTGTCTATTATTGTCTGCAGCGCTGACGACATCTTGGCAGCACTGCAGCCTGTCGGTGAGCTCAGTTATTGACTGCAGCACCCTTGACATGACGTCAGCGCATCAGACAATAACAGACAGCGGGATCGGGGACGGACCAGGGCAGGGTGAGTAAGACCAGGTTTGTTTTCACCCCCCACTTGTGATACTCTGGACATCTTTGTCCTTCCTTCGTTTTCATCTGCAAATAATACTTCCTTCCTCCACCACACGCCTGTCTCCAGTACACTTCTACAGAGTCTCCTGTGCTTGGTTACAAGGATCCTTCTCCAAAACATTGGGGCAGCCTTATTCTTAATAGCGTTGGATAATAAGGAGGCCATATTGGCCGTAGACAAGACAGAAAGGAATACTCTGCATGGCTCCTTGATACGTTAATGTTACACTTACAGGACAAACAATTAAACAGCAGCCCGTCAGATGAAACATCAATTGCACGTAAACCCGGTTTCGCCTCTGCAGGCTTTATCAAGGGTCCATGAAGATGAGATGGACTGGGGAGTGAAAATAAAGACTGTTGCTGCTGAAGATAGACTATGGTTAGCTACTAAAATAAATTGCGTTTACTGCAGTTTTTCATGCATTTTTACATGTGCAAAACAAGCTAAAATATCAGCATCATGCTTTTTCTGTCCTTCAAGTAATTTGAGGCCCATTTTCCTCTTCAAATGAATTGGAAGCTTGTTGCATATAGATTTGAAGCCTTTTTAATGTGGATTTTGACCAAAAATTTGTAAGAAAACCCACATCAGAAACTCCTGTATCAATATTGCCTTATAGCCAGAGCAGGAAAGGTTGCACGCAGAATTTTTGGAGCGTCACGAGTTGCTGCTCAGGATTTCTCGAGACTGGATGTAATTGTAGCAGATCTTCAGCTGGGGATGTATTGGGGTTGTGCAGGTTTTCAGTTTTAAGATGTCAACGAGAATGATCCAAAGCAGAGATTGTACAAATTGGGTCGAATTGGTCTTTGAAGGACGCGTTGATTTAAATGGTTTGTAAGCAAATATATTGGAGGGGTCGAGATTATGCTGCAAATTTACCAGTCATGGGGGGAAAAGCTGACCCTAAGGACGCACTTTTCCTTTGAGTACCATCCCTGGTCAGTGCAGTCCAGGCTGAGCTGTTATGGAGGAATGCTCCGGTGCACTCGGCGTCTGCTTTTGTTTTTACTATAATATTGCTGGCGGTTGTGTTTGAGTGTTTTGGTTTGTGATAAGCGCAGATCTCCAGCGTTCGCACTCTGCTTACAATCCACTCCTCAGTGAACTGATGACTTCCGCTGCTGATAATGAGACGCACACACACATGAATGGCCATAATGCAAAACTGCAGAGGAGACACTGCCCGCAGAAAACTGTCACGTGTGTCACTGTAAGGGGTTGTCTCCAGCTTTATGTCCTTAATATTTGATTGGTGCATACAGAGAAAAGATTCTCCAAATTTCTCGTTTCCGTCGCTCACCGAGTGTTTGCTGTCAAGGAATGAGAACAATCTTGTTTCCATTCAGAGACCGCAATCCCGACATCACTGACGCTGATTTCTTATTCAGCTGTTTCTTCTTTGCAGAGATTTGTTTGTTGTTGTGTTTTTTTTTTTTACAGGTTTAATAACAATCAGAAATAATCCCAATAATAAAATCCAAAGTGGTGCCCAGACTACTAAAGAAGCCACAAAAATGGGCATCACAGTGGTCACCACAAGGGTTAAACGACTTTGGGCCATTGATCTTACATGGCTGTTGGACAGATAGGGATGTCCCGCATCAAGCGCAGGATTCTACAATCTGGCCCAAATGGTTTCTGGGCTTCAGAGCTGGCATCAAAGTGGGCAGACATTCAGTTGTCATAGATTTCAATGAGTAATCGGTGTTTTTAAAGGGTTAAATGACTTTGGACCACTAACCTCACACCACCATTACACAGATGGGGACTCTTCACATCTAAGGCGGGTCACTCCAACCTGGCCCAAAATAGATTTTGGTCATCAAAGTGGGCAGACCGCCAATTTTTCATAAATGTCACTAAGGAGCTGGTGTATTTAAAGGGTTAAATTACTTTGGGCCACTGATGTAACCGTGCCCAGACATTGATAGTGATCAGTTCATGGCATTAACCTGGCATCAAAGTGGGCATGCGACCATTGTTAATTGAAATCAATGTTTTATAAGGTTATTCCCAAAATATTAAGGTTTCTTCTATTTATAGAAGAGGGGCTAACCTCATTATCGCTGGGGGTCCCACGACGACATTAATGTCCAATTCTTTGTCTGATATTCCAGTGAGCGGAATCTCCGGTGGCGTTTGTGACACTGCAGGACCGCGACTCTCACCATGAATAAGAACAATAATATTTATACCCTTCCATCTGTCCTTGTCCACACATGATGCGTTCTCTCTCAAGATTTTGTGCCAATTTCATTTATTTTTTCTAGATGATTTTTAGATGTATTTATGTCCGTTCACCGCATTGTATTTTATTATGGTGATTATTTCTGATTGTTATTAAACCTGTGGAAAAAAAAAAAAAAAAAAAGAACATTTTGTAATAAGAAACCAACTTCATTCCCGAAAGGAATTTGGCCTAAGGCGATGTTCACTCGTTATGTTTTTGCTGCAATTTTTTTTTTTATGCTAATTTTAAGCTGCGTTTCACAGTACCAGCAAAGTGGATGAGATTTCAGAAGTATCATGCGCACACAGTGCTTTTATTTTCCTGACTGATTTGGAAAACTGGTGCGGTGCCTTTTTTGCAAACTGCAGCGGGTCACTTCTTTTCAGTGTTTTTCAGTGTATTTGCAGCATTTTTTCACCCATAGGAAACATTGGGTAAGTGCAAAAGCGCAGGAATCAGATTCTGCTCCATTTTTGTTAAGTTAAATTGGCCTTTTTTTGGGCCACTAAAGCAATAAAAAGTACTGTGAAATGCAGCTTAACCCCTTTACCCCCAAGGGTGGTTTGCACGTTAATGACCGGGCCAATTTTTACAATTCTGACCACTGTCCCTTCATGAGGTTATAACTCTGGAACGCTTCAATGGATCCCGGTGATTCTGACATTGTTTTCTCGTGACATATTGTACTTCATGATAGTGGTAAAATATCTTTGATATTACCTGCGTTTATTTGTGAAAAAAACAGAAATTTGGCAAACATTTTGAAAGTTACGCAATTTTCCAACTTTGAATTTTTATGCCCTTAAATCACAGAGATATGTCACACAAAATACTTAATATGTAACATTTCCCACATGTCTACTTTACATCAGCACAATTTTGGAACCAATTTTTTTTTTTTTGTTAGGGAGTTATAAGGGTTAAAATCTGACCAGTAATTTCTCATTTTTACAACACCATCTTTTATTTTTTAGGGACCACATCTCATTTGAAGTCATTTTGAGGGGACTATATGATAGAAAATAACCAAGTGTGACACCATTCTAAAAACTGCACCCCTCAAGGTGCTCAAAACCACATTCAAGAAGTTTACTAACCCTTCAGGTGTTTCACAGGAATTTTTTCAATATTTAAATAAAAATGAACATTTAACTTTTTTTCACAAAAATTTTACTTCAGCTCCAATTTGTTTTATTTTACCAAGGGTAACAGGAGAAAATGAACCCCAAAAGTTGTTGTACAATTTGTCCTGAGTACGCCAATACCCCACATGTGGGGGTAAACCACTGTTTGGGTGCATGGCAGAGCTCGGAAGGGAAGGAGCGCCGTTTGACTTTTCAATGCAAAATTGACTGGAATTGAGATGAGACGCATGTTGCTTTTAGAGAGCCCCTGATGTGCCTAAACATTAAAACCCCCCACAAGTGACACCATTTTGGAAAGTAGACCCCCTCTAACCTTTTCAAGTGAACTTTAATGTGACCTTCTCTTAACTTTTGGACAGAGAAGTGGAGTTCATAGTAAAACCTCCGACTCCTCAATTTCTCTAACTCTCTCAACTCCCCTTCACTGGTCACTACTGAGCATGTGCAGAAAGTGCAGCACAGATTAATCTCAATGAAAAGCTGAGATCCTTATATCAGGAACAGAGCAGACATTTATAGGACATTTCATAACATTCCAAAATTACTATGAAACCATTTACAGCACATCCCGCACTGAACTACTGAACCCAATTTATTATATAATTTATTATATATTTTAGGGGTCTATTTATTTCCGACTCCACCGACATGAACTCCGACTCCACAGCCCTTCTTTTGGATGCATCGGTCCAAATGTTCAATGTTTCAGTGCTTTTTGCACAATTTGCTGTTTTCTAACAAGGAATTTAATGGCAAAATTCACAACAGGCGTCCGATCCATGAATCGGTTCAATTAGAATTGGTATCAAACGGTCGTCATCATGAGACCAAGACAACACCTTGGTTATGTTTACACGGTGTGGTTTTTTTTTTTTTTTTTTTAATGCAAATTTTAAGCTGCGTTTTTTTTACACCACCAGCAAAATTTATGAGATTTCTGAAATCTCATGCACACACATTTGTTTTTTTTTCCCCTGACTGATTTAGAAAACGGCTGCGTTTTTGCAAACTGTAGCATGTCGCTTCTTTCAGTGTTTTTGCAGCATTTTTCATCCATTCAAAGCAATTTGTAAGTGCAAAAACACAGCAAAAATCTCAGGTATCAGGTTTGATGCATTTTTGGTGCACATAAACCTCAGGAAGTTGCATCATGATTTTTTGGAGGTCACTAAACTTTATCAGCATGCAGAAGAGGCAGCAAAAAAAACGCAGCAAAACCTGCTTTTTTGTGAGAAGGTTTTGCCTGCAGAAAATGTAACAAAAATGCAAAATGTGAACAGGACCTCACCATTGTGAGACTTGAATCAAGATGTTCTTAGATGGAAGTGGCCACAGAGCATAGAGTTTCACAGAGTCATTGGCAGGCTGCAGCAGAGATACAGAGAGACTGGAAGAGTCGCAGAAAGGCAGAGGAGTGGACGTCCTTGGCCCAAGCTGATGACCGCTTCATTGTGAACAATGTCCTTCGGAAGCGGATGATGAATGCGACATAACTCCAGGCACATGTAAGGGAGGTGAGAGGCGCCTAAGTGTCACATCAGACCATACAAAACTATTTACATCAGCGTGGTCTACGTGCTAGACGACCTACAAGGGTACCTGAGTACACCATCATGGGCCATAGAGCATCAACGCTGGACGAGGGACCAGTGGGCCTCAATGCTATTCACTGATGAAACTCAAATCACGCTGAGCAGAAATGATGGCCACCAACGATGTTGGAGACGTCAAGTAGAGCGCCATGCATCAGCCACTGTTGTCACCAGACGAGCCATTGGTGGTGGTGGTGGCGGCGTTGGTGTGGATAGATGTCTAGTCATTCAGAACCAGCTGAATAGTGAGTGCAGCTCTGGGGTATAATGCAGGATGTAACTCAGGATCAGTACAGGATCAGTAATGTATGTACACAGTGACTGCACCAGCAGAATAGTGAGTGCAGCTCTGGAGTATAATACAGGATGTAACTCAGGATCAGTAATGTAATGTATGTACACAGTGACTGCACCAGCAGAATAGTGAGTGCAGCTCTGGGGTATAATACAGGATGTAACTCAGGATCAGTAATGTAATGTATGTACACAGTGACTGCACCAGCAGAATAGTGAGTGCAGCTCTGGGGTATAATACAGGATGTAACTCAGGATCAGTAATGTAATGTATGTACACAGTGACTGCACCAGCAGAATAGTGAGTGCAGCTCTGGAGTATAATACAAGATGTAACTCAGGATCAGTACAGGATCAGTAATGTAATGTATGTACACAGTGACTGCACCAGCAGAATAGTGAGTGCAGCTCTGGGGTATAATACAGGGTGTAACTCAGGATCAGTAATGTAATGTATGTACACAGTGACTGCACCAGCAGAATAGTGAGTGCAGCTCTGGAGTATAATACAGGGTGTAACTCAGGATCAGTAATGTATGTACACAGTGACTGCACCAGCAGAATAGTGAGTGCAGCTCTGGGGAATAATACAGGATGTAACTCAGGATCAGTAATGTAATGTATGTACACAGTGACTGCACCAGCAGAATAGTGAGTGCAGCTCTGGGGTATAACACAGGATGTAACTCAGGATCAGTATTGTAATGTATGTACACAGTGACTGCACCAGCAGAATAGTGAGTGCAGCTCTGGAGTATAATACAGGATGTAACTCAGGATCAGTAATGTAATGTGCAGTGACTTGAAAAATTGTTCCTATCCTGTAAACGTTTCCACATTTTTAAAAGTTAAACCCACAAACGTACAGTGGAATGTAAAAGTTTGGGCACCCCTGGTCAAAATTACTGTTATTATAAACAGTTAAACAAGTTGAAGATCAAATGATCTCTAAAAGGCCTAAAGTAAAAGATGACACATTTCCTCTAACCTTGTGTCAAAAATCAGTATCTATTGGTTCTTCTAAGCAGCTGCCTAGCACTCAGAAAATCGTGGAGGACCACAAATCAGGAGAAGGGTATAAGAAGATAGCAAAGTGTTTTCAAGTTGTTCTTGCGATTAAGAAATAGCAGTTACCAGGAACAGTGGAGGTCAAGATAAGGTCTGGAAGACCAAGCAAAGCTTCAGTGAGCGCTGCTCATAGGATTGCTAGAGAGGCAAATTAGAACTCCTGCTTGACTGCAAAAGACCTTCAGAAAGCTTTTCCAGACTCTGGAGTTGTGGTACATTGTTCTACTGTTCAGAGACACTTGTACAAATATGGCCTTCATGGAAGAGTCATCAGAAGAAAACCTCTCCTGCATTTTCACCATAAAATTCAGCATCAGAAGTATGCAAACGAACATCTAAACAAGCCTGATGCATTTTGGAAACAAGTCCTGTGGACTGATGAGGTTAAAATAGAACTCTTCAGCCACAACGATCAAAGATGTGTGGAGAAAAAAGGGGACACAATTTCAGGAAAAGAACATCTCGCCAACCATTAAGCATGGGGGTTGATCAATCATGCTTTGGGGTTATGTTGCAGCCAATGGCACATGAAAGATGTCACTGGTAGAGAGTGGAGTGGGTTCAATAAATGTTTCACAAATTCTTGATGCAAACATAACACCATCTGTAAAAAAGCTGAAGTAGAAAAGAGGATGGCTTCTACAAATGGATAATGATCCTAAACACATGCTAAAATCCACAATAGACGACCTTAAAAGGTCCAAGCTGAAGGTTTTACAATGGCCCTCACAGTCCCTAATTTGAACATCATTGAACATCTGTTGCTAGACCTTCAAAATAGCAGAGGATGCAAGATGATTCGGGAATCTCACAGAACTGGAAACAAAATTGAAAATCCCTCAAACAATAACGGAAAGACTCATGTCTATCTTCAAAAAGTGTTTATAAGCTGTGATACATTCAGAATGGGGTGCTATTAGGTACTAATCATGCAGGGTGCCCAAACTTTTGCAATGGCCCACGTAGCTTTTTTTGTAATTTTTAAACTGTAAAAGATAATAATTATATATACTAGATGGAGGCCGGATGCTATGGCATCGGGAGGGCGGTAATGTCAGGATGGGGGCAGGCTTAGCAATGTTGAGAATCTCTCCCCCCATGTGCTCACCCACCTATCCACTCTATCTTTCCCCATGTGCTGACTTCTCCTGTCTGTGGTTTCTTCTTTGACCTGTCTACCCCATGTGCTATATGCATTGTTTTTGTCCCAGCGATGCTGTTGCTCTTCAAGAGTCTCATTTGCTCTTTGTTGTTGTCTTTGACGTTGTGCCTTTGCTGCTTTCCTTTCATTGGCGTACTTTTTTTAGGAAGAGCCATGTTGGCATTGATATTTGCTTCTTAAAGGGGTTTTCCCACGAAGGAAAGTATTGTCTTTTGCTTCCTCCCCTGCCCAGGAGATGTGGTATGCTCCGTACACGGTCAGACACAGCCAATTTTTTAAATTAACTTTCGGTCGTTGTATAGTGTGTGTGTCTGTCTGTGTGTGGTGCATACGGCATATACAGTGTGTGTGTGTGCATACAGCGTATACAGTGTGGTGTGTGCGGCATATACAGTGTGTGTGTGGTGTGTGCGGCATATACAGTGTGTGTTGTGCGACGGTGTTCTGCTGGTGGTACCGCGCAAGAGGCTGGTACCACCTGCAGTTTCCATATTGAGACACCCATCACTTGGGTGTCCCAATATGGCGGTCGGTGAACTTCCACCGCTTGGAATTCTGGGATACGGACACATCTGGATGGAGCATGCCATTGTAACTGTATTTTCTTGGTATATTATGTGATCCCAACACAAAGTAGCAAGTATTTGTGAAATAAAAGAATTGATACTTGAGACTCCACAACTTTATCCCTGACCTGTCTGGTGTGTTCCTTGGTTTTCATGATGCTGTTTGATCCATAAACCTCTGAGGCCTTCGAAGAACAGCTGTAGTTTTACTGAGAATAAGTTACACATAGGTGGACTCAATGTACTAATTATATGACTTCTAGATTGCAATTAGTCACTCTGGATTTTATTTAGGAGTGTCAGACTTTTAGGGGTGTTCAGATTTTTATTATTAAAAATTGTAGAAAACTATGTATGATTTAATTTCCTTAAGGTTACGTTCCCGCGGTCAGTAAAAGCTGCGAGTTGGACGCTACATTCATCCGCAGCGTCCAGTTGTTACAGCATAGTGGATGGGATTTCAAGACATCCCATGTCCACTATGCGTGCACCGCGGATCACCTGCGGAGATGGACATGCGGCTCGTCTCTTCAGACCGCAGAATGTCTATGTTCTGGAGACACGAGCCTCTGCAAGATAAATCTCACCCGTACAATGTATTGGATGTGGTTATTCCGCACGGTTCAGTGATCACATGCGGAATCGCCTGCGTTCAAAAGCCGGCAGCACTTTGGATGCAGCGGACACGTGCTGCGTCCAAAGCGCTACCAATTACTGACCGTGTGCACATACCCTTACACTTCACGAATACTTGCTACCTCTTCCCCAGTAGTCACAGCTGGACCCCACCTTTTCCATCCCCCAGCATAGTCACCTGTCCTTTTCCATTAGTAATCACAGGAAGTAACATCCACAGGTGATTTCTCTGGTGGGTGTCACTGCAGGACCCTCCTACTCCAGCCACCTTACTTGTCTGATTTTTGCCTGTGCCGGCCAGCTAGTCTGTTTGGGGTCCTCCTGACTCTTCTCCGACAGATGATACCACGAGAGAGGGATCCAGGAGCGGCAATGTCAGAGCTAAGCGCTCTGGTGTATGGAAAGTCGGGAGTGATCAGACAAGCGACGGCGATCTGATGTGTATGGGGGAGACTACGACCTCCCCCCAATATCGACATGTCAGGTGATGATCTTCCCAATTTCTCCCATATGAAGCCAGATTCACACATCTGTGTCCGAGTGTAGACCGCCATGCACGGAGCGGCCACAGGAACACATAATTATTGAGGTTTCATTCTCCCTTCTTTCTTTTTTTGATAGGTCGTAAAGATGACAGGGAACAGTCTCGTCCTTCCCATTGTGCTATGGGGTCGTAAAGCCCCCACACATTGTATATCCACGGTGCTGGTGATGGATGACATGGCCACGGTTATCACAGGGTGCCACGACGGACAGATCTGCCTATGGGATCTATCACCGGAGCTGGAAGTGAGTATAAATATCTGACCAGATCTGGGCTGGAGCTGCAGTACCAGACACGTACTCCTGCACGGATGGGGCTCTGTTCCCAGGAAAGTATTGTAGGGACCGTAGTGCCTGCACTTGTGATCATCATCATGGATCCTAGGGTCAGACTTCACAGGTTTAAAAGGGTTGTCCGCTACTGGATCACCCCTGTTTAATCAATTCGGGAGCCTAATTAAAGCAGTGTATAGTCATCTCCTGTACGGTGCCGAAACTCGTAGCGTCACCTCCGGGCTGCAGCCATTAAGCGGCTTCTCGTCAGGCACGGCTAAGTTTACGAGCCTGAAAAGGTTTGCTGACGGCCATATTGGTTGTCACCCAGGGTTCGAGGGACGTCCTATTTTTACCAGTCCACTTTGATTAGTCCCTTTATGTGATGTTTTTATCACAGGTCTGACACGACTGATATTGCCTCTTTTTAACAAAATATTTTTATTTTCTTCCATTTTTAGATCAACCCTCGTGCTCTGCTCTTTGGTCACACAGCGTCCATCACCTGTCTATCTAAAGCCTGTGCGTCTACGGACAGGCAGTACATAGTGAGCGCCTCGGAGAGTGGGTAAGTCTTCAATCCCCGCACACAGACCCCTTTCATAGGCAAAAATAGGAACGCCCAGTTGTCAAATTATTCATACACTAGATGGTAGCCCGATTCTAACGCATCGGGTATTCTAGAATATGTATGTAGTTTATTTATGAAGATTTTAGAATAATACATTGAATATACAGGATTCGACCAGACTGTGCCTGTCGCTGATTGTTCGCGGCCGGCCATGTAGTATATAGCACAGCCCACGTAGTATATAGCACAGCCTACGTAGTATATAGCACAGCCCACGTAGTGTATTGCACAGCCCACGTAGTGTATTGCACAGCCCACGTAGTGTATTGCACAGCCCACGCAGTGTATTGCACAGCCCACGCAGTGTATTGCACAGCCCACGTAGTGTATTGCACAGCCCACGCAGTGTATTGCACAGCCCACGCAGTGTATTGCACAGCCCACGCAGTGTATTGCACAGCCCACGCAGTGTATTGCACAGCCCACGCAGTGTATTGCACAGCCCACGCAGTGTATTGCACAGCCCACGTAGTGTATTGCACAGCCCACGTAGTGTATTGCACAGCCCACGCAGTGTATTGCACAGCCCACGCAGTGTATTGCACAGCCCACGCAGTGTATTGCACAGCCCACGCAGTGTATTGCACAGCCCACGCAGTGTATTGCACAGCCCACGCAGTGTATTGCACAGCCCACGTAGTGTATTGCACAGCCCACGTAGTGTATTGCACAGCCCACGTAGTGTATTGCACAGCCCACGTAGTGTATTGCACAGCCCACGTAGTGTATTGCACAGCCCACGTAGTGTATTGCACAGCCCACGTAGTGTATTGCACAGCCCACGTAGTGTATTGCACAGCCCACGTAGTGTATTGCACAGCCCACGTAGTGTATTGCACAGCCCACGCAGTGTATTGCACAGCCCACGCAGTGTATTGCACAGCCCACGCAGTGTATTGCACAGCCCACGCAGTGTATTGCACAGCCCACGCAGTGTATTGCACAGCCCACGCAGTGTATTGCACAGCCCACGCAGTGTATTGCACAGCCCACGCAGTGTATTGCACAGCCCACGCAGTGTATTGCACAGCCCACGCAGTGTATTGCACAGCCCACGCAGTGTATTGCACAGCCCACGTAGTGTATTGCACAGCCCACGTAGTGTATTGCACAGCCCACGTAGTGTATTGCACAGCCCACGTAGTGTATTGCACAGCCCACGTAGTGTATTGCACAGCCCACGTAGTGTATTGCACAGCCCACGTAGTGTATTGCACAGCCCACGTAGTGTATTGCACAGCCCACGCAGTGTATTGCACAGCCCACGCAGTGTATTGCACAGCCCACGCAGTGTATTGCACAGCCCACGCAGTGTATTGCACAGCCCACGCAGTGTATTGCACAGCCCACGCAGTGTATTGCACAGCCCACGCAGTGTATTGCACAGCCCACGCAGTGTATTGCACAGCCCACGCAGTGTATTGCACAGCCCACGCAGTGTATTGCACAGCCCACGCAGTGTATTGCACAGCCCACGCAGTGTATTGCACAGCCCACGCAGTGTATTGCACAGCCCACGTAGTGTATTGCACAGCCCACGTAGTGTATTGCACAGCCCACGTAGTGTATTGCACAGCCCACGTAGTGTATTGCACAGCCCACGTAGTGTATTGCACAGCCCACGTAGTGTATTGCACAGCCCACGTAGTGTATTGCACAGCCCACGTAGTGTATTGCACAGCCCACGTAGTGTATTGCACAGCCCACGCAGTGTATTGCACAGCCCACGCAGTGTATTGCACAGCCCACGCAGTGTATTGCACAGCCCACGCAGTGTATTGCACAGCCCACGCAGTGTATTGCACAGCCCACGCAGTGTATTGCACAGCCCACGCAGTGTATTGCACAGCCCACGCAGTGTATTGCACAGCCCACGCAGTGTATTGCACAGCCCACGCAGTGTATTGCACAGCCCACGCAGTGTATTGCACAGCCCACGCAGTGTATTGCACAGCCCACGCAGTGTATTGCACAGCCCACGCAGTGTATTGCACAGCCCACGCAGTGTATTGCACAGCCCACGTAGTGTATTGCACAGCCCACGTAGTGTATTGCACAGCCCACGTAGTGTATTGCACAGCCCACGTAGTGTATTGCACAGCCCACGTAGTGTATTGCACAGCCCACGTAGTGTATTGCACAGCCCACGTAGTGTATTGCACAGCCCACGTAGTGTATTGCACAGCCCACGTAGTGTATTGCACAGCCCACGTAGTGTATTGCACAGCCCACGTAGTGTATTGCACAGCCCACGTAGTGTATTGCACAGCCCACGTATTATATAGCACAGCCCATGTAGTATATAGCAATGTGGGCATCATATCCTTGTAAAAAAAAAAAAAAAAAAAGAATTAAAGTAAAAAAGTTATATACTCACCTTCCGTTGGCCCCCGGATCCAAGCGAAGCGGTTACTGACGCTCCTCGCGCGCTCCGGTCCCAAGAGTGCATTGCGGTCTCGCGAGATTATGACGTAGCGGTCTCGCGAGACTGCTACGTCATCATCTCGCGAGACCGCAATGCATGGAGCGGTCACCGGAGCGGGGAAGGCCGGTTCTGGATCCGAGGGGCCGACGGACAGTGAGTATATAACGATTTTTAATTTTTTAAAATTATTTTTAACATTAGATCTTTTAACTATTGATGCCGCATAGGCAGCATCAATAGTACAAAGTTGGTCACACAGGGTTAATAGCAGCGGTAACGGAGTGCATTACACTGCAGCATAACGCAGTCTGTTACCGCTGCCATTAACCCTGTGTGAGCGGTGACTGGAGGGGAGTACGGAGCGGGCACTGACTGCGGGGAGGAAGGAGCGACCATTTTGCCGCCGGATTGTGCCCGTCGCTGATTGGTCGTGGCCGTTTTGCCGCAACCAATCAGCGACTTGGATTTCAATGACCGACAGAGGCCGCGACCAATGAATATCCGTGACAGACAGAAGGACAGACAGACAGACGGAAGTGACCCTTAGACAATTATATAGTAGATTTACAGGAAGAGTAACGGCAGGGCTGATTCAATGTCAAATCCTAGGAAAAGGATGTCCCATAGTATTTAATAAAACAAGAGGGGGCCTCAGCCCATCGCTCGCAGACCCCACAGCTATCTGCCAGCTTGGCGCATTCGCCCCGGATACAGCAGACAACCGCAAGCACAGCGAAGTGGAGGAAGATCCATGAAAAGGCTGCAGTATAGCGGAGCTGTGACTTCCTCCTCCTCCTCTTCCTTGCTGGTGCCATTGTCATACCCCATCATCAGGCGCCATCTTGTACTGCAAAGCCGTTCCTTGGCGACCTGCTTACAACTGCATGCTCCTCTGTGTGAGCGTGCGTAATGCACACATGGGTCCCCATTGCTACCCTAAACCTGCCTTCTCCCACGTCCTTCATCAGCGGGCAGGTCAGAAGAGCGGGACTTACACGATTGTCGGAGGCGAGTGGTGCGTCACGTCTATACGTCTATACCTGCTGCGTCATGTGCGTGATCAGCAGGTATTGTAGGTATTTATTCGGCCAGGTGCACGACTCCCACCAATGGGGTATTCATCCCAGCACCTACCCTAGACCCTAGAGGCGCTAACGTCAGGGGGGCTTCCGACTTCTTTTCGTAGTGGGTCACCCGGCTTCTATGGTTTCTTTGTGTAGATTGTGGCTCGTGACCATTTCCCAAGTGTAATGTGGCCCTAAAAGGTAAAAGAAAGTTTGGGAATCCGTGCACTATGGGGTAACGTGGAGCCGCCAGACCATAGGATAAGTGTAGCAGCGAGCATCGCCGCCTTGTGTGTAAACTCTCACCAATTTTGTCTGTTTTCTTCTGACAGCGAAATGTGTCTCTGGGATGTAAACGACGGAAGATGTGTAGAATTTACGAAATTGGCGTGCACTCACACCGGAATACAGGTTGGTGGATTCTTTCCCATCATTGACTTACTGCTAATAAAGTAACGCACACAAATGGAAATTCTTCATGTCTTTAATGCTTTCCCGACTTTGCACGTACTGGTAGGTCCAATATCGGGTCCTTCCTGAGTCCGCCCCATAACCCGGCAGCTGCTGACAATATCCTTTAAATATTGCAATACTGTGGAATTGCAGCGTTTAGATTAAGTAATCAGTCGAACACAGGTTCAAGTCCCCTAAGGGGGACTAAATAAAATAAATAAAAAATAAATAAAAAAAATTGCCCACCTTCCCCCAGTAAAAATAGGTTTTCTTTTTTTCTATATTTGTTATCGCTGCATCCATAATATTCCAATCTATTAAAATATAAAAATGAATCCGCATGGTAAAGAGAGAAGAAAAATAAAAGTGCCAGAGTTTCGGTCTTTCGGTTGCCACAGCGCCAACTAAAATCTCGATATTAAGCCATTCATGAAACCATCATCTTTCCGCACTAAAAAAAAAAAACAAACAAACCAAGCCCTCGCACATCTCCATTGACGTAAAAGTGTAAATATTTCTGGGCTTTGTAAATGGCGATAGAAAACAGAAATATATATATATATATATATATATATAATTATTATATTTTTTTTTTTCACAGATTTCTGAATTTATTTTATTCACTACTTATAATAGTAATAAAAATAACACAAGTTTGGCATCTCTGTAATCGTACTGACCTGAAAAATCATATTGTCAGGTCATTTTAAACGCCCAATGAACTCTGTCACAACACCCCAAAAACAGTGGCTCAACTGCTTTATATTATTTATTTGTTTATTTATTTTTTGGGGGTCGACTTTACTTCACTTGGATTTTTTTTTTTCCTTTTTTTACAACACATTATGTGATCATTTCAAGCAAAACACTCAGACTGATAAAGGCCGAGCACTGAAGAGATCCATTAAAATAAATTTTACTGGTTTATATTGAACAAGTTTAAAAAAACATAAAAAAAAAAAGTTTTGATAAAGGTCCAACAGGGGGCGCTAGTGTGTCCACATTAAATCAATTACCATCATGCATTAAATACCTGGAAGGGATTTGTAATGTTTCCGGTATAATGCCACCCTACTGAGGACTTAATAGACAGATGTCCTAGACTTAAAGATTTAGAGTAATCACTCCGAGAAGGATCAGATACGTGGGCAATGTGATACTTGTGCTGGACAATGACGTACCAACCACTGGTTCAGGAGAGATTTGATTTATATTTAAAGGGAAGGTGCCATCAAAAAATTTTTTTTTACAGCGATTGAAAAAAATTGTAAAGAATTAATGTTTAAATTTTCTTAAAAAATATTATCATTTGTTTATAATTTAGTAAAATATGAAAAATAATTTTAAAAGGTTTGGCATTTCCACTTTTAAACACTAGGGGGAGCAGCTAATGAAATTTGACAATAACCTAGTGTACAACTATCTCACATTACTGCCCTGCAGTAATTATGGGCGCAGTCTGCTGACATGGGTGTGATGTCTCTTCTCCTCTCCTCCTGGGTGTTTGCTAAGGGATAAGAGAGAATAATATTCATGAACCCAGTGAGCAGCCATTTTGTTGGTGACTTCAGAGTTATACTGACAAGTAGACAGTCACCGAGGATGGCAGGCAGCAAGGATTCTGGGAGATATGTGGTGGAGGGAGCAGGGTGACAGCAGTACAGAGTATTTCAGGAGAGCAGTGTGCTGGTCTATGGGGGGGCACCATGTTCGGTGCGTTGACCAGCCAGGGATTGTACATAGAGCGCTGTCTTTTATACACATGGATGGACCGTCTTCTTGTCTGCTCCACCGAAATCCAGGAAACATTTCTGTGGATTGATGGCCTGTTCTGATCCAGACTTTGCGTGCAAAGACCCCATTCCCCTCCTCAGCTCCTGTCCTGGAGTGAAAGCAAGGCGACAGGAGCAGTCAGGGGGCGTGGCCAGATCACAGCAGGGAGCAGTTCAATGTAAAGTATAGGGTCGGATGCCGACCGCTGAGTCCTATGCCCAGGGCTGCCATATTTTCAGAGTATAAGTGTCGTGCAGCTACACTTACACTCCTGCAAAGCAAAATGGCGGCCCCCAGTGGCTGAAAAAATAATTAATAATAAAAAAAATGTTAAAGTTAAAAAATTTAAATTTTGTATTAAAAATAATTGTTTATGTAAACAATCATTTTTAATACAAAAAATAAAATGCGGCACCTTCCCTTTAAGTTAATGCTACTGAGTTCTAATCCCTATGGAGTCTAAGTATATGAAGTAAAATAAATGTCAGATGAAATTACCGCACAGTCATGTTCCCACATATGATCCCCGTCTTGGTAGGAAACTATATACTGCTAGAGATACCTGAGTGAAGGTCCAGAGAACAATGGTCCATACATCCGTACCCTCACCCTGACGCACGTTTAGCCGCCAGCTTATTCCAAAAGAAGCTGATGGTGCAACGCATGTCGGGGTGAGGGTATGCACGTGTGGGCCATTGTTCTCTGGACCTTTACTCAGATATCCCTATACTTTCACTAGCTATTAAACCTGTTCTATGCCCAGGTGGCGAGCATTTATATTGGTATATGGTCTCCATCCTGGTATGTGCTGCTTCCATCCTGCGCCCTAATCTTGTCATGTGCTGCTACCATCTTGCGCCCCCATCCTGTTATATGCTGCTCCCATCCTGCACCCACATCCTGTCATGTGCAGCCCCCATCCTGCGCCCTCATCCTGTTTTGTGCGCCTCCATCTTGTCATGTGCTACTCTCTTCCTCTTCCCTCATCCTGTCATGTGCTCCCATCCTGCCCCCAATCCTGTCATGTGGTGCTCCCATCCTGCGCCCCTATTCTTTCATGTGCTGCTCCCATCCTGCACCCAATGTTGTCATGTGCTGTGCCCCCATCCTGTCATGTACTCCTCCCATCCTGCGCCCCCATTCTGTCATGTGCTGCTTCCATCCTGCAACCCCATGTTGTCTTGTGCTGCTTCCATCCTGCTCCCCCATTCTGTCTTGTGCTGCTCCCATCCTGCGCCCCCATTCTGTCATGTACTGCTCCCATCCTGCGCCCCCATGTTGTCATGTGCTGCTCCCATTTTGCGCCCCCATTCTGTCATGTGCTGCTCCCATCCTGCGCCCCCATTCTGTCATGTGCTACTCCCATCCTGCGTCCCATTCACTGGCCCGGATGCATAACTTACAAAATGGCGCCTGAAGTGCGCTATACACATGCGCCATTTCCAATGGAGGATTCGTGTCCCGGCCTCCGGCTTGAAGAGACTCTGCGGCAATACCTCATAGGTAAGTTGTTGTGCCGCATATCGCGGTATGCGCAAACTGCGATCTTCTCGACCGCAATCCTCATCCCTGAATGCGTAACTCTGTGGGGTCCAGACTGCGCAGGCACGTTGCGCTTGCGCAGTCTATAAAGGCTTCAGACAGAGTGATGCTCCCAGCGTTATATTATAGACTAGCTATTGAACCCGTTCTACGCCCGGGTGGCGAGCATTTATATTGGAATATGGTCTCCATCCTGGTATGTGCTGCTCCCATCCTGTCATATGCTGCTCCATCCTGCGCCCCCATTCTGTCATGTGCTGCTCCACCGTGTCATGTGCTGCTCCATCCTGTGCCCCCATCCTGTCATGTG
The DNA here is from genome assembly GCF_051348905.1 of Ranitomeya variabilis. NCBI lineage: Eukaryota > Metazoa > Chordata > Amphibia > Anura > Dendrobatidae > Ranitomeya > Ranitomeya variabilis. The sequence continues at coordinate 42,244,969 of NC_135232.1, read as the reverse complement.
CTGCTCCACCGTGTCATGTGCTGCTCCATCCTGCATCCCCATCCTGTCATGTGCTACTCCACCGTGTCATGTGCTGCTCCATCCTGTCATGTGCTGCTCCACCGTGTCATGTGCTGCTCCATCCTGCGCCCCCATCCTGTCATGTGCCACTCCACCGTGTCATGTGCTGCTCCATCCTCATCCCCATCCTGTCATGTGCTCCCATCCTGCGCCCCCATCCTATCACGTGCTGCTCCATCCTGCGCCCCCATCAGTGCGGGCGGCTGTGCTGAGTGCGGGCGGCTGTGCTGAGTGCGGGCGGCTGTGCTGAGTGCGGGCGGCTGTGCTGAGTGCGGGCGGCTGTGCTGAGTGCGGGCGGCTGTGCTGAGTGCGGGCGGCTGTGCTGAGTGCGGGCGGCTGTGCTGAGTGCGGGCGGCTGTGCTGAGTGCGGGCGGCTGTGCTGAGTGCGGGCGGCTGTGCTGAGTGCGGGCGGCTGTGCTGAGTGCGGGCGGCTGTGCTGAGTGCGGGCGGCTGTGCTGAGTGCGGGCGGCTGTGCTGAGTGCGGGCGGCTGTGCTGAGTGCGGGCGGCTGTGCTGAGTGCGGGCGGCTGTGCTGAGTGCGGGCGGCTGTGCTGAGTGCGGGCGGCTGTGCTGAGTGCGGGCGGCTGTGCTGAGTGCGGGCGGCTGTGCTGAGTGCGGGCGGCTGTGCTGAGTGCGGGCGGCTGTATGTGGCTGTGCTGAGTGCGGGCGGCTGTATGTGACGTGGCTGTGCTGGGTGCGGGCGGCTGTGCTGGGTGCGGCAGCTGTGCTGGGTGCAGCGGCTGTGCTGGGTGCAGCGGCTGTGCGTGGCTGTGGGCGGCTGTGCGTGGCTGTGCTGGGTGCGGCGGCTGTGCGTGGCTGTGGGCGGCTGTGCTGGCTGTGCTGGGTGCGGCGGCTGTCCGTGGCTGTGGGCGGCTGTGCGTGGCTGTGCTGGGTGCGGAGGCTGTGCGTGGCTGTGGCGGCTGTGCGTGGCTGTGGCGGCTGTGCGTGGCTGTGCTGGGTGCGGCGGCTGTGCTGGGTGCGGCGGATGTGCTGGGTGCGGCGGCTGTGCTGGGTGCGGCGGCTGTGGGTGGCTGTGCTGGGTGCAGCGGCTGTGCTGGGTGCGGCGGCTGTGCGTGGCTGTGGGCGGCTGTGCGTGGCTGTGGGCGGCTGTGCTGGGTGCGGCGGCTGTGCTGGGTGCGGCGGCTGTCCGTGGCTGTGGGCGGCTGTGCGTGGCTGTGGGCGGCTGTGGGAGGCTGTGCTGGGTGCGGCGGCTGTGCATGGCTGTGCTGGGTGCGGCGGATGTGCTGGGTGCGGCGGCTGTGGGTGGCTGTGCTGGGTGCGGCGGCTGTGCGTGGCTGTGCTGGGTGCGGCGGCTGTGGTCGGCTGTGCTGGGTGCGGCGGCTGTGCGTGGCTGTGGGCGGCTGTGCTGGGTGCGGCGGCTGTGCGTGGCTGTGGTCGGCTGTGCTGGGTGCGGCGGCTGTGCGTGGCTGTGGGCGGCTGTGCGTGGCTGTGGTCGGCTGTGCTGGGTGCGGCGGCTGTGCGTGGCTGTGCGTGGCTGTGGGCGGCTGTGCTGGGTGCGGCGGCTGTGCGTGGCTGTGGTCGGCTGTGCTGGGTGCGGCGGCTGTGCGTGGCTGTGGGCGGCTGTGCTGGGTGCGGCGGCTGTGTGTGGCTGTGGGCGGCTGTGCTGGGTGCGGCGGCTGTGCTGGGTGCGGCGGCTGTCCGTGGCTGTGGGCGGCTGTGCGTGGCTGTGGGAGGCTGTGCTGGGTGCGGCGGCTGTGCGTGGCTGTAGGCGGCTGTGCGTGGCTGTGGCGGCTGTGCGTGGCTGTGCTGGGTGCGGCGGATGTGCTGGGTGCGGCGGCTGTGCTGGGTGCGGCGGCTGTGCGTGGCTGTGCTGGGTGCGGCGGCTGTGGTCGGCTGTGCTGGGTGCGGCGGCTGTGCGTGGCTATGGGTGGCTGTGGGCGGCTGTGCTGGGTGCGGCGGCTGTGCGTGGCTGTGGTCGGCTGTGCTGGGTGCGGCGGCTGTGGGTGGCTGTGCTGGGTGCGGCGGCTGTGCGTGGCTGTGCTGGGTGCGGCGGCTGTGGTCGGCTGTGCTGGGTGCGGCGGCTGTGCGTGGCTATGGGTGGCTGTGGGCGGCTGTGCTGGGTGCGGCGGCTGTGCGTGGCTGTGGTCGGCTGTGCTGGGTGCGGCGGCTGTGCGTGGCTGTGGGCGGCTGTGCGTCGCTGTGGGCGGCTGTGCTGGGTGCGGCGGCTGTGCGTGGCTGTGGTCGGCTGTGCTGGGTGCGGCGGCTGTGCGTGGCTGTGGGCGGCTGTGCTGGGTGCGGCGGCTGTGTGTGGCTGTGGACGGCTGTGCTGGGTGCGGCGGCTGTGCGTGGCTGTGGTCGGCTGTGCGTGGCTGTGGTCGGCTGTGCGTGGCTGTGGGCGGCTGTGCGTGGCTGTGGGCGGCTGTGCGTGGCTGTGGGCGGCTGTGCGTGGCTGTGGGCGGCTGTGCTGGGTGCGGCGGCTGTGCGTGGCTATGGGTGGCTGTGCGTGGCTGTGGGCGGCTGTGCTGGGTGCGGCGGCTGTGCGTGGCTGTGGGCGCCTGTGCGTGGCTGTGGGCGCCTGTGCGTGGCTATGGTCGGCTGTGCTGGGTGCGGCGGCTGTGCGTTGCTGTGGGCGGCTGTGCTGGGTGCGGCCATTTTCTTGGTCCTGCTCCCGGAGTCGGCGCCTGCGCAGTCCGCGCTTTCCGGCGCCATTTTCTTGAAGACACTGCAATGTGTCTTCAAGAAAATGGCGCCGGAAAGCGCGGACTGCGCAGGCGCCGATTCCGGGAGCAGGGGGACAGTCACGGCCCGGAAGCGCGTCGGTGGAACGGGTCAGGTAAGTATACTCACCCTCCGCCTACTGGCTCGTCCCTGCTTGTCCGGTGGAGATCGCGGTGTGCGTTCAGCGCTTACGCATACCGCGATCTCCTGGGAGCGTCGCTCTGTGCGGTCCAGACTGCGCCGGCGCTTGCGCTTGCGCAGTCTATAGAGGCTTCGGACAGAGTGACGCTCCCAGCGTTATATTATAGACTAGCTATTGAACCCGTTCTACGCCCGGGTGGCGAGCATTTATATTGGAATATGGTCTCCATCCTGGTATGTGCTGCTCCTATCCTGTCATATGCTGCTCCATCCTGCGCCCCCATCCTGTCATGTGCTGCTCCACCGTGTCATGTGCTGCTCCATCCTGCGCCCCCATCCTGTCATGTGCTGCTCCACCGTGTCATGTGCTGCTCCATCCTGCATCCCCATCCTGTCATGTGCTGCTCCACCGTGTCATGTGCTGCTCCATCCTGCGCCCCCATCCTGTCATGTGCTGCTCCACCGTGTCATGTGCTGCTCCATCCTCATCCCCATCCTGTCATGTGCTCCCATCCTGCGCCCCCATCCTATCACGTGCTGCTCCATCCTGCGCCCCCATCAGTGCGGGCGGCTGTGCTGAGTGCGGGCGGCTGTGCTGAGTGCGGGCGGCTGTATGTGACGTGGCTGTGCTGGGTGCGGGCGGCTGTGCTGGGTGCGGCAGCTGTGGACGGCTGTGCTGGGTGCGGTGGCTGTGCTGGGTGCAGCGGCTGTGCTGGGTGCAGCGGCTGTGCGTGGCTGTAGGCGGCTGTGCGTGGCTGTGGGCGGCTGTGCTGGGTGCGGCGGCTGTGCTGGGTGCGGTGGCTGTGCTGGGTGCGGCGGCTGTCCGTGGCTGTAGGCGGCTGTGCGTGGCTGTGCTGGGTGCGGAGGCTGTGCATGGCTGTGGCGGCTGTGCGTGGCTGTGCTGGGTGCGGCGGCTGTGCTGGGTGCGGCGGATGTGCTGGGTGCGGCGGATGTGCTGGGTGCGGCGGCTGTGCTGGGTGCGGCGGCTGTGGGTGGCTGTGCTGGGTGCAGCGGTTGTGCGTGGCTGTGGGCGGCTGTGCTGGGTGCGGCGGCTGTGGGCGGCTGTGCGTGGCTGTGCTGGGTGCGGCGGCTGTGCGTGGCTGTGCGTGGCTGTGGGCGGCTGTGCGTGGCTGTGGGCGGCTGTGCTGGGTGCGGCGGCTGTCCGTGGCTGTGGGCGGCTGTGCGTGGCTGTGGGCGGCTGTGCGTGGCTGTGGGCGGCTGTGCTGGGTGCGGCGGCTGTCCGTGGCTGTGGGCGGCTGTGCGTGGCTGTGGGAGGCTGTGCGTGGCTGTAGGCGGCTGTGCGTGGCTGTGCATGGCTGTGCTGGGTGCGGCGGATGTGCTGGGTGCGGCGGCTGTGCTGGGTGCGGCGGCTGTGGGTGGCTGTGCTGGGTGCGGCGGTTGTGCGTGGCTGTGGGCGGCTGTGCTGGGTGCGGCGGCTGTCCGTGGCTGTGGGCGGCTGTGCGTGGCTGTGGGCGGCTGTGCGTGGCTGTGGGCGGCTGTGCTGGGTGCGGCGGCTGTCCGTGGCTGTGGGCGGCTGTGCGTGGCTGTGGGAGGCTGTGCGTGGCTGTAGGCGGCTGTGCGTGGCTGTGCATGGCTGTGCTGGGTGCGGCGGATGTGCTGGGTGCGGCGGCTGTGCTGGGTGCGGCGGCTGTGGGTGGCTGTGCTGGGTGCGGCGGCTGTGCGTGGCTGTGGGCTGTGGGCGGCTGTGCTGGGTGCGGCGGCTGTGTGTGGCTATGGGTGGCTGTACGTGGCTGTGGGCGGCTGTGCTGGGTGCGGCGGCTGTGGTCGGCTGTGCTGGGTGCGGCGGCTGTGCGTGGCTGTGGGCAGCTGTGCTGGGTGCGGCGGCTGTGCGTGGCTGTGGGCGGCTGTGCTGGGTGGGGCGGCTGTGCGTGGCTGTGCTGGGCGCGGCCATTTTCTTGGTCCTGCTCCCGGAGTCGGCGCCTGCGCAGTCCGCGCTTTCCGGCGCCATTTTCTTGAAGACACTGCAATGTGTCTTCAAGAAAATGGCGCCGAAAGCGCGGACTGCGCAGGCGCCGATTCCGGGAGCAGGGGAACAGTCACGGCCCGGAAGCGCGTCGGTGGAACGGGTCAGGTAAGTATACTCACCCTCCGCCTCCTGGCTCGTCCCTGCTTGTCCGGTGGAGATCGCGGTGTGCGTTCAGCGCTTACGCATACCGCGATCTCCTGGGAGCGTCGCTCTGTGCGGTCCAGACTGCGCCGGCGCTTGCGCTTGCGCAGTCTATAGAGGCTTCGGACAGAGTGACGCTCCCAGCGTTATATTATAGATACTAACTCAGACAGGGATCATATGTGGGAATATGACTGTGCGGTAATTTCATCTCAGTGGATAGCACAGCAGCCTTGCAGCCCTGGGTTCAAATCCCCCCAAGGACAACATCTGCAAAGAGTTTGTATGTTCTCCCCGTGTTTGCGTAGGTTTCCTCCGGGTACTACGTTTTTTTCCCACATTCCAAAGACATACTGATAGCGAATTTTAGATTGTGAGCCCCATCGGGGACAGCGATGATAATGTGTACAAACTGTAAAGCGCTGCGGAATATGTTAGCGCTATATAAAAATAAAGATTATTATTATCTGACATTCATTTTATCAAAGGGCAGAAAAAACAAAAGTGCAAAAATAAAATATCACTAGTCATGAAAGGGTTACATGATTTTTTTTATTTAATTTTCGTATTCTGATTTTCAGATCTTGAGAATGATAAGAGATTATACCATATACTTGCGCTCCTCAGCTGCTGCAGAACATCATAATCACACTTTACAGCTGTGTATGTGTCCTGTCCATTATCCGGCTGGTGGAGTCAGACGTTTTACCTTTTCTTATTCAGTTTTACCAGTTCTCTGCTGGAACCCAACGGGAAGGACGATTGCTCTGTCACGGTCATTACCCTGAGGTCCTCGTGGTGGACGCCAGCAGCCTGGAAGTCCTGTACTCGCTCGTATCTAAGATTTCTCCAGACTGGATCAGCTCCATGAGCATCATCCGCTCCCACAGAACACAAGGTAACGCTTCCACCATCAAGTCCCCACTATGATATTTTTCAACTCCAACATATTAAAAAAATAATAGATTATTTTTTTTGGGGGGGGAGAATAGCTTTACTAGTCTGTAAAGATCTGTTCTAGAATCTTGATATAGATGTGTTCTCCTCAGGATAATCCATTACAGTTGTTACAGGGAACCTGTCAGCTGAAAAACAAAACTTAAGCTATTTACCTGCAGCTATATGGCATTTTACTTGTTCTGCTGGTTTATTGGAGGAGCAGCTACAGGGAGAAAAAGAAGTTATATTCTCCCTGCAGCCGCTTGCTTGTTGGGGTAATGCAGAGGGCAGTGACCAGTCACGACTCTCCACATAGTGAGTGCGCGGTAATCACATCCACACTCCTTGAGTGACAGTCTGCTCTGCAACATGTGTGTATCTGGAGCAGGATGTCAATCAGCATACCAAGGAGTGATTACTGTCGGGCTTACTGTGTGAGACCCACAAAAATTAATTTAACAAGGGTCCAAGTGTGTGACTAGAGTGATAGTGAGCATGTGTGACCATCACTCCATTCACTGTTGATCACACATGCTCATTATCGCTCTATTTACTTGTAAAAAAATAAATAATAAATGGTAACAAACAGTGCCGAATATTTAATAAGAAATGATAAAAGTAGTATGAGCGACGACACATGCTCATTATCTCTCTATTCACTGATGGTCACGCATGCTCAATACCGCTCCATTCACTGGTGGTCACAAGTGCTTGGTATCACTCCTTTCACCAGTGGTGACCCACTACCGCTCCATTCACCGGTGGCGTCGCATGCTTTCTACCGCTTCATTTGCCGATGGCGGCGTGTGCTTTCTACCGCTCCATTCACCGGTGGCGGCGCATGGTTTCTACCGCTTCATTTACCGGTGGCGACGCATGCTCACTGTCTCTCCATTTTCCAGTAGTGACGCATGCTCGCTGTTGCTCTATTCGCTAGTGGTGACGTGTGCTCCCTATCGCTATATTCTTCGGTGGCGATGCATGCTCTCTGTTGTGCTATTCTCCGGTGGCAACACATGCTCACTCGCTGTCGCCGGTGTCAACGTTTGCTCGCTGTGGCTGCATTCCCCAGTGGCGAAGCATGCTCGCTGTCCCTCCATTCGCTGGTGGAGATGCGGGCTCGCTGTCGCTCCATTCGCTGGTGATGATGCGGGCTTGCTGTTGCTCCATTCGCTGATGGCGAGGCTTGCTCGATGTAGCTCCACGCTCCGGCGGCGACGCGTGCTCGCTATTGCTCCATTCGCACTATTAGAGGTTTCAGTAGGCAGACCCCCAGGGATCCTATATTAATAATGTCTCCTGCAGATAGGTGATGTTGTGTCATCATATAGTGTCATGGCTGATCAGTTTTACTGTGCTTTGACATTGCTGCACTAAGACTTCCATAGCGGCTCTTAGCTGCGTTCTCAGCGGCAGCCATGGTGACTGCTTATGTTGCTGTGACTTTACTTCAGATGATCGCTTGTCTTCAGTGACAGTATGGGGGCAGTGATAGTCTGAGACATTGCTTACAGGGGTCTCTAATAGCCATTCTCTACAAGCGAATTGTCAGAAGGGATCTTGCCTGCATCCAGCTGATGCCAGCAGCGGAAAGAGGAGCAGTCGGGGAGCGCAGGGGAGGTATTTTTTTGTATCCATTCCCGAGCAGTGATAAAATACCTGATGAGGAGACTGACCAGACTGAACACTTGCGTTAAATTAAAAGCTGCTTAAAAACTGCAAAAAAAAATAAATAGTGACATGTTTTTGTTTTGCAGAAGACACAGTCGTAGCCGTCTCGGTCACTGGCATCCTGAAAGTTTGGATTATTACTGCCGAGGTTCACCACATGCAGGTAAGGAAGGTTCCTACTGTGGCATGCAATGGTAAAGACCATGCCTTCAACTGTGATCATTGAGTTTCCTTTTTATTGTGAAGCCAACAACAAATTGGACAAAATAACTGAAAACTTCAGTGTGCATAACTATTCACCCCCCTAAAGTCAGTACTTTGTGGAGCCTCCTTTTGCGACAATTACAGCTGCAAGTTGCTTTCAATATGTCTCTATGAGACATCTTGCCACTTGGATTATTGCAGATTCCTCAAGGCAAAACTGCTCCAGCTCCTTCAAGTTAGATGGGTTCCTCTGGTGAACAGCAATCTTCAAGTCTGATCACAGATTCTTAATTGGATTAAGGTCTGGGCTTTGACTAGGTCACTCCAAAACCTTTCCACTTTTTTCCTTTTAAACCACTTGTGTTGCTTTAGCAGTAGGCTTTGGGTTATTGTCTTGTTGGAAGGTGAACCTCTGTCCCAGTCTCAAATCACTGACAGACTGAAGCAGGTTTTGCTCAAGAATATCCCTGTATTGTTCACCATCCATCTTCCCTTCCACTCCATTTTCCCTGTCCCTGCTGTCGAAAAACATCCCCACAGCATGATGCTGCCACCATCATGTTTCACTGTAGGCATGGTGTTCTTGGGGTAATGAGCCGTGTTGGTTAGGCGCTAGACATAGCGTTTACCTTGATGGCCAAAACGGTCAATTTTGGTCTCATCTCACCACAGCACCTTCCTCCAGACATTTGGGCGGTGTCACATGTCTTCTGGCAAGCTCAAAACAAGCCTTACAGTTTTTCTGTGTAAGTAAAGGCTTTTTTCTGCTCACTCTTCCAAAACAGCCACCTCAAGTGACTGTAAGGCTTATTGTGGTCGTATGAACAGATGCCAGTCTGCTTGGGAACTCTGCAACTCCTTTAGGATTACCTTTGGTCTCTGTGCTATCTGATTAATCCTCTGCTTGCCCGGGCTGAGAGTTTTGCTGGGTTGCCCTCTCTTGGCAGGTTATTGTGGTTCCATTTTCTTTCCATTTGATGATAATGGATTTGATGGTGCTCCGGGTGATCATAAGAGATTGGGATGTTTTTTGTTTTTTTTTTATAACCCAACCCTAACTTGTACTTCTCAACAACTTTGTCCCTGACTTGTTTGGAGATCTCCTTGGTCTTCATGGTGTTGTCTGGAGATCTCCTTGGTCTTCATGGTGTTGTCTGGAGATCTCCTTGGTCTTCATGGTGTTGTCTGGAGATCTCCTTGGTCTTCATGGTGTTGTCTGGAGATCTCCTTGGTCTTCATGGTGTTGTCTGGAGATCTCCTTGGTCTTCATGGTGTTGTCTGGAGATCTCCTTGGTCTTCATGGTGTTGTCTGGAGATCTCCTTGGTCTTCATGGTGTTGTCTGGAGATCTCCTTGGTCTTCATGGCGTTGTCTGGAGATCTCCTTGGTCTTCATGGCATTGTTTGGAGATCTCCTTGGTCTTCATGGTGGTGTTTGGAGATCTCCTTGGTCTTCATGGTGTTGTCTGGAGATCTCCTTGGTCTTCATGGTGTTGCAACCTCTGTTGCCTTTCAGAAATGGTAAAGTGTATAGACTAACAGACATGTGACACTTAGATTGCACACAGGGGGACGTCCTGTCACGAAGCATGTGACTTATGAAGGTAATTACTTGCACCAGAAATTTTTAATGGTTTCATAGCAAAAGGGCATATAGTTGGCCGGATCCATTATTAAAATTAGGACTGAGCAGTGACTCTGTGTCTGATAACTCTACACCTTGGGCGCTTTCAATAATGCTATATGAGACGAGGGCCAGATTGAAGACGTCTGCATTTTGACCTACTATCTATTTACAAAACCTAAAATTGAATATATCATAATGCCAAATCCACTTGTCAAAAGTTGCAGGGGTTTACTAAATATGGCACTTGGCCAAAGTATTAAGGACTGTACAGACTTTTGCAGACTGAGGTTAGGTGGTGGTCTGTATGAACTTTGCAGACTAAGGTTAGGTGGTGGTCTGTATGAACTTTTGCAGACTAAGGTTAGGTGGTGGTCTGTATGAACTTTTGCAGACTAAGTTTAGGTGGTGGTCTGTATGAACTTTGCAGACGAAGGTTAGGTGATGGTTTTTACACCAGGTGCTGTTCCTTCTGGTGTTTGTAGAATTTAGTTTCTTTTTTGCCTTTTTGCAGGACACAGAACCGGTGTTTGAAGAAGAATCTAAACCTATTTATTGCCAGAACTGCCAGAGCATCTCCATCTGTGCGTTCACACAGCGTTCACTTTTGGTCGTCTGTGCAAAATATTGGAGGGTAAGTCTAAAGTACTATCTAGAAACAGGGAAGGGTTTGCAAGGATGTTTTATAGGGATTGCAAATCCCACTAGGACAAGGCCACTTTTCTTTTCCAGGATGTCCCCCTGACAGCACATTGGAGGACGTCCTCATCCTCCTTGCAGGGACAGGAAAAACAACACGAGAGGTTAAAAGGTCCCACTCCGCCCCCTTTCCTTCAGTGTTTTTCCTGTCCCTGCATGGAGGGACACAAGAGAGTTCAGCGCAGCAGCTTACCGGACCGGAGGGCTCAGGGGGATCGTGCGGCTGGTCCAATATCTTTCCCCCTCTTGGATAGCCCAGGGCAGAAACTCCCCGGGTGGGGGGAGTCCCTGGGGGGAGTCCCTCTGCCCCAGAGACCAGTCGAGCGGACGAGCTCCTGGGTAGAGCCGCTTCCTCCCAGTGGGGGACTCTTGGCTCGGGCGCCATATCGGAGAAGAGGCGCCGGCGCCAGGCGAGAGAGGCTCCGGGATCCACGTGTTCTATGCACGAACACGGAGGTGACAGGAACTCCCAGCGTCAGCGAGGCCCAGCATGCGTTCCACTGCCTGGAACGCGGAAGTAGGTGCTTATGATACGATCATCATTTCCGGTGACGTCGTCGGCCAGTGTGCGTTCCAGTTCATGGAACGCAGAGGTAATGAATAAATAACAAGCGCCGATAACTGTGTCAGCGGCAGAGTGGCGGGCGCATAATTTGATTATCCGCGCAGGCTTCCGACCGCAGATACACGAGACTCGGTCAGTCGGTCCAGAGTCACGTGGTACAGAAGGCTAAAGCAGAAGTGTCTGCAATGCCGGAGACAAGGGGTGAGTGCAGCGACTGCTGTGGTGTGTTTCTCTTTTTACCATGGGGCGGCACATTTACCCAGTCCTGATTGTTTCTCTACAGAGGACATGGAAATCAGGAGTGAGGATCCTGGGGTAAGTGCGCATAGCGCATACGTATCTATACAAATGCACATATAGACGCTAAGCAGTCCCTATTCTTATATTTAGGATAAGGATGTCCAACAGGCACCCCTCCCAACGACAAATAAGCCAGGCAAGGCCTGGGCGAAGTCTAGGCGGTGCTCAATATTTTCATGTAAAGCTTCCAGAAACATACAAAAAAGCTCTCTGCAACTCCTGTATTTCCAAGGTTGTAAGAGAAGAACAACCAACGTTCTTGTCAGAGATGAGGAGTCTAATCCGGGAGGAGGTACAAAGCTCATTAGCTGCCATGTCTCAGCAATGCCCCTCCAGTCCAGGTCTGAGTCGCAAAAGACCTAGAATGGACTCAGAAATAGATCCTGATATTTCTTCAGATGAAGAATCAGAAGTAAGGAAGAAGTTAGTTTGGATCAGGAGGAATGAGAGCTGCCTCTAGAAGAACAGGAGCAAGGAAGGAAGTTTCTTTTTTTGGTAGAAGACACGGAAGATCTAGTTCAGGCGGTGAGAAATACGATGCAGATGAAGGAGGAACCACGTCCGAAGTCCAGGCAGGATCTGATGTTTGGAGGTCTTACATCCCAGAGACAGACGGTGTTCCCGGTGAGCGAACACATCCAACTGATGATACTGCAGGAGGGGATGGATGCAGAACGTAGACTGGTGATGTCCCGGGAATTTAAAAGCCGTCTTCCGTTTGACCCTGAGGATATCAAGACATGGGAAGAAATCCCTAAAGTCGATGTACCTGTGGCCAAGGTTTCAAAGAAGACAGCCATCCCCTTTGAGGATTCGTCAAGCCTCAGGGATGCCATGGACCGCAAGGCAGATATTCTTTTACGTCGAGCTTGGGAAACATCGGCAGCTCTGATAAAGACTAACATAGCGGCTACTTCGGTAGCCAGGTCCATGTTCTTGTGGATGGGGCAATTAGAAGAGCATTTAATTAATAAGACCCCGCGGGTGGATATAATTGCTTCCCTGCCCATTATAAAGTCCGCCATGGCCTTCATGGCAGATACTTCAGCTGAATCAGTGAGATTTGCAGCTAGAAATAGTTCTTTATCTAATGCAACCCGTAGCGCTATATGGCTTAAATCTTGGTCGGGAGATAACGCCTCTAAAAATAAATTATGTGCCATTCCCTTTGCAGGATCCCGGGTGTTTGGACAGGCATTAGATGACATCTTAGAGTTTGCGTCTGATAATAAAAAAGGTTTTCCTGAGGATAAACCTAAGAAGTTTCAGCCTTTTCAGAAAAGGTCTCCACCTCGCAAACAACCTGACTATAGAGAACAGTGGAGATCCAACAGAGGGACCTATAAAGGGTCCTATGCTCAGAACAGAAGGGGAAGAAATTCCCTGTTTGGATCAAGCTCTAGACCTAGAAGACAATGACGCCATAGGTATAGGGGCAGGCTCAGTCTGTTTCTGAACAACTGGAGTCGAATCACAAAGAACAAATATGTCCTCAGCATAATATCCGAGGGCTACAAAATAGAGCTTATATCTCCCGCGCCACACAAATGTATCTCACCAACAGTTGTAGCAACCAGATCTCCAATGTTCTCAGACCTTCAAAAACTTTTCAGCTCTCAGGTCATAGTTCGGGTTCCCTCACCAGAAATAGGCAGAGGTCACTACTCTCCCCTATTCTCATTCCCGAAATCGTCAGGAGAAACTCGCACAATAATAAACCTTTAAACGTATACGTCAAATACAAGAGGTTCAGGATGGAATCATTAAGATCAACCATCCACCTTATAGACAAAAATTCGATAATGTGCACTCTCGACCTGAAGAGTGCGTATTATCAGGTTCCAATCCATTCAACTTCTCAGGAGCTTCTGAGGTTCTCGGTAAAAATTCCGGACCAAACCTGCCAATTCCAGTTTCAGTGCCTCCCGTTTGGACTAGCCTCGGCTCCAAGAATATTCACAAAGCTGGTGGCCGAGGTAGTGGCATATCTAAGAAACCAAGGAATTATGACAATTCCTTATTTGGACGATTTTCTCCTGGTAGCCCGAACAGAAGACACTTTACTCCTACACAGAGAGCGAGTTATAGCGGTGTTAGAACACCTGGTTTGGGTCGTAAACTGAAAAAAGTCACACCTAAAGCCCGAATCTCGGAAGGTATTCCTGGGAGTGCTTTTGGATTCTACCACCAGACAATCCTTTCTACCAAGAGAAAAACAGGAGTTAATGAAAAAGGCGATCATAGAGTTCCTGAGGCATCAAGTTACAATAAGATCAGCCATAAAGATCTTGGGGAAGATGACAGCGTGTATCACCTGTGTCAGGTGGGCCCAAGCTCACTCAAGACTACTACAAAGACAGGTCCTCTCGGTATGGGATCGTTGCCAGACGTCTCTGGACAGAACAATTCAACTATCAGCAGCGGTAAGAAGATCATTACGGTGGTGGACACGATAAAGCAACCTAAGAATAGGTGTAACATGGATCTTGACCCCTTGTGTGGTAATCACCACAGACGCCAGTCAGTGGGGATGGGGAGCACACCTAGAAGGGAGTTTCTTCCAGGGCAGGTGGCCTGAGGACATCAGTCACAAGTCGTCAAACTACAGAGAACTTTACGCGGTATGGGAAACTCTAAGATAAAACCGTTCTCGCCTAAAGAACAGGCATGTGAAGATTTTAACAGACAACATGACAGCAGTATCCTTCCTGAGACACCAGGGAGGCCCCAGACACAAGGCACTTCAAGAGTTGGCACAGAAGATATTTGCTTGGGTGGAGAGCACAGTTCTGTCAATTACAGCAGTACACTTAGAAGGGTCTCAAAATATCTTGGCCGACCACCTGAGCAGGAGGGAAGTCTGTCCAACAGAGTGGGAACTAAAGAAGTGTTCCAACTATTATGCCACCGTTGGGGAACTCCCAGAATAGATTTGTTTGCCACAAGAAAAAATTTGAAGGATCCAAGATTATATTCTCTTAACCCTTCAGACATGCCAGAAGCAGTCGACGCCTTAAGCCAAACATGGGACGAACCACTCTCCTATGCTTTCCCCCCATTAGCACTCATTCCGATGGTACTCAGAAAAATTCAGGAAGACCAAGCTACAGTTCTGCTGATTGTACCGTTCTGGCCAAAAAGAAGCTGGTTCCCATTGCTGGGATCCATGACAACAGAGAACCCAATAAAACTTCCTCAATGGAAAGACATCATTTACCAGGGTCCTGTCCTGCACCAAAACCCGGAAAGATTACACCATTCAGCGTGGATCCTGAAAGGGACATTTTGAAAGCCTGAGGTTTATCCGATGAAGTCATTTCAACCATTCAGGCTAGTAGGAAACCGGTAACTTCAGCCATTTACTACAAAATCTGTAAAAAATTCTGTATGGAGGGTGGCAGGCCGGCCGTGATGCCGGAAACCCCGGACGTTCCCAGAGTTCTGGATTTTCTCCAATCTGGTTTCAACATGGGCCTTAGGCCTAGTACCCTTAAGGTACAGATTTCGGCCCTCAGGACTTTCTTGGATTATCCTTTGGCTTCTCACCCTTGGATAATTAGGTTTGTTAAAGCCATCCAGAAATTGCGTCCCACCTTTAGACAATTGACTCCCACCTGGGACTTAAACCTAGTTCTTAGGGCCTTATGTAAGGACCCTTATACCCTTAACGAAGATATGCCGATTGCAGTTCGTACATGGAAAACAACCTTTTTAGTAGCTATTACAACAGCTAAAAGAGTGGGAGAAATTCAAGCCCTGTCTATTAGGGATCCATACCTTCAGATTCGTGATGACCATACAATTTTAAACTTAGATCCATCATTTGTCCCTAAAATAGCTTCAGTGCAAAACCGAAATCAGGAGATAATTTTACCCTCCTTTTGTGAAAACCCCTCTAATGCAAAGGAGCAAGCGATACATTCCCTTGATGTCAGGCAAGCAGTCTTGTATCTAGAGGCCACTAGTACCTGGAGAAGGGACCCTAACCTATTTATCCTTTTTAGGGGAAAAAATAGGGGTAAAAAAGCTTCTAAAACTTTTATAGCTAGATGGATCACAACGGTAATTGCTAAAGCCTACTCATCATAAGGGGTAGATTGTCCAACAGGAATTAAAGCTCATTCTACTAGGGCCATTTCAGCATCATGAGCTGAACGGGCAGGGGCATCCCTAGAACAAATTTGTAAGGCCGCGACTTGGGCCAGGGTGAACACATTTTGCAAACATTATAAACTTGACATGTTAGCAGCCCAACAAACGTCATTTGGGAAAAAAGTTCTCCAAGCAGTTGTCCCACCCTAAAGGAGTTTTCTTTGGTATTCTCCAATGTGCTGTCAGGGGGACGCCCTGGAAAATGGGTATTAGACCTACCGGTAATTCGGTTTCCAGGAGTCCATCCTGACAGCACCGTTACTCCCCCCCCCCATGTATACTATGTCATATGTTGTATTATGATTTGGTTAATAAAAAATTCAATTTGCATCTATCCATGGTGTGGTACTTGTCAAAACACTGAAGCCAAGGGGGCGGAGTGGGACCTTTTAACCTCTCGTGGTGTTTTTCCTGTCCCTGCAAGGAGGAGGAGGACGTCCTCCAATGTGCTGTCAGGATGGACTCCTGGAAACAGAATTACCGGTAGGTCTAATACCCATTTTTTTACACTTTCCTGTTTTATTTCCCTTTTTCCAAGAGCATTCATTTTTACAGTATTCATTATGCAGTAAACATTGACCTGGTGACTTGATTCTTTAGGTCAGAACGATTATGGCAATACCAAATTTGTATAGTGTGTGGTTTTTGTAATTATTTAAGTTTCATGACCTATAACTTTTTTTTTTTCTCCTTGATTTTTTTTTTATTCAATAGCTCTTTATGAAGATTTGTTTTATTGCTACCATTTTGATCTCTTTTTATTGCAAAAAAAGCAATTCTGGCCATTTTTGACTTTTTTTCATTTTTTTCTTTTAATAGGTTTACCGCATAGCTCAATTTTAATTTTGTATTTTCATTGTACAGATATATTTTTCTTTAGTCTTGAATTGTAAAAAGGTGGTGATTTAAAGTTGTTTATATTATGTTTTTTTTTTATATATAACTTTTTTGTCCCCATAGCAATCATTTGATCACTTTTTATTTATACCCCCAAATCTCAATATTGCAGTTTTACAGCCAAAATAGTGTTCTCCTATGAAGTTCATCCACAAGCTAGACCTCCCAGGAGAACCAAGATGGCAGCAACAGGGCCCGTATCGTAATCCATCAGCATCCTGGGATCGCAAATTTGTAGGGTGTTTCAGGAGTCGGTAGGCACTGATGCAGTAGCACAGCGGCAACCCGGCCATTTGTAAATGTCACAGTCGGTGATTGACAACAGAATGTAAATGATTAATAGCAGCAATAGCAGAATCTAAGTGGTTAACAGCAGCGATCATCAGTTGCTGCTGTTTGAGGCAGATGCTGACTGTGTAATACAGCCCAATTGTGGAGCTATTTTTTAGCAGAAATATTGCTTTTTAGGGGTTTTCTGTTTTGTGGTGAGACATCGTGGGGCAGCACATTGACTCCCTGCCGTTCGTCAGACCTGAGCTACAGGGAGCTGTACACAAGGCCATCCAGCCACCTTCTTGGGTGTTCACATGAGGCTTTATACTGGGCTGTCCAAGGGTAAAGATGCCTATAGAAACAAGTCCCTATTTTTTTTTAAGTCCTTATAAAAGATTTATGCTTACTGCATAGTTGAAGCAAAGTATGCACAACTTTTCTTTATGGATGGGTAAGGTACCTATGGGCACTGACGTCTGATCGCCCCATGGCCTCCTTTCAGGTATTTGACGCTGGGGATTATTCTTTGCTGTGTTCTGTCCCAAGCGAGGAGGGTCAGACGTGGACAGGAGGAGACTTCATAGCTGCGGACAAAGTGATCGTCTGGACCGAAGACGGACAAAGCTTTATCTATAAACTTCCAGCCAGGTGACTTCTTGTAATTACCTTTCATATTTGCCTACAAAATAAAACATATATTTGTTCACAGCAGAGACATAAATGTATGTCCAGATATTGACAGGAGTGAAATATTGTATATATGTCCCCAATTCGCTCTGCCAGGCACAAAAGACCTTTTTGGTCTTGATCCTGCTCTTCCTCTCAGACAATCATCATCCTTCTTCCATGTTACTTGTGGTTGACGTGTCCTATGTCATCTGCACATCGTCGTCCATCGCGCTGCTGCGCAGGCGTACTATTAACTGTCCTGCCAAGGGCAGAGCAAAGTATTGTAGCGCACATGTGCGGGGAAAAGCCAAAAAGCGCCAATGGCCCTGAAGTGAAGCTGGCGCATGCGCGCTACAGTACTTTGCTCTGCCCTTGACAGGACAGTGAGAAGTGCCCCTGCGCAGGAGCGCGATGGAGGACATTGTGTGGATGACGTAGGGCGCGTCATCCATATGAAGCAGGGAAGGACGCCGATCGTCAGAAGAGAGGAGGTGCTGGATGAAAACCAGCGTCGCCCATTGTATTTTTATTTTTTTTTTGCCTGCAGAGGTGATTGGGGACATATGTACAAAATACCAGAGGATTGAAACTATGCTGGCCGCACTTTATATGGGGAAAACCTGGTGACCGGTTTCCTTTAACGCTAATTTGAACCCGTGATTTCAAAGATTTTTTTTAATCTGAATTTTTTTATTCCATAAACTCCCAATTTGAGATTTAAGTGTTCTATTCATTTTTGGAGCCGTTGTATATATTTCTACTGCTGTATATAGTGTTTTGAGGATTGGGTTATATTCATTTCTTACGGTTGCTTTCAGTTGTATCCCAGCCAGCGATTCCTTTCGTATTGATGTCGGTAAAGCAGTGGAGAACGCGATACCGCCCCTGTTGTACAGCGTCATGCCGAAAGAGGATAAGAAGGTATGTGTTTCATAGTTCAAGGATGAGAGAAGACACAAGTCCATTGGGTTCAAATTGAGGCCCCATGAGGCCAATGCCAATAGCCCGATATTAGGGGAAAAATTCCTTCCTGAGTCCACGTTCGACAATCAAGACACTTATTCAGAATATTGTCTTTTTCAAAAAGGCATCCAGGCCCTCCTTCCTTTTTTACGCAAATAAATGCTTACGCATGCATTCCCATAGGCAATAATGCTTTTTTTTAAAGCACTCATCCACATGCGCATGCATGCGCATATTTGACGGAAATTTGCAGCCTCAAAAATTGCAACATGGTGCTTTAGCCTCGCCCCGCCGCACACCGCGAAAAGACACATGCGTTAGCAATAGTGATGAGCGAATATACTCGTTACTCGAGATTTCCCGAGCACGCTCGGGTGTCCTCCGAGTATTTTTTAGTGCTTGGAGATTGTTTTCATCACCGCAGCTGAATGATTTACATCTGTTGGCCAGCTTGATTACATGTAAAGCCTCCGTACTCTGGCTGCTCGTGCTTTAAAGCCTCCGTACTCTGGCTGCTCGTGCGGTAAAGCCTCCGTACTCTGGCTGCTCGTGCGGTAAAGTCTCCGTACTCTGGCTGCTCGTGCTTTAAAGCCTCCGTACTCTGGCTGCTCGTGCGGTAAAGCCTCCGTACTCTGGCTGCTCGTGCTGTAAAGCCTCCGTACTCTGGCTGCTCGTGCTTTAAAGCCTCCGTACTCTGGCTGCTCGTGCGGTAAAGCCTCCGTACACTAGCTGCTCGTGCGGTAAAGCCTCCGTACTCTGGCTGCTCGTGCGGTAAAGCCTCCGTACGCTGGCTGCTTGTGCGGTAAAGCCTCCGTACTCTGGCTGCTCGTGCGGTAAAGCCTCCGTACTCTGGCTGCTCGTGCGGTAAAGCCTCCGTACACTAGCTGCTCGTGCGGTAAAGCCTCCGTACTCTGGCTGCTCGTGCGGTAAAGCCTCCGTGCTCTGGCTGCTCATACGGTAAAGCCTCCGTGCTCTGGCTGCTCGTGCGGTAAAGCCTCCGTACTCTGGCTGCTCGTGCGGTAAAGCCTCCGTACACTAGCTGCTCGTGCGGTAAAGCCTCCGTACTCTGGCTGCTCGTGCGGTAAAGCCTCCGTACGCTGGCTGCTTGTGCGGTAAAGCCTCCGTACTCTGGCTGCTTGTGCGGTAAAGCCTCCGTACTCTGGCTGCTCGTGCGGTAAAGCCTCCGTACACTAGCTGCTCGTGCGGTAAAGCCTCCGTACTCTGGCTGCTCGTGCGGTAAAGCCTCCGTACGCTGGCTGCTTGTGCGGTAAAGCCTCCGTACTCTGGCTGCTTGTGCGGTAAAGCCTCCGTACTCTGGCTGCTCGTGCAGTAAAGCATCTGCACTCTGGCTGCTCGTGCGGTAAAGCCTCCGTACTCTGGCTGCTCGTGCAGTAAAGCATCTGCACTCTGGCTGCTCGTGCGGTAAAGCCTCCGTACTCTGGCTGCTCGTTCGGTAAAGCCTCCATAATCTGGCTGCTTGTGCGGTAAAGCCTCCATAATCTGGCTGCTCGTGCGGTAAAGCCTCCGTACTCTGGCTGCTTGTGCGGTAAAGCCTCCGTACTCTGGCTGCTCGTGCGGTAAAGCCTCTGTACTTTCACTGCTTGAGTTTGTCTGTGATGATGAAACCTTCTTTCCGCTAGACATAGAGGGTGCCCCCTTGTCGCCGTCGCCAGTCTAGGTGTAAACAGCTCATTAGAAAGATCTCTTTTCTGTCCCTTCATATATTTGTGCACTGTGTTCTCTATAATGCATTTGTATTTGGCTAGTAGCCATTTTCACAGGAGGATTTCATAAAAAATTTTGGAGCGTTTTGCTTCTGTAGCCTTTATGTATCGGACCCCAGAATGAGTTACCAGTGATCCATCAGTGAGGTCTTTTGGGCTTCTCTGGTGAACCATAATCCAAACTGATATATGACCACATCAGAGTCGGGTCAAGCTTTGGTTTGGTCATTATCCTGCCTAGAGGAATTCAGGAAAAGGAAGACAAAGGTTATGAATTCCGCCGTCCATCTGATATCTCACCCAGCAGTGCATCTCTATTCATTTTGTTTTATAAACTGTGGTCCAGCCCGGTTCTTGATAATGGGATTCATTACGTGTGGTTTTGTGGTATAAGCAGGCGCTGGAGAGGTTTGATTTGGAAGCCGTTGTGGAAATCCCAGAATGTGACCACTTCTCTGACCCCGGAGTCTTAGAGTTATACACGCCAAGGACTTTACTCCACGTTTTCCCGGCTGAGTCTCATGTAAGAGTTGGTTTTCTCTGTGTGCCATAGAGGGTTAATGACGGTGTGATGTGCTGTGGCTAATATGGCTTGGTGTGTAGGGTTTTCCGGGCCTGCATGCAATATAAAACTTTGAGCCTTTCTGCACTTTCTTATTACTTCTGCACCCCTGAACTGCTCCTAATTTTGCATGCTTACACGGCACAGCATTCACTTGGGTTCTAAAATTAAAGGGACTGTTTAGTAGATATTTTATGTGTTCCTTTTTTTTAATTTGACTGTAATCCCCTTTTAAAAAATAAATACTTGCCCTCCTTGATCCCATTCTGACACTTAACCAGTACCATCTGGTGCTGTCTCATTTCCTGTCTGGAATACGTGCTCAGCCAATCAGTTCCTGAAGCAAAGACCCGCCTCAATCAATGATTGGCTGAGCAAGCCTCTTTCAGGAAGTAGAGACCGGCTAGGACCTGGTAAGAGTCAGAACTGGACGGTGAGGGATTAGTGAGGGCGATGGTTACTACTTTTTATTTTAACCACTGAGTTTTTTTTTTAATCATTTTTATCCTTTAGTTACCCCCTTAAATATAACTCAACATTTCTACGTCCGACAAAGATCGTCACCCGATTTTATACCAACAGTAATAGAATTTGCTTCGACGAACCGCTATGTAAATCTCTTGCAACCATTTTCACTACATTAGGTAAATTTGCTAATTATTTCAACCTCAAATAATAAACAAACAAATAAACTACCGTTTGGTGTATGCAGCTCCTATGTAGAGCTGTGGGAAAGATGCAGCAGATCCTCCACAGTTACAGACTACAAAGAGAACCCATGTGTAACCAGCTTCTCGCTAAGCTGAGCACGGCACAAACATTTGAGAACAGAGAAGATATGTGTATCTAAACGGACTACTGAGGTTCATCTTCTCAGAAAAACCACTGCTTACTCAACGATGTCAGAGTGGCAAAGGTAGGCTACTTTCACACTAGCGTTGTTTGGAATACGTCGCAATGCGTCGTTTAGGGGAAAAAACGCATCCTGCAAAGTCGTCTGCAGGATGCATTTTTTCCCCATAGACTAACATTAGTGACACATTGCGACGCATTGACACACGTCGCAACCGTCATGCGACGGTTGCGTCGTGTTGTGGCGGACCGTCGGCAGCAAAAAACGTTACATGTAACGTTTTTTGCTGCGTCGTGTCCGCCATTTCTGACCGCGCATGCGCGGCCGGAACTCCGCCCCCACCTCCCCGCAACTCACAATGGGGCAACGGATGCGTTGAAAAACTGCATCCGCTGCCCCCGTTGTGCGGCGCTTTCAACGCTAGCGTCGTTGCATCGGCACGACGCTAGTGTGAAAGTAGCCGTAGTGAGGAGGAGCTGTAGATTAGAACATTGCAGCTGGGAAAGGGGAACACTCACCGAGCCCTGAACTTGCAGCTTCACAAATACGTGTGTCACAAAAAGCAGGTCTTTTATAATGATACATTGGTGAAATCAGCTGCCAATATATAGGACAACTAACACATTATATGTAGGCTAGAACATTGCAGCAGGGGAAAGGGGAACACCCACCGAGCCCTGAACTTGCAGCCTCACAAATACGTGTCTTTTCAAAATGACACACTGGTGAAATCAGCTGCCAATATATAGGACAACTAACGCATTATATGTAGGCTAGAACATTGCAGCAGGGGAAAGGGGAACACCCACCAAGCCCTGAACTTGCAGCTTCACAAATACGTGTGTCACAAAAAGCAGGTCTTTTCAGAATGACACACTGGTGAAATCAGCTGCCAATATATAGGACAACTAACACATTATATGTAGGCTAGAACATGGCGGCAGGGGAAAGGGGAACACCCACCGAGCCCCAAACTTGCAGATTCACAAATATGTGTGTCACAAAAAGCATGTCTTTTATAATGATGCGTTGTTGAAATCAGTTGTCAATATATAGGACAACTAACACATTATATGTAGGCTAGAACATTGCGGCAGGGGAAAGGGGAACACCCACCGAGCCCTGAACTTGCAGCTTCACAAATACGTGTGTCACAAAAAGCAGGTCGTATAATGACGCGATGGTGAAATCGGATGACAATATAGGACAGCTAACACATTAGATGTAGGTTAGAACATTGCGGCAGGGAAAGGGGAACACCCAACGAGCCCTGAACTTTCAGAAAATTGCCTCTTTATGGGGAGCAGGCTATAAAGTGCAAGTGCAATTTATGAGAAAACGCCCTGGTACAGCGGACTTCCAATCAAGTACAATGCATGAGATGCAAAGGTGCTGGTGCTGAACCACGGTACATGTGGACTTCAGTAAATGCAAGTATAAATCTTACCCCTGGGACACACAGCCACAGTGCCACATATGATGGCTGCTTCACTGACGTGTTTCGCCGGCCCGCTTTCTCAAGGGATTAAGTCTCTTGTATACATGGATTTTTAAAGTTTTCCGGTCGAATACCGGCTGTGTTGCCTGCCACCCGGCCCCCCCTCCAGAAGTCAACCTAAAGTGCGCATGCCTCACCACTACGAGCACATAAGTGAGATTACAACACCGTGGATGGGCGCACTAGCAGTGAAGAAATAGAACGTGAAAATGATGTCCACATATCCAGAGCGACTAGAACCATTAGACTGTGAAGCCATGGTGGAGATGAATCAGGAGAATAACACTGTGAATGTGTATACTAAGAGTATATCATGTAACGTAGAATATTCCGCAGTGCAATGAAACCCAAGAAAATAACATACAGTACATGGTGATTACTACATACAAAGGTGAAAAACACACATCCATGTAGAGACATGGACTCAACCGGATACATAGGTTAGATGGGTATAGCGAGAATAAAGTGCATAAAAAGACTTCTGTCGTTTTCTTCCGATACACAATATTTGGAGCCAACAGACATGAGGATGGATAAATTACCAAAATATCGATCTATGCGAATAATAAAAACCACTATAAATAAGAGAGGACAATGACTCGCCCCTCCGAATAATAAAAACCACTATACATAAGAGAGGACAATGACTCGCCCCTCCGAAACCACAATATATTTTGTCTATGCCTCGTACTATAAAACCCTTAGGGTCAAAGTGATGACTATGTCTAAATTGTATTGGAATGGTTTTCTTTGAAGATGGATCCTGAAGGTCCCTGCCTGCAGCGATATCTGTGACATATTCCCTGGTACGATTAGTAAGGCCCATGTAAATGTTTGGGCATGTGCAAAGTATCCTGACATCCCATGCAGCTCCCGAAAGGATATCGTCCTTGTTTTAGACCCCCTTGGAGCAGGCGCATGTCTGTTAAAGACTGGTGAGCACTTTCTACAGGGCAGAATGGGACTTCTGTCGAAGGTTTATTCTATAGCACCTTTAAAAACATGGCGCTGTGGAAAAGGACCTCTTAAATGGTCACTGTTGTTTCAGTAAAACTATAGTATAAGCAGGTGTTTTTACTGCAGATTTTTCCACACTTATTAACATGGATGAAACTTGCAAGTGCAAAAAATTATTTAAAATCTGCAAATAAAAAATAAGCAACGTGTGCATGAGATTTCAGTAATTTCATTCACTTAGATAGCACTAGGTAATCCTTCAGGTTTTGTGACACAACGTGTGCACAAACCTTACCACTCCAGAGCTGGATTCGCATCTACGCTGCTCACAAACCTTACCACTCCAGAGCCGGATTCGCATCTACGCTGCTCACAAACCTTACCACTCCACAGCTGGATTCGCATCTATGCTGCTCACAAACCTTACCACTCCACAGCTGGATTCGCATCTACACTGCTCACAAACCTTACCACTCCACAGCTGGATTCGCATCTACACTGCTCACAAACCTTACCACTCCACAGCTGGATTCGCATCTACACTGCTCACAAACCTTACCACTTCAGAGCTGGATTCGCATCTACGCTGCTCACAAACCTTACAACTCCATAGATGGATTTGCATCTACACTGCTCAGTGCTGCAGCTGCTGCTTATATATGTTTGCTATAAAAAATAATTTAGAGAAAACTGGTGAAAATGTGTGAAATGTGTAATTTCATGGCCAGAAAGTTACTCCTCATGTACGCACACATGACATGACATTTTGGCAGATGCACTCTATTGGCTGTTAAAGGGATAATAGCAATAGAGATGAAGTGCCTGTAGACTTTAGAAGTTTTTTCAGAAAGTTCGTAAACTTTTGCCCACTTTATCCTGCAGTGGTGATGGCGTATTTGTAATCTCAGCAGCTGCTTACAGGAATATAGTGAATGCACAGCCGGAGGTCGCTGTAATAATCCGCCAACTTGTTGTCACTTTGTGTATATTTGTATTGTAAAACGTGTCTTTGTTGGCAAGTAATGGAGCCTGCTCTGTGTTTTTTATTAATTTTAGGCATCGGTGGCGGTCAGGAAGCCGCAGGTGGTCTTTATACTGGGCTTCCTATCAGCTCTGTAGCTGTGTGATAAGTATATCCCATTGATTAGTAAGTTAACGTCTTCATTAGAGCGCCAGGCAGCCGCAGAATTCAGTGCGCCATCCTAAATGCCAACCAATTTCTTCTGAAACAACTTAATTGCCGTTATTCAGATCCCTCCCGCCTCTTTGTTTTCCAGCAGCTCCTCGCTCCCTCCTAACAATGCGCAATTATATGCAGGATGTGTTTCATTCTGCGCCTTTTCATTGTCTCTACCATAATGACTTTTTGGAGACCATTTGCAAATTTTACACAGCGATCGGTATATTGTTCATAAACAAGAATGCAGATAATTGAAGGACATGAAAGAAACGAGCATCTTTTACTGGTAAACAATGCGAGGGAATAATACCAGCAGGGGGCAGCAGCGCAGCCATGTATTCATAGCAAGCGGGACTGCTGCGCTCATGGAGACTTCCACAGCTCTATTATAAGGAGCCGAGTGTAGAAATTTTGCTAAAAAAAAATAAATTTTATTTCTATAACGCCTGCATATTCCACATCACTTTAGAATTCATGTGCAATCAATATTGGACATTATAATAAGGGTGAGGGACACAAACTTATGACTAAATGGAGGTATAGTGGTGGTGGAGGGCACAAAAGTAAAATATGCTTGTGTTGTATGGACCAGCCATCTTTGTAATAAATGAGTGTATATGGGGAAAGCTACGTGACCCAGCCGGTATCTATATATGTGGAGGGTGTGGAAGCAGATGATGGAAGAGACCAGATTTAGTGGAAATTTTATCTGAGAAAAGTGAATTTAAAAATATGGATACTGGTATTAACTGGATTGTCTTCTGTAGTGCATTCCAGAGAATTTGGTGCAGCATGAGAGAAGTCCTGCAGATGGAAGAAGGATGTTCGGAATATAGATAATGTTAGTCTTTATTAACTGAATGGTGGTCATGGGTATGGTGATAGCTGGAGAAGGGAGGAGATGTAGTGTAGTGCAGTACTGTGGAGAGCAGGGGTAGGGTGATAGAAGGAGAAGGGAGGAGATGTAGTGTAGTGCAGTACTGTGGAGAGCAGGGGTAGGGTGATAGAAGGAGAAGGGAGGAGATGTAGCGTAGTGCAGTACTGTGGTTAGCAGGGGTAGGGTGATAGCCAGAGAAGGGAGGAGATGTAGTGTGGTGCAGTACTGTGGAGAGCAGGGGTAGGGTGATAGCCAGAGAAGGGAGGAGATGTAGTGTGGTGCAGTACTGTGGAGAGCAGGGTTAGGGTGATAGCCAGAGAAGGGAGGAGATGTAGTGTGGTGCAGTACTGTGGAGAGCAGGGGTAGGGTGATAGCCAGAGAAGGGAGGAGATGTAGTGTAGTTCAGTACTGTGGAGAGCAGGGGTAGGGTGATAGAAGGAGAAGGGAGGAGATGTAGGGTGGTGCAGTACCGTGGAGAGCAGGGGTAGGGTGATAGCCAGAGAAGGGAGGAGATGTAGTGTGGTGCAGTACTGTGGAGAGCAGGGTTAGGGTGATAGCCAGAGAAGGGAGGAGATGTAGTGTGGTGCAGTACTGTGGAGAGCAGGGGTAGGGTGATAGGAGAAGGGAGGAGATGTAGTGTGGTGCAGTACTGTGGAGAGCAGGGGTAGGGTGATAGAAGGAGAAGGGAGGAGATGTAGGGTGGTGCAGTACTGTGGAGAGCAGGGGTAGGGTGATAGAAGGAGAAGGGAGGAGATGTAGTGTGGTGCAGTACTGTGGAGAGCAGGGGTAGGGTGATAGAAGGAGAAGGGAGGAGATGTAGGGTGGTGCAGTACTGTGGAGAGCAGGGGTAGGGTGATAGCCAGAGAAGGGAGGAGATGTAGGGTGGTGCAGTACTGTGGAGAGCAGGGGTAGGGTGATAGAAGGAGAAGGGAGGAGATGTAGGGTGGTGCAGTACTGTGGAGAGCAGGAGTAGGGTGATAGCCGGAGAAGGGAGGAGATGTAGTTTAGTGCAGTACTGTGGAGAGCAGGGGTAGGGTGATAGCCGGAGAAGGGAGGAGATGTAGTGTGGTGCAGTACTGTGGAGAGCAGGGGTAGGGTGATAGCTGGAGAAGGGAGGAGATGTAGTGTGGTGCAGTACTGTGGAGAGCAGGGGTAGGGTGATAGCCAGAGAAGGGAGGAGATGTAGTGTGGTGCAGTACTGTGGAGAGCAGGGGCAGGGTGATAGCCAGAGAAGGGAGGAGATGTAGTGTGGTGCAGTACTGTGGAGAACAGGGGTAGGGTGATAGCCGGAGAAGGTGGAGATGTAGTGTGGTGCAGTACTTTGGAGAGCAGGGGTAGGGTGATAGCCGGAGAAGGGAGGATATGTAGTGTGGTGCAGTACTGTGGAGAGCAGGGTTAAGGTGATAGCCTGAGAAGGGAGGACATGTAGGGTGGTGCAGTACTGTGAAGAGCAGGGGTAGGGTGATAGCCGGAGAAGGGATGAGATGTAGGGTGGTGCAGTACTGTGGAGAGCAGGGGTAGGGTGATAGCCGGAGAAGGGATGAGATGTAGGGTGGTGCAGTACTGTGGAGAGCAGGGGTAGGGTGATAGCCGGAGAAGGGATGAGATGTAGGGTGGTGCAGTACTGTGGAGAGCAGGGGTAGGGTGATAGCCAGAGAAGGGAGGAGATGTAGGGTGGTGCAGTACTGTGGAGAGCAGGGGTAGGGTGATAGAAGGAGAAGGGAGGAGATGTAGGGTGGTGCAGTACTGTGGAGAGCAGGGGTAGGGTGATAGCCGGAGAAGGGAGGAGATGTAGTTTAGTGCAGTACTGTGGAGAGCAGGGGTAGGGTGATAGCCGGAGAAGGGAGGAGATGTAGTGTGGTGCAGTACTGTGGAGAGCAGGGGTAGGGTGATAGCTGGAGAAGGGAGGAGATGTAGTGTGGTGCAGTACTGTGGAGAGCAGGGTTAGGGTGATAGCCGGAGAAGGGAGGAGATGTAGTGTGGTGCAGTACTGTGGAGAGCAGGGGTAGGGTGATAGCTGGAGAAGGGAGGCAATGTAGTGTGGTGCAGTACTGTGGAGAACAGGGGTAGGGTGATAGCCGGAGAAGGGAGGAGATGTAGTGTGGTGCAGTACTGTGGAGAGCAGGGGTAGGGTGATAGCCGGAGAAGGTGGAGATGTAGTGTGGTGCAGTACTGTGGAGAGCAGGGTTAGGGTGATAGCCGGAGAAGGGAGGAGATGTAGTGTGGTGCAGTACTGTGGAGAGCAGGGTTAGGGTGATAGCAGGAGAAGGTGGAGATGTAGTGTAGTGCAGTACTGTGGAGAGCAGGGGTAGGGTGATAGCCGGAGAAGGGAGGATATGTAGTGTGCTGCAGTACTGTGGAGAGCAGGGTTAGGGTGATAGCCGGAGAAGGGAGGATATGTAGTGTGCTGCAGTACTGTGGAGAGCAGGGTTAGGGTGATAGCCGGAGAAGGGAGGAGATGTAGTGTAGTGTGGTGCAGTACTGTGGAGAGCAGGGGTAGGGTGATAGCCGGAGAAGGGAGGATATGTAGTGTGGTGCAGTACTGTGGAGAGCAGGGTTAAGGTGATAGCCTGAGAAGGGAGGACATGTAGGGAGGTGCAGTACTGTGAAGAGCAGGGGTAGGGTGATAGCCGGAGAAGGGATGAGATGTAGTGTAGTTCAGTACTGTGGAGAGCAGGGGTAGGGTGATAGAAGGAGAAGGGAGGAGATGTAGGGTGGTGCAGTACTGTGCAGAGCAGGGGTAGGGTGATAGGAGAAGGGAGGAGATGTAGTGTGGTGCAGTACTGTGGAGAGCAGGGTTAGGGTGATAGCCAGAGAAGGGAGGAGATGTAGTGTGGTGCAGTACTGTGGAGAGCAGGGGTAGGGTGATAGCCAGAGAAGGGAGGAGATGTAGTGTAGTTCAGTACTGTGGAGAGCAGGGGTAGGGTGATAGAAGGAGAAGGGAGGAGATGTAGGGTGGTGTAGTACTGTGGAGAGCAGGGGTAGGGTGATAGCCAGAGAAGGGAGGAGATGTAGTGTGGTGCAGTACTGTGGAGAGCAGGGTTAGGGTGATAGCCAGAGAAGGGAGGAGATGTAGTGTGGTGCAGTACTGTGGAGAGCAGGGGTAGGGTGATAGGAGAAGGGAGGAGATGTAGTGTGGTGCAGTACTGTGGAGAGCAGGGGTAGGGTGATAGCTGGAGAAGGGAGGAGATGTAGTGTGGTGCAGTACTGTGGAGAGCAGGGGTAGGGTGATAGCCAGAGAAGGGAGGAGATGTAGTGTGGTGCAGTACTGTGGAGAGCAGGGGCATGGTGATAGCCAGAGAAGGGAGGAGATGTAGTGTGGTGCAGTACTGTGGAGAGCAGAGGTAGGGTGATAGCCAGAGAAGGGAGGAGATGTAGGGTGGTGCAGTACTGTGGAGAGCAGGGGTAGGGTGATAGAAGGAGAAGGGAGGAGATGAAGGGTGGTGCAGTACTGTGGAGATCAGGGGTAGGGTGATAGCCTGAGAAGGGAGGAGATGTAGTTTAGTGCAGTACTGTGGAGAGCAGGGGTAGGGTGATAGCCGGAGAAGGGAGGAGATGTAGTGTGGTGCAGTACTGTGGAGAGCAGGGGTAGGGTGATAGCTGGAGAAGGGAGGAGATGTAGTGTGGTGCAGTACTGTGGAGAGCAGGGTTAGGGTGATAGCCGGAGAAGGGAGGAGATGTAGTGTGGTGCAGTACTGTGGAGAGCAGGGGTAGGGTGATAGCTGGAGAAGGGAGGCAATGTAGTGTGGTGCAGTACTGTGGAGAACAGGGGTAGGGTGATAGCCGGAGAAGGGAGGAGATGTAGTGTGGTGCAGTACTGTGGAGAGCAGGGGTAGGGTGATAGCCGGAGAAGGTGGAGATGTAGTGTGGTGCAGTACGGTGGAGAGCAGGGGTAGGGTGATAGCCGGAGAAGGGAGGAGATGTAGTGTGGTGCAGTACTGTGGAGAGCAGGGTTAGGGTGATAGCAGGAGAAGGTGGAGATGTAGTGTAGTGCAGTACTGTGGAGAGCAGGGGTAGGGTGATAGCCGGAGAAGGGAGGATATGTAGTGTGCTGCAGTACTGTGGAGAGCAGGGTTAGGGTGATAGCCGGAGAAGGGAGGAGATGTAGTGTGGTGCAGTACTGTGGAGAGCAGGGGTAGGGTGATAGCCGGAGAAGGGAGGATATGTAGTGTGGTGCAGTACTGTGGAGAGCAGGGTTAAGGTGATAGCCTGAGAAGGGAGGACATGTAGGGTGGTGCAGTACTGTGAAGAGCAGGGGTAGGGTGATAGCCGGAGAAGGGATGAGATGTAGGGTGGTGCAGTACTGTGGAGAGCAGGGGTAGGGTGATAGCCGGAGAAGGGATGAGATGTAGGGTGGTGCAGTACTGTGGAGAGCAGGGGTAGGGTGATAGCCGGAGAAGGTAGGAGATGTAGGGTGGTGCAGTACTGTGGAGAGCAGGGGTAGGGTGATAGCCGTTATTAATACTAATGCCTTAGCGAAAACTTGACAACGAATGTCTATGAATCTACCACTTCTATCTATCTTGGAGGAGATGAATTCAAAGGGAATAGATCTGTGAACTAAAACACGAACACTTCTTAAATGTCGCTTACCCCATGTGCAGAGCATTGCCGTAGCTTAGGTATCCTTAGTTATGACCACTAACAACTGACTGTCACTATATGAATGGTGGTAACCATGGCTATTTAATCTACTACAATGCCCTGAACATGAGGTAAGTGACATAGGTTATCAGGAGAATTATGCTACATTTATAATTGGAGGAATTTGCTAATATTATTATTACACCTATATTGAGTTCAGAGCTGTTCAGCACATTATAAAGACAAGAATGCCCAAAAGACATACAAACATGAAAATACAGTTCCATCTGATAGGGGCAGATCGGAGAAGGCAGCAGTCATCCTGCAACTGCGCATAGAGCGGACGAACAGCCTGAAAAAAGAAAAATGAACATTCCTTGGGAACCTGCCGATATAGGGATAGTGGACATGATGATGTTGGGTAAACTCTTATAAAATGTAATTCCGACATTCAGTCGGATAGTCTCCGATGGCACAAAGCTCTAGCGAGTAAGAGGTCAGAATTGCAGGTTTTGACAGACCCTCTACTCTTTTAAGTCAATCCAGCTGAGTACCGCCTTAGGATTCTCAAAAATGGATGTCCCTCCCAGAACGACCACTCTGGGAAAAGTATGGAGGTAGCGTAGTCTTTACATCCAGGAATGGCGCCCCTCTGTTTTGAGACCTCGATACAATAATCTGGGAAGAAGAACATTTTTTGGCCATTGCGGGAGTTGTCCAGCCTTGAGGATAGCATCTCTGTCATTTATAATGAAGCCGCTTGATTAGGACTAGACATGGAGGAGCCCCTGGTGGTAGCGGCCTGGTGGCTACCCTGTGTTCTTTCCATAGCAAAGAGCGGAGATAAGGGCTCTGCGCCAGAGCACAGCCATTTTTCAAAATTCTCAGTAGGATTATTACCCTCTGTTTTCTATTATTCCTCCTGAGTCTGTTCTCCAGGTCTTCTGTTTTAGACAACAAGGTCAGGATCTGCTGGTCATGTCTGCGGGATTCAACAGGCTGTATGTGTGCCTCATCAGGGGAGGGTGCCCTTTTGCCCGGGGTTCTGGTCGAATGCAGCTAATTTCATTGCTGCGCTTGAAGCAGCTGATCTTCACCGCCCTTGTACCTGCTTAGCGCGCGTCGGTGCCATTGTGGGATTCCCTGCCTGCACCAGCTGCAGCATCCTGGTGCTTTTTTGCTGCTCTTCCAGCCATGATTCCTCCACAGATGTTTGCCGGTGAGCTTGGGTAGCTGTGAGGAGTCATATTGCCGGAATTCAGGATGACAGGGGCCCAGTGGCTGATATCCCCGGAACTCTCCTACTATAGGGCCTCTCACATGCTCGACAAACCATGCCCCGTTGGAAAACCGTTCTAATGTATTTATATATGCCTTAAAGGGGTTATCTTATTTGGTAAGTGCTTCTAATAACGAACAACTTTGCAATTTAGCTCCTAATGAAATGTGTAGACATGTGTTTCTGTTGGTGCAAGCCTAGTGGTAGTCTAGACTGACCTAAAATTTGGCGCTGGTTTCGTACTACTGTGTGGCCCCTGGTGAACGAAACACACTCTGCAGTTAATTGTGCAAATATATTTTAGTACTGTCACCACTAGGGGGAGCTCACCGCATAAAATTCTCATTAAGTCTAATACTAGCTCTTTAAATCCATGTGCACTCGGCTCCCCCTAGTGGTGCCTGCAGATAGTCAGAATTCTATCATTTAAAGGGATTGTCCAAGATTTTTTTTTTATAGCAGCAAATGTGACCACCAAACTAGTAATGACGTCACATGAATCCTTGTCACCCCTGCAGCCAATCGTGCTTGAATCGATGCTAAAGCCAGTGATTGGCTGCAGCTTTTATGTTGATGTGCTGCATGTCACAGTAATGGCAAACTAATGGCTCGGCCCTTTTAAGTTACCGGTAATAACTCAGATCCCTCTCTCTCCCACAGATGCTAATCTGCCCTCCGGTTACGAGGTTCTTCTATGGACGCCGAGTATCTTTCCATAAACTTCTGATCCAGGGCGACTCTTCAGGGAGACTTTGTATCTGGAGCGTCCCCGATGAACTCGAGCAACAAGACAACGTCGAAGGTGAAGGCCTAAGCCGACAAGATGATTTAACATGCAGTGTTAAAGGGATATTGTGACTACACTCACTCATCGGTGTCCGGTGAAGTCAAGACTTACTAATACCCGCCAGGACGAGTGCGGGATCTACCGATCCTTGTGGTCATGACTTTACCCTCCCAATGTGGAAGAGATCGGAGCCACAATATTTATTTTTAAAGGGGGTTTCCGGGAGTGGAAGAGATTAAATTAGTGTCAGGACACGTTTTAAAGCAAACATTACCCCGGTGTTATGTTAAATCCCGCTCCCCATGGGTGCTGACATTCTCGTGTTTACCCCGAGACTCTGTGTACGTTCTTGCTGCGATGACGCTTTATGTCCACAGTCAGTAATGCTGGCATGTACGGGGAACAGTCAGTATGTGGGCACTGAAGCAGCGGAGGATTTAAAGACCACCTGTCACTTGCCAAAAATAAGTCATTCTTTTTATCTGTTCTGAATGCTGCTCTTCTCCTGTTTTCTTTTGTTCCTGCTCCTCTCTGTTCCGGCCTTCACTTCCCTGTATGTAATCCTAGTCTTGTTAGCCAAGTGGGTGTTTTTTTTTACTTTTTGCGAGGAATACACCCACTTGGTAATAAGGCTAGATTTATGTAAATTGAAAAGAGGTCTGTATCTCGGGAACGGAGAGGAACAGGAACAAACGAAAAACATCACCGGACTCGGGAGAACAGCGGTATTCACACCGGGTAATAAAACAGACACGTTTATGGCAAGATGGCAAGTGATTGCTCCTCAGTAACAAGTGAGTTGTTTTTTTCAAACTAAAATTTCATGCAGTTCCTTTCCTTCAACTCTCTTTAAATATCATTTAAGGGGTGCCCATTGTTTTTGTGCTTTCCCTTTATTGGACAACCATGCATAAATGGCGCTCCACCATCCAGACTTTGTAATTTAAACTTCTGTATAGTTTGTTACAAAAATGCCGTAAACGGGGTGTTATTACCCTTATTACTTGAATTTTTTTGCAGTAAAACCTGCAGTGTGTGAATTCACCCCTCTAGATTCATTCACCTTCTTCATCAGATGCCATATTCTGGCTATTATTCCCTAGAAGTGTGGCTTCCCCCAGGGTTACCCTGTAGTATGGCGCTGCACTAAGCGCCATATCTACCGCAGGACGTAGTGCTCACATACTGATACTGAATATATCCTGTACTTACGTAGTACATTGTTACGCGTCTTTATATTTTCTTTTCTTACACTAATTCTTGTTTCTGATCTTACAATATCACAGGGTTGAAAATCACCACGACCACGTCGCTCCAAGAAGCCTTTGACAAGCTGGCGCCCCGTCCTGCTGGCATTATCGATCAGCTCAGCGTGATGCCAAACAGTACCGAACCTCTGAAAGTGACCGCCAGCGTCTACATCCCATCTCACGGGCGTCTGGTGTGCGGGCGGGAAGATGGGAGCATAATTATCGTCCCGGCCACGCAGACTGCCATCGTTCAGCTACTGCAAGGAGAACACATGCTGCGGAGAGGTCAGGAAATCTCCGAATCATCAGTGATTATGTGCACGAGACGTACGATTACAGCATGGGTCCAGCCTTGATGTATACAAGCCATGTTTGTATGTTGGGGAATTGCATTTATAGCAACTCCCTAATGTGCCTCCGTTATTGGAAATTGTCTCTTCAGAGGGGAAGGAGAACCAGAACTCTATATATTGTATAGGAAGTAGCAATCCTAAAAGTCTCCTCACCTTGGCATGTCGGGCTTGACATGTCACTCTGCAAGGAGAAATGTTACTTCTTGGATTCCATTATGGGAATCTCTCCATTTATGAGCAGGAGCGATGGAGCAAGGAAATTCCAAGCCACAACCCCACATAGCCTTGGTCTGTGACCTTGCGATGTCGGAATGTTGTTTATCCATCCGTTCCATTATGTCGCCACCTTTGCGTATTCTGGTAATAGAAATTACTTTTTTTTTGCTTTTCCGTCCGATTTCTTAGGTTGGCCGCCTCACAGGACTTTACGGGGTCATCGAAACAAGGTGACCTGCTTGCTGTATCCCCACCAAGTGTCCTCGCGCTATGACCAGCGCTATCTCATATCAGGAGGGGTCGACTTCTCCGTAATTGTCTGGGACATTTTCTCAGGAGAGATGAAGCATATCTTCTGCGTCCACGGGGGAGAAATCACACAACTGCTCGTCCCACCAGACAACTGCAGTGTAAGTATCCCATGAATTGGAAAATGCCCAGTATTGCTGGGTCTCTGCCAGCGACACCCTAAGACGATGATTCACAGTTCAGTGCAGTCGTGATTGTTTGTGTTTCTTTTGCTCTAGTTCGTTACATAGCACCCAATTCATGATGTGTATATTTTTTTTTTTTTTTTTTTTTTTAGTATTTTTTGGGGGGATATTACTTAACATTTTGTGCATCAAATTCTTCAAAATGGCGCACATGATTCATCAGTTTCTTTTACAAAGTATAAAATGCTCAGCTTTTTTGTCCTTTTTTTTGCATCTATTTAGAGCAACAACAAAAAAGATGCTGGTTTAGCTAAAACGTTGGCAAAATTTACGAGTATACATAAAATCACTCCAGGGGTTCAGTGGGAGCTGGAGAAAATTTGCACAAAAACTTTTGGACTTTTTAAAAAATCGCAATTAATGAATCTGTTGAAAACATCTGAAAACTTCACACCCCACCCACAATGGCAAGCACTTATAAATACAATTTTTAAAAAGGTGTAAATTAAAAGAATGCGGTGAAGGTGAAAAATACCAAAAAACAAGCAAAAAAGCTTTACCATTTGGAAACAACAAGATATCGTGATGTCCTCTAATTATAGTGCATCACTTACTAATGTAGTGTCTATAACCTTGCTCCAGGGACTTATCTCTTGATTGTATGATGTCTTGTACCTTGAACATGTTGTTATCTCCCTTCTCCTCCTTCTGTCCACGGTGACACATATTACATGTCTGCTATTGCCTCTGCTCCCAATTCATGTCTTTAGAGGGATTGTGTTTCACATGCTGGGCAGCAGATCAGGCAATGTCCAATGAATATCAGAACAGCAGAGCAGTTTTTTTAGTAGTAGCAGATTTGTGTTAGTTTAGCCAGGGAGTAATTACACAAATCCATTACGACAGCTGTAAAAAGAGGCAATATCTATGAGAAGGGAACAGAGGTATGAGACCTTTAGTCTTTTACATGGCTTGGTAGATCGGTTCACTTGGCTGCTCATAGTGGAACGCTGTCTCTTAAAATTTTCCACTGGTTTATTTAGATACAGCCATGAACCAGGGCAGGATCATTAACATAAACACGTCTTTTTTGGCTTAATGGAAAATAAAACAAAGCAAATGGCACATTGCGTGTTGCTGCAGGGATCTGACCTCTCGGGAAACACATTGGAACAAAGGTCCAACTTTCCTTTATTGTCGGATAAGTCCAAGATGGTGATGTATCTGGCTAACCCTAGCCTCACTGAGATCTGACGCGGGGCATCGAATATGCATCAAATTTAAACACCTCGTTTAATTTCCTGTGGTCGTCGTTGCAATAATGCCACTGTCCATAACGCTTTGGCACGAGAACAATGGGGCTGGACCAAGGAGTCTTTGACTTCTCGATGACGCCCAGGCTCAACAGTTTCCTCCCCTCCTTCGAAATCACCTCCCGGCAATCGTCAGGATTCTATACGGCCTTTGGTTCATCTGTACACGTGGTTCCATCAGGATTTCATGTTCAACAACCTGCGTACGTCCTGGCAACTCTGAAAACAGGTCATGGTTCCACAGAAGTGGTTCTCAGCACTGTTGTTTCTGGGCCGGTGACAGTGTCTCTGCCACTGTGATGTTCTCGACCTTGGCCTCAGGATTGGTGCCCAGGCACGTAGTTTCCACCAGTTCTGTTTCGCCATGTTTTTTTTTTTTTTTTTTTTTAAACAATAAATTTTTATTGAAAGTTTTCGGTTTACATATAAGAGATAATTAAGGTAATCAAAAAAAAATCAGAATAAGTCTTTACATACAATCTGAACAATAGTGCATGTGGTTAACTGACATGCAATCATACAACCTAACCAAAGTAAGGGGAAGGGGAGTAGGGGAGGGGAGCCCGAGTGAAGGGGTGTATAGCGTCTGAGGGGTATGGTAGGTTATTCTGAATCCGACTGGATGTTGTTAGTTAGGTAGAGTACCGGTGTGGCAAAAGGGGTATGGTTGGTGTATTCTGCCCAGGGGAGCCATATTTTCTCGAATTTGCCAACTTTGTCCATTAAAATAGCCGACAATTTATCGTTGATCATGTACCAGGTGAGGCGTGTTTTCTGTTTCGCCATGTTTTAAATCGGTTGATGTGGTACACTCGGTACGGCTTTCTTCTCCCTGGCTGGTTGATCTTCTAGTTGACTTTGCTTACCTTTTCGACCACCTCATATGGCCCTTAGTACTTGGCCAGAAATGTTATTTTCACCCGTGGGGATCAACACCAACTTTCTGTCTCCAGGGCAATACTGTCTCTGCCTTGCCGACTGATTGTAGTTGCAGCGCCCCAGAGTCCTGGTCGTTGCAGTACTGACGCTCCGCCACTAAGGGGAGTGATGGTACGTCTGATGGCACTGAAGGAGTTCACCTGACCAGGTATTACAGACACCAATACACTTCACACTCCGGCCACCAGGGGGAGAAAAGGGTTCTATGTATTAGGCCACTCCTCACACTCTGGTAAAACTGGGGGTTGGATAGGAAGTTAGGAAGAAGCTGACTGGGTTTTACCCAGGTAACATCTAGTGAGAGGAGAGGTTGCTTGGGAAGATTCAGGGGGGTCCCTGTCAGGGGTGGGATCCTGGCAGTGGCCTAGCGAAAGGACAGATCGTTACGGAACCGCGCCTGCACTTCATTGCGGCGGCATCTTAAGAAAGGACACGAAGCGAAGAATATTGTGGAGAAGGGAGAAACGAGATCACACTACAAAGGCGATAGAACCAGTAGGAGTCGTGCCCCGAGATTGGCAACATCCTACTGAGGCGCGTGGCCGGAACGCCGAGGAAGTATTGAGCTCTACGCATTACTTCAAACCAACGGCAGGGCAGTTAATTTTAGGTTGGCTGTCTCACCTTAATCACCTAATGAAGACAACGGAGGCAACTGTGGGAGAGGGGCGTCTCTAGGGTCCCTATAAAATAACTCCAGGCCTACCCCGTCATACGGGTGCATCCTATCCATATCATCTGGGGGACGGAGAGAAAGAACAGAAACATACACGACAGTTGTGAGGACTATCCTGTGGTGCTCAGCAGGGAAGTACTACAACACCCAGGCGCTAGTAGTTAGGCAACTGATTTCCACCTGCAAAGGGATCTCTGGATGTGCCTTCGGACCTTCCGGTCTCAGCCAGCCCTGTTAGCAGTGCTCTGGATTGCGGATGCCGAAGCCTTCAGTAAAGAGGTAAAGAGACTGCAACCCTGTGTCCTCGTTATTTACTGCGACCTACACCACCACCTACACCTTTTATTGGGCGCCCCTTAGCAGGACCACGGACCGGGTCGGGCCACCGTGACATCCTCAGAACCGAGAGACCCGGATCCGAGTACCCCGCTGCCCTGCGTTTGGAGGCCGCTCCATAGTCCCTTGCCTGGACCTCTTGTGCTTTAAAGAGACTCTCTTTCAAGATCAGCATCACCTGTCCTGATTCTGTCCTAGCGGAAGAGTATCTTAGTGGTACTGCCTCCGGGTACCGTGTTGCATAGTCCACCATGAGGATATATTGGTGCCCTCTGGCTGATTTAACTAGGGGCCCGACAAGGTCCATGGCAATCTGGTCAAATGGGACCTCTATAATGGGCAACGGCACTAGGAGATTACGGAAGTGGGAAATGGGAGCAGTTAGCGGACAGGTAGGACAGGACAATCTCTCGGTGACACCCGTGCCAGTGGAACCATTGAAATATCCGCTCCTGGGTTTTGCCCAAGCCCTTATGCTCACTCAAGACATGAGAATGGGCCAAGTCTAGTACCCTATGCCTATAGGGTCCCGGTACTAACAGCTGCTCTAATACTTCACCTCTCAGTTTAGTAACTGCGAAATGTGGAAATCTGGTGTCGGCCACCAGCTCTTGGGCAACCCCATTTATCAGAGTAACACTGTCCCATGCCCCTTTTAATGTAAGGTCCTCCATTTGAGCAGTCCCCCCAGAAACCTCCAAACTCAGGAATCTGGGCCTCATGGGTCACTGCCTCGTCCTCTTCGCCAGCAAGTCCATTATCCGACAGCTGGGGATTCTTCATGTTAGACCTGGCTCCTATCTCAGTAACTTGGTGCCCCCACCTTTCGGTAGAAGTCACAGAACAAACTAAAATCCTGCCCAATTATTACTGTGTGTAGCAGGTTTTGAACTACTCCGACCTCATGGAACTCAGTGCCACAGTTCATGTTTAGAGACACTCTAGCAACAAGGTAGTCCTTGGCGTCCCTGTGAATACAGCGGGCGCCCATGATTTTTTCGGGGATTAACTGGTGGAGGAATGGAGCCCTTATCAGGGTCACCAAAGTCCTCGAGTCCAAGAGTCCTGACACCAGTACCCAATTTATTGTTACGGGACATGCTTGTAGCCCCTCACCGGACTGATGGTCGACACTGCAGGCTGGATAGCCATAATATGAACAGCGCCTCCTCATGCTGCAGGCTATCTGTCTGATGGGACATTGGACAACGGACGGCACTGGCCTAGGAAAGGAGTGAATAAATCTGTCTATAGGGTCATTCCACATCAAGTGCACCAGTGGTCCCCACTCGACCTTCTCCGATTTTGCTGAAAATTTATAAGGATGTACATGTATGTTTGAAAAGAGGTTCTGTAAATTTTTAGGGCCAGATCTCAAATACATTGGGCACTGTTGACCTTTCACTGGAGGTTCCACCAAGCCTGCGGCTTCAGCTAAGAGGATTTTGCAAACTTTGGCACATAGCCATTAGAGTTCTATACTGGCTATGATGCTGAAATTTGGCATACTTGCTCAACTTTTGCTGCTAAACACGATAAAATTATTACCGGCTATGACAAAGCAATATTTCGGCCACAATTTTGTGTCAAAGTAGCTTGAAAATCGTGTCGCATAAAATTTATGCCAAACTTTGCCCATATATAACTCAAGACCAAAAACCAATAGTAACTGGTGCTTTGCCCTGTACACCAAACATCAATGCAAATTCAGCAACAATTCCGGACCACTTAGACTGAACACTATGGCTTGGGAACCAACAAAAGATACCCAATATTAGGCTTGGGATCCTAGGCAAAGACACCCACCCTCAGGCTTCGGAACCTGCGATAAAGAGACCGCCCGAGGCTCGCCTTGCACGGCTATCGGCCATGGCTCCTAGGCGATGGGGCTGCCAATTCTCGAAAGACAGCATTATTACAATTCTTAATAGGATTATAATACCAATTCTTAGGGAATTGCTTGTGGTATAACCACCATGGACCAATGCAAGGGTTTGAATAGTGCAGTTACCATTCATTGCGTATTAATAAATAACACCATGTTCAGTGGCATTTTTCATTTCTTAAACTGAGAGACTCCAAAAAAAAACCCCAATGATCCTTGTAGAGAAAAATGTGCTCTTTCTAATGATATCAGAATTAATATATTTTAGGGGTACCCTTTTTGAGAAATTTGACCTAAAAATAGGTAAAATTCGTTTTTTTAAGTTTTTCATCATATGTGGGTGTGAATATTTCCACAAATACATATGCTTTGACCGTGATATTGCAACAATGCAAAGTCATGTAGGTTTTTGGTGTACAGGGCAAAGCACCAGTTACTATTGGTTTTTGGTCTTGAGTTATATATGGGCAAAGTTTGGCATAAATTTTATGCGACGCGTTTTTCAAGCTACTTTGACACAAAATTGCGGCCGAAATATTGTTTTGTCATAGCCGGTAATAATTTTATCGTATTTAGCAGCAAAAGTTGAGCTAGTATGCCAAATTTCAGCATCATAGCCAGTATAGAACTCTAATGGCTATGTGCCAAAGTTTGCAAAATCCTCTTAGCTGAAGCCGCAGGCTTGGTGGAACCTCCAGTGAAAGGTCAACGGTGCCCAATGTATTTGAGATCTGGCCCTAAAAATTTACAGAACCTCTTTTCAAACATACATGTACATCCTTATAAATTTTCAGCAAAATCGGAGAAGGTCGAGTGGGGACGATTTTTAAAACTGGTCCACTTGAGGTGGAATGCTCGACTATCCGGGCTGTGGTGGACGACTCCGACTGCAACCACTTCTGCACCAGATGTAGTAGGTAGAACTT
Source organism: Ranitomeya variabilis (assembly GCF_051348905.1). Lineage (NCBI taxonomy): Eukaryota > Metazoa > Chordata > Amphibia > Anura > Dendrobatidae > Ranitomeya > Ranitomeya variabilis. Next base: position 42,204,379 of record NC_135232.1, on the reverse strand, counting down.
TTGGGAGTGATGACGTTTGTCACCGAAAAACGCCCAGTGATGGGCCCTTTGAGCTCTAACAGCCGTAGTCACTCCTGAGCATGCCAATATCTAAGTTTTTAGCTTGGCATACTCTTGTGTAACGTGTAAGGCCAGGGTCTTAATAAGCTTTTCGGGGTTCACCAGTTAAATAGGGTGCAAGCACCTCCGCCCACTGCTCCGGTGGCAGCTTCTCCCGCTCTGCCACCCTTTCGAACACAGTCAGAAATGCCTCAATGCAACATCGAAACCCCCAAAAAGAATGTTGGAATTGTGTGGTGTTTGTTTTTTTCACCATTTCTCCCCTTGAGAATTTTTCTCCATTTTTCACTACACTATATAGAAAAATGAATGGTGTCATTCAAGACAACTCGTCATCCCGCAAAAAAAAACATGTCCTCATACAGCTAAGTCAACAAAAAGATTAAAAAGAAAAGTTCTGGGTTTTTGGAAGAAGGGAAGGCAAAAACTTGCCTGGTCATGAAATGTTAGAGCCTCGAGTCTACATGAGCACTGTAATGAGATATTAGGTAGAGTTGTTGTAAATCGGTGGCCATGACAGTCGTCAGTGTCCACGGCATGGGAGCTACGGTGTTACCGCCTCTTACCTGCCTTCATTCCCGATTCTTCTTTCGATTAGCCTTCTTGGATAGACCACATATGTGTCACGCCACAACAATGATGTCACGCCGGGCCGGCTAATCAAAAGAAGAGCCAAGTGAGCGTTGGTTCTCCTGCTCCCGTGATGCGGCCAGAGACCACTGTTGTGGCCAATGTCATAGTCACGCCGACTCTGACATTAGGATAAAGTCCACCACTTGCGCTACATGCCTTATATTCAATTGTGCAGCACTTATGCAACCCGGAACTGATGCAAAACATTATCCAACCCTATCCCTCACAAAACAAGGTGAAGTGCCACTAAAATAAAAAAAAAGTGCAGCCCTTTGCCCCACCAGGAATGGTGGTGACCATAGGGAACTTGGTTCTGGAGCAGGAAGCAGACTTCACTATGTGACCACATTAACTGTCTCCTGTAATTAAAGTGCAGGGAGCTCTGGATTGTCTGTGCGCCACTTAAGCGGTTAAGAAACTCCAACTCCCAGCATGCCTAGCATGATAACAGAGCCTTAGGTTGCAATACCTGCCTAATTCACCTGCGCCTCATTCCTGTAATTCTACCTTATCCGCTCCTCCTCCTCCTCCTAGAAGGAAGCCCACTCCTGCGTCGTCTACTCTCCATTAATTAACGGCAAACCGCCGCCATCTCTTCTGGTATCCATCACTGAAACCACAGCCCAGGATAATGCAGTCGGCGGCATCTCGTTTTGATTATCTCAATTATTGTCTATTATTATTTTTTTTCTCTTTATAATAATTGCCCTAAATGGCATCTAATTAAAAGTAAGAAGCTTCAGTTAATTGGTTGTTATAGATTGCGGTGTGTCACAAGACGAATCGTTTCCTCGCCTGCCACGATTCTTTTCATCCTTCCTGGCCATAAAGAGAAATAACCCCCGAGATGTCATCCGTCACATGGGTAATGCATCCCACTGGCCGCCCCGCACCCACTAGAGTAATGGGCGGCGGGTGCAGAATACGACGCCGTTCCTGTAAAGGTCCGTCTGCAAGAAAATTAATATGACAGCAATAATGCAACATATAAAAGATTAAATTCATTAATATTGGACTAAATCAATAGAGAATATTTAGCAAGAGGCTAATTTTTTTTTTTGTTCCGTTCAATAATATAATACATTATGTATCATTAAGTCGTGGCGTAATTTACATTCGTTGGAAACTAATGAACCCAAGAATGAATCGACAATAGAAATTGGAAGGAACAATCATTCTTTAATGACCTGTTTTTGTTCTCTGCTATCAGCCACTGTACTGCAGTACAGTTGACGTGGGGCTAGGTTTTTTTTTTTTCTAATGCAGAGATCCAATCCCCTACTTAGGCATAGTTTAAAAAGCCACATTTTCCGACTCCCTGCAGCCACCACTAGAGAGAGCTAACTACAAATGCCACCATTATTAACTACTTGGCCTGCCCATAGGCTTTATGAATGTCTGCGTCGTCGACATTTTCCCCTTCACTGACATTCTAAAACATCAGCAGCTATCATGCAGCTGTTGGAGTGAGGAGCAAGTTGTCAGATACAGCCAGACTTCCCAGAGAGAAGATAGACATGGTCTATTACTATGTTTACCTTTTCGATGATTTCTTTATAAACGGCACTGAACTAGCACTTGTGTAAAAAGATTAGGCAGCACTGACATTGCTTCCTTCTCCGAACTCGGTGAACATGTGATCACAGGGTGCAGGAGGTACTGTGTCCTAGGGGACCCAATCAGCTCTGCTATGCAAACAATAGTGGTGTTGAGACGGCATCAAGCTTCAATACCATGTAGATGCACAAATGCTAAATGTGGGGTGATCCTTTTTTCCCCAAGCAAAATCCAACTAAAAGAAGGTGGCTTCAGCATCCAGTAATGATTAACTTGCTTTATTATGGCAACAGCTACTGCTGTTCCTGTTCTTGTGATGCCATAATAATGCAAGTTGTAATCATTGGATGCTGAAGCCACCTTCTTTTACGGAGTTCTGCTGTATGGGTAAAATGCTGTAATTCCTCTGTAACTGGGGTAAGATACTAGCCCTAGTTACAGGGGAAATCTGTCAATCTAAAGAATGTATTAATATGTTAAAATACTTCCCATCTCCCCCAAGATCTTTTAAGACCTTGTGGGGGAAGCATAGTGTGTGAAATAAATGAAACAAAAATAGAAAAAATAAAAATAAAACACTATTAGTCTAAATCTCCGTTTCTAACCATGCCCTCAATGAAAAATACAATGGGGAAAATAAGTATTTGATACACTGCCGATGTTGCAATTTTTCCACCAACAAATAATGGAGAGGTCTGTAGGTACACGTCACCTGTGAGAGAATCTTAAAAAAAAAAAAAATTCCAGAAAATCCAGAAAGTTTTGTTTTGGCTTCATGTGACCACGTGACCTTCCCCCCATGCCTCCTGATGGTCATTGTTGAACTTCAAACAAACCTTGTGTGCCCTGCGGGATTTGAATCCATGACGGTGTAGTGTGTTACCAATGGTAATGCTTGAGACTTTGGCCCCAGCTCTCCTCAGGTCATTGACCAGGTCCTCCCATGTAGTTCTGGGCTGATTTCTGACATTTCTCAGAATCATCCTTACCCCGCGAGGCGAGATCTTGTATGGAGCCCCAGACTGAGGAAGATTGACAGTCATCTTGTGTTTCTTCTGTTTTCTAATAATTGTGCCAACAGTTGTTTCCTTCTCACCATGCTGCTTGCCTATTGTCCTGTAGTCCATCTCAGCCTTGTGCAGGTCTCTCGTGTCCTCAGACAACTCTTTGGTCTTGGCCATGGTGGAAAGTTGGGGTAACGAGTTCAAACAGGTGCAATTAATACAGGTAATGAGTGCAGAGTAGGAGGCTTCTTAAAGAAAAACTAACAGGTCTGCGAGAGTCAGAATTCTTTCTGGTTTGGTAGGCGATTAAATACTAATTTCGTGCAATAACATGCAAATTAGCTATGTAGCAATCCTACAATGTGATTTTCTGGTTTTTCTTTTTAGATTCTGTCTCTCACAGGTGATACAAATTACAGACCTCTCCATTGAAACTTGCATAATCCGCAGTGTATAAAATACTTATATTCCCCACTGTATGTGAAACATCAAAGTGATTTCTACAGAAAGGGGAACACAATTTCAAATGTTTTTGACGGTCCTTTGGGGTCGAGAAAAATAAGAAATGGAAAAAAAAGGAAATACGAGTAAATTTTTTGGCTTCTTATTTTCACACTATATCAGAAAATAGACACATACAAATTAAGTCCTACGTATCACGAAAAAAAGAGGCAAAAATTTAAATATCCAAATGAGAAAATGAGTTGTTAAAATGTACAATGTCTGAAAATGTGGCTATCCTGGTCATGAAATGGTTAAAGGGACAGACCCTCCTATCTCAGTAGTGGCATTTAAGCTGCGCTTGTGGTGGCTACAGGCTGTCAGGAGTTTAACACCTTCCTGGCATCTGCCATAAATGTCTGGTGCAGATGGATGGAGCGGGCTCAGGAGCCGAGCCTGCACCATACCCACTATGATGTTTTGATGTCGCGGCACACAAACACCCAGTGACGTCTCCTTTGCTCTCTCCATTGCAGACACGAGTGCAGCATTGCATCTGCTCGGTGGCCAGTGATCACTCCGTCGGCCTCCTGAGTCTGAGAGAGAGAAAATGCATCATGCTGGCCTCCCGCCACCTCTTTCCCATCCAAGTCATAAAGTGGAGACCGTCGGACGACTATCTGGTGGTCGGCTGCTCAGACGGCTCTGTCTACGTCTGGCAGATGGATACCGGTAAGTTCATTTCCACAAAATACGAGTCAGGCGGTGTGTGTTTTCTAGTATAAACGCTAACATCTCTCGGGAAGGTATGGGGTTAAAATAGCTGTCAGAATAAGCCGTCCTGTGTGTATACATGAGGACTACCATTGTTTTTGGCCATTATATGTCTTGCATCCAGCATTTTCACCAGTTTTTACCCCCTCAGGCTCTTGATTAGCAATTGACTCTGAGCTGGGGGGAGAAGACTAGCTGCTATGATCTCTGCCATTCACAGCACATGGAGGAAATTATACAGCAGCACTGAGCAGTGTAGATGTGAATTCTGCTCCGGAAAGAGGACACTGGGTGGTAATATGTGCATCCTTTGTGATCTGTACCAAAAGAGGTACGCAAGGAGTTAATATCTCTGTATCCCTGGTGAACTTATAAAGAAGAACGGGGTCATCATCTATTGAAGGTGATCTACACAGGAAAGGGGTTAATTTCCTTGGTGGTCTAGAGCTGTGGAGAGGTTAATATGTGTAGCTCTGGTCTTTACCAGGTGATTTGGGGCCTAATGTATACAGACTGCCACCAAAGGGCATTTGCTTGGTGGCCCGTCGGGATCACTGATCACTTGATCATTGAGGGTCCCAGCAGTCAGCGAACGTACGTGGAGATGATGTTTGGCTATCTCCGTTAGTCCCTTAGACACTGTTAGGAGCGGTGGTCCCGTAAGGTGCACTTTAGGTGCCCTATCCCATGACTCCCACCAATCAGGTGCAAAAGATGGTGCCTGGCTGTGTCCGTCAGTCCCTTAGAAGTGAATGGAGCAGTGGTTGTGTATGTGCACTACAAGTCCATGCACACAGGAGACTTTGTGCCCCCCCCCCATTCCTATAATCGGTGGAGGTCCCAATGGTCCTATTCCAAGCCATCGTACATGTGTATAGGTGATAATTGGGTGGGATAGAATAATGATACAGGGGGCCGGGTACCTTTCATATAGAAATAAAAGGTCGTGTGCCGCATTGCGGAGCGGCTGCTGATCTGCTACTGATCGTTCAGTTTTGGGATGATGCTCAGTTTCTTCTATGGAGCTGGACTGCTTCTATCTCCCAGCATGGATCCCCCTGTGTATGTGCTGCCGGGCTGCACTGGATGGCTGTGATCCCCCCCGTACTTGTACCCCGGCAGACATCGTCTCCAGTCTTACTGCCCTCAGGCTGTTTATTTTCTTAATACCTGCAGCTAATGACACCAAAGACCTCATTGATGGACCAGAGAGGCAATAATACGGCTGGGGATTAACGATTGCATCTAGCCGTGCACAGAATATACTCGTGGCTATTGCAGGATATTTGTCAGGCTTTTAGCTATTTCTAGATTTTTATAGTTATCACATGTATAAATTTGGCTGAGCTGCGGTACCAGTGACCACATGTAGGAGGGGTGCTATACTGCAGTACCAGATATGGCCACATGTAGGAGAGGTGCTATACTGCAGTACCAGGTATAGCCACATGTAGGAGAGGTGCTATACTGCAGTACCAGGTATGGCCACATGTAGGAGAGGTGCTATACTGCAGTACCAGGTATGGCCACATGTAGGAGAGGTGCTATACTGCAGTACCAGGTATGGCCACATGTAGGAGAGGTGCTATACTGCAGTACCAGGTATGGCCACATGTAGGAGAGGTGCTATACTGCAGTACCAGGTATGGCCACATGTAGGAGAGGTGCTATACTGCAGTACCAGGTATGGCCACATGTAGGAAAGGTGCTATACTGCAGTACCAGGTATGGCCACATGTAGGAGAGGTGCTATACTGCAGTACCAGGTATGGCCACATGTAGGAGAGGTGCTATACTGCAGTACCAGGTATGGCCACATGTAGGAGGGGTGCTATACTGCAGTACCAGGTATGGCCACATGTAGGAGAGGTGCTATACTGCAGTACCAGGTATGGCCACATGTAGGAGAGGTGCTATACTGCAGTACCAGGTATGGCCACATGTAGGAGAGGTGCTATACTGCAGTACCAGGTATGGCCACATGTAGGAGAGGTGCTATACTGCAGTACCAGGTATGGCCACATGTAGGAGAGGTGCTATACTGCAGTACCAGGTATGGCCACATGTAGGAGAGGTGCTATACTGCAGTACCAGGTATGGCCACATGTAGGAAAGGTGCTATACTGCAGTACCAGGTATGGCCACATGTAGGAGGGGTGCTATACTGCAGTACCAGGTATGGCCACATGTAGGAAAGGTGCTATACTGCAGTACAAGGTATGGCCACATGTAGGAGGGGTGCTATACTGCAGTACCAGGTATGGCCACATGTAGGAGAGGTGCTATACTGCAGTACCAGGTATGGCCACATGTAGGAAAGGTGCTATACTGCAGTACCAGGTATGGCCACATGTAGGAGGGGTGCTATACTGCAGTACCAGGTATGGCCACATGTAGGAGGGGTGCTACACTGCGGTACCAGGTACGGCCTCATGTAGGAGGGGTGCTATACTGCAGTACCAGGTATGGCCACATGTAGGAAAGGTGCTATACTGCAGTACCAGGTATGGCCACATGTAGGAGAGGTGCTATACTGCAGTACCAGGTATGGCCACATGTAGGAGAGGTGCTATACTGCAGTACCAGGTATGGCCACATGTAGGAAAGGTGCTATACTGCAGTACCAGGTATGGCCACATGTAGGAGAGGTGCTATACTGCAGTACCAGGTATGGCCACATGTAGGAAAGGTGCTATACTGCAGTACCAGGTATGGCCACATGTAGGAGGGGTGCTATACTGCAGTACCAGGTATGGCCACATGTAGGAAAGGTGCTATACTGCAGTACCAGGTATGGCCACATGTAGGAGAGGTGCTATACTGCAGTACCAGGTATGGCCACATGTAGGAGAGGTGCAATACTGCAGTACCAGGTATGGCCACATGTAGGAGAGGTGCTATACTGCAGTGCCAGGTATGGCCACATGTAGGAAAGGTGCTATACTGCAGTACCAGGTATGGCCACATGTAGGAGGGGTGCTATACTGCAGTACCAGGTATGGCCACATGTAGGAAAGGTGCTATACTGCAGTACCAGGTATGGCCACATGTAGGAGAGGTGCTATACTGCAGTACCAGGTATGGCCACATGTAGGAGAGGTGCTATACTGCAGTACCAGGTATGGCCACATGTAGGAGAGGTGCTATACTGCAGTACCAGGTATGGCCACATGTAGGAGAGGTGCTATACTGCAGTACCAGGTATGGCCACATGTAGGAGGGGTGCTATACTGCAGTACCAGGTATGGCCACATGTAGGAGAGGTGCTATACTGCAGTACCAGGTATGGCCACATGTAGGAGGGGTGCTATACTGCGGTACCAGGTATGGCCACATGTAGGAGAGGTGCTATACTGCAGTACCAGGTATGGCCACATGTAGGAAAGGTGCTATACTGCAGTACCAGGTATGGCCACATGTAGGAGGGGTGCTATACTGCAGTACCAGGTATGGCCACATGTAGGAAAGGTGCTATACTGCAGTACCAGGTATGGCCACATGTAGGAGAGGTGCTATACTGCAGTACCAGGTATGGCCACATGTAGGAGAGGTGCTATACTGCAGTACCAGGTATGGCCACATGTAGGAGAGGTGCTATACTGCAGTACCAGGTATGGCCACATGTAGGAGAGGTGCTATACTGCAGTACCAGGTATGGCCACATGTAGGAGAGGTGCTATACTGCAGTACCAGGTATGGCCACATGTAGGAGAGGTGCTATACTGCAGTACCAGGTATGGCCACATGTAGGAGGGGTGCTATACTGCGGTACCAGGTATGGCCACATGTAGGAGGGGTGCTACACTGCGGTACCAGGTACGGCCTCATGTAGGAGGGGTGCTACACTGCGGTACCAGGTATGGCCACATGTAGGAGGGGTGCTATACTGCGGTACCAGGTATGGCCACATGTAGGAGGGGTGCTACACTGCGGTACCAGGTACGGCCACATGTAGGAGGGGTGCTACACTGCGGTACCAGGTACGGCCTCATGTAGGAGGGGTGCTATACTGCAGTACCAGGTATGGCCACATGTAGGAGGGGTGCTACACTGCGGTACCAGGTATGGCCACATGTAGGAGGGGTGCTACACTGCGGTACCAGGTACGGCCTCATGTAGGAGGGGTGCTACACTGCGGTACCAGGTACGGCCACATGTAGGAGGGGTGCTACACTGCGGTACCAGGTATGGCCACATGTAGGAGGGGTGCTATACTGCGGTACCAGGTATGGCCACATGTAGGAGGGGTGCTATACTGCAGTACCAGGTATGGCCACATGTAGGAGGGGTGCGACACTGCGGTACCAGGTATGGCCACATGTAGGAGGGGTGCGACACTGCGGTACCAGGTACGGCCTCATGTAGGAGGGGTGCGACACTGCGGTACCAGGTATGGCCACATGTAGGAGGGGTGCTACACTGCGGTATCAGGTACGGCCTCATGTAGGAGGGGTGCTACACTGCGGTATCAGGTATGGCCACATGTAGGAGGGGTGCGGTACCAGGTACGGCCATATAGGAGTGATGCTAGGCTGCGGTACCAGGGACGACCATATATATTATTGATGCTAGGCTACAGTACCAGGTACGACCATATGAGTGATGCTAGGCTAAAGTACCAGGTACGGCCATATATATGAGTGATGCTAGGCTACAGTACCAGGTACCACCATATATGAGTGATTCTAGGCTACAGTACCAGGTACAGCCATATGAGTGATGCTAGGCTACAGTGCCAGATACGGCCATATGAGTGATGCTAGGCTACAGTACTGGGTACGACCATATATGAGTGATGCTAGGCTACAGTACCAGGTACCACCATATATGAGTAATTCTAGGCTACAGTACCAGGTACAGCCATATGAGTGATGCTAGGCTACAGTACCAGATACGGCCATATGAGTGATGCTAGGCTACAGTACTGGGTACGACCATATATGAGTGATTCTAGGCTACAGTACCAGGTACAGCCATATATGAGTAATTCTAGGCTACAGTACCAGGTACAGCCATATGAGTGATGCTAGGCTACAGTACCAGGTACGGCCATATGAGTGATGCTAGGCTGCGGTACCAGGTACGACCATATATGTTAGTGATGCTAGGCTACAGTACCAGGTACGACCATATATATTAGTGATGCTAGGCTACAGTAACCGGTACGACCATATATATTAATGATGCTAGGCTACAGTACCAGGTTCGACCATATATATTAGTGATGCTGGGCTGCGGTACCAGGTACGACCATATGTTTTAGCGATGCTAGGCTACAGTACCAGGTACGACCATATATTAGTGATGCTAGGCTACAGTACCAGGTGCGACCATATATTAATGATGCTAAGCTACAGTACCAGGTACGACCATATATTAGTGATGCTAGGCTACAGTACCAGGTGCGACCATATATATTAGTGATGCTAGGCTACAGTACCAGGTGCGACCATATATTAATGATGCTAGGCTACAGTACCAGGTACGACCATATATTAGTGATGCTAGGCTACAGTACCAGGTACGACCATATATATTAGTGATGCTAGGCTACAGTACCAGGTATGGCCATATATATTAGTGATGCTAGGCTACAGTACCAGGTGCAATCATATATATTAGTGATGCTAGGCTACAGTACCAGGTACAACAATATATATTAGTGATGCTAGGCTACAGTACCAGGTTCGACCATATATATTAGTGATGCTAGGCTACAGTACCAGGTATGACCATATATGAGTGATGCTAGGCTACAGTGCCAGGTCTGACCATATATATTAGTGATGTTAGCCAGCGGTGCCAGGTAGGACCATAAATATTAGTGATGTTAGCCAGCGGTGCCAGGTACGACCATATATATTAGTGATGTTAGCCAGCGGCGCCAGGTACGACCATATATATTAGTGATGTTAGCCAGCGGCGCCAGGTACGACCATATATATTAGTGATGTTAGCCAGCGGTGCCAGGTACGACCATATATATTAGTGATGTTAGCCAGCGGTGCCAGGTACGACCATATATATTAGTGATGCTAGGCTACAGTAACAGGTACAGCCATATATATTAGTGATGCTAGGCTACAGTGCCAGGTACGATCATATATATTAGTGATGTTAGCCAGCGGTGCCTGGTACGACCATATATATTAGTGATGTTAGCCAGCGGTGCCAGGTACGACCATATATTAGTAATGCTAGGTTACAGTACCAGGTACGACCATATATATTAGTAGTGATAGCTAGCGGTGCCAGGTACGACCATATATATTAGTGATGCTAGGCTACAGTGCCAGGTACGACCATATATATTAGAGATGTTAGCCAGCGGTGCCAGGTACGACCATATATATTAGTGATGTTAGCCAGCGGTGCCAGGTACGACCATATATATTAGTGATGCTAGGCTACAGTGCCAGGTACGATCATATATATTAGTGATGTTAGCCAGCGGTGCCTGGTACGACCATATATATTAGTGATGTTAGCCAGCGGTGCCAGGTACGACCATATATTAGTAATGCTAGGTTACAGTACCAGGTACGACCATATATATTAGTAGTGATAGCTAGCGGTGCCAGGTACGACCATATATATTAGTGATGCTAGGCTACAGTGCCAGGTACGACCATATATATTAGAGATGTTAGCCAGCGGTGCCAGGTACGACCATATATATTAGTGATGTTAGCCAGCGGTGCCAGGTACGACCATATATATTAGTGATGCTAGGCTACAGTGCCAGGTACGACCATATATATTAGTGATTCCAGGCTACAGTGCCAGGTACGACCATATATATTAGAGATGTTAGCCAGCGGTGCCAGGTACGACCATATATATTAGTGATGTTAGCCAGCGGCGCCAGGTACGACCATATATATTAGTGATGTTAGCCAGCGGTGCCAGGTACGACCATATATATTAGTGATGTTAGCCAGCGGTGCCTGGTACGACCATATATATTAGTGATGTTAGCCAGCGGTGCCAGGTACGACCATATATATTAGTGATGCTAGGCTACAGTAACAGGTACAGCCATATATATTAGTGATGCTTGGCTACAGTGCCAGGTACGATCATATATATTAGTGATGTTAGCCAGCGGTGCCTGGTACGACCATATATATCAGTGATGTTAGCCAGCGGTGCCAGGTACGACCATATATTAGTGATGCTAGGTTACAGTACCAGGTACGACCATATATATTAGTAGTGATAGCTAGCGGTGCCAGGTACGACCATATATATTAGTGATGCTAGGCTACAGTGCCAGGTACGACCATATATATTAGTGATGTTAGCCAGCGGCGCCAGGTACGACCATATATATTAGTGATGTTAGCCAGCGGTGCCAGGTACGACCATATATATTAGTGATGTTAGCCAGCGGTGCCAGGTACGACCATATATATTAGTGATGCTAGGCTACAGTGCCAGGTACGACCATATATATTAGAGATGTTAGCCAGCGGTGCCAGGTACGACCATATATATTAGTGATGTTAGCCAGCGGTGCCAGGTACGACCATATATTAGTGATGCTAGGTTACAGTACCAGGTATGACCATATATATTAGTAGTGATAGCTAGCGGTGCCAGGTACGACCATATATATTAGTGATGCTAGGCTACAGTGCCAGGTACGACCATATATATTAGTGATGTTAGCCAGCGGCGCCAGGTACGACCATATATATTAGTGATGTTAGCCAGCGGTGCCAGGTACGACCATATATATTAGTGATGTTAGCCAGCGGTGCCAGGTACGACCATATATATTAGTGATGCTAGGCTAGAGTGCCAGGTACGACCATATATATTAGAGATGTTAGCCAGCGGTGCCAGGTACGACCATATATATTAGTGATGTTAGCCAGCGGTGCCAGGTACGACCATATATTAGTGATGCTAGGTTACAGTACCAGGTACGACCATATATTAGTGATGTTAGCCAGCGGTGCCAGGTACGACCATATATATTAGTGATGCTAGGCTACAGTGCCAGGTACGACCATATATATTAGTGATGTTAGCCAGCGGTGCCAGGTACGACCATATATATTAGTGATGTTAGCCAGCGGTGCCAGGTACGACCATATATATTAGAGATGTTAGCCATCGGTGCCAGGTACGACCATATATATTAGAGATGTTAGCCAGCAGTGCCAGGTACGACCATATATATTAGTGATGTTAGCCAGCGGTGCCTGGTACGACCATATATATTAGTGATGTTAGCCAGCAGTGCCAGGTACGACCATATATATTAGTGATGCCAGGCTACAGTGCCAGGTACGACCATATATATTAGTGATGTTAGCTAGCGGTGCCAGGTACGACCATATATGTGATGTTAGCCAGCGGTGCCAGGTACGACCATATATATTAGTGATGCCAGGCTACAGTGCCAGGTACGACCATATATATTAGTGATGTTAGCTAGCGGTGCCAGGTACGACCATATATAAGTGATGTTAGCCAACGGTGCCAGGTACGGCCATATATATTAGTGATGTTAGCCAGCGGTGCCAGGTACGGCCATATATATTAGTGATGTTAGCCAGCGGTGCCAGGTACGACCATATATATTAGTGATGCTAGGCTACAGTGCCAGGTACGATCATATATATTAGTGATGTTAGCCAGCGGTGCCTGGTACGACCATATATATTAGTGATGTTAGCCAGCGGTGCCAGGTACGACCATATATTAGTAATGCTAGGTTACAGTACCAGGTACGACCATATATATTAGTAGTGATAGCTAGCGGTGCCAGGTACGACCATATATATTAGTGATGCTAGGCTACAGTGCCAGGTACGACCATATATAAGTGATGTTAGCCAGCGGTGCCAGGTACGACCATATATATTAGTGATGTTAGCCAGCGGTGCCAGGTACGACCATATATATTAGAGATGTTAGCCATCGGTGCCAGGTACGACCATATATATTAGAGATGTTAGCCAGCAGTGCCAGGTACGACCATATATATTAGTGATGTTAGCCAGCGGTGCCTGGTACGACCATATATATTAGTGATGTTAGCCAGCGGTGCCAGGTATGACCATATATATTAGTGATGCCAGGCTACAGTGCCAGGTACGACCATATATATTAGTGATGTTAGCTAGCGGTGCCAGGTACGACCATATATGTGATGTTAGCCAGCGGTGCCAGGTACGACCATATATATTAGTGATGCCAGGCTACAGTGCCAGGTACGACCATATATATTAGTGATGTTAGCTAGCGGTGCCAGGTACGACCATATATAAGTGATGTTAGCCAACGGTGCCAGGTACGGCCATATATATTAGTGATGTTAGCCAGCGGTGCCAGGTACGGCCATATATATTAGTGATGTTAGCCAGCGGTGCCAGGTACGACCATATATATTAGTGATGTTAGCCAGCAGTGCCAGGTACGACCATATATATTAGTGATGCTAGGCTACAGTGCCAGGTACAACCATATATATTAGTGATGCCAGGCTACAGTGCCAGGTACGACCATATATATTAGTGATGTTAGCCAGCGGTGCCAGGTACGACCATATATAAGTGATGTTAGCCAGCGGTGCCAGGTGCGGCCACATGTGTGAACGGTGTTGTATTGCAGTACCAGACACCCACGCGTGCACCTATGGACCTCTATAATTTAGCGCAGCCCTTCTTCTCCCGCCTTCCAATATCTCCTGTATATGAGAAGGACTTGTAAGTTCTCCTCTTTAATAAACCTGCGTCTCTTGCCATCACACCGACTTGTGTCCCACGTCTTTGAAGGTTGATCAAGAACCTACAGGGGATCTCAGATACACTTCAATGTGTGTCTTCAGATTGTCTTGCAATCAAAATTAAATTAGGCGCTGCCCCCCGCGGTCTTCTGTGATGGAAGGAGCGGCAGCCGGAGAGCCCGCAGCTTTATCGGCCGTTCCACTATTGATACATCCAGAGCCAATTACAGCAACGATTTTCTGAAAGCGGCTTAGTGGCTCCTCGCTGTGGAGGGGCTGCGTGCGCCTCCTGGCTCCCCGGCAAAGGATGCAGGGATCAAGGCTTCCGAGCAGAGCAAGCGCAGATTTTCTCACGGACCGCTCGAAAGAGGCGACGCTTTTATTTTTTTTTTGACTGACGTTCTCCATCTCAATATGACTTGGATGATTCCGAGAGCTTTCCCGTAAAGCTGCCGCATGTGAGGTGGACAGGAAAATCCCGCCATTCTGACTCCTCTCCGAGCAGAGCTGTTACGTAAAGGCTGCGTCCACCCTCGTAACAATGTATTATTGTCCTGATACATCTAAGGCTATGTGCACACGTTCAGGATTTCTTGCAGAAATTTCCTGAGCAAAACCGGACATTTTCTGCAAGAAATCCGCATGCGTTTTTTTTTTTGCGCGTTTTTCTCGCGTTTTGTTTGCGCGGTTTTTTTTGCGGATTTTCCCGGAGATTTCCCAATGCAATAATATAGTGGGAAATCTGCAAAAAATCCGCAAAATTAATGAACATGCTGCGTTTTTTACCGCGATGCGTTTTTTTCGCGGAAAAAAACGCATCATGTGCACAAAAAATGCGGAATGCTTTCTTAATGATGGAATGCATAATGTATGCATTTTCTATGCGTTTTTATAGCGAAAAAAACGAAAAATCAGCAACGTGTGCACACAGCCTAATAGCAATTGTCTTTATATAGCGCCAACATAGTCCACGGTGCCTTACAGCTCAGTACATGTAGATAGAAACCAAAAATGGTTCCTAAAAGTGCTTAACGGGGGTGGAAAGGGATCCTTTATTCTTACCCCTGGAACCTGCCCTCCTCTCCCACCATCTCCACCAGACCGGAGCTGGTGATGTTCTGGCCACCAGTCGACTTATCCTGCTGCCAGTCTGTGGCCGGGTGACTGGTGGTTTCTTCCTGGAAAGGTGCTACAATTTTCAGCTACAATTTTGGGTCCCGGGAAAGTGCTTATGCAGTCTGCATCTGACACAGGACAGTTTGCACTTGACCGGTGTTGTATGTGGAAGGGGCTGGCTGATCGCTCATTTCAATAGCTAATCCAGCCCCCTTCTCCGTAAGGGATGTTTCATACACAGAGGAGGGGCTTTCTAGGCTATTGACAAGTAGTGAGCCAGCCCCCTTCTCCGTAGGAGATGTTTCATACACAGAGAAGGGCTTTCTAGGCTATTGAAATAAGCAGTGAGCCAGGCCCCTTCTCCCTAAGGGATGTTTCATACACAGATGAGGGGCTTTCGCAGCTATTGAAATAAGCAGAGAGCCAGCCCCCTTCTCCGTAAGGGATGTTTTATACACAACGGAGGGGCTTTCTCGGCTATTGAAATAAGCAGAGAGCCAGCGCCCTTCTCTGTAAGGGATGTTTCATTCACAGAGAAGGAGCTTTCTTGGCTATTGAGAAACAGTGAGCCAGCCCTCTTCTCCATAAGGGATGTTTCATATACAGAAAAGGGGCTTTTTTGGCTATTGTGATAAGCAAATTTTCCCTTTAGTTAACTGGGCGTATACCACAGGACATGGACATAAGCTTTTTTCTTCTGATGCTGGCCAATCGGGACCCTACTGTAACCGGAGAGCTGTGATATACGCCCAGTTGGTTAAAGGGACACTTTGCCCTTTTATTACAGAATGCTGACTTTGCCAATAATGCCGTCCTACAGTGCTCGGGGGCCGGTGGTGGGGAACCCTGCATGTGTGTACTGACCGAGCGTTTGTCCTTGTGAAGGTGCACTGGATCGCTGTGTGATGGGCATCACCGCTGTGGAGATTCTCAACGCATGCGACGAAGCTGTCCCCGCCGCCGTGGACGCGCTCAGCCATTCAGCCGTGAACCTAAAGCAGGCCATGACCAGACGCAGCCTGGCAGCGCTAAAGACCGTGGCGCATCACAAGCTCCAGACCCTGGCCACAAACCTCCTAGCCTCCGAAGCATCAGACAAGGTAGGTGACCTGGATCCGGACTGGTGTCCTTCTGTTATTTGTGTATCCACAGGGACCCCCACTGATAACGGGAAGCGGGGGTCCGTGTCTCCATGGCCTAGTAGAGATCTAGATGCACAGATGCTGTTCCTCTCCATAGAGATGATTCGGAGATAAGCTACCCGAGAGGGAGCTGCTGTATTCATTGCATGACACTTAGGCCGGCCTCACACTAGCGAGTTTTACGGACGTATGAGCGCATAAACTACGTCCGTAAAATACGCATAACACACGGCCCAATGATTCCCTATGTCCCAGCTCCTATCAGCCGTATTTTACTGATCCGTATTATACGGTCTTGTACGGCCGTAGAAAATCGCAGCATGCTGCGTTTGTCACCGTATTGCGCAAAAAAATCGCCAATGAAAGTCTATGGGGGCGAGAAAAATACAGATTACACACGGACCAGCAGTGTGACCTGCAAGAAATACGCAGCGGTGTTAGTGAAAAGCCGGTAACTCAATTGCAAATGTATGTGCAAAATTTTGGCGCTCCAGCCTCTCTAGGCTATTAATATCTGCCCTCAGTCACTGGCTTTACCACTCTGGCGGAGAAAATTGCGCGGGAGCCCACGCCAATTTTTTCCGCCATTTAACCCTTTATTTTAGCAGCTACAGCAACCAAATTTTGCACATACACACTACTAACATTAGTAGTGTGGAATATGTAAAAAAAAAAGGGATATGAAATGGTTTACTGTATGTAAACCATGTCTCATATCCTGTCGGGTTTGTGAAGGAGAAATGAAAAGCCGGCAATTGAATTACCGGCTTTTCACATATATCGCGCTGAATTAAATATAAATACAGAATATATATATATGTGTCTCAATGACATATATATATATACTGTATATATGTTTTAACGAACATTTGAGCACATAAATCCATTAGATGTCGGTTTTGCAAGCCTGCGAGAAAATATCGCAGTACGGATGCCATACGGATTACATAAGGAGGATGCCATGCGCAAAATACGCTGACACACCCTGCCTACGGAGGACATACGGACCGTATTTACATACGCTGAGTGTGAGGCCGGCCTTAAAGGGATAGGATTTGTTTTATTTTTTGTTTTTTTTAAAGTCCTCTGCAGGGAAATGTGGCACCATATAGTGACATCTCAAATATACAGCCGTCCGTCTGAAAATCGCCTATTGTGTAAAGTACGTTATGTGGTTGTTTATATGCACAGTACATATGCAATTATGCTGCAGCGCTGGTGACATGGCTGACAGCTGCCTGCAGAAGGTTTTGTTTTTTTTCAATATGTATGTATAATATTCATTATGCAAACTATGGGGCAGGTCAGTGAGGAATCAGTGACCTGTCAGAAACCATACACATGAATACATAATCAGAGCACCACATGAAGACCCCCCCCACAGGCCGCCCCGGAGCACGGGCATATCATTAACTCAAAACTACAAATACAGATTACACAAGAACCACAAGACAGATTTCATCAAGAGGTGTCATTGTAATCAGTATAACAGCACCGACCTGACACTGTCTGTAGGTTACTGTGCACAATCCTGCTGACAGGTTACCGTTAATACAAAAAACGTACTTTACACAATAGGTGAATTTCTGACGGACAGCCGTATATGTGAGATGTCACTAGCCTGATATTTCCTGTTCTATAGACATCACTTTTAGCCATACTCATTATCACCACAGACAGGATAACAATAAAAAAAAATCACCTCTAGAGCAAATAGATGACACCTCTATATACAGTATATAACACAGGATCCACCATTCACAATAGGTGATGTCACAGCTCACCTTCTCCTCCTGTACAATGACTGATAACACCTCTATATACAGTAAATAACACAGGATCCACCATTCACAATAGGTGATATCACAGCTCTCCTCCTCCTCCTGTGCAATGACTGATAACACCTCTATATACCGTAGATAACACAGGATCCACCATTCACAATAAGTGATGTCACAGCTCACCTCCTCCTCCTCCTGTACAGTGACTGATAACACCTCTATATACAGTAGATAACACAGGATCCACCATTCACAATAGATGATATCACAGCTCACCTCCTCCTCCTCCTGTACAGTGACTGATTACACCTCTATATACAGTAGATAACACCGGATCCACCATTCACAATAGGTGATGTCACAGCTCACCTCCTCCCCCTTCCTACACAGATCAGACCATGTCTTCAACACTGTCCCATAGTAGTTAATGAAGCAGATCCTGTCTGTTGCTTCCTATGGTCCCTGCAGCTGCTGTAAGGCACAATTCTAAAAGCTATTGTGCAAAATAGAGGATCGTGCAAAAACTTTGTGATATTTGTAAACGCTGCTAACAGCAGCTCTGGCTGTACAGCCGTGGAAAAAGAAATCTTGAATAGAGTTACTATTGTTTATATCCCAAGGCTGAAAACTCCAGGGTTATTCCCAGAACCAGAAGGTGTTACCTATGCTTAGTATAAACAGTAAGTGTGTGGTCCTTGTGTTGAGGGAGGATCTAAAGTGATCCTTCACGGTTACGGTTTGTTCCACTGGGTCTCTGTCCTCCGCTGGGACAACCCAAAAACGAGGTACTCAGTGAAAGGAGGAGGGCGTCTCAGACTAACCCTCCGGATACCCCTGGAAATATACATATATATCTATATATTCCTGAGTTACGCATCCTACCCATCTTCGATCACCTCACCGCACCTGATTCTAACAGTGATTAGGAATTCAGGATATTTTGACTATAAAGAGAATTATATCACTGTTCAATCCGGGGTGTCCATCCCTTATGAGGTACGGTTTGAGCACTGGGCTCCCAACGGAACTACACCTCGATATGATTCCACCCAAGAATCATCCCACCATCGGGGACAAACCTCAGATCCTCTTTGCAGCATAAACATAGGAAAATCACACCAAATGGTCAGCCTGAATAGTATAATTGCCAATTTACCTTGGTTGTTGTGGGGGATGATCAGTCCCAATTTGCCAGTGCCTGTGTCCGGTCCGAGGGTCCTTTGTCTTGTTGTTCTCCAGGGGGCAGAGGCGTTCCTGTTTGGGGCCCCACATTGGGCGCCAACTGTTGAGGGAGGATCTAAAGTGATCCTTCACGGTTAACTCAGTGATTTCCAAATTAATCTACAGGGCGTTGCCGCAACTGAAAATGACCAGACGGAGACGTGTGTCTCTGTATGGGGGATCAAGCAGATCTCTGGCCCCCTTTTAATGCGTATCACTTTTCATAGTCATAGAAATTATACTTCAACCAATCAGCATAAGAACACATTCACAGTTCTTAACCTATAAGAATGCAGGAAAAACTTAACCTATGAGGATACAGAAAAAACAGAAACTACAGATATGGTCGTGTCTTCTTGGCATAGAAAAAGCATACCAACAGATGCCTCAGAGTCTTGTATAGCGATACACCTCCGAGTCCCTTCCCTGGCTCGAGTCAGAGCACTCAAGGTCTTTATACCAATTATGAACCATAGCCTATTTGAATAACAGACTTTTGAACAACAAGATAAAGCTATTTCATGGCAGCTATAACCTTTTACCTAATTAAATAACAGAATTTATCTTTAAGCAACAAGAAAATGGAGTCAAAAGCACAAAATGGAGAATCTTTCTTAATTTGTTCCTTCACACTTACTTGGTGGTCTCGCTTCTACCCCTCCATTCCCACCAGTCACAAAAATAGAGCGTCTAATGTGCTTTGGTTGCATAGAGCGCTGACTTGGCAGGTTTTCATCTCCCCTATTAAAATCTATGGGACTGAGACTGATAGCAGAGCTCTGTCCTCTCTCCATCAGTCTCATAGACTGCGTGACTGCAGGTCTACTCAAATGGAGGCCCACAGGAACTCTGTTCTCAAAATCGGTAGGGTGAGACAATGATTAGGAAGTAAACATTTACCACCGATCTGGCGATGTATTGATTTTGGGACAATCCCTTTAAATCATACGTATACTTTTTTTGAAGGGCCCATAATGATGCCTCTCACACAGGGGTGTAGATTCCTGCACTCCATAGCTTAGTTTGCGCACACACACAATTAGCAGCAGCATGGAGGACATTATACAGCAGTACTGAGCTGTATAGATGTGAATCCAGCTCAGGGGTGAGCTAACAGACTTGTTAGAAAGCTCAGCCCGATCTTTGAGTCTCCGTCGTCTTGTTTTCTCACTCTCCTCTTCACACTTCATCTCGTTTTCATAGAGTATGATAGAAGATGTATGCAACCTGACACCTCAGTGAGCTGGCAGTCTGAGCTGAGCGCGCCGGAGGTCACTCTTCAATGTGTGTCTGTGAGAGCCTCGTTCTGGTCTGGTTCTGGCTCTCATAGACTTGCATTGAGAGCTGGGGATGTAGCTTCTGACTTCTGGACAGTCATAAGCGACTGTCACATGATGGTGCCGCAGGAACAGAGTAGCAACAAAAAGTGGGGGAAGATGCGAGAACGTGAGTATAAGATAGGGGGCATGGGACTTGGGTTTAAAGAACCACTCCAGCACTGAAAATAAAAAAAAAAAGCTGGAATAGTGCTTTAAGTGGATGGTGAGTCGAGAAAGAGAAGTGGCTCATAAGTGGAGAAGGAAACATATTTCCATGATAAGATATTTTACAAACTTTATTATATTCGCTTGTACTATTGATTTATGCAAATTGTTGTTTGGTTTTTTTTTGAAATATAAATAAATTCCCCTTTAAATCCCACTTAGCTGTGGTATGTTTCTTAGGATAGCTGTGTAAGCACTGTCATGTGTCACTTAACTAGTTGCAGTAATACAGATTTTTTTTTTTTTATTTATTAGTGATTCTAGCAGGAGATCTTATGTACCCCCCATTGTTCCCCGATCAGTTCGTGAGCGCATGGCAGCCTCACACTGCAGTAATTTCAGCCTCGCACTGCAGTAATTTCAGCCTCACACTGCAGTAATTTCAGCCTCGCACTGCAGTAATTTCAGCCTCGCACTGCAGTAATTTCAGCCTCGCACTGCAGTAATTTCAGCCTCGCACTGCAGTAATTTCAGCCTCGCACTGCAGTAATTTCAGCCTCGCACTGCAGTAATTTCAGCCTCGCACTGCAGTAATTTCAGCCTCGCACCGGAGTAATTGCACCCCCGCACAGGAGTAATTGCACCCTTGTACCGGAGTAATTGCACCCTCGCGCCGCAGTAATTGCACCCTCGCGCCGCAGTAATTGCACCCTCGCGCCGCAGTAATTGCACCCTCGCGCCGCAGTAATTGCACCCTCGCGCCGCAGTAATTGCACCCTCGCGCCGCAGTAATTGCACTCTCGCACCCCAGTAATTGCACCCCTGCACAGGAGTAATTGCACCCTTGTACCGGAGGAATTGCACCCTCGCACCGCAGTAATTGCAGCCTCACACCGCAGTAATTGCACCCTCGCGCCGCAGTAATTGCACTCTCGCGCCGCAGTAATTGCACTCTCGCGCCGCAGTAATTGCACTCTCGCACCACAGTAATTGCACGCTTGTACCTGAGGAATTGCACCCTCGCACCGCAGTAATTGCAGCCTCACACCGCAGTAATTGCAGCCTTACACTGCAGTAATTAAAGCCCGGCTTAGTAAGGAAAACAGTTGCAGAGGAGAGAAAGCTTAAGATGTCGAGTCTGCCAAGGAGATAATCACTTTATGAAAAATGTATGCTGATGGCATCATTGGGAAGCATGCTCGCTGTCAATCCCATGTAGAAACACAATGAGCGAAGGAGGATGACCAGAGACGCAATACAAATGCAACAAGAAAAAAGAAAAATTACCGTTTTGAAAAATAATTTATAGCAAAAACTTGATTTAAACTATGTAATTTTCTGATGACGCATTCCCTTTAAGGCAACACTATGATCTCCCATTTATGTATCTAAGCACATGTGATTGGCCACAACTGTCACATGCCTAGGTCGCATATGATCACTGGCCTCAGTGCTCACTTATCTGGCACGTGGTGACCAGTGGTGGCGGCAACTTCCTAAAGGGGGGTGAGTATTGTTTTAACTCATTCACCGCCTTATGAAAAAAAAAAAAAAAAAAAAGACTATTATATTGTGCTACCCCTTTAAATGCGAAATTTCACCACATGCTTTACAGGATTACAGATTACAAACTGAAGCACTCGGCTCTGCTACATCGGTCTCAAACCAAATTTTACTACATTAGGACCGAAATACCACCAGTGCCCTGACAGTTTGCTAGTTACAGACATCATCTCTTCCTATTTTGCAAAGAGCAGAATTTGGGGATAAATATGGCTTTTTTTTTCTCATTGGCATGTTAAAAGTGCAAAACTCCTAACACAGAGCTCCTCTCCCCATTGGGATCTATTGAAATCATAAAATTCCACTTACCTGAATGGCCACTAGGGGGCCTAAATACTATATTATTGATTCCCCTGTAGGTAGCACCCTCTAGTGGTGGCAACTGGCACCAATATTTTTATCATTACCTTCGCGAAGGGATTTAGGCTCTCGAAAACATTAAACACTCTGCCACTGATTGACAATCTCTACAACCCTATTCACATAAAAAAAGCAAAATAATATTGAAGGAAGCCTATTTAGATAAATGATTGTAAATTACCAGTATGCCATCACAGGGCTCAAGGTACACAAATATGCATCAAGGACCAATCGGAACCAGCTGCAAAAATGTAATAGAAGAAAAGAAGAGAAAAACCAACAGCCATAGAGGTCCCATAAAAAGTAGATTTTTATTGATACAAATAAATAAGACTACCAGTCAAGACAAGCAGTATAGCACAGGGAAAGAGGCACACGCTACTCACGGCCAAACATCACGGACCAGGACACCAACCCATAATCTGACCATATGCAGTGGTAGGAAGTGTTATAACGAATACCCATGACTACTAGGAAAAATACAATAGGCCAGTGCCACAGCATGGGAACCATATGAATATCATAACGGCATACCTACCATATCGGCATATTTCACATACCTAACACATGCAGGATGGACAGACTGGATGGGCGGCCGGACCCGACCCCGACGCGCGTTTCGGAGCGGACTGCTCCTTCATCAGGGGGTGATTTTAATGCAAATAATGTGTGCATTATATACCGCCATAGGCGGAAGTAAGTGACCCACCAAAACGCTGCACCTGAATGCTGACATCCAAAATGGCCGCCGGCACCGGAAGCACGCGGGGCCCCACGTGATCCCATGAAGGAGCGCTCACACCACCCAGCACGCAGGCGCAAGCGCACATGGTTGGAAACAACATCTACACCATGTTGGGAAAGGGCAATGATAAGAGAACATTACAAAAAATATAAAACAAAGCAAAAAGCAGAAAAACCATAAATAAGGGTACGAACAGTGATGACAATGTCCCACAATCACCAATGTATAACTTAACAATCCATCAATACTAACATGTAGTGATTAAAGAAAGGCGCAGTGCTATATTGCAGCATCACAGGAAATGTATCTATACTAGTACTATTAAAGGCAAATATCTTGTAGAAGCCTATATAGTAACATCCCATATTATGCATATTGTACCCCATATGGTTAGACCCATCATAGATATACACATAAATACCAACACTAGAATACAATATAAAAAACCTATATATATAAATAGCCGACTATAGATGTTGACACGCTGAGGCACTTGATTGAAGGATCATCAGGGATACATAGAGACTTCAATATTCATTAATAGATCCAAGATGTCAAAGTGCTATATAAAAATACTAAAAGTAAAATGAACACACACAAACAAACAACATAAATGTACATAATAAAACCCAGGCCGGGAATCACGCGACCCATGTGACACACAGCAAAATGTGGATCACAAGAATGGGGCGAATGAAATATTCTCATTTAACCCATCAGGGTGGATGGTGCGTAAGACCCATACCCACCTTGTCTCCAATTGAGCAAGGCGTTTGGGAAGTGCACCCCCCCCCTGATATCAATATTAAGGAGATCAATACCCCTTACCCTCAACAACGCTGCATCACAAGAGTGGAAGTCCCTAAAATGTCTGGGCAATGTTTTAAGTGTAGTGACATCCTTACATTCCGCTGCTGCCCGTATACCAAGAACGTGCCCCCTAAGGCTTCTTTCACACTTCAGTCGTTTGGCGTCAGTCACTTCCGACAAAGTGACGGATCGACGGATCCGTCACAATTGTTGAAAAAACGGATGTAACGGATCCGTTTTTTTGACGGATCCGTTACTCGGGGGTTGTATATACTTTTTGGAGCATGCGCAATTGAAAAAAATAGAAAAAACGGATTGGGGCGACGGATCCGTCGAAATAACGGTCGCGACGGATCCGTCACCCATAGGTGGCCATTCTATGGAATGACGGACGCGACGGATCCGTCGCGATCCGTCATTTCAACGGAGACAAAAAACGTTGCAATGACCGTCAATGTCTAGATGACGTCCGCTAAATTTTGACGGATCCGTCGCATGGCGGATGGAACGGACGACCATCCGTCACAATCCGTCGCTAATACAAGTCTATGGGGAAAAAAACGGATCCGTCGAAAAAAAAAACGGATCCGTTTTTTGAGGAAAATGACGGTTTTAGACTGACGCCAAACAACTGAAGTGTGAAAGAGGCCTAACTCTTAACTTTGAGTTGCCTTGAGGTCAACCCAACATATATAAGACCACAAGGACAAGTGGCATAATATATCACATACCTAGAGGTACATGATATATATTTTTTGATGATAAAGTTCTTAGAGCCATCCGAGTTAGAGAAAGAGGAGCAACGCTCAATATTCGGGCAGGCAACACATTTGCCACATGGGGTACATCCACCCCGCACAGCAGCGATGCTGAGGAATGTGGGCACAGACTGGCCAACATAGTGGCTATGTGTAAGCTGATCCCTAAGATTTCTAGCCCTCCGAAATGTAAATAACGGATTGGCCGGAAGGAACTTTTTAATAATTGGACCAGCCTGTAAAATTGGCCATGCTTTCTTCATCGCCGCACGCATGCCCACATGTTGGGGATGATATGATGTGACAAACCTTAACTGATTATTAGTTTTAGACCTCGTCATACCACTCCTATAAAGAAGGTTATCACGACCCTATTCACATGCTGGTCAACCCCCCAGCATATATTTGTGCCAATACCCTAATATATGAGAATAGTGATCTTGTTTGTTATGCTTGAAAATTTTGGATGAAAGTTACACAATTTTGCCCCCTTCGATCACATAGGTGCCGTCATGGCCAGCCTCAGATTTATACATGCAAACTTTGTAATACATTTTTCCTCAGAATTTTTTTTTTTAAAACTTCTTTTCCTCCACTTCTTTTCCTCCTATCTTTGGAACTCCTCATTCATTGTGAAAATCACCTGAGTGATCAGATTACAGCTTCCTATGTAGACAGAAGGCCAAGAGAGTAGAGTGAAATAAAGGTACATCTATAAAGCCGCAGCAATGTCTCTGTATGTGTGAGTGTTTACTCAGAGCTGAATTCACAGCTACTCTGCTCAGTACTACTGCATAATGTCCTCCATGCTACTGTTTCTTATCATGTGCTACATAGAGTCAGAGTAGGAATCCCTCATGTCTGTGTGTGGTGTATGGTAGACATCATTGCAGCGAGTCTGTATCTAGGAGCTCAGAAACTACTGAAAATGAGAGAGAGAGCAAGACATAGAGGGAAAGTGCAGGATACCAGACCTATAACGGCCATAAATGGTGTTATGCCTCATGTACACACAACAGCTTATTCTGAAATGAAGGGTGCGCTTTTAGATATTAATAATTATATGGATCGAGGTAGTGAGAATGTTTAGCTCTGCTTCACCACGTCCGCACCATCACGTCCGCACCATCACGTCCGCACCATCACGTCCGCACCATCACGTCCGCACCATCACGTCCGCACCATCACGTCCGCACCATCACGTCCGCACCATCACGTCCGCACCATCACGTCCGCACCATCACGTCCCCACCATCACGTCCCCACCATCACGTCCCCACCATCACGTCCCCACCATCACGTCCCCACCATCACGTCCCCACCATCACGTCCCCACCATCACGTCCCCACCATCACGTCCCCACCATCACGTCCCCACCATGACGTCCCCACCATGACGTCCCCACCATGACGTCCCCACCATGACGTCCCCACCATGACGTCCCCACCATGACGTCCCCACCATGACGTCCCCACCATGACGTCCCCACCATGACGTCCCCACCATGACGTCCCCACCATGACGTCCCCACCATGACGTCCCCACCATCACGTCCCCACCATCACGTCCCCACCATCACGTCCCCTCCATCACTTCCGCTCCATCACTTCCGCTTCATCTCCTCCGCTACATCAGCTCTGCTACATCAGTATGATTATGACAAACCGTCTATAATACATGTGATAGATACATTCTCATTTCTGTGTCTTTTTTCTTTTATACACAACTTTATCTTTTCACTTTTTTCAGAAAAGTGTATTTTGGTCCAGTAATACAATAATTCCCTGCAGGCATTGCCTTTACTGGCACAGTTTGAGCTGTGAGCTACTGTCCTGTCTTGCCGATTAATAATTTACCGCTGCAATTCTCATATTACCAGGCGGAAGGAAAGAAAGACCAGGACAGCAGCTTGTGCTTTTCCTTGTTAAGCAATTGGAAAGTTTCTGGGTCTATTTCTTCCTAAACGAACCTCTATGCTGGAGATTTAACCCTGTCCTGCCTGGGAATTATTTTCCGTACGTACGAGATTGGATAAGGTTATAGAATTGGCTATTGAAATTCATTGGAGTCTGATCTGTTTTTTCTCTTGACATCTGGTCATGTCCTATTGAAATGAGTTTGGATACATTGAGGGTTTGTTTTCAAGCGTTTTTACACATGACACACAGACATGAGGGATTGCTGCTCTCCTGTCTCTATGTAGCTCATGTTCAGAAGCAGCGGCAGCATGGAGGACATTATACAGCAGTGTAGCTGTGAATCCAGCATGGAGATGAGCTAAATACTTAGCAGCAAGCAGCATCATTGAGCTGTGTGTGTCTTCGCCACTCTTCTTTCTCCTCCTCCTCCTCTTCCCATCCCCATAGGCCTCATTAGGCAGCTGTAATCTGACACCTCAGTGACCTGGCAGTCTGTTTAGGCTTGAGTAGGACATATTTTAGCAGTTAGGAGATTAGAAGTAGCTCAAAAGTGGAGAAAGAAACAGATTTCCTGATTCTGGATAGGTCATCAAGATCAGCATGGTGGGGTGCTGGGTGTCAGAGCCCTGTTCATGCACCTGGAGCTCAGAAATAGAAGTCAGATCTTTGGAAATCCGGAGCAACAAAGCTGATCCGACACACATGTAGAAAGGGTTAAAAAACCACAATCCTAATAAGGCCATATAGATCGAAAACAGCCTGCATAGTGACAGCACACCAAGCCAATGCCAACATGTACAATTTTTCAGAATGTAAATCACACAATTCTGACATGTCTGTATTTAGACAAACATATGAAAAATATTCAGTTTTTCATCCAGAAAAAAAATACTACTTTTCTTTAGCTTGGTGTTTTAACATCTGTAGGACACCCACAATTCAGTTTCCTATTTAGCAGAATATTACTGTCTTAAAGGGCATGACCCTTTTAGACAGGAATTGATATTGATAACCTATTATAAACTCCTATTGAAGTCAATGGGAGCAGAGGTGCAGTACCTGAATATGACCACTACTCGGTGTATGGAGCTGGATATTGCTCATATCCGGCTGCGGCAGGATGCAGCAAACAGCTGATCGGTGGTGCCGCCGCCGGGTGTCAGACTCCCACTGAGATTATGTTAATGACCTACTAATATGGAAGTCATGGACTTACCCTTTAAATCTCTGTCCTGCAATAAAACCTCATTTTTTGTTTCCATCCATTGAGTTTTACAGAGAAATCGGAAAAATCGTCTTATGTACAGTATTTATTTATTTTTTTTTGCATTGACCTGTGGGCTATCCGTATGCTATCCATTTTGCACATGGATTGATGTGCAGGTCTGATCACAGGCCAATGGCTCACACTTACCTTTGGTCTATACTTTATGACAATGGTAAATTTATTTGTGTTTATTTATCAAAAAAAAAAATAAATAAAAAATTTGACTAAAAAGTAAAAGAAAAAATAAAAAAAAATGCAGTTTTCAAACTTTTGAATGATTATCCCTTTAATCCAGACAGTCACCCCGCAGGGAAGCATTAATAAATAACATTTCCCTCATGTCTGCTTTTCATCCATTTGTAAAATGTCAATTTTATTTAGTTAGCATTTTAGGAGGTTTACAAATATAGCAGTAATTTTTCATTTTTTTTTTTCAAGGAAATTTGTAAAATGTATTTTTTTGAGGGACCTATCCAGGTTTGAAGTGACTTTGTGGGTCTCATATATTAGAAAACCCCCAAAAGTGAGACCATTTTAAAAACTACATATTAAAAACTGCTCTCAGGTAGTTTATTAACCCTTCAGGTGATTTTCAGGAATTAATGCAAAGTTGCATAACAAAACGGAAAAGTGTATTTTTACCACGTAAATGTCGCTGACTTTTGAACAGGCCAGTGTAGCCGGCAGACTCTAAGGTCGCTATTTGGCTGTGAATTGCCATGGCGAACATCAGGACCACACAATCATGATCTCAGGGCACCAATTGGGATAAATAGGAAGCCCCCACACTCTGTTAACCATTTATATGATGTAGTCACTATTGACAGCAGCATCTAAGGGGTTAAACAGATTTGGACAGTGCCAACACTGATCGTGGCTGCTGCAGCAAGTTGTCAGCTATAGTGGACAGCCGACAGCTGCTGGATAGTCACCTGTATGGGGAGGATATATCTCAGGTCAGTTAAAAGACGTATCGGCGGCCATTAAGGGGATAAAATGGACTAACTCTCACTCCTAAAATATATAATAAATTGGGTGTGGTGTAAATGGTTTCATAATAATTTGGGAAAGTTATGAAATGTCCTATAAATGTCTGTTCTGTTCCTGAACTAAGGATCGCGGCTTTTAGTAGAGATGAATCTGTGCTGCACTTTATGTATATGTTCAGTAGTGAGTAGCCGTGATGGGATGAATCATCTGGGCATAGATGCGACGGGACAAGTCATCTGTGTGTAGCCAAGACCGGACGAGTCATCTGGGCGTAGCCGTGACAGGACAAGTCATCTGGGTGTAGCCACGACGGTTCGAATCATCTGGGCGTAGCCATTACGGGACTAGTCATCTGGGCGTAGCCGCGACGGTATGAGCCATCTGGGCGTAGCCATTACCGGACTAGTCATCTGGGCGTAACCGCGACAGGATGAGTCATCTGGGTGTAGCCAAAACAGGATGAATCATCTGGGCGTAGCCATTACGGGACTAGTCATCTGGGTGTAGCCGCGACGGGACAAGTCATCTGGATGTAGCCACAACGGGACGAATCATCTGGGCGTAGCCATGATGGGACGAGTCATCTGGATGTAGCCACAACGGGACGAATCATCTGGGCGTAGCCATTACGGGACTAGTCATCTGGGCGTAGCCGCGACAGGATGAGTCATCTGGGTGTAGCCAAGACAGGATGAATCATCTGGGCGTAGCCATTACGGGACTAATCATCTGGGTGTAGCCGCGACGGGACTAGTCATCTGGGTGTAGCCATTACCGGACTAGTCATCTGGGCGTAACCGCGACAGGACGAGTTATCTGGGCGTAGCCACGACGGGACGAGTCATCTGGATGTAGCCACAACGGGACGAATCATCTGGGCATAGCCAAGACCGGACGAGTCATCTGGGTGTAGCCGCGACGGGACGAGTCATCTGGATGTAGCCAAGACCAGACGAGTCATCTGGGTGTAGCCGCGACGGGACGAGTCATCTGGGCGTAGCCGCGACTGGACGAGTCAGGTAGACTACTGTCTAAATGTGCCTTTCCAGGGTTTATTGACCTCCCTCATCTCATGCTGCACTATAGGTGCCCTAGAGCACATGGCAAATGTGCTGGTTTTCAAAGAATGGGCTGGGGATATCAATCAAGCCTGGAAGCGCAGGGTTAGAAACAGTCTATCCAATTTTTCCTCATTCTAACTGTGCCCAGATTGCTGGAATGAGAAAAAAAGTGCATCACACTTTTTTCCCTTGGTACGGTTCATCACGGATATCTTTAGAAACCTGTTCAGGTCCTGTATTACGGCACTTTGAGAATGATAACATTCTCGTTGCCTGTAGCCGCCAGTAGGGGGAGCTGTCTGTATACTGTGGTACTATTGAGTTTAGTGTGTGCAGCAGGCGATCACGTTACTGCACAGTCTGTGATTCACTGCTAAAACATCACCAGCTCTAAACAAACTTAAGGTACCTTCACACGAAACGACTTTGTAACGATATCGCTAGCGATCCGTGACGTTGCAGCGTCCTGGCTAGCGATATCGTTTAGTTTGACACGCAGCAGCGATCAGGATCCTGCTGTGATGTCGCTGGTCGCTGAATAAAGTCCAGAACTTTATTTGGTCGTCCGATCGCCGTGTATCGTTGTGTTTGACAGCAAAAGCAACGATATCAGCGATGTTTTACACTGGTAACCAGGGTAAACATCGGGTTACCAAGCGCAGGGCCGCGCTTAGTAACCCGATGTTTACCCTGGTTACCAGCGTAAAAGTAAAAAAAACAAACAGTACATACTCACCTGCGCGTCCCCCAGCGTCTGCTTCCTGACACTGACTGAGCGCCGGCCCTAAAGTGAAAGTGAAAGCACAGCGGTGACGTCACCGCTGTGCTGTTAGGGCCGGAGCTCAGTCAGTGTCAGGAAGCAGACGCTGGGGGACGCGCAGGTGAGTATGTACTGTTTTTTTTTTTTACTTTTACGCTGGTAACCAGGGTAAACATCGGGTTACTAAGCGTGGCCCTGCGCTTAGCAACCCGATGTTTACCCTGGTTACCAGGGGACCTCGGCATCGTTGGTCGCTGGAGAGCGGTCTGTGTGACAGCTCTCCAGCGACCAAACAGCGACGCTGCAGCGATCGGCATCGTTGTCGCTATCGCTGCAGCGTCGCTTCGTGTGAAGGTACCTTTAGACATTAGGCCCCGATTCATGAAGACCGGCGTTATTCACAGTGTTCTTGGTGAAGGGGACGTGCTGCAGTCAGAGGCGTCGGATTCTTTGGCACACGTGTGAAAACTGGTTCTCCTAGACAGGTAGCAAACTTCTGATTGCCATTTTGCACAATTCAGGCGTAGACATCAAGTGGCCGTATAAATGTGAACCTGGCCTTAAGCAACTTTCTAAACAGTCTATATTAAAAAAAAAAATAAAAAAAATCTTTCACCATTTTCCTATTTCATAGCTTCTGTAAATCTTGTGTCTCTGAGTGATTTTCAAACATGTTGCATTGTCCTGCGAGTGCACAGCCACTGAGCCCACTTTACCTTTCTGACGTCAATGCGAGCGCCGTGGGACGGTCACAAGGCGGCATTCTCTGCGTCTGGAGGAGAGAAGGGTTTTCCACCAACATAGAGGAGGATTCTTTACTGTTAGGGCAGTGAGAATCTGGAATTCCTTGGAGTCTGCGGAGCAGTGACGTCACCGAGAAGAGGAGCAGAACGGTGCTGGATACCAGAGAGGGCAGCAGTAGAGAAGTGTATTAATACACTGTGGGAATGCTAGTCACTTGGGTCTGTGGTGAGGAACCATTTCATTTAAGCGTCCATGCTGGTTTATTGGTGCTTCATAAACCATTCCACAAGCAAAGGAAAATAAACGGCCTTAAGGCCCCGTCTCACATAGCAAGTTTTGTGACGCAACAGCGACCTCAGTAGCGATCTCGCCATGTTTGACACGTACCAGCGACCCGGCCCCTGCTGTGAGATCGCTGGTCGTGTCGGAATGGCCTGGACCTTTTTTTGGTCCTTGAGGTCCCGCTGACATCGCTGAATCGGTGTGTGTGACACGGATTCAACGATGTCTTCGCTGGTAACCAGGGTAAACATCGGGTTACTAAGCGCAGGGCCGCGCTTAGTAACCCGATGTTTACCCTGGTTACCATCGTAAATGTAAAAAAAACCAAACCGTACATACTCACCTTTCGGGGTCCGTCAGGTCCCTTGCCGTCTTCTTCCCGCACTGACTGACTGCCGGCCGTACAGTGAGAGCAGAGCGCAGCGGTGACGTCACCGCTGTGCTGTGCTTTCACTTTACGGCCGGCAGTCAGTCAGTGCGGGAAGCAGACGGCAAGGGACCTGACGGACACCGAAAGTTGAGTATGTACGGTTTGTTTTTTTGGTAACCAGGGTAAACATCGGGTTACTAAGCGCGGCCCTGCGCTTAGTAACCCGATGTTTACCCTGGTTACCAGCGAACCTCGGCATCGTTGGTCGCTGGAGAGCTGTCTGTGTGACAGCTCCCCAGCGACCACACAACGACTTACCAACGATCACTGCCAGGTCGTATCGCTGGTCGTGATCGTTGGTAAATCGTTTTGTGAGACGGTATCTTTACAGTGCAGGCAAAACAAAGTAAACTCATCCAGCAAAGTCACTTTAGAGACTGCCCAGGACACACAGGCTGGATAGCATCCAGTGTACCCGCTCAATCTGGAGACATCAAGCAGAAAGTCTTCTTACTTCCAGACACAGACCATGTGTCAAACAAAGAGACTCCATTTTACCCTGTGAACCACACCCAGGGATGGGTATGTGGTCAGCCAGACCCTCCCATCTCTCAGGCTACCCGTTGTGACTATGTGCAGCAGATCATTACTTTAGGTTTACATCACTGAGGACAACCACCTCCGTGATACATATTTCCAGTCAACTATGTGTCCGATAGATGCCTTACAACATACATGCATGTACACACACGTAATAAATAAAAGTTTGTGAGAGTGCTTATTTAGCAAAGTAATCTTTCTTTTTTTTCTCAAGTAAAAGAACTCTGTAGCCTTTACATCCTGAGCATGTCTTCTTAGATGCAGAATCGAATATTTCGTTTTTATCTGCTGGTGTATTGTAAATGGAACATGAGAGAATTCACACTATTCGGCAGCAGGGGGCAGCAAATGTC
Organism: Ranitomeya variabilis; assembly: GCF_051348905.1. NCBI lineage: Eukaryota > Metazoa > Chordata > Amphibia > Anura > Dendrobatidae > Ranitomeya > Ranitomeya variabilis. Next base: position 42,170,844 of record NC_135232.1, on the reverse strand, counting down.
TGTCGTTTTTCACTAGCCGGCGATTCACGTTTCTACAGTAGATGATCTTGATCGCCCTTTCGGATCATTACGCCCATAATGTCTTCTACAGCTCTCCTGGCCGTCTATTGTGTGAGCGTGTGTCACTGCAAACACTCAAGACTCTATATAATATCACAAGCAGCAAGCAAACCTTTACCGTGAGAAATAGAGTGATTGTCAGAACGGAATTCCTAGAATCCCAAATATTAGAGGAAAATCTCCGGTCTTAAATTCATTTCACACTGATGACTTTCCTAATTACGACATTTTATTTTTTGTTGCTGTCACAGCACCAACATGTTCCACAGCGCTGTGCAGTATCATAAACAGTGGGTTCTAACACCAGGTATGATTGATCTCGATCCACTGTAGTTTTCATCATTTTCTTTTCTTTTTTTAAATCTAAACTGATCCCATAATTGCATACATAATTTTAATAAAAATATTTGCCCTTTTTTTGTTTTCTTTTGGAATTACGTGAGGCCTATTTTACATGTAGGAGTTTTATTTATTAATTTTTTTAAGATGTTTGGGTGGGTAGGTTTCTTTAGGATAAAATTATATTTTATTGCGTATATAATAATCACCTTTTATATGTTAGAAAAGGGTTTTTTATTGCATTATTTTTCATTAAGGGATTACTATTTTATTGACAATTATTATGTATTAGTGCAGTTCACTTTGCTAGTACATTATTTTATTTGTCATATGACGGGTTAACTTTTCATGTGCCTGTAAGTGGATCACTCACAAGATTTTACTAGTCAAACTGAATAAATTTTTGGATTGGTCTCTAGTGAGGATGGTGGATCAACATCAGAATGGTTGCAATCGTTTATGAAAGTTTAAACTCTATCCTATACACCTCGGCTGATTTACAGCTTCTCAGTGTCCCTCATCCTTGTTGGTGCTGAATCTCCTCGCACCTAGACTGATTGACAGCTCCTCAGTGTCCTGCCACCTTGTTGTTGAACCTCCTCCCATTTGGTCTGATTGACAGCTCCTCAGTGTCCTTTCTCCCTGCTGTTGAACCTCCTTCAATTTAGACTGACAGCTCCTCCGTGTCCTGCTTCCCTGCTGTTGAACCTCCTCCAATTTGGTCTGATTGACAGCTCCTCAGTGTCCTGCCTCCCTGATGTTGAACCTCCTCCAATTTGGTCTAATTTACAACTCCTCAGTGTCCTGCCTCCCTGCTGTTGATCTTCCTCCTATTTGGTCTGATTGACAGCTCCTCAGTGTCCTGCCTCCCTGGTGTTGAACCTCCTTCAATTTAGACTGACAGCTCCTCAGTGTCCTGCCTCCCTGCTGTTGAACCTCCCCCCCATTTAGACAATTTTTTTTTAGTGCGATAGTGCCAATTGACAGCTCCTCAGCGTCCCTCATACCTTATGCTGCTGAATCTCCACCCACCTTGTAAGATTGACAGCTCCACCATGTCCTTCCTCCTTGCTGCTGAACCTCTTCCTAGCCTGATTGACAGTTTCTCAGGGTCCCTTGTACCTGATGCTGCTGAATCTCCACCACAGCCCTTCGATGACCCTACTTCCTACTGCTGCTGAGACCTCACCCTCCTCAGTACAAGCTGCATCTGTCAGGCAGACTAGATGGACCGAGATTGAATACACTTGGACATACAAGTGCTCTCATTCTTTATCTGCACTCAATAAAATGCTCATTTTACTATCTGGATGATACAACCATCGTAACATGGATTTTTAAAGTAAATACACCGGCCTCATCCAGTCCAAGGGTTCTCTTTAATGAATGCAGTTTGCGTTGTGAAATCTGACAACAGATCTGTTTTTTTTTTTTTTTTTTTAGTAGCAGTCTCACTTATAAGACAGTGCTGGTATCTCTGTCTGTGTTCCCAGATCTTACACCAGAGGAATCTCAGGTGAGATTACTAGGAATCTCGGTAGCCTGATCGAAGGAGGATTGCTGTTTGATGTTGCCACATTCATGGGCTATATTAATGCATTACATTTCTGAATTTGGCTGCCACAAGACTGCTTTGAATGCTATCAGCTCCTTCTTGGAGCCGGAGCTTAAAGTGAAGCGCCCCCTCCCTTTTACTGCATTGACACCTGAATTGGTCGCTGTTGACTGAGTAGCAGTGCCGCCCGCCATCGAGACAGTGGACAGTCATTTGCAAGTTACATTTTTTACATAGTTGTATAAATGGCGCTGTAAAAATGAATAATAATAACATATAATCATTTAGTTAGTTTAGTTATCCCATATAATTTAGTTAAAGTGCATGTTGCATCATTTCCATCTGGCATTTTATTATAGGACAATAGTCATCCCATTGATCGGTGCCATTTTTTTTTTCTATTGACGAAAATGACCCAATATGCCATGTCTGCAAATGGCAAAAGCATGTGAACTTTTAGGATTAGCTAATAATTTGAAGGTGATGTTAGAGTTGTGTGTTCTCAATCATTGGAGTGACAACCAGGTGTGAGTGGACATCCTGTTTTATTTAAAAAAAAAAAAAAAAAAAAGAAAAAGGGATCTATCAAAGTCTGATCTTCACAATAGATGTTAATGGAAGTGTATCATGTAATGAGCAGAAATTTCTGAGGACCTCAGAAGAGTTGTTGATGCTAATCAGGCTGAAAAAGTTTACAAAACCATGTCTGAAGAGATTGAACTACACCAATTCACAGTCTGAGAGATCAAATGGAGGAATTTCAAGACCGTTTTTACTCTCCCCTGGAGTCGACAAACAAAGATTACTCCAAGAGCAAGGTGACTAAAAATTTACGAGGTCACAAAGGAACTCAAGGTATCCTCTAAGCAACTAAAGGCCTCTCTCAGACTGGTATTATAATGATAATGTTCATGAGTCCACAATCAGGTGGAAATTAAACAACAATGTTGTGCATGGCAGGATTGCAAGGAGAAAACCATGCACACCATTGCTGCCTGTCTGCTAAAGCTCATTTTGTCAAGTTAGAAGGCTAATGGAATAATGTTTTGTGGACGAATGAGATCAAAATTAAGTTTTTTTTGTTAAAATGAGAAGTTATGTTGGGAGAAAGAAAAACACTGCATTACAGTATAAAAACCTCATACCATCTGAGAAACACGGTGGTGGCAGTATGATGGTTTGGGTCTCTTTTGTTGCATCGGGGCCAGGACGGTTGCCATCATTGGAAATATGAATTCTGAATGTTATCAGCAAATTTTAAGGAAAATGTCAAAACTTTGGTACGTGAGCTTAATCGCAAGAGAATGTATGTTGTGAAGTAAGAAAAGGACCAAAGCCACATGTCGTTGTACAAAAGAATGATTACAGAAGAAGGAAGTAAAAGTTTTGGGAAGGACAAGTGCCAGTCCAGACCTTAATCCTAGAAATGTTGTGGAAGAACCTGAAGCGAGAAGTTCATGAGAGAAAACCATCAAATTAATAGGTGAAGCTGTTTTGTAGGAAGGAAAAAGCGAAAATTCTTCCAAGACTAATCCACAATTACTGGAAACGTTTAGATGCAGTTCTTGCTGCACAAGTAGTCACACCAGATACTGAGAGCAAAGGGTCACATACTTTTACCACTCACAGATGTGATATTGGATAATTTTCCTAATTCAAAAAAAAAATAATTTTTATATTTGTCTTTCGTTTGATTTGATTATTTTACGGTGTTGTGCAAAAATCTTATGTAGTTTTAGGTCAAATTTAAGCAGAAATATGGAAAATTCTGAAGAGTTCACAAACTTTCAAGTACTATTGTAACTACATATCAGAACTATACTGTAATAGTGAATACGGAGAGACTGGGGGGGGGGGGGGGGGAGAGCCTTGAATAATCTGTAGCATTGCCCACTTCATGACATCTCCCTGACCTAGAACTACAGTGCCCTTGTAAATCTTGGTTATGAATCATTAGGTTGTGTAGAGGGCTGTCCGCGCTCATTTGCTGGTTGGAACCCATAAGACTCTTTTTGGAGCAAAATACGAAAAAGTTAGTAGTACAGGTCTAGCCATGTGTCTCAAAATTGGAATATTACTGCGGTTTTCATAATGTGAGAGTAATTGAAGGTCCATTTATGGGTCCCTGGTGGGGTACTTCTGCCTGATCTGTGGTCTGGAAGAGTCAAGTAATCAGTTGGATATCTAAAATTGTGATGGAAACCTCAAAAAGAGACCATCGTAAATGTTTGGAGAGGTCAAATCTGTAGATGTTTTGCTGCGGCCTCGGGGTGATTCCCAACATGGAACAGAAAAGGTGATTATTTTTTGTCGGCAGGGATCCAAAAGCTGGGACCCCCACCAACTCTGAGAATGCTTTGCAAGTGAGTGTGAAGGTGCAAACTTTATGGTCTTGAGACCTCCGTTGTTAGTGTTGACTTTTGGAGCTAGTGAAGTTTCTTGTCCGTGTCCGACCCTTTACTGGGCTTCACTAAGAATAAGAAAGAGACCTCCATATGCAAACAGCTGTTTGAGACTGTTTGCTCCTCATCAGGGTAAAACAAGGATACTGGTTGACTGGGCGAGACGCATTTGATAATTGGTTTTTGGAGGCTATGGTTTCCTCCTGTGAAGGCTGCCAACTTGTATAAAGTCTCTCTAGTGCCGTGTCTGTCTAGGGCCGTCTGTCTAGGTCCACCTTTTGGAGACCACTTTCTTTCATTTGGAGGTCAGCTATTTTGCATACCGTTTTTCCCAGGAAGCACGGCATGGTCCATGGTTCTGTGCCAGCTGGTTGTCCCTTTAAAGAGTTGCAATATCCTTCTGTTGCTTTTGATAGTCATAGAAGGGACAACCTAAATCTGGATTGGAAAGACTCTCACTTGACGGAAATCTATAATTTTATAATTTACTTAGATTGGGATCAACATTGCAAACATTTTTTTTTTGCAGCCCTTGTACACTCGGTCGCAAGTGGCACTTGGTTTGGTTGTAACACTTCATAATTGGCGTAGGATAAATTGATTGAGAGCGGATCCCAAGGCCAATGTTCTCCTACGTGCAGCGAGCAGATAACTTTCTGACACAACCGGTCAACTTTTTCCAGTAAGACAGAAGGGTCCGAGTTACTTTTTTGATTTAACTCATTCTTCGCCACTCCTGTTATGACTGATCCCATAGTCTAAACTTTCTATAAATTCACCTTCCTATATGGAGATGTGCTGAAAAACGCCCAGAGCTCCAAATCTCCATAACAAGGTTTTCTTTGTATGGTGGACGCATGAGCTCAATAATCAAAGCTAGACATACTTAATTAATAAGTAAACGTGTCTTCATGTGCCAGATACTCTTTTTAAAGGGTTAGAGAATTGCTTTCTGTTCTATCACAGAAAACCTGTAGAAAGACTGGTCTTAAATTACTTTTTGTGCACACACCAGTCTTAATATATCCAACAGCTGTCTCAGTCTTTATTACTTGTTATGTAGTGTTCATCAGCATTCCTCTTCATTAGTATCCAATCATCACTATAGGTGCTGGAACCTCATTTCCTTCCCTTGCCTACATATTGCACCTGTCTTTTACAAATGTTTGCCTACACTGAACTTAAAAGTCCTCTTCTGCTTTATGCATGTGTGCATTTTGATTGACAGGAGATCAGAAGCAGAGGGGTACCTTCCCTGACTTCCTGTAGAGAAGCAAAGTATCTTGCCCCACTTGAGACAGACTGAGACAGTTGAGAGACAGATTCACTCTCTACCTCCTGTAGAAAGACAAAAACTTAATCCAACTTCCCGTAGCTAGTCAGACACTGGTCCCTCACTTCCCAAAGCGAGGCAGGGACCTTGCCCCCACTTGGCGAAGCGAGGCAAGGACTTGCCCCCACTTGGCGAAGCGAGGCAGGGACTCGCCACAACTTACAGAAGCGAGGCAGGGACTCGCCACAACTTACAGAAGCGAGGCAGGGACCTCGCCCCCACCCCCACTTGCCGAAGCGAGGCAGGGACTCGCCACAACTTACAGAAGCGAGGCAGGGACTCGCCCCCACTTGCCGAAGCGAAGCAGGGACTCGCCCCCACTTGGTGAAGCAAGGTAGGGACCTCGCCCCCACTTGCCGAAGCGAGGCAGGGACTCGCCCCCACTTGGGGAAGCGAGGCAGGGACCTCGCTCCCACTTGCCGAAGTGAGGCAGGGACTCGCCCCCACTTGGCGAAGCGAGGCAGGGACTCGCCCCCACTTTCCGAAGCGAGGCAGGGACTCGCCACAACTTACAGAAGCGAGGCAGGGACCTCGCCCCCACTTGACGAAGCGAGGCAGGGACTCGCCCCCACTTGACGAAGCGAGACTGGGACTCGCCCCCACTTGCCGAAGCGAGGCAGGGACCTCGCCCCCACTTGCCGAAGCGAGGCAGGGACCTCGCCCCCACTTGCCTAAGCGAGGCAGGGACCTCGCTCCCATTTGCCGAAGCGAGGCAGGGACCTCACTCCCATTTGCCGAAGCGAGGCAGGGATCTTGCCCCCACTTGCCGAAGCGCGGCAGGGATCTCGCCCCCATTTGCCGAAGCGAGGCAGGGACCTCGCCCCCACTTGCCGAAGCGAGGCAGGGACTCGCCACAACTTACAGAAGCGAGGCAGGGACCTCGCCCCCACTTTCCGAAGCGAGGCAGGGACTCGCCACAACTTACAGAAGCGAGGCAGGGACTCCCCACAACTTACAGAAGCGAGGCAGGGACTCGCCACAACTTACAGAAGCGAGGCAGGGACCTCGCCCCCACTTGCCGAAGCGAGGCAGGGACTCGCCCCCACTTGCCGAAGCGAGGCAGGGACTCGCCCCCACTTGCCGAAGCGAGGCTGGGACCTCGCTCCCATTTGCCGAAGCGAGGCAGGGACCTCGCTCCCATTTGCCGAAGCGAGGCAGGGACCTCGCTCCCATTTGCCGAAGCGAGGCAGGGACCTCGCTCCCATTTGCCGAAGCGAGGCAGGGATCTTGCCCCCACTTGCCGAAGCGAGGCAGGGATCTCGCCCCCATTTGCCGAAGCGAGGCAGCGACTCATCCCCACTTGCCGAAGCGAGGCACACAAGATTTTTCCTAACCCACATTTTATTGTTGAATCAATTTTCTGACCTGTATCAAATTTTTTATCAAAATTTCTATTATGTAATTCTTTTTTTTTTTTTTCATTATTCTTTTTTCCCCTCTCTGTGGTTTAAATGGCAGATTCTGCATTAAAAAAATTGAGAGAAAACCTGTAAAATAAAATAATACATTTCTCCATTGCGCATACATTACCTTAACTTTTTATACTTGCTTTAATTTTATTATTCTTTTTTATTTTCTTATGCTCTTTGTCGATAAAAACAACCTTTTATTGTAACATAATTTAAAAAATATATTTTAATGTCTAGGCTACATAGTATAAACATTGTAAGTTTTTTATTTTATTTTATGTTGTATATACCATGTGTATGTTAATCATGGAGGGGTCATTTTCGCAATTTCCCAAATTTTTGCATCAGAAGGGTCTGATTTCAAATAAAACCACACTGATGATATTACATAATATGTAACTAAAAAAAAATTGTAAATAGTAATTTTAAAAAGAAATAGAATGTGCTATGTTTTTTGTTTTTTTGCACCCCAATGAATTCCAGGTTCTCTTCACGAACATCTCTGCAGGCAGTTGGAGCACTTGTCTGCATTGAATTTTTGTCCATTTTTAGTGCCCCCTTCCAGCAGATAACCTCCAGAGCACGGACTTTCGCGCTGCCCATCTCCATCCATCCAGGAGATATAAAGCTGCCCGGAGATAGCAGGAGCTGGGTTTTTTCTTGCATCCAGCGTGGTGCGGGGTCTGGCTCGAGTTCATTCGGCCTCTCTGTTTATGACTCCACAGTACGGATCGATAGGTTTCTGGTTCTCCCAGGAATTCTATTTTTCAGCTCATTAGGGGTAAGCATGCTGCCCTGGTAAACCACAGAAGGCGAAGATCTACAAACTGCCTCAAACACTGACCTTGCTGCCTCAACCCCCAGAATACAGCCGCTATAAACCTCACTTTTTTTGTTTGTTTGTTTTTAATGAGCCTTTTTTTTGTGCGTAACAATAGGAATGTATACACGGACATTTATCACTCCGAGGCTGCACAGCTGACCTTATAGCACTTTATGTTCTTTGTTTTTATGTTCTATATTTTTATATATATTTTAATCTTTTAATTATTTTTTAGAGATTTTTTTTTTTTTTTTTTCATATAATTGTGGAGTGACCGAGCGGTGATTTTCCAATCTATATTACATCTATATAACAGATATTACAAGCGCATATGTAATACTGTCACGTTGTTTCTTTTTAAGACATGGGGGGGAAAAAATTGTAAGTCGATTTGCCAGGGACCAGATCACTGTGGTCTAAAATTCCTATGTAAATACTTCTTGCAAATAGAATTGTCTTTCTTACGGATAATGCATAGACTTATTTTGTGCACATGTATAACTAGATATATAAATGCATTGATTGCACTGTTGCTATAGGAAGAAAAGTCATCCTGTGGCCAAGTGTCGTGCTTTGGTTTTAGGAATACCCGACTATACCCATGGACGCTTGTGATGCTGTTACTGTAGGAAGACCAGGCACGATCCATGGAAGGGTGTGTTGTTGTCAGAAGACCAGACATGACCCATGGACGTCTGTGGTGGTGTTAATGTAGGAAGAAAAGTCATAACCCATGCATAGGTGTGGTGCCATTGCTATAGGAGGGACAGACATGACCAATAGACGTAAGTGGTGATGATGTTGTACGAACACCAGTCGTAACCCATGAACAGATGTGGTTCTGCAGCTATAGGAACACCAGACATGTCCCATGGACTGGTTGTGGGGCTCTTGCTATAGGAAGACCAGACATAACCCATGCATAGGTGTGGTGCCATTGCTATAGGAGGGACAGACATGACCAATAGACGTAAGTGTTGATGATGTTGTACGAAGACCAGTCGTAACCCATGAACAGATGTGGTTCTGCAGTTGTAGGAAAACCAGACATGAACCATGGACGGGTGTGGTGCTCTTATAGGAAGACCAGACATGACCCATGGATGGGGGTGTAGTGCTGTTGCTATAGTAAGACCAGACATGTCCCATGGACGGGGTGTGGTGCTGTGTCTATAGGAAGACCAGACATGTCCCATGGACGGGGTGTGGTGCTGTGTCTATACGAAGGCCAGACATGACCCATGGACGGGGTGTGGTGCTGTGTCTATAGGAAGACCAGACATGACCCATGGACGGGTGTGGTGCTGTGTCTATAGGAAGACCAGACATGTCCCATGGACGGGGTGTGGTGCTGTGTCTATAGGAAGGCCAGACATGACCCATGGATGGGGTGTGGTGCTGTGTCTATAGGAAGGCCAGACATGACCCATGGACGGGTGTGGTGCTGTTTCTATAGGAAGACCAGACATGTCCCATGGACGGGGTGTGGTGCTGTGTCTATAGGAAGGCCAAACATGTCCCATGGACGGGGTGTGGTGCTGTGTCTATAGGAAGCCCAGACATGTCCCATGGACTGGTTGTGGGGCTCTTGCTATAGGAAGACCAGACATAACCCATGCATAGGTGTGGTGCCATTGCTATAGGAGGGACAGACATGACCAATAGACGTAAGTGTTGATGATGTTGTACGAAGACCAGTCGTAACCCATGAACAGATGTGGTTCTGCAGTTGTAGGAAAACCAGACATGAACCATGGACGGGTGTGGTGCTCTTATAGGAAGACCAGACATGACCCATGGACGGGTGTGGTGCTCTTATAGGAAGACCAGACATGACCCATGGATGGGGGTGTAGTGCTGTTGCTATAGTAAGACCAGACATGTCCCATGGACGGGGTGTGGTGCTGTGTCTATAGGAAGACCAGACATGTCCCATGGACGGGGTGTGGTGCTGTGTCTATAGGAAGGCCAGACATGACCCATGGACGGGGTGTGGTGCTGTGTCTATAGGAAGACCAGACATGACCCATGGACGGGTGTGGTGCTGTGTCTATAGGAAGACCAGACATGTCCCATGGACGGGGTGTGGTGCTGTGTCTATAGGAAGGCCAGACATGACCCATGGATGGGGTGTGGTGCTGTGTCTATAGGAAGGCCAGACATGACCCATGGACGGGTGTGGTGCTGTTTCTATAGGAAGACCAGACATGTCCCATGGACGGGGTGTGGTGCTGTGTCTATAGGAAGGCCAGACATGTCCCATGGACGGGGTGTGGTGCTGTGTCTATAGGAAGCCCAGACATGTCCCATGGACGGGGTGTGGTGCTGTCTATAGGAAGACCAGACATGTCCCATGGACGGCTGTGGTGCTGTGTCTATAGGAAGACCAGACATGTCCCATGGACGGGGTGTGGTGCTGTCTATAGGAAGACCAGACATGTCCCATGGACGGCTGTGGTGCTGTGTCTATAGGAAGGCCAGACATGTCCCATGGACGGGGTGTGGTGCTGTGTCTATAGGAAGACCAGACATGTCCCATGGACGGCTGTGGTGCTGTTACTATAGGGAGATGCTGATGTGTTTTTCATATCCTGCACAATCATTTTATGGAGGTGTCACCATATTCATCAAGATTTTATTTTTGATCATATTTATTTGCTAAAGGCAACACATCTGGTTCTTTCAATAAAAGCCTAATAAGACACGTTGTCATAATGAACATAGTGTTCTATTTTTCACTGTTGATATAGTTTCAAAAAAGGTTAGGTGAGAGTTGTGGAAAAAGATTATAAATACATGTTTTGGGGATTTTTTTTATTTTTTACAAGCACCGCCATTTATGTCCTTCCTTGAGCCATGTTCAGCTGCAGTTTCCAGGCCATGGGTGTCCATGGCGCTACCAGAACCTTCTGGTATTTTTTTCCATCTATAAATAGATAAGATACATTAGACATGAAGGATGACGAGAGGATAGAAGAACAGGACCCCACAAATGCGTTAATGAGGATGTGGATGTTTTGTCCTTTTTTTTTTTTTCTCCTTTTTTATAGGGCAGGTTGGGGATTTAAATAAAAAAAAAAAAAAGTATACAGTATGAAATAAGATACAATAAAAAAATAATACCAATACTCTACTCTGTTTTATTTCCCTGCAACCGTGACCTCACGTACATCCATGTGACCGCTGCAGCCAATCACTGGCCTTAGCGATCTCTTGATATGCATTCTGAGGCCAATGATTGGCTGCAGTGGTCAAGTGGATGTTATGGAAGTGATGTTATTGCTGCAGGGCAGTAATTAGTGACCAGTGATGACCACCAGACCGTTGTCAATAAAGATGTGGGGGGTTGAGTATTTATTTTTTTTTAATTTTCCGACAACCCCTTTAAACATTTCTTTTTTTTAATACGTCACCAGTCGGTAACAATGGAGTTAGCCGAGAAAGATGTCAGCGAGCGATGACCTTGTCATATGGAAGACAACTTGGGAACACGAAGGATTTGCCGTAAGATTAGGCCGGGATTGTCTGGTGACTGACAAGACCATTGTCAGCCTCCATCATTGTAATTGCATGCTAGACGTTTAATAGGGTGCTACATATTTAATAAATCATTGCTTAATCTCTTAAGCCTCACCATTAGGAGCAGAAGTGATTTAATAAGTCTTAAGTATTAAGAATACTTAGATTTTTATTTTTTATTTTTTTATCCCCTCTTCCACTCCCCCTATACTTCACCGTCCGGCACCACCGAGGGTCACACATCATCGAGGGTCTGCCCTATTTCACATGGACGCTCTGAATTTGGGTTTCATTTACTTTCACTTTTTTTTATCATCCCTAGATTTTTTTTTTTTAATCCTTGAATTGCAAATCTTTAAATCTACCTCTTATAATCTGGAGTTATCTTTAGTATTATGTTGTGGGGTATTTTTTTTTTTTTTTTTTTAATCTCTCAAAGATTAATATGAACAACTTTTTTTTTTTTTTTTGTTAAATGAAAAAAATCAATATTTGTTAATCTGGATAAAGATCTGTTCCTTAAAAATAACCTTGCTCTACAACAATGCATGCATTATTATATATTTTTTTATTTAATCTGCAATTTTCTGCTAAGACTTCGACACTTTTTATTTTTTATTTTCAATCAACAAAAATAAAAATTGTTATCTTCGTACATTCGTTTTTAATTTAGGATTATTAATTTATACATCTCATGCAAATAATCCTATTTTTCAATCGATCTATATAATATATATATATATATATATATATATATATATATATATATATATATATATATATATATATATACATACACACATACACACACACACATGTGTGTGTGTGTATATATATGTGTGTAAATAAAATATATATATATATAGAATCTATTTCTTATTTTACCTTTTGTGCCAGATATTTTTCCTTAATGTGCTTAGATGTGTTTTAACATTTTTGTTCTCCACAAACGGCCTTATTTTTATTTTTTATTACAAATCCAATTAATTATGGGATTATTAATGTTAGGTTAGTAAGGCTCGGTTCACACTAGCTTTCCAACATTAATGGAAAAAAACAGTTAGAGCATGATGGATGCAAATGAAAGCAGAGGGACCCAACTGATTATTATGGACTTTGTCCTGGTTCCATTTTCTATTTCTTTTTAAGAATAGGAGAAAAGATGCAGCATGAAGAATTTTTCCTTCCATTCTACAAATGGACGCACAACAGACTCCATAATAATCATTAGGATCCCTGCGCTTTGCATCAGTTATGTCCGCTTCGGACAGTAATACCCCTTCTTAAAAACAGAAGAAGCAGAGTTTCAATACACTGGGGTCATTGCAGCCTTACTGGCTTGTTCAAGTAATTACAAAATGTAAATAATATTACAGTTAATCGTAATCATGATCTTAACAAATCCACTAGTGGAAAAAAATATGTATAGATTATATGTAAATAAGTGTGTGTATAATGTGTGCATGTGTGTAATATACTTGTGTGTAATATATGTGTGTGTCTATATAATGTATGTATGAAATATGTGTGTGTGTGTGTGTAGTATAATATATGTGTGTAATATAATGTGTGTAATATATATGTGTGTGTCTGTATAATATATGTATGTAATGTGTGTAGTATAATATATGTGTGTAATATAATGTGTGTGTAATATATATGTAAGTAATATATGTGTGTCTGTATAATATATGTATGTAATATGTGTGTGTGGTATAATATATGTGTAATATAATGTGTGTGTGTGTGTGTAATATATATGTGCGTCTGTGTGTGTAATATATGTGTGTAATGTGTGTATGTAATATATAATATATGTATGTAGTGTGTGTGTGTGTGATATAATGTGTGTGTAATATATAGGTGTCTGTGTGTAATATATGTGTGTAATATATGTCTGTGCGTAATATATAATATATGTGTGTAATGTGTCTGTGTGTAATATATATGTGTAATATATGTGTGTCTGCATGCAATATATAAAATGTGTATGTGTAATATATAATATGTGTGTGTAATATGTGTGTGTGATGTGTGAGTGATGTGTGTGTGCAATATATAATATGTGTGTAATGTGTGTATACTGTGTGTGTGTATGTGTAATATGTGTATACTATGTGTAATATATATCTGTGTAATATATATATATATATATATATATATATATATATGTATGTATGTGTGTGTGTATATATATATATATATATATAGATATTGTTTATTAAATATAATCAATACATTTTTATTTTGTTTTTTAACCACTAATAATTTTAAGTCTTCTGATTCAAATTTGTTTTATTGCTATTGTATGTTTGTGTGTATATGCATTTTTTTTTTCATTTCTTTACGTATATAATGTAGATTCTTTTTACATTTGCAGTTACTTTTTAGATCTCTAATCTAATTAAATAAAAAAAAAAAAAACAACAAAAATTTTTATGAAAATCACTAGAATTAATGATAAATGTCACCATAAAGGTGTTAAAAAACAAAACAAAAGGAAAATGAGAAAGTTGTCCTTTCCTACAGTTTGGTGTGCTTTCTATGTTTTCCCTTTATTCTACATCCATCATTCACTCTTCAGTATGAGCCGGCGGAGCGCTCTGCACACAGGGCATCCCGGGATATCGGGGCCTTCCAAACATCCGGTCTCATGAGGACCTCCGCAGATTTACCAAAGAACATTGTGGAACTGCAGCTTTCCTGCCGCTGTCTGGATCCTTCTTCCTGTAAATCATAAAGCATCTTTGCATCTGTCAGGCATCTCTTAGTATACAATATTAATCATACAGGGCGCACGCTTGGATTAACCTCTGTGGCGCTGCAGCAGAACATTCATTTCACCCTCTTCATGTCTATAAAGCATTTTATTTTTTTTTTTTTTTGTTTTTACCGTGTTGCAGTCTTTGTGGTATTAGTCCATCCGTTGATTTGTCTTTTTACAATTACCGAAAACCCCAAGGTTGGCCGGACCCTTTGTTCCCCTCCGCCTCGTCCCCAGCTGCTGCTTTCTGTCCTGTAGCGCAGCTTATAAAGGGCAGCGGGGTCAGCACTAACCTACCATTCTAGCATTAGCGTGCTAGCCGTCCTTACAGCAGTCCTCATGGCCGCACTAAGCTGCTTTTTCTGCTTGAGCTGTAACGGCCGTGCTCTTTGTGCTGCTCAACTACAGACCGTCTGACTTTTTGATTTTTTTTTTTCTTTTATTTAGTTTTTTTTTGTACATTTGTTGCATATATTTTATCATGTATATTTGTTTCTAAGAAGTCTAAATATATATTTATATATTATTTATATATATATATTTATCTATACTGTGCTTTTATGTATATATTTCATATATTCACACATAAAAGCTATTCCTCCTTTCCTTCAGAGATGCAACTTCACTGAGCTTTTTCTTTTTTTTATTTAATTTTTTTATACAATATACAGTAGTTCTTGGTGATTTTACAAGGATTTCCCTCTCGATACTTTTACACCAAAGTCTGCAAACATTCCACTCCTTTAGAAACAACCTCAGAAGGCAATGGCTCATTAAAGGTGGTAGACTACTGTTTATTTTTTTATTTATTTCCAATGTAACTAAGAATATACAGGTAAGTAGTTGTTAACTACATGCTTGTTGTGCCCGGCACCAATCTCTGCCAACACATAGTAGACACAGACCGATCCTGCTGGCGATTCATCAGCTTCTGCTGCAGTCATATCCACAGAACAATGACTTCTCTTCTGCTCTGCTCTGTTGATGAGGTGTGGGTGTTGACATCATGCTGATTGACAGCCAGTTCCCCACTGCCTAACTGCAGGGAGCCGCCTGTCAATCAGCATGACGTTCAGCTATATCGCCACTTCGACAGAGCAGCCCGGAAGAAGAAGAGCTGCTCTGTCGATATGTAGCAGCTGAGTTTTCAGCAAGCGCTGCTCTGTGCAGGTGCTGGGTACAAACAGGCAGGTAGTTGCCTCTGTTAGCAAGTACCTGCCTGTTAGTGTTCAGGCTCATAGTGTAAAAAAAAAGGTCCTGGAAACCACTTTAAGTGCTCTGTCACACCCAGAGCACTTAATGAGCATCTGAATGAAAACACTAATAACTCCGTAATGCAGCAACAGATAGAAGATATAAAGGTGTCGATGGATTTACATTTCAAAGACCTTCATGACCATATTTGGGTGTTAGGAAAGGAGGTTGATCTTCCTGTCAGATTCCCTTTAAAGAAATGGCAAGGATAAACAGTGGGCTACTTAATGTATTTTTGTGGATTTTTCATAGAAAAAATAAAAATATTAGACACCCACTTGGAATAGACGACTTGAATTCACATGCGGATTCGCCACACTGCAAAATGCACATTCATGGCAGGTACATGCACGGATGCTGCAATAAATGAGTGATTGGTACAAACTTTATATTGAAAGTGTTTGTCTCATGATCCGATCTTCAGGAGCGCAGCGCTCCCCTGCCGTGAATCAATACAATCACTAGGATTGGACTGAGCTGTAATACCATTTGCAGCCCCCAGAGCGGCGCTACTTTGGTCTAATAATCTCTTAAGAATTCATCACTTTGCAATAGTACAGAAGTGAATAATTGTTACACCACCATCGTGGTGGCTGCGAATGTCCAAGCACCGTGGTTTACAGGACCCGACCATGTGATGGCAAGCCACCATGATGACAGATTCTTAACTGGTAAAGGTCCACGTCTTCTCTCATGTTTCAGGCACAAGCAAAGGGGGACGGAAGCGGCTCTATAGGTTAGAGACCCTTCTTTTCATCACCTGGGCTGCAGTGATCGATCGTGACACAATAGCATTTTGGGCTTAGAAAGTATTTTGTAACCTTTTATACTTTAGGTATTGTCTTTTTTTTCCCCCATCACTTCTGTAGAAGTGCAAGTTTGGGGATATGAATGAGCGGCCCTTCATCTGCCGTCCCTCTTGTATCAGGCTGGGAGACTCTAATATGTACCATAATCCTCCTCCTCCCCCCTACACTCATGTGTGAGACTTGTACCATGAGACTTCTATGAGGTTTATAGACTCTTATCATGCACCCCCTCACACACAGTAAAATTATCCCACTGATCCTCCTCCCTGTCCTCTCACAGCATGAGTCTCACTCACAGGCTCAGATGCTAACATGATCCTCCTCCCTCTCGTCTCACAGCATGAGTCTCACTCACAGGCTCAGATGCTAATATGATCTTCCTCCCTCTCCTCTCACAGCACAAGTCTCACACACAGGCTCAGATGCTAACATGATCCTCCTCCCTATCCTCTCACAGCATGAGTCTCACTCACAGGCTCAGATGCTAACATGATCCTCCTCCCTCTCCTCTCACAGCACAAGTCTCACACACAGGCTCAGATGCTAACATGATCCTCCTCCCTCTCCTCTCACAGCATGAGTCTCACTCACAGGCTCAGATGCTAACATGATCCTCCTCCCTCTCCTCTCACAGCATGAGTCTCACTCAAAGGCTCAGATGCTAACATGATCCTCCTCCCTCTCCTCTCACAGCATGAGTCTCACTCACAGGCTCAGATGCTAACATGATCCTCCTCCCTCTCCTCTCACAGCATGAGTCTCACTCAAAGGCTCAGATGCTAACATGATCCTCCTCCCTCTCCTCTCACAGCATGAGTCTCACACACAGGCTGAGATGCTAACATGGTGCTCCTCCCTCCCCTCTCACAACATAGGTCTTGCATATTGAGGGGTGCTAATATGATCCTCCTCCATCTCCTCTCACAGCATGAGTCTCACACACAGGCTCAGATGCTAACATGATCCTTCTCCCTCTCCTCTCACAGCATGAGTCTCACTCACAGGCTCAGATGCTAACATGATCCTCCTCCCTCTCCTCTCACAGCATGAGTCTCACTCAAAGGCTCAGATGCTAACATGATCCTCCTCCCTCTCCTCTCACAGCATGAGTCTCACACACAGGCTGAGATGCTAACATGGTGCTCCTCCCTCCCCTCTCACAACATAGGTCTTGCATATTGAGGGGTGCTAATATGATCCTCCTCCATCTCCTCTCACAGCATGAGTCTCACACACAGGCTGCAGTGTATGCAGTGTATTCGCACCTCTTTCCCGCACTGCAGCTCCTGTCTAGAGCTTTACTGTTTTACATTAGTTTAGTTTTTGGAGGGCTGAGGAGGTTTCTGAGTTTGGAGATGTGGAAAGTGCAGAATTACAGACGGTTGGCAGATGACACTTTCTATACAGAGATCTATTACTCTGGAGTGCAGTTGGTCTTTGACTTATGTGATTTTAATCATGAAATTGATAAGTGTTTAAAAAAAATAAAAAAAAAAATAGGATTCAGTGGTTTTCTCACTAACACATGTCCAATGTGATCTTCATCACCTCGGAGGTATTGTATATAGCGGTTCTCCAACATCCCATTACTCCATGGGAGGTGAGTGCGCACTCACTTTACTCATTCAGTCCCCACAAGACTGGTTTTGTTCTTCTTCTTACTGCAAAATCTGAATTGTTTGCTTTATAGGATTATTCCCAAAATCTAAAAAAGTTATCCCATATCCATAGGAGAGGGATCATTGGGGTCCAACCACTGAGATCTCCAGTGATCTCACGAACAGGCCTCTGTATCCTGGGAAATTTCTTTGCAGAGCCACATCCGAAATTCA
Organism: Ranitomeya variabilis; assembly: GCF_051348905.1. Lineage (NCBI taxonomy): Eukaryota > Metazoa > Chordata > Amphibia > Anura > Dendrobatidae > Ranitomeya > Ranitomeya variabilis. Next base: position 42,152,745 of record NC_135232.1, on the reverse strand, counting down.
CCAGAGGTGCGCATGCTCAACATCTTCTCCGTTCATTGTCTGTGGGGCTGCCGGAGATAGCGGAGCGCTGTACTCGGGTCTCTCCGACAGCCCTATAGACAATGTATGGGAAGGAGTTTGAGCATGTGTATGTCCTCTCCGACCATGGTGGGGCTGTGCAGAACACTCCTTGTTGGGATCCAGAACCCAGTTCTCAGAATTGCTGCAGTTTCTTTGGTTGGACCCCATCGATCTGTAAGTTCTCCCCTATGCTAATAATAGGGGATGCATTTAGTTTCTGGGAATATCCCTTTAAGACATTTTTGTTCTTTTTATTTTTTCAAGTATATTTGTTAAAAGTCCTACAGTTAATTGTCATTCAAATAAATCTCAATTTTTAATTTTCATTTATTTTTGTATCCTTCCAGGGGAATTTGCCTAAATATTCACATAACTCCTTGATGGTTCAAGCAATAAAGACGAATGTAACAGACTCGGACATACACCTGCTCTTCTTTGATGTGGAAGCACTAATTATTCAGCTACTCACTGAAGAAGCCTCCAGGCCAAATACTGCACTTATCTCCCCAGAGAGTTTGCAGAAAGCATCTGGCAGTTCTGACAAAGGAGGCTCTTTTCTGGCCGGTAAACGAGCAGCCGTACTGTTCCAACAGGTCAAGGAAACCATCAAAGAGAACATTAAAGAACATCTTCTCGACGACGATGACGAAGACGAAGAAGCGATGAGACAGAAGCGTGACGAGAGCGACCCGGAGTACCGGTCTAGCAAAACTAAGCCATTAACGCTACTAGAGTACAACCTAACCATGGACACGGCCAAGCTCTTCATGTCCTGTCTTCATGCCTGGGGCTTGAATGCGGGACTAGACGAAGTGTGCCTCGACCGCCTCGGGATGCTTAAGCCACATTGTCCCGTGTCTTTCGGACTGCTCTCAAGAGGAGGCCACATGTCGTTGATGCTTCCAGTGTTCAATCAGTTCGTTTATAGAGGGCCCAACGAGAATGTAGGTGTAGACTTGAAGATGTCAATTAGTGAAGGACTTGGAAAGGGCAATTATGGCGTGTCCCGTGCTGTCACCACTCAACATCTCCTGTCACTTATCTCTCTTGCAAACACTTTGATGAGCATGACCAATGCCACGTTCATCGGAGACCACATGAAGAAGGCTCCCCAAAGGTATACAACCAGAAACTCAACCGAGTACATTTGCTTCAGGTTTTTCTTTTGTCTTTAAAGAGGTCGTCCAAGTCTTAGATATTGATGATTACAGTTGGCGTTCAGTGATTTGCACGTCCCCATCCATCGAATTGATCACGACAGTGGTTTGTGGCCATTGGATGGGAGCCAGAGAACCACCTCAAAATGAATGGCACTCGCGGCTCTTCTTTTGATTAGCCGACCTGGCGCGATGTCACTGTTGTGTTGTGCCATGCATCTGATGCCACACCAGGCCAGGTAATCAAAAGAAGAGCCACAGATGCAATCGGGTAAAGGTACCGTTACACTAAACGACTTACCAACGATCACGACCAGCGATACGACCTGGCCGTGATCGTTGGTAAGTCGTTGTGTGGTCGCTGGGGAGCTGTCACACAGTCAGCTCTCTCCAGCGACCAACGATCAGGGGAACGACTTCGGCATCGTTGAAACTGTCTTCAACTATGCCGAAGTCTCCCTGCAGCACCCGGGTAACCAGGGTAAACATCGGGTTACTAAGTGCAGGGCCGCGCTTAGTAACCCGATATTTACCCTGGTTACCATTGTAAAAGTAAAAAAAAAAAACACTACATACTCACATTCTGATGTCTGTCACGTCCCCCGCCGGCGGCATCCCTGCACTGAGTGTGTCAGTGCCGGCAGTAACAGCGGTGACGTCACCGCTCTGCTCTGCTTTACGGCCGGCGCTGACACAGTCAGTGGACGCCGGGGGACGTCACACACATCAGAATGTGAGTATGTACTGTTTTTTTTTTTTTAACTTTTACAATGGTAACCAGGTTAAATATCGGGTTACTAAGCGTGGCCCTGCGCTTAGTAACCCGATATTTACCCTGGTTACAAGTGAACACATCACTGGATCGGCGTCACACACGCCGATCCAGCGATGACAGCGGGTGATCAGCGACCCAAAAAAGGTCCTGATCATTCCCCAATGACCAACGATCTCCCAGCAGGGGCCTGATCGTTGGTCGCTGTCACACATAACGAGATCGTTAGCGGGATCGTTGCTACGTCACCAAAAGTGTGACGTTGCAACGATATCGTTAACGATATCGTTATGTGTGACTCAGCCTTAAGAGAAGGTTCTTCTGCTCTCGTCCAGTGGCCAAAGACCACGATGGATTATGATATGTGAATCCATTCGCACCAACTCTATTGATGACCTGATATCGGGATAGGTCAGGCTAAGAGCGGTTGCCAGGTCCATAAGAAAACGGTGTACAGAAACAGAACAGTATCACTCCATACATAGTGTAGTGTCCATTCTTGGGTACTTCAGCTATTGAAGGATAGGTCATCAATCTCTAAGTCCTGGACAGTGCCAAACAGGAAAGGGGGGGGGGGGGGTTGGAGGGGCATTTTTCCTTTCTAACTTTTAAGAGCGTTTTTAATAATTCGTATCTTTCGTCTTCTGAGCTCCTCTCAGCTGATTTATGACCCCAGACCTCCTCAAGGCTTATGTGAGGCCATATTATACAGAGACGGCTTGAGTTCAGCAGAGCCTTAGTCTGTCTTAAAGGGAATTAATCAGCAGCTTTTTGTCACCTAATCTGAGAGCAGCATGATGTAGGTGCAAGGACCCCAATTCCAGCGATGTGTCACTTACTGGGCTACATGCTGTAGTTTTGATATAATCACTGTTTTGTCACCAGGAATTTATCACTAGCGGAGTAGTAAACTTGCTACCTCCTAGTCCTCCATATTCATGACCTTTGTAAGACCACGCCCCCACCACTGATTGGCTGCTTTCTGTATAAACTGACAATCAGTGGTGTCGGCGGGGTTATACACAGCTCAGCATTCTGACAACTCCTAGATCTGCAGCAGAAAAAAACTTTGATTCTATCAAAACTGCACCAAGCAGCCCAGCAAGTGACACATTGTTGGAATCAGTATCTCTGCCCCTTCATCATGATGCTCTCAGATTACATGGCAAAAACTTGGTGACAGATCCCCTTTAAAGGACGAATTATAGAAGGATTGGACGGGTGGGGGGTCTTGCTTCTGTGACATACGAATGTCCTAATGACTGAGTATGTCTTCATGAGACAACCCTTTTAAATTAGGGCTTTGTTCACATTGCGCTTCTGACGGTGGTACATAATGGGATATTCCACCATGGAAGCCTCCGACATTCACCTTATGATAGACCCATAGGGGTGTACGTCGGTCTAATGTCTTTTAAGCAATAGACATTTTTTTACGATCTCTGTTGTATAGGAGAGTGGTCAGACTGCTCTTTCTTATACAGTAAGAAATAAGGTATTCTGCTGTGTACTGGCCTAGTGCGAGACCCGCTTGGATGCCTGGGGGGCTATGAATATGAATTAGTTTATCATCCACTAGATCTGATGATGTGACGTAGAAAGGTGCCCTCCTGGGCGTATCGGTCCTCTCCATCCTGACCCATCAGTCTCTCCCGATGCCGGAGTAAGAGGGGCCGCAGACCCCCAGAAGCCGCTACCATGTGTATTTAATCGTTTGTCTCTTTCTTCATCTCTTTCATAAGGCCTCCCAAGTCCGGCTCTCCAGAATCGATGAAGGGAAAGTCTTCTCCGCAAAGCTCCAGCAGCAACCTAATGCAAGGACAGATAAAGCAAGGTACCCGGGGCTCTCCCAGGAGCGTCTATTACAGGGGGAAGCCTCCTCCCAGGGAATGTTATTGATCGGTCTGATTATAATATACAGTCTGGAAAATCGGCCCGACACGGGTCTCGCTTCTGCCGATCTATTCCGTTCATCAAAATCCGAAAAATAGGGATTTTTCCTAAATAGTTGTACTGCAGAGGTCGCATCTCCTTTGATGCTGGATCCGGCGGTGAGCCCACATCAAAGCCGGGACATGTCAGTTGTTTTGAACAGCTGACATATGCCCGCTATAGCGGCGAGTGGAATCATGATCCACCCGCAGCTATTAACTAGTTAAATGCCGCTGTCAAACGCTGACAGCGACATTTAACAAGCGCTTCCATCGGGCCGGAAATGCCCGCATCACTGACCCCTGTCGTGATCAGGGGTCATCGGTGAGTTGGCATAACAACCAGAGGTCACCTGAAGACCTCTATGGTTGTTGATGCCAGATTGCTGTGAGCGCCACCCTGTGGTCGGCGCTCATAGCAATGCTGTAATTCTACTACACAGGGGCGATCTGAGCATCGCTCCTATGTAGCAGTGCCGATCAGGCTATGCCAGCTTCTAGCCTCCCACGGAGGCTAGAAGCTGGCATAGCACGGTAAGTTATCACCCATCCTTATTTTTACCAGACAACCCCTTTAAGGTAAAGTCGGCCGGACCCGCTGAGGAGTCTGACTGCAGCTTATTTCACAGAGAACAGGCCGTATATGCCGGGGTCAGCAAAACGGTTCATCAGCCATGTAAGGGGGGCTTTAGAAGCATCCCTGGTCATAAAGTGTTCTCCAGCGATCAGCAGTAATCTGCGGATATTAAGTGTTCAATTTCCCTGCAGCGCCTCCACAGGAGTAACTAGATATAACACATTGCCCATGATGAGGGATGCCCACGATGAGAATCCTAAACAGAAGCCCCCCGCTTCCCCCATAAAACCACTTTATTTTATTATTTATTTCTATTACACGGCACATCATCATAAAATCTGCTGTACCACACGTCCGCTGTATACAGTGTACTCCTGGAGGGTCCTACAGACCTCCACTGCGGGGTCCCCGATCCGCTCTCCCATGGTGTTTCCCATAGCCGTTTTTTTCTAATTATTACGTTTCCAGCCTTCACAGTAAAGTATGTGCACCCTCCCTCGGCAGCAGTCGTTTCTAGCCTTCACAGTAAAGTATGTGCACCCTCCCTCGGCAGCAGTCGTTTCTAGCCTTCACAGTAAAGTATGTGCACCCTCCCTCGGCAGCAGTCGTTTCTAGCCTTCACAGTAAAGTATGTGCACCCTCCCTCGGCAGCAGTCGTTTCTAGCCTTCACAGTAAAGTATGTGCACCCTCCCTCGGCAGCAGTCGTTTCTAGCCTTCACAGTAAAGTATGTGCACCCTCCCTCAGCAGCAGTCGTTTCTAGCCTTCACAGTAAAGTATGTGCACCCTCCCTCGGCAGCAGTCGTTTCTAGCCTTCACAGTAAAGTATGTGCACCCTCCCTCGGCAGCAGTCGTTTCTAGCCTTCACAGTAAAGTATGTGCACCCTCCCTCGGCAGCAGTCGTTTCTAGCCTTCACAGTAAAGTATGTGCACCCTCCCTCGGCAGCAGTCGTTTCCAGCCTTCACTGCAAAGTATGTGCACCCTCCCTCGGCAGCAGTCGTTTCCAGCCTTCACTGCAAAGTATGTGCACCCTCCCTCGGCAGCAGTCACGGAAGGCCTGCAATATCATTGTAAACCTGGCACAGGACTGCGCAGCTTCTTAAAATTCTCCAACACATGTAGATTTATGTTTTACACGGACAATTTTAAGGATGTGACATTTAACTGTGTCATCAGCGTTTCTCGTGGAGGTAATGACTGATCGGGATCGTACCTGCGCCGGAGGCGGCTTTCATGGTGCACCGAGGCCTTGTGACACTCACTATATTATTTTCACAGGAGTCTTTTATCTATGTAATTGCAGGTAAATGCCAGAAAGTGCCCCCCTTGTAAAGAAAAGTGGAGCCCCAACTATCAGACTAGTGGTCAACAGTTGTAAACTTTCCCTGCAATAATTATTAAAGGGATTTTCCTAATGATAACACATATATGTACACTATGTGTATGGATATATTCACTACCTTGACTTCTGGGCTCCTTGTTTCCGCCTCCATGACTTCAGATCGGGAATTTGCATACGGTGTGAAAAGTAGACCATGAAAATGCAGATAAGAAACTACTAGGGCAGCATCGATGTTCGTGGTGGCTGTTTGGGGACCCTAAAAACACCGGGGGTTCCCTAAATAGCAGAGGCTTTAAAAGCTCAAGGAGCTCTGTCTTAAGGGGGCTGTGCAGGACTAAAGTTAGTTTTTTGGCTCATAGTAAAAAAAAAAAAATCAGGCTACTTACCTGTCTGTTCTACCCGGAGCCGGCTGAGAGAGATCAATGATTGCTCTTGCTGGCGATTCCGCTGCTCCATATCAACAGAGCAGCTCTTCTTCTTCCAGGCTCTGTCGTTGGGGCATGACTGCTGACGTCATGCTGATTGACAGCCAGCTCTTGCAGTTAGGCAGCTGAGAGATGGCAGTCAATCAGCATGACATCAGCCATCACACCCCATCAACAGCGAAGCGGAAGCCGCTGCTCTCCCAGCGTAATGTCAGCGGAGCCACAGGGGCGATCAGCGACCAGTCTGCGCAGGCAGAGATGAGCACCAGGCACAACAGACAGGTCACTAGCATCTATTTAAGGTCTTAGGCTCAAAGTAAAAAAAAAATAAATTGTACGGTTTTGGACAACCCCTTTAAATAAATCGGTAGTGCTCATGCTCCACCTCTGCTTATTTAGTCCATGGGATGAGTACAGCGCTATGCCATTCCCGGCAGTCCCATAGATAATGAATGGAGTCAAGATCCAGCATGTGCAACTGTGCTCTATTCACAGCCCCGATCTCAGGATTGCTGGGGGTCCCAGTGTTCGGACCCCTAACAATCCGCAAGTTATCTTTTGTCCCATGGATAGATGATGATAACTTGTTTTTTTGGTTTTTTTTTCTAGGATATATAGGAGTTTCACTGTCTTATTTTTTGTGTTTGCATGGTGGGGGGTCTACCTATGGGGGTACACACGCCTCAGTATATGGAATGATTAAAGTCAAACCTAACAATAGAAATAGTTGCGCTCCATTACACATGCCGGCATCCTCCCAGTTGCCCTGTTTAGTGCCACAATGTGCTCCGGCTAATGAGACCTCCCCACCCGGAAGCTATTTAAATAGTAACCAGAGATAATGATTGCAGCTTTTTCGGACCCCCCTCCTCCCAATTCCCTCCATTCATGCAGTAATTTGGCCTGAAAGGCATACATATTCAGAATGCACATTCCTATTATGTCCCGAGCCCGAATGCAAATGTCACCCGTCCTGGGCTTTAAGCCCTTGTTTGTTCTGCTAAAGCCCAGATTTGGGGGGGAGCGCTGCCTCCTCGTCCCCTCACACGTGCCTCGCTGTCATTAGGATACATTTGCATTGAATTATGAAACGGATCGTCTTCATGCAGATGCCCCCGGGGCGACAAAAGGAGTTAACTGCATGAAAAGCAAACAGGCCTCCGCACAAAAACATTGTTTAACTTGTGCAGGAAAGAGTCGCATTGTCATTCAGCGGGAGCCGCCTGTGCGTGACATATGGTAATTTCTCCATAGGGAGGAAGTGCGAGGCAGCGACCTCTAAATCTTAACATTGACCTCCAGTTATACAATGTGCCACTCTTAAGGGCCTCATCCCCTTTCATATGGTAATAGCGGCCCCCGCCCCGCGCCGCTTGCACCGCAATTCTCTTTATTACCTCCGAACAGTCGGCACACGGAGGAAATGCCAGTAGTGAGAATGGATCGTGGAACGAGGCGCTATTATTAATTCACAAAGCCTCAGCGTACCGTGCGCTAATTTACGCACAAAGAGGAGGCGACCGGTGACCGTATTGTGAAATAAATACGGAGGGAGTGCTGTGAAAACGTTTTTTCTTTTTGCTTCCATGTGTCGCCTATTACTGCCTGTTAGACACACTGAACGCTTTGGGGTTTTAAAGAAAAAGTCTTACTAGACACAGGGAAGCTGCCGCACCAAATATCCCGCACCTGTATCCCTCTATTTAGGAAGGTTTATGTCAATTTTGTAAAACCCTTAAGCATAAAAGGGGTCTGTGCAGTCCTTAAAAGGGTCCCCAGCCTTAGTCAGTCCTTACTTGTTGGATAGATTTCTGCTGGGATCTCCAGCGATCGGGGGATGAAACCTTGATAGTTAGTGTTCAATTTCCCTGCAGTGCCGCCACTGGTGAAATTAGGTATTGCATCGCGTCCATTCAAATGAATGAGTTGTCTGTGTAACGCAGGACAGGACAGGTCCTCCAGTGGGAGAGACGCTCTTTATAACCGCTATACAGAAGATGAGGACTGTGAACAGAGGTTCCCCCCACGCTGTTAATTTTCTGATTAGGCTGTATAAAGATGAGGATTCAAAACTTAAAAACCTCCTTTAATTGTTGCACGATAACGTTATGAAACGTTCACTTTCCCTGTGTCCAGCGCCGAGTCTGCGCCTCTGCTCCCAGTGTCTGATGATGTCAAGATGACAGCGGTGCAGCCAACCGATGAGCTCGGTGGATTTCAGCAGTTTGCACCATCTACTTGAGCAGAGCTGCTGAATTTGTGGATTGGCTGCAGCGCTGTCAGTGTCACACCAGAGCTGTTGACAGCAACAGTCATCGAGATCGACGACAGACTCAGGGCTGGACCTGGGGAGGGTGATTAAAGTACACTTTTTTTTTAAACAAGCTCCACCTGGGGATGGGTTTTCTGAAGCTAGAAATCCTCTTTACTGGTGTTATTTTACCCCCTCCCATTCCCATATTTTTCTTATTGATCATCCATATTAAAAATATTGAATTATTGTGCTGACTTTTTTTGTTTTCTGTTAATCACATGCCAACTTTACCGTACAAACTTGGTCAGAATGATCAGAGTCATGGTAAAATTAGAAAATGATCTTATTTCAGGGCTCATTCACACATACTTTCATTTCTAGTATTATGGTTTTCACACAGTCCACTAGAGCACACAGTAGGCCCACTTCCTATTTTCTGTAGATCATTTGTGAGCTTTACTGTGCAGACTGGCACAGGATGAGCAAAGTCATTTCCTGATTATTAGAGGCTGACCAAGTTAATTAAAACTTTACTGTACAGCTGAATGAAACTAATCCAAATGGGCACATTTCTGTCAATCGACCTACATGGCCACCCCCAGGAAAGTTTTATTTATTTATTTATTTTTTACAGTTGTACGTCTAGTTGATAAAATGAAGATCTAGTACATGGGACTGTCCGGGATGTGTTGTGTGGTGTCGGTGTTTTTGCTCGCACGCTTGCTCGGCTGAGATCTGCTTGTCTCTTCTCTCTTGCTATATGCTGTATTTCTGTGTTCTGCTTTATATACTGATCTGTTCGGACTGGAAGCGCCACTGTAGCTCATTTTCTCCTGTCTCTCTCTTCTCTTGTTTCCTCTGAAAGCTGTTGCGCCTGATGCTTCCGCTCGCGCTGACTCCGAACCCTCTGGGTCTGATCGCTCTTTGCATTCCTGTTTCTCAGTCAATGAAGGTATTTTTTTGCCTCCCTTTCTCCTGCTGTCTTTTGTTCTGACTGCTTGTCTTTATCTTTTTATTTTCATGTCTGTCTTTATGTCACAGCTTTTGTAACGCGTTCAGTGTTTCCATTTACTTGTATTATTTCCTGTGTTTAAAAGGACTAATCCCAAAGTCTTGTCTTTTCTCCATTTTGTTGTGTTGTTGAATATTCGCTTTTGTTCCCTGTTTTGAGCCACGTCAGGTTGGGGAGAATTTAATTGTAAGCTATCGGCAATCCAGATAATTCGTTGTACCTTGGTTTCTACTTGATCTCTACTATAGTTTCAAGATGATGAAATCTTGAAAATGACAAAAAGTAGAGTTCTGCAGAAAAGGTTTGCAAGACCCTGGTCTGGGCCGTAGGCTTAGAGTTCACCACGACCTCCTACCCATAGCGCCTCTTTAAATTTCCAGGCTCCACAACGTGTCGTGCCACAATTGACATCTCCTCAGGCCTGCTATATCAATGGGGCAGCTTGGATACCAGCAGTTAAGATGAGGTTCACAGTCCCTGAGTCGGCGGCCATGGACTACCTATGGTCCTGCACATCCTGCATTGCGCGAATCACCTGAGATGACGTCGCAGTCACACGACCGAGACATCACAAAGGTTCTTTGCGCAAAGCATCCCTGGGAACAGAAGCTGCCACGTGCACCGCTGAGAGCCGAGAGACCTTCGGAGGCCATCAGAAGGTAATTATATCCCTATTTTTTATTTGAATTCTTTTTTTTTTTTACATGAATATTGTACCCAGGGCCTGAAGGAGAGTCTCCTCTCCTCCAGACCCTAGGGACCATCCAGGACCGCTGCCTGCCCCATATGCAACAACCTCAGAGCTCCGCACATGCCGTATAAGATGACCCCCGACTTATACGGCGAGTATATCCCAAACTCTATATTTTAAATGGAAAAGTTGGGGGTCGTCTTGAACACCCAGTCATCTTATACTCTTATACGCCGGAAAATACGTATATATAGATAGATATATATATAGAGCTTTTTGGTGTGTGTGTGTGTGTGTGTGTGTGTGTGTGTGTGTGTGTGTGTGTATATATATATATATATATATATATATATATATATATATATATATATATATATATATATATATATATATATATATATATATATATATATATATATATATATAATATGGTTGAATTTTCAAGGTATGTCACAAAGAAGAAAATAAAGAGGAGAGGAGAACTGTCTGAGGATGTGAGAACCAAAATTGTTTAACAATTTCAACAATCTCAAGGTTACAAGTCTATCTCCAGAGATCTTGATGTTCCTTTGTCCACGGAGTGCAACATAATCAAGATGTTCATAAATTGATGAAAGGTTGCAAAGCAGGATAGTCTAGATGGTGGATAAGAAGACCCAATTAAGTTCCAAAGAAATTCAGTCTGTCCTGCAGGCTCAAGAGTCAGTGTCAGTGTGAACTATCAGTCAGCATTAAAATTAAATGAAATGCTATGGCAGGAGACCCAGGGGGACCCCACTGCTGACACGAGAGATATAAAAAAGATACGCTGCAGTTTGCCACAATGTACGTGAGTAAGCCAAAATCCTTCTGGGTAAGTGCCTTGTGGACAAATGAGACCGAGATAGAGCTTTTTGGTAAAGAACATCATTCTACTGTTGACCGAAAATGAAATGAGGCCTACAAAGAAAAGAACACAGTACCTACAGTCAAATATGGTGGAGGTTCATAGATGTTTTAGAGTTGTTCTGCTGCCTCTGGCACTGGGTGACTTGTCTGTGTGCAGGGCATCATGCAATCTGAAGTTTACCAAAAGATTTTGGGTTGCAATGTAGTGCCCAGTGTCAGAAAGCTGGGTATAAGTCCTAGGTCATATATCTTGTAACGTGCCAATGACCCCAAGCATACTCATCAAGCACCCAGAAATATATGGAAACAAAGCGCTGGAGAGGTCTGAAGTGACAGCAATGAGTCAGGATCTAAATCCCATTGAACACCTGTGGAAAGATCTTACATTTGCTGTTGGGACAAGATGCCTTCAGATATGAGAGACCTGGGGCAGTTTGCAAAAGAAGAGTGGTCCAAAATTCTAGCCGAGAGGGGTAAGAAGCTTGATAATGGTTATAGGAAGCGATTGATTGCAGTTATTTATTCCAAATGGTGTGTAACCAAATATTAAGTTAAGGGTGCCAAGAATTTTGTCCTGCTACTTTTTGGGGTTCTGTGTGAAATGTTTTTTTGTGGTGTTCCAATATACACAAAGGAAATAAACGTGTATAACAAAGCTTGTGTAATTGCAATAACTTTCTGGAACAATTCCAAGGGTGCCAACACTTTCAGCCATGACTGTATATATCTTGAAATGTGGCTATTAGTGATGAGCGCGTGTGCTCGTTACTCGGGTTTTCCGAGCATGCTCCGGTGGTCTCCGAGTATTTTGGGCGTGCTCGGAGATTATGTTTGAGTCGCCGCATCTGCGTGATTTGCAGCCGCTAGACAGCCTGAATACATGTGGGTGTTGCCTGTTTCTTAGGGAGCATTCACTGTCCTTGGGACTACCAGAGAGTGCTGAAAAATGGGCCTACAACAGTTCCATAGACAATGAGTGGTGCATGTTCTTCAAACTCCATTCCATTCAGATGGGAATCGTAGTGTTTGGACCCTTATGTGTCAGTAATTCATCGCTTGTCCTTGGGACTTTGGCATATTCCTTGGCTGTAACTCCTGTAGATCTAGTGCTAGCTACCCTGGTGGTCTATGGATGATGATGGAGCGATAATTTACTATTCTTCAGTCACCTGACTCCTGAGGTGGACTGAGATTGGCTGCAGCGGTCAGGACACTGGAATGGAAGATCACCAGAGGAAATCACAAGCCTCGCAGGTCACGTGACCGAAGAACAGGACACCGACCTGTCCCTTCTACTGGAGCTACCAGCATCCCCCTATCCACGGGGGTCAGAGCTGGCAAATATGCCTCCTTTTATCATCTTAAGCGATTCCTATCCCTGGCGTTTATAAGAATACTGTGCTGACTCTGGCCAAACCCTGCTTTCTCTTGATGATGGACTTTTTTTTTTAAATTAGTTTAACCTCAAGAAAGTTTTTGAGAATAGTTGTGAAATTTTTGGAAACTGAAGGCGTCAGGGAGAAGCGTAAAGAGCAAATATTCATCGTCTAGTGATACAGTTACTGCTGGCCTTCATTATAGATGTATCAATACAATCAGAAGTTTCTCCGAGTCCCTCGAATGTGCAGCCGCAGATAAACTAGTGACCTTTCCTATCTGCCTCGCTATCCCTGGGTGAGATCTCTTTCAAGCATAATCTCGGCGGACGCCCCGGTGCCGCGCTCCGGCTGGAGATAAACTCCGCACAATGGGCACGTGTCTTGACGCTTTGTTTTTGTACTACTCTCACTTGAAGGAGGCAGAAGGTACCTGTAACTACATCTGGCCACACGTCCGTCATTCACTTGGGGTCCCAGCACCAGACCCCTATCGGTGCACCCAGATCGCAGCAAATTGTTGAGGGAAGGAGTGACATAATGTAAAGCAGTGCAGTATGTCGGCTGCCATAGGATTTGAGACCAAATTTTCCCCCTTTTAAATTGGACAGATGTAGCTAATGTTGACTTGACATAAGTGGTGTATGTATACATTTGCCGGACCCTGGTCCAGTGACCAGCTCAGTATCCTGTGGTCGCTCTGAACCTCCAGCTACCTGCCTTCTTTCTCGGCTCCACTTTGTTGATTAGCTTGCTACTCAAAAGTGAAGTTGGGGATCCCAGCCAATGGGATGTGGTTCACTTGACACAAAAAGGTTTCCCTCTCTACAGCCCATTTGTCACCCGTCTACTATAAAGCTATACAGTATTAAGAAATCGATCAACTAAAAATATTACTTATTTATTGTAAGCTTAAAAAGATAAGTTTTCAATGGTGGACAAAGGGGGAGGGAATGTGAGAAGCCACACGTGGTTTGGTAAAGATTCTGAGAATATGAAGAAAGGTTTAGCATCTCCCCGGGATTCACTGAAGGCTGTACAGTTGAAGAGATGAATATAAAAGGCTGTGATTGACAAGAGCAGTTAATGTGTGGGGTCATGGAAGGCTGTAAATGGGGGGGATGACATTAAAGCCCCCCATAATCATTAAAAAACAACCAGCTCAACCCACCTGATGTGACTCTTCCTCCGACACATGATGTTGGGGGAAAGGAGGATTGGGCATCTTGAATTATAACTCCAGATCCTTTTCTTTCAGGTGAGATAAGCTGCTGATAGAGGTGTATGGCACCTTTTGCACACAGAAAAACACTTTAAAAAAAAAAAAAAAGTTGTATAAAAACAGCATATCCCAAGATTGCATTTTCACTAGCCAATGACTTCCATTAAACCACCACCGATCGGCAAAATGCTTGCTGATCGAAGGTAATAGCTTGTATAAATGGGCCAACCGCATTTCTCATATGCATAGATTATTTAGGGCGCATAGACTGTTGACGTTCTCGGCAGCACATGTTGTTTTTACATGGCAGAATGTGCTGCCGAGAACGATAATTTCTTCTTTTTTTTTTTTCTTTTTAGGGAAGGTTAAAAATAATTTCACTCAACGAACAAACATATTGCGCATTCATAGGGTGATCGTCAGCTTACTTACACCGGCCGGCTATCGGGAATCGAGCGTTCCTGGGAAGGTTTGTTCTTGATGATCGGCCAGTGTAAATGCCACTTTAGGGAAGGGCTAGAAATGGCATGACCTCCCCACCCCCGTGGTCTCTGGAGGTTGTGCATGGAGGAGATGGATTGCTAAGAGGGTGATAATATGAAGAAAAGCTCCTGGACCTGTTCCTGGGGAGACTTTACAGACTGTGATCTTTCTTCTGCTCCCGTTCTGTGTTACAAATTTAATCATTTATTTGTTTTTGGGGAGTTTTTTGCTCGTGTTTATAGCCTACTCCCTCCCCCCAACCCCCCCCCCCACACGCTCAGTAATCTATTTACTATGAGTGGGGGATGGGTAGTTGACAACTACTTCATACGCATTTTTTTTTTTTGCTCTGGCAATACTTTTGAAAAAAAAAAGCAATTATTTTAGGGCACATTGAGTTTTCCCAGTCCGGCGGCCGTAAACCCAGCACAGACAGACCGCAGTACCTGCTGGGTGTACACAGGTTCACCATGCATGGATCAAAGATTGGGAATCCAGCTCTCGTCCAAGGCTTTACATCTGACGACTATATCGTCACGGGGAAAGGTTTCCAGGGCAGGTGAAATCTGTATCAACCACGTCGGTGAGGGGATTCTACATTGAAGAGGTGTGTGCGGGGGGGCAGGATCGTCCATTGATTTACTGTGCATGTCCATTTCTTTGCCTTATCACCGGCAGGCAGTATAGACTCTATAGTCTGTCCCCCGGGAAGCAACATTTAAAGGGTTATTGTTTGATTTCATCGCTTTCATGCTGGCAGTATCTTGGGTTAAGGGAACAGGCGCAGCAAGGAAATCATTGACTGTGATAGTTTTTCATTTACTGTCTCCATGTCTGAGTCATTATCATGGCTTCAGAAAATATTGTTAGCATGTATGCACGTTCCCAGGGGGTTGGGAGTTTAATATTCTCTTCCACTGTCCATCCGAAGAACACCGAGGGGGGGGGGTATGTAGGGGAATTACACCGCCAATAACATGAATATGGTATTTGTATGCAGGGCAGCACTTTAATAAGACACATCCTTGAGATTGCTGACTCGAAGCTGCACACTGAGATATTAAACAGGTTTTCCCCATGATATGCATTGAAGGTTTATCAATTCTATATGTCATCACGGTATGGATGGTGAAAATCGACCACTGGGACCCCCGACTGATGCTGAGCTGAAGGGAAAGGCATCGGGATTACAGCTCGGTTGTAATACAGCTCTCCCTGGCATCTCGTCTTTGCATAGGAGAGCATTTTCTACAGCTGCACCCAAGCAGATTTATAAAAGGGGTATTCCAGCCTGAACATGTCCTTATCTCGCCCCATGAGTGCGTGCACAGAGAAATCATCTCTTGGCCCGTACTATGAGCTTATGCAGGAACTGCGCGCTTCTGATTTTTTTTTGCAGCAATCTTGGGAACCGAACTCCCACCAATCTGTTAGAGATGTTAGCGGGTTTATCATTAAAAATGATAGGTACGCTTTAAGTGACATATACCTGCATCGCTGCATGACACACGTGCAACCTGCTGCGGTTTTGCATCCAGGAGAGAAAAAGGGGACACTGTTCCATAGTTTCATTGATATAACAGTTATGACGTCTCCCCTGGATTGCATCTTTAACACATATGCCCCAGTTTCTCAGATTGTTACCTTTTTTCCGATTTATCACCTCTTTTCTAAAAAGTGGGCAGCACTTAGCAAGAGTTGCAAGAAGAGTTGAGACAATATTATTCACAGGACGCTGCTCTATCGGCCGCATCACTAGTCCTTGTCTGCTGTACCAAAGCGCTGTGAATTTGCAGCTACCTGCCAGCATCCTCGGCGTGACGTCATCGTTGCCATAGCGTGACGTCATCGTTGCCATAGCGTGACGTCATCGTTGCCATAGCATGACGTTATGTTAGCTCTGTTGATCAGAAGAGGCACCGGAGAGGGGTTCCCAGGGGTCTGGTCCGGGAGTCGCAATCTTCTGACTTGGATCAGGGTCCCGCCAATCATTTTTCTCACGTCTACTTGCAAGACTAACCACAGCTCGGCAGATTTACCATACTTTATGCAAAAATTGGCATTATACTGCCTACAGCTGGCACAAATGCCAGCTTGTGGTGCAAAAAGCCTAAGATCTGCCAATCTTATTAAGACTTGTGTGTTACTTAATAGCATTGGCCCAATTAAGTTTTGCATATGAAACATCAGTCTTTGTAAATCCCCCCCCCTTAAGTATGCAGGAAGGGTTGTCACCTTTGGCTTATCTCCTTTCTAAAGGCAGGTGGATAACAGTCGGGCGAGAATCTTTCCCTGCAAAACGGACATTGAATTTTTCATGAGCAGTAAATATCCAGTACACTGCAAACCCACCGAGCAGTTTATGAGCGGACTATTATGTTTTGCATGAGAAATAAGTGTATCGGTGTGAAAGCGAGAACACACTTGGGTTGTCGGCAGCCTCCTTGGGTTATCACATTTGTAACCATTGAGTGGATGATATTGCTGAACCCCATTTAAAGCAGTAATGCTGCGTTGCAATACCCGATATATCCAAGGTGTGGCGCTATTTCATAATGGCTGGTACTATAGGTTCCACCCATTGAGTAGTTCACGCCCAAAGTCCTATCTAGCTTTAAAATGATTTTGGTGCTCTTAAAGAGGCTTTATCAGCACAGAATAATTGTTCCAAACAGGTAGAGGCACGTGGTGAACCCTTGGTGTGGCCAAACATTTAAGTGCACCTTCCCACAAGTAGGTGGGAACCTGCACTTAAATGTTTGGCCACACCAAGGGGTCACCGAGCGTACTTTTAAGGCAGAAAGTTACAGTGCGCCTCTCATGACACTTTCATGGGTGTCCTCCTTTACTTCCCACAGCACTGTGTAATGTGTAGGTGACATTGCCCGAGTAGTGATATACTGGGTGCAGGAAAGGGTTCTTCATTCTTCTATGAAACAATTACTATTCTCACATCTCATTTTATTTCTGCAGGATGGAGCCAGTTGGCCGCTATGCACTGCGTTATGCTGCCGGATCTGCTGGGGCTGGAAAAGTTCAGACCACCACTGCTAGAAATGCTGGCAAGACGGTGGCAGGACCGGTGTCTGGAGGTGAGAGCACAGTTATGTTTCCTAAATCACATTATTTTACTATTGTAAATGCCAGGCTGTTAACAGGACTGGGACATGAAGCCATCAGGTGATCGCCCCTGGGGCCTCGTTTTGAAACTGGTTGTCTCTTGATGAGACCACCTTTTTTAATATGTGATTTTGCATCTCATGAACAACATTCAGGAACAAAAACCTGCAGCCAAAACAAGAGTAGTGTCATATCCTTGTTGTCTCTGACCCAAACAACAAATGAAAGTTGCTTTTGGCACGCATGCCTGTCTAATATGTCCAGCAACTGTCCTGGTTTTTATAATCAGTAAGTTTTCACTTCTTTTCTAGTGGTGGTTCCTCTTTATTGCTGTTCTGCAGGCACTATAGGTGCTAGACATTCATTTGCCTTCCCAGCATGTTGTGTGTCTGCCAATGGTTTAAAACGGAAACCCTGCCTCCCTGATAAACCTGTATACAGTGTGACCAATATTCCCACCCCCACTTCCTGCAGTGAGGCAGAGACCTGCCCCCATTTTCCTAAAGTAAGACAGAGACCCATCCCTGCTTCCTGTAGCGAAACTGAGGACTGTCCCCACTTCCTGTAGTATGACTGTGACATGCCCCCAAATTCTGTGGTGAGACACAGGCCCGCCCCCCACTTCCTGTGGTGAGACACAGGCCTGCAACCCACTTCCTGTGGTGAGACACAGGCCTGGCCCCCACTTCCTGTAGCGAGACACAGGCCCGCCCTCACTTCCTGTAGCGAGACACAGGCCTGCCCCCCACTTCCTGTAGCGAGACACTGGCCTGCCCCCCACTTCCTGTGGTGAGATACAGACCCGCCCCCCACTTCCTGTAGCGAGACACTGGCCTGCCCCCCACTTCCTGTGGTGAGACACCGGCCCACCCCCACTACCTGCAGTGAGGCAGAGACCTGCCCCCATTTTCCTATAGTAAGACAGAGACCCATCCCTGCTTCCTGTAGCGAAACTGAGGACTGTCCCCACTTCCTGTAGTATGACACTGACATGCCCCCAATTTCTGTGGCAAGACACAGGCCCGCCCCCACTTCCTGTAGCGAGACACAGGCCCACCCCCACTTCCTGTACCGAGACACAGGCCTGCTCCACCACTTCCTGTAGCGAGACACACGCCTGCCCCCCACTTCCTGTGGTGAGACACAGGCCCGCCCCTCACACTTTGGTGAGACACAGGCCCGCCCCCACTTCCTTTGGTGAGACACAGGCCCACCCCCCACTAACTGTGGTGAGACACAGGCCCGCCCCCCACTTCCTGTGGTGAGACACAGGCCCGCCCTCACTTCCTGTGGTGAGACACAGGCCCGCCCTCACTTCCTGTGGTGAGACACAGGCCCGCCCTCACTTCCTGTGGTGAGACACAGGCCCGCCCTCACTTCCTGTGGTGAGACACAGGCCCACCCCCCACTTCCTGTGGCGAGACACAGGCCCGCCCCCCACTTCCTGTGGCGAGACAAGGCCCGCCCCCACTTCCTGTGGCGAGACACAGGCCCGCCCCCCACTTCCTGTGGTGAGACACAGGCCCGCCCCCACTTCCTGTGGTGAGACAGGCCCGCCCCCACTTCCTGTGGTGAGACACAGGCCCGCCCTCACTTTCTTTGGTGAGACACAGGCCCGCCCCCCACTTCCTGTGGCGAGACACAGACCCGCCCCCCACTTCCTGTGGCGAGACACAGACCCGCCCCCCACTTCCTGTGGCGAGACACAGACCCGCCCCCACTTCCTGTCGTGAGACACAGGCCCGCACCCCACTTCCTGTGGTGAGACACAGGCCCGCCCTCACTTCCTGTGGTGAGACAGGCCCGCCCTCACTTCCTGTGGTGAGACACAGGCCCGCCCTCACTTCCTGTGGTGAGACACAGGCCCAATATAATATATTGTAACCCCTCCACCTGATGAATGACTCGGTGCCCTCCACATCACACCCATAGCAGTGTCCTAATTGGATATCTGCTTCTCGCTCTCTTACGGGAATGTCTCCATGTGCCAAAGCCAAGTGCTGATCTTCTCCCACACAGACAGATCATATATAATTGGTCATCCGCAGCCTCGGTTTGTCTTTTACTTTTGCTTTCAATGAAGCAGATTGTTAAACCTCGTCTTGTCCCTGGATACGGGGATGTGTATCCTGCTTACATTTGATGAAAGGCAGCAGTTCCGAGTCACGGCGAACCACGAGCAGCGCCTACGTGTATGTACAGTAATGGGCAAAAGTTTTAGCCCGGTGTAGAAAAATCGCTGCAACATAAGAATGCTGCCAAAAGTAGAAGTGTTGGGCTACTTTCACACATCAGTTTTTTTGCCGTCAGGCACAATCCGGCGTTGCCGCTGGATCCGTTTATTTCTCATAGACTTGTATTAGTGCCGGATTGCAATGGATGGCCTCACATTTCATCCGTTTTTTGCCGGATCCGTCGAAAATTAGTTTTCCAGCGTCCAGAGAAAACAGACAGGAATGTTTTTTCTTTATGGCGAAAAAACGGCCAGCGATGGATCCAGCGAAAAACATATAAAACGTGAGGCGAAATGATGGAATCCGGCGACCGAATCCGTTTTTTTTACACAAATCATGCACTTTCCATTCAAATCATGAATTTTCCATTCTGGTTTCTCTCGCCCTCCCTCCCTCTCTCTCTCTCTCTCCCTCTCTGTCCCTCCCTCTCTCTCTCTCCCTCTCTCTCTCTCTCTTTCTCTCTCTCTCTCTCTCTCTCTCTCTCTCCCCCTCTCCCTTTCTCTCTCCCTCTCCCTTTCTCCCTCCCTCTCAAAATTTGCCGGATTGTGCCTGACGGCAAAAAACTGATGTGTGAAAGCAGCTTTAGTGATTTATTTTTATAAATTGCAAAGAGAATGAACCAAGTGACATCAATATTTGGTGACCGTCCTTTGCCTCTTTTATTCCAGGTACTTTCACAATCATTGGGTTTGTGTAACCATCTGTTAGGGATCGAGTTCCCACCTCTGCACAGGGGGAGTCTCGAGCCACCTCCGCTGCGGTCTCCCAATCTTCTCCAGGCGCAGTGGAGCCTGCTCAGCGGAGACGTCGGTCCCAGCGTCTGGCTCAGCCTGATACTGTGTGGATGGTTACTGCTGCCTTTCCCGGCTCAGCCATTGTAGCCAGTACTGGTCAGCGGCGAGCAGACGTCTCTGGGACTAAGTCCTGCTTTTCCCCTTCTGACCATGCCCGAGGTAAGACCTTTCATAGGAGGTCGGCGGTCACATGCTCAGGTACTGTGGCAGCTCCCATTGGTCCTCTAGGAAGGTCCTGAAGTTGCTCAGGTACTGTAGCAGCTCCCATTGGTTCTCTAGGACGTTCCTGAAGTTGCTGCAGCTGTAAAAGGTTCGCATGGCCGCACGGCCATGCGCTAGTATCAGCTTATGTTATGAGCTTTAGCTACTCAGTGGTCTTGTCTGCTTGTGGTCCGGGTCCGGCTGAAATAAGCCACTAGAATACCGGCACCTCCGGTGAGGAGTTTGTATGGTTGTCGGGGTCGTAAACGACAATTACCCTTCCTTCACCAGTCATTCCAAATTAAAGTATGAGCCGAGCATTTGGTACCGGGTAAGAATGACTCAGACAAGGTGCTGATTCAATCTCAATTGAATGCCCGTGCATCTACTCATGTCTGCAACGGTCACAACAACTGACTTTATTCTAAAATACACAATACTATATTGAGTGTTAGGGGAAGGCGTGCATTAGGCGGGGTTTAAGCTAGCATTCAGTCTTTCTGATTTGTTCTGACACCTTCTGGTGGATCCTCCTTTTCTTCACATTCCTTAAGTTTCGTTTCTAAGGAAATGAATCTTCATCCCTCCAGACACTAACCTAAACGAAACTGAACACTGGCGGCCATCTTTAAATACAATTACATTTGCTTTAGCAGGGGAAAACTTATTGTTTCACAGTATATAAGATATGAAAGTACAAAAAGTATATAAGGAAATATATTTTCACCTTGGCAATCCCCCCTAAACACTAAGTTTTTCCCTTAAAGAAAGATCCTTCGAGACTGTCCATGTGATGGGAAAAGGGGAGGTGGATTTCTTCATCCAGACACCTCAGAAACTCTCCCCTAGCGAGAGGCCTCCAGGCAGGTGAACCCTTCACTAACCTCACATGGAGTTCTCCCACTGTCCCTAAACTAAATCTCTTAGCATCATCTGAGAATGGGGGGTTCTGTCTACTCTCTTGAGAGGAATATACTTCGGGATCTCCCCTGGATCAGTACCATCGTACTCTGGTGGGTCTACTTCTTGATTGAGGAAGGTGCCAGTCGGAGTTGCTTTGGCAATAACCTTTTTTGTACAAGGGAATAACACAACAGAGAATTATCGATCCAATTACAAGGAGGGCAATTAGTACCAAACAAACTCATTGAAGGAATCCCTTGATCTCACCTAACCAACTGGAGAAGAAAGATGTGTCTACTCCAGCATACATGACACATCGTCTTATTATCCTAATTTGTTCAACTTCTTTTAGCAACCTTCAGGTCTTTTGGATCTACATTTCGCCATTCAGGTCTGGCTGTCTATATTTCGTCTCGTAAGTCTTTGGTCATACCGTTAATGAATGTATTTACCAATACTCTAACATCAAGTGGGTTTATGGGACTGTACTTCATGTCTTCCCATTTCAGCTGTAGCCGTCCAAAGTATAGCTCTACACTCTCTCCTTTGTCACATCTGTAAAAAGTCTAAATTTGCGTCCTAGCACGTCACCTGTTTTTGTGCTCACTAACTACCTAGGCCTGCCCAGGTGCACTTATACATCTATCATATTGTCATTATTTGTTTGTAAAATGAGAAAGGTTGGTTCTCAGGGTCAGCCAATTGCTTTTGCGTAGCTAGCTAGTCAGAGGGCCTCCAGGGATAATACTCCTGTATCTGTCTTACCCTACCTGATGTGGTTGGTTCTCTGGTGGTGGGGGCGACATGACATGCTGGTCTACAGCTCCTTCCCAAAACGATTACTGTCAGCCTACTCCCAAAAGTTAATGTCCCCAGTATCCACCAACCACAATCCTGTGTCAGCTTCTTATATCACTGCATGTGATCTTGTCTGGACAGGATTCAGTGTAATTCTCTTAGGTCGGGTTGCAGCACGGGTCATACAAGTGTTAGGGCCCAAATCCTCAACTATACCCTAAAAGGCATCACAGCTATAATTGACAAATCTTTGTTCACTGTAATATATATATATATATATATTTGATCCATTCAACATTTTTATTTATCTGCACTTGTGGGATTATAGAAGCAAAGCCAGCATAGATCTGGTTCTGGGCTTTAAACTGGTCAGGCACCCCCCCTTGGCACTCCAATGGCATCAATATATACCTGTGGATCTTCTTCATAACTCATGTGGAGCTGATCAAAACTTCTCCTCTTTCTGGTAGGTTCATCAGGTATCTTTGGTGTACATATATTGTGTATGTTTAATTAGCAAATCAGTATCTAGAGAACTGTTCTCTTTGCAGAAACCTGTCTCAAAAATCCCTACTAGTGTACCTGTGGTGTCGTGGGAATTATAGCAGGTGTAATTGTCAGCTAATACGGTTACTTCTCCTGGGACCTTTAGTTTAGGTTCCTTATGAAATAGTGGGACATAATCTGGGCAATCAGTGGACTTCAAACCTTTTCAGCAGATTCATAACACAGGCAGTGGTGTCGTCATCAGGGAAAAGCAACACATGTGTGTATAGATATGTATTCGCAGCAGCACAAGCAATACATCCTACAGAGATATTCTGGACTCTTACATTGTATCTCACCCATTCTAACCATAGGTTTTTCCTTGGGGCTGTTTGTGTTTCTATGGAGGAAACCTCTTACCAACTGAGAGCTGGAATGGGGATCACTTCATTGACTACATTTTGCAAACGCTCACCTGGGCTTGTTTTAGGTGTACTGGTAACAGGGGCTTTGGTTGGTCTGAAGCTAATATCCTGGAGCTGTATATGGCCTAAATTCCCATGGTATCCACTATTAAATACATAATTATAATGCCTTCCCAGTACAGATGTCTGCAGGTCAGCAGATTGGGGGCTTTCAAGATTCAGGAGGAGGGGGTGACAGCTTCTACCCCATTTACAGCCCCTAACTGGTTGCAGGAGGGCTGTTAGATGCATTCTTTCACGAAGACTCCTACCCGTCCCATCCTTGGGAACATGGCTTCACTAGGTTTATATCCCCAATCATTCCCCGTACTCCAGGCAGCATCGGTCCAATAATGACAATTATTGTTGTATTGTCTGGTAACACATATAAAAAACTGGATAGTTCCCTCTACCACTCGTTCAGTCTCGAGGCACTTGACTACATCACAGAAATCAAATCGTCAGATATTCACCGGGGCTGTCAGGTTTACCCAGAAAATAGTGGGACCAGGATTCTTATTTACAATAGGGGCCGAAGAGGTAGGGGCGAGGATGGCCCTCAGTTCCAGGATCAAAAACAACAGCAACATTTCCCTTCAGTCACTACTGTGACTAAACACTGGTTCGGTCTCTTTTACAGTGTGAGGCGTGGATCCAGGTGCTCTTTCCTTCAAGTTTTACTGCAGTGGGGGGTGACCAGGATCACTGTGTGGGGTCCTTCAAATCTCGGCTGGAGACAATCTCTACGCACAAACTTTTTCACATACACCAGGTCTCCTGGCACAAAGGGATGGTGTCCAGGAACCTTGTCTGGGTCTGGAAGAGAACTGAAGACAGTTAAATGCACTTTGGCAAAGTGTCCATGTAAGGCCTGCACATAGCTAGTCAAGTCCTGGTACTTGAGCTGCAACTGTTGTGGAAAGAAACATTCAAGATTGGGGCTCCTGCCAAACAGAATCTCATACGGTGACAGTCCTGTCTTCCTGTTTGGGGTATATCTTACTGAAAACAAAGCTAGAGGAAGGCATTCTGTCCATGGTTTACCAGTCTCTGTCATTGCCTTCTGGATTTTAAGCTTAAGAGTTCCATTTAGTCTCTCCACTTTTCCACTACTCTGCGGATGGTATGAAGTATGCAATGCTTGACCTACCCCCAGTGCTGCCATTACCTCTGACATGATCTCTCCAGTAAAATGGGAACCCTGATCGCTTTTAATGACTTCAGGAACTCCATACCTGCATATGATCTCAGCCATCAGTTTCTTCACCGTTGTCTTAGCCGTAGCTTTGGCAACTGGGTAGGCTTCTGGCCAACCTGAAAATAAATCAATGCAGACCAACACATACTCATACGTCCCTACCCTGGGTAACTGAATATAATCAATCTGCAGTCTCTGAAATTGGTTAAAGGGCCGGGGAGCGTGTTTGGATGGGGTTTTCACTGTCCTGCCCTGATTATGTGTGGCACATATCATGCAGCTCTGTACCTGCCTTTCTGCGCAGGTGGAAAACCCGGAGGGCAATCCATTGTTTCTGTAGGGTGTCACACATGGCCGTCTTCGAGTGGAGCACATTCCCGTGCAGAACCTGTGCCATCATTGGGTACAGTTACCTGTGGTAGGCAGACCTTTTCACCCCTCCCCCATAGTCCAGTGACGGTATCAGAGCAAGCCCCTATCTTTTGCCACCTATTTTTCTCCTCCTTACTTGCCTGTTCTTGTAACCGGGCTAAGATGTCTTTCAACACAAGTGGAGATGGTGGGGTGTCTAGGTGATGTACCTGAGAGGCTACAGGAGTGCTTGCTGCTTTCTTGGCAGCCTGGTCTACCAGTGCGTTACCCTTTTGTCCGTCCATCAGTGCCTTTGCTATGTGCCTTTACCTTTATGATGCCTGCTTGGGTGGGAAGCTGTAGTGCATTCATAAGTTGCTGGACTGCCTCAGCACGTTTAAAGGGGTGACCATTTGCTGTCAGGAAGGCCCTGGCTCTCCAGATAGGCCCACAACCGTGTGCAATGCCAAAAGCATACCTGGAATCAGTGTAGATATTTACAGTCTTACCTTCTGCTAGTTTGCACGTTTTTATGAGCTCTGCTTCTTGTGCAGACATATGAGCTGGCATTGACTCTGCCTTGATTACCTCATGTTCTGAGACCACAGCATATCTGGTACAGAAGCGTCCTTGGTCATCTTGGTGACGGGATCCATCTACAAAAAGCTGAAAATCAGCATTAGAATAGGCACACTAGAGACCAGCCGTTTCCCAAGACATTAATTCCAGACAATCATGGGGTTTGGAAACCTAATCTTGTTCCTCTGGATCCATTCTAGAAAGAAAAAGAGTGTCCTTTTTCATGTCACCTTCATGTCACCTACTCCTCCCCCTTTTGGATACAGGGGAACTAGGAGAAGAGTAGCGGGGTTTAGGACAGTGCACCTTTTCAAAGTCACATTAGTAGGCATGAGAATAGCACACCG
Source organism: Ranitomeya variabilis (assembly GCF_051348905.1). Lineage (NCBI taxonomy): Eukaryota > Metazoa > Chordata > Amphibia > Anura > Dendrobatidae > Ranitomeya > Ranitomeya variabilis. The sequence continues at coordinate 42,127,080 of NC_135232.1, read as the reverse complement.
AAGTCGCAGCTGTCCAGCCATGGACATGTGGCCAGGTTGTACCTGATTAAGAATACTATGTACATCGTGTGGGGTGGCCATAGCCTCTCCTGGTTGCAAGGGGCCATAAGTGGCAAGGTAGGCCTGACACTCTTGGGCTATGACTGGGCTTCCCTTTGGCATAACTGTCCACGTCAATTGTCATCCCTGATAAATGAATGCAAACAGAAACTGGCAATCTGGGTGTAATGGAATGCTGAAGAAGACATTGGCAAGATCGATAACTATGAACCAAGCAGCATCCTGAGCTATCTGGGACAAAAGAGTATGTGGCTTAGGCACCACCGGAGTTTCTGGAACAGTAACTGCATTAAATGCCTGTAGATCTTGTACCAGCCGGTACACAGGGGGTTGGCCGGGTGGGGTCTTTTTCTTAACGGGAAACAAGGGTGTGTTACATGGGGAAACACAGGGTATCAGGGCACCATTATCGAATAACATTTGTATTTGCCCTTTGAGACACTGCTCCTGATCATATTTCAAAGGGTATTGATGGGCTTTAGAAAAAGGGGCACCAGGTTTGAGAAACACTTTTACTGGTTCTACAGGCATTATTGGGGGAGAATCTGGGTCTATCAGGACCATCATAACCGTAGGATGGGCAAGTAGGATACACATCTCTTTATATTTATCTGCATAGGAGTTATATAACGCAAGGACCATCTGACCATCATCTTGGAATTATATCCTGGAGCAGAACTGTAATAATAAATCTGCCCCCAGAAAATTTACCGGACATGAGAGAGAGATTACGAACTGAGCAGTAACTTCATGGAAAGGTCCCACAGGGATAGGTTTTATAAGAGTATATTCATTGGGTCTGTCATCTACTCTAATTAAAACAAGCTCTTGATCTGAGAATTTGCATGGCGGGGCTGGGGAGAGAGATTCCCAGACAGGGTTAAAAGGGATATTTTAGTATGAGACTGGATTTGTGTAAGGTGGGGAGGGCCGGAGCTGATAAGGAACGCTGCTGTCCTTGCAGCTGTGAAAGGGGGGCTGTATTTGGAGCGGGGAATTGCTGTCAGCGTTTAGCAAGGGAAAGGTGGGGGCTACAACTCCGGGTCTTCTTGCTTCACAATTGTAACGGACCTCTCTACACTGAGAATTAGTAACTCCGCATACATCACAGATCCACGCAGCCGGATCATAGGGTGGAGGCGCACTAAGTTTTGGCAACCCAGTATATATATATATATATATTGGTGCTTTGGGATTGAGGGACACAGAGCTTACGGTCGGGAGAAGAGGCTTGATTTCCTGGGGAGGGACCTTATCATCAAGCAGGGAGACCCCCTGTTAATCTTCAATTTGCTATATATAAGCAGGTAAATCTTTTACCAATCTTTCAATTACTTACAAGTTTCCTTCTAAAACTAGACACTAGATTTCACTTTCAATTTTCCAGATTATATTTCTTTGTACTTCAAACAATATTGTCGCCTTAAACAAAACACAAATCTATCAGCGTGTACTACACTGAGAAAATAGAGACTCAAGAGCGCAGCCACATGCTGCTGCCCCTCCTTACTAGAACACAGAGATAGGAAAGATCACAACATTCCTCAGCACAGAAGAAAGCCCTAACGCAGCTGTATAACTCCCCCCCGCCCATCGGATATTTTAGAGACAAACACAGAAACAGAATCACAGCAGTTCTTAGACTTAATTTCTACAAAACTTTCCTATAATCCTCCGTGGTCTGGGCGGAGCCCCAAGGACGGTCCGTACACACACACGGCAGGTTTCCACCCAGGTTGGATTCTGCACAACACAAACAGGACACACCTACACTTCTGGAGAGCTCGTCCCGCCGCCATTACAGGGCGGTGGCTGGGACTACATTTTCATCATCAGTGGCACGGCGGCCATTTTACAATCTGTAAGATCACAGTTCACAGGCATTTTATAACCAAACACGGGCTCTACATTATCTGATCCTTCCTCTCCATCAACCTATTTTCATCCTTTGTTCTTTAAGCCTCACGCAACTCGCAGATAAGCTTCTTGACTGTCTCTTGCCCTCCCGTGACCATTGTCTTGACTTCCACGACATCCTCATCTAACTTGTGGGGCACAGACTTCTTTTGCTGTAAGATACGCAGCTTGGCTCACAGAATACTATGATTTTCTGCAGTAAAACCACTGGCAGCGATATTCAACACTGTGTTCCACAGTACGGAGCCTCACGTTCGACGTACTAGGAAAAGAGCCTCGCGCTCAATATTTCCTGTCCCTAACCTGAACAACAGTGATTACAGACTATCCTGCCACGATATTCCAAACCGTTGGGAGGCAGCCTCCTAGTGAGACCCCTCCACAAAAATATAGGTGGTCCCCTCACGGAACGTCTTAAGTTACCTATCAGCACAGGTGGTCCCCTCACGGAACGCCTTAGTTACCTGTCTGGACAGGTGGTCCCCTCTCGGAACGTCTTATTTACCTGTCGGCACAATATCAGAGGCTGCGTCTCCTATCCCTTTCTCTAAGCCGCCCCACAATCTACAACTAGCTCAGTCTTTCACTCCACTTCACTACTGGACAATAGTCACGGGTAGGGTGGTTGAACGGAGTACAATGACCGGTGGAGGAGGTGTGGTGTACAGAGGTCGCACAGGATGCGACGTCTCTCAGTTGCTGGTTCAGAGCGTGGCACAGGATCGCATTCGATCTCACCACTCGACCGTTCACCTCCCGGACCCAAGGAGACCACAGACAAACCAATAACGGCTGAGACACTAGCAAGTGTGACACATACAGTGTATATGATCGCCACTTACCGTGTGCGGAGGGTGATCAGTCCTCGAGGTCAGCCACTACGGGTATCATCCACAGACATCCAGGCATGGGTCCAGAGAGCCTCGGATCGCTGGCCACGCCCCACGTTGGGCGCCAAAATTGTCGGGGTCGTAAACGACAATTACCCTTCCTTCACCAGTCATTCCAAATTAAAGTATGAGCCGAGCATTTGGTACCGGGTAAGAATGACTCAGACAAGGTGCTGATTCAATCTCAATTGAATGCCCGTGCATCTACTCATGTCTGCAACGGTCACAACAACTGACTTTATTCTAAAATACACAATACTATATTGAGTGTTAGGGGAAGGCGTGCATTAGGCGGGGTTTAAGCTAGCATTCAGTCTTTCTGATTTGTTCTGACACCTTCTGGTGGATCCTCCTTTTCTTCACATTCCTTAAGTTTCGTTTCTAAGGAAATGAATCTTCATCCCTCCAGACACTAACCTAAACGAAACTGAACACTGGCGGCCATCTTTAAATACAATTACATTTGCTTTAGCAGGGGAAAACTTATTGTTTCACAGTATATAAGATATGAAAGTACAAAAAGTATATAAGGAAATATATTTTCACCTTGACATGGTGAATTCAGGGCTGGCGTAAAGCCATTAGAATTCCGGCTCCACCGGAGAGGAGGTGTTTGTGTGCTTGCTACTCCCTGACCACTGATTGCTTTTGCTCTGTTAGGCAGCTGTGTTCCCCTGTGACGCTAACTTTGCACAGCGTTTTCCCTTCTGTTCGACTCTGTGAAGTAACAGAGTTCGCTTCTACAGCCATATTGTGCCACCATTTGCTAGCAGCAGGTTGGTCTCCTACACGGTGGACCCCGGGCTGCGAACGCACCAATAATAATACTTAAATATACTCGATGCGTTCCGCCAGCCCTAACACCATCAGCGTGCAATCAAATTTGTCATCTAATCGCATCTTTTTTGCAACCTAAATAATTATTGCTGTCGATAACACTTTTTGATGCGTAGTAAGGGAACGTTCTACCTGTATAAAAGGGCCTTTATACATAATAAGTGCCGAGCGCTGATAACCCAGTTGATTGACATTACTTAAAGGGGGTTGTCCAGGTTTGCGGCTCAAGTGCACACTGTTAGGATTATCCGGTGACTGGAGCGAGCGGTTACGTGACTGTAAGTAAGCGATTTTCACACTTCCGGCCACATTCCGACTAGATGTATCCGGTCTCTCTCAATTCACTTATATTGAGTGAGGGCGAGAATGTCTAGTCTGCATGTGACCGAATATATGCAGATCACATATTTGCGGTCACGCGCCCACCCACTCCGAGCGCCTACACTGGAGAATAGTCACAGCATACAGTGCACAGATTGTGATGATTCTCAAGGCTGAAGTCACATAGATTACTCCAGACTTGAGTCCGAGAGGACCTCTAGGTACTATATACACCTAGGGATATGCTCCTAAAAAACTATCCACCTATACAGCCATTATATTCACCCAACGGAGGATGTTGGACATGCCACAGTGCATGGCAGTGCTCTGTGAGCTAAACTCTGTTATTATGTGATTCCCGGTTACGTTCTTGGTTCCAGAATAATAATCCAAGCTCCTGAAGTTTCGGTAACTTCAGTTACACTGGAATAGAGACTGCTGGACAGGTGTGTGTCCACCTTTGTATTAAAGCTCCACCTATATCCTTGGTGGATGGGGGCAAGGAGTGTGACGTGGTGCTCTCAATCAACATGTATACATAGAAGGAAATCCTATCGCAATGCAGAACGTACACTGAGGGTTGATTCTCCATGCCTTGGTTGCAGGTCCGGGAAGCCGCCCAAGCCTTGTTACTGGCAGAATTACGACGGGTCGGGCAGTCGGGACGTAAGGAGACCATCGATTCTTGGGCACCATATTTGCCTCAGTATGTCGACACCATCATGTCACGTAAGTTTACATGCATTTTTGGCAAAGAATCTAATGCATTATATTATAGATTTATATCACATCATCATAATTAGGACATCATAATCAATGAAAGGGTGTCTCTGTTACTCTGGAGGACACAGCACATCCGAGTCTTACATATAAAGCACTGGGCACCATGTAGTACTTTAGTTTTCCTGTGGTGGAGCTGCAGGAAATTTGATCACTTTTGTTCCATTTTCTTAATTAATTGACATGTTGGTGTGGAGCACCCATCCTGAGGACAATTTTTACTGCAGGTTCCAGGAATTTCATGTTTTCTCAGTTGCTCACTATTTTCTTTAATTTTTCTCCATGTATTCAAAAACAAAACCCCTCATAAGAAAATTCTTAAATACCTTTAACGAGCAAATCCGAGATCATCACTCTAGTTCATTAAAATAGCCGCAGTCTTGTCACACTGACAGAAACCCATCCTGAGTGAATAGGACATGAGCCTTTGAGGATGTTTAAAGGGAACCTGTCACCCCCTCATGCGTTTGTAACTAAAAGAGCCACCTTGTGCAGCACTAATGCTGCATTCTGACAAGGTGGCTCTTTTAGTTATGCTCCCTGCACACGCTGAAATAAACGCTTATAAAATGTGCCCCCTCATACCATGAAACCGTCCGGGAGGCGGGACTTTCCTTCCTAATCAGACGCAGCACAGCCGTCAATCCGGGCCTGTGCGCGCCGTCTCCTCTTGCTGCATTATCGTCCCCGGCGCCAGCGCTGTAAGTACGAAGGGCAGCGCAACTGCGCATGCCCGAAAAAAACTTAATGCGAAGGCTCTGGGGACGATAATGCTGCAAGAGGAGGCGGCGCCTGGCGCGCACAGGCCCGGAGTGACGGCTGTGCTGCGTCTGATTAGGAAGGAAAGTCCCGCCTCCCGGACGGTTTCACGGTATGAGGGGGCACATTTTATAAACGTTTATTTCAGCTTGTGCAGGCATCGTAACTAAAAGAGCCAGCTTGTCAGAATGCAGCATTTGTGCTGCACAAGGTGGCTCTTTTAGTTACAAACGCCTGAGGGGGTGACAGATTCCCTTTAATATCAGCATCATCCTGTCTGTCTGATTTTAATACTGAAGAAACCAGGGGTGTTAAGATACGAAGAGGCTGCTCACACTGCTGTCCACCTTATGTGATCTAATACTGGAGGTTTCAGGAGTGCTGAACTAAGAAGAGCCTGTTCAAACTGCTTTCCCCCTGTCTAGCTGATCTAATACTAGAGATACCAGGGGTGCTGTGCTAAGAAGAGACTGCTCATACTGCTGTCCACCATGTGTGTCTGATGTGGTACTGGAGATACCAGGGGTGCTGGAGTGAGAAGAGGCTGCTCACACTGCTGTCCACCCTATGTGTCTGATCTAGTACTAGAGATACCAGGGGTGCTGAGCTAAGAAGAGGCTGCTCACTTCTGACCGCCCTGTCTGGTTTAATACTGGAAATACCAGGGGTGCTAAACTAAGAAGAGGCTGCTCACACTGCTGTCCACGCTGTCTGTCTGATCTAGTACTGGAGATACCAGGGATGCTGAGCTAAGAAAAGGCTGCTCACACTGCTGTCCACCCTGTCTGGTTTAATACTGGAAATACCAGGGGTGCTAAGCTAAGAAGAGGCTGCTCACACTGCTGTCCACCCTGTCTGTCTGATCTAATACTGTAGGTATCAGGGGTGCTGAGCTAAGAAGAGGCTGCTCACACTGCTGTCCACACTGTATCCGATCTAATACTGTAGATATCAGGGTGCTGAGCTAAGAAGAGGCTGCTCACACTGCTATCCACCCTGTATCCGATCTATTACTGTAGATATCAGGGGTGCTGCGCTAAGAAGAGGCTGATCACACTGCAGTCCACCCTGTATCCGATCTATTACTGTAGATATCAGGGGTGCTGAGCTAAGAAGCGGCTGCTCACACTGCTGTCCACCCTTTATCCGATCTAATACTGTAGATATTAGGGGTGCTGAGCTAAGAAGAGGCTGCACACACTGCTGTCCACCCTGTATCCGATCTAATACTGTAGATATCAGGGGTGCTGAGCTAAGAAGAGGCTGATCACACTGCTGTCCACCCTGTATCCGATTTATTACTGTAGATATCAGGGGTGCTGAGCTAAGAAGAGGCTGCTCACACTGCTGTCCACCCTGTATCCGATCTAATACTGTAGATATCAGGGGTGCTGAGCTAAGAAGAGGCTCCTCACAATGCTGTCCACCCTGTATCCGATCTAATACTGTAGATATCAGGGGTGCTGAGCTAAGAACAGGCTGCTCACACTGCTGTCCACCCTGTATCCGATCTAATACTGTAGATATCAGGGGTGCTGAGCTAAGAGGCGGCTGCTCACACTGCTGTCCACCCTGTATCCGATCTAATACTGTAGATATCAGGGGTGCTGAGCTAAGAAGAGGCTGCTCACACTGCTGTCCACCCTGTATCCGATCTAATACTGTAGATATCAGGGGTACTGAGGTAAGAAGAGGCTGCTCACACTGCTGTCCACCCTGTATCCGATCTAATACTGTAGATATCAGGGGTGCTGAGCTAAGAAGAGGCTGATCATACTGCTGTCCACTCTGTATCCGATCTAATACTGTAGATATCAGGGGTGCTGAGCTGAGGCGGCTGCTCACACTGCTGTCCACCCTGTATCCGATCTAATACTGTAGATATCAGAGGTGCTGAGCTAAGAAGAGGCTGCTCACACTGCTGTCCACCCTGTATCTGATCTAATACTGTAGATACCAGGGGTGCTGAGGTAAGAAGAGGCTGCTCACACTGCTGTCTACCCTGTATCCGATCTAATACTGTAGATGTCAGGGGTGCTGAGCTAAGAAGAGGCTGATCACACTGCTGTCCACTCTGTATCCGATCTAATACTGTAGATACCAGGGGTGCTGGGGTGAGAAGAGGCTACTCACACTGCTGTCCACCCTGTATCTGATCTAATACTGTAGATATCAGGGGTGCTGAGCTAAGAAGAGGCTGATCACACTGCTGTCCACTCTGTATCCGATCTAATACTGTAGATATCAGGGGTGCTGACCTAAGAGGCGGCTGCTCACACTGCTGTCCACCCTGTATCCGATCTAATACTGTAGATATCAGGGGTGCTGAGCTAAGAAGAGGCTGCTTACACTGCTGTCCACCCTGTATCTGATCTAATACTGTAGATACCAGGGGTGCTGAGGTAAGAAGAGGCTGCTCACACTGCTGTCCACCCTGTATCTGATCTAATACTGTAGATATCAGGGGTGCTGAGGTAAGAAGAGGCTGCTCACACTGCTGTCCACCCTGTATCTGATCTAATACTGTAGATGTCAGGGGTGCTGAGCTAAGAAGAGGCTGCTCACACTGCTGTCCACCCTGTATCCGATCTAATACTGTAGATATCAGGGGTGCTGAGCTAAGAGGCGGCTGCTCACACTGCTGTCCACCCTGTATCCGATCTAATACTGTAGATATCAGGGGTGCTGAGGTAAGAAGAGGCTGCTCACACTGCTGTCCACCCTGTATCTGATCTAATACTGTAGATGTCAGGGGTGCTGAGCTAAGAAGAGGCTGCTCACACTGCTGTCCACCCTGTATCCGATCTAATACTGGAGATATCGGGTGCTGAGCTAAGAAGAGGCTGATCACACTGCTGTCCACCCTGTCTATCTGATTTAATACTGTAGATATCAGGGGTGCTGGGGTGAGAAGAGGCTGCTCACACTGCTGTCCACCCTGTATCCGATCTAATACTGTAGATATCAGGGGTGCTGAGCTAAGAAGAGGCTGATCACACTGCTGTCCACCCTGTATCCGATCTAATACTGTAGTTTTCATTGGTGCTGGTGTAAGAAGAAACTGCTGAGTGTTGTCCACATTGTTTCTGAGAGTTTTCTACTGCACATGCTCAGATGCACCTGTCCAACAACCTGTCCTGTTAACAAATTATATTCACAGATATTAAGGAATATATTCTTAATTACTTTTTTTTCTTCATATTTTTATGTTCCAGTAGAAACCTTTTATTGACTTTCATGAAGGAGGGATTTAGGTTTTACATACAGATTAGAATATTGCTGTGAATACAATACCCAGTTATACAATGATTTGTCTACTATAGGTGCACATTTGCATTAAATAATATATTCCTAATTAACCCCTTCCCGACCCATGACGCCTATGTGGCGTCATGGAATGATCGCATCCCTGCAGATCGGGTGAAAGGGTTAACTCCTATTTTACCCGATCTGCAGGGAGAGGGGGAGTTGTACTTCAGCCTAGGGGGGGTGGCTTTGCCCCCACGTGGCTACGATCGCTCTGATTGGCTGTTGAAAGTGCAACAGCCAATCAGAGCAATTTGCAATATTTCACCTATGAAAATGGTGAAATATTGCAATCCAGCCATGGCCGATGCTGCAATAGCATCTGCCATGGCTGGAAATCATGTTCTGGCCCCCCCCCCCCCACTGCCCCCGATCTCCTCCCCAGTCCTCCGTTCTGTCCGGTACCCCCCTCCGTCCCCCTGTTCGCTCCCCCGTGCTCCTGTCCGCTCCCCCGTGCTCCTGTCCGCTCCCCCCGTCCTCCGATCCCCCCCCCTGTGCTCCGATCCACCCCCCCCACCCCCTCATACTTACCGAGCCTCCCGAAGTCGGTCCGTCTTCTCCCTGGGCGCCGCCATCTTCCAAGATGGCGGGCGCATGCTCAGTGCGCCCGCCGAATCTGCCGGCTGGCAGATTCGTTACAAGTACATTTTGATCGCTGTGGTAGGTTCTATCACAGCGATCAAAATAAAAAAAATAATAAATAAACCCCCCCCTTTATCACCCCCATAGGTAGGGACAATAATAAAATAAAGAAAATATTTATTTTTCTTTTTCCACTAGGGTTAGGGTTAGAACTAGGGTTAGAACTAGGGGTAGGGTTAGGGTTAGGGTTAGGGTTATGGCATGTACACACAGTGCGGATTTGGCTGCGGATCCGCAGCGGATTGGCCGCGGATCCGCAGCGGATTGGCCGCGGATCCACAGCGGATTGGCCGCTGCGAATTCGTAGAAGTTTTACATCAGGTTTACAGTACCATGTACACCTATGGAAAACCAAATCCGCTGTGCCCATGGTGTGGAAAATTCCGTGCAGAAACGCTGTGTTGTATTTTACGCAGCATGTCAATTCTTTGTGCAGATTCCGCAGCGTTTTACACCTGTTCCTCAATAGGAATCCGCAGGTGAAATCCGCACAAAAAAAACACTGGAAATCTGCTGTAAATCCGCAGGTAAAACGCAGTGCCTTTTACCTGCAGATTTTTCAAAAATCGTGCGGAAAAATCTCACACGAATCCGCAACGTGGGCACATAGCCTTAGAGTTAGGGTTGGAATTAGAGTTAGGGTTGGAATTAGGGCTAGGGTTAGAAATAGGGTTAAGATTAGGCTTGTGGTTAGGGTTACGGATAGGGTTACGGGTGTGTTGGGGTTAGGGTTGTGGTTAGGGGTGTGTTGGGGTTAGGGTTGTGATTAGGGTTATGGCTACAGTTGGGATTAGGATTAGGGGTGTGTTGGGGTTAGTGTTGAAGTTAGAATTGAGGGGTTTCCACTGTTTATGCACATCAGGGGTCTCCAAACGCAACATGGCGCCACCATTGATTCCAGCCAATCTTGCGTTCAAAAAGTCAAATGGTGCTCCCTCCCTTCCAAGCCCGGACGTGCGCCCAAACAGTGGTTTACCCCCACATTTGGGGTACCAGCATACTCAGGACAAACTGGGCAACAACTGTTGGGGTCCAATTTCTCCTGATACCCTTGCAAAAATAAAAAATTACTTGCTAAAACATAATTTTTGAGGAAAGAACAATTATTTTTTATTTTCACGGCTCTGCGTTATAAACTTCTGTGAAGCACTTGGGGGTTGAACGTGCTCACCACACATCTAGATAAGTTCCTTGGGGGGTCTAGTTTCCAAAATGGGGTCACTTGTGGGGTGTTTCTACTGTTTAGGCATATCAGGGGCTCTGCAAACGTAACATGATGCCCGCAGACCATTCCATCAAAGTCTGCATTTCAAAACGTCACTACTTCCCTTCCGAGCCCCGGCATGTGCCCAAACAGTGGTTTACCCCCACATATGGGGTATCAGCGTACTCAGGAGAAACTGGAAAACATTTTTTGGGGTCAAATTTCTCCTGTTACCCTTGCAAAAATAAAACATTCTGGGCTAAAAAAATATTTTTGAGGAAAGGAAACACATTTATTAATTTCACGGCTCTGCGTTATAAACTTCTGTGAAGCACTTGGGGGTTCAAAGTGCTCACCACACAGCTAGATAAGTTCCCTTGGGGGTCTAGTTTCCAAAATGGAGTCACTTGTGGGGAGTTCCTACTGTTTAAGCACATCAGGGGCTCTGCAAACGCAACCTGACGCCCGCAGAGCATTCCATCAAAGTCTGCATTTTAAAACGTCACTACTTCCCTTCCAAACCCCGACGTGTGCCAAAACAGTGGTTTACCCCCACATATGGGGTATCAGCGTACTCAGGACAAACTGGGCAACAACTTTTGGGGTCCAATTTCTCCTGTTACCCTTGGGAAAATAAAAAAATGTGGGCTAAAAAATCATTTTTGAGAAAAGAAAAATTATTTTTTATTTTCATGGCTCTGCGTTATAAACTTCTGTGAAGCACTTGGGGGTTCAAAGTGCTCACCACACATCTAGATTAGTTCCTTCGGAGGTCTAGTTTCCAAAATGGGGTCACTTGTGCGGGAGCTCCAATGTTTAGGCACACAGGGGCTCTCCAAACGTGACATGGTGTCTGCTAGCGATGGAGATAATTTTTCATTGAAAAAGTCAAATGGCGCTCCTTCCCTTCCGAGCCCTGCCGTGCGCCCAAACAGTGGTTTACCCCCACATATGAGGTATCAGCGTACTCAGAACAAATTGGACAACAACATTCGTGGTCCAGTTTCTCCTTTTACCCTTGGGAAAATAAAAAAAATTTCGCTAAAAGATCATTTTTGTGACTAAAAAGTTAAATGTTCATTTTTTACTTCCATGTTGCTTCTGCTGCTGTGAAACACCTGAAGGGTTAATAAACTTCTTGAATGTGGTTTTGAGCACCTTGAGGGGTGCAGTTTTTAGAATGGTGTCACTTTGGGGTATTTTCAGCCATATAGAACCCTCAAACTGACTTCAAATGTGAGGTGGTCCCTAAAAAAAAATGGTTTTGTAAATTTTGTTGTAAAAATGAGAAATCACTGGTCAAATTTTAACCCTTATAACTTCCTAGCAAAAAAAAATTTGTTTCCAAAATTGTGCTGATGTAAAGTAGACATGTGGGAAATGTTATTTATTAACTATTTTGTGTCACATAACTCTCTAGTTTAACAGAATAAAAATTCAAAATGTGAAAATTGCGAAATTTTCAAAATTTTTGCCAAATTTCCATTTTTTTCACAAATAAACTCAGAAATTATCGACCTAAATTTACCACTAACATGAAGCCCAATATGTCACGAAAAAACAATCTCAGAATCGCTAGGATCCGTTGAAGCGTTCCTGAGTTATTACCTCATAAAGGGACACTGGTCAGAATTGCAAAAAACGGCAAGGTCATGAAGGGGTTAAAATAAAGAACAAATATTGGTCTTTTTGTGTTTCCTCTGCTTTTTTCCCAACCTCATGAGTGTGGAGTTTGTCACATAACTACGCAGATTGCCATCATGCGGGAAATTGGTTGTCACCCATCTTTTGCAGACAGGAATAGATTACTGGTAAGATGAAGTATATTTACAGCGGGTCTGCTGAAGGTTTTCAACTCTATTAATACTAAAAAGATAAAACTACAGTATAGCAGCAAGTGGTATAAACTAAGCCGCCACACTCAATGCCAAGCAGCAGCTGTAAAGCATGTTAAATTAAAGGGTGGCATAAATATTAAAAAGCTTTGAACTCGAATGATATTGACCCTCTATGATTACAATCTTGCATTTTTTCACCAATTCTCTCCCCTGCAGGTTCTATCTGTATAGTTTTTGGTTGAATCTGGCAAGTGGGTGGAGACTATGTACTATCATGTCTCCAGTATGATGAGAGATTTCTGGTCTCTTATCTTTGTTACATGTGTTCAGAATTAGCAGCAGCACATAGGACATTATATCGAAGTACTGAGCAGTGTAGCTGTCAATCCAGTCCTGGGGATGAGATAAAACAGGTACTGGAAAACAACAACACTGCCTGCATGTGTCTTTACTTCTCGGTCTTACTTTTGTCATCATACCCTCTCCTTAGACTTCAAAAGGCGGTTATAGCATGGTGTTTTGAGTTTGGTTCAGTAGAACCGCTGCTACGTGGGTGGACAATAGCGTTAGTGCAACGTGTGCATCCGCATAGGGGCCCATAGAAAACCAAAATAGTCTATTAAAGCAGATGTAGGGTCTTGTATTTGCAGCAATTCCAAATGTAGAAAGCTCAAAAGCAAAATTGCAAAACATTTACATGTCTGCCAGAGAATCAGTCTTAGAATTTTCTCCTATTATTCTCAATTTTGGAGTTGCATAAAAACCCCCCACAAAATCTGTGGCTCCTTTAACGGCAAGTAAAAGGTTATCTTGCTCTGGCCTTTGTGTGTATGTGCTGATGTGGATGCAGGCAGCCAGACAGGCAATGTGTGGAGAGAGACCAGGGAGCAGCCTGCCCGATCGATAGCAGTGGTGTGAAATGAATTAATGTGAGGCAGTCAGTCTGTCTGTCATGGCATTGCGGGGAAAGCACAGGCAGTACTGCTCCGCGACCGCGGCAGAGAGCTCGCTTCCTAGAAATGTTCCTCCCCGATCACCTGCTAAAATCCGTTTACTGTATATCCCAGCTACAGCCAGAAGCCCTAATGTGCCGTCACCTCGCCAAGTGGGGGAAGAATAATATTTAACATTTATATTTATTAAAATGTTTTGGGTTTTGTTTTCTTTATAGTGTCCCCCCAGAATAGTCAAAGGCGATAATAAAATAAATAACAAAAATGTGATTCTGCTGTAGGATATGTTAATTTTCCATTAAAATGATTACATAAAATATAGATGCACATTGTGTTTTCTTTGTTTTTTTTTCTTGCACGTCACTTGCAGTGGTAAAAGTTAATAAAAGAGAAATTAAATTGTGATTACTGGTGTTTCCTTTTTTTTTTTAGTGTGTATATATACATATATATATGTGTGTGTGTGTATATACAGTACAGACCAAAAGTTTGGACACACCTCCTTTAAAGATTTTTCTGTATTTTCATGACTATGAAAATTGTAAATTCACACTGAAGGCATCAAACCTATGAATTACCACATGTGAAATGGTCTTCCAACAATCTTGAAGGAGTTCCCAGAGATGCTTAGCACTTGTTGGCCCTTTTGCCTTCACTCTGCGGTCCAGCTCACCCCAAACCATCTCGATTGGGTTCAGGTCTGGTGACTGTGGAGGCCAGGTTATCTGGCGTAGCACCCCATCACTCTCCTTCTTGGTCAAATAGCCCTTACACTGCCTGGAGGTGTGTTTGGGGTCATTGTCCTGTTGAAAAATAAATCATGGTCCAACTAAACGCAAACCGGATGGAATAGCATGCCGCTGCAAGATGCTGTGGTAGCCATGCTGGTTCAGTATGCCTTCAATTTTGAATAAATCCCCAACAGTGTCACCAGCAAAGCACCCCCACACCATCACACCTCCTCCTCCATGCTTCACGGTGGGAACCAGGCATGTAGAGTCCATCCGTTCACCTTTTCTGCGTCGCACAAAGACAAGGTGGTTGGAAACAAAGATCTCAAATTTGGACTCATCAGACCAAAGCACAGATTTCCACTGGTCTAATGTCCATTCCTTGTGTTCTTTAGCCCAAACAAGTCTCTTCTGCTTGTTGCCTGTCCTTAGCAGTGGTTTCCTAGCAGCTATTTTACCATGAAGGCCTGCTGCACAAAGTCTCCTCTTACCAGTTGTTGTAGAGATGTGTCTGCTGCTAGAACTCTGTGTGGCATTGACCTGGTCTCTAATCTGAGCTGCTGTTAACCTGCGATTTCTGAGGCTGGTGACTCAGATAAACTTATCCTCAGAAGCAGAGGTGACTCTTGGTCTTCCTTTCCTGGGGCGGTCCTCATGTGAGCCAGTTTCCTTGTTGCGCTTGATGGTTTTTGCCACTGTACTTGGGGACACTTTCAAAGTTTGCCCAATTTTTCGGACTGAATGACCTTCATTTCTTAAAGTAATGATGGCCACTCATTTTTCTTTATTTAGCTGCTTTTTTCTTGTCATAATACAAATTCTAACAGTCTATTCAGTAGGACTATCAGCTGTGTATCCACCAGACTTCTGCACAACACAACTCATGGTCCCAACCCCATTTATAAGGCAAGAAATCCCACTTATTAAATCTGACAGGGCACACCTGTGAAGTGAAAACCATTCCCGGTGACTGCCTCTTGAAGGTCATCAAGAGAATGCCAAGAGTGTGCAAAGCAGTCATCAAAGCAAAAGATGACTAGAATATATGACATACTTTCAGTTGTTTCACACTTTTTTGTTAAGTATATAATTCCACATGTGTTAATTCATAGTTTTGATGCCTTCAGTGTGAATGTACAATTTTCATTGTCATGAAAATACAGAAAAATCTTTGTATGAGAAGGTGTGTCCCAACTTTTGGTCTGTACTGTATGTACATATATATATATATATATATATATATATATATATATATATATATATATATATGTGTACATACAGTACAGACCAAAAGTATATATATATAAAATTGTGTGTGTGTGTATATATATATATATGTATATATATATGTATATGTATATATATATATATATATATATATATATATATATATATATATATATATATATATATATATATATGTGCTGTGTATAGAGTTTTAGAATTATTTTTTTCCTGAGATGATCTGCTGTCATAAATATGATTTTTGTTTATGTGACGTTTTAGTTTATCATTGATTGTAGAATTTTATTTCATGGAAGTATCTAATAAAACGCCACAAAACATTTTTCGCTTTTATTATTTCTTGATTTTAACGGTAGTGTCGATCCCTTCGTCTCTGGCTTGTGATACCATGACGGAGATTTGTATATAGATTGTCAATCAGTGGCGCTGAAATAATTATTAAGTTTATTAGATTTCCACTTAGGATAAGAACAATAGAAAAAATGAAAAAAATAAAATTCCTTCCGTCCCATATAAAATATTTTCAAGGATCCAGAAAGCAATGTCTTCCACGTCCTCCCGCTTTAATGGCCGCATTCTTTTTCTACTCCGCTATCACTTAGGAGCTTGTATTGAATTTACAATAAAATAAAAAGAAGTGACCTCTGTAAAACCCCGGAGATCAACAATATCAGTCTCGGTTATGCACATGTTAAATTGTTCCATTGTAAGAGGCGAAAAGAAAGGAGAAAAAAAACAAAAACCCTCTACGAACCTGCCTTGTTTTATTGGAAATGATCAGGATGTGACCCGAGCCATTTGTACGAGACCGTAATATTAATAATCATCAGCCATATCCTGCCGAGTGAGGATTGAAGGAGCACGACGCGGCGTGCGATTAATACATGTCGCTCGTAAAGGGCTTAAAAATGTTTATTACGTGTTGAAGGCAATGCATTTTTTTTTTTTCAAAATGCATTTAATGCCTATGCCAATATTCTACTTGGCTATAAACGTGTTGTTCTTTATGGAAATTCCAAGTATATTCACCCCTATAAAAACCAAAAATTATCCCACAAAAATACACCAGGACCTGCACTTAAAAACAACTATCTTTGCAAAATTTCTATTTTTCCAATTGAAGTGAATGGAGACAGACACCTCCCCTTTAATTTTCCATGGAGCCCCCATTGTGAAGATAGACACATCCCCCCAGAGGTGGGAACCGTGACCTAAGTTGAAGTTCTTTGGTCCCTATAACTGGGATCCCAAGATTCACTGGTCTCTAGTAGTATTGTTCTTCACATATGGACCAAGAAGCCCCCCCAAGCTCCTGCACCCACTATAGTTACATCCCTGGTGGGATCTATGCTTAGAAGTTTTCATGGAATATTCTTTGGAAATGGAACAAATATCTCAATTGGGAATACTCCTTTATGGCTGCTTGACGTACTTCAGATTGAGGCTTATTGTTGCTATTTGGGTCAGGGTTTCTGGGCACTAATGGCGAAGTACCAGCCTATCAGTTATATGCAATGCCCAGCCCTGTTATCCCACCTGACCATTTGTGTCATCTTCTGTTGTCAGTCTTTTTCTGACTACCAGTCACTGAAAATGGTAGCCTGTTCCTCATGGGCGGGGCTAGACATGTTCTCCTTATTGGTCACCCAAGCTTTGGGATATTTCTGGCCCACCCAGGCGGAACTCTTTGAAAATTTAAAGGGAGATAGTTGAAGAGGCTGGAGCTACTTTAAAGGAGGGAACTGGCTTCCGTTATGTGAGGTGACATACTTAGGCTATGGAACAAATGATGCAGTAAACATGGTTAGTTTTGGGGGGCTATTGTGGGATGGCTCTATTAAGGCATGAGCAACGTTTTCGGGCAGTAATGGATTAGAGGGGCAGATTATACTGTAAAGGGGCTCATTTTTTTCCCCTTTTTTTTTTTGATTTTTGTTTCTTTGCAACAGAGCCGACATACAGACAGAATTATTTATCCGGCACAACGAAGGTCAAGTGCAATATTATTAGTTGTATGTTTTATTTATATGGAGCTGCCATATTGTGGAGCGCTGTTCAAAGGTCATTATTCATGTCTTTGTGGTCAGCGTGCAGCTCTTCCATGTCAGCTCTCTACGTATTAAGAATGTATGAGCAGCATCTGCGGGACAGGAAGAGTTTTATCCTAAACACCTAATCATCTGATCTTACATTTATTATGAATGTCCGGCGCTCTGAGACGCAAGGCGTCCTCTGAGATCCTAACCTCTGATATTTCTAGGTAATTAAAAGACAAAAAAAATGGTTTTCTTGCTAATATTTACTTTTAGAATTTTTGTATTTTGATCACTTGTAACTTTTTAAATTCTTTTATTTTACTTTTTTTTATTTTTCTTATTCTTTTTTATCTTTTTTAGTTACTTTTTCGGTACATATTAATGATTTATATATTTTGTACTTTAGAGCTCATTTTACTTTTCTGTTTATTTTTTATTGTATATTTTTTATGTTTAGTTTGAATTTTAGTCATTCTGTGTTCAAACTGTTTATTCTTTTTTGGATGCTTATTTTCCAGCTGGAGTGACGGCAGAATCTGTACAGGTCGGCAGTGGTAGTCCTGACTCTGCAGGGTCAGAGGTGAAAGTTCAGGAGGAAGAGCATGATCTGGTGGATGATGATCTTGCAGCAGGTAATGTCGGTTTTTTTTACGTTTATTGCTGATGTTACTGTTTCCTCGGTTATATCAACTCAACAAAACATTTTTGCTTTGAACAAATATTTGTCCAACATAAATAATTCTTCCACTTGATTGTTTAGTGGACACGGTAATTTATTTATGAACCTATATGATTCTTTCGATAGCCTTTTAAATAAGAGATACTGAGCTGTGATTTTTTCAATCATAACTGGATGACAGGAGTCTGGGTAAGCCTTCAATGTGGCTCCCCACCATCCCTACCCTTACCTGACACAGACACATGTACCCCCCCCCACAGATTGCAGCCAAACTTGTTCCTTTCCCCTTGACGTTTATTACTTACATCCATAGTACCACAAAACTGTGCCCATTCATAACACCGCTATACAGCACACTTTCCTAGTACTGCTCTCCCAATGGAATGAATACATGTTACTTCTATGAAACATGAATGTATACTTTACTTATACATATATTCATACACATATTATACTCCTTGGGCACACATGTGCACTGTACATAACATGCACACACCTACGTGCATATCGAACACCTACATCCACATTGCCTACCTATATCCACACCATCCACCTACATTCATCAACATTCACATTCCCTACCTACATCCACACTGCTCACCTATATTCACATCTTCCACATACATTTACATCAGTCTCCTACATGCACACTGCCCACCTGCACTCACATCGCTCACTTACATGCACACTGCCCACCTGCACTCACATCGCTCACTTACATGCACACTGCCCACCTGCACTCACATCGCTCACTTACAGTACATGCACACTGCCCACCTGCACTCACATCGCTCACTTACATGCACACTGCCCACCTGCAATCACATCTCTCACTAACATGCACACTGCCCACCTGCACTCACATCGCTCACTAATATGCACACTGCCCTCCTGCACTCACATCACTCACTAATATGCACACTGCCCACCTGCACTCACATTGCTCACTTACATGCACACTGCCCACCTGCACTCACATCTCTCACTAACATGCACACTGCCCACCTGCACTCACATCGCTCACTAATATGCACACTGCCCTCCTGCACTCACATCGCTCACTTACATGCACACTGCCCACCTGCACTCACATCGCTCACTTACATGCATACTGCCCACCTGTACTCACATCGCTCACTTACATGCACACTGCCCACCTGCACTCACATCGCTCACTTACATGCACACTGCCCACCTGCACTCACCGCTCACTTACATGCACACTGCCCACCTGTACTCACATCGCTCACTAACATGCACACTGCCCACCTGCACTCACATCTCTCACTAATATGCACACTGCCCTCCTGCACTCACATTACTCACTTACATGCACACTGCCCACCTGCACTCACATCACTGACTAACATGCACACTGCCCACCTGCACTCACATCGCTCACTAATATGCACACTGCCCTCCTGCGCTCACATCTCTCATTAACATGCACACTGCCCACCTGCACTCACATCTCTCACTAATATGCACTGCCCACCTGCACTCACATCTCTCACTTACATGCACACTGCCCACCTGCACTCACATCGCTCACTAACATGCACACTGCCCACCTGCACTCACATCGCTCACTAATATGCACACTGCCCTCCTGCACTCACATTACTCACTTACATGCACACTGCCCACATGCACTCACATCACTCACTAACATGCACACTGCCCACCTGCACTCACATCTCACTAACATGCACACTGCCCACCTGCACTCACATCTCTCACTAACATGCACACTGCCCACCTGCACTCACATCTCTCACTTACATGCACACTGCCCACATGCACTCACATCACTCACTAACATGCACACTGCCCACCTGCACTCACATCTCTCACTAATATGCACACTGCCCTCCTGCACTCACATCACTCACTAACATGCACACTGCCCACCTGCACTCACATCTCACTAACATGCACACTGCCCACCTGCACTCACATCTCTCACTAACATGCACACTGCCCACCTGCACTCACATCTCTCACTTACATGCACACTGCCCACATGCACTCACATCACTCACTAACATGCACACTGCCCACCTGCACTCACATCTCTCACTAATATGCACACTGCCCTCCTGCACTCACATTACTCACTTACATGCACACTGCCCACCTGCACTCACATCACTCACTAACATGCACACTGCCCTCCTGCACTCACATCTCTCACTAATATGCACACTGCCCACCTGTACTCACATCGCTCACTTACATGCACACTGCCCTCCTGCACTCACATCTCTCACTAACATGCACACTGCCCACCTGTAGTCACATCGCTCACTTACATGCACACTGCCCACCTGCACTCACATCTCTCACTAACATGCACACTGCCCTCCTGCACTCACATCACTCACTAATATGCACACTGCCCTCCTGCACTCACATCACTCACTAACATGCACACTGCACTCACATCACTCACTAACATGCACACTGCCCTCCTGCACTCACATCACTCACTAATATGCACACTGCCCTCCTGCACTCACATCACTCACTAATATGCACACTGCCCTCCTGCACTCACATCACTCACTAATATGCACACTGCCCTCCTGCACTCACATAACTCACTAATATGCACACTGCCCTCCTGCACTCACATCTCTCACTAACATGCACACTGCCCTCCTGCACTCACATCGCTCACTAACATGCACACTGCCCTCCTGCACTCACATTACTCACTAATATGCACACTGCCCTCCTGCACTCACATAACTCACTAATATGCACACTGCCCTCCTGCACTCACATCTCTCACTAACATGCACACTGCCCTCCTGCACTCACATCGCTCACTAACATGCACACTGCCCTCCTGCACTCACATCACTCACTAACATGCACACTGCCCTCCTGCACTCACATCTCTCACTAACATGCACACTGCCCTCCAGCACTCACATTGCTCACTAACCTGCACACTGCCCACCTGCACTCATATCACTCACTAACATGCACACTGCCCACCTGCACTCACATCACTCACTAACCTGCACACTGCCCACCTGCACTCATATCACTCACTAACATGCACACTGCCCTCCTGCACTCACATCGCTCACTAACATGCACACTGCCCTCCTGCACTCACATCGCTCACTTACATGCACACTGCCCTCCTGCACTCATATCTCTCACTAACATGCACACTGCCCTCCTGCACTCACATCGCTCACTAACATGCACACTGCCCTCCTGCACTCACATCGCTCACTTACATGCACACTGCCCACCTATACGCACATCACACATTGTATGCATACTGCCCTCCTGCACTCACATCGCTCACTAACATGCACACTGCCTTCCTGCACTCACATCGCTCACTTACATGCACACTGCCCACCTATACGCACATCACACATTGTATGCATACTGCTTACCTACACTCACATTCCCCACCTATAGTCACATTACACACCCACAGTCACATTGTACACCTATACTAATAGTGCACATAAATACACACACATTCAGTTAAACACATTATGCATAATTTGCAGCAGTGAAAAGCAGCCTGGTGAGCATGCGGCATAGCACTGATCCTGCCTGTGCTGCTTTTTGCACTCTGTCCCTTTTATTTTCCGTCGGCCCAGCATAGTGGCCCTGGTATCTAGTGATAGAGGCATAAGACTGACCAATCTAATTCATTTCCATTCTGAGAATTTCCTATGGTTATGCCACAAATGCCCGATAGGTGCGGCTCCGACCTCCTGGACCCTGGTCTATTAGACCTTAGAGGCATACCTTTTCTTGCAGAGTTTTTCTTTAAAAGTTAATTTCTTACATAGATTTAAAAAAAAAAAGTACAGTAAATGTAGAGAATGACATTTTCTTTTCTTCAAATTTGTAAACCCTGTGTTTCAGCTATTAGCAGATACACACGGTAGAGCAGAATGACTAGAAGTAAAGGCAGGAAAGCCAAGGCAGGGACCCCCTAGTAATCCACCATTTATTTTCAGTGGATCCTTTATTTTTAGTAATTTGGTGTTTTTCTCTAACATCTAATATTCTAGTATTTTTTTTTAATCAGTTTTAAGCATTTTTTTTTATTTTTCATTCTGAGATTGCATTGGACAAGTTGTTGTGTTCCTGCACTAATTTTTATTTTCGCCTGTTGATATAGTTGTCTTCGTTACTTTGCCATAATGCGTTGTTTCAGTTCAGATGAAATCCATATAACAAGCTTCTTTTCTTAAAAGGATTATATACCGTGCCTCTGGGAGGCTGAAAACTTCTAGTAGTCTAATGAAGTCCCCAGACGGTTGAAAGGCCATCATTATTTCTATTGTGTCTCTTGGCTGCGTGCTTTATTTTTAACTTCACCCCCCGCCCCCATGCACACCCCTTTATATACTACAGTATGGACAGTATACGCTTTCATCAGGTTTCTCTATAATGGAATGTAGACCACATTATAGAAAAAAAAGTTCTATACCTTTCCCTTTAGATTGCAGGGTCACTTAACAAAAAAAAAAAAAAGAAATATATATATATATATATATATATATATATATATATATATATATATATATATATATATATATATATATATATATATATATATATATATATATATATATACAGTACAGACCAAAAGTTTGGACACACCTTCTCATTTAAAGATTTTTCTGTATTTTCATGACTATGATAATTGTACATTCACACTGAAGGCATCAAAACAATGAATTAACACATGTGGAATTATATACGTAACAAAAAAGTGTGAAACAACTGAAATTATGTCTTATATTCTAGGTTCTTCAAAGTGGCCACCTTTTGCTTTGATGACTGTTTTGCCCACTCTTGCCATTTTCTTGATGAGCGTCAATAGGTAGTCACCGGGAATGGTGTTCCAACAATCTTGAAGGAGTTCCCAGAGATGTTTAGCACTTGTTGGCCCTTTTGCCTTCACTCTGCGGTCCAGCTCACCCCAAACCATCTCGATTGGGTTCAGGTCTGGTGACTGTGGAGGCCAGGTCATCTGGAGTAGCACCCCATCACTCTCCTTCTTGGTCAAATAGCCCTTACACAGCCTGGAGTTGTGTTTGGGGTCATTGTCCTGTTGAAAAATAAATGATGGTCCAACTAAATGCAAACCGGATGGAATAGCATGCCGCTGCAAGATGCTGTGGTAGCCATGCTGGTTCAGTATGCCTTCAATTTTGAATAAATCCCCAACAGTGTTACCAGCAAAGCACCATCACACCTCCTCCTCCATGCTTCACAGTGGGAACCAGGCATGTAGAGTCCATCCATTCACCTTTTCTGCGTCGCACAAAGACACGGTGGTTGGAACCAAAGATCTCAAATTTGGACTCATCAGACCAAAGCACAGATTTTCACTGGTCTAATGTCCATTCCTTGTGTTCTTTAGCCCAAACAAGTCTCTTCAGCTTGTTGCCTGTCCTTAGCAGTGGTGTCCTAGCAGCTATTTTACCATGAAGGCCTGCTGCACAAAGTCTCCTCTTATCAGTTGTTGTAGAGATGTGTCTGCTGCTAGAACTCTGTGTGACATTGACCTGGTCTCTAATCTGAGCTGCTGTTAACCTGCGATTTCTGAGGCTGGTGACTCGGATAAACTTATCCTCAGAAGCAGAGGTGACTCTTGGTCTTCCTTTCCTTGGGCGATCCTCATGTGAGCCAGTTTCTTTGTAGCGCTTGATGGTTTTTGCCACTGCACTTGGAGACACTTTCAAAGTTTTCCCAATTTTTCTGACTGACCTTCATTTCTTAAAGTAATGATGGCCACTCGTTTTTGTTTACTTAGCTGCTTTTTTCTTGCCATAATACAAATTCTAACAGTCTATTCAGTAGGACTATCAGCTGTGTATCCACCAGACTTCTGCACAACACAACTGATGGTCCCCACCCCATTTATAAGGCAAGAAATCCCACTTATTAAACCTGACAGGGCACACCTGTGAAGTGAAAACCATTCCCGGTGACTACCTCTTGGAGCTCATCAAGAGAATGCCAAGAGTGTGCAAAGCAGTCATCAAAGCAAAAGGTGGCTACTCTGAAGAACCTAGAATATAAGACATAATTTCAGTTGTTTCACACTTTTTTGTTAAGTATATAATTCCACATGTGTTAATTCATAGTTTTGATGCCTTCAGTGTGAATGTACAATTTTCATAGTCATGAAAATGCAGAAAAATCTTTAAATGAGAAGGTGTGTCCAAACTTTTGGTCTGTACTGTGTGTGTGTGTGTATATATATATATATATATATATATATATATATATATATATATATATATATATATATATATATATATATATATATATATATATATATATATATATATATATATACACAGTCATGGCCAAAAGTATTGACACCCCTGCAATTCTGTCAGATAATACTCAGTTTCTTCCTGAAAATTATTGCAAACACAAATTCTTTGGTATTATTATCTTCATTTAATTTGTCTTAAATGAAAGAAACACAAAAGAGAATGAAGCAAAAAGCAAAACATTGATCATTTCACACAAAACTCCAAAAATGGGCCAGACAAAGGTATTGGCACCCTCAGCCTAATACTTGGTTGCATAACCTTTAGCCAAAATAACTGCGACCAACCTCTTCCGGTAACCATCAATGAGTTTCTTACAATGCTCTGCTGGAATTTTAGACCATTCTTCTTTGGCAAACTGCTCCAGGTCCCTGATATTTGAAGGGTGCCTTCTCCAAACTGCCATTTTTATATCTCTCCACAGGTGTTCTATGGGATTCAGGCCTGGACTCATTGCTTGCCTCCTTAGAAGTCTCCAGTGCTTTCTCTCAAACCATTTTCTAGTGTTTTTTGAAGTGTGTTTTGGGTCATTGTCCTGCTGGAAGACCCATGACCTCTGAGGGAGACCCAGCTTTCTCACACTGGTCCCTACATTATGCCGCAAAATTTGTTGGTAGTCTTCAGACTTCATAATGCCATGCACACGGTCAAGCAGTCCAGTGCCAGAGGCAGCAAAGCAACCCCAAAACATCAGGGAACTTCCGCCATGTTTGACTGTAGGGACCGTGTTCTTTTCTTTGAATGCCTCTTTTTTTCTCCTGTAAACTCTATGTTGATGCCTTTGCCCCAAAAGCTCTACTTTTGTCTCATCTGACCAGAGAACATTCTTCCAAAACGTTTTAGGCTTTTTCAGATACGTTTTGGCAAACTCCAGCGTGGCTTTTTTATGTCTCGGGGTAAGAAGTGGGGTCTTCCTGGGTCTCCTACCATACAGTCCCTTTTCATTCAGACGCCGACGGATAGTAAGGGTTGACACTGTTGTACCCTCGGACTGCAGGGCAGCTTGAACTTGTTTGGATGTTAGTCGAGGTTCTTTATCCAACATCCGCACAATCTTGCGTTGAAATCTCTTGTCAATTTTTCTTTTCCGTCCACATCTTGGGAGGTTAGCCACAGTGCCATGGGCTTTAAACTTCTTGATGACACTGCGCACGGTAGACACAGGAACATTCAGGTCTTTGGAGATGGACTTGTAGCCTTGAGATTGCTCATGCTTCCTCACAATTTGGTTTCTCAAGTCCTCAGACAGTTCTTTGGTCTTTTTTCTTTTCTACATGCTCAATGTGGTACACACAAGGACACAGGACAGAGGTTGAGTCAACTTTAATCCATGTCAACTGGCTGCAAGTGTGATTTAGTTATTGCCAACACCTGTTAGGTGCCACAGGTAAGTTACAGGTGCTGTTAATTACATAAATTAGAGAAGCATCACATGATTTTTCGAACGGTGCCAATACTTTTGTCCACCCCCTTTTTTATATTTGGTGTGGAATTATATCCAATTTGGCTTTAGGACAATTCTTTGTGTTTTTTCATTTAAGACAAATAAAATGAAGATAATAATACCAAAGAATTTGTGTTTGCAATCATTTTCAGGAAGAAACTGAGTATTATCTGACAGAATTGCAGGGGTGTCAATACCTTTGGCCATGACTGTATGTATATATATATATATATATATATATATATATATATATATATATATATATATATATATATATATATATATATATATATATATATATATATTCCTACTTTCAGTTCCCTTTTTTCTTGAGATTATCTATTTTTTATTCTCATATAACTAAAACTGAGCAATATGTAAAGAATCTTCCCTGTGTCTCTGGCTTAGCCATGTTCCCTCTCCTCTTCCTCTCCATTCTGTGTCTGTCTGTAAGACAACTGGCTGCAGCAGGAGCCTCTCCCCTCTGTCCTGACTGCAGGAGGACCAAATATATTTAAGCCACGCCTTATTTTATCAAGGAGTTAGTCTTCAGCCAGCCACCAGTCAAAGATAGAACTGATCCTCAGGAGATTAACCCCTTTGTTCTGTCCTGCATTTTTACAAGACTGATTATTTCAGGATCATGCAGGAAATCCAGTAGACTAATAAACAGTGAAATCAGGTTGTTAAACTACTGCCTGACCGCCCATACACCTTAAACGTCTGAGCAGGTGCGTGTTTTGCTCTGCCGTGATGTTCTAAAATGTCACTGGATATTATAGGAACTGCCTAAGATTGTCTGGGAGAGGAAAGCTAGCTCTCAGACACAGCCAGACTCCCCAAGAAGAAGGCAGGGAAGGTTTATTACTGTTTCTGCTTTCCCGATTGCTGCATTCACAGTGCTGAACATGAATTGAATTTGCCCTGTAACTGGGTGTTAAATCTCAGCCCCAGTTACAGGGGAAATCGCATAAAAAAATGTTGAAATGACCTCATGGGCAAAACAACGTGTCATATGAAGAGAAAATAAAGTACAAGCAAGAGAAAGAAAAAAAAAACAAAAAACACTGCCATTTCAAATTGTTATTACAAACCTCACCCTCATTGGAAAATTTAAAAAAAAAAACCATATCCAATATATATAAATAATTGTCACAGAATAGGGAACAGAGTTTAAAATATATTTGTGGTTATAGACATGTTTTTCTTGTATTTTCTTACTAATCTAAGAACAAAAAAATGAAGGACAGTAAGAAAATAACATTAAAAAAATAGGCCCCATGTATCTCCAAACAAAAAAAAAATTAAAACATTTTTTGAATATCCAAACAAGAATTTTTTTTTTCTTTTTAGAGTTCTTTAATTCACATGCACAAAAAACCCCTGAAACTTAGCTTGACTTGGAATGGGGGAAGTGGTAATTTACATACTGGTATTTTATACTCTCATTTCTGTTATTGGGGGGCCTGATGTATACAGCTCTACAGAATGTGGTGGCACAATAGAAGCAAAAAGACCCTTCATCGTCAATTGCCGTTTTTAACAAAGCCTCACTGAGACATGTCTGATTAAAATCAGCAATGCAAGTCCATGGGTCTATGAAAAATCAGACAACACTCAGATGCCATACGTGTGTTTGTCACTTTTTCACTGACTGATAGAAGAAGGTGGGGAAACTATTTTGTTTTTGTCATCAGTGAAAAATAATGATAAATTCTTGACCAAGCTCTTGACCAAACTCTTGACCAAGCTCTTGATGAAGCTCTTGACGAAGCTCTTGATCCAAGCTCTTGATCCAAGCTCTTGATCCAAGCTCTTGATCCAAGCTCTTGATCCAAGCTCTTGATCCAAACTCTTGATCCAAACTCTTGATCCAAACTCTTGATCCAAACTCTTGATCCAAACTCTTGATCCAAACTCTTGATCCAAACTCTTGATCCAAACTCTTGATCCAAACTCTTGATCCAAACTCTTGATCCAAACTCTTGATCCAAACTCTTGATCCAAACTCTTGATCCAAACTCTTGATCCAAACTCTTGATCCAAACTCTTGATCCAAACTCTTGATCCAAACTCTTGATCCAAACTCTTGATCCAAACTCTTGATCCAAACTCTTGATCCAAACTCTTGATCCAAACTCTTGATCCAAACTCTTGACCAAGCTCGTGGCCACACTCCAATGTCGTATCTAAGAGAAATCATATTTTTCTTTAATATTAGCACTAAATAAAGAAGGGCCTTATCTCTGGAAATGAATGGAGGATCTAAAAAATAAAAAAAATGATATACTCAGCGAAATTGTGTGAATAACAAGGACAAAAACTGGGCACTTTTGCTCTGGTGACAGGTCCTCTTTAAATTCTGTCCTAGTTATCACCATTCTCATTCATTTTTATAAACTAATATATATGTAAACCTAAACTCTGGAGAAAGCGAGTACAAAGTCGCTTTTATGTCATTGAGGCAATAAAAAAAAAGAAGTCGTTTTGAGATCCTTCGTCACCAAATCTAGACCCAAATCAATTGATCCAATTACATTCCTGCCTTAAATGAACAGTTTTAACAGAAAGCCAGCAGATGGGATGCCGGTCGAAGAGAAAAAAAAAGGTCCGGTTTGATTGAGATAATTTCAGGCTCACCCGGGCTGACTTTAGAATATGATGCGGCTCTTTTCTGTATCTCGTCTTCTCTAAAGGTAATATTTATTGATCTCCCCCAGTAATGCCTACGTGCAGTGGTCAAGAAGAGTCTCTACCGGCCGACGGAGGGTTCTCCAAACACTTACGTTTATCCACATGCTATTCTTTTTTAGAACGATCACTTTCACATTAATCCTTTTAAGGATTAATGCATTTCAGTTTCAACAGTAAAGTAAAAAAAAAAATGCTGGAAAAAAAATAAAAAACTAGAAAAGCTGAAACCGTTTACAGGAAAATAGCTTAATTGCTGCTACCGTATTACATGTGTTCAGAGCGGGGAAAAAATGTCTGCCTTGCATTTTAAATATTTATAGTCTTTGAGTTATCTGTTTTCTGTCATGATTAACTTTAGCGTAGTATCTAATCTTTCTGAAATGGGTTTTCACTAGTGTTTTTTTTTCTTCCCCTTTGTTTTATAATATGGATGTTTGCATTACACATTCAGAAAAATAAAAAAATACAAAAAGAAATCTGATTCCTTAAGGCTTCATTTAATTTTTGTTCTCCTTTAAGGGAATCTATTGGCAGGTTTTTACTGTGTAATCAGAGCAGCACAATGTAGGCAGAGACCCTGATTCCAGTGATGTGTCATTTAGTAATCTTTGAGGTGCTGTTTCAATACATCAGTGTTTTATCAACAGGAGATTATCGCTATAAGACTCGGTCTCACGTTCCTCCTGGTCCAACACTGATTGGCAGCTTTTTCTGTACCCTGCCAATCAGTGGTGCGGGCGGGGCTATACACAGCTCCGCATTCATAGCACTGCTAGATCTGCAGCAGAAAAAACAGGGATTGTATCACAATGACAGTACGCAGCTGAGCAAGTGACACATCACTGGAATCAGGATCTCACCAAAATTGTAGAAAAGAGAGTAAAGGTACTGAAAGAGGTAAAAATTACACTAGTGGAGAGTGACTTTTTTTTGTTTTTCTTTTTACATTGATTAAAGTAATGATGAGATTTTTTTTTCTCTTCCAATTTGTGCGATTGCCCCTTTAAAAGAGAATGTATCATGTATTTAATATATCTTTCGTTAATGAAATCAAAGTATTTTGCAGATATTTTCTTTCCCTTAATCATTTCAGGCCATTTTCTCCCTTCCTGACCAAGCACATTTTTTTTTTCTTTTATCCCGTACATGCGATTTTTAACTGCTCTCCAAATTTTTCTCATTTAGATATTCAAATAATTTTTGCGATACGTGGGACTTAATTTTTGTGACATTTTTATGTTATTTTTGATTATTTTTTTTTGGTCTGACATCATGGATATCATATAGTAAATACCTGACTATTTTTTCTTTGTTTTTTTTATTCTTTTTATAAACACTATACACTTTTTATAAGTACTTAATGAATGCTTTAAAAAAAAAAATTACTTTAAATTGCTTTCCTTTTGTAGAAATTATTCTTACATATCGGACTCTTTTTTTTTTTTTTTTGACCGTTGCAGGGATTGAAACAGTGTTCGGAATTGGTGTCTTTTATTAGTTTTGTATTTTTATATATATATATATATATATATATATATATATATATATATATATATATATATATATATATATATATATATATATATATATATATAATTATTATATTTATTTTTTAATTTTATTTTTTTCATTTATGTCACACAAACCCTTTCCCCATAAGGTATTAAAATACCTTTAGGGGGAATAGTTTTTTATTAGTACATACTATTTATTGCTGATTTCCTTTGTAAATGGGGCTGATATAATAGCATAAGTTACAGGGTAAATTCTGCCGCCTGCATAGCCAAGCTGACTGGGTCTCCTAGGACCCAGCAGTTCCTGCTCTTGCCTTACGCCCAGTAATCACATGACCGCTGGGTCCAGAGAATGAAACCTTGCCAATGCTTACTGTACTGTATCCTCGGCGTTGAACAAGTGCTGCGTATAGGATGATCAGGAAGGCAGAAACGGTAATAAACCACTTCTGCATTCTCTATGAGGAGTCTGGCTGTGTCTGACAGAGTAAGCTGCGTGCATCAGTGGTCGGTCTGAAACTGGTCAATTTCTGGAATTAGTTATTTGTTGTAGCTTTCTCCTTTTTTGGGGGATTCTCGGAAACGATGCTCCAGAAATTTTATTTAACGTGGATACAAATATTTACTAAAATATTAATGTGAGAATGCAGTGAGCCCTATAAAGCGCAGGGAGTGTGATTCAGCGTTATATAAGCAAGTGGAAGGAAACTCTCGTAAAAATTCAGACACCGCAATACAGATCCTGGGATCGTCTGCTGTTCACATGGGCTTAAAGCATAATCCACCGGAGAGCGAAATTTACTCTAATACCGTACAGGAAGGATTTTCAGTTTGATCCCCGGCATTAATACCGCCACCCATGTGAACAAAGGAATCACAAGGCTTCAGGATCAATATCTAGTTGACTGCGGAGTTTTCAAGAGATGTTTGTGTGAACAAATTATTCCAAAGTGCTCATCTAAACGAGCATTTAATCAGCCGGTTTGCTGGTTATTATGAGCAATGGGTTCCAGTGAGGCGGCTTTTATTACAACACGGTCTATTATTGGTGATTTTGCCCATGGGAACAGATCGGATTGGACCACATTTCTCTAAATGGGCTTCACGTGTTCCATAAATTAAAGTTTGATTTCTAGCGAAAAGTTTTTAAACTTTTTGTTTTTGAATATCACATTTTTAACTCTGTGCGCTCAAAAATAATTTGGGGTGGCAAACGTATATTAGTTTTTATACCGACCACATTACGATTCTAGAAAATTAAAGACACTTGATGAAGGCAAGCTATATAATGCAGCACAAGTATTTAGCTAGGACCTTTCACCAAATTTTTCACGTTGAGCTAGACACAGGATGTCATGGTGGCTGCAGAGCGGAGATATTAGCAATCTAAAGTGTTTGGCACCTAAAGAGTTAACTTACTAAGCCCAAGTGAGTGTTATCAGACAGTTTTCACTGGGGGCGTGTAGTTCTTCTCCCTGTATAATACTGAACAATCATAAGCGGAACGGAACACTAAAAAAAAGTGCACTCCCCCACCATAGCGTGTGTGAGATTCATTGTCAGCTCTGATCTCCAAGTCTACGCTCCTTCATTAGTCAATGTGTGGGATGGGCAGTGCAGCAGAGTTTAGCTGTGTCACATTACAAACCTTTCTATCAGCTCTCCTAATTACCGAGTTCGTGAGCAATCACACTTATGTCTGCTGTGCTAAAGCACCTTGTACTAGCTCTGCATTGTTGCTGATACTATAACAGGAGGAGGGCTTAAAGGTATTCCTACCCCATTACGTAAATTTATGTACAAAATCCAGGGCACATGGGGATCTATTGTGAGCCCACTGTAGACTGTGAATGATGTTGATGTGTAGTACAAGGCCCTAAAGGGGGTTGTCCTCTTTTTGGTGGACAATTTTTTTTTTTAATTAACATAAAATGCATATATTTGGGGCTAAAAATCATTTTTGCTATCGGGTGTCATTAAAACTTTTGCACCTTTTTACTTTCACAGGCTCTTTATTTCCTTGCACGTTGAATTTTAAAAATTCAATTCAAAAAGCCGGATAAGAGTTTCAAACTCTCCCATTAGAACGAGCTCCCTGACGAAGTCTCAGTTAACTCATTCTGCAGCCAGTAACAGACAAAAGTAACGGTGACATTTTTTTTTTTTTTTAAATGAAACTCAATTGCTAAAATGATTTTTTTAGCCTCAAATACATGAATTAAAGTCCCCAAACAAATAATCTTGTACTCAATACAGGTCACGTTCACACCACCGTGACTTAAGGTCTGCGCTTGTATGGCGATACCCAGCCCAACCACCCAGTCCGTGCTGTAGATCGTCATGCTTTTCAACAAACATTGTATGGGGCATCTATGGGGCCATAACTGCATGGAGCATTATATGGGGCATTTATGGGGCCATAACTGCATGGAGCATTATATGGGGCATCTATGGGGCCATAACTGCATGGAGCATTATATGGGGCATCTATGGGGCCATAATGAACTGCATGGAGCATTATATGGGGCATCTATGGGGCCATAACTGCATGGAGCATTATATGGGGCATCTATGGGGCCATAACTGCATGGAGCATTATATGGGGCATCTATGGGGCCATTTCTGCATGGAGCATTATATGGGGCATCTATGGGGCCATAACTGCATGGAGCATTATACTACGTGACTGGGCAATATACTACGTCACTGGGCAATATACTACGTCACTGGGCAATATACTACGTGACTGGGCAATATACTACGTGACTGGGCAATATACTACGTGGCTGTGCAATATACTACGTGGACATGCATGTTCTAGAATACCCGATGCGTTAGAATCGGGCCACCATCTAGTATATATATATATATATATATATATATATATATATATATATATATATATATATGTATATATATATATATATATGTATGTATGTATGTATGTATGTATATTTATTTATTTTTATTTTTTTTCTCCCAATTTTTTTTCCCCAAAAAACATATTTGCATTGAATCCACTTACGGAAAACTTAGCGGTAACATATGTGGTCACCCGCAGCTTGAGCTGCCAGGAATCCTGTTTTGTTGTTTTAGTTTTTGTCCATTTTTCTTCTCGCAGACAGAGGAATTATCCTTTAATTGCCGCAGTGCTGGAAGTAAGTGGTATTTGGTAATTTCAAGCATCATTACAGAGGTAACGATTCACAGGATTATTTGTTAGCAAATGGTCCTTGACTGACAACATCCACCAGATAGATCAAATAAAGAGCCTTCCGATCCCTAAAACACACATAGACCAGAGCGGGGCCCTGCTACCTGGATCACCTGTGACTGCGCACTAAACCTGCCTCTTAATTCCCTCTGTAATTTGGGTCTTAAAAAGATATTTAGTCCAGGAGAAGAGTAAAAAATATATATATATATATATATATATATATATATATATATATATATATATATATATATATATATATATATATATATATATATATGCAAATTTTTTTTCCGATTTTTTTTATTTTTTATTTATTTATTTTTTTTTTTAGGGTTTGTATAGCACTTACATTTGTCAGACCACTTGTTGTTTTCATTGGTACAGTTTGGGGTTTTTGTGACTTTTGATGGCCTTTTATTTGTTTAGGGAGGTAGGATGCGCTTGTTCAGATGTCGGTTTTTCATGGATAGTCCATTTGTTCTCATGGCCTTTCATTTTTGCAGACAGAGTGGTCCGCACCAAAACATGTGCACATGTCTGATTTTGATCCAAGACACCGATCAAACTCACTAAGGCAAGGCTTTGGGTCTGTGAAAAAAAATCAGACCGCACTCGTATACTGTCCTTTTTTCATGGAGTTTGAAAAACCTCCCTTAAATGTGAACAATGTGTAACGATGTCTATGTGAAATATAACAACTGACTTGGAAAAATAGCCAATTAAAAATTAGGGGAAAAATGGTTAAAAAAATAATATATTGTTTAAATTTAGGTTTTTGTGTTAGTTTTTTTTTTTTTTCAATAAAATAAAAATAACATTAGTAATTTAGCAAATTTCATACTGGCCACTGGGGCTTTTTCAGACTCCTACTTCCTGTCTTTGCAGAAAGCGTTTCAATGAGGATCCTTGTCATCAGAGACAGGATAACAATGATCGGCAATGGCTGATAACATAGGATCCACCTATCACAATAATCTTTGTCACAGCTCCCCTCCTCCCTTCACAATGACCTTTGCACACGCTCTTTAGATGCTTCTCAACAAAAAAATAAAAAAATAAAAATTGGAGTCTGTTCATGGTGGCTAATTTACATGTAATTTCATGAAAATAAATTTAGTCTTAAAAAGCAGCAGTGGTTAGTGTGAAAACTGCAAGATTTCTTTTTTTTTTTTATATAGATGTCAATATGAGTAAGAAAAAAAAATTAACAGAAAAACGTATTTAAGCAATAGGCGATTATTTTATGTCCTCTTTTATTTAAAGTCAACCTGTGACCTATTAGTCTGCAGACGTAGGTTTAATCTAAAGGGTAAATAGGGTTGCATTGCTGTTTGGTCACCTTACTGAAAGTGCAGCTACTGGGGGAAAATGAAATTATTTCCTCCCAGGAACCGCCGGCTTTCAGTCATGGGGGCGGTGCACGGAGAGATTACATTCATCGCTCATAGTGTTGCTCACTGTACTGTGAGCAGGGACTGTAAGCACACAGAGACTGTCAATCAGAATGCTAGGGCATGCTTACAGCCACCGCTCGCGGTACAGTGAGGGTTGACTGTAGCCACTACTTGCTTGCCTCTATAACTGAAAGCCGGCGGCTCCTGAGAGAAGATAAGTACATTTTCTCCCAGTAGCCGCACTCTCAGTATGGCGGCAGGACAGCATTTTATTAATATTTATGTTATATGTATGTATTATACTCAGAGGCCTAATTTGTGCCTTTCCCCTTGAATTTGACACTTGTGTGTGTATGTGTGTGTGTGTGTGTGTGTGTGTGTGTGTGTGTGTGTGTATGTATATATATATATATATATATATATATATATATATATATATATATATATATATATATATATATATATATATATATATATATATTCTATGTGCATCTCTAATCCTTTTTCTTTTCTTGTACATATGTTTATAGTCATTCTGGCTCACATATCATTTTTCCCACTCCCAGTATGACGGCCCCCATGACATATTTACACACTTTTTTGAGTCATCCTATAAGTAAAGTAGAACCTTTTTCCATAAAGGACATATTTCCCCTTTTACTGCCTGCTGATAAAAAAAAAGAAAGATAAAATAAAATAAAACACTTTCCAAAGCTGAAAAAGAAAATCTTTTAAGTAAATGACAACCTGGGACCTGTGCTGGAGAAGCTGGAAGCCTTGTATGACAAACACCTTCTGATGGCCCTTTGTGCTCCTTGGCTTACCACCAATTAGTAAATATTTCACGTGAATTGGCCATAAGGGTCTGGAAGCTTAGCACAAGTTACTAAATCAGCCACCTAATCTCTTTATGACCTCATTCTTCTGTGAAATGAAGACAGGTGTGCTGCCGGCCATGGGGTCTTTGTATCCCATTGTTACTTCATGACTGTTACAGCTTTTCAGCAAAAAAAAAAATCTCTATTTTGTGGTTTAGGGTAGAAAGCGGTGCACAGTGTCCATTATTTCCATAAATCCCCCTGCGTTACAAAAATAAGAAAAAAATATGTTCCCTACAATTTTATAGAAAATAATATATCGTACAATTTATAGATCCGAAAAATGAATTAAATACAATTGGTATAAACTTTTTCTTATAAATTTAATTCATTTTGCTACATTTTTAGATATATAAATATACCTTTTGTATATTGCTATAGAACATGTGTGTATATATGTATATATATTTCGTGTTTGTCTATCTATATATATATATATAATTAGTGTTCTATGTAATATATATTATATCTGTATTATATATGTCACGGGTGTGTCAGAAGCTGCAGACAGTCACACTGCATCTAGCTGCAGAAGGTCTCTGCATTTGGCTTTGCAGACATCTTCTTAACCCATCCATAGGTCTTTACTCAAGAAGTATGTGGAACCTCTTGAGCCCTCATCCCTACCGCCGCCCTCAATAATGGTTGATGAAAACCTCGAGTTTCAGATTCCGAGGATTGCAGATTCTCGCCTCCAACGTCGTTTCCTGCAATAATTGGTGCACTGAGAGGGTTATGGCCAAAAGGACAGGATATGGGTCTCGGCATCAGAAGTGAATGCCCCCAGACTGGTTAGTTCATTTCACACCTCTTGTCCCGAGAAGCTTGGTCCTGACTGTCCAGAGGCCACTCGTTGAAGGAGGGGTACTGTCACAGTTATGTTAGAAGCTACAGACAGTCGCACTGCACCTAGCTGCATAAGGTATCTGCATTTGGCTTTGCAGACACCTTCTTAATCCTTCTGGCTCTTTGACTCAGTGGAAACCTTTCTCAGGCTCTAATTGACACTCTAATTGACACATCTGGACCTGGGTGTTTATAGACTCCCAGCCTGCTGCTGGGAATGCCGGTGATATTTCCATTTCCCCCTGTTGAGGCTTGGACCTATAGCAGTCGGTGATCTTCCTTTTTGGTGTTGCTGGAGGACGTCTGTACGTCTATGGTACATCCCTGAGTCTACTCAAGATAAGTGTTCCCCTTGTTCCTCTGTCCCAGCTGTCTCTAGTGGTAGTGGGGATTGACTAGTGCTCACTCCATCATTCCCTAAGCAGGGCTTATCGCCAGGATCAGGCATGGAGTAGGTTCCTGCTCGGCGATAGGTGCAGAACCTATATAGGGATGTTTAGGGCAGAAAGGCTCCCTTTCCCTCATCCCTCCGTGTTGCACTTAGTCTTTTCTGCACTGTGCATAACAATATATATGTGTATGTGTGACAGTACAAACTTTTAAATTATCATGTTGCTTTCTGAAAGATACTGTCCTCCACACCTTTACTGATGCAAGCTTTTGCTGAAAAATTGATGTTTTACTTCATATGCATATGATTCTTAAGTTCTCTGGGGGTGATCAGAGCACTTCCCACCCCTCTGCATCCCCAGCTTTTGTCCCCACCCAACCCCACCTTGGTCTGCTTCACTGACAAATCACTGGCTTGCCCACACAATAGGGTGATAGAGCTAGAGGGGGAAGGACTTGTGAAGTGCTTTGGCACGCCCAGAGCCTTATTTGCTATATGAATTATAGCACTGATTTTTAAATCAAAGGGGGGGGAGGCAGTAACTTGCTTAAGTAAAGGCTTGAATGACGTTCCCTTTTAGAGAGACACATGACTATATAAACATATTGGTGGGGGGGCGTTTGTGCTGACCGTCTCCATTTAAAGGGATTGTCTGGAGAGTAAAAATGCTCAGAATGGAAAAATCTGAATGGGAACCCTTCATCAATCACCCGCCGGTCACATTCTGGTGCTGCCCAATAAACTGCCGGTCTTAATTTTCTGCTTTTGCAGTGCTTTTCCCCTGCTACCAATCAATGCCGGAGATTGACATTTGTCAAGAAGTTATTACTGCAGCTGTGCACCTTGCAGTGTCTTAACAGGAGCAGCGAGGGAATGTTGAGGAAAATTTTGCCTCCTTTTATTTATCAATCTATTACCTTTTTCTAAGCATTTTGTACAAAATGTTTGCCTGCCAGATAGTCCATTTATTTTATTGTTTTTATTGGGTTTTATATTTTGTATGATGCCTTAATACATTTATGGAAACTTTTTATACAAATGCAAGAAGGTATCAAAATTGCACCAAAAAAATAAAATTCCCAAATATTATCCACTATAAAGCCTTTCTGTGTAATTTTTCATTTCCAGATAGTAATGGTTAATGATTTGTTTGAACCCATGGGGGAAATATTAGGCACAGAAGTCAGTATTCTCCTCCGTCCCGGCCATTCCTGGTGCGCTGCTCGAACAATGGGAAGAGAAGATCTTCAATTATTAAAGCTCACACTTGATTTTCCATTTTTGAGACTTCTTTATTCTCCAGAAGTAAACAGATAGCAGAAATGCTGATGAAAGAGAATGCCTGTGGTTTTTGACATGAACAGGGAACCTTGACCTCTGAGAACTGTAAAATAGCCATCAAGGGTCCATTTTACATGATGGCAGCAGGATGATTTACGTGTCCTAATCCAGGAAGCTGTAAGATCCTTTTATGTAGGAGCTTTGAAGCTGGGAAAATGCTGACTATGGTTTCAAGGTAGCAGTGCTTTATGACATGGACCTATAAAAAAAAATTACAAGAGGACCCACTTACAGCAATTCAAGTTCTAATCCTTAATCAATTTTTAATACTTTTTTTCCTTATTTTATTTTTGGCTAAAATCAAAATTAAATTCAACGGGGAAAAGAAAAAGAAAATATGCCCAACAAGCCAAATGCTAGACCTCGGCATCCGAAATGGGTTGTGAAGGCCAAATTTTATTTTTTCTTCTTCTTTCATTTATGTGCTACTCTCACGATACTAAACAAAGGGCACAAAAAGTGGGGATTATCCACTTTAGGGAAAAAAAGCCTCTTTGATTTTCCCCTTGGTTCCCTACTTGGTGTAGAGATGATGTTTTAACAAATCTGCAGCTGACCCGACGAAGTTTGGGTTCGACCAAACTTTAGTCAAAAGTTTGGTTTGGGTACCAGAACTGTGCCAGAACTTGGACCCCATAGAAATCAATGAGGACCTGAACTTTGGACCTGGAAAATCTCTCGTAAAATGGACTTTCTGGACAAGTCTGTGTTTGGAGTTCAGCACCGGACACTAGGTGTCCACTATGATCCCCGAACGTTACAGTCCAGGCTCACTCATCTCTATCGGTGACCAGAAAGTGGAGATCTGCAAAAGGCAATGAAAGTGCCAGATCTGGAACAGGGGTGGATTAGTAAGATGCATATAACATTTTTTTTTTTTTTTTTTATATGCAAGATTTCCCCTAAAATTCACTCAAGATATGCAACTTAAAGAGTAAAAAATCAAATATTTTAATATGATTGACTTTAGTAGCTTCATTCACTTTCAGGCCACAGACAATGTTAATTTTTCATGTGGAGCAAGTACAGTCTTGTGCGTTATCCTTGCTGAGAGATAAATGATAGAACATTTACCCAAACAGTGCTACAAGCCATGTTTCTGGAGAAGAAAAAACTTGCAAACTATTTAAGTCCTGTGATTACAGCAGCCTCTTCATTGGACATGTGAGCATCTGCAGCCAATGTCCTGCTAGTGAGTTGTTAGGAACCCTGGTCCTTGCGTGGCTGTTAGTGATGAGCGAATATACTCGTTACTCGAGATTTTTCGAGCACGCCTGGGGTCCTCCAAGTATTTTTTAGTGCTCGGAGATTTAGTCTTCCTCACCTGACCTCAGCTGAATGATTTACATCTGTTAGCCAGCTTAAGTACATGTGGGGATTCCCTAGCAACCAATAAACCCCCACATGTACTCATGCTGGCTAACAGATGTAAATCATTCAGCTGAGGTGAGGAATTCTAAATCTCCGTTCACTAAAAAATACTCGGTGGACCCCCGAGAATGCTCGAGAAATCTCGAGTAATGAGTATATTCGCTCATCACTAGTGGCTAGTCTTGATCCTGATGACCCTGGTCCTTGTTTGGCCAGTCTTGAACCTGAAGACCCTGGTCCTTGTTTGGCCAGTCTTGAGTCTGAATTCCCTGGTCCTTGTGTGGCCAGTCTTGAACCTGAACATCCTGGTCCTTATTTGGCCAGTCTTGAGCCTGAAGTCCCTATTCCTTGCTTGGTCAGTCTTGAACCTGAAGTCCCTGGTCCTTGCGTGGCCAGTCTTGAGCCTGAAGTCCCTGCGTGGCCAGTCTTGAGCCTGAAGTCCCTGCGTGGCCAGTCTTGAGCCTGAAGTCCCTGGTCCTGCGTGGCCAGTGCCCGGACATGGAAGCCGCATCTGCAGTCCCTGAAGTCTGAAGCCGCTCGGAACCAGTATCCGAGACCAGTGTGTCTGAATGTGTGCATATCCAAGAAATGTGAATCTGGACTCTCATATCAGTCTCCGAATCAGACCTGTCTGTGACTCTGTGTCAGTAACCGTTCTGTCAGAGGATCTTGAATCTAGGTCCTGAATCTTGGGATCAGCAGCTGAAGAACCAGGGACTACCTAGGAGTGGTACCTGGCAGCCACTTGCAGCTCAAGCCTGACTCCAGTATCAGCATCTCCTGTGAACACCAGTTGGCCACTTAGCTACGTCCCTTCTAGGTAAGCCCGCCCCATGGCACAGTGGGTCCACGAACAACTTGACATCGGAATTTTTCCCTATAGATAGCGGGTGCAGGCCTTCAGAAACCTTACCAAAGAAGCAGCACTCCATACTAATAGATTCAGTGAACAAAATGTGTATTTATTTAGTCATAGATCTGATTTTTCAGCCCTATACAATGAGCTTATTTCACGCCTTAGCTTGTCTTTACAAAGACTCAGTGGGTCTAAATGTCTGTATGGGCTAAAGGCCCCGTCTCACATAGCGAGATCGCTAGCGAGATCGCTGCTGAGTCACAAGTTTTGTGACGCAACAGCGACCTCAGTAGCGATCTCGCTATGTGTGACACGTACCAGCGATCAGGCCCCTGCTGTGAGATCGCTGGTCGTGTCAGAATGGCCTGGACCTTTTTTTAGTCGTTGAGGTCCCGCTGACATCGCTGAATCGGTGTGTGTGACACCGATCCAGCGATGTCTTCACAGGTAACCAGGGTAAACATTGGGTTACTAAGCGCAGGGCCGCGCTTAGTAACCCGATGTTTACCCTGGTTACCAGCGTAAATGTAAAAAAAACCAAACAGTACATACTCACCATCTGATGTCCGTCAGGTCCCTTGCCGTCTGCTTCCTGCTCTCACTGACTGAGATCCGGCCGTACAGTGAGAGCACAGCACAGCAGTGACGTCACTGCTGTGCTGCGCTCTCACTGTACGGCGGCACTCAGTCAGAGCAGGAAGCAGACGGCAAGGGACCTGACGGACATCAGATGGTGAGTATGTACTGTTTGTTTTTTTTGGTAACCAGGGTAAACATCGGGTTACTAAGCGCGGCCCTGCGCTTAGTAACCCGATGTTTACCCTGGCTACCCGGGTGCTGCAGGGGGACTTCGGCATCGTTGAAGACAGTTTCAACGATGCCGAAGTCGTTCCCCTGATCGTTGGTCGCTGGAGAGAGCTGTCTGTGTGACAGCTCCCCAGCGACCACACAAGACTTACCAACGATCACGGCCAGGTCGTATCGCTGGTCGTGATCGTTGGTAAATCGCTATGTGAGACGGGGCTTTAAGTGTTATTATCCAAACTTTTTTTCATTGAATCTGCTAGTCTTGGGTGCTGCCTTTTTTGGACTAAAATTCATCCATCCATCAAATGGTGGCAACACACCAATGTAGCAAAATAAAAGAAATTTGTAATGACCCATGGTGACGACGTTTTGGTCCATATGAGGACCTTTACATCGTAACATATACTCACATAGTTAGCAAGGCCGAAAAAAGACATTTGCCATCCAGTTCAGCCTATATTCCTTCAGAATAAATCCCCAGATCTACGTCCTTCCAAAGAACCTAATATCTGTAAGATACAATATTGTTACGCTCCAGGAGGACATCCAGGCCTCTCTTGAACCCCTCAACTGAGTTCGCCATCACCACCTCCTCAGGCAAGGAATTCCAGATTCTCACTGCCCTAACAGTAAAGAATCCTCTTCTATGTTGGTGGAGAAACCTTCTCTCCTCCAGACGCAGAGAATGCCCTTTAAACAGATCCTTGGAGAGATATTTGTATTGTCCCCTTACATACTTATACATGGTTATTAGATCGCCCCTCAGCCATCTTTTTTGTAGACTAAATAATCCTAATTTTGCTAGTCTCTCAGGGAATTGTAGTTCCTCCATCCCCTTTATTAATTTTGTTGCCCTCCTTAATACTCGCTCTAGTTCCATTATATCCTTCCTGAGCACCGGTGCCCAAAACTGTACACAGTACTCTATGTGCGGTCTAACCAGGGATTTGTACAGAGGCAGTATAATGCTCTCATCATGTGTATCCAGACCTCTTATAATGCACTCCATGATCCTGTTTACCTTGGCAGCTGCTGCCTGGCACTGGCTGCTCCAGGTAAGTTTATCATTAACTTGGATCCCCAAGTTCTTCTCCATGTCAGATTTACCCAGTGGTTTCTCGTTCAATGAGAATGACTTGCTATTAAATATTTTCTTTTCTAGCTACATGGATGTACCGCCTTCATTTTTTTAATATATTGGAGGACTGGTCTTACCTGGGAGGCTTTGCACTTCGCACCTATATTTCTAATTATCTATCTATCTATCTATCTATCTATCTATCTATCTATCTATCTATCTATCTATCTATCCATTATCTGTCATCTATCTTTTGTCTGACTATTATCTATCTATTTAGTTATCTATCTATCATCTATCTATTAACTATCTATCTGTCTATATATCTATCTAATGAAAAAAATGAAGGCATCACGCCTATTTAGAAAAATATTAAAGGTGATTTAATAGACCATGTGTGCTTACTGCATTGTTTCGGCTCAAAGTGTGAGCCTTTCTCAAGGGTATTAAATTACCTATAAGGAGTGCTATCTTCATTTTTTTTTTCTTCATTATATCGAGTATTGGTCTATGCCTGGAAGACTTGGCACCCGTATTCCTTTTACTGCTTGCAAGTGCTGCTTTTTTTTCTCTATCTATTCTCCATCTATTCTCTATCTATTATCTATTATCTATTTATCTATCTATCATCTATTTATCTATTATCTATTTATTATCTATCTATTATCTATTTATTATCTATCTATTATCTGTCTATCTAATATCCGTCTTTCTATTAGAGATGAGAGAGCCCTGCCTGCCGCCTCCTACCTGTCATTATCCCCGGCTCCTCTTTTGATTAGCCGTCCTGGCACGACATCATATGTATCACACCAGGAACAGCTAATCAAGAAGAGCGGCGGATAAGGACAGTAACAAGGTGGTTACCTCTGCTGTAATCTAGCATCCACGGAATACTGACCCATCCACTGAATTGGGGTCCTGAGAACTTTGTTTACCCTTCTCTTCTCTGACAATCTCCTATCTATCTTTCTATCTAATTTCTTTCCTTTTCTCTCCATATTTATCTGTCTTTCATATCCCATTTATTGTGGTCAGGTTGACAAATTATTTATATACTTAATTATCTAAATATTAGCGTTTTTTATCATTTTCTCATAATGACAAATGACATCCCTGTTTATTCCTATTTTATTCAGCTGGTTTTCTCACAAATGTATATTAAAGGGATTGTCCAAGCTTGTGATGTTGATTACCAATCCTTAAGATCAGATCTGAACGGTCTGACATCAGACAACCTCATTGATCAGATCTTGGCAGTGGAACAGCGTGGCCCTTTACACCATGTAGTTCCCAGATACTGCAGCTTAGCTCCCATTCATTTCAATAGGAGCTGAGCTGCAGTACTCAGGAACGACCACTACGAGGTGTGCAGAGCCACGCTATTCTGACCGTGTATATCTGACATCAGCAGCTGATTGGTGGGTTGCATGGTTTTAGATTCCTGATCACCTATCATAAGCATGGGTCATCTAGAAGTTCTGAACAAACCCTCTAAGTATTTTGAAGCTTACTGAGCTTTTCTGTGTCAGTTCCCAAGTCAAGACAACCCTCCATGAAGTCTCATTGATGTCC
This sequence comes from Ranitomeya variabilis, assembly GCF_051348905.1. Lineage (NCBI taxonomy): Eukaryota > Metazoa > Chordata > Amphibia > Anura > Dendrobatidae > Ranitomeya > Ranitomeya variabilis. Next base: position 42,083,141 of record NC_135232.1, on the reverse strand, counting down.
AAACGGTCCAGAGCTTTCAACATACGGGAAAAAAGACAAAACAAAGACAGGTGCAACCATGCATTACTTGCCTCTCATCTCTGGCCAGGACACTACCTACGTTTTGTGGCTGGGTGTATGCAACAAACTAAACCATCTGCCACCCCCAACAAACAAGCCGGTGACCCACTGTTCTGCACAATGAGCACTCCTGAAGATTCATCCCATGGACAAAGTTCACGCTGGGCTCCATTTAAAGAGGTTACAGTCAACTTGAGATCCTTCCAAAGATCCTGTCAACATACATTTTGGCATGTGGTCTCGCATGCCCACCATGCCGAGATCAAAGAAACGTTTAATTTGTCTTTAATCACTTCTCGAGCACGCCGGCAACTCTTGCAGCTTAGGAGCGGAACGGCGGCTCTTTAAGGACGCTTTCAGATGCTAAATACAGTGTGAGGCCTCCTATTAAGAAAGAGCAAGTTTAATAAGGACACATTTTTCTTGGAGGAATGAACGGGAAGCTGTTTCCCCATCACTTTTCATTAAGTGTCTTCCTAGTGAATACAAAAAAAAACAAACTTGAAATCCGTTCAGGGTTGACTCCTTAAACAACATGGAAGTATTCGGAGAAGTAAGGTGGACATCTGTCTCATCAGCAGATGTTCACAATGAACTCTCCGGATCAGTCCAGTGTCCTTTTGTCCGGACGTTTGACATGTGGTTGAAGGACAGATGCCAGCGGAGACTCCACTCTGTTTAGGTCAAATAACTTTATTCAAGGTATTAGGCCTCGCATAACAAATAGTCATTACCATGAAAGAATACAAAGTCACTCGCCCAATTAACGCCTATTAGGAGCTGAGCAGCAGCAGACAATGACAGGAGAGTGAGGATCCCGGCACGTCATTGTCCTCTCCAGAAGGTCCACCAAGAGTCACAAACTCACCAGGGAACACACGTCTTTGTGTTGTCATCCCAAAGCTGATTTGTTTTACTTTTTTTGGAAGAAGGCGCGGGATGATGATCATTGTGGCTGCTGTATAACACAAGGTAGATAAACAGTTAGGTCCAGAAATACTTGGACATTGGCTGAATCTCCGTGATTTCAGCTCTGCAGGCCACTATTTTTGGTTTCAAATGAAAACCGAGATGCAATTGAAGTGGAGACTTTCAGGTTTAATAAAAGGGGAAGAACAAAAATATCCTGGGAAACATTTAGGAATTGCAACCATTTTTCTACAAAGCCTCCTCATTTCAGGGCCTCAAAAGTAATTAGACAAATTAACTTTATCATGAATGAAGCATTCATTTTTAATACTTTGTAGAGAATCCTTTGCAGCAATGACAGCCTGAAGTCGGGAAGCCATGAACATCACCAAACTGCGGGTAAACTCCTGTGTGATGCTTTACTGCAGCTGACTTCAGTTGTTGCTTGTTTGTTGGGTCTTTCTGCCTTACGTTTTGTATTAAGCAAATGCTGCTCGATGGGGCTGAGATCTGGTGATGACTCGGCCATTGCAGAATATTCCTCTTCCTTGCGTTCTCATTATGTTTTGGGTCATTGTCCATCTGTTTGTGAAGCGCCATTCAATCATTCTTGCTTCATTTGGTTGAATCTGAGCAGAAAGTATCGCCCTGTACACACAGAATTTATCCTACTGCTTTTGTCTTGAGTCACAACATCAATAAACCCTAGTGACCCAGCGCCATTGGAAGCCATGCATACCGGCACCATCACACTGCCTCCACCATGTGTTACAGAGGATGTGCTGTGCTTTGGATCATGAGCCGCTCCAAGCCTCCTTCATACTTTCTTCTTCCCTTCATTCTTGCACAGGTTGATCTTAGTTTTGCTTTTCCAGAACAGGTCGGCTTCTTTAGATGTTTGTTGGCAAATTCTAATCTGGCCTTTCTATTTTTAAGGCTGATTATTGGTTTGTACCTTGTGGTGACCCCTCTGTATTTGCTCCCATGAAGTCTTCTCTTTATGGTAGATTTAGATACTGAAACACCTACTTCCTGGAGAGTGTTCTTCACTTGGGTAGATGCTGTAAAGGGTTTTTCTTCACCATAGAAAGGATTCTGCAATCATCCGCTATTGTTCACGTATGTGGACGTGCAGGCCTTTATTTCCCCACCTCACTGGTGCTCTCTTTTTACTGCAGAATGTACCAAAATTTTCGTTTGACCACTCCTAGCATTTCTTCTACCTCTCTAATTGATTTCTTTTTTTTTCCAGCCTAATGATGGTCTGTTTCTCTTTCATTGAGACTTTCTTTGCCCGCAGGTTGTGGGTTCACAGCAACTGCTTCTAAATGCAAATGCCACACCTGGAATCTTCTCCAGACCTTTTCCCTGATTAATTCATAGTTTTACAGTTGAAGGTAGACTTAAGTCCATCATGTTCAACCTATGGCCTAAAATGTTGATCCCAGAGGAAGGGAAAAATTCCCATGTGGCAGACAGTACATATTAGGGGAAATATACCTTCCCGACTCTATTCGACTATCAGATGAGTTCCCTGGATCAACACCCCTTCACAGAATCTAGTGCCCATAGACTGTAATATTATATTTATCAAGAAAGGCATCAAGTTCCTTCTTGAATTTTAGTAGTAAATCGACCATAACAACATCATGTGACAAAGTTCCATAGTCTCACTGCTCTTACAGTAAAGAATCTGTTTCTTGACTATAATTATATCTTCTTTGCTCCAGAATTCGAGGATGCCCCCTTGTGCCTGTCACAGGCCTAAGTGTAAAAAGATCATTATAAAGATTTCTGTTATCCCCTCATATATTTGTACATTGTAATAAGATTGCTCTTAAGCCTTTGTTTTTCCAAACTGCATAACCCCAAGTTTAATAACCTCCTGATATTGCAGTCCACCCAGTTCCAATCTCTGACAGCGGCATTTAACTCGCGCTTACTGGAAACACATTGGAAGTCCTGCCCATCGGTAACCCTGTCACATGATCTAAGGTCATCGATGGGTCAGCATGACAACCAGAGGTCTTCAGCAGACCTCTATGGTTTGTCATTGCCTGATTGCTATGAGCAAGTGAGCAATTCTGCTACATACAGGTGATCTGATCATTGCTTGTATGTAGCAGAGTCGATCAAAGTACTGCAGCTACTATTCTCCCATAGACTATTGAAGCATGCAAAAATTAAAAAAAAAAATTAAGTTTTTAAAATATAAAAAAATATAAAAGTTCAAATCACCCCCCTTCGCCCCATTCAAAAAAAATAAAACCATAAAAAAAATCAAACATACACATATTTGGTATTGCCGCATTCAGAATCTCCCGATTTATCAATATGAAAAAATAATTAACCCGATCAGTAAATGGCGTAACAAGAAACAAAGTCAAAACACCAGAATTACTTTTTGTGGTCGCCGCACATTGCATTAAAATGCAATTACGGGCAATCATAAGATCGTATTTGCACCAAAATGGTATCAATAAAAACATCAGCTCAATACGCAAAAAATAAGCCCTCACCCATCTCGAGATTATGAAAAATGGAGACGCTACAGGTATCGGAAAATGGAGCTTTTTTTTTTTTTAATCAAGCGTTGGAATTTTTATTTGCCACTCAAATAAAAAAAAAAGAGCCCCAGACATGTTTGGTGTCTATGAACTTGTAATGGCCTGGAGAATCATAATAGCAGGTCAGTTTTAGCATTTAGTGAACATGGTAAACAAAAAACTGTGGAATTGCACTTTTTGTCATGTGCCGACTAGACGTGGGTGGCCTCGCTCAAACAATTGAATTGAGCGAAACCGGACATGTCTAGTCGGAATGTGTCAGGAAATATGCAGATCACCCGATACCAGAGAATCCTGACAACGCGCACTGTGCGGTCACATACAGTGCCTGCAAACTTGATCCCCATGCCTGGACATCCCCTTTAATGATCTGAAAATCATGAAAAAATGGAAACAAAATTGTCAAAACTTCTGGATTTATTTATTATGGAGTATGAGCATCACGTGAAGAAATCTGCGCACTTATAGCCTCAACTGCTATCACTGAGGCGTGTTCTTCCATGTTCAGTGCAGTTGAAATGTTTTGAAAATGTTTTTTCATCATTTGCAGATCAGTAATATGTCTATCCATCCTGAGATTTTTAAAATTCCAATATTTTTCCTTCTTGGTGTTGTATTGTCAATGTTGAGGATTGTATAGATACATATTAGATAGGCGGTTGTACATCAATTCAAGATAGATGGATGCATTCAGTATTGGTCAAACGTTTGGACACACCTATTCATTCATTGGTTTTCCTTGTACTTATTGGAATGTGCACATTGCAGATTCAGACTGAAGGAAGAAAAACCATAATGGTACGGATATGGAAACAGTAAAGAAACGTGTGTGAAACAAAACCGAATGTATTAAGCTTTAGATTTGTCATAGAGACCCCTTCTTACTGTGATGACCACTTTACACCCCCTTGGCATTCTCTCCAGTAGCTTCATCAGGTCGTCACCTGGAATCGCTTCCAATGAACAAGTATTCCTTGTCAAGAGTCCTTTTGTAGCATCACCGGCCATCAGAAAGTGTTTGCGGCCATTTGGTGTGTTTTGCACAGGCAGAGTTGGGTCACCGTTCCCTACCGTTTTGCTCTCTATTCCACAAGTGTTCTAAGCCAAAGTATAGCAAGAATCACTCAACTAAGTGTAGAGAAATTAGAGTTCATCATTACTTTAATTTCTCAAACCTTGGAGACATCCTCAAGTGCAGTCATGAAAAACATCAATAAAACTGGCTCTCATTGGGACCACAATAGGAAAGGAAGACCAATAATAACCTCCGCTGCAGAGGATAAGTTCATCAGTGTTACCATCCTCAGAAAAGCGTATTGACAGCACCTCAGAAAACAGCCTTCATACGTAATACACAGACAACAAGTAGCAGACACATCTGAAAATCAACCATCCAGAGGAATCTGTGAGAAGCGGCCTTTATAGTCGAATTGCCGACAAATAAGAAGAAAAGACTTTTTTAGGCCACGTAACACAAGGACTGGTCATCTGATCAGTAGAAATATTTACTGTGTTCGGATTAGTAAAAATTTGGGATTTTTGTACCACCCGCCATGTGTTTTTGAGAAATAGTGCTTTGATGGTGACGTTGGTAATTTTTTCCTAACTCAAGGCACTTTCCCAGCATGGCTACCACAACATTCTGTAAAGACCGCTATCCCTTCTGGTTGTGCTTAGTGGGACCATCATTTGTGTTGCAACATGACAATGACCCAAAACGCACTTCCAAGCTATGTGAAGGCTATGTGTCCAGGAAGTAGAGGATTGGAGGCTGCATGAGATGACGTGGCCTCCACAGTCATCTGACCTCAACTCAATTGAGATGGTTTAAGATGAGTTAGACACAGAGTGAAGTCAAACAGCGATAAAGAGCTCAGCACCTCTGGGAAATCCTACAGGACTGTTGGAAGTCATGCTACGTGACGACCTGATGAAGCTTCTTGAGACAATGCCAAGGGGGTGTAAAACTGTCATCAGAGTTAAAGGGGGCACTTTCAGGACTCTAAGGTGTAATACTTATTCTGGTTCGTTTCAAACAATATTTTTGTTACTTCTTGCTTCCATATGTGTTTCTTCTATTTTTTCTTCCTTCATTCTAAATCTATAATGTGCACATTCCAACGAGAACAAGGAAAACCATTGCATGAACAGGTCCAAACTTCTGACGGTGCCTAGAGAAAATCTAGATACTAGATGGGTAGATAGACATGATCTAGATATGTTATAGAGAGCTGCTATGGTTATGGGTTCAGTTATTATGCTATAAATACAAACCTATGGCATGAATATCGGTAGGTAACATATATCTGGATATGATTATGTATATACAGTTCTATGGGACTTCCACCAGTGATAATGTCGCCCTGTAGACACAGCTCAGAATGTTTCTTGCCGTTGGGCTTTCCCCCTAATCTGTGACTGTTTTATATTCGTTGATCTCTGTGTATCCGGATATTGGTGCTCCTGTCAGTGCTGAACACTGCTCACCTCGCACATACTGACCGTGCTTTGATAAAGCAGCGCTCCTCCATACTTGTCATTTCTGTCACCGCTGGTTAACCATCCAATCTATAAAACATGGAAAGTGTTAAAACTCCACCGTTCCCGACCTCTGGAGGCCCCTATTAGTCAGGGTTTGCAATGAGTAGAGGTTGTCCTAAGGTCATTTTTAGCAAACTTTAATTTCCCAAATCAGAAAATGATTTGTGCCTGTGGTGGGATGGTGAGGGGTACGGAAGTGTCCAGAATTGGCGGTTCTCCAGAAATTAGCTGCTTTCTCGTCCCGACACTGTGACAAACTTATTTGTTGTTGCACCCGTCCTTCCTGCCCAGAGCTGCCACTTCTACGCAAAGCTGATGGGAGATGATTAATGGCAAGTGTGCCACACATTTATGGAACAATGATGGGCACATCTATTGTGCCAGAGACCCAGAGTGCTCCAATGGCTGCTCGGGGGTCTGACTATGTTTGGGAGCCTATAGGTTTCCTATTACTGTACCACTGACATTCAGAATAATTTGCAGTTTGGAAGTAACGCAATGTTCAAATCTTATAGTTGCACAAAAAAAAAGTTAAGTAGGAAATTTATACCGAGGGGAATTTTTGTCTCTTTTTCGCAATGTTCAATGTTTTCATAATGATCAATTTGATGCACCTTTACATTACCATTACTTTTTCTGGAGTAAAAAGATGCAATTGTAAAATGGGCAAGTGTGGCGCAAAATCAAAAATAGCATGCATCCAAATTGATTTCATTTTTATGACAAAATTGGGTGCAAGATTGAAAAATGCAAATAACCCCCAGAAAAATAAAGACTGCAGTCCTGAGTAGCTGTCTCACCAGGAGAGGGAAATCCTCGAAGCCCTTGGTCCCAGATATGCAGTTCTAATGTGTTGCGGACAGGTTTTCCTGTTGCAGCCAGCCAATTTATTTGGAACGACAGCTGAGCTAAAACAAGGGATGGCTCCGTGATGAAGAACCTGTGTGGCAGTGCTGAGTTTGCAAGGCAGGCAAAATAAAGAAGAGTTGGCACAGCGTGACTTGTTGTGCCAGTGCTGGAACCATTCAGTATCAGAGTTGTAAAGTGGAATTTGACACTGCAGAACTGGAACCACAGAATGACAGAGCTTTACAAAATCATGGAATATCATAGCTGCACAACGGATGTAGGTGTAAATAGCAAACTTGTACAGCGGAGCTTGATGTAGCAGTGCAGGACCCACTAAATAATATAGTGGTATGTGGAGCTTGATGTAGCAGCGCTGGAACCATCTGAATAGTAGTGTAGTACAGCGGAGCCTGATGTAGCAGTGCATTGCTAAAATCATGGAATAGCATAGCTTGACAACGGATACGGATGTTGATGTAAATAGCATACTTGTACAGCGGAGCTTGATGTAGCAGAATTGTACAGCAGCACTTGATGTAACAGTGCTGAAACCACTGAATAGTAGAGTGGAACAGCTGAGTCTGATGTAGCAGTGCATTGCTGAAACCATGGCACAGCATAGCTGTACAGCAGAGTGAGAAGTAGAAGTATCGGAACCACAGTATAACAGAATTGTACAGCAGATCTTGATGTAAATAGCATAGTTGTACAGCGAAGCTTTGTGTAGTAGCATCGTACCCACAGTGTAGCCGAATTGTACAGCAGCACTTGATGTAGCAGTGCTGGAACCACTGAATAGTATAATGGAGTCTGATATAGCAGTGCATTGCTAAAATCATGAAATAGCATAGCCGTACAACGGATGTAGATGTAAATAGCATACTTGTACAGTGGAGCTTGATGTAGCAGTGCAGGAATCACTGAATAGTATATTGGTACGGTGGAGCTTGATGTAGCAGTGCTGAAACCACTGAATAGTAGAGTGGAACAGCTGAGTCTGACGTAGCAGTGCAGTGCTGAAAACATGGCATAGCATAGCTGTACAGCAGAGCTCATTGTAGCAGTATCGGAACCACTGTATAACAGAATTGTACAGTGGATCTTCATGTAAATAGCATAGTTGTATAGCGAAGCTTTGCGTAGTAGCATCGTACCCACAGTGTAGCCGAATTGTACAGCAGCACTTGATGTAGCAGTGCTGGAACCACTGAATAGTATAATGGTAAAATGGAGTCTGATATATCAGTGCATTGCTAAAATCATGAAATAGCATAGCTGTATAACGGATGTAGATGTAAATAGCAAACTTGTACAGCAGAGCTTGATGTAGCAGTGCAGGAATCACTGAATAGTATAATGGAGTCTGATATAGCAGTGCATTGCTAAAATCATGAAATAGCATAGCCGTACAACGGATGTAGATGTAAATAGCATACTTGTACAGTGGAGCTTGATGTAGCAGTGCAGGAATCACTGAATAGTATATTGGTACGGTGGAGCTTGATGTAGCAGCTGAAACCACTGAATAGTAGAGTGGAACAGCTGAGTCTGATGTAGCAGTGCATTGCTGAAACCATGGCATAGCATAAGCTGTAGAGCAGAGGTCGATGTAGCATTATCGGAACCACAGTATACCAGAATTGTACAGCTGATCTTGATGTAAATAGCATAGTTGTACCGCCAAGCTTTATGTAATAGCATCGTACCCATAGTGTAGCCGAATTGTACAGCAGCACTTGATGTAGCACTGCTGGAACCACTGAATAGTAGAGTGGTACAGTGGAACCTGATGTTGCAGTGCTGAAACCATGGAATAGCATATCTGTAAAGCAGAGCTCGATGTAGCAGCATTAGAACCACAGTATAACAGAATTATAAAGTGGATCTTGATGTAGCAATTCGGTGCTAGACCCATGGAATTGCAATGTTGAATTGTAATGGTGCAGTGTAGCACCAGGAACCTCAGTGCTGATGCCTGAGCCAGATTATATGGCCCAAGTGAGTGTTGTAACCAGAGCTCGTCAGAAACAGAGAGCCAGCCGGAAATAGAGGCGAACACCATGCCCGGCCAATGAGCCAGGACCGGAGAATAATATACAATAGTAGTAAACAGAAAGCGGAATTTTAATGGACACCTTGGAGGTTCGTCTCTTGGCACCCCTTGCGGGAAAGCTGACCAGTTTACTTACATAACATCTACATTGTAGACCCATCTAATATTGATGACCTGTCAATTTTATGCTACTGAAAAACCCTTTTATTGTTGCTTTTTTTATACCCCATCAGGAATGACACCATGAATAATAAAATAAAATATTCCCCCGTCCCCCACATCACTACAAAAAAAAAGAATTAAATTCAGTTAGATACTTCTGCTGTCGTGGTGCTTGGTGTTCGGCAGAGGCTTTACGGCAGCACATTGATATTTATGGCTCCATACTATTTGCAGCATCTATAGGGTTAAATGGATGGAATAGGAGTTTTGTAAAATGGAGCAGGTTGGTTTCCTTCATAGCCTTCTCTTGCTGGTGATGATGGCACAGTGCCGCTCGTGTGCCATCACTTGTACTATAATTATACAGCGGACCACTATTTTGGCATAGTGTAGGAAGGGGATCCTGGAGTACGGTCACTTTTTAATGCTGCGCTCCTTTTTATTGCTGAATGTCGGATCGTCATTTTGCAGCAATGTAACATTTGTTTTTCATTACGCCGCCTTTCGGTGGGATGGCTCCGTGCTCGTCAGCTCCCTTATCGATGTCTTTCTTTAAGTAGTGTAAGTCTTCTCGGCTCTTACACCATGGCACTGTTTGCTGTGTACAAGGCTCTTTGCAACTTATTTTTAAATTTATTATTATTATTGATTTCTCTCGTTAGATTGCTGTCAACTTTGTAAATTAGAATGGACAGCCTGTGCAAACACAACGCTCAAGAAAAAACAAAAGACAGGACGAGCGGGTGCGAGAAGATGAATTGATATATATGTTTACAGCCAAATTGGTTCAGAGACGAAAACAGTTAAACCTAAGTAATTGCTGGGGTGCTGAAAACAAATATGACGCTTAAATGTGGTGATTGGTTCTAATTTTTAAGATCGAGAGTAGATTGTAATTACTTATGACAACTTTCATGTATTAATTATATGTAGCAAAAGGAAAACTCTTTGATATCATAGAAATAAGAGCCAACTAAAAATTTTCATTGTCATATTTGAATTCCAGAGGTGAAAATCATTAAAGGGAACCTGTCACCCCCCCCAGACGTTTTTAATTAAAAGAGCCAACTTGTGCAGCACTAATGCTGCATTCTGTCAAGGTGGCTCTTTTCGCTCGGGTCCCTTCAAACACTGAAATAATCGCTTTTATAATTTGTCCCTGATACATTGAAATAGACCTGGGGGCATGTCTTTACCCCCGGATAGAAACGCCTCCCAGCCGTCCCTGAGGGCCTCTGCGCGCCGGGCTCCACCTCCTCTGCCTTCATTAACGTCCCACTGGAGCTCCCGGATTTTACCGCCTTGTCAGTGACCACCGCGGTGCGTCCCTCTCTTCCCAGATGACTTTCCGTGGTCGGAGCAGCAGCCGCAACAGCGACCACTTTGAGGAAGTCAACAGGCAGCAGTCGCCCGTGTGTTCTGCTGCGGCCCCAGCGCCTGCGCTGTAAGTTCGAAGGGCAGCGCAAACTGCTCATGCCCGAAAAAAAACTTACAGCACAGGCGCCGGGGTCGCAGCAGAACACACGGGCGACTGCTGCGTGTTGAATTCCACAAAGTGGTCGCTGTTGTGGCTGCTGCTCCTACCACGGAAGGTCGTCTGGGAAGTGAGGGACGCACAGCGGTGGTCACTGACAAGGCGGTAATTCCGGGAGCCCCAGTGGGACGTTAATGAAGGCAGAGGAGGTGGAGCCCAGCGCGCAAAGTATTGAGTGACGGCTGGGAGGTGTTTCTGTCCGGGGGAAAAGACATGCCCCCCAGGTCTATTTCAAGGTATCAGAGACAAATTATAAAAGCGATTATTTCAGTGTTTGCAGGGACCCGAGCTAAAAGAGCCACCTTGACAGAATGCAGCATTAGTGCTGCAAAAGGTGGCTCTTTTAGTTAAAACCGCCTGGGGGGTGACAGGTTCCCTTTAAGAAATTGCTCATTTCTAGTGATGCGCGAACGTGCTCAGTTAAGGTGTTATCCGACCATGCACGGTTGATAACCGAGTATCTTCGGCATGCTTGTAAAGTACAGTATGTCTGAGTCCCCGCGGCTGCATGTCTCACATATGCAGGGATTACCTGTTTATTAGGCAATCCCTGCATGTGTTGCGACTGCCTTACAGCCTTCAGTTATCACCCGAGCATGCTCCAATAACACTTAATCTGAGCACATTCGCTCATCACAAGTTGGTAGGTCTCATGACTGTGTTCAGTGTCGACACCTTATTACTTTTACTTGGGATGTAAATGGAGAAGAATGAGACCTGTAGAAAGTGTGAACTCTCAGTGCTTTTCATAGCTTTCAACTGAGAAATGTAAAAAAAACAAGTTATCCAATAGAATTGGGGAAAAAGTTCAGTTGAGACTTATACTTTTGACGCTCCCAAGTCATACCTTTAAATTCTTAGGCTAGGTTCACATTGCGTTAGGGCAATCCATTTAGCGCTAGCGGATTGCGCTAACGCAATGTTTTTTTCGGGGCTGCGTTTAGGGGTCGCGTTAACGTCCCCGCTCTCGCAGATCCCCGATCTGCGAGAGCGGGGAACGGACCTCGGGCGCGCCGCGGACGCTGCAAGCAGCGTCCGCGGCGCGTCACAAAAGAACGGCACATCGCTAGCGTGAGCCGAAAAAGGCACGCGCTAGTGATGCGCTACAGGCAAAATTTACATTGCTGTCAATGGGTGCGCTAACGGACCCGTTGCACGGCGTTAATTGCGACATTTTCGCCGTGCAACGCTGTCCGTTAGCGTGCACACATTAACGCAATGTGAACCTAGCCTTAGACTTAACTTGACTTTCCGCTAATGTGCAATTCCTCAGTCGTAACTTAACATTCTTCTGTGATGCCTCAAATTTCCCTGGTCAAATCTTGACGCTCCTCAGTCATAAGTTGACTCTACCTTTAACCTGACACTCCTATTTCATTACTTGACGTTCCTCTAACTTTACATTCTTCAATTATAACTTTCTCCTCCCCACTAAAAGTGATACTCCTCGGTGATAACCTGACGTCCCCTAGTCACAAATTGATGTCCCTCGGCCATGACTTAACATTCCTCGGTCACAAATTGATGTCCTTCGTTCACCACGTAACACTCCTCTGTCACGACTTGACGTTCCTCAGTAATGACCCGATGTTCCTCTGTTACGACTTGTAGATCTACAGTGATGACTTGACGTTCCTCGGTCATAACTTGACTTTCTCTAGTTTGATGCTCCTCAGTTATGTTGACTCTTCTCCGACTTGACACTCGGGTTCTGCACCAACATTTTTTTCAACACGATTGGATATAGACCATTGAGAAAAGCTGCAGGACAGAGGCTAAAGCAAATATTGAACTTGTGTCCTAATCTAATTACTAGGACAGATGTACAAAACCTGCCTTGAGTCTGGCAATTGTCTGACCAGCATCCAACAGTGTATCTCAATGTCCGATTTGGTAAAAAAGAGGGCCACTACAGAACACTTAATCCCTGTCCATGCTCGGAAGTTACACCAGAGGGAGTTTTATAGAGTGATGGTAAAGCCAAATTCTTCCACTACTCTAAGCAACTTCTCCTCACCATCGAGGACCTTGTTGTACCAAAGGAGTAGGAGGTCCTCTGATCTACCTTGAGAGGTGCCTTGGTCTGCCTCTGGAGAAGGCCTTTGTGGTCATCTCACCCATATCTAACATTTATCACCTATCCTGTGAATTAGTAACGAAGCTCCTTAAATGGGATCACACCAAAATCATACATTGAATTCAAGGTGAGCCTAAAATATCCTGTCTAGAAACCAAGAGAAATAGATTTGCTGCTTTTTCGGAGTGCTAAGTGCTTTTCTTCCCAGGGATCTATCATTAAATAATCATTAACCTTCATTCAATCTTCCTAAAAAACCCACCGTAGAAAGCGGTTTAGTATGCACGCCGTTATTAGGATGACAGGACGAGTGCTCATTAGCACCACAGAATACTGCCGGCACCGCTCCGAACCGTCGGCTAATTACTACAGACACACTCCGGGCTTCCAGAACGAACACAACACAGGCCTGATGGGTCGTGGGCACCATGCTACGAAATAGGATAAATAAAAATCAGCCTAGAATCGTATTGTATGCTTTCTTATTCTGTTCTTCGTGTGGAAATATTTTATTTTCATGAATATTCCCCACATGTATTTGGGTGAAACTAGATAAAGTAGATTTTTCTTATATTTTTTTTTATTCTATGGAGCGGCCATCTTTACTGAGCTGCTGGTAAGAGCATTCAGATATTTGCTTTGCAGCAGCCTTATGTATCGAGATTAAACTCCATGACTTCTATGGGAGAGTGTTGTGGGCATGATCAGTAACAGGTGCTGAGATAATTTTTCCTGGATGGTAGGTGAGCTGTGACATCAGCTATTGTGAATGGTGGATCCTGTGTTATCTATTGTATATAGAGGTGTTATCAGTCATTGTACAGGAGGAGGAGGAGGTGAGCTGTGACATCACCTATTGTGAATGGTGGATCCTGTGTTATCTACTGTATATAGAGGTGTTATCAGTCATTGTACAGGAGGAGGAGGAGGTGAGCTGTGACATCACCTATTGTGAATGGTGGATCCTGTGTTATCTACTGTATATAGAGGTGATATCAGTCATTGTAAAGGAGGAGGAGGTGAGCTGTGACATCACCTATTGTGAATGGTGGATCCTGTGTTATCTACTGTATATAGAGGTGATATCAGTCATTGTACAGGAGGGGGAGGTGAGCTGTGACATCACCTATTGTGAATGGTGGATCCTGTGTTATCTACTGTATATAGAGGTGATATCAGTCATTGTACAGGAGGGGGAGGTGAGCTGTGACATCACCTATTGTGAATGGTGGATCCTGTGTTATCTACTGTATATAGAGGTGTTATCAGTCATTGTACAGGAGGAGGAGGTGAACTGTGACATCACCTATTGTGAATGGTCGATCCTGTGTTATCTACTGTATATAGAGGTGTTATGTCATTGTACAGGAGGAGGAGGTGAGCTGTGACATCACCTATTGTGAATGGCGGATCCTGTGATATCCACTGTATATAGAGGTGTTATCAGTCATTGTACAGGAGGAGGAGGTGAGCTGTGACATCACCTATTGTGAATGGTGGATCCTGTGTTATCTGCTGTATATAGAGGTGTTACATAGTTACATAGTTATTAAGGTTGAAGGAAGACTTTAAGTCCATCTAGTTCAACCCATAGCCTAACCTAACATGCCCTATCATGTTGATCCAGAGGAAGGCAAAAAAAAACCATGTGGCAAAGAGTAAGCTCCACCTTGGGGAAAAAAATTCCTTCCCGACTCCACATACGGCAATCAGACTAGTTCCCTGGATCAACGTCCTATCAAGGAATCTAGTGTATATACCCTGTAACATTATGCTTTTCCAGAAAGTGTTATCAGTCATTGTACAGCAGGGGGAGAAGGTGAGCTGTGACATCATCTATTGGGTCTTGTGTTATCTATTGTATGTAGAAGTATTATCTCAGTCATTTTACAGGAGGGGGAGAAGGTGAGTTGTGTTTATAGAGGTGTTACCTGTCATTGTAATCTTATCTGTGATGATAACGAGAAGACAACTGGAGGACTCTGTTCAGGACAAGAAGTGTCTGTAAGTGGTGAGGCTAAGAGTGAAAATTGAAAGGTTTCAGGATAATATTAAATATAGATAATGCCCTTGCAAATTAGAAAAAAACATCACCAATTGTTTTGCTCTTTACTCTAAAATCTTGATGTGGGCAACAGCCAATATTTTGGTAATTTTTCACTTCCTGAAAGGTGGGTGACTGTTTTTTCAGACATGTTTTCTTAAAGCGTTCAATTGTCCCTTATAATTAACATGTGCCAGACATGAAATTGTAGTGATCCTCCTCAGTTCCTACTTGAAATGTTGAAGGCTGACATTCTCCTTGTTGATGAGGTGTCTCTAGGATTGTGGCACTGGTGACCAGTGGAAGAGTAATGGTACAATGTCAGTTTTTTTCATGTACATCCATAAGGAATAACTAAGAATAGTAAAAACTGAGCATTTTAAGAAATTAATTGTGGTCCAAGGTGCGCTCTGTACAGCCTTGCAAGCCGATCACGTGAGGTATCACGTGTTTGTGACGTCACGCGAGGTCCTGCAGCTTCACTGCACCTCGCCGGCAATTGTATGCGGAAGCGTGTGCCACTAGGAAAGCGTCGGGAATTACTTATAGGACAAAGGACAAAGGGGTACCTGTCACCGGCCGGGACAGGATGATACCCCTTCTCCCTAGTTTCAGAACTACCGCGGATATAAAATTATCCCTCACGGGAATATATACTTTTGGACATCTGGATTTAGCCACCTATAAGGACTTGTGGATGGATTGCAGCATTCTATGAGGACTGCAGGATTGATCTTTAGGAAAGTAATAATATGTATGAGGACTGATATTATAATTTTGTGGTTACGTCTGGGTTAATCTTTTTCATGTTAAGAGCTACATGAACCTTTAGCGCAAATACATATATATATACCGTTGATTTTAAGAAATGAGGCTGCATAATTGTTACATAATAGGGAATGTAAGGATAATCTGAGCTTAATCAGGAGAGCGGAGGGTTTCGCTATGGGCGCTCCTTCATGTGCTCATCTGGTTGCCGGTTATCGTGTGCTTCATCAGGTGATCGCCAGGGTTTTTGAGAGTGTGATCTGCTCTGATTACCATGTCGGGGCATGCAGAATTTTGTTATTCTTAAGTAGTTATATAGTTGTATTATAGTAGTTATATTCTTGCACATAGGGGCAGTATTATAGTAGTTATATTCTTGTACATAGGAGCAGTGTTATAGTAGTTATATTCTTGTACATAGGAGCAGTGTTATAGTAGTTATATTCTTGTACATAGGGGCAGTATTATAACAGTTATACTCTTGTACATAGGGGCAGTATTATAGTAGTTATATTCTTGTACATAGGGGCAGTATTATAGTAGTTATTGTTGTGAACTCTGTTTTCGGGCTCCCTCTTGTGGTCACAGGTGGTATTGCGTGAGTTTTATTTTTGGGCTCCCCCTGGTGGCTTTGTTTGTTATCTTGCGGGTCTGTGGCTGGATCAGCTGCCTCGTTATTCTCTAGGGAGGTTCCTATTTAGCTCTGCTTCACCTCCACTTGTTGCCGGCTGTCGATGTATTCAGTGCTATTCTGATTACTCCTGACTATCTTGGTTTTCTGTCTCTTCATGAGAAGCTAAGTTCTGTTTGATTATTTTTTGCTCATCTGTCTGCAATATGATTTCTGTGTATGATGAGTCTAGTCCAGCTTGCTAACATGTGATTTCTTTTTGCTGGTAAGCTCTGGGGTACGGAGTTGCTTCCCCCGCACCGTTAGTTGGTGCGGGGGCTCGAGCAATCTCTGCGTGGATATTTTGAATAGGGTTTTTCATTGACCGCACAGTTCTCTTCCTATTTTCTGCTATCTAGTGTTAGTGGGCCTCATTTGCTAAATCTATTTCATCTCTGCGTATGTGCTTTCCCCTTAACTCACCGTTAATATTTGTGGGGGGCTTTTCTATATCTTTGGGGGTCATTTCTCTGAGGCAAGTGAGGACTTACTTTCTCTCTAGGAATAGTCAGTTTCTCAGGCCGTGACGAGACGTCTAGGATTTCCAGGTAACGTTCCACGGCTACTTATAGTTGTTTGCGGATAGGATCAGGTTGCGGTCAATTCAGTTACCACTTCCCCAGAGCTAGTCGTCGTTCAGTTTCTTAGCTAGTCAGATTTGCAATCCTTGCCACTAGGATCATAACAAGTTATATTCTTGTACATAGGGGCAGTATTATAGTAGTTATATTCTTGTACATAGGAGCAGTATTATAGTAGTTATATTCTTGTACATAGGAGCAGTATTATAGTAGTTATATTCTTGTACATAGGAGCAGTATTATAGTAGTTATATTCTTGTACATAGGGGCAGTATTATAGTAGTTATATTCTTGTATATAGGAGCAGTATTATAGTAGTTATATTCTTGTACATAGGGCAGTATTATAGTAGTTATATTCTTGTACATAGGAGCAGTATTATAGTAGTTATATTCTTGTACATAGGGCAGTATTATAGTAGTTATATTCTTGTACATAGGGCAGTATTATAGTAGTTATATTCTTGTACATAGGAGCAGTATTATAGTAGTTATATTCTTGTACATAGGGCAGTATTATAGTAGTTATATTCTTGTACATAGAGGGCAGTATTATAGTAGTTATATTCTTGTACATAGGAGCAGTATTATAGTAGTTATATTCTTGTACATAGGGGCAGTATTATAGTAGTTATATTCTTGTACATAGGAGCAGTATTATAGTAGTTATATTCTTGTACATAGGGGCAGTATTATAGTAGTTATATTCTTGTACATAGGGGCAGTATTATAGTAGTTATATTCTTGTACATAGGAGCAGTATTATAGTAGTTATATTCTTGTACATAGGGGCAGTATTATAGTAGTTATATTCTTGTATATAGAGAGCAGTATTATAGTAGTTATATTCTTGTACATAGGGGCAGTATTATAGTAGTTATATTCTTGTACATAGGAGCAGTATTATAGTAGTTATATTCTTGTACATAGGAGCAGTATTATAGTAGTTATTATATTCTTGTAGATGGAGGGGAAGCATTGTAGTAATTATAGTCTTGCACATTGCAGGCTGTATTTTGGTAGAAAGGATAAAAATATTTATTAGTAATAATATTGAAAAGATTGACATTATTACATGAGATATTAATATGATTGCTTTTAAATTGTGCTTCTTAGTGAATGCTGTGGAGTATGATAACCAAAACATCCATCTGGAATGATTTCCTATGTAAATGTGAGGCTGGTGAACAAGAATGTTTGTTTTGTTTGTTTGTTTTTTAAATCTTATAATGGAAGATGAATATATATTTGCACAGTGGAGAAAAATGACATGGGAAGAGTATGCAAATTGCCGCTTCTGAGAAAAAGAGGACTTAACTCTATAGCGCCACCTGTTGGAAGTAGCGATCCTACAAGTCACAATCAACCCTCTAACGAGTCGTGCAGGAAGAGTATAAATTTACAGCGCTGAAAGTGCAGATGCCCCAGTATATATCAACCCCTCTCTGACAGTCCATTACAGCTTTATTAACAAATACTAAGAATGAACTCTCTTTCCTAAAACCCAATCATTTCTTAATGAGGAGATATTGATAAAAAAGAACCCGTACTTGTTATTATTGCTATTTAGCCTAAAAAATACACCTGTACAAAACGTGCTTATAGTGTGGATATCCCCCCGGAGTACCATCTCACCAGTGTTATTTCTAAGCAGACTCTTTCCCCCAACATGTTTCGCCGTCTCTTCAGAGTCATCAGGGGTTGAGATAACATGAAGCAGTTAAGGGAAGTAACAAAACACTGAGTATGTGCTCAGTAATATCGAGGGTTATTTTTGTCCATTTGTAGGTCTAGTTTTGCTGCATTTTTTTCATGGGTAAGAAAAAGCTATTTTATTGTATCACTTTACTAGAGGATGAACCGCTAATTAACAAAATTAAGGTATTTGATAATTTTTTTACATGCTGTTACAGATTTACCTTGAATCATGCTCCTAAATCTTCAGTGACTAAATAAAGTCGTCTTTTTTTGTGAAGACGTGTTAGAAGTTCTCTCTCGCTGTTTTCTTGTGAGTAATTGACAAGCTGCGTTCTGGCTGACAGGTTGCCGCATATTGCAGCCATTGAAAGGCAATTAAACTGTCTTTACCATAGCGGCACCGGAGTACGTCCTCTCTCAACCTCTGAGTTGATTTTCGGTGGCTCAAAATTAACTTAAAAGCCTTGTTTGCTGACAGCTTAGAGCTTAATCGACTGGAAAACCAAATAGTGTGTTTGCAATGCAGCACCGAGGCTATTGATAAAGTCGTGTGCGAATTGTACAGG
This sequence comes from Ranitomeya variabilis, assembly GCF_051348905.1. Lineage (NCBI taxonomy): Eukaryota > Metazoa > Chordata > Amphibia > Anura > Dendrobatidae > Ranitomeya > Ranitomeya variabilis. The sequence continues at coordinate 42,064,063 of NC_135232.1, read as the reverse complement.
TTTGAATGATTGGGCAGCCCCGTTTTTTAGATCCGTCAGCAATGTAGCGGGTGGGGGGGCACTCGGGCAGAATCGCCTTGTCGGGTCTTTTGTGCCACCGATCTGACATCAGACCATCCCTAGCATTGCCAGCATGGATTTGTGCAGGTGTTACCTGCATTTTTTCTTGTCCATGAACATATTGTATGGAAGGAGCATCATCCAGTGGTTTATGTGCCACAGATCTATGGAAAAGGCACAGGAGAGGAGAACAAGGCCGCCTGCGTCTGTGCAAAAGCATGTGTTTCGCAGTCAGAGTGTAAATTTTGACCTACTGCCATCAGGGGGGAGGGATTATTTAGTTAACCGCTTTTTTTTTATTATTAAGATTGGTACTCAGTGAACTCATGTAATGAGTGAAGCAAGCTACCTCGAGTGATGGTGAGTTCTTATTCAATGGAAGTCTTCAAACAGATCTGTCTGAGATGGGTTAGTGAATCCTGCATTGAGCAGGGGGTTGGACACGATGATCTTGGAGGTCCCTTCCAACTCTTAACATTCTAGGATTCTATAGTGAGGGTGATAAATGAGTGGAACAGGCTGTCACGAGTGATGGCGAGTTCTCCTTCAATGGAAGTCTTCAAACCGATCTGTCTGAGATGGTTTAGTGAATCCTGCATTGAGCAGGGAGTTGGACACCATGATCCTGGAGGTCCCTTCCAACTTTTAACATTCTATGATTCTATAGTGAGGTTGATCATTGAGTGGAACAGGTTGTCACGAGTGATGGTGAGTTCTCCTTCAATGGAAGTCTTCAAACATATCTGTCTGAGATGGTTTAGTGAATCCTGCATTGAGCAGGGGTTGGACACGATGATCCAGGAGGTCCCTTTGAACTCGAACATTCTAGGATTCTATGAATGGAAAAAGAAGAATCTACATGATGATTTATTATTTAGAAAAGACAAAACGAGTATTCTATTAAAACAATGATGTATTTACTCGTTGTCTGTAGTGTCAGCTCATGGAAACCTCTCGGTATACCCTATCGGGGTGTCATAGAGAGGGATCCTCCATTATCAGAGTGACACCCGCTCTCGCAGAGGTGAATCGTCCGTGTATTACATCGATGCCTACCTGACCTTCTCGTAGCTAATTGTTCTGTTGAAGCGCGTTCAGATGAAACTTATTTAATTTTGATCACTTGATTTTTTATTTTTTTTTTTGCCTAAAAAATTTTGGTAGCTGGTTATATGAGAAAATTAGAGAAGTCTGATCGTCCAGCTTTAGTGTTATTTTATTGTTTTTTTATGCAGTGCTCCATTTCTGTATCCCACATCACTCATCCAACCTGGACCATTGCCTTTCTTTACCGCAGCTCTGGCATGGTGTACATGAATTGGGAAGATCCAGATGGACAAATGTTAGTAACCTGTCCGCAGGGGAATAATATAGATGTCTGAACTGAGAAAAGAGCGTTAAAAACAGCGAAAAAAAATAAAATCTAGCTGCAAATACAGAATTTAATTATAAAAATAATTTTTTTTTTATATTTTTTGTCCCTCTAATTCTCATTAGTAAGCGGGGCATCGGGGGCTGCAGTCTGTGCCCGCTCCACCCCACAGAGCAGCCCTATAAAATATTCCTTTGCATGTTAAGTAGAGGAGTTGCACAGGTCGGGGGGCTTCATGCCGATGTTTTTATCCGGCCATTGGCTTCTAAGGCTTCCTAGGGAAGGGTTAGTGTTTTGCACATTAAAAGAGCTGTGCAGTAAAATGACAGGTGAAATATTGATCACAGCAAATGTTCTCTGGGAATACTGCGGGAGAGATTTTTTTAAAATATTAAACAACTCTGCGTTTTGATCTGTCATGCATGGCACCGGGCAATCTTAGGTGGTAGACACCTCAAAGCATGGACGGTCTCCGAGGTGCCCGGCAAAGGCTTCATGTTGATGTATTTTCTCATCAAGAATTATTTTCTGTTATTTATTTATTTTTTTGCTGCTGCATGAACAAGATTATTTTTTTTTTTTCTATTCATTTTTTTTTAGTTTGTAGTTTCAGTGTAGAAAAAAAAAAGTAACGAGACATAAATAGTAAAAATAGTAAAAAATAAAATAAATGAAAAAGTTGTGCTGGTAACTACCGTACATGTAATTATAGTTTTACAGTGTAGTTTTTTTTTGTTGTTGTTGTTGTTGATCCAACCACGAGTGATTTTATGATTTATTCATACATTGCTCAGAATTATATTAGCCCGGATATTTTCTGTAATATTTTATAGATACATAGCTGCATCGTCAGACTAAATAGGCAGAATCTTTCGCTTATTTTATTGAGTCCCCGTAAACTTTGGCCATCTAATTTTATTTGCTGGCTTATTGATTTCCTGTAATAAACTAGACTGAGTGCGAGACTGAAAAATAAAAATACATTGCTGCATCCAGAAAAGGAAATTTTGTTTTGGCTGCAAACTATAAAATGTGAAGTCTAGTAATGCTAAACCAAACTGATGTCTCCATTAATACCATAGATAGATAGATAGATAGATAAATATAGATATATGGATATATATATAATATATATATATATATATATATATATATATATATAATTTATATGTATTTTGTGATGCAGCGGTATGACCATACACAGTGAAACGGCAGTGACCCAAACAAGTTCAAACAAAACGTTCTTTTATTGTGTTACTTCACACAGTCAATATAGTATACGGCTTCTTCATACAGTCTATTAATAATGCATGGCTATATGACGCAGTCAATACACAGGCCTAACTTCCCTCTGTCCAGTTTCCCTGGGTGACCGCACGCCGGTAACAAGTCTCTGTACTCACTCGGCGCACTGCACTCTTTATCCTCTGCAGTGCAGCCGGGTACAAATAAGACAGCCCAAGACGCAGGGTGTCAGTCTCTCTGGTTCCTTTAGCCTCTGTGCTGCTCCACACAGAGCGCTCTGCAGACAACTGCCCTGTCTGCTTCCAAGAACACACTGACACACCTCCCCCACTACTACAGGGCTTTTTAATCAGTCACTGCTTCACTATAACTAATTACAGCCACACCTGTGTCTGTAGTACGGCCTCACTACGCTTCCATGCACATTCTGCAGAGCACATACAGCGCCCCCTAGCTGTAACAGGGGTCACTGCCTCACATATCCTCCCTCCCTGTTCATACCTGTGGGGTAGAACATTTGTTACCCCGTAAGGGCGAAAGACAGGGCATCGGTATGCTCCCCTGACATCCTTGCTCACTACATTAAGAAACCAAAGTAGGGACCGGAACCATCGATCAATGCACGCATCCCTCCCCTTTGCGTTTCTCCTCCATATTTCATTACAGGACCACCCACCCCGATCTCCATTGCAGAAGCCAAACCCTCTTTTCTGATTAACCGCAGATTTGGGCCAGTTTTGGGTGGTCTTTACTTTGTTTACTTCAGGTCCACTAACCCCACGGGTCATCCTGTCACCTAAGTATCTGCTTTCGGGCCCCTGGTACCGCTTCCTCTGTACCCTTACCCGTGGCTCAGTGACTATATCACGCTGAAACGCCACGGACCGCGCTGGCAACTCTGAGCATATATCTGTACTACGCCGCACCTGAACCGGAGCCTTTTGACACTGCTGTCTAGCAAGCGCTCTATCTAATTCACCCTGACCCCCGGCCCCATCCTTGACCGGTGCCAGAGGGTTCCTCGTACGCACGTCCCCAGTCGCCTCTGCGATCATACACTCTCGGCTCTTCTCATACCTGTGTCTTTTATATCTGCGTCTCCGACAGGGACCCTGGATCTGAGCTGTCCCAACCTTACCAGGGAACACCTCCAGCTCAGGGTTCAATGGGGTCCCCACAACCTCTACTGCCACAACCTCTAGAGGGAGCCTATCGGGATTACACTCTAGTCCTAAATTGGCGACCCCTGTGGCATACATCTTAGAATCTTCGGGTTCTACGCCCGAAACAACATCTTTAGCTTCTCCTGCCGCTACCTCTAGGGGGAGCCTATCGGGATTACACTCTGTCCCTAGGTTGGCGACCCCTATGGCAGGTATTTCAATATCTTTGGGTTCTGCACCCGGTATAACTTTTTCCATGAGAGGGTTTACCCTGGTCTCCCACAGGGACCAAAACAGGGGAAAATCTCTTCCCAACACAGTCCCATAGGGAAGGGTATTTTTGGCACTCCCACCACATGTCTAGTGTCTCCACATGGTGTAGAAACATTGACCTCCGCGGTCGGGTACTCCCGGATTTCCCCATGGATACCCATCACCTCCACTTTCTGTCCGTTGGTGTTGTCCCCAGCAACAAGGGAACGATGGACCAGAGTCACTTTACTCCCCGTGTCCAGGAGAGCCTCTGTTCAGCACCCATTCACAAGTACCTGGCACAATTCTGGTTCGCTGCCAGCTGTGCCCGTAGTGGTGATACAGACAGGCTGGGCACACATAGACTCCTGACCAGTGTTCCCCCAGTCCATGGGCTTAGATGTTACTGAACAGTTACTAGCCCCGTGCCCGGGCTCTGGTGCAACGTCCTGAGTGGACTTATACCGCTCAATCAATTCTATCAGCAGTTCCTGGTGGCCTAGATCCCTCAGCCCGACCCAAAGCTGCATGGCGGCCGGCAGAGCCCTCACCATCCGATCAGCCACGATTCTCTCCATCATCTCATACGGAGAACAGAACTCAGGCTGGAGCCACTCCTCCACCAATTGCAACAAGTCACTTGCTTGAGACCTGGCAGACCGAGTCTCTACATAGGACCACTGGTACACCCAATGATCGCCCCTTACCTTTGGGGTCTCTTCGGGACTCTGCTGTTCACCCCTCACATTAGAGGTCTCCACTTTATATCGTTGAAGCTCTGCTAGCTCCCTCTGCAGTGTCTCCTGCTGTCGCTGCTGCTGCTGCAAAATCTCTTGCTGGGAATGTTGAAACTGCAGCGTCTCTTGTTGAAGCCTTTGCTGACTGAGCACAACCTGCTCCAAAAGTTCCTCCATTTTTCCAGCAGACTTGCACAACAATCTGCAGCACTCTCCGGGGGTATGCCTTAGTTCACATGACCCGCATTCTTTCCACCATATGTGATGCAGCGGTATGACCATACACAGTGAAACGGTAGTGACCCAATCAAGTTCAAACAAAACGTTCTTTTATTGTGTTACTTCACACAGTCAATATAGTATACGGCTTCTTCATACAGTCCATTAATAATGCATGGCTATATGACGCAGTCAATACACAGGCCGAACTTCCCTCTGTCCAGTTTCCCTGGGTGACCGCACGCCGGTAACAAGTCTCTGTACTCACTCAGCGCACTGCACTCTTTATCCTCTGGAGTGCAGCCGGGTACAAATAAGACAGCCCAAGACGCAGGGTGTCAGTCTCTCTGGTTCCTTTAGCCTCTGTGCTGCTCCACACAGAGCGCTCTGCAGACAACTGCCCTGTCTGCTTCCAAGAACACACTGACACACCTCCCCCACTACTACAGGGCTTTTTAATCAGTCACTGCTTCACTATACTAATTACAGCCACACCTGTGTCTGTAGTACGCCCTCATGGCCTCACTACGCTTCCATGCACATTCTGCAGAGCACATACAGCGCCCCCTAGCTGTAACAGGGGGTCACTGCCTCACAATATATATATATATATATATATATATATATATATATATATATATATATATATATATATACCCACACATTTATATATGTGTGCGTAAATAGTGATACCTCTATATGTGTGCGTAAATAATGCATTTTCCTGGTCACCAAATATATGTAATATTTACTGTATGTAATGTGTATATCTAAAGGGAATCTGTCAGCAGGTTGTTGCTATTAATCTGAGGGCATCATAATGTAGGGGTTGATACCCTGATTCCAGTGATGTGTCACTTAGGCTACTTTCACACTAGTCCGTCGGTACGGGCCGTCGCAAACCGTCGGCCCGACGTACCGATGGACAGTGTGTTAAAGTAGCACAATGGGGGCAGTGGATGCAGTTTTACAATGCATCCGCTGCCCATTGTGAGTTCCGGGGAGGAGGGGGCAGAGTTCCGGCCGCGCATGCACTGTAGAAAATGGCGGACTCGACGCACAAAAAAAGTTACATTTAACTTTTTTTGTGCCGACGGTCTGCCAAAACACGACGCATCCGTCGCACGAGGGATGCGACGTGTGGCCATACATCGCAGTGCGTCGCTAATGTAAGTCTATGGGGAAAAAACGCATCCTGCAGACAACTTTGCAGGATGCGTTTTTTCTCCTAAACGACGCATTGCGATGTAGGCAAAACGACGCTAGTGTGAAAGTAGTCTTATTTGGCTGTGTGCTGTAGTTTCAATACAATCAGTGTTTTATCAGCGGGACATTATCTCTGCGGGACTAGGTGTCGCATGCTAGACAGTCCAGCTAATCTGTGTAACCCCGCCCCTCAACACTGATTGGCAGCTTGCCGAATATGGCACGGTAGGCGAGTATAAATGTTTTAACGGGAGCAAACATTCAGATTGAGTAGGGGTTGTCCGAGTAGTGGACAACCCCTTTAACTGGGTAGAAAGGCAAAATGGGCAATTGTAAGTACATAGTGCTGTATAATGTGAGGATTGAATGTATAGAAGGATAACATCGACGATGGCAGGAGGAGCACCTTTTTTTTTTTTTTTTTTTTTAGATGATTTCCACCTAAAACTCTCTTGAAAATGCAGTAAAAGAAAAACCTTCAAAAAAATGCAAATGCACACTGCAATATCAAAGCGACTTGCTGTGCTTGTGTTTTATCGTTTGTAACTTTTTTTTTAACCACTTCAGGCTTGCAAAGCCGTTAAAAGAAATGATCAGTCCATTCTTCTGGCTTTAAGAAGCTGCTCACTATTAGTACGTACAATTAAAAAAAAAAACAATTAAACGTCAAATGACACTTCAGCAAAAATACCGCCAGCATTTTTGTAAAGAGTCTTTTGCTGGAAAAACTCAGTACGTACTTGGCAGTCTAAAAGATGCTGTATGTTTAAGCCTCAGCTTCTGTCCCAAGTTCATCAGCTTTTATGGTGCCGAAAACAAATTTGATGCTTAAATTTACTGACTGAAGGTACCTTCACACTGACTGAGCTCTGGCCCTAACAGCAGAGCTCAGTAAGTGTCAGGAAGCAGACGCTGGGGGACGCGCAGGTGAGCATGTACTGTTTGTTTTTTTTACTTTTACGCTGGTAACCAGGGTAAACATCGGGTTACTAAGCGCGGCCCTGCGCTTAGCAACCCGATGTTTACCCTGGTTACCAGTGTAAAATATCGCTGGTATCGTTGCTTTTGCTTTCAAACACAACGATACACGGCGATCGGACGACCAAATAAAGTTCTGGACTTTATTCAGCGACCAGCGACATCACAGCAGGATCCTGATCGCTGCTGCCTGTCAAACGAAACGATATCGCTAGCCAGGACGCTGCAACGTCACGGATCGCTAGCGATATCGTTTCGTGTGAAGGTACCTTGAGTCTAATTTTCCAGATCCAGAGGAAGTTGTAATTACTTATGACACCTTTCATGCAGCTTATAGGGACATTCCATCTTTATTGTTTCCTCCTCATCACTGCACTGTTAGTAGCTCTTCTTTTACATCTTCTGTTCAGTTTATTGAGCCTCAGTCTTCTGTCATCTTAGGGCAAACAATAAAAAAACGCCAAGTCCGACCCGATGACGTAATCCTAATTACATCTGTATCGCCTTCTTTTATAAATGCTCTGTGTGTTAGGTATATGTTTCTAGAAGTTTTTTCACATATGCCTCGTTCTTGCAAGCAAAGCGGGTAGTTTTTGCTACATATGCGGAAAAGTCACTTTAGCGTCACAAAGGCGAAACGTGACTACTGTGATAAGGAAAGCCTCCAACCTGTATTTTGGCTGCAGACTAGGAGATCAGGACAAGAGTTGGGCTCCTCACATAAGCTGCCATAGATGTACATCACATCTTACCCAGTGGTTGCATGGGGAAGAGGCAATCTTTGCCTTGTTCAGTCTCAATGATCTGGAGAGAGACAACAATCACACTACCAATTGGTATTTCTACATTGTTCCCCCTTTAGGAAAGGAGTTTCAAGGAGGAATGAGTGGACTTTACAGTATTCAAACCTTCCATATGCAACACACCCAGTACCACATACACAAGAACTGCTGGTTCCAACAGCACCAAAAACATTTTCAGCTGAGTCAAGTGAGGAAGAGGAGAACTCCTGGTGTCATGATGAAGCATCTTCCTCTCACCACCCAGACTGTCCGTCAGCAACCTCAACTGAACTATACCTTATAATACAAAGTGAACTGAACGAGCTTGTTAAGAGATTTGGATCTGCCCAAGAGTATGGCTAAGTTGCTCGGTTCCCGGCTACAGCTGTGGATTCTCCTAGCCGGTCGATGTTCAGATTTCATTGTTTCGCAATCATGATAAAGATCTTGTTCAATACTTCTTCATGATCAAGATCTTGTAGTATGCAACAACATCAACAGTTTAATGGAAGCTCTGAAGATAAGTCATAATCCAGAGGAATGGAGATTCTTCATCGATTCATCCAAAACAAGCTTAAAAGCCGTTTTGCTGCATAAGGGCAATGCGCTACCTTCAATTCCAGTTGGTCATGCAGTCCACGTGAAAAAAAACCTATGACAACATGAAACTATGAGCTATGACCAATATTTGTGGCTTTTCTATGGTGACTTAAAGGTGGCTGTCCTCTTACTTGGTCTCTAGGTTAGATGCAAAAGAATAACACTGCAATCAAAGATACCGGCCTCTCCCAAGATTCCAACATTCACTTCAGCAAGGGAGTAAAAATGTCCTGCATCCAGCACTTGTTGACCCACATAAGATTTTGTTACCACCATTGAATTAAAAGTTGGGCCTAATGAAGAACTTTGTAAAGATAATGGATGAAAATTTAAAAGCATTCAAGTAGCTCATTGATAAATTTCGAAGGTTGAGTGAAGCAAAAATAAAGGAAGGAGCCTTTATTGGATCTGAGATTTGTAATCTTCTTCAAGATGAGGACTTTCTCCGTTTGTTGCATGGCAAGGAATAGGCTAGATGGGTAGAATTCCTATTAGTAGTAACTAACTTTTTGGGAAACTCTAGAGCAGATAATTATGAAGAGTTGGTGGGAAATCTCCTCAAAACATATAAGGACCTTGGCTGTTTCATGTCCTTAAAGATTTGTTTCTTACATTCGCGTCTAGAATTTTTTCCGCCAAACTGCTTAGTAGTGAGTGTCGAGCACTGAGAGATTTTACCAAGAAAGTGCAACTATGGAGAAAAGATATCAAGGAAAATGGAACCTACCAATGCTTGCAGGTTATTATCGGACAATTGTAAGAGATAATCCGATGCAGGAGTACAAGAGACAGGCAAAAAAGAGTTGTCACTGAATGGGGACCGTATTTTGTAGTGCAATTTCTGTAACTGTGTATAATTTACAATAGTGTTTAGACAGGTTTGTTATTTGAATTGTTGCTGTTTCCTCCAAATACTGTATATATCGGAAAATTGGCATAACAAAATAATTCTGCATCTTTATATTTGCAAAAATAATGTTTCAAAGTACTAAAACTTTTCTGCATTAACTTTTTCACACCTCAATTATAATGTGACTAGATAGTGGCCCGATTCTAACGCATCGGGTATTCTAGAATATGTATGTATGTATATAGCAGCCACATAGTATATAACACTGCCCACGTAGTATATAACACTGCCCACGTAGTATATAGCACAGCCCACGCAGTATACTACACAGCCCATGTAGTATATAACACAGGCCACGCAGTATATAACACTGCCCACGTAATGTATAGCACAGCCCACGCAGTATATAACAGCCCACATAGTATATAACAGCCCATGCAGTATATAACATTGGCCACTTAGTATATAGCAGCTACACAGTATATAACACAGCCCACATAGTATATAGCAGTGTGGGCACCATATCCCTGTTAAAAAAAAAAAAAAAAAAAAAAATTTAAATAAAAAATCGTTCTATACTCACCCGCTGGCGTCCAGCGAAGCTGAGTTGATGCGCGCGCGGCTGCCACTAGCTTCCGTTCCCAGCGTTGCATTGCGAAATTACCCAGATGACTTAGTGGTCTCGTGAGATCGCTAAGTCTTCTGGGTAATTTCGCAATGCATCTCTGGGAACGGAAGCTGGCGGCAGCCGCTCGCGCCTCGGTGGACGACGGAAGGTGAGAATAGCGGGTTTTTTGTTTTTTTATTATTTTTAACATTTGATCTTTTTACTATTGAGGCTGCATAGGCAGCATCAATAGTAAAAAGTTGGACACACAGTGTTAATAGCAGCGTTAATGGAGTGCGTTACCCGCGGCATAACGCGGTCCGTTAACGCTGTCATTAACCCTGTGTGAGTGCTGACTGGAGGGGAGTATGGGGCTGGCGCCGGGCACTGACTGGACGGGAGTAGGGAGGGACTAATTCTCGGCCGGACTGTGCCCGTCGCTGATTGGTCGCAGCACCAGGACAGGCAGCTGGCGAGACTAATCAGCGACTCGGGATTTCCGGGACGGAAGTACCCCTTAGACAATTATATATATAGATGTTCTTCAGTCATAAGTTTACGATTCCTGTTGTGAATTCTGCTTTTGGGTTCCCTCCGGTGGTAGTAGGTGGTAATGCAGTTGTCCCTGGGTTGCAGTCCTGGTCAGGTGTGTCTGCTGATTGCAGTTCTGACTGGGGTATTTAGGTGTGCAGGATTCATTAGTCCTTGCCAGTTGTCAATTGTTGTTGGGAGGTGTTGGTCCTCTCCCTGGTTCCTCCTGTCTTTCTGCCAAATCAGCAAAGATAAGTGTCTGTTTTTTTTCCCTGTGGCACACATGCTGTGTGCTTCACAATTCAGTGCTATTCTTTGTGTTTTCTTGTCAAGCTTAGATTGTGTCAGTATTTTCTCAGTCTTGCTGGATTCTCTGGAGTGGCAGATATACATTCCATGTCTTTAGTTAGATTGTGGAACTTTTTGTATTATCTATTGTGGATATTTTTGGAAGGGTTTTAATACTGACCGCCTAGTAATCTGTCCTATCCTTTCCTATTTAGCTAGAGTGGCCTCTTTTGCTAAATCCTGTTTTCTACCTGCGTGTGTCTATTCTTCTCCTACTCACAGTCATTATTCGTGGTGTGTGCCTAACAAACCCTAGACACCTCAACACAGCCGGAGGACTAAATACCCCTATAGATGGAAATAGGAATGTTATCTTGCCTCAGAGCAGACCCCCAAAGGATAGGCAGCCCCCCACGAATAATGACTGTGAGTAGGAGAAGAATAGACAGTAAGACATTCGTCTTACTCGGCTTTCTTCTAAGTTGACTCTCTGCTAACTAGGCACTCCTCAGTCATACCTTGATGCTCTTCAGTAATAAGTTGACTCTCCGCTTGACACTTTAATAATAACTTTGCATTCCTCTAGTTTGACGCTCTATGATAACTTGACACTGCCTTGATTTGATATTTATTTGTTATAATTTGCCGCTCATTGGTCATAACGTGACATTCTTCTAACTTGACGTTGCTCCTCAGTCATAAGTTGACGCCCCACTAACTTGATACTCTGAAGTTTTTCTAATCTAATACTACTTGGTTATAACTTGATATTCCTCTAACCTGACGCCAATGGGTCATAACTTGACAATCCTCAGTTTCCTATAACTTGACACTTCTCGCTCATAACTTTGAAGTTCTCAATCATGACTTGATGTTCATTTAACGTGATGATCTCTCAGTCATCAGTTGATGCCTTTCGGTGAAAAGTTGACCCTCCTTTAATTTGACACTCTTCGATCATAACTTGCCGATCTTTACTAACCTGAATCTTTTTTGTTCCCCAACCTACCATGTGCTTTTTGTTTTACTTTTGTCTTATATAGTAGTAAGTCAACTAAGGCTTCATGGCCTGGATGCAACTACTAATTCTATTTCACCTATACTATCCCTTGCCTATAGGTTTACATTACAGACTCATGGACACTCCACATGATGCCACCATGATGCAAGAGCATACCTCTGTCAAAGTGTTTAATTTTGTTATTTTTTTTCCATGGGTTTGTAGGAAAGGTAAACCATGTCCTATTGTGAAACCATATTGGACACAGATCTGTGTGAGGTCCTAGTAAGATTATTAATGATTTCACTGTAACAGGTTCATTTATGATCCTGATAATAAACGGTGATGATAATAGATGAAATCCATGTATAATGTACCAACATGCCTGGGAAAACAAACAAAACCACGATAAAACAAATAATAAAACAAATGAGACAAGCCTTGTTTTTCTTTCTGGTTTGGGTGAGATTCTGTTCCGCTCGGGCTCTAAATGTTGAACATTTTCTCCTTTTCATCAGTCTCGCTTTTTGTTTTTCACATAAGGCTATTTCCAGTTATTAATTTTCTCTCTGTGATAGGGTGATCAACCGTTCTGTCAAGAAAATGGATCTCTCTGTCGCCCTTTAGCATGATTAAATGAAGGCGAGTCGGTGTGAGAAAATACCACATTTTCATGAGACAAATGAAATTGTAGCCCAGACTTTTTTATTTTCTTCCATTTTTACCATTTTAACTGCACAAATGCCTGTGTTACTTCCTTCATGCTGAACTATCTGCACACGGAATGATCCCCGCATGTTGTGCTTTCTCTCTATCGCTCACATCTTTCTGTATTTTCCATATCTATCAGTCTTTTAAGGCTAGGTGCACATGTTCACAGAACATACAGAATACTGGCAGGAAAAACTATGCTTATAATTCACATTTTTGCTGCTTTTTGCATGTGTTTCTTTTCTCATTCATTTGATTGGGTGAAAAATGCTGATATAATTGACATGCTGCAGATTTGTGCATGAGATTTCAGAAATGTCATTCACTTTGATGGTATTGCAAAACTCTAAAAAAAAAAAAAAAAAAAAAAAAAAAAAATCCTGTAGCGAAAACAGTACATGTGAACAAGGCCCAACAGAGGCTCCTGTTGTGGTAATATTAAATGAGACATCTATACCGTAAATATTTTTGTGAGTGCTGCCTTAATCTACAAAAAAAACCTACTGAAAATCTTTGCAAAACGATTTGCCTACCTAAACAGATTTTAAATTATATAAAGTTTTGTACACCTGGATGGATGGAATCGATAGATGCATTCAGTCGGAAGGTTAGAGATGGATATGAGACGGACGGGCACGAGATGAATATGAGACAGACGGGCACGAGATGAATATGAGGTTGACGGACGGGCACGAGATGAATATGAGGTTGACGGACGGGCACGAGATGAATATGAGGTTGACGGACGGGCACGAGATGAATATGAGGTTGACGGACGGGCACGAGATGAATATGAGACGGACGGGCAAGAGATGAATATGAGACGGACGGGCACGAGATGAATATGAGACAGACGGGCACGAGATGAATATGAAGTTGACGGACGGGCACGAGATGAATATGAGACGGACGGGCACGAGATGAATATGAGACGGACGGGCACGAGATGAATATGAGACGGACGGGCACGAGATGAATATGAGACGGACGGGCACGAGATGAATATGAGACAGACGGGCACGAGATGAATATGAAGTTGACGGACGGGCACGAGATGAATATGAGACGGACGGGCAAGAGATGAATATGAGACGGACGGGCAAGAGATGAATATGAGACGGACGGGCAAGAGATGAATATGAGACGGACGGGCACGAGATGAATATGAGACGGACGGGCACGAGATGAATATGAGACGGACGGGCACGAGATGAATATGAGACGGACGGGCACGAGATGAATATGAGACGGACGGGCACGAGATGAATATGAGACGGACGGGCACGAGATGGATATGATACGGACTGTATGAGACGGAGGGACACGAGATGGATATACGAGATGGATATGAGACGGACGGACACGAGATGGATATGAGACGGACGGGCACGAGATGAATATGATACGGACGGGCACGAGGTGAATATGAGACGGACGGGCACGAGGTGAATATGAGACGGACGGGCACGAGATGAATATGAGACGGACGGGCACGAGATGAATATGAGACGGACGGGCACGAGATGAATATGAGACGGACGGGCACGAGATGAATATGAGACGGACGGGCACGAGATGAATATGAGACGGACGGGCACGAGATGAATATGAGACGGACGGGCACGAGATGGATATGATACGGACTGTATGAGACGGAGGGACACGAGATGGATATACGAGATGGATATGAGACGGACGGACACGAGATGGATATGAGACGGACGGGCACGAGATGAATATGATACGGACGGGCACGAGGTGAATATGAGACGGACGGGCACGAGATGAATATGAGACGGACGGGCACGAGATGAATATGAGACGGACGGGCACGAGATGAATATGAGACGGACGGGCACGAGATGAATATGAGACGGACGGGCACGAGATGGATATGAGACGGACGGGCAAGAGATGAATATGAGACGGACGGGCAAGAGATGAATATGAGACGGACGGGCACGAGATGAATATGAGACGGACGGGCACGAGATGAATATGAGACGGACGGGCACGAGATGAATATGAGACGGACGGGCACGAGATGAATATGAGACGGACGGGCACGAGATGAATATGAGACGGACGGGCACGAGATGAATATGAGACGGACGGGCACGAGATGGATATGATACGGACTGTATGAGACGGAGGGACACGAGATGGATATACGAGATGGATATGAGACGGACGGACACGAGATGGATATGAGACGGACGGGCACGAGATGAATATGATACGGACGGGCACGAGGTGAATATGAGACGGACGGGCACGAGGTGAATATGAGACGGACGGGCACGAGATGAATATGAGACGGACGGGCACGAGATGAATATGAGACGGACGGGCACGAGATGAATATGAGACGGACGGGCACGAGATGAATATGAGACGGACGGGCACGAGATGAATATGAGACGGACGGGCACGAGATGAATATGAGACGGACGGGCACGAGATGGATATGATACGGACTGTATGAGACGGAGGGACACGAGATGGATATACGAGATGGATATGAGACGGACGGACACGAGATGGATATGAGACGGACGGGCACGAGATGAATATGATACGGACGGGCACGAGGTGAATATGAGACGGACGGGCACGAGATGAATATGAGACGGACGGGCACGAGATGAATATGAGACGGACGGGCACGAGATGAATATGAGACGGACGGGCACGAGATGAATATGAGACGGACGGGCACGAGATGGATATGAGACGGACGGGCACGAGATGAATATGAGACGGACGGGCACGAGATGAATATGAGACGGACGGGCACGAGATGAATATTAGACGGACGGGCACGAGATGAATATGAGACGGACGGGCACGAGATGAATATGAGACGGACGGGCACGAGATGGATATGAGACGGACGGGCACGAGATGAATATGATACGGACTGTATGAGACGGACGGACACGAGATGGATATACGAGATGGATCTGAGACGGACGGGCACGAGATGGATATGAGACAGACGGATGGGCACGAGATGGATATGAGACGGACGGGCACGAGATGAATATGAGACGGACGGGCACGAGATGAATATGAGACGGACGGGCACGAGATGAATATGATACAGACGGGCACGAGATGGATATGAGACGGACGGGCACGAGATGGATATGAGACGGACGGGCACGAGATGGATATGAGACGGACGGGCACGAGATGGATATGAGACGGACGGGCACGAGGTGGATATGAGACGGACGGACGGACGGGCACGAGATGAATGAGAGACAGACGGACGGGCATGAGATGGATATCAGATGGACAGGAATGAGAGAGATATGAGACAGACGGACTGGCACGAGACAGATGGACATGAGATAGATATGAGACGGACGGTCGGGCACGAGATGGATATGAGACAGACAGACGTATAGATATGAGATAGATATATGAATGAATAGAGGGGTAGCTAGATATGAGAGTGATAAATACATAGATGGAGGTGTATGAGCAGAGGATAGATGTTGGCTTCTGCTTTCTGCCTGTATTTTTCTGGCCTCTCCTGATGATTTTCCTTTCTCGCTGTAAGCCTGAGGATAAATATATAAATAAGTGCTGCGGGGGCAGTCAGCAGGGAGGGCCGGCCAGTGTCGCCTGCTGGTCCATTTCCTACTGGAAGCTGCACATGTGTTATTTCTCGGTGTAGAGG
Organism: Ranitomeya variabilis; assembly: GCF_051348905.1. Classification (NCBI taxonomy): domain Eukaryota; kingdom Metazoa; phylum Chordata; class Amphibia; order Anura; family Dendrobatidae; genus Ranitomeya; species Ranitomeya variabilis. The sequence goes on along the minus strand of NC_135232.1, from coordinate 42,047,774 downwards.
CAGTGGCAATTGTAGTGGCGGAGCACATAGGGTCAGTGCTCGCCTATTGATCAGTTTCCCCGCAGTCCCCCTACGCCAGCATCTGCTTCATTGGCTTCTTTCAGTGCCTGCTTCACTACATTAGAATAGAAATCCATAACCAGAGCTGTGCTCATCCAAGCAAGGGAAGAAACTAAATTAAATGGTATAAAACAATCTTGGATCAGGAGTTTGCGCCAATTCATCTTGATCTAAGATGTCACACCAGGCTGTGCGTCTGAGCACCTGGACTGAGCGGCCGCTCTGGTGAACGTACTTGGAGCTGAGATCATTCATCTGTCAGCCAGCGAACAGGCCGTGCTTAGCAATTCCCCTTGTGCAGAGGTCAGCTGACAGAACAATCAGTGCTCCGCACAATGGAGCTCCGCTCAGAACTATTGTTATCGGCCATCATGGCGCTCACTGGGACTGGGGGAAGGGCACCACGCCAGCCTCCTGTGTCCAGCCTCTACCAAGGAGCGGCCTCTAATCAGATCATGGGCCGAGGGGTGGAAGGACAAACCTAAATGGAAAGATGCTCTGCAGAACTGTGACCTATATACAGCTCAAGGTGTCCTGCACCTCCTTACAGAATAAAGCAAGTGTGAACAAGTACAAGCTGCTACGAATACAATGTACAACCAAACAATGCAACAGCCTCTGTAAGCACAAAGACCCACAATAGACATAAAAAGTCTAAAAACTGCCAGGTTTTTGTCATGTAAACCAATCCTACGAATAAGAATCATTTCAGAGCTTTTTTTCATCTTTAATGCTTCCTATAATCTGTACAGTTCAATTAAAAAATTAACTGAAATCGTTTTGCGTGGAAAAATAAAAATAAAATAATGTGGTTGCATAAATATGCACACCCTCACACTAATACATTGTTGAAGCCCCCTTTTGAATTTATGACCACATTCAGTCTTTTTGGGTGGGAGTCTATCAGCACATGGCACATCTAGAATTGGCAATCTTTGCCAACTTTACCTTGCTGTAGCTCCACATCTGTCAGATTGCAGGAGCATCTTCTGGGTACAGCGCCCTCTTCAGGTCACCCACAGATTGTCACTTGAATTCACATCTGGGTTGTTCCAAAACTCTGATCTTCTACTGGGGAAGCCAGACTTTTTCTGATTTGGAGATCGCTTAGAGTCGTTGTCTTGCTGAAAGGTGAAATTCCTCTTCATCTTCAGCTTCTTAGCAGAGACCTGTAGATTTTTTTTCAAAATGGATATTTGAAACTGTTCATAATTTCCTACACCTTGACTAAAGCCCCAGTTCCAGCTGCCAAAAACAGCCTCAAATCATAATGCTTCCTCCATCATGCTTCACTGTGGGTATGGTGTTCTTTTGGTGATGTGCATTGTTGGACTTGCATTTTGGCAAAACATAAACGGGCTTGTTTTTTTTCGTTGTAAGAAAAGGTGTCTGTCATACTTTCCTACCCCACAGGCCAGACGTATGAAAAATACGGGAGATTGTTGTCACATGCAGTACACAAGCAGTACTTGCTAGAAATTCCTGCAGCTTCTTGAATGTAGCTTCTGCGGAAAGAACAATTCACCTTGTCATGGCTAGTGGTCACACATGAAAGGCCAATTTGTGAATAATATATACATTGTTTGCTTATACACCCCATAACATTGTAATTGCGACACTAAGAAGGAAAAGTCATGAAATTTTGGAAATCACCGGATGGATACCTGTTAATGATCTGCAAATGATAAAAAAAAAGGTAGCATCCTGAACTCTACATGCAGAAATCCCATCACTTGCAGACTGGGCTGCTATGAATGAGGTTATTAATATTCGTTTGCTGCTGAATATACTTGGGCAAATCATCAAGATCCGCTGCTGGCAGCTCCTGTGAAATCACCGAACAATGAAGTCCAGGGGTGCTTGATGGGAGACAAGTCTGGAGACACTGCAGCCATGGGAGCATGTTTAGGCCACAAAGGCTGCTCAGAGTAACACAATCAATATTCGGCCTGGTGTTGTCATGTTGAGAAGCGACTCCTAGGACACTTTGGAGAAATTCCACCACCAAATCAATGTAACACCGAGCTGTTGGTGTACCTGAAATGAAGACTACAGGGGTCCAGCAACTGAACATTATGCCACCTCACAGTCCCAGGAGTAGAAATGGTGTGACATTCCCTCTTGAAGACCTTTTTATGGCATTGTCCACTTCGTTTCTAGATCGACACTGGAGGCTGTAATGGAGGTTTATCCTCTTCATCGATGAGTCCCACTTTTGTCTTGGATAGGACTCTCCCATACACAGGAGCGACTTTTCTCTTAGCGAACAAAAGAATCTGCAGTCTGACCCAGATCTCGAAAAATCAAATTGCTACGGGTTTCGGAAAATGGCATCATAGCAAACTTGTATGAAAGAAAAAAAAATCACATTAAACTGTCGGCCTAATCCGTTGATATCAGCAGGTTTGGCCAACTTTGGTCTAATGTGTATGAGGGTCTTAGAGCTCTTTTTAATTAGTTCTGAATCCTATTTGCATTTTACATTTGTAGACTTTTGACCCAGGTGAGGCTTGTCTAATAAGAAATGTTCCATCAAAGAGTAGTCACTTTGTCATGGCTGATGGGCTCACAAGAGTTGGCCAATTTATATTTTCATTTCATAAATATATATATGATGCAATTGATTTTATGGTGCGGTATATTGAACCCACTGCAGCAGGTTTATTATGCCTCTGTGCTCATGATAGGGGATACATAACATCCTTCGCATATGATTTCCCACACTGTCTCACACTGGGCAAGGAGGGCAATAATCAGAGAGGCAGAACAGAGACCAAAGGTAACCCTGAAGGAGCTGCAGAGTTCCCAAGCAGAGACTGGAATATCTGTCCATATGACCACAATAAGCCGTACACTCCATAGAAGGTGGTCTTAATGGAAGAGTGGGCAGAAAAAAGCCTTTACTTATACACAAATTGTAAGGCTCGTTTTGAGTTTGTCAAAAGACATGTGGGAGACTCCCCAAATGTATGGAGGAAGGTGCTGTTGTCAGATGTGACCAAAACTGGATTTTTGGGCCACCATGGTAAACACTATGGCGCAAAACCAATATAGCCCATCACTCCAAGAACACCATTCCCACAGTGAAACATGGTGTTGGCAGCATCATGCTGTGTGAATGTTTTTCGGCAGCAGGGACAGGGAAAATGGTCCGAGCCTATGAGAAATGTTATTTTGTCCTATTTGGAAAACCAAATGTTCACAGTTAAAGGCATGTCCCTTAGGTTACTTTCACACTAGCGTCGGTACTGGTCCGTCGCTATGCGTCGGGCCGACGTACCGATGCACGTTGTGAAAATTATGCACGACGTGGGCAGCGGATGCAGTTTTTCAACGCATTCGCTGCCCAGTCTAAAGTCCGGGGATGAGGGGGCGGAGTTTCGGACGCGACGGACAAAAAAACGTTCACTTGAACATTTTTTTCGTGCCGACGGTCCGCCAAAACACGACGGATCCGTTGCATGACGGACGCAACGTGTGGCCATCCGTCGCGATCCGTCGCTAATACAAGTCTATGGGGAAAAAACGCATCCTGCAAGCACATTTGCAGGATCCGTTTTTTTCCCAAAACGACGGATTGCTAAAAACGCAAGTGTGAAAGTAGCCTTACTTGAGTTGATGAAAATCCTCCCCAAAAAACTGAATTTCCAGATTGAGGTGTGGCAAAACACAAAAAATACTTTCTCAAGACATTGTACATGTAACACATATATAAAATACAGTAAGCAGTGACAAATCGGCACAGAGGGGGAGAGGACCCTGTGCTCCTGGGCTTATAATCTACAGGGTAATGGGCAAATAAATCCTATAACGACAAGGAAGCTTATGCCAATTAAAACAAATATATTTTTATTAGGTCAAAAAAGATTTAAAACCTTAGAGAAAATAACTAAATCAATCAAGGGAGATACAGATGCACAATATGCTGCCTGCACTGGAAATATACTGAAGCCTAAAAGATGTGTATCATGAGGCATATATTCAGAACCTACTTAGTAACATACAAAAATACAAATTCACATACTTATTCAAATAATATAATGCAATAGCAAAATACAGAAAAATTGCAGAGACCGAGGTCTTAATTGAGGATGCATAAAAATCATAAAAAGGCCAGAAAGTTCATGTGCATATCCACTGACGTGTACGGATTCATACCACAAAATGGCAGTATGAAGGCATAAGAGACAAAGTAGCAGCAATGCAATGTAAAGTCTGATGTCCACAGATATAAGGCTAGAAATGTAGATACAGGGACTGTTTATAGTAACCACGTAAAAATAAATATAAGATGTAAAGTCCATACAGGGCTCAGTGACCCAGTATGACCAAATAGGTAAACAATAATGGCTCCTATATAAAGCGGTGGACACAGCGGATGTATATATGTGTAAAGCGCAAAAAGTAAAGTGTCTCTAGTGCAGTAGGCTGAAAAGTGTATATTACCTGGCAGTATAGCGCAGAGCCCCGACGCGCGTTTCGTGTGATGCTTCTTCCTGGGGGGTAACAGAGACCTCGGTCTCAGCAATTTTTCTGTATTTTGCTATTGCATTATATTATTTGAATTTGTATTTTTGTATGTTACTAAGTAGGTTCTAAATATATGCCTCATGTTACACATCTTTTAGGCTTCAGTATATTTTCAGTGCAGGCAGCATATTCTGCATCTGTATCTCCCTTGATTTATTTATTTTGTCTAAGGTTTTTTAACCTAATAAAAATATATTTATTTTAATTGGCATAAGCTTCCTTGTCTTTATAGAATTTATTTGTTCATTAATGGAAGTGCCTTGCATTTAGGCTTGTAATAGGTGGATACAGGGTAATGGGGTAGGAGCTCTGGTTCCGATTGTGGTGAGGTGGCAGTGGGGTCTTTGTAGGCTGTGGTATTTCCAGATGAGATGAGTTTTCAGGTTGTGTCTGAATGCTCCAGATGTGAGAGACAAATCAAAGAGATGAGGCACTGAATTCCAGAGGATGGGAGATGTCTTGAAAAAAATTGCTCGGAAGAGAGATGGAGGTCTTGTCAGGACCAGACATTACGTGTGGGAAGATATCAAAATCTTAGTTTAGAGATATAGGTTAGTGACAGATTGTGGGCGACCATGTAAGTCATTGTTAGTTGTTTAAACTGGATTCGTTGGGGAAATGGAAATCAGTGAAGTAATTGTCAGTGGGTAGAGGTGGTGGAATAGCAACGTGGATTAATCGGACAGTAGAGTTAAGGATGGCCTGGAGAAATGAGTGTTAGCTGGGAGGCCACAGAGGAGGACATTGCAGTAGTTGAGGCGAGAAATGATGAGGGCATATGCTAACATTTTTGTTGAATCAGGGTTGAGGAAAGGACAAATTCTGGAAATATTTTTGAGTTTGTGGTGACATGAGGTGGTAAGAGCTTGGATATGCAATTGAAGGACAAGGCAGAGTCAAGGGTTACTCGAAGGCCGGGAACTTCCAGTGTAGGGGAAAGTGTGATGTAGGTGATTGAGTGAGATAGAGGAAAGGTGTGTTTGGGTTTTGGCTACATTGGACTTTAGGAATTGTGATGAAAAGGAGGATGAAATGACTGTCTGGACTGCTGTGTATAGGTGGTACTGGAAGCTATGGAACTTTGAGTTGTTCTAGGCTACAGGTATAGATGGAGAAGAGTAGGGGTTGCAGGATTGAGTCTTGATGGACACCAATAGAGAGAGGGTGGAAAGAGGAGGTCATATGGGAATGGGAGATGCTAAATGTGCAGTTAGTGAGGTATGAGGAGATCCATGAGAGGGCAAAATCATTAATGCCAAGGGACCTGTAGTAAGAGGAAGTGATCAACAGTGACGAAAGCAGAGTATCGATCTATTTGATATCTGTCTGTCATAGCTGACTGGCTATCTAATAGGTGTGCCCAAATTTATGCATTCGCCTTCTTTCTTGTTCTCGACTGGCTATCTATGAAATCTATGTATCTGTCTGCTGCAAAGAATGATGAAATATTGAAAGGGACGGTGGGATTGTGCTGCTCTCAAGAGTTAGACCACCACTGATCAACAAGTAGTGGCAAATCATCAGTTTGAGGACTCCTTTCTTACCGATTCACAAATTACCTTCTTTGGACGGACCAGTGAGATATTGGATATCAAAATGTCTTAGAATTAATTTTCCTGTTCTGACCTTCTCATCGTATGTTCCATTTCTCTGCAGGTTGTCTCTCTAATATTCCGCCCGTGAAGAAAATATCCACTTCATACGAAGAAAGACGGAAGCAAGCTACAGCCATAGTCCTCCTAGGTGTGATCGGGGCCGAATTCGGAGCTGAAATAGAGCCGCCCAAACTGCTAACCCGGCCACGAAGTTCCAGCCAGATTCCAGAGGGATTTGGACTAACCAGTGGTGGATCCAATTACTCGCTTGCTCGACATACATGTAAGTAGTATGGGCTGGCCGGTGAACTGTATACATAATTGGTGGAGATGCATAGATCCTGCATACTGGATTTTTAGACACCCCCACTCCCTCACCTCCAATGATAGGAGGCAGGAGAGAGTTTTGATAGCTGATATGTAATAATTCCACATCATCAACATAGCAGTCATTCCAGAACTGTTTGAGGACCAAGTTTTTTATCTCTGCCACCCTAAAGACATAACTTTGTTTATTTGTTGACATGTGTTTTATTTTACATGGCACCATTTAATATATAACAAAATGTATTGAAAGCCGGGCAAATTATAATTTTTATTTTTATTTGTTATTTTTTTTATTATTTAAGTATTTTTAATTATTTTTTCTGGGATGAAATGGGTAAAAAAAACAGCAATTATGCTATTTTGTTTCTGAATTTTGTTGTTATGGATTTCACTGCGCAGAAAAAATGACCTGGTAACTTTTTGATTTTTTGGATCAGGACGGTTACAGAAATACCTTTGAAAAATAAATAAGCTTAAAAAAAAGATAAGTATAATTTTTTTCACCGTATTTTGAGACCCATCACTTTTTATTGTTCAGTCAATAGAGCTGTGAGAAGTCTTGTTTTGTTTACTGTCATCAGGGTGAGAGTGTTTGGGGGATTTCATTTAACTTTTCTTAAAACTTTTTGTTCCCTCTTTTGAGGAGGCGAGATGATCAGTAAATAACAATTTTTTTAAATGATTGTTAAATGAATAAGATGCCGCCTTTGTCTGTACGTCGTGATTCAAGTATATTGTGCCAAGTGCTGCTCATAGGTGGCCTACCGGAAGATTCTCCTGTGGGCCAGTCCGGGCCTGCCCAATACCATAAACCTCCATTTTTTAGTCCTCCACTCCATTTCCTCCTCTCCTCCCAGCTCAAGGAGTGAACATCTCGGAATATCATGGCTGGAATGTTTTTTTCAAGCTTTACCTGAAGGCATAGTTGTGCTCATTAGGGAGCCAAGGACTTGGCCGAATCTCCTGATCTTTCCATCAGTAGCACCGTGGTAGCCTAGGCTTTGAGAGGTCGGCAGCCTTTCTTTATCTGCGCCACTCGCCCTTTTAATTTCAAGCTCATAAAGTTGTGCGGATTAAATGGAGCGTCCTGACATTTCTAATCTCCCCGGCTCACAAGATGCGGAAAGCTATAGAAGTCTCCGCTGTTTGTTCTCACTCGTGGGGGTTGATTGACAGCCGCTGATTGCAGTTCACATGTGTCATAACATCATTGTCTGAGGATATAGTTCGGGGAGCGCGGCTCGGCCCCTCCGACGACTCTGACATTTTTCTATGTAAACTAAACACTGGTTGAAAATGACTTTACACCGAGTCAGAGTTCAGGATAAACGACAGAGAGATGTCTATTTACAGAACAGGGACGCTTTAGTTTTACTGTGTGATGTCGAAATAATCACAAGTTCGAAGAGGACATCTCTACCCCTACGTGGGTGACTGCCTACCAATCTTGTAGGGTATGATGGTAAAATTTTGTTCCTAAAGTTTTGAGATTTTGGCTACGTAGCTATCTGTGTGTATTTGGAAAAGTGTGTGTTTCACTTCATATATAAAATGTACCCAACTGACTGTTCAGAATACGCTGTTGTGCGTGTACATGAGAAATATCACGATTTTGCCTTAATATAACTTAATTACTGCATTTTACCCCTTTGCTCTAATTTTCGGTTGTCTCTGAGCTGGTGGGTGCAGACTGGCTTCTATGATGTTTACCATACACAGCTCACACAGAAATGAGGATTCTTGCTTTTCTGTCTCTATGTAGGACATTTCCAGAATGATCAGCAGCATGGTGTGAATTATAAATAAGTACTGAGCTGTGTAAATGTGATTCCAGCTCTTGGAAGAGAGGAAACAGTTGATAGTTTCAGCACCATCTGTGTGCGTTTTTACCACCTTCACTCTGCTGCTCCCCACAATTTTAGTTGCGTAGGCTTGAAAGGGTGTTTCTAACTTTTGACATTCATGGCGTCTCCATAAATCTCTGAAAAATGTGGATTGCATATCAAATAACTCCACAATGGGTGTCCCCCGATCCTCCTCGCGTCCTACAAATTCTGGATACTATAGTGTTTGGTTCAGCACTAGCGGGATTTCTTGAAGACCTCACGGACGGTTTCCATAATGACCAGGCTGAACAATCATAAAACACTCTGCACAGTCATAATGATATCTGTGCAGCTTTTCATAGATGCCCATTTTTGTCCATCACTGATGTGTTTGGATGTTGACACTTCCGGAGATTGGGGAGGTGAGTGGACCACTAAGACCACCAGATATGAACAGCATGCCGTCAATTATGTGCACAGAATTCACAGCGATACCCACACAGTTAAGCATCATTTTCCTTAGCAAATGCGTCCCTTATGCACAATTCCTTGGAGTAAATTCACACACTGCAGATTTTAATTTTAGCCATTTTATTATTTTGCCAAGCGAGGGTGTTCCTGATGGATTGAGAGAACAATAAATTATTACAACAACCGCTGTGTTTATTTCATTAAACTACTTTTAAATCATGTGTGTGTGTTTTTTAACCCTTTCCAACAATTGGATTAATAATGGATAGGTGTCATAATTGACGCCTCTCCATTATTAATCTGGCTTAATGTCACCTTACAATAGCAAGGTGGCATTAACCCTTCATTACCCCATATCCCACCGCTACAGGGAGTGGGAAGAGAGTGGCCAAGTGCCAGAATAGGCGCATCTTCCAGATGTGCCTTTTCTGGGGTGGCTGGGGGCAGATGTTTTTAGCCAGGGGGGGCCAATAACCATGGTCCCTCTCCTGGCTATTAATATCTGCCGTCAGTCACTGGCTTTACCACTCTGGCGGAGAAAATTGCGCGGGAGCCCACGCCAATTTTTTTCCGCCATTTAACCCTTTATTTCAGCAGCTACAGCGCTGAAATTTTGCACATACACACTACTAACATTAGTAGTGTTGAATATGCAAAAAAAAAAAAAAAGGGGATATGAGATGGTTTACTGTATGTAATCATGTCTCATATCATGTCGGGTTTGTGCAGGAGAAATGAAAAGCCGGCAATTGAATTACCGACTTTTCACAGATATCGCGCTGAATGAAATCTAAATACAGAATATATATGTGTCTCAATGACATATATATATATATATATATATATATATATATATATATATATATATATATATACTGTATATATGTTTTCCCTAACATTTGAGCACATAAATCCATTAGATGTCGGTTTTGCAAGCCTGCGCGAAAATCTCGCAGTACGGATGCCATACGGATTACATACGGAGGATGCCATGCGCAAAATACGCTGACACACCCTGACTACGGATCACTATTTTGGGAACATTTCTCCGTATTACGGCCGTAGTACGGACGTATAATACGTGGCGTATTGTCTTACGCCAAGTGTGACCCCAGCCTAAGACTGCATCTTTTTGGTTCTTTCCGTTGATTTTCATGGCGCTTTTCACTCTTTGTAATGCACAGGGTGAAATCCACAGAAGATTTTGCAGTGGAAACTAACGTATTTTTTTTCTGTGGCTTAAGTTGACACCTTCATAATCCCAAACCTATCGCAACATGAAACATAGCTAGTAGCGATTCGTAGGTTTTGTGCATGGATTTGTAGAACGGAGGTCCCTTGACTATCCCTGGCATGATGTCTTATCTCTATGTCACGGACAATGCCGCCACCCGTTGCAGTCGACAGAAGGTGCGTAGATAAGAAAAATGACGCTGACCGCCGCTCTGACAGTCACTCGGTGACTCATCCTGCAGCAATAAATCAATGAATCTCCTACATCTTCTGCAAAGTTCTCTTATTCCAACGCCTTGACCCGTCATGTATATATTAATGTGCAATAATTAAGATTGATGGAAGGGCTGCCCAGGAGGAAGACATAATGCTTCACGTTGGAGGGAATCAAGCATTGTATGGTAGAGCGCCCAGTGACTGTAAACACGGCACTTTCCTAAGATGCCACCTTTGCCACAGGTCAGATCATAAAATATCTGATGTGCCCCGGTCACCTGTAATCGCCATTAGTGTAAAGTGTCCATGATTCACAGCAGTTCTGACCGTAGAAACCACCGATCAAAGAGCTGGGCCGCCACGTGCTGCAGAGAGTGATGAGTAAACATGTCTTCTCCTCCGGTGTGACTCACTACAAAGTCCAACGTGCCCAGGACAGCAGACCACCCATGATCGAGCAAAACGTTTGTTCTTTGGCTGAAAGTATTTTTTCAATGTTTTCACCGTTTGTAGCTATAGACAGGACAGAGTTTCCATATTGACCCCTGTTAAGTTACCAAAACCACCTACAATTGTCACGTGAGCATCACAACTGATCCATGGAGAAACGGACGAATGTGGACTGGTCTAAAGAAACATGTTTTACGTCATCTGAAGGTTCGGGTGCATGTGAGGCTATTAAGAAATGTCACAGAGATGAAATACGGAAAGAAGAAAACCAGCAAAGGTAGTGTGTTGGGGCAACGTTCTGCTGGGAAACCTTGCGAATCGTCTACTTAAAGGGTTGTGCAGTCTTGGGGTTCCTGTATGCAATCCTGTACGTAGAGCTGGTGCGCTGTGACGTTTCTCCGGTGCCTAGAGTGGCCGGGCTCACGACCGCAAGTACAAGATTTGCATACATGGTCACATGCCAACTAAAAGTGAATTGAGCAAGACCGGACACATCTAGTGGGAATGTGGCCAGTAGTATACAGATGGAATACCTGTGGTTACATGACCGCCTGCTCCCAGCATCGGAGAATCTTGACAGCGCGCGGTGCACACATGTACCCATGGCCGGACAGCCCCTTTAAGCGTTGTAGAGACCAAGTGCCTCCTCCATGGCGGTTGGATAATCCAATACCAGTGCCCTTTTCGGGCCGATAATGTCCAGGCCACACTGCAAATAACTATCCCAAGAATGGAGGAACATGACAGAGATCATGATGATGACGACTGACTTGTCTCCAAGTTCCCCAGATCTCAATCCGATCGATCATCTGTTCGATGTGCGGAAAAATAAGTCCGATTTATTGAGGTCGCACTAAGCAATTACCGTACCGGGACATAAAGGATCTGCTGCTGCTAACGTCTTGGTGCTTGATACCTCCGGAAACCATCAAGAGGTTGTGTGGATCCCAGGCCAGGACGGGTCACAGCTGTTCCTGCAGAACGAGAGGACCTGGACAATATTAGGTCGGGAGAATTAATGCCACAGCTGATTGATAAGGCCAAATACAAGGATGTTCCTTCTATATAATGAAATAAATGTGATGTAAAGCTCATTTACGGCCTCAGAAAGGAATTGATCTTGCTTTCAGTTTTGATTTTCTACTCTCAGATGTTGAAAGAAAGAAATATTGCATTGTTAGTTGTTCCGCTCTTACAGGAGAAAACCGCAGCTGCAACATTACAGTCTTTTTTTTTTTTTTTTTCATTTTGCGGTGGAGGTTCTGTAAATTTGCTTTTTTCATTCTGGCGGGTTACAAAACCTTTATCATGATTAATTATTATATTGATAATATTGGTTATAGAGCAATGGTTTCTGTGCTCCCTGCATCCTTGTCGGTGTGAAGCTGGAGGCTACAACTTGTGGCTTTTCAACTGTTGCAAAAACTTGCTTCCCAACCTTTTTTTTTTTTCTTGAATTCATTCTGGGGTTTGATTTTTTTGTTTTAATTTGCTCTAATTTGAGATCTAGGGTCTATCAGTGGCATAACTGGAGTCCGATGGGTCCCGGTGCTAGATTTGGACCATGTTCCCTCCCACCACATGTTGGTCAGCTGTATGGGCCCTTGTAGCATTCTAAATCCTTAAGGTCATACAAGGTGCACATTCTCCCCCATGATGTAGCAATGTCCCCATCTTGGGCCCCTTACTGGTATATATGATCCACAACTTGGCCCCATCCAGGTATATATCCCCCATCCTGGTATTATATATGTTCCCCATCCTAGTATTATATATGTTCCCCATCCTGGTATTATATATGTTCCCATCCTGGTGTTATATATGTTCCCCAACCTGGTATATTATATATGTTCCCCATCCTGGTATTATATATGTTCCCCATCCTTGTATATGTATGTTCCCCATCCTGGTATTATATATATTCCCCATCCTTGTATATGTAAGTTCCCCATCCTGGTATATGTATGTTCCCCATCCTTGTATATGTAAGTTCCCCATCCTTGTATATGTAAGTTCCCCATCCTTGTATATGTAAGTTCCCCATCCTTGTATATGTATGTTCCCCATCCTTGTATATGTAAGTTCCCCATCCTTGTATATGTAAGTTCCCCATCCTTGTATATGTATGTTCCCCATCCTGGTATACATATTCCCCATCCTGGTATACATGTTCCCCATCCTGGTATACATATTCCCCATCCTAGTATACATATTCCCCATCCTGGTATGTATGTTCCCCATCCTGGTATGTATGTTCCCCATCCTGGTATACATGTTCCCCATCCTGGTATACATATTCCCCATCCTGGTATGTATGTTCCCCATCCTGGTATGTATGTTCCCCATCCTGGTATGTATGTTCCCCATCCTGGTATGTGTGTTCCCCATCCTGGTATATATGTTCCCCATCCTGGTATGTATGTTCCCCATCCTGGTATATATGTTCCCCATCCTGGTATGTATGTTCCCCATCCTGGTATGTATGTTCCCCATCCTGGTATGTATGTTCCCCATCCTGGTATGTATGTTCCCCATCCTGGTATGTATGTTCCCCATCCTGGTATGTATGTTCCCCATCCTGGTATGTATGTTCCCCATCCTGGTATGTATGTTCCCCATCCTGGTATGTATGTTCCCCATCCTGGTATGTATGTTCCCCATCCTGGTATATGTATGTTCCCCATCCTGGTACACATATCCCCCATCCTGGTATATATGTTCCCCATCCTGGTACACATATCCCCCATCCTGGTATGTATGTTCCCCATCCTGGTATATGTATATCCCCCTTCCTGGTACACATATCCCCTATCCTGGTTTATTCCCCTCATTCTGTCGCTGTTCTTTAATGCATATAAAAAAAAAAAAAAACAACCCGTATACACTCGCCTTCCCTCCACTCCCTGACCACGAGGCGTCCCCTTCTGAAACTGGCAGCTGACTTCAACTTGCAAGCAACGGTAACGTATGACGTCACCACCATGGGCCCCAGTCACGTGCACGCCGATATCAGCCGCTGGCCTCTAATTCACCGGCAGCATGTATTGCCGCACCCAGAACCGACGGATCCGTGCGCCGCAAAACACTTCAGCTGAATGTGCGCCCAAGGATGCACATCCAGTTGAAGCTTGCGCCAGTGGGCCCCTCACCCGCACAGGCCTGACTGCGGTCATTCCACCCTTGGGGGTCTAATTTATGTCTGTTTTGGTAAATGCTTGTACTTTCTATGTAATTTCACTTCTGAGTCATCTTTTGTAATCGCTCCTATGTTATATTCTTTTGTTACTCTCCCTGGATAATTAGGAATAAATTGACAACTGGGTGTGCCAAAGTGTATAGAGACAACTCCCCTTCTAGTAACATCCATTTGTCAACCTATTCAGATTCATATGTCTAAGGGGAATAACAGAGGAATGACACAGCACAAAATAATAAAAATAAAAAAAAAAAATAAATAAAAAATGCCCCAGAATTGTTTAATCGTGAAAAATTAGAATATTTACGGGAAAACGGGAAAAATATTCCAAGTGGGGAGGAATTGTGAAGAAGAAAAAAAAAAAACGCAACTCTGACATTGTTTTTTGGGAATTGTTTTTACACTGTACAATTTATGGTAAAGATTCCCTCACAATATGATTCTGCTCATCAGTATGGATACGGTGATATCAAACATGTCCATTTTTTTTTATTATTATTATTTTAGTTGTGAAAAAAAAAAAAATTAAAAAATGAGGTTGTTTCGCTATTTTCCGAGACCTGTAACGTTTTTTTTTTTTGGCGGGGTGAGACAAATTTTTTATTGATACCATTTTAGGATAGATGTGACATTTTGATCGCTTGTTGCAGCATTTTTTATGGAATTTCAGCGACCAAAAAAACAATTGTGGCATTTTTTAATTTTGTTTGTTTACAGTTTTTTTTATATTTTGATAGTTCAGACTTTTTTTGTGCATTTTTTTTTTTTTTTTAATTTTTTTCTTTTTTTTTTCTTACTTTTCGCTGTTCTTAATAGTCCCCTTATTGGACTTGAAGCTGCGATTGTCTGATTTTTTTTTGTACAAAATACATTAATGCCGCAGTATTGCTGCATATATTGAAAATCACGGTCTTTGAAGTCTGACTATAGGCAGGGTTTTATAAGGAGTTCCGTAATGACAAGCATGGAGGTCTTCTACGGACCCCCGGCTGTCATAGCAACCCATCAACGAGCTGCGATCACGTCACTGGCATGCTGATGGTCAAATGGAATGGGGTACGCTCACCCTGTGAACCCGCTGTAGCACCCGCTTCCGGCTTGAGCTGTATATGTACGGCAGATTTTGTGAAGGGGGTAAAACTCCTCATCATTTTCATGTGTACAGTTCCTACGCAGACCTATGTCCCCATGGTAACAGACTACACACAAACTGTTTGTAGTCTGATCCTGCACTCACACTTTTTTCATCTTCCAATCTATGAAGAAGTAAAGCGGTGAGAGAGGGAAGTATAATTTATTTGTCAGATTAGAGGGTTTGTTTTTTTTTGTTTTTTTTTATTTGTTGGCTTGGTGATACATAGTTCTGTATACATAAAACACTAGGAACATTTTATTGTAGCCTGTTCTCTATCTCTACTTTTTACATTTTAGATGTATTGCAGCATTTTAAATGTGGAAATGGTATTTAGCTTGTGGCTTGTATAGGCAGTGGTAACAAGGCTCGGAGTCATCACTTTAAAGGCGTATTCCTTTCTACTTAAAAAGGAGTTATCGATGGGTCAAAAATGGGTAGTTTTTGCTCTATTCCCGCTTTTCTCCTGTGTTATCCATTTTTAGTTTTATTTTTTAAATCCGCTATACGATTCCAGAGATGCAGGCCTTATTATAGTGATAATTTTTCAGGTCTTTACAAGGGGGTGTGGCTCATGGGATCCTCTGGGGCGTGTCTTTAGATGGTTCAGAATTATTACTCTCTTAGCCACGCCCCCTTGTAAAGACCATAAAATGGAGCACTAGGTTAGAAGGCTCATATCTTTGGAACTGTTTGGTGAATTAAAAAAAAAAAAGAAATAGAAAAATCAGAGAAGGAGTGGAAATAAAATGGGAGCACAAACTGGACAATTAATACCTGGTGTCAGGTACTCTATATGTACCTGGACGGATGATCATTTTTATATCTCTTCCCTTACTACAACAGAGCTGAGCAGAGAGACTGATTGCGTTTGCGCCCCACTGCTAAATTCGAAGGTGATGGCACAAACCAAGAGCACTGTGCTGCCCGCTCGGCTATCCTCACTAGTGCCAAACACTTATATGCTCTATTCAGCTCATCTGGCTTTGGTCTTGTGGTCAGAGGAAAATGGTGGGTCCAAGTACCCCAATTTTGGAGGTATTAATTATTTTTTATGGAGTGGATGTGTTGTTGTTAGGGATGAACGAACCTGTGGATGGTCGAGTTCGACTCATCTTTTGTCCAAAATTTGGTTTGGATACCAGAACTGTACCGAACCGCAAAGGAGTGAATGGGGACCAGAACTTTAGTGCTGTAAAAGGGTCATTGTAAGGACTAAGGGGTCTTTCTGTTTCTCTCTGTTGGAACGTCCTCCCGGAACTCCGAATAGAAAAATGGACTTCCAAGAGACGTTTACCGTTCGCTCGTCTCTAGTGGTCATCTATGTGATTTAGGCATTCGGTTTGATAGCCAGCGCAATATTAACCCCTTAGTGATGGAGCCAAATTTTTTGAAATCTGACCAGTGTCAATTTAGGTGGTAATAACTCTGGAACGCTTCAACAAATCCCAGTGATTTCGAGATTGTTTTTTCACGACACATTATAATTTATGATAATGATAAATATAAGTTGATATGCTTTGTGTTTATTTATAAAAAATATCAGAAATTTGAGAAAAATGTTAAAAAATTAGCAATTTTCAAAGTTTGAATGATTATCCCTTTAATCCAGATGGTCATACCACAGCAAAACATTAATAAATAATATTTCCCTCATATCTGCTTTACATCAGCATCGTTTGTAAAGTGCTTTTTTATTTTGTTAGCTTTTTAGTAGGTTTAATAATGTAGCAGCAATTTTTCATTTTTTTAAGGAAATTTACAAAATTTATTTTTTTAGGGACCTATCCATGTTTGAAGTGACTTTAGGGGTCCCATATATTGGGAAACCCCCGAAAGTGATACCATTTTAAAAACAGCACCCCCTGACATATTGAAAACTGCTGTCAGGTAGTTTATTAACCCTTCAGGTGATTTTCAGGAATTAATGCAAAGTGACATGACAGAAATGAAACTGTGTATTTTTACCACCTAAATGCCGCTAACTTCTGAACAGATTACTACAGCAGTCAGACTTTAAGGCCGCTATTTGGTCATGAATTGCCATGGAAAGCATCAGGACCACACAGTCATGATCTGAGGGCACCATTTGGGATAAAGAGGAAGCCCCCACACTCTGATAACCATTTATAATGTCACTATTGACAGCAGCATCTAAGGGGTTAAACAGATATGGACGGTGCAAACACTGATCCTGGCTGATACAGCAAGTTGTCAGCTATAGTGGACAGCCGACAGCTGCTGGATTGTCACCTGTATGGGGACGCTATTCTCTTATATCTCAGGTCAGTTAAAAGACGTTTCGGCGGTCATTAAGGGGTTAAACCCATGTGGGATTTACCAATAACCAGCATCTGTACTTTTTTCCTTCAGAGATTGAATTAATTCTTTTTTCTCAAGTTTTCCTCTCTAGTTGTCACCTCGGAGTGCATACTTTACAGTTCAGTGGAGCCATCCTCCTCCCCCCACAACCAGTTCATCACCAATCTCCAACGCCTTGGCCCCCTTGGGCGGCAGTTTGCACCCACAAGCAGCCACGACTCCATTTCCCATGACATATTCCTCCCCCGGATCTATGAAAGGACTGCGTGCATAAATAAATAACCATAAGCGTGCACTCCATCCGTCTACATTATTACAGCCCCGTAATCATTTTAGATTAGTGCTACCTGGCCCGGTCCCACCACCGCGGGTTGTCATTACCCTCCATCATCCTTCAGCATTTTCCCGTTTGCACATTCTATCATCACGTCGTAAAGGATAAAACCCCCTCGAATTAACCCGCAGCTGTTAAGGCAGGTTAATGCAGTCTTTGGCCAGTGTAGCAGAGCTGACGCGTATTGGAAAATATACATTAGCCGAGGCCCCCACTTGTCCTGTACCAGATAATGGACTGAGAGGTTAAAAGCAAGTAGTGCTCGGCTCCAATCAGCAGAGCTTTTTTTTAATTTTTTTTCCGCCCGGGCTAATTACTTCGTTACTGCGCGGACTCTAATGTGACATGTTTATTGCCTTAACTAACAACTCATTAGGTCCCTTGATGTTTTTGTCAATATTAATTCCTTCATTTAAGCCAAGTCAAAGTTTAAACAAAGATGTCCGGACTGAGAAGTGGGCAGAATTGCCAGTGATCCTTAATGCAATTCCACTCCCGAGACGGGCTATCTTCTGCAAATGGCAAGGCATGTGAAGTCATTGATCCCCCGGGGGCTCCCGGCCGTGGCCGCTAATCTAATGTCCTATAGCACCTGACATTTCGGAACTCGCCCGATCATCTGTCTCCATTCCAATAGTGAACTCTGCTTAATTTTTTATATAGCGACGTTGCCATCTCATATCACTTATTGAAAGTTGGGGGTCCAACTTCTAAAACCCCAACCAGTTCTGAACATTTAGGAGCTTGCCTATGTTCCTCTTGTTCTCGGCTGCAGACTTCATCGCGACCCCATTAAGGAGTTTCCATCGGTTTTTATTTGTAATGGGGCCAGGTTGGTGAAAAAGAACGATGCTCACCTACCGGATCCTCCATACTGCTATGTGCTTGTACAGTGGCCACCACCAGGGATGGAAGAGGAAGTTAGTACAATGGGTCATGAGAAAAAATTGTGAAGAGGGTGCAGTAACGAAGCAACTCCTTTCAGGATCGGTGGGAGTCCCAGATGCCGGACCCCGGTGATCATTAATTGATCATATGTCCTAATGATGTACTATCACTTACTGAGATGGGAATATTCCAATATGAAGTAAGATACATAAATAAGTGCATGGATGGGTAGATACTTTTATTTACATAGTTTTTGTGCTCCCCTCCATATTCCACCTGCAGGAGCTTTCCCACCCTCCCATTCTCCATCCATAGACATTATTATGGAGTCTTCCCCACTGCAGATATAACAGCTCCAGCTCTTCTGGCGAGGATTTATACAAAATTTTGGAGAGGTCTGTGGAAATATCTGCTCCTTCATCCAGAAGAGCTTTAGTGAGGTCAGACCTTGATGTTGGGGAGAAGCTGGGGTCATAAGGAAATATCTGCTCCTTCATCCAGAAGAGCTTTAGTGAGGTCAGACCCTGATGTTGGGGAGAAGCTGGGGTCATAATCTACATTATAGGTGTTGGATGTGGCTGAGGTCCGGGCTCTGTGCGGCCGCTCATGTTCTTCCCCCTCCATGTCTGTATGAACCTTGTGCACTGGGCACAGTCTTGGGGAACAGAAAAGGGTCTTCCCCAAACTGTTCCTACAAAGCTGGAAGCTGCAATTGTCCACAATGTCTTGTGCTGGAGATTAAGATTTCCCGTTCCCTGGAACTAAGATGCCGAGGCTTATCCTCCTCCACCATCTGTACAGCGGGCACAGTGCAGTGGGGGGGTAACGTCCTACTGGAATCACCAAACCCAGACTCGTCCATCAGACGCCAGATAGAGAAGTGTGATCCATCACTGCACAGTTCTCGTCTCCTCCAGAGTCCAGTGTCGGTGGCTTTACACCACTCCATCCGACTCTCGGCATTGTGCATGCAGCTGCTTAGCCATGAAGCGTCCGGCGGGGGGGCAGTGTTTGTGCTCTTGTTATACCAGAGGAGGTCTGGACTCTGCAGTTTGGGAGTCAGCAGACCATTGGTGACTTTTCTGTCCTCTTCTCCTCAGCACTCAGTGACCCCACTCTGTAACATTAGGGGTCGAGTTTCTGCGGTTCCTGCCACTTCTAAACAATATCACTCACAGGAGATGAGGAATATTGGGAGGGAAGAAATGTCATGAACGGTCTTGTTACCCAGATGGCTTCTATTACAGGTCAGCGCTTGTATCGGTGAGCTCTTTACCGCCAACAATTTTGTCACGTTTGTTGAAGCAAACAGCATGGCGGAAGATGGAGATTATGGGTATGTGCACACGATCAGGAATTTTCACATTTTTTCGTGATAAAAACGCTATAAAAACTCAAAAAAAACGCTTGGATATGCATCCTATCATTTAGAATGCACTCCACAATTTTTGTGCACATGATGCGTTTTTTTCCGCAAGAAGAAAGCATCATGTTCATTCTTTTTGCGGATTTTTTGCAGATTTCCCATTGTTTTGGAGTGTCAGGGAAAAAACGCAAAAAATCCGCAAAAAAAAAAACCGCGTGAAATCCGCGAAAAAAAAAATAATGCAAAAAACGCGAAAAAAACGCATGCAGAATTCCTGCGGAAAACCTCAGCTTTATGTCAGGAAAATTCTGCATGCATTCCGTACGTGTGCACATACCCTATATGTTAGGCGGCAAGGTGCCAGATGTTATACACCAGGGGTGCGAGGGACTGGATGTTATATACCAGGGGGCCAAGTGTTATACATCAGGGGGTGAGGTGCCAGATGTTATACACCAAGGGGCCAAGTGCTGGATATTATACACCAGGGGGTGAGGTGCCAGGGGGTGAGGTGCCAGATGTTATACAGCAGGGGGTGAGGTGCCAGATGTTATACACTAGGGGGTGAGGTGCCAGATGTTATACACCAGGGGGTGAGGTGCCAGATGGTATACACCAGGGGGTGAGGTGCCAGATGGTATACACCAGGGGGTGAGGTGCCAGATGGTATACACCAGGGGGTGAAGTGCCAGATGGTATACACCAGGGGGTGAGGTGCCAGGTGGTATACACCAGGGGGCGAGGTGCCAGATGTTATGCACCAGGGGGTGAGGTGCCAGATGGTATGCACCAGGGAGTGAGGTGCCAGATGGTATACACCAGGGGGTGAGGTGCCAGATGGTATACACCAGGGGGTGAGGTGCCAGATGGTATACACCAGGGGGTGAGGTGCCAGGTGGTATACACCAGGGGGCGAGGTGCCAGATGTTATGCACCAGGGGGTGAGGTGCCAGATGTTATGCACCAGGGGGCGAGGTGCCGGATGTTATACACCAGGAGGTGAGGTGCCAGATGTTATGCACCAGGGGGTGAGGTGCCGGATGTTATACACCAGGGGACGAGGTGCCGGATGTTATACACCAGGGGTGAGGTGCCGGATGTTATGCACCAGGGGTGAGGTGCTGGATGTTATGCACCAGGGGGTGAGGTGCCGGATGTTATGCACCAGGGGATGAGGTGCCGGATGTTATACACCAAAGGGCCAGATGTTAAACACCAGGGGGTGAGTGGCCAGATGTTATACACCGCGGGAGTGAGCGGCTAGATGTTATACACCAGGGGGTGAGCGGACAGATGTTATACACCGCGGGAGTGAGGGGCTGGATGTTATACATCGGCGGGCAGTGTGCTGGATCATATACATCAGAGGCAATGGTCCTGGATGTTATGCACCAGGGGGCGAGGTGCCGGATGTTATACACCAGGGGGCGAGGTGCCGGATGATATACACCTGGGGATGAGGGGCCGGATTTATTGGCAGTGGCAATGATTTGGACATGCGGCTCAGGACTTTTCTCCATAAAGGTGTGAGCGATACGTTGCTGCCTTCCTTGCAGGCTTCCGTAGATCTGACGCCGGTGTTCTGCCATCTGTAGTCGGCGAAGTGTTTTAATTTGTTGCTCTATTTATCACCACATTTGGATATGTAGCCACTTATTACTAATTCATTGCGCTCGCTGCAGTCGTATGAATCATCATACAGTTCAGCACAATTGAAGGCAATGTAATAAGTAATCCCATATGAGCACATTAGTCATTTAAGCAATTCATTAAATCGTGTTCTGCTTGTTTCGCTGCTGCCTGCCCTTCCTCCAACCTCCCCCGTTATCGGTTATCTGCACACACGCACCCGAGCATTGGCACAATTTCCTTGTGGTCACAATACCACATTGTAGAGCCAAATGAAACAAAAATCCGCGCTCTCCTCTGCCTCCGAGATCCGGAGCTTTACTCATCTTCTCTCGCTGGTCCTCGCAGTATTGATTTTGCCGACTGCTGCATTCTGAACGATTCACATATGTCTTATGTGGCTGCACAAGATTTGCAGGAATGTGTATTTGCATTCTTAAAGGGATTGCTCCATAGTGATCATTTCTCACTTGTCGATTGTGGCACAACCGTAGGACCCCTTAATGACCCCAGATGAAAATGTACGTTTTTCGTCATGGCGAGATGACAGGTTTTGTTGGTGCACTATGTACACTGGTGGAGCGTCTTCTAAGTGGATACAGAGGTATTTGATAATTAATTAAAGGCACTTTCCAGGATTAGAAAAAGGTCAATTGTTTTGTTTGTTTGTTTTTCCGATCTTGCCAGTATCTATAGTGGGGAAAAAAAAGTATTTAGTCAGCCACCAATTGTGCAAGTTCTCCCACTTAAAAAGATGACAGAGGCCTGTAACTGATATCATAGGTAGACCCCAACTATGAGGGTATGTGCACACGTCCGGATTTCTTGCAGAAATTTTCCTGACAAAAAAACCGGAAATTTCTGCCAGAAATCCGCATGCGTTCTTTTCGCGTTTTTTGACGCGTTTTTTTGTGCGTTTTTTCCCAGATGCATAGAATTGCGGGAAAACGCAGAAAATCTGCAAAATTAATGAACATGCTCATTTTTTTACCGCGATGCGTTTTTTTTGTGGAAAAAAACGCATCCATGTGCACAAAACATGCAGAATGCATTCTAAATGATAGAATGCATAATGCATGCGTTTTTAATGAGTTTTTATAGCGTTTTTAGCGCGAAAAAACACGAAAAAACCTGAACGTGTGCACATAGCCTGAGAGTCAAAATGAGAAAACAAATCCAGAAAATCACCTTGTCTGATTTGGCAAGATTTATTTTGCAAATTATGGTGGAAAATAAGTATTTGGTCATTAACCCCTTCAAGCCGCGGCCCTTTTTCGTTTTTGCGTTTTCGTTTTTCGCTTCCCTCCTTCCCAGAGCCATAACTTTTTTATTTTTCCATCAATTTGGCCACGTGAGGGCTTATTTTTTTGCGGGACGAGTTGTACTTTTGAACGACATCATTAGTTTTACCATGTCTTGTACTAGAAAACGTGAAAAAAATTCCAAGTGCGGTGAAATTGCAAAAAAAGTGCAATCACACACTAGTTTTTTGTTTGGCTTTTTTGCTAGGTTCACTGAATGCTAAAACTGACCTGTCATTATGATTCTCCAGGTCATTACGAGTTCATAGACACCAAACATGTCTAGGTTATTTTTTATCTAAGATAAAAAAAATGCAAAAAAAAAAAAAAAGCGCCATTTTCCAATACCCGAAGCGTCTCCATTTTTCATGATACGGGGTTGGGTGAGGGCTTATTTTTTGCGTGTCAAGCTGACGTTTTTAATAATCCCACTTTTGTGCACATACTTTCTTTTGATCGCCTGTTATTGCATTTTAATGCAATGTCGCGGCAACCAAAAAATCGTAATTCTGGCGTCTCAAAATTTTTTGGCCGCTACGCTGTTTAGCGATCAGGTTAATGCTTTTTTTTATTGATAGATCGGGCGATTCTGAACGCGGCGATACAAAATATGTGTAGGTTTGATTTTTTTTTTAATTGTTTTATTTAGGATGGGGCGAAAGGGGGGTGATTTAAACTTTTATATTTTTTTTATTTTTTTCATATTTTTAAAAACTTTTTTTTAAAACTTGTGCCATGCTTCAATCGCCCCCATGGGAGGCTAGAAGCTGGCACAACTCGATCGGCTCAGCTACATAGCAGCGATCATCAGATCGCTGCTATGCAGCAGAAATGCAGGTGTGCTATGAGCGCTGACCACAGGGTGGCGCTCACAGCTGCCGGGGATCAGTAACCATAGAGGTCTCAAGGACATCTATGGTTACCATTCAGAAGCATCGCCGACCTCCGATCATGTGACAGGGGTCGGCGATGCGCTCATTTCCGGCCGCGCGGCCGGAAGCGGTAGTTAAATGCCGCTGTCAGCGTTTGACAGCGGCATTTAACAGGTTAATAGCGGAGGGTGAATCGCGATTTCACCCCCCGCTATTGCACGCACATGTCAGCTGTACAAAACAGCTGACATGTTGCGACTTTGATAATGGCTCACCGCCGGAGCCCACATCAAAGGGGGAGACACGACATGCGCAGTAATAGTACGGCGCATGTCGTGAAGTAGTGATGTAGTGAATATGTCATGTAGTGATGAGCGAGTATACTCGTTGCTCGGGTTTTCCTGAGCACCCTCGGGTGGTCTCCGAGTATTTGTGACTGCTCGGAGATTTAGTTTTTGTTGACTCAGCTGCATGATTTACGGCTGCTATACAGCTTGAATACATGTGGGGATTCCCTAGCAACTAGGCAACCCGAGCAATGAGTACACTTGCTCATCACTAGTCATTAACAAAAGTTCATCTCAATATTTTGTTAGAAATCCTTTGTTGACAATGACCAAGGTGAAACGTTTTCTGTAAGTCTTCACAAGGTTGGCACACACTGTCGGTGGTATGTTGGTCCCTTCCTCCATGCAGATCTCCTCTAGAGCAGTGATGTTTGAGGCCTGTCGCTGTGCAACACGGACTTTCATCTCCCTCCAAAGGTTTCCTATGGGGTTGAGATCTGGAGACTGGCTAGGCCACTCCAGGACGTTCATATGCTTCTTACCAAGCCACTCCTTCGTTGCCCTGGCGGTGTGCTTAGGATCATTATGCTGAAAGACCCATCCACGTTTCATCTTCAATGCCCTTGCTGATGGAAGGAGGTTTGCACTCAAAATCTCACGATACATGGCCCCATTCATTCTTTCATGTACACGGATCAGTCGTCCTGGTCCCTTTGCAGAGAAATAGCCCCAAAGCATGATGTTGCCACCCCCATGCTTCACAGTAGTTATGGTATTCTTAAGATGCAACTCAGCATTCTGTCTCCTCCAAACACGACGAGTTTTGTTTCTACCAAATAGTTCTATTTTGGTTTAATCAGACCATATGACATTCACCCAATACTCTTGTGGATAATCCAAATGCTGTCTAGCAAACTTCAGACGGGCCCGGATATGTACTGGTTAAAGCAGGGGGACACGTCTGGCTTGCAGGATCTGAGTCCCTGGCGGCGTAGTGTGTTACTGATAGTAGCCTTTGTTACGGTGGTCCCAGCTCTATGCAGGTCTTTTACTAGCTGCCCCCCTTCCCCGTGTGGTTCTGGGATATCTGCTCACTGTTCTTGTGATCATTTTGACCCCACGGGGTGAGATCTTGCGTGGAGCCTCAGATCAAGGGAGATTATCAGTGGTCGTGTATGTCTTCCATTTTCTTATTCTCCCACAGTTGATTCATCAGACCAAGCTGCTCGCCTATTGCAGATTCGGTCTTCTCAGCCGGGTGCAGGGCTACAATTTTGTTTCTGGTGTCCTTCGACAGCTCTTTGGTCTTCACCATAGTGGAGTTTAGAGTGTGACTGTTAGAGGTTGTGGACAGGTGTCTTTTATACTGATAACAAGTTCAAACAGGTGCCATTATTATAGGTAATGAGTGGAGGACAGAGGAGCTGCTTAAAGAAGACGTTACAGGTCTGTGAGAGCCAGAAATCTTGCTTGTTTTTAGGTGACCAAATACTTATTTTCCACTATAATTTGCAAAATAAATCAGACAAGGTGATTTTGTCATTTTGACTCTCATAGTTGTGGTCTACCTATGATGTCAATTACAGGCCTCTCTCGTCTTTTTAAGTGGGAGAACTTGCACAATTGGTGGCTGACTAAATACTTTTTTCCCCACTGTATGTAGTTATTTTAGCAAAAGAGACAAATATTCAGGTGAGTTGGTGATCCTAGGGTAGGCCAAGAATGTATAATACCAGACAACCCCTTGAAAGAAGGGGACTAGAGATTTTTCCATGCCTATGGGCCCAACAAGTTGCTTTCTAGCATGGCTTTCATTAGGCTTACTTGCCAATGTTGGTCATGCAGTTGAAGTTTCCATAAAAAAATAATCAAAAGGATTCTTCTCCTTTTTCTATCTTCGGGAGTGCACTGCTCCCCAG
Organism: Ranitomeya variabilis; assembly: GCF_051348905.1. NCBI lineage: Eukaryota > Metazoa > Chordata > Amphibia > Anura > Dendrobatidae > Ranitomeya > Ranitomeya variabilis. The sequence goes on along the minus strand of NC_135232.1, from coordinate 42,021,820 downwards.
TCTCCCAGTTTCTTTCTTTCCGGGAAGCGTAGCGCTCCTGATGAGTGACTGTTTTTGACGAGTGGAATGGTTTCGCCTCTTGTCTGAACTATACAGCAAAGGTTTGCTTAGGAAATGGCCACTTCTGATAGACTGCAGAGGTGGCTGGTAACTTAAGCAAGGAGCTGTACAAACTACAGAAGTAAAAATCCCTCGTGCTTAAGAATGCAGACGATTTTTAACAAGTTGCACAGCTGCTTGTTTTTTCCATTGATAATGGTGTAAGAATGTCGTTCCTTGGTTTATGTTTCTGCAAACTCCGATCGTGCCAAGTCTTGCTTAAGCTTTCACCATTCCCTTTTAGGCATGCAAAAGTTGCTCGGTCAACGTTGGTTACAAAGTTGTACATGCTTTGCTGATAGCCGTGGCGATCCCAGTCTCGGCGGTCCATCCACCGGTGACTAGCATTCCATGATGTCCTTCTTTGCGTGCTTCGCAGATGGTTTGTCATTTTACTCGATCAGCGTCTAGTATGATCATTCCTTCTGTTCCCGATGTAGACATGACACTGCAATACTTGGTATTCCTGCATCTTCCCTGGGGAATAATGCTGGATTCCTAATTCAGCTAGCTGGCCGGCGGCGACCATACCAATAATCTCGAGCATGACATTTTTAGAACATAGACATATCTCTCAATGGTTTTGTACCACCAAGGAAAATGTGAAAATCCAGGCCGGTTTCCATCTCCCGTATTGAGAAGCTGAAGTTGTGGATTGCTCTTTCCAATGGTTTCCTTAGGAATAACCTTCAAGGCTTCTTTTAAATGCCAAGCGAGCCTGTCCTGAGATTTCTCCGAGCGTCCCCCTTTGACCTCTGAAGAGGTCCTGAATATAAAATGACTTCAGCAAGTGACCCGAGTGTCCTCTCCTCCAACTGCAGAACATAATATGAGAGTACAAAGACGAGAGGCGCATATTACCGATGGAGGCGACCTAATGGGGACCCTCAGCTGCTCTTCACTAAAGTCCAGGATTTAACCTCGAGAGTCGAGAACCTACACACTGGTAACTCCTTCCTCGCCTTCTTGTCTTAAACTTTTACCATCTTAATTACCACACAATGGTTTTACTACTTTACCCTAGTAATTCACAAATGACTTGGACAATTAGGATGGCATTATTTTTTTTGTAATTAATTGCATGTATTTTATGCTAAAAATTATTTTGCAATTGGGTTTATTTAAGAATTGTGCAGCATGTGCCTTCTATAGCCGGTGTGCTGCTCTGCATGTTGTTGGCTGTAGAATGAGTTATCTGAGGATCCATCAGTGAGATCGTTCCTGACGGGGAGTTTGTAAGGTGTTTTTATGTCCTTTTCTGGACTTTTTTGTGTTGGTTTATGACCACATGGAAATTTGAGCTTAACTTTGATTTGGTTATAAATCAGCTGAGAGTAGCTCAGAAAAAGATAAAGGCGTTACACCCACTCCCGTTAGATCAGGGATGTCAAACTCAAATATACAGAGAGCCAAGATTAAAAAATTGGACAAAGTCACCGGCCAATCTGGTTTATTAAACAAAAATGTCTACAATTGGGGAAGCTTTTCCCTATCTAATGTGACGATGAACCTTTTCATATGAAAACAAAGTTAAAGGGGTTGTCCCTCGAACAAAGATCTCAAGAGTTAGATCACATGACCGAAGCATTGGGTATTTTCTGGAGGGCAGGGGCGCATGTCTCCCAACTTTGCAGCCTTTACAATGAAATGTTCCTCCTACTGAAGCCCCTATATTGCCCTTTCATTGCCTCATCTCATCAAAAGTGCCCCAAGTGAATTCCTCCACAGCTCCCTCCACATGCACAGTGTGATGACCTTACTGTACAAAGTATGGTGACCTCAACACAGTAGGATTCCCCAACTCTGATCACGACACAGTATAATGGGCCCCACATAGTCCTCCATACACAATAATGGCCCCACATAATCCTCCATACACTATAATGGTCCCACAATAGTATTCCTTACAGTATAATGGGCCCCACATGTTCTCCATACAGTATAATGGGCCCCACATAGTGCTCCATACAGTATAATGGGCCCCACATAGTGCTCAATACAGTATAATGGGCCCCACATAGTGCTCCTTACAGTATAATGGCCCCACATGTCCTCCATACAGTATAATGAGCCCCACATGTCCTCCATACAGTATAATAGGCCCCACATAGTCCTTCATACTAAATATGGGCCCCACATAATCCTACACACAGTATAATGAGCCCTCATAGTCCTCCATACAGTATAATGGGTCCCACATAGTCCTCCATGTGGAATAATGGCCCCACATACTGCTCCATGTGCAGAGAAACAACAGAAAAAAAAAAAAACAATAAAAAAAAAAACAATAAAAAAAATCAAATCGACTGATCTATCAATATATAAAATGAATTAATCCAATCAGTAAATGGCGTAGCGGGAAAAAAAATCGAAATGCCAGAATTACCTTTTTTTGGTCTCTATAACATTGCAATAAAATGCAACAACGGGCGATCAAAAGATCGTATACATAACAAAATGTATCAATAAAAACGTCAGATTGGCATGCCCTCACCTGGCCCCGGATCCCGAAAAATTGAGACACTACGGGTCTCGGAAAATGGCAACTTTTTTTTTTGCACAAACTTTGAATTTTTTTACACCACTTAAATAAAAAAACCTAGACCTGTTTAGTGCCTGTGAACTCGTAATGACCTGGAGAACCATAGTGGCAGGTCAGTTTTAGCATTTGGTGAACATGGTAAGAAAAAGATCCAAAAAACAATTGTGGAATAGCACTTTTTTTTGCAATTTCACCGCATTTGGAATTTTTTTTTCTATTTTCCAGTACATGATATGGTAAAATCAATGGTGCCATTCAAAAGTACAACTCGTCCTCCAAAAACCAAGCTCTTACATCGCCATATTGACGGAAAAATAAAAAAGTTATGGCTCTGGGAAGAAGGGGAGTAAAAAATGGAAATGCAAAAACGGAAATAGCCCTGGTCCTTTAGGGGTTAAGGTTGATCCCCATATTGTTAATAATTCCTTCTCCCAATCAGAAGATTATAAAATGCCCTCCAGAGATCAGCTGTGATCTGTGAGCAAACATGTTAGTAAGTGTGCAATATCTCTGCAGCGCCTCTACAGGGGAAATGAAGGATTGCACAGTGTCTCTTCAAATCAATGGGAGAGCTGTGTGATGCCGGACAAGTCATCTAGAGAGAAAATCTTTGGAATCACTCTCCCCTCTGTGACCAGGAGACGAGGACCTCCTCTATAAATCCAGAATTACTTACTGGGTTATTCCCCCAAAAATCAAATTACTCCTTATCCATAGGGCTGGGGATAACTTGCTGATCACTGGGGTTTGACTGATTGGGGCCTTGGAAGCCCATGAATGGGTTTCCTAAACAGGACTACCCCCTTTAGCTACTTCTTCTTGTCCAGTTTCTTACCTGGACTGTGGATATTACTATTTCTCACACACCTCATCCGTTCTTTAATGCATGAATACACAGTCATGGCCAAAAGTGTTGGCACCCTTGAAATTGTTCCAGAAAATTACATATTTCTCCCAGAAAATTATTGCAGTTACACATTTTGTTATACACATGTTTATTTCCTTTGTGTATTGGAACAACACAAAAAAACAGAAAAAAAGATAAATTGGACATAATTTCACACACGACCCAAAAAGTGGCCTGAAAAAACCTTCCCAAAATTGTGGGTAAACAACTTTGTTTCAAGCATAATGCTCTTTTAAATTCACCTGTGGCAAGTAACAGGTGGGGGCAATATGAAAATCCCACCTGAAACCAGATAAAAAGAGGAGCAGCTGACTCAATCTTTGCATTGTGACTGTGCGTGCCACACCGAGCATGGAGACCAGAAAGAGAAGAGAACGGTCTGAGGACTTGAGAACCAAAAACTGTTGAACAATTATCAGCAAGCTCAAGGTTACAAGCCCATCTTTAGAGACCTTGATGATCCTTTGTGCATGGTGAACAACATAATCAAGAAGTTTACAACTCATGGCACTATAACTAATCTCTCTGGACGTGGATGGCCGAGAAAAATTGATGAAAGGTTCCAATGCAGGATAGTCCGTATGGTGGATAAGCAGCCCCAATCAAGGTTCAAAGAAATCCTGCAGGCTCATAACGCGACAGTGTCAGCGCGAACTTTCTATCAAAATTGAATTAAATAAAATTCTATAACAGGAGACCCAGGAGGACCCCACTGCTAACACAGAGACATGAAAATACTAGACTGCAGCTTGCTAAAATGTAAAGCACATCTTTTCACTGTTTGCCGAAAGCGGAATGAAGCCTACAAAGAAAAGAGCACAGTACCTACAGTCAAATATGGTGGAGGTTCAAAGATGTTTTGGGATTGTCCTGCTGCCTCTGGAACTGGGTGCCTTGACTGTGTGCAAGGCATCATGAAATCTGAAGAGTACCAAAGGATTTCAGGTCTTCCTGCAGGACAATGACCCCAAATGTACTTTAAGAAGCCCCCAGAAATTGATGGAAACAAAGTGCTGTAGATCTGAAGTGGCTGCAATGAGTCTAGATCTGAATCCCATCGATCACCTGTGGAGAGATCTTAAAATTGCTGTTAGAAGACTCCTTCACATATGAGACCGGGAGCAGTTTACAAGAGAAGAGTGCTCCAAAATCCCAGATCAGAGGTGTAAGGAGCTTGTGGATGGTTATAGGAAGCGATTGATTACAGTTATTTATTCCCAACGGTGTGTAGCCAAATATTAGTTTTAGGGTGCCAACAATTTTGTCCTGCTTATTTTGAGTTTTGTGTTAAATTATGTCCAAAAAGCCGTTTTTTTTTTTGTGTGGTTTTCCAGTACGCACAAAGGAAACGTGTATAACAAAACATGGGGAAATGCATTAATTTTCTGGGAGAAATACTTCATTTTCTGGGACAATTTCAAGGGTGCCAACCCTTTCGACCATGGCTGTATGTATATACTGCGTCCACGGACTCTCACCAGGGCTCACGTGTATGACGGCAGACATGACTGCGGCGTGCTCGGAGAAGATGAATGCAGCCATTTGGGATTTATTGTGTCCATAAAAGATGTCATGGACTCCTCCTTTGCAAGGTTGGCAATAAATAATCTCCTGTGTCCGCTTCCTATACATTTTACGATTCCCGCGAAGCTTGTTTTATCCATACGGTGACATCCATTGTCTCAGTCAATATTATATCTTGTCCTTTTTTTGGTGGGCCCCTATATATACTTTAATGGATTATGTGTATATGTAGAGGTGTAGATAGACATAGCTATAGAGTGAGCAGGGAGACTTTCTTTCCTGTCTTTTTGGCTTCACATATCCAAGTGGTAAGCAGCTCAAGATGGCCGACATTGGGGAAAAAACAAAAAAAATAATATTTTTTTTTCCAGTACTCTGTCTGGAGATGTTTATGCTCTAGGTGTCTATGTGGCCACCCAGTGGTTTTGATGTGAATTGCACCCTGTTGATAGTTTTACCAGCGTATCACCATGATGTATAACATTTTTATTGGAATTCTTACCGAAATTCGAGCAACGGTGATGGTGGTGCATCTGATGGGTCCTAGAGGACTGTAAAGGCTGTATGTCTTCTCTTTTCTTCACAGGCAAGGCTCTGACTTTCCTGCTGCTGCAGCCCCCCAGCCCCAAGCTCCCTCCTCACAGCACCATCCGCCGGACCGCTATTGATCTGATTGGGCGAGGCTTTACCGTCTGGGAACCGTACATGGACGTTTCGGCCGTTTTAATGGGTCTTCTGGAGCTCTGCGCAGACGCTGAAAAACAGCTCGCCAAGTAAGTTCTCCATCTGCATTAATATCACCTTCACAATGGTATCTGGGGGGGCTCCATCAGCTGCTGGATTGCCCGGTTTTGGGATATAAAAGATGGGGTATGTCGTTTTAACCCTTTAACGACCCAGTGCCGAGATCCTAAATAAGCAGACAACTTCAGGGGATAGTACTAGACCACCCGTCCAATCTAGCAGTGTGGCGCACTACACGTATCAGTGTGACCTAAAGCAACCCTCAGCACCACAAGGATGATGGCAGCGAGAGCAGTGGTTCATTAGTGTTTTGTATCCTCTGACTTTTATAATGGAGAGCGGCTGCACACTACAGGTATTGGTAAGCATGTATTATGGTCTTTTTCTGAGATGTTTGAATTTGGTGTTCTTTTTAGTAAATTTTGCCGGTGATTTTGTCACCTTTTTTTTTTTTTTTTTTCTATCGTTTAGCTTTTTAAATCAATTTTGTGTCTTTTTATTTCGCCATAATTTTTTTTAATACTCCCTGCTTTATATATTTCTTTATTTTTGTTTCTTTTTAGTTTGTTTTATGTTTAAAACATGTTATTATTTACAAAACTTAAGAAATATTTTTTTCTTTTTCAATATGACAATCTAATGCCATTTTGAAAATACATATATTTTTTTTTCACCCATAGGGGTGGAGCCGCATATTCCTCACTGTAATGAGCGGCACCACGTGACCGCTCATACAGGAGAAGCTGCGGCGCTGAGAGGACGCATCGAGGGAGCTGGGTGAGTATTTTTATTTCCAGCGGGCGGGCGCACAGGGGGTGGGAGGGGGGTGGTGACAAAGATCTTTATTTCAACCGCAAAAAAAAAAAAAAAAAAGATTTTTCATTTCTTCTCTCCAGCGAATGCTGCTGGAGAGGAGAAATGAATGGCGGCTTCAGCACCCAAAGCAGGGGACAGCGCTTACTGTAGCGCTGTCTCCTGCACGGTCCGTGTGGTACCCAGTCAGCACACGGCTGCCGCACGTGTGCCACACTGATGTGCCACGTGAGCACATGGACACACGGACACGGATAACTCCGGTACCGGAACTATCTGGACATGTGAGACTGGCCTACTGCAGGGTTTTTAAACACACACAAACCTGTGGCCTTCAGCCACATGGAAAACCCGGACCCGAGATCCGTGACTCTCATGCACACCTATGGACTTCATCCGTCTGCATGCACATTCTGGGGAGAACAAACGGAGCCCCCTAGCTGTATCAGAGGCCACAGCCTAACAATATATATATATATATATATATATATATATATATATATATATATATATATATATATATATATATATATTATATATTGTGTGTATGTATATATATTGATATAGTTAAGATGTCAATATAATATATGATGAAGATATAAATACTAATGAAAAAAGAAAAACACAAATATATATATATTTTTTCTGATGTTCGGTATACGGGGTGGTTGGCCGGAAAAATTCTGCATATTTTCCTAAAGGTAGCATGGTCTACTTATTAGGCTATGTGCACACGTTCAGGATTTCTTGCAGAAAATTCCTGAGAAAAACCTGAAATTTTCTGCAAGAAATCTGCATGCGTATTTTGCTCGTTTTACCGTGTTTTTGCCGCGTTTTTTTCCGGACATTTCCCAATGCATTTTATAGTGGGAAATCCGCAAAAAAACCCTCAAAATTAATGAACATGCTGCGTTTTTTACCGCGATGCGTTTTTTTCGCGGAAAAAAAACGCATCAAGTGCACAAAAATTGCGGGATTCATTCTAAATGATGGGATGCATATTGTATGCTTTTTTTTTGGCGGTTTTATAGTGTTTTTATTGCGAAAAAACGTGAAAAGTCAGCAACGTGTGCATACAGCCTTATATTTACAACATGGAATTTCTTTCATGCAGTTTTCATTATGTCACTCTGTAGGCAGAGGAGGAAAAGGTGGGGACAAAACAAACAATAATTCTCCTCCTCCCTAAATATAACTGAAAATTAGGAAAAAGTAGGCACGGAAAAAAAAAAATCACTGCAAGATCAGACTGCACAGGGTTTGTTTGCAGTCTGTTACCAAGATGACACATAGGTCTGCCTAGGTGCTGTATACACAAACTAATGAATCTTTTTATTTCTTTTTAATCAACACTGCTTGAAAGGTTGCTACATTTTGCATCTTGGATTCATTGAAACAATGAAAAAAAAAAAAAATATATATATATATATATATATATATTTTCCACTGGGACCCCTCCCATCCATCTCAAAAAAGTGGTTATGAAATGTATCCTCTGAAAGAGCAGGTCCCCATACATGCCACCACTCTGTTTACACTTTTTTTTTTTATGTATTTTTCTGGCAAATAGATAATGAATGATCGTGGTGGTGCGCGTGTGCGGCCAACGCTTCATTCAAATTATGCATTTTGGAACCCCCGTTCTCATCAGTGGGGGGTCACAGCATTGGTGGGAATAACCCTTAAATAAGATTGGAAATCTTAATTCTAGCGTGAACTTGGAACTCAAAAAGGTGTTCCAGTTTCAGGTAACCCCTTTTTCCCGATTGCACTTTGTTTTAAAAAAAACCTGCTTTTCTCATCTTCCATGGGTCTTTTGCTGCTGCCAGTGTTTTTATTTCTGCAGTGCTGAAATCGTGTCAACAGCGCTGCAGACAATCAGTGAGTTTAATCAGCCAGTCTATAAGCTGACGTACATGCAAAGTGTAAGAGCTTGTTCACGCTGTGGCCATTTCCAAGACAAAACTCAAGAAAAAAATTTAAAAAATGAGCAAATACCCTGTTAGTAAATAGTACAGTAATTATACATGTAGTAACATAGGGGACTTGGTTACCGCTATTTTGATTTAGAAAAAAAACAAAACCTAAAAACCATCCCACTGCGACAAGGTGACCCATTGGGACATCCGTGGCCCCTCTTTCTGTGCTAAGTATTTCATCTATGTAGCTTCCCATGGGTGGGTGTCTCAAGCAGGACCAGTCATGCTCTGCCCATTTCACATTGAGGTCAGCTGACACAAGCTAAGGTTCTAATACTCAGAAAAGAAAAAATCGTCTACAAGAGCCGCAGCCAGCTCACCGACCAGACCATCACGGCACGGGGCACGGAACTTCGTCCTGGTTCTAATACTACAGACAGGATAGGACCATCCCGATGGGTTCACCTTGTCGCGATGGGGATGGGTTTTATGCTTTTTTACTTGCATGTAAAATTACTATTTACTTGCTGTAGGGAATATGCCCATTTTGTTGGTTTTTTATTTACTCATATTCGATTAGTGAGTTTAACAGTGAACTGCTGAGCTCACTGATTGGCTTCAGTGCTGTCAATGTGATGTCAGCACTGCAGTCAGTAAGACACCGGGAGTGCCACAGCAAACTCTGCTCTTGATCCAAGGAGAGTGAAACCATTTTTTTTGTTTTTAAATCAAACTGCAGGAGAGGAATAAAAGTTTTCCAAAATTGGAAAAACACTATATATATATATATATATATATATATATATATATATATATATATATATATATATATATACACACACACACACACACACACACACACACACACACACACACACACACACACACACACACACACACACACCGTACAGACCAAACGTTTGGGCACACCTTCTCGTTTAAAGATTTTTCCGTATTTTCATGACTATGGAAATTGTACATTCACACTGAAGGCATCAAAACTATGAATTGACACATGTGGAATTATATACTTAACAAAAAAGTGTGAAACAACTGAAATTATGTCTTATATTCTAGGTTCTTCAAAGTAGCCTCCTTTTGCTTTGATGACTGCTTTGCATACTCTTGGCATTCTCTTGATGAGCTTCAAGTGGTAGTCACCGGGAATGGTCTTCCAACAATCCTGAAGGCGTTCCCAGAGATGCTTAGCACTTGTTGGCCCTTTTGCCTTCACTCTGCGGTCCAGCTCACCCCAAACCATCTTGATTGGGTTCAGGTCTGGTGACTGTGGAGGCCAGGTCATCTGGCGTAGCACCCCATCACTCTCCTTCTTCGGCAAATAGCCCTTACACAGCCTGGAGGTGTGTTTGAGGTCATTGTCCTGTAGAAAAATAAATCATGGTCCAACTAAATGCAAACCGGATGGAATAGCATGGCGCTGCAAGATGCTGTGGTAGTCATGCTGGTTCACTATGCCTTCAATTTTGAATAAATCCCCAACAGTGTCACCAGCAAAGCACCCCCACACCATCACACCTCCTCCTCCATGCTTCACGGTGGGAACCAGGCATGTAGCGTCCATCCGTTCACCTTTTCTGCGTCGCACAAAGACACAGTGGTTGGAACCAAAGATCTCAAATTTGGACTCATCAGACCAAAGCACAGATTTCCTCTGGTCTAATGTCCATTCCTTGTGTTCTTTAGCCCAAACAAGTCTCTTCTGCTTGTTGCCTGTCCTTAGCAGTGGTTTCCTAGCAGATATTTTACCATGAAGGCCTGCTGCACAAAGTCTCCTCTTAACAGTTGTTGTAGAGATGTGTCTGCTGCTAGAACTCTGTGTGGCATTGACCTGGTCTCTAATCTGAGCTGCTGTTAACCTGCGATTTCTGAGGCTGGTGACTCGGATAATCTTATCCTCAGAAGCAGAGGTGACTCTTGGTCTTCCTTTCCTGAGGCGATCCTCATGTGAGCCAGTTTCTTTGTAGCGCTTGATGGTTTTTGCCACTGCACTTGGGGACACTTTCAAAGTTTTCCCAATTTTTCGGACTGACTGACCATCATTTCTTAAAGTAATGATGGCCACTCATTTTTCTTTACTTAGCTGCTTTTTTCTTGCCATAATACAAATTCTAACAGTGTATTCAGTAGGACTTTCAGCTGTGTATCCACCAGACTTCTGCACAACACAACTGATGGTCCCAACACCATTTATAAGGCAAGAAATCCCACTTATTAAAGGCGCCGGGATCGCTAATGAAGCAAGTGGAGTTTGCTCCCGGCGCGCACAGGCTCAGAGTGACGGCTGTGCTGCGTCTGATTAGGGGGGAAAGATCTGCCCTCGGGACGATTTCATGGTATGAGGGGGCACATTTTATAAGCGTTAATTTCAGTGTGTGCAGGGAGCATAACTAAAAGAGCCACCTTGTCAGAATGCAGCATTAGTGCTGCACAAGTGGCTCTTTTAGTTACAAACTCCTGAGAGGGGAGACAGGTTCCCTTTAAACCTGACAGGGCACACCTGTGAAGTGAAAACCATTCCCGGTGACTACCTCTAGAAGCTCTTCAAGAGAATGCCAAGAGTGTGCAAAGCAGTCATCAAAGCAAAAGGTGGCTACTTTGAAGAACCTAGAATATAAGACATAGTTTCAGTTGTTTCACACTTTTTTGTTAAGTATACAATTCCACATGTGTTAATTCATAGTTTTGATGCCTTCAGTGTGAATGTACAATTTTCATAGTCATGAAAATACAGAAAAATCTTTAAATGAGAAGGTGTGTCCAAACTTTTGGTCTGTACTGTTTGTGTGTGTCTATATATATATATATATATATATATATATATATATATATATATATACATATACATACACGCACACAAACACACACTCAACACACGTGCTTCTCACAAAATTAGAATGTCTTCGAAAAGTTAATTTATTTCAGTTCTTCAATACAAGAAGTGAAACTCATATATTATATAGAGTCATTACAAACAGAGTGATCTATTTCACGTGTTTATTTCTGTTAATGTTGATGATTATGGCTTACAACCAATGAAAACCCAAAAGTCATTATCTCAGTAAATTAGTTAGAATAATTAACAATTGGCCAGCAAACTCATCTGAACTTAACCCCATAGAGATTCCATGGAGTATTGTAAAGAGGAAGATGAGACACCAGACCCAACAATGCAGGTGAGCTGAAGGCTGCTGTCAAAGCATCATGGGCTTCCATAACCCCTCAGCAGTGCCACAGGCTGATCGCCTCCATGCCACACCGCATTGATGCTGTAATTGATGCAAAAGGAGCCCGACCAAGCATTGAGTGCATTTACTGAACATACATTTCAGTAGGCCAACATTTCAGATTTTAAAATCATTTTTCAGGCTGGTGTTATAAAGTATTCTAATTTACTGAGATAACGACTTTTGGGTTTTCATTTGCTATAAGCCATAATCATCAACATTAACAGAAATAAACACGTGAAATAGATCCCTCTGTGTGTAATGACTCTATATAATATGAGCTTCACTTTTTGTATTGAAGAACTGAAATAAATTAACTGTTTGATGATATTCTAATTTTGTGAGAAGCCGCTGTATGTAATCGCCTGATACTGTGACATCTGTAAAATAAAGAGCACAATCCACAGAATCCCAGCACTCGGAAGACCAGAACCTCTGGAAGATTCACAAACCAGGAAACAAGAGGGAATAAAGTCTGATTTCTGTTTATTTTTCTGTCTTAGAAAAGTTTACAAAGAGCCGGTGAATCGTGTGCCTGGGGGACGCTATATCCTACCAGCTCCCCCTACACGGCGACCACAGAGAGGCTGCTGGTCCCAGCATGGAGCCGCTGGTAGATGAACTCTGCCGCTTCTTATCTTATCTGCAGTTTTCAGCAGTCATTTTATCTGCTGCGCGCACTTATTCTTCACAGCCACCGCCACAATGCCGGCTATAAAGGAATATGTCACACGTGCAGCCGTCACTAATGGGGAAGATTAGGGATTCCCTTCTGCTCTCCTGGCTTCAAGGCACCAGAGATGATGCTAATCAGAATGGCGGACGATTCGCAGCCCCCCCAATATCACAGGACATAGAAGTCCTCAGTCCTCCCCTCAGAAGGAGCCGAAAAGTCACATAAGGGGAAAAGTATGTCATATATACCTCTCAGTTCCTGCAGGACCTCATAATACACCTCTGCTGCTGCAGAACCTCATAATACATCTCAGTTCCTGCAGGACCTCATAATACACCTCTGCTGCTGCAGAACCTCATAATACATCTCAGTTCCTGCAGGACCTCATAATACACCTCTGCTGCTGCAGAGCCTCATGATACACCTCAGCTGCTGCAGAACCTCATAATACACCTCTGCTGCTGCAGAACCTCATAATACATCTCAGTTCCTGCAGGACCTCATAATACACCTCTGCTGCTGCAGAACCTCATGATACACCTCAGCTGCTGCAGAACCTCATAATACACCTCTGCTGCTGCAGAACCTCATAATACATCTCAGTTCCTGCAGGACCTCATAATACACCTCTGCTGCTGCAGAGCCTCATGATACACCTCAGCTGCTGCAGAACCTCATAATACACCTCTGCTGCTGCAGAACCTCATATTACATCTCAGTTCCTGCAGGACCTCATAATACACCTCTGCTGCTGCAGAACCTCATAATACATCTCAGTTCCTGCAGGACCTCATAATACACCTCAGCTGCTGCAGAACCTCATAATACACCTCTGCTGCTGCAGAACCTCATAATACATCTCAGTTCCTGCAGGACCTCATAATACACCTCTGCTGCTGCAGAACCTCATAATACATCTTAGTTCCTGCAGGACCTCATAATATACCTCAGCTGCTGCAGATTCTCATAATACACCTCAGCTGCTGCAGATCCTCATAATACACCTGAGCTGCTGCAGAACCTCATAATACACCACTGCTGCTGCAGAACCTCATAATACATCTCAGTTCCTGCAGGACCTCATAATACACCTCTGCTGCTGCAGAACCTCATAATACATCTCAGTTCCTGCAGGACCTCATAATACACCTCTGCTGCTGCAGAACCTCATAATACATCTTAGTTCCTGCAGGACCTCATAATATACCTCAGCTGCTGCAGATTCTCATAATACACCTCAGCTGCTGCAGATCCTCATAATACACCTGAGCTGCTGCAGAACCTCATAATACACCACTGCTGCTGCAGAACCTCATAATACATCTCAGTTCCTGCAGGACCTCATAATACACCTCTGCTGCTGCAGAACCTCATAATACATCTCAGTTCCTGCAGGACCTCATAATACACCTCTGCTGCTGCAGAACCTCATAATACATCTTAGTTCCTGCAGGACCTCATAATACACCTCAGCTGCTGCAGATCCTCATAATACACCTGAGCTGCTGCAGAACCTCATAATACACCTCTGCTGCTGCAGAACGCCATGATACACCTCATCTGCTGCAGATCTTCATAATACACCTCAGCTGCTGCAGAACCTCATAATACACCTCAGCTGCTGCAGAACTTCATAATACACCTCAACTGCTGCAGAACCTCATAATACACCTCACAGCTGCTGCAGAAACTCATAATACATCTCAGCTGCTGCAGAACCTCTTTTTAGACAGAGAGCCTCATTAGATTTCCGGATGATCGGAGGAGATGGGCAGCAAGTATATAGCGCCGCTCATCTCTGTACAGTGGGAATGTGAAAATATTTACATTGATATGGGATAATCAGCAGGGGTCTATGACGTAATGTCCTGTGTAGTATACGGTCACTGTGGGGTCGCATGTCCTGTATGGTATGCGGTCACTATGGCGTCACACATTCTGTGTAGCATACGGTCACTATGGGGTCGCACGTCCTGTGTAGCATACATTCACTATGGGGTTGCACGTCCTTTGTAGCATACGGCCACTATGGGGTCGCACGTCCTGTGTAGCATACATTCACTATGGGGTTGCACGTCCAGTGCAGCATACGGTCACTATGGGGTCGCACGTCCAGTGTAGCATACGATCACTGTGGGGTCGCACGTCCAGTGTAGCATACGGTCACTATAGGGTCGCATATCCAGTGTAACACACGATCACTATGGGGTTGCACGTCCAGTGTAGCATACAGTCACTATAGTGTCGCACATCCAGTGCATTTTACGGTCACTATGGCGTTGCACGTCCTGTGTAGCATACGGTCACTATGAGGTTGCACTTCCAGCGTAGCATACGGTCACTATGGGGTTGCAGGTCCCGTGTAGCATACGGTCACTATGGGGTTGTAGGTCCTGTGTAGCATACGGTCACTATGGGGTCACACATCCTGTGTAGCATATGGTTACTGTACGGTCGCATATCCAGTGTAGCACACGATCACTATGGGGTTGCACGTCCAGTGTATTTTACGATCACTATGGTGTTGCACGTCCAGTGTAGCATATGATCACTATGGGGTCACAGATTCTGGCTTTTCTACCGGTGATCCCATACATTGCAGCGCTCGGTCCTCTGCGGTGTAATTGAAGCTCTGGTCTGGAGAGATTATGATCACGGATTGTACATATTTATGTGCTGAAGAGCCGCACTCGTCCGCGCGGTGCACGATGCCCTGTGGCCGTATTTAGCTCTTCACTCACAGGTTCTCTCAAGGGGTAAATTATCTGGCTCCATTCTCATGGCTGAACCCTACAGCGTCATCCAACCTCAGTAAGTGCCGCAGCCTCAGCACCATATCTATTCCTATTGTCTGACCCCTGACCTTATACCAGCGGAGATTTCCTATAGCCTTGTCCTTGTAGGGTTTCATCATCCTTTTATTGATACCATAGCAGTCATAGCTCTCCTCCGTTGGCCTCCACTTGTTTTATCATTTATTTCATCACCTTTTTGATGTTGGGGGGAGGTCAGCCGTGTGTCACTCCCCCACTCATCCTTTAATTCAGCCATAATCTATAAGGCTATGACATAAGATCGCCACTTCATCGGTGCTACAGCGATACTGAATGTGGGGGTCCGTAATTCGCCTCCACCAGACTGTTGGCAGAAATTAATTACCTGATGGATTTCTTCTCAGCCACGTTGGCCGTCACCTTTGATGGCACAATATCGCTCATGCCTCAAGTCGCCATGTAAAAATTGTTAAATAAGAAAAAAAAATTGCAATCCTTTCTCCTATAAAGCAATAGACAAGATGTGAGAAAAGTGGATAAAGGGGAAAAATTGTGAAGTAATAATAATTTTAAGAAAATACAACATTACCTGTTAAATCTCTGCTATCCGCCCATTGTAAACCAATTTCAGCCGTGTGGAGATCCACTCATGTGCCAACACAATCGCGGGGTGCCGAGGTCCTACTGACTATCCCCTGCGCCACCGTATTAGTGCAGCTTGTGCATGGACTTCATAGTTGATTGTTAATTTCACATTAATCAGGGCTTGTTCACACACAGCTTTTTCAATGCGTTTTTTTTATGTGTTATTTCCTCGCCAAAAAAAATACATTTTACAGTAACAGCAAAGTGCATTAGATTTTTAAAATCTCAGTCCGAGTTCATTTTTATGTTTTTTTTACCTGTAGTGCATTTTTTTCAAAAACACAGCATGTGAATTCTTTCATCGTTTTTACCATAGTTTTTCTCTATCGAGAGGAAAACGGCTCAGTGTTCAAAAACACACAAAAAAAAACCCGCTTGTAATTTACAATGTGGATTCCGGGCCAAAGTTTGCATTTTTATGTCTGCAGAAAAAAAACGCATCAAAAACACTACTTGTAGACCTCTGTTGGGACCCTTCGAGGTCCATGTTACAAGCTGCAGGATTTAGAGGAGAAAGGGGAGGCACAAAAGTATTACAGTTTATAGTACTGGTGATCAAACAACCTATTGTTCACATTCCATGAAGAAGTCAGAAAAACATAATGTGCAAAATGTTGTCACAAAAATTAGTAAACAATATTTGAAAAAATCACAATCTCTTTTTTTTCATATTTGGAATCTGCGCCTCCATAAAACTCCTTTCTATCAAAATATGAAAATATTTTATTTAGTAGTTTTATTTATTGAAAAAAAAAAAAGTCATCAGGATTTCAATTTTTCAGTCACTGCACCTCTACTAAAAATTAACAAAGTGATCAAAATGTCGTATATACTCCCAAAATGGTGCCAATAGACAAAAAAACAAACAAAACATCTTTGGTCTCAATAAAAGAAACCCTGGAAACAAGCTCCAAGGATGCCGGGAAAAAAAAGAAGCAGGATCTTGGATAATATCAACACAAACCAAATTCTTTTTATTTCTTACCAATTTTTTTAATTCCACATATTTTTAAGTTTGGCATACCGGTAATTTCCCGAGTTGGAGAATCTCTTTGCAGGGTCATCTTCATCACACAATGAGCGCTGTAAAAATGAAACCCAAAACAATGGTGTTTTTTTTCTTCTTTCCCTTTGTGTTTTTTTTTTTATTTATTTGATATCAATTTCACCTATTTTACTTTTTTTTTTTTTCCCATTCTTCATACATATGGCTGTCAACTGATGAAAAAATTATTAAGCCGTGACTCACGGACGACGGAGGGGACAAACAAAAGCGCAAAAATAACAAATGCCCGGGTTGGAAGGGGTTAATAATTATGTAATTTTCCGTTACCCAATTATTTCCTATTTTATCGTCATTAGCAGTGATACATACGTGATCTGTGGCTACAGACTTTCCCCTGCTCCTAGCATTGTGATGGTATGTTCATCCAGCTCTCCTATGAAGCGCACATAATACATCACCCAGCTTTGCGCATAGACTTTCCCCTGCTCCTAGCATTGTGATGGTATGTTCATCCAGCTCTCCTATGAAGCGCACATAATACATCACCCAGCTTTGCGCATAGACTTTCCCCTGCTCCTAGCATTGTGATGGTATGCCTTTCAGCTAACCCCCAACTTACTGTGTGATATTTATGACCTTGTTTACTTAGTCTTGATTGTATGCATCTGGTCGACCCTTAATTCTCTGACCAAGATGAGCAGAGACCACTCCTCTCTGCTCCACACCTGACCGCACTTAGTTTTCCATATATTGCATAGCACAAGTCCGCAGGACTTTAGTCTGCCGTGTGATTTCTAGAAGTGTGTTCTAAAAGTGTGGATTACATTAGAATTAAAACCTGAATTGAACCTGAAGGGAACTGAAGGTAACTGGCCTGACACTGCAAACAATGTTTCTGTTTGTTGTCACTTTTACCCCTATAATCTTTCACTTTCTGCAACCTCCCCCAATCCCCACACCAAGTAAGGAACTGTTCATCTCCTCTTCAATCCTCCCCGTCCATCTCACCTCCTCCTCAGAACTGTTCCTTAACATACAATCCTCTGTCTCAAAGCACAGGCAGCCCCCTCACGCTCTCTCCTGCTCCCACCTGCTAACACTATCTCTGCTCCTTCTCACTGCTGGTGATATCTCTCCAAATCCTGGTCCTCCTCACCATATTCCCACAGTCATTTCTACCTCCCATCCACGCTCCATCACAAACTTCCGTAACCTCTCTAACCTTATACCCATTCGCCCAGCCCCCGCTTCCCCAGTCCCACTAACAGGAGCTCTGTGGAACGCTCGCTCTGTCTGTAACAAGCTTTCCTATATCCATGATCTTTTTGTTACTACCAAACTTTCCTTCCTCGCCATCACCGAAACCTGGCTCACCCCTTCTGACACGGCCTCCCCTGCTGCACTCTCTTACGGTGGCTTCCACCTTTCTCACACACCCCGCCCCAGCAGCAAGCATGGTGGAGGAGTTGGTTTTCTCCTGTCAGATAACTGCTCCTTCACCACAATCCCACTGCCACCCTCTGTTACCCTCCCTTCCTTTGAGGTGCACTCTGTGCGCATCTACTCCCCCTCCAACCTCCAACTGGCTGTCATTTACCGCCCCCCAGGGCCAGCCACCACCTTCTTTGACCACTTCACCACCTGGCTACTTCATTTCCTTTCTGCGGACATCCCCACTATCATCATGGGCGATTTCAACATACCCATTGACACTTCCCTCTCAGCTGCCACTAAACTTCTATCTCTCTCTTCCTCCTTCGGCCTCACTCAATGGTCTTCTGCAGCCACTCACAAAGATGGTCACACACTGGACCTCATCTTCACCCGCCTCTGCTCCCTATCTAACCTCTCTAACTCGCCTCTTCCTCTCTCTGACCACAACCTTCTCACATTCTCATCTCTCTCCACTCCATGTCTAGAGTCCCCACCCCACAAACTTTCACACCCTCGCAGAAATCTTAAACATCTTGACCTACATTCATTCTCTGAATCCCTCCTCCCTCTCACAGACATAATTTCCATACACAATGCGGATGACGCTGCCGCTCTATACAACACCACAATAGCTGTAGCTTTGGAATCTGCTGCCCCACTTACACATACCAAAGCTCGCAAAATCAACAGACAGCCCTGGCACACCAGCCTGACCAAAGAACTGAGGCGAGCTTCCAGGGCTGCTGAGCGCAGATGGAAAAGATCCCACTCCAACGACCACTTAATCGCATTCAAACAGTCCCTCACTACTTTCAAGACCGCACTCGCCACAGCTAAACAAACCTACTTCTCATCTCTCATATCCTCCCTATCTCACAACCCTAAACAGTTATTCAACACCTTCAATTCTCTCCTCCGTCCCCCAGCACCTCCTCCCTCCTCACTTATCTCTGCTGAAGACTTTGCCTCATTCTTCAAGCAGAAGATTGATAACATCAGAGACAGTTTTGGTCAACAAGCCCCAGAGCCCTTCCTCCCAACTTCCCTACCCTCCACCTCCAAAACCAACTACTCCACCATTACAGAAGATCAACTCGCCACTCTACTCTCAAGATCGCATCTCACCACCTGTGCACTTGACCCGCTCCCAACCCACCTCATCCCAAACCTCACCACAATCTTCATCCCAACCCTAACCCATCTCTTCAACCTATCACTAACAAATGGTGTTTTCCCCTCAAGCTTTAAACATGCCTCCATCACACCTATCCTCAAAAAGCCCTCTCTTGACCCATCCTCTGTATCTAGCTATCGCCCTATATCACTTCTCCCCTATGCCTCAAAACTACTGGAACAACACGTCTACCTTGAACTGTCCTCCCATCTCTCTTCTTGCTCCCTCTTTGACCGCTTACAATCTGGCTTCCGGCCACACCATTCCACTGAAACTGCCCTAACTAAGGTCACCACTGACCTTTTAACCGCCAAGAGCAAGCGACACTACTCTGTTCTCCTCCTCCTCGACCTGTCGGCTGCCTTTGACACAGTGGACCATTCCCTATTATTACAGACCCTCTCATCCCTTGGCATCACAGACTTGGCCCTATCCTGGATCTCATCATACCTAACAGACCGGACATTCAGCGTCTCCCACTCACACACCACCTCCTCACCTCGCCCCCTATCTGTCGGAGTCCCACAAGGTTCAGTCCTTGGGCCCCTGCTCTTCTCCATTTACACCTTTGGCCTGGGACAGCTCATAGAATCTCATGGCTTTCAGTATCACCTCTATGCTGATGACACACAGATCTACATCTCTGGACCAGATATCACCTCCCTACTAACCAGAATCCCTCAATGTCTGTCCACTATTTCATCCTTCTTCTCCGCTAAATTTCTGAAACTTAACATGGACAAAACAGAATTCATCATCTTTCCCCCATCTCACGTGACCCCCCCAACGAACCTATCCATTACAGTAAATGGCTGCCCACTCTCCCCAGTCCCACAAGCTCGCTGCCTCGGGGTTATCCTTGACGCTGATCTCTCCTTCAAACCACACATCCAAGCCCTTTCCACTTCCTGCCGACTTCAACTCAAAAATATTTCACGAATCCGTTCATTCCTCAACCAAGAATCTGCAAAAACCCTAGTCCATGCCCTCATCATCTCTCGTCTTGACTACTGCAACCTCCTGCTCTGTGGCCTCCCCTCAAACACTCTCGCACCCCTCCAATCTATTCTAAACTCTGCTGCCCGACTAATCCACCTGTCCCCCCGCTATTCTCCGGCCTCTCCCCTCTGTCAATCCCTTCACTGGCTCCCCATTGCCCAGAGACTCCAGTACAAAACCCTAACCATGACGTACAAAGCCATCCACAACCTGTCTCCTCCTTACATCTGTGACCTCATCTCCCGGTACTTTCCTACACGCAACCTCCGATCCTCACAAGATCTCCTTCTCTACTCCCCTCTTATCTCCTCTTCCCACAATCGTATACAAGATTTCTCTCGCGTATCACCCCTACTCTGGAACCCTCTACCACAACACATCAGACTCTCGCCCACCATCGAAACCTTCAAAAAGAATCTGAAGACCCACCTCTTCCGACAAGCCTACAACCTGCAGTAACCACCGATCAACCAACCGCTGCACGATCAGCTCTATCCTCACCTACTGTATTCTCACCCATCCCTTGTAGATTGTGAGCCCTCGCGGGCAGGGTCCTCACTCCTCCTGTACCAGTTATGACTTGTATTGTTCAAGATTATTGTACTTGTTTTTATTATGTATACCCCTCCTCACTTGTAAAGCGCCATGGAATAAATGGCGCTATAACAATAAATAATAATAATAATAATAATACAGTGTGTTTACATCATCTGTTAGATTCATCGATCAGTGTGAAGTCCTCCCTTTATCTCATCACTGCTTTAATACTGCTGCTCGGTCCCTTCGCCATGCTTTACACTGCAGCCAGAAGCTTTCTGAAAAGATGATCTTTCAGTTCTCCTGGTATTCTCACACGAGGTCCTAATAAGGAGCAGTTTCCATTTCCGTCCCTTACGCTGTAACTTGGGTTGCTCTTCTGTGTAATACAATTAGGTGCGGAATTCATTTAGGTTTGTCTTTGTGGAGCTGCTGTCGGCCCTGAATCACCACCCGTACATGTAACGCAGCATCAGGACGTCGTACGCCCCACTATTTATGGCTTGTGCTTTCAGATCCGTCTCTACAATCTTATTCCCGTCCAGCGGAGTCATGTATGACCGCATTACCCAATGTATGGTTTGTAAGACCCAGCCGGATTTAACCCCCTGAGTCGATGCCAAATTGTGAACCTTTCTCCTGTAGAGTGTCAGCTCTTATGTGCAGAATCCTCTCTCCTGTAGAGTGTCAGTTCTTATGTGCAGGGTCCTCTCTTCTGTACAGTGTCAGCTCTTATGTGCAGGGTTCTCTCTCCTGTAGAGTGTCAGCTCTTATGTGCAGGATCCTCTCTCCTGTAGAGTGTCGGCTCTTATGTGCAGGGTCCTCTCTCCTGTAGAGTATCAGCTCTTATGTGCAGGGTCCTCTCTCCTGTAGAGTGTTAGCTCTTATGTGCAGGGTCCTCTCTCCTGTAGAGTATCAGCTCTTATGTGCAGGGTCCTCTCTCCTGTAGAGTGTCAGCTCTTATGTGCAGGGTCCTCTCTCCTATAGAGTATCAGCTCTTATGTGCAGGGTCCTCTCTCCTGTAGAGTGTCAGCTCTTATGTGCAGGGTCCTCTCTCCTGTAGAGTGTTAGCTCTTATGTGCAGGGTCCTCTCTCCTGTAGAGTATCAGCTCTTATGTGCAGGGTCCTCTCTCCTGTAGAGTATCAGCTCTTATGTGCAGGGTCCTCTCTCCTGTAGAGTATCAGCTCTTATGTGCAGGGTCCTCTCTCCTGTAGAATATCAGCTCTTATGTGCAGGGTCCTCTCTCCTGTAGAGTATCAGCTCTTATGTGCAGGGTCCTCTCTCCTGTAGAGTATCAGCTCTTATGTGCAGGGTCCTCTCTCCTGTAGAATATCAGCTCTTATGTGCAGGGTCCTCTCTCCTGTAGAGTATCAGCTCTTATGTGCAGGGTCCTCTCTCCTGTAGAGTATCAGCTCTTATGTGCAGGGTCCTCTCACCTGTAGAATATCAGCTCTTATGTGCAGGGTCCTCTCTACTGTAGAGTATCAGCTCTTATGTGCAGGGTCCTCTCTCCTGTAGAGTATCAGCTCTTATGTGCAGGGTCCTCTCTCCTGTAGAGTATCAGCTCTTATGTGCAGGGTCCTCTCTCCTGTAGATTATCAGCTCTTATGTGCAGGGTCCTCTCTCCTGTAGAGTGTCAGCTCTTATGTGCAGGGTCCTCTCTCCTGTAGAGTATCAGCTCTTATGTGCAGGGTCCTCTCTCCTGTAGAGTGTCAGCTCTTATGTGCAGGGTCCTCTCTCCTGTAGAGTGTTAGCTCTTATGTGCAGGGTCCTCTCTCCTGTAGAGTGTCAGCTCTTATGTGCAGGGTCCTCTCTCCTGTAGAGTGTCAGCTCTTATGTGCAGGGTCCTCTCTCCTGTAGAGTGTCCGCTCTTATGTGCAGGGTCCTCTCTCCTGTAGAGTGTTAGCTCTTATGTGCAGGGTCCTCTCTCCTGTAGAGTGTCAGCTCTTATGTGCAGGGTCCTCTCTCCTGTAGAGTATCAGCTCTTATGTGCAGGATCCTCTCTCCTGTAGAGTGTCAGCTCTTATGTGCAGGGTCCTCTCTCCTGTAGAGTATCAGCTCTTATGTGCAGGGTCCTCTCACCTGTAGAATATCAGCTCTTATGTGCAGGGTCCTCTCTACTGTAGAGTATCAGCTCTTATGTGCAGGGTCCTCTCTCCTGTAGAGTATCAGCTCTTATGTGCAGGGTCCTCTCTCCTGTAGAGTATCAGCTCTTATGTGCAGGGTCCTCTCTCCTGTAGATTATCAGCTCTTATGTGCAGGGTCCTCTCTCCTGTAGAGTGTCAGCTCTTATGTGCAGGGTCCTCTCTCCTGTAGAGTATCAGCTCTTATGTGCAGGGTCCTCTCTCCTGTAGAGTGTCAGCTCTTATGTGCAGGGTCCTCTCTCCTGTAGAGTGTTAGCTCTTATGTGCAGGGTCCTCTCTCCTGTAGAGTGTCAGCTCTTATGTGCAGGGTCCTCTCTCCTGTAGAGTGTCAGCTCTTATGTGCAGGGTCCTCTCTCCTGTAGAGTGTCCGCTCTTATGTGCAGGGTCCTCTCTCCTGTAGAGTGTTAGCTCTTATGTGCAGGGTCCTCTCTCCTGTAGAGTGTCAGCTCTTATGTGCAGGGTCCTCTCTCCTGTAGAGTATCAGCTCTTATGTGCAGGATCCTCTCTCCTGTAGAGTGTCAGCTCTTATGTGCAGGGTCCTCTCTCCTGTAGAGTATCAGCTCTTATGTGCAGGGTCCTCTCTCCTGTAGAGTGTCAGCTCTTATGTGCAGGGTCCTCTCTCCTGTAGAGTATCAGCTCTTATGTGCAGGGTCCTCTCTCCTGTAGACTATCAGCTCTTACTCTACAGGAGAGAGGACCCTGCACATAAGAGCTGACACTCTACAGGAGAGAGGACCCTGCACATGTCAGCTCTTATGTGCAGGGTCCTCTCTCCTGTAGAGTGTCAGCTCTTATGTGCGTGGCCTTCTCTACTGTAGAGTGTCAGCTCTTATGTGCAGGGTCCTCTCTCCTGTAGAGTGTCAGCTCTTATGTAAAGGGTCCTCTCTCCTGTAGAGTGTCAGCTCTTATGTGCAGGGTCCTCTCTCCTGTAGAGTATCAGCTCTTATGTGCAGGGTCCTCTCTCCTGTAGAGTGTCAGCTCTTATGTGCAGGATCCTCTCTCCTGTAGAGTGTCAGCTCTTATGTGCAGGGCCTTCTCTCCTGTAGAGTGTCAGCTCTTATGGACAATGACCTCTCTCCGGTATCTTCTCCTTATGCTGTAAAGAGTTAATATTTTAGTCTCTAGCGGGATTGTGTGTAATCGGGTGTGATCTGTCTGTGACTTGATAAGGCCGCAGGAGACTCTCTGGCTCTCCCTCTTGTGTGACTGAAGATACCACATCACCGACAGATAAGCGCAATCAAAGTTCTCCACAAGATACATGCAACCGCTGAGGTTCAAGGATGGGGATTTTTTAGTTTTTATTTTATCTTTAGAAGTCTTTATATTTCCATTAGTGAAACCTGCATTGACCTTTGAGCGTTCCCAGTTCATCTTTATGGTGGTTTGAAGTCTTTGACAGCGAGTTTATTACACAGCGATCTCCTATAATCTATATTGTGTATTTTCGATATTCCATTAATGATGGGGCTAGTGAGGTCCCGAATTATTACATGCATTGATAAAGCCGTACTAAAGAAGTGGTTTATCTGTTTAAGAGGTCCATAACTTTGGTGCTTGGCATACTTTATGGTGTTTCCTCTTCTTCCAAGCGATGGATGTGACTGAATGCTATGGCTCCAAGTGGTAGATGTGGCACACCGCTATGGCTCCTAGTGGTAGATGTGGCACACCACTATGGCTCCAAGTGGTAGATGTGGCACACCAGTATGGCTCTGAGTGGTAGATGTGGCACACCGCTATGGCTCCAAGTGGTAGATGTGGCACACCGCTATGGCTCCAAGTGGTAAATGTGGCACACCAGTATGGCTACGAGTGGTAGATGTGGCACACCGCTATGGCTCCGAGTGGTAGATGTGGCACACTATGGCTCCAAGTGGTAGATGTGGCACACCAGTATGGCTCCGAGTGGTAGATGTGGCACACCGCTATGGCTCCAAGTGGTAGATGTGGCACACCGCTATGGCTCCAAGTTGTAGATGTGGCTCACCGCTATGGCTGCAAGTGGTAGATGTGGCTCACCGCTATGGCTCCAAGTGGTAGATGTGGCTCACCGCTATGGCTCCAAGTGGTAGATGTGGCACACCGCTATGGCTCCAAGTGGTAGATGTGGCACACCGCTATGGCTCCAAGTGGTAATGTGGCACACCGCTATGGCTCCAAGTGGTAGATGTGGCACACCGTTATGGCTCCAAGTGGTAGATGTGGCACACTATGGCTCCGGGTGGTAGATGTGGCACACCGCTATGGCTCCAAGTGGTAGATGTGGCACACCGCTTTGGCTCCGTGTGGTAGATGTGGCACACTATGGCTCCAAGTGGTAGATGTGGCTCACCGCTATGGCTCCAAGTGGTAGATGTGGCACACTATGGCTCCAAGTGGTAGATGTGGCACACCGCTATGGCTCCAAGTGGTAGATGTGGCACACTATGGCTCCAAGTGGTAGATGTGGCACACCGCTATGGCTCCAAGTGGTAGATGTGGCACACCGCTATGGCTCCAAGTGGTAGATGTGGCACACTATGCCTCCAAGTGGTAGATGTGGCACACCGCTATGGCTCCAAGTGGTAGATGTGGCACACTATGGCTCCAAGTGGTAGATGTGGCACACCGCTATGGCTCCAAGTGGTAGATGTGGCACACCGCTATGGCTCCAAGTGGTAGATGTGGCACACTATGGCTCCAAGTGGTAGATGTGGCTCACCGCTATGGCTCCAAGTGGTAGATGTGGCACACTATGGCTCCAAGTGGTAGATGTGGCACACCGCTATGGCTCCAAGTGGTAGATGTGGCACACCGCTATGGCTCAAAGTGGTAGATGTGGCACACCGCTATGGCTCCAAGTGGTAGATGTGGCACACCGTTATGGCTCCAAGTGGTAGATGTGGCACACTATGGCTCCAAGTGGTAGATGTGGCACACCAGTATGGCTCCGGGTGGTAGATGTGGCACACCGCTATGGCTCCAAGTGGTAGATGTGGCACACCGCTTTGGCTCAGAGTGGTAGATGTGGCACACTATGGCTCCAAGTGGTAGATGTGGCACACCGCTATGGCTCCAAGTGGTAGATGTGGCACACTATGGCTCCAAGTGGTAGATGTGGCACACCGCTATGGCTCCAAGTGGTAGATGTGGCACACCGCTATGGCTCCAAGTGGTAGATGTGGCACACCGCTATGGCTCCAAGTGGTAGATGTGGCACACTATGGCTCCAAGTGGTAGATGTGGCACACCGCTATGGCTCCAAGTGGTAGATGTGGCACACTATGGCTCCAAGTGGTAGATGTGGCACACCGCTATGGCTCCAAGTGGTAGATGTGGCACACCGCTATGGCTCCAAGTGGTAGATGTGGCACACTATGGCTCCAAGTGGTAGATGTGGCTCACTGCTATGGCTCCAAGTGGTAGATGTGGCACACTATGGCTCCAAGTGGTAGATGTGGCACACCGCTATGGCTCCAAGTGGTAGATGTGGCACACCGCTATGGTTCCAAGTGGTAGATGTGGCACACCGCTATGGCTCCAAGTGGTAGATGTGGCACACCGCTATGGCTCCAAGTGGTAGATGTGGCACACCGCTATGGCTCCTAGTGGTAGATGTGGCACACCACTATGGCTCCAAGTGGTATATGTGGCACACTATGGCTCCAAGTGGTAGATGTGGCACACCAGTATGGCTCCGAGTGGTAGATGTGGCACACCGCTATGGCTCCAAGTGGTAGATGTGGCACACCGCTATGGCTCCAAGTGGTAAATGTGGCACACCAGTATGGCTCCGAGTGGTAGATGTGGCACACCGCTATGGCTCCGAGTGGTAGATGTGGCACACTATGGATCCAAGTGGTAGATGTGGCACACCAGTATGGCTCCGAGTGGTAGATGTGGCACACCGCTATGGCTCCAAGTGGTAGATGTGGCACACCGCTATGGCTCCAAGTTGTAGATGTGGCTCACCGCTATGGCTGCAAGTGGTAGATGTGGCTCACCGCTATGGCTCCAAGTGGTAGATGTGGCTCACCGCTATGGCTCCAAGTGGTAGATGTGGCACACCGCTATGGCTCCAAGTGGTAGATGTGGCACACCGCTATGGCTCCAAGTGGTAGATGTGGCACACCGTTATGGCTCCAAGTGGTAGATGTGGCACACTATGGCTCCGGGTGGTAGATGTGGCACACCGCTATGGCTCCAAGTGGTAGATGTGGCACACCGCTTTGGCTCCGTGTGGTAGATGTGGCACACTATGGCTCCAAGTGGTAGATGTGGCTCACCGCTATGGCTCCAAGTGGTAGATGTGGCACACTATGGCTCCAAGTGGTAGATGTGGCACACCGCTATGGCTCCAAGTGGTAGATGTGGCTCACTGCTATGGCTCCAAGTGGTAGATGTGGCACACTATGGCTCCAAGTGGTAGATGTGGCACACCGCTATGGCTCCAAGTGGTAGATGTGGCACACCGCTATGGTTCCAAGTGGTAGATGTGGCACACCGCTATGGCTCCAAGTGGTAGATGTGGCACACCGCTATGGCTCCAAGTGGTAGATGTGGCACACCGCTATGGCTCCTAGTGGTAGATGTGGCACACCACTATGGCTCCAAGTGGTATATGTGGCACACTATGGCTCCAAGTGGTAGATGTGGCACACCAGTATGGCTCCGAGTGGTAGATGTGGCACACCGCTATGGCTCCAAGTGGTAGATGTGGCACACCGCTATGGCTCCAAGTGGTAAATGTGGCACACCAGTATGGCTCCGAGTGGTAGATGTGGCACACCGCTATGGCTCCGAGTGGTAGATGTGGCACACTATGGATCCAAGTGGTAGATGTGGCACACCAGTATGGCTCCGAGTGGTAGATGTGGCACACCGCTATGGCTCCAAGTGGTAGATGTGGCACACCGCTATGGCTCCAAGTTGTAGATGTGGCTCACCGCTATGGCTGCAAGTGGTAGATGTGGCTCACCGCTATGGCTCCAAGTGGTAGATGTGGCTCACCGCTATGGCTCCAAGTGGTAGATGTGGCACACCGCTATGGCTCCAAGTGGTAGATGTGGCACACCGCTATGGCTCCAAGTGGTAGATGTGGCACACCGTTATGGCTCCAAGTGGTAGATGTGGCACACTATGGCTCCGGGTGGTAGATGTGGCACACCGCTATGGCTCCAAGTGGTAGATGTGGCACACCGCTTTGGCTCCGTGTGGTAGATGTGGCACACTATGGCTCCAAGTGGTAGATGTGGCTCACCGCTATGGCTCCAAGTGGTAGATGTGGCACACTATGGCTCCAAGTGGTAGATGTGGCACACCGCTATGGCTCCAAGTGGTAGATGTGGCACACTATGGCTCCAAGTGGTAGATGTGGCACACCGCTATGGCTCCAAGTGGTAGATGTGGCACACCGCTATGGCTCCAAGTGGTAGATGTGGCACACTATGCCTCCAAGTGGTAGATGTGGCACACCGCTATGGCTCCAAGTGGTAGATGTGGCACACTATGGCTCCAAGTGGTAGATGTGGCACACCGCTATGGCTCCAAGTGGTAGATGTGGCACACCGCTATGGCTCCAAGTGGTAGATGTGGCACACTATGGCTCCAAGTGGTAGATGTGGCTCACCGCTATGGCTCCAAGTGGTAGATGTGGCACACTATGGCTCCAAGTGGTAGATGTGGCACACCGCTATGGCTCCAAGTGGTAGATGTGGCACACCGCTATGGCTCAAAGTGGTAGATGTGGCACACCGCTATGGCTCCAAGTGGTAGATGTGGCACACCGTTATGGCTCCAAGTGGTAGATGTGGCACACTATGGCTCCAAGTGGTAGATGTGGCACACCAGTATGGCTCCGGGTGGTAGATGTGGCACACCGCTATGGCTCCAAGTGGTAGATGTGGCACACCGCTTTGGCTCAGAGTGGTAGATGTGGCACACTATGGCTCCAAGTGGTAGATGTGGCACACCGCTATGGCTCCAAGTGGTAGATGTGGCACACTATGGCTCCAAGTGGTAGATGTGGCACACCGCTATGGCTCCAAGTGGTAGATGTGGCACACCGCTATGGCTCCAAGTGGTAGATGTGGCACACTATGGCTCCAAGTGGTAGATGTGGCACACCGCTATGGCTCCAAGTGGTAGATGTGGCACACTATGGCTCCAAGTGGTAGATGTGGCACACCGCTATGGCTCCAAGTGGTAGATGTGGCACACCGCTATGGCTCCAAGTGGTAGATGTGGCACACTATGGCTCCAAGTGGTAGATGTGGCTCACTGCTATGGCTCCAAGTGGTAGATGTGGCACACTATGGCTCCAAGTGGTAGATGTGGCACACCGCTATGGCTCCAAGTGGTAGATGTGGCACACCGCTATGGTTCCAAGTGGTAGATGTGGCACACCGCTATGGCTCCAAGTGGTAGATGTGGCACACTGCTATGGCTCCAAGTGGTAGATGTGGCACACCGCTATGGTTCCAAGTGGTAGATGTGGCACACTATGGCTCCAAGTGGTAGATGTGGCACACCGCTATGGCTCCAAGTGGTAGATGTGGCACACCGCTATGGCTCCAAGTGGTAGATGTGGCACACTATGGCTCCAAGTGGTAGATGTGGCACACCGCTATGGCTCCAAGTGGTAGATGTGGCACACTATGGCTCCAAGTGGTAGATGTGGCACACCGCTATGGCTCCAAGTGGTAGATGTGGCACACTATGGCTCCAAGTGGTAGATGTGGCTGACCGCTATGGCTCCAAGTGGTAGATGTGGCACACTATGGCTCCAAGTGGTAGATGTGGCACACCGCTATGGCTCCAAGTGGTAGATGTGGCACACCGCTATGGTTCCAAGTGGTAGATGTGGCACACCGCTATGGCTCCAAGTGGTAGATGTGGCACACTGCTATGCCTCCAAATGGTAGATGTGGCACATCGGTATGGCTCCAAGTGGTAGATGTGGCACACTATGGCTCCAAGTGGTAGATGTGGCACACCGCTATGGCTCCAAGTGGTAGATGTGGCACACTATGGCTCCAAGTGGTAGATGTGGCACACCGCTATGGCTCCAAGTGGTAGATGTGGCACACCGCTATGGCTCCAAGTGGTAGATGTGGCACACTATGGCTCCAAGTGGTAGATGTGGCTCACCGCTATGGCTCCAAGTGGTAGATGTGGCACACTATGGCTCCAAGTGGTAGATGTGGCACACCGCTATGGCTCCAAGTGGTAGATGTGGCACACCGCTATGGCTCCAAGTGGTAGATGTGGCACACTGCTATGCCTCCAAATGGTAGATGTGGCACATCGGTATGGCTCTGAGTGGTAGATGTGTCACTTCGTTTCTAGTCATAGGATTATGCTGTGGGGTAACATGATGTTCAGTAGCCGGAGCCCTCTAGTTCAGAGGTGTCAAACTGCATTCCTCGAGGGCCGCCAACAGGTCATGTTTTCAGGATTTCCTTAGCATTCCACAAGGTGCTGGAATCATTCTGTGCAGGTGATTAAATTATCACCTGTGCAATACAAGGAAATCCTGAAAACATGACCTGTTGGCGGCCCTCGAGGAATGCAGTTTGACACCTCTGCTCTAGTTTACTTTCCAGGTATCACTAACAGTTTGGATTTACATTGATTTGTTGGTGGAACCAGTGTTACGGCTATTTCTCAAGTGTCCCAAGAGCTGTTTTTCAACACAACAACTCCAGGCCGCATGTTCCTTGTACTTTAATCTGTTCTGCTTACATTGAAATTGACAAAAAAAAAAATAGTCTTAATGATTTTGTGGGCATTTTCTTTTAAACATTTTTTTGTTTGCACGTTGGCCTGTAATGTACAGTGTAACCCATCTGTTGTGCCAACCTGCCTCTATGTAAGTGGTTACAGGGATCATTTCGGGGATGACCTTTCGTTTTCTTTTTGTCTTGACCGTACAATGGTTGTAGGAATCGTTCCTGCCCGGACACACTAGAAAGAAATGTGCTCTAGTAACTCTGCAATGGTTAGAAGAGGCTCAGAGCTTCAGACAGTAGTGCATTCACACAAGTGCTACATAAGCCGATACACGGGGACATAAAACAGACCTTACAAAAGCCTGGTAAGCGTTTCCATTCAGCATTTAGATGCTTGAGTTCATCCCAAGTAGAGCAGAAAAAAAGGGAGATGTCTCGGGTCAATATGCATTCAGCATAGATCAGATATTGCTTACTAGTAAATATGGATTTTTTTTGTTTCCTTTTTTTTAATAGACACCACATGCTTGGAAAATCTAAAATAATAATTATAATATATATATATATATATATATATATATATATATATATATATATATTACGAAAAAATGAATTAACACAAACATTTAACTTTAATCAGATTAACCTATTTTCACTTACGGTAATTTTATTTGTCTGAGATTATTATAGAATATATAAATGCTATAACTTTATATCAGATACAGAAATAATAAAGAACACATATGTAAATGAGAGAAACTCCATAGTACATTTTTGGAACTCACAATACACGTGATCCAGTGATGACATAAGTAAACCGCAGTAAATGAGCATTTTTTTATTGTACTATATATAATATATATATAGCGAAACAGCACACTATAAATGCCTTTAGGGTGCACAGTCCTTAATTGCAATCCATCCACTATGCATAAATCCAAAAAGAAGAAAAAAAGCCTGCTTGAGAAAGGCTCATCCAGAGCCGAAACGTCGCCTGCCATGTGGGTCTGAATTAAAACACAGATCTTTACTTGAAGGAAAGGAGTGCTGCCTTATTTTTTCATATATATATATATATATATATATATATATATATATATATATTTTTATACATTTTTTTATATATTAACACAAATATGTAATAGTAATCATGATGAAATGTCAGGTCCTTTATCTATTTTTTTTTTTACTTTTTTAAAATAAATACATTTTTTAATAAATTAACACAAATACCATACATAATAGTAAGCATGGTGGAACACCAGGTCCTTAATCTGTTAGTTTTTTTTTCTTTGTTAAAATAAATTAACATAAATATATAATAGTAAAGCATGACTGAACACCAGGTTTCATTGTTTTTTTTTTGGCAATCTTGAATTAAAAATCTGACAGGACCGGATGTCCTTTATCTAGTGCGTTTTTTTTGTTGCTGTATAATATTATAGTAACACAATTCCAGAATATATAATTTTAGAGTTGTGTTCATTTATTAAAAAAATAAATAAAGGGCCTGGCATTCCATCATGTTTACTATTCTGGAATTGTGTTCATATAATATATATAAACATAATGGAATGCCAGGCCTTTTATGTTTCTTTTTTTTTTTTCTTAGTAAATGAACACAATAATAATAAAATTGGAAACCTGATGAAGCAACAAGTCCTTCATTTATTTAAAAAAAAAAAAAAAAAAAAGCCTAAATAAAGGACCTGGTGTTCCATCATGTTCACTATCCTATAATTGTTTAAATGTATATATGTATAAAAAGAAAAAAAAAAATGAAGGAAAAAAACTACTTAAAGGACCTGGTGTTCCTTCATGTTTACTAATCAAAAATTACTAAATAAAAAAAAATAAGCAAATCTAGCATAATAAACATGACAGAACACCAGATCCTTTTAACTTTTTTTTTCTTTACTATTCTGTATTTGTGTTTTCGGTATTTATTAAACATGATAGAACACAAGGTCCTTTTATCTAGTTTTTTATCTTTTTGTTTTATAGCATTGATTTTTTTTTTAATGAATTTAATTTACAATTTCCCATCACATTTGTGTATTTTAGGCAGATTTATATTGATTTCTCATTGATTACTGTACTACCTCCTTTCGTCTTCTGTGTTTTGCCTGAATCGTTTACGTAACATTTTTCTGATTGGTCGTTTTATAGTTTTCTGTACGATGCAGAATATCACCAGGACCGTTCCCTATCTGTTTTGGGCCGCCCTGCTGCTATGAGTTTTCCATCTGCGTATATTGGAGATACATTGCAAGAAGACAGCCGTTGCTTTTTTTTTTTTTTTGCACCTTTTGCTGTGTGTCGTGGCAGCAGATCTTTTTTTTCTCCATAAGTAAATTTTAATCTTTCTGTTACATCCTCACCTGTCAAAAAGATTAGTATGCCTCTCAATTCGTGAATAAATGAATGTATCAGCATGCAGCCTTGAGAAGCCCCCGGCAATTTTCATCATGATAAATTGCATAATAAGCGAGAAAGTGTTTGCTTATTAATCCATAACAAGATTTAGATTGAAAACGCTCTCTTACATCCCTGACAGGTACAGTAGTGACAGCGAGAAGAAATGTATAAGGGGGGGAGGCAGGGAGAAGAGGAGTCACAATGTGTGCACAGGGGTGAAGCGTGCATCCTCCCCTCCCCGCAGCCCTCCTGCTGAGCTGCCCCCTTTGGTGCACGTATACAATAACCGTGCACAGCTGCCTGGCTTCTGCTCCGGTGCTAAGCGTGCCTTATTTACCAGCGCCGCAGCCTTTTCTTCTACCATCTCCCCCCGCGCTCCGCTATATATAGATGGAGAGAAAGCACAGAGGCAGAGAAAAAATTGTAAAAAAAAAAAATTATATAAATATATTTATATATGTGCGTAATATACATATATTATATATATAATGTGTGTGTATGTATATTGTGTGTGTATATATATATATATATATATATATATATATATATATATATATATATATATAATACAATTTTTTTTTTATTATTTCCTTGGCATTAATCAAGTTTTGTTCCTCTGCACAGAGGATTGCAGACTACGGTGGACAAATCTAATGTAGGGACAGGTTGTTATTTTTAGATTGCTCCGAAAAATAAATATTTTCTTGAAAAGAATTGAATATTTATGTACATGAGGCAAATTTTACTTCATTTTCTAAATACAATTTTTTGTTTCCTGGCAAAAATTACAAAATATAGGATTTTTTTTTTTTGTCAGGAAAGGTAGGATTGATCCGCTAAAAGGCTATCCATTTTGTTGCGCTGCCGTATTTTTTTTTTCCTGATCCTTGGACCCATTCAATTTGTTTATTTACTTTTTTTATTATTATTTAGAACAGGCTACCGGTATGTCCTTTTTAGTTTTTGTATAGTTCTGTTTTGAGATCCATTTTTTTTTTAATTGTGGTTTTTTTTTTCTCTCCTGGACTCATTCAGCTGTATTTATTTTTTACTATTTTTTATTTAGAACTAGTTACCGTATGTCGTTATCCCATAGGCTATGTGCACACGTTCAGGATTTCTTGCAGAAAATTCTGGAGAATTCCGGACATTTTCTGCAAGAAATCCGCAAGAAAACCGCGTGCGTTTTTGCCGCGGTTTTGACGCGTTTTTGCCGCGGTTTTTTCCGGACACTTCCCAATGCATTTTGGAGTGGGAAATCCGCAAAAAAAACGCAAAAAGATAGAGCATGTCCGGATTTTGTGCGGTATGCGTTTTTTTTGCGGAAAAAAACGCATCATGTGCACAAAACATGCGGAATTCATTCTAAATGATGGGATGCTTATTGTATGCTTTTTTTTGCGGTTTTATAGCGTTTTTATCGGGAAAAACCGCGAAAAAAACGCGAAAAAAACGGAACGTGTGAACACAGCCTTAGTGTGAAGTTTTTCTATAGTCCTGTTTTGGGACATATTTTTGAAAAGTAGTTTTTTTTTTTTCCTGATTCCTTGACACATTCAATTTTATTTATTTATTTTATTTTTATTATTTTTTGTGGGGGGGGGGGGTTCCTGATTCCTTGACACATTCAATTTTATTTATTTATTTATTTGTTTTTACTATTTTTTTATGGGGGGTTTTCCTGATTCCTTGACACATTCAATTTTATTTATTTATTTTGTTTTTACTATTTTTTTATGGGGGTTTTCTTGATTCCTTGACACATTCAATTTTATATATTTATTATTTTATTTTTTACTATTTTTTGTGAGTTTTTTTTTCCCTGATTCCTTGACACATTCAATTTTATTTATTTTTATTTTATTTACTTTTATTTTATTTTTTTTATTTTTTTGTTTAGACCAGCTATGCCCTTGTTAGTTGGTGTAAAGTTTTTCTGTAATTCTTTTTTGGGATCCATTTTTTTTTAAAGTTGTGGCTTTTTTTTTCTTGATATCCATTCAATTTCATTTATTTATTTTTATTTAATTTTTACTATTTTTTTTACTTCTGTTTTGGGATCCCTTTTTTTTTTTTTTTAAATGTTCCCCCTGATTTCCTGACCCATTTATTTAAATTTTTTTATACTATTTTTTTTTTTTGTGCTTAGAAAAAGCATTGTAATTGTTGGTTGGTTTAAATTTTTTCCATAGTTCAGTTTTTGGGATCCATTTTTTTTCCTGATTCCTGGATTAATTTAATCTCTATTTTAATTTCTTTACATTTTTTTTTTTTAATTAAAATTTTTGTCTAGAAAAAGATATACAGTTATGTGAAAGGTTTATTAAAAAGATAACAAGTGGAACAAAAAATTAACCAAAATACTGGAAGATATTTTAATATAGGTCCATCTTTGTTGCCGTATACTTGGT
The DNA here is from genome assembly GCF_051348905.1 of Ranitomeya variabilis. Lineage (NCBI taxonomy): Eukaryota > Metazoa > Chordata > Amphibia > Anura > Dendrobatidae > Ranitomeya > Ranitomeya variabilis. The sequence continues at coordinate 41,986,096 of NC_135232.1, read as the reverse complement.
TATGCCCCTGGTCAATAATAGAAATCTGGCCCAGGCCGTCACAACATTTTTTTTTTTTCTATGTACTAGCTAGTCCTTTTTTTGTATGTTTTATTTTAGTTTAAAGGGATTGTCTATGATGAAAACTAAGTGGTCTAGAAGAAGATGCAAAAAAATACGATAGGAAGCATTAATTACCTCTTTACACCCCTGCCGCGCCTGCACTTTGATTGCAGAGATGTCTCATGGACACAAGTGACCCCTGCAAAATAAACCCTGGCATCAGTGGTCATACTGAGAGAGGGGGTCATATGGGGTCAGGGTGATCCCCCTACTTAATGGGGACGTTTGGTGTGGCTAGATAGACGAAGATGGAGCTGTTGGGGCTTAGGTGTTAGTGAAGGAAAAATGAGGCCGGAAATATAGGGATTGGAACTAGACTAGGTGTTGTATGTGGGTGAAAAAAGGGCTAGGTGAGGGAATCTTTAACATAGGTTTCGCAACTCTCGAGCTCCAACACTGGCATGAGCTTATGGCTCAGGCTATTTAGCTCATTCAGTGGCTAGCTATGGCCATACGGCTTTTTCTCACAATGGCCCCAATTTGGAGCATGTGTGGCCATCTTGAATTTGGGCTGTGGGCGTTCTGGGTTTTGGCCAAAACGAAATAGCCGTTTGGCCATAGTGTGTTAGCGAAACCCTGTGCGTTGGTTTAGGCAGTGTAGAGGGGGAGTAGTTTGTGCCCTCTTTATGATTGCACTTTCTGTTGATATTTGATGGGGGGAATCCTTATTCTGGTCTCTGTATATTTTGGGGTCCGCGCTGGCTGAGACTTGTATTTTCGTAGCGGCCAGCACCCGTGATTGTTGCGCTCCATGACTGCATCTCAGTATGACGGTATTCACACATCAGAACCGGAGCAAATGGAATAAACATTGATTCCAAATCATATTTATCTGTAATAATTCAGTAGAGAAGTTTGGATTAATTCGATGTAGAAAAATTGTATTAGTAACTGACTTATTACCATTGGCTGACAGCATAAATATTGCACCAATCCCGGAGATGACAGCCCGGGTCACAGCCTGCACGACAATTCATACCGGCGCCAGGGTGTTTGTCTCGTTTTTGTTTTTTTTTAATTCTTGTGAAAAGCATATATATCGAACCAAAAATAAAAATGTTCCTGCTGTACCGGATGTGTGAGCACTGAGGTCCTGGGACAGGAAGTAGCTGACTGACGGCGGATATTGTGCCGCCCTATGGACTCTTCCCTAAACTGATAGTCATTCACATGTAGGGAACCCTCTCGCCATACAAGAACATCCTTCAGTTAATCTGTTATGAATTCCCGTTGCTAATTTGTTGGCCAAAATCGATTTTCCAAAACTAGAGCAGAGGAGATAAAGGCATATTTGCCAATTCAAGAGGCTCCTGAAAAAAGGTGAAACCTCCTGGAAGAATTGATAAATTTCTCGACTGCCTGAGAAGTCCGCCCATACGTTAGTGTGGAGGAAATATCTCCACTGCCCACTTTTGAGTAGGGTTTATATAAAAGTCACACCTCTCACACAGGATAACCGGATCGTATTGGCAAACTTCAGACTTTTGGCCGGTATGCTCGTACACATGCATACTATAGGGATAAGGTAATGAGCCACTTCCAGTCTCTTCTGATGGACTTTATCTTCTTTTGGAACAAAAGGATTGCCCATGTTGAAATGCAACATGCCTGATTCAGTAAAGAATCCATAGTCTCACTGCTCTTACATTAAAGAATCCATGGTCTCACTGCTTGTACAGTAAAGAATCCATAGTATCACTGCTTGTGCAGTAAAAAATCCATAGTCTCACTGCTTGTGCAGTAAAGAATCTATAGTCTCACTGCTCCTACAGTAAAGAATCCATAGTCTCACTGCTACTACAGTAAAGAATCCATAGTCTCACTGCTACTACAGTAAAGAATCCATAGTCTCACTGCTCGTACAGTAAAGAATCCATAGTCTCACTGCTACTACAGTAAAGAATCCATAGTTTCACTGCTCGTACAGTAAAGAATCAATAGTCTCACTGCTACTACAGTAAAGAATCCATAGTCTCACTGCTTGTGCAGTAAATAATCCATAGTCTCACTGCTTGCACAGTAAAGAATCCATAGTCCCACTGCTCCTACAGTAAAGAATCCATAGTCTCACTGCTTGTACAGTAAAGAATCCATAGTCTCACTGCTCCTACAGTAAACTGTCTATAGTCTCACTGCTCTTACATTAAAGAATCCATAGTCTCAATGCTTGTGCAGTAAAGAATCCATAGTCTCGCTGCTTGTACAGTAAAGAATCCATAGTCTCACTGCTCCTACAGTAAACAGTCTATAGTCTCACTGCTCTTACATTAAAGAATCCATAGTCTTGCTGCTCGTACAGTAAAGAATCCATAGTCTCACTGCTTGTACAGTAAAGAATCTATAGTCTCACTGCTCATACAGTAAACAGTCTATAGTCTCACTGCTCTTACATTAAAGAATCCATAGTCTCAATGCTTGTGCAGTAAAGAATCCATAGTCTCACTGCTCCTACAGTAAACAGTCTATAGTCTCACTGCTCTTACATTAAAGAATCCATAGTCTCAATGCTTGTGCAGTAAAGAATCCATAGTCTAACTGCTCTCACAGTAAAGAATCCATAGTCTCACAGCTCTTACATTAAAGAATCCATGGTCTCGCTGCTTGTACAGTAAAGAATCCATAGTCTCACTGCTTGTACAGTAAAGAATCCATAGTCTCACTGCTTGTACAGTAAAGAATCCATAGTCTCACTACTTGTACAGTAAAGAATCCATAGTCTCACTTCTCGCACAGTAAAGAATCCATAGTCTCACTTCTCGCACAGTAAAGAATCCATAGTCTCACTTCTCGCACAGTAAAGAATCCATAGTCTCACTTCTCACACAGTAAAGAATCCTTAGTCTCACTGCTTGTACAGTAAAGAATCCATAGTCTCACTGCTTGTGCAGTAAATAATCCATAGTCTCACTGCTTGCACAGTAAAGAATCCATAGTCCCACTGCTCCTACAGTAAAGAATCCATAGTCTCACTGCTTGTACAGTAAAGAATCCATAGTCTCACTGCTCCTACAGTAAACTGTCTATAGTCTCACTGCTCTTACATTAAAGAATCCATAGTCTCAATGCTTGTGCAGTAAAGAATCCATAGTCTCGCTGCTTGTACAGTAAAGAATCCATAGTCTCACTGCTCCTACAGTAAACAGTCTATAGTCTCACTGCTCTTACATTAAAGAATCCATAGTCTTGCTGCTCGTACAGTAAAGAATCCATAGTCTCACTGCTTGTACAGTAAAGAATCTATAGTCTCACTGCTCCTACAGTAAACAGTCTATAGTCTCACTGCTCTTACATTAAAGAATCCATAGTCTCAATGCTTGTGCAGTAAAGAATCCATAGTCTAACTGCTCTCACAGTAAAGAATCCATAGTCTCACAGCTCTTACATTAAAGAATCCATGGTCTCGCTGCTTGTACAGTAAAGAATCCATAGTCTCACTGCTTGTACAGTAAAGAATCCATAGTCTCACTGCTTGTACAGTAAAGAATCCATAGTCTCACTACTTGTACAGTAAAGAATCCATAGTCTCACTTCTCGCACAGTAAAGAATCCATAGTCTCACTTCTCGCACAGTAAAGAATCCATAGTCTCACTTCTCGCACAGTAAAGAATCCATAGTCTCACTTCTCACACAGTAAAGAATCCTTAGTCTCACTGCTTGTACAGTAAAGAATCCATAGTCTCACTTCTCGCACAGTAAAGAATCCATAGTCTCACTTTTCGCACAGTAAAGAATCCATAGTCTCACTTCTCGCACAGTAAAGAATCCTTAGTCTCACTGCTTGTACAGTAAAGAATCCATAGTCTCACTTCTCGCACAGTAAAGAATCCTTAGTCTCACTGCTTGTACAGTAAAGAATCCATAGTTTGACTGCTTGTATAGTGAAGAATTCATGGTCTGTTATGATTAAATCTTCTTTCTTCTACATGTAGAGGATGCTGCCTTGTCATTGCTGCAGGCATAGATCATTAGATAGATCTCTTTATATCATTCATATGTTTGGACATTGCGTACAGGACGACCAGAAGAATGCGGACAGCGGCAGAGGAGGCCCTGATGTGAATTTTTTTCTGCGTTTTTACTGTGGTTTTTCCACATTGAGGTCAAAATAGTTTAGCACCAAAAAGTCAAACACTGCCCGGAAACCATCAGTGATTTTCACAGTTTTTCATGCAAAATATAAAAAAAAAATCACAAAAAATGCCATGTGTGAATGTAACCCTCAGGGGCTTTTGTCAGGTTTGACCCTTCTTCAGTTTTACAGATGCGTTTTAGTTTAGTAAATTCGTGCTTTGCCTTAAGACCGAGCTGACGATGGTGCCAGGAAAGGCCATGCACAGTCCCGCGTACGTGGCCGTTCCCCCTCCTTATAGGACACATTACCCCCTTTTGACTGCTATGTAATCGTAGTAACAGTTGGCGATGCTCGCGGAGGAGGCCTCCTAAACCGGCCTTTGTTTGCAGCTGAGGTCGGGTGCAGGGTGGCGGCTCCATCATCCGCAGCTTTTACGCTGAAAGCCGACATGTGAGCCAGCTGGTCCAGCTGCAGGAGGGGGGTAATCTCTGGCCACATATTACCACTCCTGAGCCATGTTAATAAATTAGCAAGGAGCCTGTTGCTTTTCAAACTATTTTTTTTCCGATTCAACAATAACAGAAGAAGTCGTCCTGTCGACAGCAGCACGTGCAGGGGTGAAAGGCGGCTATTACCCAGACCAAGCGGCTGCAGAAAAAATAGCTCATTTAGGCTTTGTGAACACACTGTATGTGAGTGTGGGCAGGAAATATAAACAGGTTTTTGGTGCGTTTTTATCTTTTCTTTTTATTCCCCTTTTTTTAAAATGGGCGGAAAACATTGTAAAAATAACAATTGAAAGAACTGACAAGCAGGTAAGAAAAAATGCTTTGATGGTTAAAATCCACAAGGAACAAATGACCATCATGTGCACAAGGTTTACGAAATCTCATTTGCTGGTACCGTAAACGGCATCATTGTTGTTTTTGTTTTTTTAAGTTTTGAAAAATGCATTGTGTCAGCAATCCTTTACAGTGTGTGATACCTGGGTGTCCTAATTTAGTTGCATGCAATGGAGTAGCTCTTACGAATACTTAGTAAGTGGGTGGGGGTATGAGTCCAGTGGATGGGGGTATGAGTCCAGTGGATGGGGGTATGAGTCCAGTGGGTGGGGGTATGAGTCCAGTGGATGGGGGTATTGTTGTGAATTTACTTTTTGGCTCCCTCTAGTGGCTACTAGTGATTTGACTCTGGGTTTGTCAGTCATTCCTTTTATGCTCACCTGGGTCGTTAGGTCAGGGGTGTTGCTATATAAGCTCCCTGGACCTTCAGTTCAATGCCTGGCAACGTTGATATCAGAGCTAATCTGTAGTGCTCTTGTCCACTGATCCTGGTTCCTGCTTGATTAAGCTAAGTCTGCTTTTTTGCTTTTTGCAATTCGTTATTGTTTGCATTTTTTGTCCAGCTTGTATATTATCTGTATCCTGACCTTGCTGGAAGCTCTAGGGCGGCTGGTGTTCTCCCCCTGGGCCGTTAGACGGTTCGGGGGTTCTTGAATCTCCAGCGTGGATTTTTGATAGGGTTTTTGTTGACCATATAAGTTATCTTACTATATTCTGCTATTAGTAAGTGGGCCTCTCTGTGCTAAACCTAGTTCATCTCTGTGTTTGTCATTTCCTCTTACCTCACCGTTATTATTTGTGGGGGGCTTGTATCCTACTTTTGGGGTCCTTTCTCTGGAGGCAAGAGAGGTCTTTGTTTTCCTCTTCTAGGGGTAGTTAGCTCTCCGGCTGGCGCGAGACATCTAGCGACCAACGTAGGCATGTTCCCCGGCTACTTCTAGGGTTGGCGTTAGGAGTAGATATATGGTCAACCCAGTTACCACTGCCCAATGAGCTGGATTTTTGTACTTTGCAGACTTGCTGATATCTCTGAGACCCTCGCCATTGGGGTCATAACAGTTTGCCAGGCCAGTACTAAATGTTAAATGCATTGCAGAAGTGGGATTATAAGAAAGAAAGTTCTGAGGTTTTTTTTTTTTTCTCTCTCTCATTTTTTTTTTTTTTTTTCTTTTCCCCTTTACCTTTGAGTGGCTTGTGATTGCTGCAGACATGAATGTCCAGACCTTGATTACAAGTGTGGACCAGCTTGCTGCTCGTGTGCAGGGCATACAAGATTATGTTACCAGAAATCCTATGTCAGAACCTAAGATACCGATTCCTGAACTGTTTTCCGGAGACCGATTTAAGTTTAGAAATTTCAGGAATAATTGTAAATTGTTTTTGTCCCTGAGACCCTGTTCCTCTGGAGACTCCGCTCAGCAAGTGAAAATTGTTATTTCTTTTTTACGGGGCGACCCTCAGGATTGGGCTTTCTCGCTGGCGCCAGGAGATCCGGCATTGGCTGATATTGATGCGTTTTTTCTGGCGCTCGGTTTGCTTTATGAGGAACCCAATCTTGAGATTCAGGCAGAAAAAGCCTTGGTGGCTATGTCTCAGGGCCAGGACGAGGCTGAGGTGTATTGCCAAAAATTTCGGAAATGGTCCGTGCTGACACATTGGAACGAGTGTGCACTGGCCGCTAATTTTAGAAATGGCCTTTCTGAAGCCATTAAGAATGTGATGGTGGGTTTTCCCATTCCCACAGGTCTGAATGATTCCATGGCCCTGGCGATTCAAATTGACCGGCTGTTGCGGGAGCGCAAAACCGCAAATTCCCTCATGGTGTTATCTGAACAGGCACCTGATTTAATGCAATGTGATAGAATCCTGACTAGAAATGAGCGGAAAATTCATAGACGCCGGAATGGCTTGTGTTACTACTGTGGTGATTCTGCACATGTTATCTCAGCATGCTCTAAACGTATATCTAAGGTTGTTAGTCCTGTCGCCATTGGTAATTTGCAACCTAAGTTCATTCTATCTGTAACTTTGATTTGCTCACTGTCATCGTATCCTGTCGTGGCGTTTGTGGACTCGGGTGCTGCCCTGAGCCTTATGGATCTGTCATTTGCCAAGCGCTGCGGTTTTGTTCTTGAGCCATTAGAAAATCCTATCCCTCTTAGGGGTATTGACGCTACGCCATTGGCAGAAAATAAGCCGTAGTTTTGGACACAGGTTACCATGTGCATGACTCCTGAACATCGGGAGGTGATACGTTTTCTTGTTCTGCATAAGATGCATGATGTGGTTGTTTTGGGGTTGCCATGGTTACAGACCCATAATCCAGTCTTGGACTGGAAGGCAATGTCAGTGTCAAGTTGGGGCTGTCATGGAATTCATGGAGATTCCCTGCCCGTGTCTATTGCTACTTCTACGCCTTCGGAAGTTCCGGCGTATTTGTCTGATTATCAGGATGTCTTCAGCGAGTCTAGGTCAAGTGCATTGCCTCCTCATCGGGAATGTGACTGTGCAATAGATTTGATTCCAGGCAGTAAGTTTCCTAAGGGAAGACTGTTTAATCTGTCGGTACCTGAACATACCGCGATGCGTTCATATATCAAGGAGTCTCTGGAGAAGGGGCATATCCGTCCTTCTTCTTCCCCTCTTGGTGCGGGATTCTTTTTTGTGGCTAAAAAGGACGGATCTTTGAGGCCTTGTATTGACTATCGGCTTTTGAATTAGATCACTGTCAAATTTCAGTATCCTTTGCCGTTGTTGTCAGACTTGTTTGCCCGGATTAAAGGTGCCAAGTGGTTCACCAAGATAGACCTTCGTGGTGCGTACAACCTTGTGCGCATTAAGCAAGGAGATAAATGGAAAACCGCATTCAATACGCCCGAAGGTCATTTTGAGTACTTGGTGATGCCATTTGGGCTCTCTAATGCACCTTCAGTTTTTCAGTCCTTTATGCATGACATTTTCCGGAAGTATCTGGATAAATTTTTGATCGTTTATCTGGATGATATTCTGTTTTTTTCTGATGATTGGGACTCGCATGTGGAACAGGTCAGGATGGTTTTCAAGATTTTGCGTGAAAATTCTTTGTTTGTTAAAGGCTCAAAGTGTCTCTTTGGTGTACAGAAGGTTCCCTTTTTAGGGTTCATTTTTTTCCCCTTCTGCTGTGGAGATGGACCCAGTCAAGGTTCGAGCTATTCATGATTGGACTCAACCCTCGTCAGTTAAGAGTCTTCAGAAGTTCTTGGGTTTTGCTAACTTCTACCGTCGTTTTATCGCTAATTTTTCTAGCGTTGTTAAACCGTTGACGGATATGACCAAGAAAGGCTCTGATGTGGCTAACTGGGCTCCTGCTGCCATGGAGGCTTTCCAGGAGTTGAAGCGCCGGTTTACTTCAGCGCCTGTTTTGTGCCAGCCTGATGTCTCACTTCCCTTTCAGGTTGAAGTGGATGCTTCGGAGATTGGGGCAGGAGCCGTTTTGTCGCAGAGAGGCCCTGGTTGCTCTACTATGAGACCTTGTGCCTTTTTCTCTAGGAAGTTTTCGCCGGCAGAGCGAAATTATGATGTGGGCAATCGGGAGTTGTTGGCCATGAAGTGGGCATTTGAGGAGTGGCATCATTGGCTCGAGGGTGCTAAGCATCGTGTGGTGGTCTTGACTGATCACAAAAATCTGATGTACCTCGAGTCTGCTAAACGCCTGAATCCTAGACAGGCCCGCTGGTCATTGTTTTTCTCCCGTTTTGACTTTGTGGTTTCGTATTTACCAGGTTCTAAGAATGTGAAGGCCGATGCTCTGTCTAGGAGCTTTGTGCCTGATGCTCCTGGAGTCGCTGAACCTGTGGGTATTCTTAAGGAAGGAGTTATCCTGTCAGCTATTTCTCCAGATCTGCGACGTGTGTTGCAGAGATTTCAGGCTGGTAGGCCTGACTCTTGTCCACCTGACAGATTGTTTGTGCCTGCTAAATGGACCAGCAGAGTCATTTCCGAGGTTCATTCCTCAGTGTTGGCAGGGCACCCGGGAATTTTTGGCACCAGAGATCTGGTGGCCAGGTCCTTTTGGTGGCCTTCCTTGTCAAGAGATGTGCGGTCATTTGTGCAGTCCTGTGGTACTTGTGCTCGAGCTAAGCCTTGCTGTTCTCGTGCCAGCGGGTTGCTCTTGCCCTTGCCTGTCCCGAAGAGACCTTGGACACACATCTCTATGGATTTCATTTCGGATCTTCCGGTGTCTCAGGGCATGTCTGTCATCTGGGTGATATGTGATCGTTTCTCCAAGATGGTCCATCTGGTTCCTTTGCCCAAACTGCCTTCCTCTTCTGATCTGGTTCCTGTGTTCTTCCAGAACGTGGTTCGTTTGCACGGCATTCCTGAGAATATTGTGTCGGACAGAGGATCCCAGTTTGTTTCCAGGTTCTGGCGATCCTTTTGTGGTAGGATGGGCATAGATTTGTCGTTTTCGTCCGCTTTTCATCCACAGACTAACGGACAAACGGAACGAACTAATCAGACTCTGGAGGCGTATTTGAGGTGTTTTGTCTCTTCTGATCAGGATGATTGGGTGACCTTCTTGCCGTTGGCTGAATTTGCCCTTAATAATCGGGCTAGTTCTGCCACCTTGGTTTCGCCATTTTTCTGCAACTCTGGTTTCCACCCTCGTTTTTCCTCGGGACATGTGGAGCCTTCTGACTGTCCTGGGGTGGATTCTGTGGTGGATAGGTTGCAGCGGATCTGGAATCATGTGGTGGACAACTTGAAGTTGTCACAGGAGAAGGCTCAGCGTTTTGCCAACCGCCGCCGCGGTGTGGGTCCCCGACTTCGTGTTGGGGATTTGGTATGGCTGTCTTCTCGATTTGTTCCTATGAAGGTCTCCTCTCCCAAATTTAAGCCTCGATTCATTGGTCCTTACAAGATATTGGAGATCCTTAATCCTGTATCCTTTCGCCTGGATCTTCCGGTGTCGTTTGCCATTCACAACGTATTTCATAGGTCCTTGTTGCGGCGGTACGTTGTGCCTGTGGTTCCTTCTGCTGAGCCTCCTGCTCCGGTGTTGGTTGAGGGCGAGTTGGAGTACGTGGTGGAGAAGATCTTAGATTCTCGTCTCTCCAGGCGGAGGCTTCAGTACCTGGTCAAGTGGAAGGGCTATGATCAGGAGGATAATTCCTGGGTGGTCGCCTCTGATGTGCATGCGGCCGATTTAGTTTGTGCCTTTCACGCCGCTCATCCTGATCGCCCTGGTGGTCTTGGTGAGGGGTACTGTTGTGAATTTACTTTTTGGCTCCCTCTAGTGGCTACTAGTGATTTGACTCTGGGTTTGTCAGTCATTCCTTTTATGCTCACCTGGGTCGTTAGGTCAGGGGTGTTGCTATATAAGCTCCCTGGACCTTCAGTTCAATGCCTGGCAACGTTGATATCAGAGCTAATCTGTAGTGCTCTTGTCTACTGATCCTGGTTCCTGCTTGATTAAGCTAAGTCTCCTTTTTTGCTTTTTGCAATTCGTTATTGTTTGCATTTTTTGTCCAGCTTGTATATTATCTGTATCCTGACCTTGCTGGAAGCTCTAGGGCGGCTGATGTTCTCCCCCCGGGCCGTTAGACGGTTCGGGGGTTCTTGAATCTCCAGCGTGGATTTTTGATAGGGTTTTTGTTGACCATATAAGTTATCTTACTATATTCTGCTATTAGTAAGTGGGCCTCTCTGTGCTAAACCTAGTTCATCTCTGTGTTTGTCATTTCCTCTTACCTCACCGTTATTATTTGTGGGGGGCTTGTATCCTACTTTTGGGGTCCTTTCTCTGGAGGCAAGAGAGGTCTTTGTTTTCCTCTTCTAGGGGTAGTTAGCTCTCCAGCTGGCGCGAGACATCTAGCGACCAACGTAGGCATGTTCCCCGGCTACTTCTAGGGTTGGCGTTAGGAGTAGATATATGGTCAACCCAGTTACCACTGCCCAATGAGCTGGATTTTTGTACTTTGCAGACTTGCTGATATCTCTGAGACCCTCGCCATTGGGGTCATAACAGGGTATGAGTCCAGTGGATGGGGGTATGAGTCCAGTGGATGGGGGTATGAGTCCAGTGGATGGGGGTATGAGTCCAGTGGATGGGGGTATGAGTCCAGTGGATGGGGGTATGAGTCCAGTGGATGGGGGTATGAGTCTGTTAAATATACTTATTTTGCACATTTATTTAATCAAGACTATTCACCAGGTGCATTACTCTTAAAGAAAAATATCATGATATTCTCATAAAAATAATGTAGTGGTTTATTGAATTGTCCACAGAAAAAACAAATTGCTGCAAAACATAAAAATAGATGAAATAGTTACGAACAGATTATCCATGTGTAAATATCAGCGCTTGTTACTCATCTTTCCCAAAGTTCTGAATGGTAAAAGCCGTCTGTGTGAAATCTGAAGTCATCATGGCTACCAGCTGTTCCTTCCTTGTGTGACTTGCCTGATGTCCATGGAGAATGATGGTGAAGGCAGGAGGTGACAGCCCCCACGTGACAAGCCCCCACACCCACCTAAGAGACGTTGTTTATATGTCCCACAGACCACGTGTTCCCTTTATATGGTGTTGACTTATACTCACAGAAATAGCTTTTTGTAGTGTCAGCAAGAAGCAATGTGCTCAGCACAGAATTGAGAGTAAGAATAATTAAATTAATAATTAATATTTAACAGAGTCCAGTGCGCTCTTCCACTCTGTGATTGACAGACTTCTCTATACGACTGTGCATGCAGAGACGGCTGTCAATCACTGAGTAGAACCGCCCACCGGACTCGTCTACAAACATAAGGGATTGAATAAGATACAAGTCCAATGGGCGGTCTTACTCAGTGATTGACAGCTGTCTGCATGTACAGTCGTACAGGGAAGTCTGTTGATCACTGAGTAGCCCCGCCCACTGGACTCATACCGAAGGATTTTGATGAATAACATGCAAGTTTTGCTAAAACATTTCCCATAAAAATCAATGTGATCAGCCTTATAACATTCTGCCTGCAAATCAGGCGCCATATTCAACAAGGCAGGTTCCCTTTAAATGAAAGGGATGTCCAAAGTGCCGCATGCCTACTTTTTTTTCTTTGTGTTGGACTGAAAAATTATGAGCACTCTAAATAAAAATACAGGTAGGGCCCACCAGCACTGTAAATTTAAGGATAGGGTCATGACATGTACTGTATGTGTACGAATAAGGTCACCCCTTAAATGTAAGGGGTCGCAAGTGCCAAGTCAGGGTTCGGACACTAGTTTTGTAAATTGAAGCTTATGCTCACTAGTACTTCAAATATAAATAAAGGTAGGGTCACTAGTAATATAGATGTCAACGTAGGCTCACAAGTTCCAGAAATATGAGGGTAAGGTTAGAAGTACTGTACATTAAGAGTAGGTTCACTTGTATGGTAATTGGAACACTAGTATTGTAAATGTAATGATGGGGTCACAACTACCAGAAATATAAGGGTTAGGATCACTAGGACTGTACATTAAAGGTTAGGTTACCAGTATAGTAAATATAAGTGTTAGAATACTAGTATTATAAATGTAACTGTAAATGTAAGGGTAGGGTCAGTAGTACAGTAAATGTGTAAGCACACTATTATTATTAATGTAAGGGTAGGGTCAGTAGTAAAGTAAATGTGTTGGCACACTAGCATTATTAATGTAACTGTAAATGTAAGGGTAGGGTCACTAGTACAGTAAACGTGTTGGCACACTAGCATTATTAATGAGGGTAGGGTCACTAGTACAGTAAACATGTTGGCACACTAGCATTATTAATGTAAGGGTAGGGTCACTAGTACAGTAAATGTGTTGCCACACTAGCATTATTAATGTAGGGGTAGGGTCACTAGTACAGTAAATGTGTTGGCACACTAGCATTATTAATGTAAGGGTAGGGTCACTAGTACAGTAAACGTGTTGGCACACTAGCATTATTAATGTAAGGGTAGGGTCACTAGTACAGTAAATGTGTTGGCACACTAGCATTATTAATGTAAGGGAAGGGTCACTAGTACAGTAAACGTGTTGGCACACTAGCATCTCTATATATGAGGCATCGTGATTACTCGCTAATCCCGCCCCGTGCACAGTAGCTCCGCCCCCCACCACATCACCACACACAATCCCGCCGCCCACCGCATCACCACACATAATCCCGCCCCCCACCACATCACCACACAATCCTGCCCCCACCACATTACCACACACAATCCCGCCCTCCACCACATTACCACACACAATCCCGGACCCCACCACATTACCACACACAATCAAACCCCCCCAACACATCACCACGAATAATCCCACCCCCAAACACATCACCACGCATAATCCCGCACCCCATTACCACACACAATCCTGCCCCCCACCACCACACACAATCCTGCCCCCCACCACCACACATAATCCCGCCCTCCCACCCCATCACCACACATAATCCCGCCCTCCCACCCCATCACCACACATAATCCCGCCCTCCCACCCCATCACCACACATAATCCCGCCCTCCCACCCCATCACCACACATAATCCCGCCCTCCCACCCCATCACCACACATAATCCCGCCCTCCCACCCCATCACCACACATAATCCCGCCCTCCCACCCCATCACCACACATAATCCCGCCCTCCCACCCCATCACCACACATAATCCCGCCCTCCCACCCCATCACCACACATAATCCCGCCCTCCCACCCCATCACCACACATAATCCCGCCCTCCCACCCCATCACCACACATAATCCCGCCCTCCCACCCCATCACCACACATAATCCCGCCCTCCCACCCCATCACCACACATAATCCCGCCCTCCCACCCCATCACCACACATAATCCCGCCCTCCCACCCCATCACCACACATAATCCCGCCCTCCCACCCCATCACCACACATAATCCCGCCCTCCCACCCCATCACCACACACAATCCCGCCCTCCCACCCCATCACCACACACAATCCCGCCCTCCCACCCCATCACCACACACAATCCCGCCCTCCCACCCCATCACCACACATAATCCCGCCCTCCCACCCCATCACCACACATAATCCCGCCCTCCCACCCCATCACCACACATAATCCCGCCCTCCCACCCCATCACCACACATAATCCCGCCCTCCCACCCCATCACCACACATAATCCCGCCCTCCCACCCCATCACCACACATAATCCCGCCCCCCCACCCCATCACCACACATAATCCCGCCCCCCCACCCCATCACCACACATAATCCCGCCCCCCCACCCCATCACCACACATAATCCCGCCCTCCCACCCCATCACCACACATAATCCCGCCCCCCACCCCATCACCACACATAATCCCGCCCCCCACCCCATCACCACACATAATCCCGCCCCCCCACCCCATCACCACACACAATTCCGCCCCCCCACCCCATCACCACACACAATTCCGCCCCCCCACCCCATCACCACACACAATTCCGCCCCCCCACCCCATCACCACACATAATCCCGCCCCCCCACCCCATCACCACACACAATCCCGCCCCCCACCCCATCACCACACACAATCCCGCCCCCCCACCCCATCACCACACACAATCCCGCCCCCCCACCCCATCACCACACACAATCCCGCCCCCCCACCCCATCACCACACACAATCCCGCCCCCCCACCCCATCACCACACACAATCCCGCCCCCTCACTTCATCACCACACATAATCCCGCCCCCCCACCCCATCACCACACATAATCCCGCCCCCCCACCCCATCACCACACATAATCCCGCCCCCCCACCCCATCACCACACATAATCCCGCCCCCCACCCCATCACCACACATAATCCCGCCCCCCACCCCATCACCACACATAATCCCGCCCCCCCACCCCATCACCACACACAATTCCGCCCCCCCACCCCATCACCACACACAATTCCGCCCCCCCACCCCATCACCACACACAATTCCGCCCCCCCACCCCATCACCACACATAATCCCGCCCCCCCACCCCATCACCACACACAATCCCGCCCCCCCACCCCATCACCACACATAATCCCGCCCCCCACCCCATCACCACACATAATCCCGCCCCCCACCCCATCACCACACATAATCCCGCCCCCCCACCCCATCACCACACACAATTCCGCCCCCCCACCCCATCACCACACACAATTCCGCCCCCCCACCCCATCACCACACACAATTCCGCCCCCCCACCCCATCACCACACATAATCCCGCCCCCCCACCCCATCACCACACACAATCCCGCCCCCCCACCCCATCACCACACATAATCCCGCCACCCCATCACCACACATAATCCCGCCCCCCCATCACCACACACAATCCCGCCCCCCACCCCATCACCACACATAATCCCGCCCCCCACCCCATCACCACACACAATCCCGCCCCCCACCCCATCACCACACACAATCCCGCCCCCCCACCCCATCACCACACACAATCCCGCCCCCCCACCCCATCACCACACATAATCCCGCCCCCCCACCCCATCACCACACATAATCCCGCCCCCCCCACCCCATCACCACACATAATCCCGCCCCCCCACCCCATCACCACACATAATCCCGCCCCCCCACCCCATCACCACACATAATCCCGCCCCCCCACCCCATCACCACACATAATCCCGCCCCCCCACCCCATCATCACACATAATCCCGCCCCCCCACCCCATCACCACACATAATACCGCCCCCCCCACCCCATCACCACACACAATCCCGCCCCCCCACCCCATCACCACACATAATCCCGCCCCCCCACCCCATCACCACACACAATCCCGCCCCCCCACCCCATCACCACACACAATCCCGCCCCCCCACCCCATCACCACACACAATCCCGCCCCCCCACCCCATCACCACACATAATCCGCCCCCCCACCCCATCACCACACACAATCCCGCCCCCCCACCCCATTACCACACATAATCCCGCCCCCCCACCCCATTACCACACACAATCCCGCCCCCCCACCCCATTACCACACACAATCCCGCCCCCCCACCCCATTACCACACACAATCCCGCCCCACCACCACATTACCACACACAATCCCGCCCCCCCACCCCATTACCACACACAATCCCGCCCCACCACCCCATTACCACACACAATCCCGCCCCCCCACCGCATTACCACACACAATCCCGCCCCACCACCCCATTACCACACACAATCCCGCCCCACCACCCCATTACCACACACAATCCCGCCCCACCACCACATTACCACACACAATCCCGCCCCCCCACCCCATTACCACACACAATCCCGCCCCACCACCCCATTACCACACACAATCCCGCCCCCCACCCCATTACCACACACAATCCCGCCCCCCCACCCCATTACCACACACCATCCCGCCCCCCCACCCCATTACCACACACCATCCCGCCCCCCACCACATTACCACACACAATCCCGCCCCCCACCACATTACCACACATAATCCCGCCCCCCACGACATTACCACAATTATCGTTATTAACTTTATTTTAAGTTAATTTACCACCTGCGTAAGCGCTATTGAATGTTGTCATTATTTAGTTTAATCACCTGCAGCGTTATTTAGATAGCATTGAACGTGCCGAGCGTTAGCTGGCTGGAAACATCTAGTTATAAATATAAGGGTAGGGTCACTAGTACAGTAAACGTGTTGGCACACTAGCATTATTAATGTACTAGATGGTGGCCCGACTCTAACGCATCGGGTATTCTAGAATATGCATGTCCACGTAGTATATTGCCCAGCCACGTAGTATATAGCACAGCCCATGTAGTATATTGCCCAGTGACGTAGTATATTGCACAGCGACGTAGTATATTGCCCAGCCACGTAGTATATTGCCCAGTGCCGTAGTATATTGCCCAGCCACGTAGTATATTGCCCAGTCACGTAGTATATTGCCCAGCCCATGTAGTATATTGCCCAGTCACGTAGTATATAGCACAGCCCATGTAGTATATAGCACAGCCCACGTAGTATATAGCAATATGGGCATCATATCCCTGTTAAAAAAAAGAATTAGAATAAAAAAATCGTTATATACTCACCCTCCGTCGGCCCCTCGGATCCACAACAGGCCTTTCCCGCTCGTGACGCTCCGGTAACCGCTCCATGCTGCGGTGTCGCGAGATGATGACGCTGCGGTGTCGCGAGATGATGACGTCGCGGTCCCGCTACGTCATCATCTCGCGAGATCGCAGCATGGAGAGGTTACCGGAGTGTTGCGAGTGGGAAAGGCCTGTTGTGGATCCGAGGGGCCGACGGAGGGTGAGTATATAATGATTTTTATTTCTTCTATTTTTTTTAACATTAGATGTTTTTACTATTGACGCTGCATAGGCTGCGTCAATACTAAAAACTTGGTCACACAGGGTTAATAGCGGCGGTAACGGAGTGCGTTACCCGCGGCATTATGCGGTCTGTTACCGCCGGCATTAACCCTGTGTGAGCGGTGACCGGAGGGGAGTATGCGGGCGCCGGGCACTGAGTGCGGGGAGTAAGGAGCGGCCATTTTCTTCCAGACTGTGCGCGTCGTTGATTGGTCGTGGGCGTTTGCCACGACCAATCAGCGACTTGGATTCCATGACAGACAGAGGCCGCGACCAATAAATATCCGTGACAGACAGAAGGACAGACAGAAAGATGGAAGTGACCCTTAGACAATTATATAGTAGAAGGGTAGGGTCACTAGTAAAGTAAATGTGTTGGAACACTATCATTATAAATGATAGTTTAGGGTCACTGGGACTGTAAAATTAAGGGTAGGTTCACTAGTACAGTTAATGTTTTGGTCACTCATAGTGTAAATGTGAGGGTAGGGTCACAAGTACCAAAAATATAATGGTTCATTCGCTGAGGGTTTGCTGCATGTTGCTCAGGTTTCTAAGGTTGGGCTCTGCACTTTTGTTTGCCGCCAGTAATTTCCTGAATATTCTTGTGACTACTAAGATAAGTGGATCGGAATATAACACAATGAATCCAAGGAGATGATGGGAGTTACATCGGAACTAGAGGGGTGTGCTGACCTTTATTGGGGGAAGTGTTGTGAATTCCGTTCTCAGACTCCCTGCTGTGGTCATGAATGGTACTTTGGTGAGTTCTGTCCTTGGACTCCCTCTGGTGGCTTTGAGTGGAACTGCTGTTCCTTGAGGTTGGCTTTCTCAGCTGCCCTCGTTTATTGCTATGCTGGCTTTCCTATTTAACTCCACTCAGATCGTTACTTCATGCCAGCTGTCAATGTCTCAGTATTGGTTTAGATCTCTCTTGGACTTCTCAGATGACCTGTCTAATCCAGCAGAAGCTAAGTTCCTGCTAGTTCATTTGTTGTTACTGCTTCTTGAATATATTTCTTAGTATTGCTTATTTTAGTCGAGCTTGCTATCATCATATTTCCTTGCAAGCTGGCAGCTCTGGGGTGCAGAGTGGCACCTCCACACCGTGAGTCGGTGTGGAGGTCTTTTTGCATACTCTGCGTGGTTTTTGTAGTTTTTTGTGCTGACCGCATAGTTCCCTTTTCTATCCTCTGACTATTTAGTGAAGACTGGCCTCCTTTGCTAAAACCTGTTTCATTCCTGTGTTTGTGACTTTCCTCTAAACTCACAGTCAATATATGTGGGGGGCTGCCTTTTCCTTTGGGGAATTTCTCTGAGGCAAGGTAAGGCTTCTATTGCTATCTTTAGGGGTAGTTAGCTCTTAGGCTGTGCAGAGGCGTCTAGGGAGAGTTAGGTACGCTCCACGGCTATCTCTAGTGTTTGTGATAGGAGTAGGGTTTGCGGTCAGCAGAGTTCCCACTTCCCCAGAGCTTGTCCCGATTACTAGTTTAACCATCAGGTCATTCCGGGTGCTCCTAACCACCAGGTCCATAACAGGGAAGTGATCGGTCCATTCCCAAAGTTTCTGATATGAGAGCTCGTCTCAGAATGCAAAATGATCGAAAGTTTTAATAAATGATTGAAGGAGTAGAAGAGCATGCAACAGCGAGATTGTGTCATGGTGGGAAGGAAATGTGCTCTCTCCCAGAAGGAAAGAAAACTGTCTCACTAATGGCAGTGATTGCAGGCAGCTTTCCTGTCAATCAACGGCTGACTCTTTATCCTGGTCCTGCCAGATTGTAGCATTCCGTGTAGGGATTAATAGATCATTACCCCTGCACATATAGTCCCTTTCCTTTTTTGTCTTGTGGTATTAGTTGCTGTTTTTGGTGTCAAATTCATCAAACTGTCGCCCACTATTCAAAAATTTGACAAAGTAAAAAATGGGCTTACTTCCTATCTTGAACTGTTTTTGCAACTTTTTGGTCCCAAAAGTCACACTGGCACCAAAGTTGCAAAAATTGCAACCAAATGTTGGCATGCTCAAAAATACACTAGGGGGTACTAGAGGGAAAATAGGCCAAATTTTGCAGCTTTTTAAAAATGTAATATTGGTAGACAGGTCATCAATATCACAGTCCCTATCACCCTGTTAATGAGAAAGCCGCTTTCTTAGTTATGGTGAAGGAACCACTTTAAGGGGTTGTCTCAAGACCTCCTCGGCTACTTCTTCTCCCGGCAAGATAAGCAGTTTGTCAGGACGATTGTAACCAGACCTCTGGCAATCGGCTGATTTTTTTTGTTTTTGTTTTTTTTTTTAATACATCCAACCTGGAGAAATATTGTTGCTTTGCCTAAATGCTTTTTGGTCATAGTCCAAGAACTAATCTAGGTGAGTTTGGCATCTGCCCTGCTTGTCAGGATGGTGAGCGTTATAAGGATGAGTTCCTTCTACCGTTCTGATGTGGTGGCAACGTGAGTGTTACCTGTAGTTCTGCTTCTGGTCAATGAAGTCCAAAACTGTGGCTGGGAGCAGGTTAATCTTCCGGTGAAGTTTTCCCTTCGAAGAGATGTTCTCCTCTTCTTTTCTTCAGGAGCCCCCTGCTCTCCAACTTTGTTCATAAAGGGAAGGACAGTGAGCTCCTGAAGATTGACAGTTCTGGCTGGTGGCATAGTCGCACCGTGGGTCTGACCTGAGCGTGGGAGAAGCGCTGGAGGACTGAAGCTGGATGGATCCAGCAGGGAAGCAGGCAGTAGAGCATAGAGCTTGCAAGCAGCGCCTACTCCTTACCTAGGTAACCGGCCATCTCTGATAGACTGCAGAGGTGGTCGGTAACCTAATGACCCAAAAACCCAAAAAAATTTAAAAAAATCCCTTGCGAAGTTGTTGTTTTTACAAACACTTTGCAATTTTACTCGTGTAAGAGGTTGTGCAAGAATGGAATCATGGTGGGCATTTTCACCCCCTTGAGGCTGTGCATCGATGGTGGCTTTACTATGAATGGTGGCCATTGACCACGTCGCCTCCAGTGACCTCTTACCTGATAGTTTTGGCAAAATCATTGTAAGCGAACAGAAAGGATCGGAAGTTTATTTATTTTTTTTAATGGCTTCCATCTGCTGGGTAGGATCTGGCATTGGTGGGGTCTTTGTGATGCACATTCACCACTACGAGCGCCTGATTTGTTAACAAGGCTCCTTTACCACTCCGGACGCTTTCACGTAGTGTTTTCAATCTTCACGCCTAATTATTCGATGTTGCGTTTGATGCGAGAACACCCCGACTAGTAATCGCTGCTCATTGTGGGGAGTCCATTATATTCTAACTGTTTGAGTGATCCCATTGACCTTGGACTGACATTATAAGCTGTGTCTAATCTTTTCACTCTATATATTTCTAATGCAGACTTTTTTTTTTTGTTCTTTTTTTTGTTTTTTTTTGTTCTTCCCTCCCTTCCTTTCTGCCTGATCCCTGTTTAGCATCACAATCGGGTTACCGCTGAGCCCGGCAGCTGACTCCGCCCGCTCGGCACGACACGCTCTGTCGCTCATTGCCACGGCCAGACCACCCGCCTTCATCACAACGATCGCTAAGGAGGTAAAAAAAAAAAAATCCTCTCCCCATCTTCTGCTTTCTGCTTGGATAAATCCGCCTCTCATTCACTATTCTTCCATTAATGATTCCTCTAAGCCTTGGGTAAAGCTTTGTACGATGTGTGTAGCATAATAAGCCCCCCATGACAGGCATGCCACCGCCCTGTGTGACACATTGAGGAGTTGTAAAATTTTAAGAATTTTTTTTTTTTGCTCCATTTTTGGTAAGTATTAATTACATTTTAAGCTGTCGTTAAATAGGTTGTCTCTTTTCAGAAAAGTTTTCCTATAAGTTCCCTTAGTAGTAAAAGAAAAAAAAAAGTATGCTTTACTCACCCTGCCCTGGTCCTGCATACATTTTTGACTCCGCTGACGTCACTTTGAGTTGAGCTCAGCAGCTCTGCCTGTTTAGACAGATCACTGATTGGCTGCCATGATATTGCAAAAGCCAATCTGTGAGCTCCGCAGTTCTGGGCGGCTTCTACAGTGCATGGGCAGAGCCGCTGAGCTTGGTTATCTGCAACGTGACACCAAAAGAAGGGGCGGAGACTCAGCGCCGGACCAGGGCAGGGTGAGCAAAGCCACATTTTCTTTTCTTTTTTTCCTACTTTTCTTCTTTCTAAGGGCACTTTTCTGAAAGGGGACAAACATATTAATTCCATTCCAACCTTTCTGTATGATCAGGTAAAATTGCTTTCAGAACTGTACTAAAGCGGAGGGTGACTGTCTCTCTGGGGGTCCTATTTATTTCCCAGAGTCCAAGTATAATCATAAAGTGGCAGCATAAAACAGAATCAACTAATGTAAAGGGTTAGTCTTGTGTGCAACAATTATCACCTATTCATAGAGTAGATGGTAAATGTATGATTTCTGCTGCCGAGACCCTGACTGATCCCAGGAAAGGAGGATCCAGTGATCCATCCGGTGATTGGAGCAGTAGTGAGCATGTGCGGCCGTCACTACCATGGAGCAGGGGTCGCACATGCTCACTAACACTCCAGTGACACTGGGGATTTGGGAACCACCGCTCTGGGAATTGATCTGACCACCAGTGATTTCTCCTATTCTAATAATTGAGGACCCCACTGGCCGGACCCCACGTTACATGTTATCACTGTTATGAAACAGGTAAGTGACTGTGTTTTTCTTTTAGAAGATGTAGATATCGCAGGGATTTTTCTCATTTTATGTAAATAAAGATTAATGCATGAAACGAAATCTCTGTAGCTTTCTCATATATTGAGGGTGTTCAATCCCTCATCATTTTTCATGATGAGATCACATTCCATTGGGAGGGAAGAAATGTCACTTGCTGTAACAGAGCCTGTTTATCTTGGAAAGTTATTTAAAATTTTAGGTATATGAGTAATTGATAGAATTTTTCACTCATTTACTAATTACGGTAATCTTTATTGAAGAAAAAAAAAAGTAATTTTAGCTTTTTAATGTCCATAATTGTGTAAATGTAATGCAGTTGCAGTACCCAGTAATTTCCTCTTGGAGTGCTGTGGCATTAACATGACTTTAGATTTCTGGTCCTGCTCATACAGCGGCATTGATTAAAATATCGAAGTATTGGCAATCCACATCTGATATAAAAAGCAAGCAGAGCAAATGTTTGTCCAGGGCTCTAGTCTGACTGCCACTTAAAGACACTTAAACAGTGAAAACGCCTTTTAATGAGATGCATCATTGGCAAGTAATAAATTATATTTAACCCCTTAAGGACTGGGCAATTTTTAGTTTTGGCTAAAATTAAATTGACGGTTACTCTTTACGTATTGGAGTAAAAATTAATTTCTAAAAGCAAAGTGGTTTGCGTTGCCATTTTTTGAGTCTTTTACCTTTCTAATTTTCCATCAATGGGACTGTTTGGGATGCGGTGGAGTTTCTTGCATGCTAAACTGATGTTTTTATTGATATCACTTAGGGGTACCTCCGACCTTTTCGTTGCTTCTTATTGCAACCAAAAGCACGCTTACGCGTTCACCATTTGACAGTGGTGTAATTGGAGACTGATGGGCCCTGATGCAAAATTTCGATCTGGGCCTCCCCCCTGCATGTTGGTCAGATGTACAGGCCCTTGTACCTGTCTAAATACTATAAACACATATGTTTCCACTCCCATAATGTCCCCCATCCAGTAGTAATTTCGCCATTACCCATCCAGAGCTCATCCTGTAATATATGTCACCCATGCAGGGCCCATCCTGTGATATACAGTGGTTACGGAAAGTATTCAGATCCCTTTTAATTTTTTCACTCTTTGTTTCATTGCAGACATTTGGTAAATTCAAAAAAGTTCATTTTTTTCATGTACTCTCTGCACCCCATCTTGACTGAAAAAAAAACAGAAATGTATTAATTTTTGCACATTTAATAAGAAAGAAAAACTGAAATATCACATAGTCATAAGTATTCACACCCTTTGCTCAGACACCCATATTTAAGTCACATGCTGTCCATTTCCGTGTGATCCTCCTTGAGATGGTTCTACTCCTTCATTGGAGTCCAGCTGTGTTTAATTAAACTGATAGGTCTTGGTTTGGAAAGGTGCACACCTGTCTATATAAGACCTAACAGCTCACAGTGCATGTCAGACCAAATGAGAATCATGAGGTCAAAGGAACTGACCAAGGAGCTCAGAGACAGAATTGTGGCAAGACACAGGTCTGGCCAAGGTTACAGCAGAATGTCTGCAGTACTCAAGGTTCCTAGGAGCACAGTGGCCTCCATAATCCTTAAAGGAAGAAGTTTGGGACCACCAGGAGTCTTCCTAGACCTGGCCGTCCAGCCAAACTGAGCAATCATGGGAGAAGAGCCTTGGTGAGAGAGGTAAAGAAGAACCCCAAGATCACTGTGGCTGAGCTCCAGAGATGCAGTAAGGAGATGGGAGAAAGTTCCACAGAGTCAACTATCGCTGCAGCCCTCCACCAGTCGAGCCTTTATGGCAGAGTGGCCCGACAGAAGCCTCTCCCCAGTTCAAGACATATGAAAGCTTCTATATAGTTTGCTAAAAAACACAATAAGGACTCCCAGACTATGAGAAATAAGATTTGGTGATAATTCTAAGCGGTATGTGTGGAGGAAACCAGGCACTACTCATCACCTGCCCAATACAATCCCAACAGGATGACTGGTTGCCATTGAAGGAAACCTGAATGCGGCCAAGTACAGAGATATCTTGGATGAAAACCTCTTCCAGAGTGCTCTGGACCTCAGACTTGGCCGAAGGTTCACCTTCCAACAATACAGTGACCCTAAGCACACAGCTAAAATAACAAAGGAGTGGCTTCAGAACAACTCTGTGACCATTCTTGACCGGCCCAGCCAGAGACCTGACCTAAACCCAATTGAGCATCTCTGGAGAGATCTGAAAATGGCTGTCCACCAACGTTCACCATCCAACCTGACGTAAATGGAGAGGATCTGCAAGGAAGAATGGCAGAGGATCCCCAAATCCAGGTGTGAAAAACTTGTTGCTTCATTCCCAAGAAGACTCATGGCTGTACTAGCTCAAAAGGTGCTTCTACTCCATACTGAGCAAGGGGTCTGAAGACTTATGATCATGTGATATTTCAGTTTTTCTTTTTTAATAGATTTGCAAAAATTACTACTTTTGTTTTTTTTTTCAGTCAAGATGGGGTGCAGGGTGCACACTAATGAGAGAAAAATGAACTTTCTTGAATTTACCAAATGGCTGCAATGAAACAGAGTGAAAAATTTAAAGGGGTCTGAATACTTTCCGTACCCCCACTGCATGTCATCCATCCAGGGCCCATCCTGTGATATATGTTCCCCATCCAGGACCCATCCTGTAACATACTGTAAGTCCACCATTCTGGGGCCATCCTGTAATAAACTGAAGGAAATAATTATTTGATCCCCTGCTGATTTTGTAAGTTTGCCAACTGACAAATACATGAACAGTCTATAATTTTAAGGGTAGGTTAATCTTAACATTGAGAGATAGAATATCAAAAATAAAATCCAGAAAATCACATTGTATAAATTATATACATTTAGTTGCGTTTTGCAGTGAGAAATAAGTATTTGATCCCTCTGGCAAACAACACTTAATACTTGGTGGCAAAACCCTTGTTGGCAAGCACAGCAGTCAGACGTTTTTGTAGTTGATGATGAGGTTTGCGCACATGTCAGGAGGAATTTTGGTCCACTCCTCTTTGCAGATCATCTCTAAATTATAAAGATTTTGATGCAGTCGCTTGTCAACTCGGAGCTTCAACTCCCTCTATAAGTTTTCTATGGGATTAAGGTCTAGAGACTGGCTAGGCCACTCCATGACCTTTATGTGTTTCTTTTTGAGCCACTCCTTTGTTGCCTTGGCTGTATGTTTTGGGTCATTATCTTGCTGGAAGACTCAGCCACGACCCATTTATAATGTCTTTTTTTGCACCTTGCTTTTCCATATTGCTGCAATCCCTTCCCAGTCTCATGTGTGCCCTTTAGTAGCACCACCAAACTGCATTATCATCAAGCTAAGAGTAAAATTCACTTCTGCTTCTGTGCCCTCTCTGCTCCTGTGCAGCACTCTGCCTGGCTGGTCTTCTCTTTTGCCATTGACATCAATATAGCTGACTGTGTGGTTTTACATCATTAGCTGGTTCTATCGAAGCTAAACTATCCTGTGCTCGTACATGACTACAGGATACTATAACTTTTTACTGCCGTTTCAGTGCAAACTTATGTTTGTTACCTACTGCAGAAAGACCAGTGATGTGAAAGTACAAATGCCGCTCTTTTGAAGCGTATAATAAAATCTAATTCTCTGCTGCAAATAGAGCGGTGTTTGTAGTTTTACATAACTGGTCTCTAGACCCCGTCAGCCATCGTTAACAGAAGAAACACTAAAGATCATTGAAGAAAGACAAATGGCAAAAAGTAACAAGCAGAACACAACAGTAAAAGACTAAAGAGAACCATTTGAGCCAACAAAGAACTTAATTGCCAAATTGTCGTATATACTCGAGTATAAGCCGACCCGAGTATAAGCCGACCCCCCTAATTTTGCCACAAAAAACTGGAAAAACTTAATGACTCGAATATAAGCCTATGGTGGGAAATGCAGCAGCTACCGATAAATGTCAAAAATAAAAATAGATACCAATAAAAGTAAATTTAATTGAGACATCAGTAGGTTAAGTGTTTTTGAATATCCATATTGAATCAGGAGCCCCATATAATGCTCCATACAGTTTATGATGGGCCCCATAAGATGCTCTATATTAAAATATGCCCCATATAATGCTGCACAAATGTTGATTATTATCCCATAAGATGTTCCATAGACACATTTGCCCCCATATAATGCTGCACAAATGCTAATTATGGCTCCATACAGACATTTACCCCGTATAATGCTCCACAAATGCTAATTATGGCCCCATAAGATGCTCCATACAGACATGTGCCCCGTATAATGCTCCACAAATGCTGATTATGGCCCCATAAGATGCTCCATACAGACATTTGCCTCATATAATGCTGCACAAATGCTTATTATGGCCCCTTAAGATTCTCCATACAGACATTTGCCCCATATAATGCTGCACAAATGCTGGTTATGGCCCCATAAGATGCTCCATAGAAATATTTGCCCCGTATAATGCTGCAGAAATGCTGATTATGGCCCCATAAGATGCTCCATACAGACATTTGCCCCGTATAATGCTCCACAAATGCTGATTATGGCCCCATAAGATGCTCCATAGACACATTTGCCCCATATAATGCTGCAAAAATGCTAATTATAGCCCCATAAGATGCTCCATAGAAATATTTGCCACGTATAATGCTGCCCAAATGCTGATTATGTCCCCATAAGATGCTTCATAGAAATATTTGCCACGTATAATGCTGCCCAAATGCTGATTTATGGCCCCATAGACTATTATGCCCCATATGCTGTTGCTGCAATAAAAAAAAATAAAAAAAATCACATACTCACATCTCGTCGCTCAGGCCCCCGGCACTTGCTATAGTCACCTGTTCGCGTTCCACCGCTGGGCGCCGCTGTGTCTTCCACGTCCTCTGCACTGACTATTCAGGCAGAGGGCGGCGCGCACACTAATCACGTCATCGCGCCCTCTGACCTGAGCGTCACTGCAGAGGACGCAGAAGACGGAGCGGCGCCCGACGGTGGAACGGGGGATAGGTAAATATCATGCACTGCCCCCATCATACTCACCTGCTCCTGGCGCGGTCCCTGCACGTCCCTGGTTCTCTGGGCGCTGACAGTTTCTTCCTGTGTTGAGTGGTCACTAGTACCGCTCATTGCAGTAATGAATATGCAGCTCCACCCCTATGGGAGTGTAGTCGGATCCATATTCATTACTGTAATGAGCAGTACCATGTGACCACTCAACACAGGAAGAAACTGTCAGCGCCCGGAGAACCAGGGATGTGCAGGGACCGCGCCAGGAGCAGGTGAGTATGATTAGACAGCTGCCTCTCCCCCTCCCCTACCGACTTCTGGGAATGACTCGAGTATAAGCCGAAAGGGGCAATTTCAGCCTAGAAAAATGGGCAGAAATTCTCGGCTTATACTCGAGTATATATGGTATATGTACAAAGATAGAAAGCAAACATCTGAAGGGCAAGACCAGGAAGGCACACCTAAAGATCAAAAAGATACAATGAAAGTTTCTACCAATAGTGGGCAGATTGGAAGATGCCAAAGGGAACAAACTATCTGAGACTAAACAGATCAAGGAAAGATGGAATGTAGCACCTCTATGACAACGACAGTGATATGGGAAGAAACTGGGACTGGAAATGATAGAGAGCCAAGCATCCTGAAAGACGAAGTTTTTGCTGCAGTAAAGTTTCTGACATGCAACAAAGCACCTGGATCTGACCATATTCCAATAGAGATAATAAAGTCTTCTGAAGCAGCAGTTGATGTCATCACACACCTTTATCAACTGGAAAACTGGTAACTGGCCGAAGGACTGAACAAGATCGGTGTTTATTCCTATTCCGAAGAAAGAAGATGCTCTCGACTGTGGAAACTATCGGACTATTGCACTCACACCTCATGCCAGCAAAATACTATTGAAGATCCTACAAAGACGGTTACGGCCTTACTTTGACAAAGAGCTGCCAGAGGAACAAGCAGGATTCAGAAAATGCAGATGAACAAGAGGTGTGATTGCTAACATTTGATGGATAATGGAAAAGGCCAAAGAATTCAACAAGGAGATCTGTTTTACTTCATTGACTACAGTGAAGCCTTTGACTGTGATCATCAGAAACTTTAGAATACCATGAAGGATATGGGTGTGCCGAACCATCTGATCAGCCTAATTAGGAACCTATATATCGACCAAGAAGCAACAGTTCAAATCGAGCACAACATGGTTCAAAGTAGAGCGAGGCTTCAGTCAAGACAGCATCCTGTCTCCATTTTTGTACAATTAATATGCAAAAGCTATTTTCAGGAAGACTGGACATGTCGTAAAGAAGAAAGAATCAAAATTGCTGGATGAATCAGCAACACAGACGATACAACATTGATAGAAAAGAATGTAAATGGAATTTAGGACATGTTACGGAGTGTGAAGATGGAATGCTCAAACATGGGACTTCAAACCAACACAAAGAAGACAAAGATTTTGGCTACTGCCAGGTAAGACTGGGACACATTTGAGATGGACGGCGACAAACTGGAATTTGTAAAGGACTTCAACCTACTCAGATCGATGATGACTTAAGATGCAGCGATGACACCAGAAGTCAAAAGAAGAATAGCTGTGGGAAAATCAACATTGAAGTCACTGGGCAAGGTCTTCAAATCAAGGAACATTTCAGTGGCGATGAAGACACGGCTCGTACATAGTCTGATCTTTTCTGTAGTAACATGGATGCGAAACCTGAACGATAAAGAAACAAGACAGAAGAATTACTGATGCCTTCTATATGTGGTGCTGGAGAAGGATGTTTTCAATATCATGGGTGGCAAGAAGAACAAACAAATCAATTTTGGAGCAAATCGAGGCAGACATGTCACTGGAAGCAAGGATCACCAAGCTGCGACTTGCATTCTTTGGACACCTCACACAAAGAGAGCAATCACTGGAGAAGGACATCCTGGTCGGTGGAATAGAAGGAACAAGGCGAAGAGGAAGACCAGCAACTTAATGACTTGATACTATCAAGATATTGGCAGAGAAGATCCTGGTGGACTTATCTAGGCTTGCACAAGATCGATCTTCTTCCTGCAGAGCTTTCATCTTTTAAATCACCATGTCTCGAAATTAAGCCGACGGTCGTTACATAATATATATATATTATAATTATTTGACGTTTCAAATCTTTGTATGCCAAAATACTGGCGAAAAAGCTTTGATGAATTGGGTCCTATGTCTTGATGAGACTCCCATCCACTTCCAAAAGTTCTTACCAGACTTCCTAATCAATAGTCACCAATGAAAAATGGAAGACTGCTTTGGGTCGTTAACTCCTCTGGGTAAGCATGTCCAAAATTACATTAGCCCTTTATCTTCTCCCTGCCAGTGTCAGAAGCAGGTAAATGTGAAGAAAGCCAAGATAGCATGAATACCCAAGCAGGGGAGGGCAAATAATGTATTTTTGTTGTGGGAACTTGCAAGTTTTTCAAGCAGTGAAGCTTTTAGGAATGGTGACTTTTTGGTTTACTATTCTTATTTTCTTGCTGGGTGAGATCTAGTTCTTTTTGTTACTTGATGTGTTGGTTGCTTTTGCTAGATGACAAAACAACAGCAATTCTGGCCTTTTCTTTTGACAGTCATCATGCGGGATAAATATTGTTATTTTATAAGGTTTGGACATTATCAGACTTATACCAATTACATTTTTTTTTATTACCAATTATTATTTTTTTATTACCTTTGCTTTTTTGTGCATTTAAAAAAATTTTTTTTTACATTTTTCTATTCTTTTAATTCCCTATTTTAACCTTTAATATTTCTGTATTGTCTAATATTGTACGTTTGTGCGATCTCCTATAAAGACCATATGAGTGCAAAGGTGGCAGACACAGGGGCATTGAGTAGGTCCCCTGTTCCCATGGCAACCTTTTGGGCACCCTGCAGGAGGTTGGTGGCCTGACAAAAGGACCCCCTGTGTCCAACCACTTAGATGCCGTGGTATCTAAGTGGCTAAACTGCAGCAATCTACGTTTGCTCTGATCTGTGCAGTTAGAGGCTCCTGCTGGCTATATAACTCGTATATGTCGGGAAGAGGTTAAAAACATACTCTATGCAGGAAAAAAATACATAGTGCTAACTGTATATATGTATTTGTGTGTGTAATATATAATCTTAGTACGCCTTTTTTTACAATATGAGATAGTGTGACTATGCAAATATACAGCATATACAATCATGGCCGAAACCCTTGAAATTATTCAAGAAAATGAAGTCTTTCTCCCAGAAAATTATTTGTTACACATGTTTTGTTATGCACTTGCTTATTTCCTTTGTGTGTATTGGAAAAACACAGAAAAAAGGCAAATCGAACATAGTTTTACACAAAACCCCCCAAAATGGTCTGGACAAAATTGTTGGCACCTTTATAAAATTGTGGGTGAACAATAGAGTTGTGCGAATATGTTCGGAAACGATCGCCGATAGCCATATTTGTGCCATTTTTGTACCCTATTCAGGCCAAACTTATGTTTGACGATCGGTTCCGAACATATTCGCTCATCTCTCCTCCCATTGACTCCAATGACGTTCGGCTGTGTTCAGCGAATATTCCAAATACAATATTCGCCGGTAATCGTAATCCGAACCGAATTTTGCAAAATTCGCTCAACTCTAGTGAACAACTGTTTCAGGCATGTGATGCTTATTCAAACTCACCTGTGGCAAGTAACAGGTGTGGGCAATATGGAAATCACACCTGAAACGAGATAAAAAGGGGAGAAGTTTCTTTGCATCATGTGTCTGTGTGTGCCACACCAAGCATGGAGAACAGTTAGAGGAGAAGAGAACTGTCTGAGGACATGAGAACCAAAATTGTTGAACAATATCAACAATCTCAAGGTTACAAATCCATCTCCCGAGATCTTAATGTTCCTTTGTCCATGATGCGCAACATAATCAAGAAGTTCACAACCAATGGCACTGTAGCTAATGTCCCTGGACGTGGACAGCATAGAAAAATTGATGAAAGGTTGAACACAGGATAGTCTGGATGGTGGATAAACAACCTCAATCAAGTTCCAAAGAAAATCAAGCTGTCCTGCAGGCTCAGAGTGGATCAGTGTCAGCGCAAACTATTCGTCGACCTATGAATTAAATGAAAAGCAGGAGACCCAGGAGGACCCCACTGCTGACACGGAAACATAAAAAAGCAGGACTGCAGTTAGGCAAAATGTACTTGAGTAAGTCAAAATCCTTCTGGGAAAGTGTATTGTGCACAGATGAGACCAAGATAGTAGAATGATGTGCTTTAACAAAAAGCTCTGTTTAAAGAAAATGGAATGATGCCTTCAAAGAAAAGAACACAATACCTACAGTCAAATATGGTGGAGTTCCTAAGAAGTTTAGGGGTTGTTTTGCTGCCTCTCACGCTGGGTGCCTTGACTGTGTGCAAGGCATCATGAGATCTGAAAATTACCAAAGGATTTTAGGTTTCAATGTGGTGCCCAGTGTTAGAAAGCTGGGTTTGTGTCCTTGTTCATAGGTTGTCCAGCGACAACATAATTTAGGAAAAAAAAGCACCCAGAAATGGATGGAAACAAAGTGCTGGAGAGTTCTGAAGTGGCAGCAATGAGTCCGGATCTAAATCCCATTGATCATCTGTGAAAAGATCTTAAAACTGCTGTTGGGAGAAGGCGCCTTCACATATGAGACCGGGAGCAGTTTACAGGAGAAGAGTCGTCCAAAATCCCAGATGAGAGGTGTAAGAAGCTTGTGGATGGTTATAGGAAGCGATTGATTGCAGTTATTTACTCCAAAGGGTGTGCAACCAAATATTAAGTTGAGGAGTTCTGTCCATTTTGGGGGTTATGTGTGAAATTGTCCTATTTTGTTGATAAATACACACAAAGGAAATAAACATGTATAACAAAACATGGGGAATTGCAATAATTTTCTGGGAGAAATAATTTATTTTCTGGAACTATTGCAAGGGTACCAACACTGTCGGCCATGACTGTATATTGGGGCCCTTATGCCTATACTGATGCTGATTATCCTGAATGATTAGTGGTGGAATACATGATTTACAGCTATACATCCTAGCCATCATCCATACACATGGCGGCTGCCTGGATGAGCATGCTAGCATGGCATAACCCGCTTCCTCTCTCATTCCTTCCTGTGTGGTTCCCGCGATCAGTCTGCACCTCTCCAGGACGGTGTTTGTATATTTATGATATTCACATCCTGTAATGTAGCTGTCGCCACCGCTCGTCGCTCTCCCATTCCGCCTACTTGGGACTGGGCGACAGTGGTGTGAAAACGCCAAAAAGTTCCATAATGTTACTCAGCCACTCTAAAATTTACGCAAATTTTCAACGTTTTATAAGCCAGAGTACTTAGGTGAATGCTTTCATGAATCGGGCCCTATGTCTTGATGAGTCTCCCACTTCCAAAAGTTCTCAATAGACTTTCTAATCAGCGCCACCATAGGGGATATGAAGCATACCAACGGATTGTAATCCAGGACAGGACAGATCCTCCATGGATAGGACCCATCATCTGTCAACCTAAGGGTATCCCAATCTAAACCACCATTTAGTTTTTGGTATTTCGATGCTAAAATATGATTGTGATTTTCTCTTTCCAGGTACACAGACACACCGCCATGGCTGCCAACACTCAGTCTCAGCAGAATATACACACTACTGCTCTCGCCCGAGCGAAAGGAGAAATACTGAGAGTTATCGAAATCCTTGTCGAGAAGATGCCCTCCGACGTGGTGGATCTCTTGGTGGAGGTAGGACTTAGAAAGTGGGCGCCATTCTCGTATCTCAGGGTGTCAACCTCCACTGGTAGTTAGTCACAGTGATGAAGAATAGGGTGATTACCGGCTGTGTCTGGTCTCTTAACCAGACATGCATGTTTTACACGGGGGGGGGGGTTCTTGGTGTGTTTTAACTTTGGTACCCAAATGCAATCCCTTAAAGTAAAAAAAAATCCCATAGCTCTGGAACCGTATGGCGGATTTTAAAAATGAACAAACACAATATTCAGGGGAGCAGCGGCAATAAGATGATAAACAAGAACTGGTCACTTTTGATCTGGTGACTGGTCCTCCTTAAAGAGTAACTAAAAATGTTTTTGTGCTGTATAAAGCTATCCTCCAGGCAATGCAAAGTTATGAATCTTTGTAATATCCTGCATTACCTTATTTTACTTGCTTCTGTTCTAAACACCAGACTGAAAGTGCTGTTTTCACTTCCTACTTTATTCCCTTTTAGAAGCTGCTTTGAACCGCTGCTCTAGCAAGAATCCATACTCAAACACTATTTACAAACACTCTCCCTGTGTGAGCATGGGCAGTGGCATACCGATTATAGTGGCAGACCACGTGACCACTATGGAAACCGTGAGTCGTGGGAGGGGGGGGGGGGTACTGGTGCATCTCACATTCAGCTGTATATGGCTTTTGGGTTTAGATACATTTTAATGCAAAGATGGAACAGTATTTTTGTGTGTGGGGACACTGAGGGATTTCAGTAGGAGAAAAGTTACTTTGTGTGAATTTGTGAAGTAAGCTCTTCTGTGACCCCACAAAATATTAGGTTTTGTTTTGGTTTCGTTTTTTTTTTTGTGTTTGTGGGGGGCCCATTTAGGACGTCCACTATGAGGTCCAATGATCTCAATGTACGCCTTAGTATGGTGGACGGGAGCAGAGAAGCTCACAGAGGGAGACTGTTTGTAAACAATGTCTCAGTGTCGATTCTTGATAGAGCAGCAGTTCAAAGCAGCTTCTAAAAGAGCATGAACTAGGCAGTTAAAACAGCACTTTCAGCCTGGTATATGGTAGAGAAGGAAGTAGAATAAGGTAATGGAGCGTATTATGAAGACTAACAGCTTTGTAAAGTGTGATCAATAATTAAATTTAAAAGAAAGTTGGCAGCTCTGCAAGTAATCCTAACTATGATTTCATGAAGAATAAATAATGCATTTATACAAATTCAGCTCTGCTACATCTGTATATGATGAAATGGACTTTCCACACCTGGTTTCTTACTGATGTTTTTATACTTTATATTAAAGGTTATGGACATTATCATGTACTGCCTGGAGGGATCGCTACTGAAGAAGAAGGGGCTGCAGGAGTGCTTTCCTTCCATATGTCGGTATGTTTCTTCTGGGCATGATGCAGCGGCTTTGTCATCAGTGCACAAGATGTAGCAGAGCAGTAGGCGCTGTCAGATTGCAGGTGATGTAGCAGAGCTCTGTTGGTCAGGTAACTGCAGTTCTATGACATAACTCAGCTCTGCTACATCTATGTCACATTACGTGTACAGATTCAGACAAGAAAGGGTTTGCAGTAGAGGAGCGAGACGAACCTCGTACATTGTACAACTTTTTTAAAGAATCAATGAAAACAAATTTTCTTGGTCCTGAAAATCAAATTGGTCAGTGCCGGACATATTTGTTGTCACCCAGCTTTCTTAAGAACAGATATGACAGCAGAATTTGTCAGAAGGGGTTTTATCAGAATTAATATGGCTGCAGATGTATCTGATAAGGGAAGCGTTCCCGACCCGTGTAGATAAATGGAGACAGATCTAAAGCGACGGAAATGTCCACGAGCAGAAGCGCTTGTTCATCAGAATCCTCTTTTGTCGGAGATAATTGGAAACTGAGCTTTTATTACCTTGCATCTTAATTACCTTCAGTGTAAACAGGGGGGGCTGAGTGATGAAGCGCCACTTGTAAAATGTGAGTTATTTGCTGTCCTGCTCCCTAATAAACCCACTGTAATGAGTCCACGGTAAGTAAATGACCAGAGGAGGGCGCCGACGGGACAGGAGCCAAGGTGGCGGCTCTCCGTGTGTGGGGGGGGTCACATCTACTTACTAGTAATCCAGCATTGTCTCCGGATTACCAGATGTTCTGGATAGCAGGAAGATGATCAGCTGGCCTTAGATGAGATTTCTATTACAGTCCAATGTCTATGGAGCTGTCCCCTGAGACCAGCGCCGGCAGATGGGTCTGTCAGTCATTTATCGCTATTGCTCCCTGCATGGGGAGAACTGTGATATGGGGTTAGATATCTGCAGAATGATCTCTCTGATATAGATCTATCCTATCTATCTAGCTATTATCTATTCTATATCTACACTGTGTGCAGAATTATTAGGCAAGTTGTATGTTGATCACATGATACTTTTTATACATGTTGTCCTACTCCAAGCTGTTCAGGCCTGAGAGCCAACTACCAATTAAGTAAATCAGGTGATGTGCATCTCTGTAATGAGGAGGGGTGTTGTCTAATGATATCAACGCCCTATATAAGGTGTGCTTAATTATTAGGCAACTTCCTTTCCCAAAATAGGTCAAAAGAGAGATTTGACGGCCTCTGAAAAGTCCAAAATTGTGAGATGTCTGGCAGAGGGATGCGGTAGTGTTGAAATTGCCAAACTTTTGAAGCGTGATCACCGAACAATCAAGCGTTTCATGGCAAATAGCCAACAGGGTCGCAAGAAGCGTTTTGGGCAAAAAAGGCGCAAAATAACTGCCCATGAATTGAGGAAAATCAAGCTTGAAGCTGCCAAGATGCCATTTGCCACCAGTTTTGCCATATTACAGAGCTGCAACGTTACTGGAGTAACAAAAAGCACAAGGTGTGCGATACTCAGGGACATGGCCAAGGTAAGGAAAGCTGAACAACGACCACCTCTGAACAAGAAACATAAGATAAAACGTCAAGACTGTGCCAAGAAATATCTTAAGACTGACTTTTCAAAGGTTTTATGGACTGATGAAATGAGAGTGACTCTTGAGGGACCAGATGGATGGGCCAGAGGCTGGATCAGTAAAGGGCAGAGAGCTCCACTCCGACTCAGACGCCAGCAAGGTGGAGGTGGGGGACTGGTATGGGCTGGTATCATCAAAGATGAACTTGTGGGACCTTTTCGGGTTGAGGATGGAGTGAAGATCAACTCCCAGACCTACTGCCAGTTTCTGGAAGACGACTTCTTCAAGCAGTGGTACAGGAAGAAGTCGGTATCGTTCAAGAAAAACATGATCTTCATGCAGGACAATGCTCCATTTTTATTATTATTATTATTATTTATTTATATAGCACCATTAATTCCATGGTGCTGTACATGAGAAAGGGGTTACATACAGAGTTATAGACATCACATGTCTGCAACTACTCCACAGCGTGGCTGGCCAGTAATGTTCTCAAAGAAGAAGAAAAATAATGACATGGCCCCCTTGTTCACCTGATCTGAACCCCATAGAGAACCTGTTGTCCCTCATAAAATGTGAGATCTACAGGGAGGGAAAACAGTCCACCTCTCGGGACAGTGTCTGCGTGCAGCAGCCACCACAGCCTCCCAATGTTCATCGTAAACAGATCAAGCAACTGACAGAATCTATGGATGGAGGCTGCTCAGTGTCATCATAAAGAAAGGGGCTATATTGGTCACTAATATTTGGGGGGTTTGTTTTTGCATGTCAGAAATGTTTATTTCTATATTTTGTGCAGTTATATTGGTTTACCTGGTGAAAATAAACAAGTGAGATGGGAATATATTTGGTTTTTATTAAGTTGCCTAATAATTCTGCACAGTAATAGTTACCTGCACAGATATCCTCTTAAGATAGCCAAATCTATAAAAAAAAAAAAAACACTCCAACTTGCAAAAATATTAAGCTTTGATATTTGTGTCTTTTGGGTTGATTGAGAACACAGTTGTTGATAAATAATAAAAATAATCCTCTAAAATACAACTCGCCTAATAATTCTGCCACACAGTGTATCTCACATATAACTTTCTATCTATCTCATATCTATTTATTGTAGCATATCTGGGAAGGACAAGGTTAAATCCTAGCTCTGCAATGTATTGATTAGATGCACCTGTACGATTATACTAAAAACCAGGGCCTGTGTTCACTAGGGGTCTCAGTCTGCTGAATGTAGCAGAGTCGAGTGTGCTGCTCGTGAGTGTCCTGCGAACATGTGAGCTGTAGCTGGGAGAGAGACCTTCTAATGTCTCTCTGTGAATGGAGACTACATGGGTTAGCTAGGAAAGCTGAGCAGTCGGCATGTTGGAGCTGTAGAGAACTGTGTGGAAGCTGCAGCCTGGTCAGTGTGAACAGTGCCCAGAGTTGAAAACCGTATTATTCGAACTATAAGACACCTAGGTTTTAGAGGATGAAATTAGAAAAAAAAATGTAAGCAAAAAATGTTGTCAATTCTGTACTAATATCCCCTATCCTGGTATATATGGTCCCCTCATAGCTGTCCTGGTATGCATGGCCCCCTCATCCCTTACACTGGTATGCATGGCCTACTCATCCCTGTCCTGGTATGCATGGCCCCCTCATCCTTACCCTGGTATGCATGGCCCCCTCATCCTTACCCTGGTATGCATCGCCACCTTATCCCCATCTTGGTGTGCATGGCTCCCTCATCCCTGTCCTGGTATGCATGGCCCATCATCCTTACCCTGGTGGACATGGCCCCTCATCCTTACCCTGGTGGACATGGCCTCCTCATCCTTACCCTGGTATGCGTGGCCACCTCATCCTTACCCTGGTATGCATCGCCACCTTATCCCCATCTTGGTGTGCATGGCTCCCTCATCCCTGTCCTGGTATGCATGGCCCCTCATCTTTGCCCTGGTGGACATGGCCTCCTCATCCTTACCCTGGTATGCATTGCCCCCTCATCCTTACCGTGATATGCATGGCCACCTCATCCCCAAGCTGGTATGAATGGCTCCCTCATCCCTATCCTGGTAGGCATGGCCTTTCATCCTTACCCTGGTAGGCATGGTCCCTTCATCCCTACCCTGGTATGCATAGCCTACTCATCCCTGTCCTGGTATGCATGGCCCCTCATCCCCATCTTGGTGTGCATGGCTCCCTCATCCCTGTCCTGGTATGCATGGCCCCTCATCCTTACCGTGGTGGACATGGCTCCTCATCCTTACACTGGTGAACATGGCCCCTCCCCTCATTCTTACCCTGGTGGACATGGCCTCCTCATCCTTACCCTGGTGAACATGGCCCCTCCCCTCATTCTTACCCTGGTGGACATGGCCTCCTCATCCTTACCCTGGTGAACATGGCCCCTCCCCTCATTCTTACCCTGGTGGACATGGCCTCCTCATCCTTACCCTGGTGAACATGGCCCCTCCCCTCATTCTTACCCTGGTGAACATGGCCCCTCCCCTCATTCTTACCCTGGTGGACATGGCCTCCTCATCCTTACCCTGGTGAACATGGCCCCTCCCCTCATTCTTACCCTGGTGAACATGGCCCCTCCCCTCATTCTTACCCTGGTGGACATGGCCTCCTCATCCTTACCCTGGTATGCATTGCCCCCTCATCCTTACCGTGATATGCATGGCCACCTCATCTCTATCCGGGTATGCATGGCCCCCATCGGAAAAACATTTTTAAAAAAATTATACCTTCCTGCGCTCCCTCGCAGTGTCTTGTTCCAATGCCAGCAGCTGCTTTATGTTTGTAAGCAGCGCTTGTCAGTGACGTGATGTCTGCTTACAAGCCGAGGACAGCTGTCGTAATACTCACTGCTCTCCACTCCGGGACTATGTGCATGGAGAGCACTGAATATTCATTGATCTTTAGTAGCAGGAGCAGTGTTGGCTGCAGATGCCGGCTTCCTGCAGCTGCCGGGTGTTCACGTGTGCCCACTACTAAAGGGAATGAGTATTCACTGCATTCCACTCCTGGCATGGAGTGCAGTGAATATTCATTCCCTTAAGTAGCGTGCACACTTCAGAGCCCAGCAGTTGCAGAAATCGGCTGCTGTGGCTAACAGCGTGTCCACTATTAAAGAGAAATGATTATTCACTGTCTTTCGTAGAATGCAGTGAATATTCATCTCTCTTTAGCAGTGGGCACAGGAGTTATCTGCAGCCGCTGGCTCCTGCCTCCTGTGACCTGCTGCTCCGCCGCTTCCGCTCTCTACTTCCCCATCCCCAGCCAAAGCAGGTACATCCTTGCTATAAGACTCACCCCTCATGTTCCTCCACATTTTTGGAGGAAAAAGTGCGTCTTACAGTCCGAAAAATACGGACCTTGTGTTTGGTGCTGAAGACTGCTAAACCTCGGGCCTCTCCTTTGCTCTTAGTGAAGGGTCTGTAACCTCTTCTGGTGAGCGCACACTGACGTATATGTGCCTGCTGAATGAACTGATACACTTTTGTGTGCAGAAGAGGCTGTTTTTGATTTTGAAACCCTTGGAGTTTTATGAAAGCACTTGCTTGGACCAAACCACATTTGCCTGTGTGAATGCTACCAAAGGCCTACCTGAGCAGTATGAATATCATATGTACAGTGCCTTGCGAAAGTATTCGGCCCCCTGGAACTTTTCAACCTTTTCCCACATATCATGCTTCAAACATAAAGATACCAAATGTAATTTTTTGGTGAAGAATCAACAACAAGTGGAACTTGTGAATTGTGAAGTTGAACATAATTTATTGGTTATTTTAGATTTTTGTGGAAATTCAATAACTGAAAAGTGAGGCGTGCAATATTATTCGGCCCCTTTACTTTCAGTGCAGCAAACTCCCTCCAGAAGTTCATTGTGGATCTCTGAATGATCCAATGTTGTCCTAAATGCCTAATGATGATAAATATAATCCACCTGTGTGTAATCAAGTCTCCGTATAAATGCACCTGCTCTGTGATAGTCTCAGGGTTCTGTGTGAAGCACAGAGAGCATCATGAAGACCAAGGAACACAACAGGCAGGTCCGTGATACTGTTGTGGAGAAGGTTAAAGCTGGATTTGGATACAAAATGATTTCCAAAACCTTAAACATCCCAAGGAGCACTGTGCAAGCGATCATATTGAAGTGGAAGGAGTATCATACCACTGCAAATCTACCAAGACCCGGCCGTCCCTCTAAACTTTCATCTCAAACAAGGAGAAGACTGATCAGAGATGCAGCCAAGAGGCCATGATCACTCTGGATGAACTGCAGAGATCTACAGCTGAGGTGGGACAGTCTGTCCATAGGACAACAATCAGTCGTACACTGCACAAAGCTGGCCTTTATGGAAGAGTGGCAAGAAGAAAGCCATTTCTCAAAGATATCCATAAAAAGTGTCGTTTAAAGTTTGCAATAAGCCACCGGGGAGACACCAAACATGTGGGAGAAGGTGCTCTGGTCAGATGAAACCAAAATCG
The DNA here is from genome assembly GCF_051348905.1 of Ranitomeya variabilis. NCBI lineage: Eukaryota > Metazoa > Chordata > Amphibia > Anura > Dendrobatidae > Ranitomeya > Ranitomeya variabilis. The sequence continues at coordinate 41,945,770 of NC_135232.1, read as the reverse complement.
AACTTTTTGGCAATAATGCTAAATGATATGTTTGGCGTAAAGGCAACACAGCTCATCACCCTGAACACACCATCCCCACTGTCAAACATGGTGGTGGCAGCATCATGGTTTGGGCCTGCTTTTCTTCAGCAGGGACAGGGAAGATGGTTAAAATTGATGGGAAGATGGATGGAGCCAAATACAGGACCATTCTTGAAGAAAACCTGTTGGAGTCTGCAAAAGACCTGAGACTGGGAAGGAGGTTTGTCTTCCAACAAGACAATGATCCCAAACATAAAGCAAAATCCACAATGGAATGGTTCACAAATAAACGTATCCAGGTGTTAGAATGGCCAAGTCAGAGTCCAGACCTCAATCCAACCGAGAATCTGTGGAAAGAGCTGAAAACTGCTGTTCACAAACGATCTCCATCAAACCTCACTGAGCTCGAGCTGTTTTGCAAGGAAGAATGGGCGAGAAGTTCAGTCTCTCGATGTACAAAACTGATAGAGACATACCCCAAGAGACTTGCAGCTGTAATCGCAGCAAAAGGTGGCGCAACAAACTATAAAGTTAAAGGGGCTGAATAATATTGCTCGTCCCACTTTTCAGTTTCTGAATTTCCACAAAAATCTAAAATAACCAATAAATTTCGTTCAACTTCACAATTGTCTTCCACTTGTTGTTGATTCTTCACCAAAAACTTACATTTGGTATCTTTATGTTTGAAGCATGATATGTGGGAAAAGGTTGAAAAGTTCCAGGGGGGCAAATACTTTCACAAGGCACTGTATCTATATCTAATGATCATCTATCTAGTTCATATCGATCTCCATCTAGCTATCACATCTATCATTTTCTATCTATTAGATATATATCTACCTATTATCTCTCTACAAATCTATCTATCTATCTATCTATCTATTACTTATCCTCTCACATACCTATCTATTATCTATCTATTTATGATCTATTTTTCTATTATCTATCTATCTATTATATATCTATTATCTATTATTTATATGTCTGTCTATCTATCTATCTATCTATCATCTATCTGCTATCTATTAGTGATGATCGAATAGTGAAATATTCGGATTCAGAAAAATCGGCACAAATATTTTCTAATATCCATGTATTTATACCGAATAACGGATCCAATGCAAGTCAATGGAAAAGCCGAATATTTTTATGCAGGACCCAATAAACCGGTCTGGGGGCCTGAGAAAAAAGCTGAAATGGACGGAATTGTTCAGTGCCGTTTGCTGAGACCTCCCTTCTCTTTTCTGTCTTTCTAGATTCTATATGGTCAGTTATTGTGATCGCAGCCACAGAATCGCGGTGGGAGCGCGTCTCGGTTCAGTTGCCCTGTACGACATACGGACTGGAAAATGCCAGGTAAGGCTGCGCCTCCCTCATTTTGTGCACATTTTGCAGCACTTTGCTTGTTTTCTTGCTGTAATATTTCGTCTAATGCGATGATCAATATTTTAATGAAGAGAGTAAACGGCCGGTGCTCTCTGTTATCAGGAGATCAGAGGGCAGGTCAGACGCCGGCGGATAATAAATTAAAGCACTCTGCTGGTTGCAAAATGTGCACTTTGTATTGCTGTCATCAGATTGTGTCACTTCTGGATCTTTGAACCGGACACATTTTAACGTAATGAAATATGGAGAGCGACTGTGGAACAATCAATGCAATGTGCTGAAATATCCAGCACCGGGCAACAAGTGTTTCCAGCCCGTGAATCAACCAGAGATCAAGAAGATACCGAGAAATAGAAAAGGTATAGAATAGGCCTCATTATTGTGTGTAAAAGAAAAACTGTCCTTGTAACAAATCAGAGTTCAGCTTTCATTTCTTACACCTCTATATACAGTAGATAACACAGGATCCACCATTCACAATAGGTGATGTCACAGCTCACCTCCTCCTCCTGTACAATGACTGATAACACCTCTATATACAGTAGATAACACAGGATCCACCATTCACAATAGGTGATGTCACAGCTCACCCCTCCTGTACAATGACTGATAACACCACTATATACAGTAGATAACACAGGATCCACCATTCACAATAGATGATATCACAGCTCACCTCCTCCTCCTGTACAATGACTGATAACACCTCTATATACAGTAGATAACACAGGATCCGCCATTCACAATAGGTGATATCACAGCTCACCTCCTCCTCCTGTACAATGACTGATAACACCTCTACATACAGTAGATAACACAGGATCCACAATTCACAATAGGTGATATCACAGCTCACCACCTCCTCCTGTACAATGACTGATAACACCTTTATATTCAGTAGATAACACATGATCCACCATTCACAATAGGTGATGTCACAGCTCACCTCCTCCTCCTGTTCAGTGACTGAGAACACCTTTATATACAGTAGATAACACAGGATCCTCCATTCACAATAGGTGATGTCAAAGCTCACCTTCCCATCCTGTACAGTGACTGTTAACACCTCTATATACAGTAGATAACACATTATCCACCATTCACAATAGGTGATATCACAGCTCACCTCCTCCTGTACAGTGACTGATAACACCTCTATATACAGTAGATAACACAGGATCAACCATTCATAATAGGTGATATCACAGCTCACCTCCTTCTCCTCCTGTACAATGACTGATAACACCTCTATATACAGTAAGATAACACAGGATCCACCATTCACAATAGATGTCACAGCTCACCTCCTCCTCCTGTACAATGACTGATAACACCTCTATATACAGTAGATAACACAGGATCCACTATTCACAATAGGTGATGTCACAGCTCACCTCCTCCTCCTGTACAATGACTGATAACACATCTATATACAGTAGATAACACAAGATCCACCATTCACAATAGGTGATATCACAGCTCACCTCCACCTCCTGTACAATGACTGATAACACCTCTATATACAGTAGATAACACAGGATCCACCATTCACAATAGGTGATGTCACAGCTCACCTCCTCCTGTACAATGACTGATAACACTGCTATATACAGTAGATAACACAGGATCCACCATTCACAATAGGTGATGTCACAGCTCACCTCCTCCTCCTGTACAATGACTGATAACCCCTCTATATACAGTAGATAACACAGGATCCACCATTCACAATAGGTGATGTCACAGCTCACCTCCTCCTCCTGTACAATGACTGATAACACCTCTATATACAGTAGATAACACAGGATCCACCATTCTGAATAGTTGATATCACACCTCACCTTTTCCGTGGACACAGAGCATTCTCTCAACAGTCTTTCATAGAAGTCAAGGACCTTCTCCAAACCATAGGATATTATGGAAAGTAACCGATGTAAAGGATATCACAAAGTGCTTTTAACAGGAGCTTGGGAAAGATGGCGGCCTGCTTAATTATGTAAAGGAAAAAAGTTGGTCAGAAAATAAAAACAGGTTATGAAAGAGAGTTTGTTTCATTATTTAGTTTAAAATTATTTAAAAAAATATGTAGGTAATTCACTCCCTTTAAAAAGGGGCCATCCCAAGGCAGTTGCAGTCAGCCTCACTGTTTTCCCACAGTGGCCACTGCTGGGGATCTGTGGTATTGCAAAAATGTGGGTTTCCATTTGTCATGTTGTTTGACTTTTCATTGTTTTTATCATGTGTGTTGGTCCTGTATTCAATACAATTAGTTTTGTATCTTTTTTGGTGATGCCCAGTTTTTGTTTTGCATCTTTTTCTTTATATAATTTTTGATGTTTTTGAGTTGACTCTGGGTGTATCCCTTTTTATTTGGTGTGGTGCCCTCCCAAACAACTATTGTTTACTGGATCTGTGGTATTGCGTTATCACCTTTTGAAATGGAACAGCTAAGTCCTCCAGGCGCCGCTCTTAGGGTACGTGCACACAATGCGGAAAACGCTGCGGATCCGCACAAGTTTCCCCTGAGTTTACAGTACAATGTAAACCTATGGGAAACAAAAAACGCTGTGCACATGCTGCGGAAAAAAAACGCTCAGAAACGCAGCGGTTTACATTCCGCAGCATGTCACTTCTTTCTGCGGATTCCGCAGCCATTTTACACCTGCACCAATAGAAAAACTCAGTGAAATCCGCAGAAAAGAACATGGTAAATCCACGATAAATCTGCAGCAAAAACGCATTGTTTTTGCCCTGCAGATTTATCAAATCTGCTGCTGAAAAATCCGCAGAGGATTAGTTGCAGCTTGGTGGATGGTTCTCAGCCGGAAAAGCGCCCTGATCAAACCTCGTCGCAGCCTTTCAGACGTCTCCGTTGGTTGTCTGCAAGATTCCGTAGAAGATGAAAATCTTATTCATAGTTCCATCTGTTCATCACGCGTACACGGCCTTTTTTCTCATGTATTCGCCATTCCCATAATCCATCCACGTTCCTTGTGTGAATTTAACAGAATGGCGCTGACACATACTAATGCCTCATTCAGACATGGTGACCGTTGGACCCCAGTTCTTGGGATCAGTGGTGGTCGGACCTCCAGCGATCGCATATTTATTGTCTATTCTATCCTTTTACTTCCAGGGTGTGAGCCACTAAGGATAATGCATCCACTAAAGCAAAAAGGACACTTGCCCTTAAAGGGAACCTGTCAGCCTCCTGGTTCTGTGTGCAGCATGGTTTAGAGAAGGAGAAGCTGAGTCCAGTGGGCGGTCCTACTTAGTGATTGACAGCTGTGCACATTCATGCAGGGAAGACTGTCAATCACTGAATAGGACCGCCCACTGGACTCATGCAAACAGGGATTTCAGGGAATAAAATACAAGTTTGGCTAAAACGTGTCCCCAAAATGCCCTATAGCCTCCCACCTGCAGGTGAGATGCCATTTTCAGCGTGACAGGTTCCCTTTAAGAAGAAAAGAAATCCGTCTGTGACCTTTTCCCTTTGTTTCCATGTCTGGCCAGATGCATTTCCAGTACGACCCACAATGCGCCGGTTCCCAGCAATCCCATTTATCGCACTCTACGTTTTTCCACTTTTAGAAATGACCTTATACAGGTGCAATTCTTTCTTTATTTTTTTTTACCCTTTGAATGAAAATGTTATTTTGCTTAAATCTGATAAAATCCCCAGCAATCAATATCGGAAAATTAGATTGAGAAGAAATTCAATAAAATTACAAATAAAAAGAAAACACAAAACTCCAGAATGTTTCGGATAAAATAATAATAATAAAAAAAAACCATTTGCGCGGTGCATTTCTAAAGGGATTGGAGGGAGCGGACGGAGATAAGATCCATCCGTGCGGCCGGCGTCCGCCTCAGCAAGGGCAAACAAAGCCGGGGGGAGATTTCCATTGCAGATTCACCCAGGCTTGTGTGTGGCAGTCAGCACTTAACTAGGCTTCCTCTCCGCACCTCTGACCTCCGCCAACCACTGCAGAAACATCTCTGTAAGTATGGAGATGCACAGTGTGGACGGCCGCTATTGATTCACAGGTTTACAACGTCTGATTTCTTTTTTTTCTTTTTTTTACCCCTGCAAGACAAAACGAGTGTAGAGATTATTTCGAACTGTCTACTCCCCCTTCCCCGGTCGCACTCTGCTGTGCACTCTATATAGATTAGGACTTTTATATTTTTGCTGTCTTTGTTACTTTTATATATATATATATATATATATATATATATATATATATATATATATATATTCAGCAAGTCAATAAACTTGACCTTGCTCCTACTATTTACTCACTTTTTTATGCTTCTGAAGGCCATTTGCCCAGTTGACCCTTCTGCGAGCAGCACTTTTGCCGGGAGAACCCCTTAACACCGAGCAAAGTAGCGTTGAATGGATGTAACTGCGCAGTTTCGTTGCCACTTCTGTTTTCGGCATCCTCTTGGATCATGCTTCCGTCTCTTATTAATGATGGAACATGTCACGTCCTAACATTGACCCCAATTTTTTTGCATCTAGCTCGTAAGTTTTGCACAATTTCCTGTGCGGTGCACGTTACGTGTGTGCCACATACACTAGAAAAAGCTTCCTACATCTACATTATACGTATCCATAGGGCTTCAGATATCAAAACAGTGTTCGGACCCCTCCGACAAATCAAAACGAGCCTTCAACTTTTCATCGGGAGCCCCTTAGACATGTGATGTTACGGCTATACAGCAACTTCTGTTGTAACACAGGTCGCCGCTAGATCTCAGAATGATGCTTAGTGAATAGGGTCTGTCGCGGCCCTGTGTTACAGCCAATAGACAATAGGGGTGCTGGTTTTGAAAATAGTAGGCCCGTTTTCCTAATCCTGGTCCCTTCTAATTAAGGCTGGTTTCACACATCCGATATTTACTGTCAAAGCAGGGACCTCAAGTCAGGATCTCCTGACCTGAAGTCATTAAACTCATTAACATATGCTGTCTGGAACGAATCACCTGAACCAAACTCAACAGCTTCATAGACTTATGACTGGCCCAGACTTGGGTCTCCTGACCCAAACTCAAAAGCCTCATAGACAAATGATGTCTAGACCAGACACAGGTCTTCTGATCCAAACTCAAAAGCCTAATAGATATATAATCTTTAGACTGGACATGGGTCTCTTGACCCAAACTCATCAAGCCTCATAGACACATGATGACTGGACCAAATATCCTCATCCAAACTCAACAGCCTCATTGACACATGATGTTTAGACTGAATTTGCGTCTCCTGACACAAACTTAACAACATCATAGAAATCACAAACACAGTTCTTCTGACCCAAACTTATCATCCTCATAGACATATGATGTCTGGATTGGACGCATGTCTACTGATCAAAACTCTGCAAGCCTCATAGACACATGATGTCTGGAACGGACACGAGTCTCCTGACCCACACTCATCAAGCCTCTTAGACACCTTATGACTGGACCTTGCGTGGGTCTCCTGAGTCCTGACACAAACTCGTCAAGCTTTAAAGACAGGATGTCTGGACCAGACGAGTGTCTCCTGACCCACACTCATCAAGCCTCATATGCACATGATGTCTGGACCAGATATGGGTCTCCTGACCCAAACTCATTGGCCTTCTAAAGACATAATGTTTGGACTGGATGTGGGTCTCCTGACCCAAACTCATCGGCCTTTTAGAGACATGATGTTTGGACTGGATGTGGGTCTCCTGACCCAAACTTATTGGCCTTTTAGAGACATGATGTTTGGACTGGATGTGGGTCTCCTGACCTGAACCCAACAGTTTCATAGGCATACATGAGACTATTGAGTTACGGGCAGAAGACTCACATCCAAACGGTGATTACTGGAAGGATATTACCCTTAATTACTTACAAACAGTTGTCCAAGATTATGAAACAGCCCTGCTTTTTGTCCAAAAATAGACCCTTTTTGCCTATTGTCTTACATTTCAGCTTAGGCCCATTCAAGCGTTCAAGGGCCGTAATGCTCCTCGGTCTCATATATGGCAATGAGGCTGTTGAATTCAGGTCAGGAGACTTGCGACTGGTCTGGACATCCACGGTCCAGGTCTCGGATTGCGAATATCAAATGCGTGAAAGCGTCATAAGTCCATTATCCAGGATTAGAAAAAGCCGGCAACCTCCTTCTAAAACCCAGCGCCGCCTCTACCTACAGGTTGTTTGTGGTATTGCATATTGGCACCATTCACGTCAAGGGAACTGCAATTTCAGAAGCTTTTGAAAAAACACGACCATGTTTTGGGTAGCTCGGACAACCCTTTAATTTCGAGGTTTTGCCATTAGAATTGAATTAGAAAATTTGAACCCATGCAAAGGCAAGTTGCACCCCGGATGCCATGACGTAACGCACGGGCGTATTGGGGAGCAGCTTGGCATTATTGTGCAGGTTTTTGGTGGATATACAGCTTATTGGAGAGTGTAGGATTTTTTCGTTGTTTCCTTTTTGGATGTTTTCCTGCAGCCATAATAGTATATTGTGGGAAGCGTAACATAGCAGTGTCCTTCCCATGGCTGTATTGATTTGCCCTTCAGCTGTTTGCAGTGCATAGAGAACCCAGGGCCTTGTTGTTGATTATCTCTACACAATGTCTCTGTGAGCATTATTGACCCATTGCAGCTTACTGCCTGTGGCTCTTGATTTTTCACACCGTCTCCATGACACTCATAATAAAACATACTATGTTATTGCTCCGTTACTCTGGAAGTCAACTTGTATAGCCGGAAAACGACTGAATCACTTTCTGGAGTACGTTTATTGTTTGCTCGCAGTTCAGAGTTTTGTTTTTTTTTAATCTATTTTTGTTATTATTATTTTACTTGGGTGCAGTTTTTGCTTTCAATGGAATAGTTTTTGCCTTTTAAGTTGCCCGACCTTTTCAGAATTGTGAAGAGAGTAACTGCAAATAGATGAGTCCGAAATGGCGTGCTTTAGTGTTCACATCCTTGCAATGTAGAATAAATCGGCCTATCAAGCATCCAATGTTCATTTTTGTTACTTCGTGATATATCTTATCTTCTTTCTCCACTTATGAACCACTTCTCCACCCAACCTCCTGAACTGATCATTCACTTTGAAAAATTAGTAAAATCTATCTTGGGCAAAATAAGATGGAGTGCCAAGTCACAGAGAGATCAAATTGCCCTCCATAGACTTCCATAGGCAGTGGTAGAGGAGGGAAGAGCAGAAAGACGCAGACTGGACTGCTGCTTTCTAATAAAGGGACCTTGTCATCTCTGAAAATGCTATTTATCTGCAGATATAGGGTTAATCTGCATGTTCATAGCACTGCAATGCTGCTGGATCGTCTTATTTAAGGTGTGGATTCCAAGGGGAAAATGAACTTCATTCCTCCCAGGAGCCACCAGCTTTCAGTCATGGGGGACAGGGCACAAACCGGCGACAGTTACCTCTTCCACCACTCACTCACTTTACTGTGAGCAGCAGCTTTATGCACGCCCCTGGCACTTTGATTGACAGCTCACTCTGCACAGATGTACTGCACTTTGGACTGTCAGTCTTAAGTCCTAGGGCGTGCATTCGGCTGCTGCTCACAGTATAGTGAGCGGTGCTGAAAGTGGCGACTGAAAGCCGTCGGCTCCCAAAGGAAATAGGTTCATTTTTCCCAAGAGTCGTAGTTGCATTAATCCAGCTTTTTACTCACAGATTAATCCCATATATTCAGGTAAGTAGCATTCTCCAAGGGGACAGGTTATCTTTAATTATTTTACCTAAATCCAGAGCTGGATTCACAGCTAAACTGCTTAGTACTGCTGTTGCTACCGAACATGTGCTACATAGAGAGAGGAGACCTGAAGTCCGTCATGTCTGTGTGAGCTGTGTATGAGAGACATCATAGCAATCCGTATCCACCCACCAGCTCAGAGTTATGTGAAAATAAAAGAGAACGCAGAGGAAAAAACTGGTGAAAAAGGATTCTTTTGCGCCATGAACACAGCCCTGAGCGCAGACTATTAATGGAGCAGCTCTCTCTACCCCTCTACCAGCCCAAAGTCCCAGCATGATCTCAAGCACCAAGCAGCTCCTGAGTTAAGTCCAGGTAGAGGAGGAATTTCTTAATGCTTTTCATCGCCTCTCACACTCGATAGGCGCCATCAGCCAGCAATCACTTCTCTAACGAGAGGGTAATTGTATCCTTTACACCTTGATGACCCGTCTCGACGCCTGTGTGTTGCTTCATTGGGCCTTTTTTATTCACTATTCACAAAATCAGATTTCCGATTGGTGTTTTGTATGTATTTGACAATATACAGAAGATATCAAGCCCTGAACACCCAGAAATCAGTTTTATGGGCACACCAGAGATTGTAAAATCAAAAATGAAGGAAGATGGCTCCCTTAGATGGATCTAGTCACAAATAATATTTATAGCATATATTTTACACCATTAATCTTGATATTTGTAGCGCATTAGTGATAGAGATTTGGCCAACTCAAATAGTCCGCCAAGGGAGATGAAAAGTGTCCAGCTTTTGCTTTCATTTTATTCCCGCTGCTTCTCTGAGTTTTCTGCTTTTTTCTTTTTAAAAATCCACCATACAGATCCAGAGATATGGGCCTTCTTAGTACTAAGTTTTATTTAAAAAGAGGGTGTGGCTCACATGATCCTCAGGGGCGTGTTTTGTGCTGCTCTGCATAATTAGCCTGGGAGCTCCGCCCCCTTGTAAGGATCATAAAATTTAGCATTAAGTATAGATGCCCGTATCTCTGGAACCACATGTCGGATTTTTAAAAAGAAAAAAACAGAATACACAGAGGAGTCACAATAATACAATAGCAGCAAAAAGTGCAAACTTTATAACCTGGTCACAGGTTCCCTTTAAGTGACTATTTTTTTAGCTCTAACAGTAAAAAAGCCTTTTTGCTGGACTTGGAACTTCTGTTCCTTTAGTTAGAGGCCTTGCCCTCTTGTCTTTTGGGATAACCTAAGATAAAACAACTGTTCACAGTATTTTAGTCAATTTTGGATTTTTGTTTATAGCTTCGCGATGGGCCATGAATATTAGACTGTGAGGAGCTGACACTCGGCACCATTGATGATCAACTGTTTGTAGGGGTTGTGGTGCTCCAGCGAGAGCAGTGGCCCCATCCCCCCCACTTTCCCCTCCCCAAAAAATGCAGAAAAAGCTATAAAACATCATAATTTGTCCAAAATGATACCAATAAAAAAAACTGCAACTCAGCACGTAAAAAAAAAAAAAACCAAGCCCTTGCACAGCTCCATCAATCTCCATAAATAATCTACGGGGGTCAGAAAATGACAAACAATTTTTTTATTTTATTTTTTTTTTTTATAACAAAGTTTAGAATTTTCATAACCCACTAAAAAAAACTATAAGAATTTGCTAACTCTTACCGCACAATATACGCACAAAGGTGACACCCCAAAAACAATGATAGAATTGTGTAAATTTTTATTTATTTATTTTTTTACTTTAAATCACTATTTCACCGCACTTGGATTTTTTTTTCTTTGTTTTTTTTCAGTATATTATATAGTAAAATGAATGGCGCCATTCAAAAGTACAACTCGTCCTGCAAAAAACAAGCCCTCATATGGTCTATGTGGAAGGGAAAAAATAATAATTAGCAAAAACGGATAAATGAACTGCGTCCTTAAGGTGTTAAAAATACAAAACTGGATCTGGTAATCTATGAAGGGGATATAGCACTTGCCAGAGCTCCATTGCCCCTTTACACAGCTGATGAGCGGGGATGCTGGGAATCGGACCCCCACTAATCTAATATTGATAGCTTATCCTAAGGATAGGCGCATCAATTTTAATGAACTGCAAAACCCCTTTAACTACTAATCTTCGGTTGCGTTTCTCCAGGACCCTTATCAATATTCCTGTCCTTTTTCTAACTCGGGGGCATCTTGTAGTAAAACAACTTTGCTTTCTCCGGTGGATCCAGATCTGTTCTCGGGGTCTCTGTCGTGCGCTCACGGGCTTGGATCCAGCCCACTTTGCCATAAACAAATGGGACTTTTCTCTTTAAGGACTGTTTAAAGAAATACAATGTCCAAACATTATCGAACACATCACATTACATCCTCATCATGGTATTACTAGCCTCTCTGAGGCTGTCAGAGATGTAATACACAATCAATAACTCAATAACTTGTTAACTCCGGTCCCACAGAAGGCCATAATCTAGAACTTCCACGACTCACGCGCTTCCATGCGAATATCTTTCTTTTCAACATCTTACAAATTTCCAAGTCATTAGCTCAATTATCAATTGCTTCTCTTTCTTTCTTCTGCAAAAAAGAATTGGATATTCTATAGTGAACATTTTTCCCCGGCTTCTCGAATAAGCTCTGTAAGATAGCGCTTACTGCCTGTGTTGGGAGACACTGGCTTAGCAACAAGATTCAGTCACACAGGCCCGATTTTCTCCATTAAGCAGTCCATGCGGTTTATTTAGGCATCATAAACCGCCATGTTAAACATCACACACAGTTCATAGCACACGGTTTCCTTCATTTGACAGTCACTACACCCACCAGTCCTTTTCTGACCATTTCCCGGGGTTGTCCGTGTGCCGTGTCAATGTCTCTACTCACATAGCATTACACAACATTAGGTTGCAGTCTCTAAACACGCCGGACCTCACTTCGTCCAGTTACCGTGGGAGACCACACAGTTCATTAACTTCCATGGAACATCATAGGCACTAACAGTCTGTTCCACTGGCAGATATTCGTCTGCCCATAACCCCCTTTATCTGTAGTTACTTTACAGGAGCTCTTGCTCCACACATTGACTCCTCGTCAGTACTCTCTCTCCCAGGGAAGCTGCCAAACTGGGATCACCGTCCTGACACTCCAGATCATCAGATGGAGGTAGTTCCCCCCCAATGCAGTGCCGTCACAGACTCTGCATACATGCCTTTCCATGTGCTCTTCAGGAAGTCCTACTCCCAGGATCTTCCAACACAGGCCTTCAGATCCATGGCCTCACCATGTGCTCTTCAGGGATCTGATCCTACTCCCAGGATCTCCCAACACACACAGGCCATCCAGGATCTTACACAGAGACCATTCAGGTCCACACACTCTCTACCACAGAGACCATGTGACCAAACCATGGTTACATTATGTACTTGTAACCACTCCCACATGAGGGAGGTGTGTGTGGTTTGATAGACCCGCCCAGCTCTCCGACTAACCCTGTAAGCCTCCCTTTAAAGCTACACATACACATCTCTTATGGAACTACAACTCCCAGGACAGCAATACTGGCTTACAGCACAGACTCCCTCTGCGACATACCGGCCATTTACAATCATGCCGGACACTGTTTCACCATCATAGTTATGCCCGCAACTGCCATGCATTCCCATGGCCTCAATACACCTCCGTGCGTATTCTGGGGAGAACATGCAGCTCCCCCTAGCTGTAACAGGGGTCACTGCATCACAGCGCACGATGATCTCATCTGAACAGTGTAGATGCACATGGCTCCTAGGGCCGTTATCAACAGGGCTGTGGAGTCAGAGACCATTTTGGCGGAGTCGGAGGTTTGGCTTACCGACTCCACCAGGGCTGTGGAGTCGGAGCCCATTTTGGTGGAGTCAGTGTCATGGAAATTTCGGAGTCGGAGGTTTAGCTTGCCAACTCTACAGCCCTGGCTATCAAAAGTCCAAATTTTTCCGGCTTGACTTGTTCATTTCAAGATCATTTGATCTTAATAGATGCCACCTAGTCTTCATAGATCCACCACCGCTTGTAATCTGCTCGCGTATTATGACATAATTGGCCAAGTCTAGAAAGCAAAGTAACCATAAAGAGTTCAACAATCTGTCACAAAACAATAAAATAGATAAAATAAATAACACAATAAAACAAAATAAAAATTACGCCGCAGGTGTAAAGAAAGTTGTCTGTCGACATCTAGAATCAAATGATCGTATAGTATATACTCCACGTAGACAGAGGGACTTGGCTAGAGATGTCAAGGAATAGTATGAAGGTAACGATATCTCTGAATCCCACAGTCTGGCTATGACTGACACGAATAATGTCGGACCTTCTACAATAACTGAAGGAAGCTTGCTTTTCACTAGAAGTGAAGAAAACAAAAAAGACTCCAATGGTAAAACACCGCTATTAAAAAGGGCAAAACACCTCAAAACATTTATTAAACTCACAAGATTCCAATTAATAAACTCAGTAAAATCAGCGTCTAAAACTCAGTCCAAAGGTGTATTTGTTGCACGCTAGCCCAACTCGTGTTTTGCCTCCTCAACTGAGACACACCCCAGAAGAAGCCAAGGTGGCGAAACTTGGGTTGGGCCATTGTGAAAACAAACACACCTTTTCGACTGAGTTTTAGACACTGTTTTTACTGTATTCATTGGAATCTTTTGAATTTTTTTAATGCTTTTGGACATTTTTCCCTTTGAATAGCATTGTTTCACCACTGGTGTCTTCTTTATTTTTTAACCTCACTTTTGAGCTGCAGGTATTGCCGAAGGTCCAGCATTCATGTCCATTATCCAGTGCCTGGTTGTGCAATTCAGAGATGGTTATTTCTGTACTGGCTCTTGACATCTCTAGCGAAGTACCTGCATCTGCATGATAATATACTATATGACTAGAAAGCAGGGTGACAGTTCATGTCAGAGCTGTATCAGCAGCCATATTTCTGGTTAGGTGTTGCCTTCGAATAAAAGATTTGGTGGTATTTTATTAGTGTTATATATAAAGTGTATCAATGCCAGAGTTGATGATTGCCATTCAGGGTTTCTCAGCTTCAAAATTAGGTTCATGCAGTTGATTGACTGAGTATAGTTCAACGGCTGCTTGGCATGGTGCTGTGACTTTCTGCTGGGATAGGGGGGACGGAGCTTCTTCAGTGGTTGTCTGATTACAGAGCTGTTCAGGCACTTAATCAGCTTCTGAGATCTCAGATGGGCAAACATTTGGTCCATTCGGTTAACTGAATATATTCTGACTATTCGAGCTTGATAATATATGGTGCTGTGACTTTCTGCTGGGATAGGGAGATGGAGCTGCTTCAATTGGTGTCTGGACACAGAACTGTTCACATGGCCGGTATTTAAAACAAGCATTTGGATCATTCAGTTATAAATTATGCTTAATGCTACTTGGTAATATATGGTGCTGTGAGTTTCTTATGTTAGAGGGTACATAATGGCTACATTTAGTGTCTGGACACAGAACTATCCACAAAGTTGGCATTTAGCTTCAGGGAAGTCAGCGGGAAAAAAATGTAGTTCATGTAGTTGACTGGATAAATTCTGCCTATTAATGCTTGATAATAAAAGTTACTTTCTGCCGAAGCCATAAAAATTGTACTTTCTGCTGTGATAGGGGGAAAAAGCTGTTTCAGTTCACATTACTGCCATAGATAGCAAATACAATCTAGGCTTCAGTGACTTCAGAAGGAAAAGTATTTGGTTAATTCATTTGATTGGGTATATTCTGGATATTTGTGCTGGATAATATATGGTGCTGTGACTTTCTGCTGGGATAGGGTGGCAGAGCTGCTTTGGTTAGTGTCGGGACACAGAACTTCTCACATGGCTTTAGAAAACAAATGCATTCTAGGCTCCAGGGACTTCAGAAGGAAAAGTATTTGTTTAATTAATTGGATATATTCTGGATATTTGTGGTTGATAATATATGGTACTGTAACTTTCTGCTGGGGTAGGGTGGCAGAGCTGCTTCGGTTAGTGTCAGGACACAGAACTGCTCACATGGCTTTATAAAACAAATACATTCTAGGCTTCAGGGACTTCAGAAGGAAAATTATTTATTTGTTTAATTAATTGGATATATTCTGGATATTTGTGGTTGATAATATATGGTACTGTAACTTTCTGCTGGGGTAGGGTGGCAGAGCTGCTTCGGTTAGTGTCGGGACACAGAACTTCTCACATGGCTTTAGAAAACAAATACATTCTAGGCTTCAGGGTCTTCAGAAGGAAAAGTATTTGGTACATTCATTTGAGTAGATATATTCTGTATATTTGTGCTGGATAATATTTCTGCTGGGGTAGGGTGGCAAAGCTGCTTTGGTTAGTGTCGGGACACAGAACTGCTCAAATGGCTTTAGAAAACAAATACTTTCTTATCTTCCGAAACTTCAGATGAAGAAGCATTTGGTTCATGTAGATAAATAGATACATTTTGCTTATGCAGGAATGACAGTAAATGGTTCTGTGACTTTCTGCTGCGATAGAGGTAGGGCTGCTTTAGGTACTTTCTGGGTACAGACTGGTATTGATAACACATTTGTTTTTTGGCTTCAGAGATCTGAGATTGGTTCGTTTAATAAATTCTACTTATTGGTTCTTGACCGTAAACGGTACTGTGAGTTACTGCTATGATAGGGGGAACAGAGCGACTACATTTAGCTGTTCATAAGACTGGTATTGATGACACATACTGTACTTATTTTTTCCTCTGAATCTAAAAAAAAATTTGATTCATTCCTTTGACCTCATAAATTGTGCTTGATAATATTGGCTGCTGTGTTTTTCTGCTGTGATAGGGGATAAGAGCTGCTTCAGTTTGTGTCTGGACACAGAATCTTTCACATGGCTGGTATAGATAAGAGAATCCATTGTAATAAGTTTGGATTAAGGCTGAATGTAATTCTCAAACCTACGACATGCCTGAGTATATTGTTCTGTAATTTTGGGGTAGGTGCAGTTTTGATTTTGGGTCCAGATTAATAACTTTTTTTCCAAGTTTCCATTTCTAACACTGGAATAGTTTTTTTTTTTTTCTCTGGGCTCAGTGTGAAAAGAGCTTGTACTCTGGCAACTTGTTGAGCAGATTTTGATGAATATTATCGATTACTTCTCCGGCTTTCACTCACTCTCGGTGGCAGAGCTTGATATACGGACAGGGCTTCCTTCCAGAAAAAAAAAAAAAAGACGACTCCATCTTGGTAATGGACTTATGTTTGATAACAATAATTGATGTTTCACAAGTGAATTGGAAAGTTGTTTCTTGTGTCCTGGATATTGAATTGGTTTCTGTCAAAATAGACATCAGTTGTGTATAAACTTTGTGGGGAAGAGAATTCCAAGTTTATGTAGTTGTTGCTTCTCTCATAATAACAGATCTTACATACATGGATGGTGGAGGGAGACATTATTGAGCTGGACCGATATACACTTTATGGAGCTGCGAGGTACAACATTTTGTCTCTAGGAGACACTAATAAATTAACAGTTAGATTATATCTACAGGAAAGAAGGCTGCAGCCTCCACTTAGCACGGATTCTTTACTGTAAGAGCAGTGACACAAGGTGACTTAATTGAGAGTTCTAAAGGTATAGTAGAAAAGGGAATTTTTTCACTTATCAATATTTTAATATCCTCTCTTTCTTCGGGTCGTTAGTGGTTACATAGTTTTTTCCTTTTCCTTGTACAATAATATTTCTGTTTACCTTCACTTGTTGTATGTGCAATTGCATGCACTGATTCACGACGCTTTGTCATAATAAAATATAACACATTTATTGGCAACAAAACTGTGCTTAAATCTCAATAAAAATGTCTGGTACTGATCCTGAGTTACATCCTGTATTATACTCCAGAGCTGCACTCACTGTTCTGCTGGTGCAGTCACTGTGTATATACATTACATTACTGATCCTGAGTTACATCCTGTATTATACCCCAGAGCTGCACTCGCTATTCTGCTGGTGCAGTCATTGTGTACATACATTACATTACTGATCCTGAGTTACATCCTGTATTATACCCCAGAGCTGCACTCACTATTCTGCTGGTGCAGTCACTGTGTACATACATTACATTACTGATCCTGCACTGATCCTGAGTTACGTCCTGTATTATACTCCAGAGCTGCACTCACTATTCTGCTGGTGCAGTCACTGTGTACATACATTACATTACTGATCCTGTACTGATCCTGAGTTACATCCTGTATTATACTCCAGAGCTGCACTCACTGTTCTGCTGGTGCAGTCACTGTGTATATACATTACATTACTGATCCTGAGTTACATCCTGTATTATACCCCAGAGCTGCACTCACTATTCTGCTGGTGCAGTCATTGTGTACATACATTACATTACTGATCCTGAGTTACATCCTGTTTTATACCCCAGAGCTGCACTCACTATTCTGCTGGTGCAGTCACTGTGTACATACATTACATTACTGATCCTGCACTGATCCTGAGTTACGTCCTGTATTATACCAGAGCTGCACTCACTATTCTGCTGGTGCAGTCACTGTGTACATACATTACATTACTGATCCTGTACTGATCCTGAGTTACATCCTGTATTATACCCCAGAGCTGCACTCACTATTCTGCTGGTGCAGTCACTGTGTACATACATTACATTATTGATCCTGAGTTACATCCTGTATTATACACCAGAGCTGCACTCACTATTCTGCTGGTGCAGTCACTGTGTACATACATTACATTACTGATCCTGAGTTAAATCCTGTATTATACCCCAGAGCTGCACTCACTATTCTGCTGGTGCAGTCACTGTGTACATACATTACATTACTGATCCTGTACTGATCCTTAGTTACATCCTGTATTATACTCCAGAGCTGCACTCACTATTCTGCTGGTGCAGTCACTGTGTACATACATTACATTACTGATCCTGTACTGATCCTGAGTTACATCCTGTATTATATTCCAGAGCTGCACTCACTATTCTGCTGGTGCAGTCACTGTGTACATACATTACATTACTGATCCTGTATTATACTCCAGAGCTGCACTCACTATTCTGCTGGTGCAGTCACTGTGTACATACATTACATTATTGATCCTGAGTTACATCCTGTATTATACCCCAGAGCTGCACTCACTATTCTGCTGGTGCAGTCACTCTGTACATACATTACATTACTGATCCTGTACTGATCCTGAGTTACATCCTGTATTATACTCCAGAGCTGCACTCACTATTCTGCTGGTGCAGTCACTGTGTACATATATTACATTACTGATCCTTAGTTACCTCCTGTATTATACCCCAGAGCTGCACTCACTATTCTGCTGGTGCAGTCACTGTGTACATACATTACATTACTGATCCTGAGTTACATCCTGTATTATACCCCAGAGCTGCACTCACTATTCTGCTGGTGCAGTCACTGTGTACATACATTACATTACTGATCCTGAGTTACATCCTGTATTATACCCCAGAGCTGCATTCACTATTCTGCTGGTGCAGTCACTGTGTACATACATTACATTACTGATCCTGAGTTACATCCTGCATTATACTCCAGAGCTGCACTCACTATTCTGCTGTGGCAGAATGAACTCATAGTTGCCAGAGAAATAAGCACTTTCTATCTCTAGTAATCCTCATGTAGTAGAGAAAGCCTGCTGTGCCTGGCAGTGCACTGGTTAACATTCTGCTGTATGGGGCTGGGGAGTATCTCCGCCATCTATCTGATCTTTACCTGTGTATAATTGTAGGCTGCTGCGAGGATCTGCACATATTTTATCTGGATGGATAGGCTAGAATTCCATTTTTCTTGCATTCTCCTGGCAGCGGTTGCTAGGTAACATCTGTGCATAGTGATGAGGTGTTACTTGATAAAGTGGATCTGTCATGCAGGTATGAGAAATGTAGCATTAGAGTTTATCTGAGAACAACGAGGCCTTCAACATAAAACCACAGAGTCGACATTCAGCGGCGGCCGGTGGGGAAGGAGCTAAGTAGGAAAAGCTGCAGATACAGCAGATAGGTCCGGGGATGAATCCAGATATCGCCGGAGGTTAGATCTGTACATATCTTTCCTGCATGTATACTGCTGGAGCACACGGGGTGTTTGTGAAGAACAGGCGGTCTACCGGAAAACTCCAGCAATGAACCATAGGATTGGTCCAGAGGGTATTATTGTCACCACGTGTCTCGTCATCTGGATTATTTGGCCTCAGGCTGGCCATACACCGTAGATAGTGTATCTGAAGAGCCATTTTGCTATTTCCTGTCACTCCCCCATGTACACACTGAGCAAAACAAAGTGAGCCATCCAGTTCCCCCATGTACACACTGATTGGGACTAGGTGACTGATCCTGTTCCTCCATGTACACACTGAGTGGGATGAGGTGAGTGATCCGCTTCCCCCATGTACACACTGAGTGGGATGAGGTGAGTGATCCGCTTCCCCCATGTACACACTGAGTGGGATGAGGTGAGTGATCCGCTTCCGGGCTTCCCCCATGTACACACTGAGTGGGATGAGGTGAGTGATCCGCTTCCCCCATGTACACACTGAATGGGACGAGGTGAGCGATCCGGTTCCCCCATGTACACACTGAGTGGGATGAGGTGAGCAATCTGGTTCCCCCATGTACACACTGAGTGGGACAAGGTGAGCGATCTGGTTCCCCCATGTACACACTGAGTGGGCTGAGGTGAGCGATCCGGTTCCCCATGTACACACTGAGTGGGCTGAGGTGAGCGATCCGGTTCCCCCATGTACACACTGAGTGGGACGAGGTGAGCGATCCGGTTCCCCCATGTACACACTGAGTGAGATGAGGTGAGCGATCCGGTTCCCCCATGTACACACTGAGTGGGACGAGGTGAGCGATCCGGTTCCCCCATGTACACACTGAGTGGGCTGAGGTGAGCGATCCGGTTCCCCATGTACACACTGAGTGGGCTGAGGTGAGCGATCCGGTTCCCCCATGTACACACTGAGTGGGACGAGGTGAGCGATCCGGTTCCCCCATGTACACACTGAGTGAGATGAGGTGAGCGATCCGGTTCCCCCATGTACACACTGAGTGGGACAAGGTGAGCGATCCGGTTCCCCCATGTACACACTGAGTGGGACGAGGTGAGCGATCCGGTTCCCCCATGTACACACTGAGTGGGACGAGGTGAGCGATCCGGTTCCCCCATGTACACACTGAGTGGGACGAGGTGAGCGATCCAGTTCCCCCATGTACACACTGAGTGGGATGAGGTGAGCGATCCGGTTCCCCCATGTACACACTGAGTGGGATGAGGTGAGCGATCCGGTTCCCCCATGTATACACTGAGTGGGCTGAGGTGAGCGATCTGGTTCCCCCATGTACACACTGAGTGGGCTGAGGTGAGCGATCCGGTTCCCCATGTACACACTGAGTGGGCTGAGGTGAGCGATCCGTTTCCCCCATGTACACACTGAGTGGGACGAGGTGAGCGATCCGGTTTCCCCATGTACACACTGAGTGGGACGAGGTGAGCGATCCGGTTCCCCCATGTACACACTGAGCGGGACAAGTGAGCGATCCGATTCCTCCATGTACACGCTGAGTCGGATGAGGTGAGCGATCTGGTTCCCCTATGTACACACTGAGTGGGATGAGGTGAGCGATGCGGTTCCCCCCTGTGCACACTGAGTGGGACAAGGTGAGCGATCTGGTTCCCCCATGTACACACTGAGTGGGCTGAGGTGAGCGATCCGGTTCCCCATGTACACACTGAGTGGGCTGAGGTGAGCGATCCGATTCCCCCATGTACACACTGAGTGGGACGAGGTGAGCGATCCGGTTCCCCCATGTACACACTGAGTGGGACGAGGTGAGCGATCCGGTTCCCCCATGTACACACTGAGTGGGACGAGGTGAGCGATCCGGTTCCCCCATGTACACACTGAGTGGGACGAGGTGAGCGATCCGGTTCCCCCATGTACACACTGAGTGAGATGAGGTGAGCGATCCGGTTCCCCCATGTACACACTGAGTGGGACGAGGTGAGCGATCCGGTTCCCCCATGTACACACTGAGTGGGACGAGGTGAGCGATCCGGTTCCCCCATGTACACACTGAGTGGGACGAGGTGAGCGATCCGGTTCCCCCATGTACACACTGAGTGGGACGAGGTGAGCGATCCGGTTCCCCCATGTACACACTGAGTGGGATGAGGTGAGCGATCCGGTTCCCCCATGTACACACTGAGTGGGATGAGGTGAGCGATCCGGTTCCCCCATGTATACACTGAGTGGGCTGAGGTGAGCGATCTGGTCCCCCCATGTACACACTGAGTGGGTTGAGGTGAGCGATCCGGTTCCCCATGTACACACTGAGTGGGCTGAGGTGAGCGATCCGTTTCCCCCATGTACACACTGAGTGGGACGAGGTGAGCGATCCGGTTTCCCCATGTACACACTGAGTGGGACGAGGTGAGCGATCCGGTTCCCCCATGTACACACTGAGCGGGACAAGTGAGCGATCCGATTCCTCCATGTACACGCTGAGTGGGATGAGGTGAGCGATCCGGTTCCCCTATGTACACACTGAGTGGGATGAGGTGAGCGATGCGGTTCCCCCCTGTGCACACTGAGCGGGACAAGTGAGCGATCCGGTTCCCCCATGTACACACTGAGCGGGACAAGTGAGCAATCCGGTTCCCCCATGTACACACTGAGCGGGACAAGTGAGCGATCCGGTTCCCCCATGTACACACTGAGCGGGACAAGTGAGCGATCCGGTTCCCCCATGTACACACTGAGTGGGCTGAGGTGAGTGATCCGGTTCCCCTATGTGCACACTGAGTTGGATGAGGTGAGTGATCCGCTTCCCCCACATAGACACTGAGTGGGATGAGGTGAGCGATCCTGTTCCCCCATGTACACACTGAGTGGGACGAGGTGAGTGATCCGGTTCCCCCATGTACACACTGAGTGTTACGAGGTGAGCGATCCGGTTCCGTACACGGTTAGCGGCGGCAGCAGCTGTTCTAACTTGATAACAGGACTTTGCATATTGAAATCCATCTGCCCGATCGTTCCCTTTCCCTATGGGGTAGGGTCACCACGATGCCATCATACAAATTAGCTGGTCATCCGGTCTGGGTGAAACCTGCAGGTTCCACTGTGATAATGTGTATAGACCAGGGCCATAAAGCGACTTGTAGCCACATAACATGAGATGGCAATATTACCGCCAGAATGTTTGCCACCCGTAGGCTGCTGTGACACCGCTGTCCTTATGAAACCAAATCTGTCGGACCACATGCACTGTCGCAAAATCAATATTGACTCTTTAAAAAGTCAATCTATTAATATAATAAAAGATCTCCATTTGTAGACAGCTGTTTGGGGGCTTTTGCCCCTCATCAGTGCAAAGCAGGAGACTGACTGATTAACTGGTTGA
Organism: Ranitomeya variabilis; assembly: GCF_051348905.1. Classification (NCBI taxonomy): domain Eukaryota; kingdom Metazoa; phylum Chordata; class Amphibia; order Anura; family Dendrobatidae; genus Ranitomeya; species Ranitomeya variabilis. Next base: position 41,923,160 of record NC_135232.1, on the reverse strand, counting down.
CAGAGGTTCTAAGGGGTAAAGTCTCTCCTTAAAGAGTCAATATTGAATTCTAGGGTTGCTCCTTCCATTAGGTGGCACTAGAGTCCCTGTTCTCCTCCTCTATGAAGGGGCTATTTACATATCTATTTCCCAAGTAGCATAGTTACAAGTTAGAAGTCTTTTTATACTTTGTCATCTCCTCAAGGAGAAACTTTACCCCTTACTATAAGAAGTGACACTAAAAGGTGACTTTTAATAAATTTGTCACGTTTTACCTCTCTGGGCCATCTCTCTCTCGTTCTCTACATTTTTAAAAACTTTTAACATCAACGTAATGTTTTGTTGTTTTTTTTATTATGAATACATATTAAATTTGAGGATAAAACAGATGCTGCAAACAATAGAGTTTTACTCCTCAGTAAAGCACTCCAACTGATCAGTGATCGGACTGGAAGAGCCACAGCGCCATACATTGCATAGTGGTCGTGTTCGGTACTGCAAGCGCTATCCTGTTCACTGGTATAGAAGCCAAGGAGAGGTCATCAATAAAGAAAATCCGAAAAAAAAAACCTTTAGTAGAGAGTTGAGGGTTAAAAAGGGGTTGTCCACTTTTGGTGATTTTTCTTCTTTATTTTAGTGCATGCATTTGGGAGTAAAAATCATGTTTTGATTTTGGGTTTCGTTAATAACCTTGTGCCGTTTGTCTTCTACAGCCCCTGTATTACTCTGTCCATTGCTGGCTGCAAATGAGCTAACTGGGTGTTCATCAGAGAACTGGCTCTGATGGGAAAGTCTCTTTTTCTGAGCTGATTTATGACCACAGCATAGTTGATTGTACAGAGAAACGAGGAGCATGTAACAACAAAAATTTGTAATGAGACCCAATTGCAAAAATTATTTTTAGCCCCAAATACATACATTTCAGTAAAAAAAATAAATATATAGGCGTTATATAGGAGTATACACATAATGAGTAGAGCTCCACCCCTGTGCATAGGTCGTGTCTGGTATTGCATCTCGGCTTTATAGAAGTCGTACTTGATCCCTTTTGACGCCATGACTGCACACAGAACTGAACCGCTATAATTGCCGGTGGGGACTGCTCTGTATTAGTCAGTGTCCCGCGTTCTCCGCGGCGCTACGTGTCGCTTTAATCACATCCAAAATTACCTAATACTTGTGAAGAAAGCAAATTAGCCACTGGATGTCAGTAGGATTCAAGTCCTGCGTGTTTAGGATGTTTGCATAACAATTATTGATCCCGTCATGATTTACTGCTCGCTGCGGAGAAGCTAGAAATGGCCTCACGTTCCCCCCGAACAAAAACCAGCTGAGCTTTCCAGCGACATTCATTGCTTTTTTCTTTTTTTTATGTTTGCGATTGGAATCTCCAAAATCCACATTTTGCATGGGAATAAATTCCTCCTGATTCACCGAGCAGAGGAGCCGTGTACACGGAAGAAGGAATGGCACACTCGCTCCGCTCCATCCAAAAATCCATTGCCAAGGGTTACCTCTGCCCAACGCCTGGAAATACTCGGAAATTTCATCCGTTTGAGTCCTTCAAAAAAGAAAAAAATTCAGCTGTTTTTCACTGTGCGAAATCTGTGCCATTACTTACTGATCTAGTGGTATTAGGGGCCCGCACCCCCCACCCATACTTCACGTGTTTCCCTGACAGCATAGGGAACTTCAACACAAGCCCATTTTCCTTGTGTTTTCATTTCTTGATCTCGGTAGGCTTTCTGTGAATGTAGACATTCTTATAGTAGCAATAAAAAAATAATTTATCTCCCAGTGAAATAATTCGTATTTGGGTCCTTATTTTCATTTTATTTGCCCAGGGTCACACTTTTTCTAAAACCCGCCCTGACTGTAGGCATCACCAAGCCCCTGCCATGCTTCACTGTAGGCATGACTGAGCCTTTGCCATGCTTCCCTCTAGGCATGACTGAGCCCTTGCCATGCTTCCCTCTAGGCATCACAGAGCCTCTACAATGCCTCACTGTGGGCATCACCGCGCCTCCACCATGCTTTACTGTAAGCATCACCAAGCTTCCGCCATGCTTCACTGTAGGCATCACCGAGCCACCGCATTACTTCATTGTAGGCATTGCCGAGCTACCATCATGCTTTACTGTAGGCATCACCGATATTCCACCATGATTCATTGTAGACATCATCTATCTTCCACCATGCTACATTGTAGGCATCGCTGAGCCTCCGCTATGCTTCGCTGTAGGCATCACTGAGCCCCTGCCATGCTTCACTGTAAGCATCACTGAACCTCCACCATGCTTCACTGTAGGCATAAACCAGCTTTCATCATCCTTCACTGTAGGAGACACTGATCTTCCGTCATGCTTCACTGTAGGCATAACCGAGCCTCTGCGATGCTTCACTGTAGGCATCACAGAGCCTTCGCCATGCGTGAGCCTCTTCCATGCGTCACTGTAAGCATCACCGATCCCCCACCATGCTTCTCTGTGGGCATCACTGAGCCCCTGCCATACTTCACTGTAGGCATCACCGAGTTGCCATCATACTTCACTTGTGTCACCTAGCTTACTGCTTTTTACCTACCTGAAATATTGTCACACAGGTTTGTTCAGTAGGACACATCTAATCAACGCTCCTGAGTTGTGCCAAATGAATTATTTGCTTGTGCCATTTATTGTGCAAAGTAACATCCCCTATCTGCCACTATATGGAAAAGAAGTGATAGAAGTGAGATGTTGCTTACCCTGAATGTGTAATGTAAATGTACCATTTCGATAAATTTGGTGCATTTTGTGTTTTTTTTCCCCACTGAGCGGTGTTATATCTGCCTGCTTTTCCCGTACACGGGTCTGTGAATACCAGATTATACATTATATTGGTCCTGTTAATTGAACCTGTCGGCACAAGTGTAATGTTGCTGTATGGAAATGTAAAACAAAGTGGATCTGTAATGAGGCGAGCGTATTTATATCCAGGACTGTACACCCGAGGTCCCGGGAAACCCTCATGAGTGATGTATGGCGGGGGGAGTCGGGTGGGCTCTCTGGTTTATGGGAATAGCTGCACTGCAGCTCCTTCTGAATCCTAAGTGCACCTTGGGAAATTCTCCTCCTGACGTACACATCAGTCTCTCTACATAAATGCCTCGCTATTCCCGCTCTGCAGCTCTAAAGAGAGACAGAAATCTGGTGTCGTCTATACACCCTGTCTGATACACTGGCGAAACTGGGGATTTAAAGGGGAAGTGTCAGCGGCAACCTGCTCTGTACGTCGAGGTTCTATATGGGCATTGAGCCCACAGAAGCATCTTCACCAACGTCTGGGCTGCATTGCTGTCTCCTAACTAATACTACACAAAGACCATTACATGGGACACAGTGACCCCCACTGCCGGAAGTCACCCAGAATGCGGAACAAATATAGTTATCTTCCAGTTTATCTGTTTCATATCTATTGTCTATCTCTATCTGTTATCTCTCTATCTTATCTACCTATCTATTATCTATCTATTATCTATCATCTATCTATCTATTATCTATCATCTATCTATCCATCCATCTAACGATCCATCCATCTCTCCATCCATCCATCTCTCCATCTATCTCTCCATCCATCTATCTCTCCATCCATCCATCTCGCCATCTCTCCATCCATCCATCTCTCCATCCATCTCTCCATCCATCTCTCCTTCCATCCATCTCTCCTTCTATCTCTCCATCCATCAATCTCCATCCATCCATCAATCTCTCTATCCATCCATCTCTCCTTCCATCTCCATCCATCCATCTCTCCATCCATCCATCTCTCCTTCCATCTATCCATTCATCCATCTCTCCATTCATCCATCTCTCCATTCATCCATCGCTCCATTCATCCATCTCTCCATTCATCCATCTATCCATTCATCCATCTATCCATTCATCCATCTCTCCATTCATCCATCTATCCATTCATCCATCTCTCCATCCATCTATCCATCTCTCCATCCATCCATCTATCCATCCATCTCCATCCATCCATCTCTCCATCCATCCATCTCTCCTTCCATCTATCCATTAATCCATCTCTCCATCCATCCATCTCTCCTTCCATCTCTCCATCCATCTCTCCATCCATCTCTCCATCCACCCATCTCTCCATCCATCCATCTCTATCCATCCATCTGTCCATCTCTCCATTCATCTCTCCATCCACCCATCTCTCCATCCACCCATCTCTCCATCCATCCATCTCTCCTTCCATCTCTCCATTTATCCATCTCTCCATTTATCCATCTCTCCATCCACCCATCTCTCCATCCACCCATCTCTCCATCCGCCCATCTCTCCATCCGCCCATCTCTCCATCCGCCCATCTCTCCATCCGCCCATCTCTCCATCCGCCCATCTCTCCATCCGCCCATCTCTCCATCCACCCATCTCTCCATCCACCCATCTCTCCATCCACCCATCTCTCCATCCATCCATCTCTCCATCCATCCATCTCTCCTTCCATCTCTCCATCCATCCATCTCTCCATTTATCCATCTCTCCATCCATCCATCTCTCTATCCATCCATCTGTCCATCTCTCCATTCATCTCTCCATCCACCCATCTCTCCATCCACCCATCTCTCCATTCACCCATCTCTCCATCCACCCATCTCTCCATCCGCCCATCTCTCCATCCGCCCATCTCTCCATCCGCCCATCTCTCCATCCACCCATCTCTCCATCCACCCATCTCTCCATCCATCCATCTCTCCATCCATCCATCTCTCCTTCCATCCATCTCTCCTTCCATCTCTCCATCCATCCATCTCTCCATTTATCCATCTCTCCATCCATCCATCTCTCTATCCATCCATCTGTCCATCCACCCATCCACCCATCTCTCCATCCATCCATCTCTCCTTCCATCTCTCCATTTATCTATCTCTCCATTTATCCATCTCTCCATCCACCCATCTCTCCATCTCTCCATCCACCCATCTCTCCATCCACCCATCTCTCCATCCACCCATCTCTCCATCCATCCATCTCTCCTTCCATCTATCCATCCATCCATCTCTCCATTTATCCATCTCTCCATTTATCCATCTCTCCATCCACCCATCTCTCCATCCACCCATCTCTCCATCCGCCCATCTCTCCATCCACCCATCTCTCCATCCACCCATCTCTCCATCCATCCATCTCTCCATCCATCCATCTCTCCATCCATCCATCTCTCCATCCATCCATCTCTCCATCCATCCATCTCTCCATCCATCCATCTCTCCTTCCATCTCTCCATCCATCCATCTCTCCATTTATCCATCTCTCCATCCATCCATCTCTCTATCCATCCATCTGTCCATCTCTCCATTCATCTCTCCATCCACCCATCTCTCCATCCACCCATCTCTCCATCCACCCATCTCTCCATCCACCCATCTCTCCATCCACCCATCTCTCCATCCATCCATCCATCTCTCCATCCATCTATCCATCCATCCATCTCTCTATCCATCTATCCATCCATCTCTCTATCCATCCATCCATCTCTCTATCCGTCCATCCATCTCTCCTTCCATCTCTCCATCCATCTATCCATTCATCCATCTCTCCATCCACCCATCTCTCCATCCACCCATCTCTCCATCCACCCATCTCTCCATCCATCTCTCCATTTATCCATCTCTCCATCCATCCATCTCTCCATCCACCCATCTCTCCATCCACCCATCTCTCCATCCACCCATCTCTCAATCCATCCATCTCGCCATCCATCCATCTCTCCATCCATCCATCTCTCCATCCATCCATCTCTCCATCCATCCATCTCTCTATCTATCCATCCATCTCTCCTTCCATCTCTCCATCCATCCTTCCATCTCGCCATCCATCTCTCATCATCCATCTCTCCATCTACCCATTCATCCATCCATCCATCTCTCCTTCCATCTCCATCCATCCATCTCTCCATCCATCCATCTCTCCTTCCATCTATCCATTCATCATCTCTCCATTCATCCATCTCTCCATCCATCCATCTCTCCATCCATCCATACACATATATCTCTTATATCCTAGGTCTCTCATCCATCTTTCTCCTATATCCCTCATAACCTTCTCTATCGATCTCCTTTTTATTTCTGTCTCATATCTATCTGTATATTAGGTCGATTTCTTTTCTATCTTCCTGCGATATATCTGATCTCTCGGTGATATGTGGCTCTGTGTATACCGATACCCTGTGAGGGTACATTTTCTGCATACACTGTCACCTGCAGTCCTGCTCCCATGTAACAATCCGTATTGGTAAGAGACCGGCGTTACTCGGCCGTATTGCTGCGCCGTGCCTCCTATGAAGCATTTTTATGTCCCCCATTCCGCGTTTTGTTTCACGGGGTCCAGACTGCTCCTCATCAGTGCCCCTCGGAATATGCTCCGGTGCTTACTCAGCTTCTGTGTCTTATGTTACGTGGTGACGAGCCGGACCTGCCCTCCATCACCCCCACATCCGCAGGGACACCGGTACACATTGTGTCTGATCAGCCAGCTCCTTTGTGTAACTTTGTGCTTTGTCAGTGATTGTTTTTGTGTTTTTTCTAGTCTCGGTCCGTGCGCTTAGATGAAGTTGCGCCCAATGGAGGAGCCCATACCGAGACCTCTGGGACTGCACAATGTTATTATGCAATGATCTGAATGGCTCTGGACAGGGGGATGTGGAAGTAAATAGCCGGGACGGCAGCAAAATACAAGGAAACATTGCGATGAGGTCAGGGAAGAAAATTGAATTTGCATCAGAAGAATAGGAGGCTGCGCGTAATCTGTGCGGCATGTTCCGGGACGAGCCCGTGTCTTGGAAGACTCTTGTGTCTTCATGCCGCACTCCTCAAGCTTTTGTCAGAGCTGTCAATCCTCGTCACCCTTTATCTACCCCTTAGTCTGCGCTGGGTGAGTTGTAGGGGGGAAGGGAAGGTTCTCTGCCCGGCATTTCGGAAACCCATTTCCCAGAAATCGCATTTTGCTTTTATTTTTTTTTTCTTCTGGAGCGATCTAAAGAAAGAACAATCAAAATAATATTAGTGATGTTCAGAGGAGATAAAGGGGCCGCAGCGATATCGCTTCACTATACTATAGCCTGTAGGGAAAATCTGGTGTCTGGGCTACTTAGCTCACAGAGCATTGTCCGAGCCAGATACAGTGGTATCAGCAGGCCGTGCAGGACGCAGGTTACTGTCTAGGAATGGTAACAAGAGTGTTCTCATTCACTGACAGCAAGCAGAAAACTATCCACTATGTTCAGCTCACAGAGCATGGTCTACGCCAGTGGATACAACTATACGTACAGATTTAGCAGTGTTCAGGTTTGTGAACTCGGGATGTAAACTACAGCTCTGTTGGAGGGTTTGGAAGTGTTTGTTTTTATTGGGAAAACACTTTAGCCCCTTAAGTCATGGGTGGGCAATTCATTTTTCCAAGGGGCCACATAACAGACTGCAACTGAGGCGGAAGCAGAATGCTGAAATTAATTCTGCTCAATTTTAATAACATTGTAATTATATTAATTTTATATTAATATTTGTCTTTAATATTGAGAAGCGTTAAGTCTGCTGACAACCCCCTAAATACTGTGAGCCCCCGCATAGCCCCCTACATACAGTATGAACCCCATATAGCTCCTTTATATACAGTATGAGTCTCCACAAAGTCACCTATAGACAGCACGAGCCCCTTATTTACAGTATGTGCGTCTACAAAGCCTCCCTATATACAGTGTGATCCCCATAGCCTCCCTATATACAGTGTGATCCCCATAGCCTCCCTATATACATTGTGATCCCCATAGCCTCCCTATATACAGTGTGATCCCCATAGCCTCCCTATATACAGTGTGATCCCCATAGCCTCCCTCTATACAGTGTGATCCCCATAGCCTCCCTATATACAGTGTGATCCCCATAGCCTCCCTATATATAGTGTGATCCCCATAGCATCCCTATATACAGTGTGATCCCTATAGCCTCCCTATGTACAATGTGATCCCCATAGCCTCCCTATGTACAGTGTGATCTCCATAGCCTCCCTATATACAGTGTGATCCCCATAGCATCCCTATGTACAGTGTGATCCCATAGCCTCCCTATATATAGTGTGATCCCCATAGCCTCCCTATATACAGTGTGATCCCCATAGCATCCCTATGTACAGTGTGATCCCCATAGCCTCCCTATATATAGTGTGATCCCCATAGCCTCCCTATATACAGTGTGATCCCCATAGCCTCCCTGTATACAGTGTGATCCCCATAGCCTCCCTATATACAGTGTGTTCCCCATAGTCTCCCTATATACATTGTGATCCCCATAGCCTCCCTATATACAGTGTGATCCCCATAGCCTCCCTGTATACAGTGTGATCCCCATAGCCTCCCTATATACAGTGTGTTCCCCATAGTCTCCCTATATACATTGTGATCCCCATAGCCTCCCTATATACAGTGTGATCCTCATAGCCTCCCTATATACATTGTGATCCCCATAGCCTCCCTATATACAGTGTGATCCTCATAGCCTCCCTATATACAGTGTGATCCCCAAAAGCCTTCCTATGTACCGTATAAGCCCCCAAATAGCCCCTTAAAATACAGTATGAACCCCTTATTTACAGTATGCGCTCCTACATAGCCTCCCTATATACAATGAGTCTCCACTTAGCCCCCTATATGCGGTATACGCTCCCACATAGCATCCCTATATACAGTATGATCCCCCACAACCTCCCTGTATACAGTAAGAGTCCCCACACAGCCCCACTATATACAGTCTGAGCCTCCATATAGCGCCTATATACAGTATACGCTCCCACATAACGTCCCTATATACACTACTATGTGTAGTATGCGCCCCTATATAGAGTATGAGGCCCACATAACCCCTTATATGCCATTTGAGCTCCCACATAGTACCTCTGTATACAGCATGCGCATCCACATAGCCCCCTATATATAGTATGCGCTCCCACATATCCTCCCTATATACACTGTGATCCCCCACATCCTCCCTATATACAGTAAAGCCCCTTTATGTACAGTATGAGAACCCACATAGCCCCCTATATACAATATGAGCCCGCACACATTCATACATAGAAAAAAAACACAACCCATACTCACCGTGCTCCTGTGCCTCCGACGCTCTGCTCCGGTCTTTGCCGCACGTACTGACGCTCCGCACAGCAGATACGATGTAGTCATGTCCAGAGCGCATTAGCTGTCTCACACACATTGAATGGTGGAAGAAAGAGCCGGCTGCTCCATCCTCCACCATCATATGTACCACTACCTGCATCTGGACCCTGGGCGGGGAATGTCGACAGTATGGTGCGACCCGTAAGCCGCGGTTTTCAGCCCATTGCCCAGGTCTGCCTTAAATCTTCTGTCATTTCAAGAAAGTTTGACTCAGTTATTATTATGGGGAAATATGAGAAACTTTGTATATGTTATCTGACACATACGCTTCTTCATCCACTTATTAGCCACTTCTCTTCCCCTGCATCCTGAACTATTTGAAAAATAGCTAAAATCTTGCTTTACCAAAAACAAGATAAACTGTCAGCTCAATGAGGAATCAGATGACAGCTTCCTATTGCAGAGAGAAAGAACCAGCAAGATAAACATAGATGGTGTTGTTTTCTAGTGATATGTTTATCATCTCAGAGCTGGATTGACAGCTACACTGCTCAATACTTCTCCATAATGTCATTCAATCTGCTGGTACTGCTGCATCTGAAACGGTGAGTGTACGGGAGCCATCACAGTAAATAGTCTCCACTCACTAACCTGGAGAACTGAAAACTAGAGAGAGGTCCTGCAGATGGGGAACAAAAACATTTGAACCATTTGCCTTTTATAGCCTCAGCGTTGCTATGTCTGTTGCCGGCTGCAGAATGAGAATGAAGCCAAAAGTTCAGCTCAACTTTCTGAGAGGAGCTCAGAAAACAAGACAGCTGAGTTATTAACTCTGCCACCAGAACGAGCTCACTGACAGGTTCTTAGTTGGCTCATTCTACAGCCAGCAGTAGTCAGAGCAACACTGAAATGCAAATCCAGAGTTGAATTTTAGGCAAAAATACATACATTTAAGATAAGAAATAAGTAAAGAAATAATTAAAAAAAAAAAAAATGCGCCCAAAGGTGTCGAAATCATTTAATCAATAAAAAAAGATGAGCAAATCGCACCACAAAAAGTCGAATTCTGGCAGTTCTAATTTTTTTTTGTGTGAAATTCAATGTAGGATTGTGGCGCTTTGTGTTGTGGTGTTTTCAGGACCCCGGACAGCAGCGGCTCTTCGCCTCCCATTGACTTCTGATAGCATTTTCAGGCATTACTTTGTTTTCCATAAATTTAGCAGAGATGTATTTGTCACGCAGCGAGTTGTCGTGTGGCCGGACAGCCGATACGTAATGATGAAGCGCTCATTAATATTAGAGGGGATGTAAGGAGCTGTCGGGGCCTGCCGCCATCATCTGTGCTCATCCATATGTGTGGATATATTGACTCATATCTCTTCATATCGATCAGGACCGTATTGAATAAACGTCGCCATTTCATTACCGGCCCGGCCGCGGCTCTATCACCGCCATATGTATGAAGAGGAGCGAAATTAAAAATCTCATGACAGCGCTGACTAATTGGATAGGACACTGACAAATATTAATAACGCGGGATTGCAAGTCTGTGGCTCGCCGGGAAGGATGGAAAACGGGTTTCCTATGGGCAGCGTCTACAGTGTCCACCATTGCCGCATGCTACATGTATGTACAAGGCTGTTATGTAGTGCCCCCCGAGATCTGCACTTGTGGAGACCCCACTTAAAGGGGTTGTGACTCCTCTTATTAAATAGGTAAATAGGATTAGAAAAACGGGTAACTCATTAAAAATCCTCTCCGCTTCCAAAAACGGAGGAAATTTCGATTTTTATAGATCTTTGCCCAGGAGGGTGGCTGGTTTCCAAGGCAAGTGCTTGCTGTATAGCTTGTAAGCACTGTTCTGATGCCGGCATCTCGGCTATGCTGCCAGAGCGTAAGCTGTCAATCTTCAGGAGCGCACCGCTCCCCTACCGCGGCAAGTGAGAAGCGGTGTGCTCCCGAAGATAGGAACTTGAAACCACCCCTTTAACCGAAGCCATCCGTGGCCTATTTTAAGGGGGTGGGTGTAGGGATGATGGGTATCGCATACATTCTGATACATTCCGTTTCCGTGCCGCCGCCTCGTCAATATTTATTTAGACCTCCGCTCCCTATGGGATATTAAAAGGGCAACTCCTGCTCAAGTGCCGCATTGACAGACCCCATTCTTACGGTTCAGGTCTCATTGTTACAGCCAACGACCCAGAGCGCACACCTCGTTTTACAGCTTTAAGAAGATGGGGGGGTCTAACAGAACCCGAGACAAAGGCGGCAAATTCCAGGCGCCGAGCGTTCGCCAATCTGTGTTTTCTTTTAATACGGCAGTAATTTCCTTCACCGCTCGCGGAGCACGGGGAGATTTACAAGAAGTGTTTAGATGCCTCTGAAATTATTCATAGGCTTTGGAGAGAGACAAATTTTGCTGAAAGGTTACTGCAGCTGTACGCGGTCCCCGGAGAGCGTCACTAGAACGCCGCGCTCCCCCGAGATTGTGTTTTTGTTGATTGTTTTGCGGCGTGTGAGCGCACAATACCCCCCTGTGCCTTTAAAAGGGGAAATGGCGTCTTTGGCCGAGCAGACGTATTTTTTAATCAACACTTACAGAGCGGTAACCTTTACAATTACTGCCCGGTAAGAATCGTACTGGGAAACGCTGACTCCTGTCTCTCAATCTCTGCCTAAATAGGTGTAAATGGACTGATTACAGCCAGGAAACGGCAGCGATTTACAGGCTGATTGATTTACGGATGCAGCGCGTCTTAAAGGGGTTGTGTGAGGATGGAATAAAATAAAAAAGATGGCTGCCTTGTTTCAAGATGGCTGCCTCCTTCAAGCAACAGCGCCACTCCTATCTATATTTTGGGTCTAGTATTGCCAATAAGTCGCTATAAAGGAAAATGTCTGGTCAGTTTAGCTTCATAAATTGTCGTGATCAAATCTATAAAATCAGCTTTTAAATGGCGCGTGTTGTATGCTAATTACCGGTGAAGAGTCGTGTGGGCGTTGCCACTTACAGGAAGAGTCAGGCGGTCTCCAGCGTCCAAAGCCTCCTCTCCCATCTTGGTTGACGTCACTCTGGCCTCTCTATAGATGTAGCAAAAGTAGTCAAGACTGGCAAGGTGCTCTACGCCGACATCGTAGCTTACCAGCCCTATTCTGTGTACGCGGCTGCTCAGCTACATTACATAGATGGAGAAGGCTCCGTTGCATGGCTTCACCCATCATGATGGCGCTGCTGCATCAGTACGTCTCTACCGGACTCCGCCAAAGATTAGGCATGCCTCTTACTCATCGAGCATTCGAAAATTACTGTGCCGGACTTAATCACTGAACCGAGCGTAAGCTGGAGGAGTGACAGCCCGAATAGGATCTCCGCATGGGCAGTACTGGAATATACTGCCGCGCAGTACACCTTGCTGCACAGCGCACGCCCAGGCAGTACAGAGCAGTGGCACACAAGATTTTGAGAATGTTGGAAGTAGAGTAGCCAAAAGGGACGTAATTCAGGACCAGAAGGGTGGATTTGTGCACTGGACCGCCGGACCCTGTCTGCAATCGGTAACGCCCAGATGACTCTTGCGCGTTTCTTTCATTCTGCAGGAGAGTTAATTTTGATACCTGAATTACAATGCCATACAAATATCAAAGTCTGAGCGTCACTTCCCTAACAGAGGACAGGTCTGAACAGGTGCATACCAGGAGTAGCCATCTAAATATATAACTAAGAAATAAAGTAGCACTTTGTAACACTAGAGCATGAAAATATGAAATTGGAATTGCATTACTTCTCTAGAAAATAAGAAAAACATTAAGATACGTAGTTCATATATTGGCCAATTCATGTATGCCCAATGGCCACGACAAGGTGATCCTCTTTGCTGGGATCCTACCCTTATATGTTTTCTCTCCTGGGCTGATTAACTACGTTTATATGGGCTGGTACGATCCTGCTGATTTAAAACCGGCATAGCCTGATAGGTGGAGTGTACAGCAGGATTATACTTACCCATATAAATATGTAAAACCAGAACACATGAGCTGCGCGCACAGTGAACAAGCCAGTAGAGACATGTTCACACCACCAAGAGACTTGAAAACACAAAAAAGCACAGTAAAACCAAAAACACTCTGTTGCAAAAAAATCACAGTGGACAGCAAATGCTAGTAAAAAGATGGAAAAACAGGGTATTTGGTTGATACGTTTTTTGCAAAAAATGTATATTAAGCCGCTCTACCAAACGTCAAGGTAGAGCTGCTTAATATACATTTTTTGCAAAAAATGTATCAACCAAATACCCTGTTTTTCCATCTTTTTACTAGCACTTGCTGTCCACTGTGATTTTTGGTTTTACTGTGCTTTTTTGTGTTTTCTACCCATATAAATGTAGGCTACCAGCTTAGGAAAAGAAACGCAGTACGGTAGGTTCCCAGCAAAGAGGATCGCCTTGGCATGGTTGCTGGGCATGCATGAATTGACCAATTTATCCACTATGTATCTTCGTTTTTTTCCTATTTTCTAGAGCAGTAATGCAATTCCAGTTTCATGTTTTCTTGCCATAGCATTGCAGAGTGCAACTTTATTTGCTAGTTAATTACAAGTCCAGACACAGCCTAGATTAGGAAACAGACCTTATGATAATGTCTTAGTCCCCCCTCTATGTAATGTTTTCAGCATTTACATCTTGTAAAAATCCACAGATAGGAGTCTGGCACATAACCACTGACGACAGCTATTGAATATGAAGTTACAGTTATAATATAATCGGTAGTAAAGGCATTTACTGCTCAGATACATTGCATTTGAGTATATAAAATGTCATTAACTTTAATTGAAAGGCTCTGCTTTTCTGCAAGAGGTTTCCCCCCCCCCCCCCCCCCCCAAAAAAAAATAAATAAATAAATAAATTAAAAAAAAAAATAATAATAATAATCTGATCACTGGGAGTTTGGCTCCTTAGACGATCATGTCTTCTGTGCAGAGTCTCTTTCCTCTACAGCACCTCCGCAGGAGAGACAAAGCATTACACAGTTCTCATTGTAACCAGTAGGCTGTTAGGATAATGTTCAGTGTGCCAGTCCTCCGGACCCTCTTTCTAGCCGCCTTCTTCTCCAGCTAGTGAATCAACATCTGAACCGAGACCCCCTCTAATATGTTCTACATTGGTGTGCCCACCATGTAATACCACATTACCTCTGCAGTTAGAACATCTAGCGGACTTTAGTGCCAGGTAATGGTGGCTGCAGTCTGATGGTTGTACTGACCACTTTGGCTCTGCCACTCCACCCTTATTGTGTGGGTTATGTGATACCCGATGTCTGAGTCGTCCACATCTATTCATCAAAGCCTCTTTGCCAAAAACCTCAGGCCAAGCAGCAGAGGACGGCTCCCCTGGAAAGTGAGGAGGATTGTTAGCGTGATTAATCTGATGTTGGGTCCGGGGTTGCAGTGCGGAATCATTAATAAATAATCCCAATTTCATTATTTCCTTTGTCTGGCCAGCCAGGGCCGTTAGCCCCAGGGCGGGGACCCTGCTAACAGGGATATTTAGCCCCTAGGTGAGGGCTCCTGGGGCAGCTTTGTCACTGTGACTTGCAGCCATAGCAAATTACTGCTGCGAGGCAAGATGTGCTGTCAGCGCCACCGAGGCTTTACTAGTGTCCACAGTGTACAGATGTAGCCGGGCCGATATCGTAACAATTCAACAAGATGTATCACCTGTGGTTCTAGGGTCAGTGTACAGATCACAGTATTAGATTGTAGAGCAGAGGTCCCAGCATTTTACCATGTAGCAGAGCTGAAATTGTCACTTTAAGTCACTGCGCACATACATTACATTACTGATCCTGAGTTACATCCTGCATTATACCCCAGAGCTGCACTCACTATTCTGCTGGTGCAGTCACTGTGTACATACATTACATTACTGATGCTGAGTTACATCCTGCATTATACTCCAGAGCTGCACTCACTATTCTGCTGGTGCAGTCACTGTGTACATACATTACATTACTGATCCTCAGTTACATCCTGTGTTATACCCCAGAGCTGCACTCACTATTCTGCTGGTGCAGTCACTGTGTACATACATTACATTACTGATACTCCGTTACCTCCTTTATTATACTCCAGAGCTGCACTCACTATTCTGCTGGTGCAGTCACTGTGTACATACATTACATTACTGATCCTGAGTTACATCCTGCATTATACTCCAGAGCTGCACTCACTATTCTGCTGGTGCAGTCACTGTGTACATACATTACATTACTGATCCTCAGTTACATCCTGTGTTATACCCCAGAGCTGCACTCACTATTCTGCTGGTGCAGTCACTGTGTACATACATTACATTACTGATACTCCGTTACCTCCTTTATTATACCCCAGAGCTGCACTCACTATTCTGCTGGTGCAGTCACTGTGTACATACATTACATTACTGATCCTGAGTTACATCCTGCATTATACTCCAGAGCTGCACTCACTATTCTGCTGGTGCAGTCACTGTGTACATACATTACATTACTGATCCTGAGTTACATCCTGTATTATACCGCAGAGCTGCACTCACTGTTCTGCTGGTACAGTCACTGTGTACATACATTACATTACTGATCCTGAGTTACATCCTGTATTATACCCCAGAGCTGCACTCACTATTCTGCTGGTACAGTCACTGTCTACATACATTACATTACTGATCCTGTGTTACATCCTGTATTATACCCCAGAGCTGCACTCACTATTCTGCTGGTGCAGTCACTGTGTACATACATTACATTACTGATCCTGAGTTACATCCTGTATTATACCCCAGAGCTGCACTCACTATTCTGCTGGTACAGTCACTGTCTACATACATTACATTACTGATCCTGTGTTACATCCTGTATTATACCCCAGAGCTGCACTCACTATTCTGCTGGTGCAGTCACTGTGTACATACATTACATTACTGATCCTGAGTTACATCCTGTATTATACCCCAGAGCTGCACTCACTATTCTGCTGGTGCAGTCACTGTGTACATACATTACATTACTGATCCTGAGTTACATCCTGTATTATACCCCAGAGCTGCACTCACTATTCTGCTGGTACAG
Organism: Ranitomeya variabilis; assembly: GCF_051348905.1. Taxonomy (NCBI): domain Eukaryota; kingdom Metazoa; phylum Chordata; class Amphibia; order Anura; family Dendrobatidae; genus Ranitomeya; species Ranitomeya variabilis. Next base: position 41,906,921 of record NC_135232.1, on the reverse strand, counting down.
TCACTGTCTACATACATTACATTACTGATCCTGTGTTACATCCTGTATTATACTCCAGAGCTGCACTCACTATTCTGCTGGTGCAGTCACTGTGTACATACATTACATTACTGATCCTGAGTTACATCCTGCATTATACTCCAGAGCTGCACTCACTATTCTGCTGGTGCAGTCACTGTGTACATACATTACATTACTGATCCTGAGTTACATCCTGTATTATACCGCAGAGCTGCACTCACTGTTCTGCTGGTGCAGTCACTGTGTACATACATTACATTACTGATCCTGAGTTACATCCTGTATTATACCCCAGAGCTGCACTCACTATTCTGCTGGTACAGTCACTGTCTACATACATTACATTACTGATCCTGTGTTACATCCTGTATTATACCCCAGAGCTGCACTCACTATTCTGCTGGTGCAGTCACTGTGTACATACATTACATTACTGATCCTGAGTTACATCCTGTATTATACCGCAGAGCTGCACTCACTGTTCTGCTGGTGCAGTCACTGTGTACATACATTACATTACTGATCCTGAGTTACATCCTGTATTATACCCCAGAGCTGCACTCACTATTCTGCTGATCACTGTGTACATACATTACATATTGGTTCATCACCTGTGACCAAACTATAACTCCCAGCACACTGTATTATTGGAAACAAAGGGAGTAGCAGTGTTGCAAAACAGCATTTGCCGTGAACCATAGTGACCATTATTAATTTGGCCTTTAATGTTCTTGTTATCACCAAATCTGACGCCTTTTGATATTGGTTAAAAATATATAAATTTTATTTTTTACCACAATAAAATTATTAAAATACATACAAACAAATGAAAAAAATATTTATATATATATATATATATATATACACTCACCGGCCACTTTATTAGGTACACCATGCTAGTAACGGGTTGGACCCCTTTTGCCTTCAGAACTGCCTCAATTCTTCGTGGCATAGATTCAACAAGGTGCTGGAAGCATTCCTCAGAGATTTTGGTCCATATTGACATGATGGCATCACACAGTTGCCGCAGATTTGTCGGCTGCACATCCCAAAGATGCTCCATACAAGGCAGGATGGATCCATGCTTTCATGTTGTTTACGCCAAATTCTGACCCTACCATCCGAATGTCGCAGCAGAAATCGAGACTCATCAGACCAAGCAACGTTTTTCCAATCTTCTACTGTCCAATTTCGATGAGCTTGTGCAAATTGTAGCCTCAGTTTCCTGTTCTTAGCTGAAAGGAGTGGTACCCGGTGAGGTCTTCTGCTGCTGTAGCCCATCTGCCTCAAAGTTCGACGCACTGTGCGATCAGAGATGCTCTTAGGCCTACCTTGGTTGTAACGGGTGGCGATTTGAGTCACTGTTGCCTTTCTATCAGCTCGAACCAGTCTGCCCATTCTCCTCTGACCTCTGGCATCAACAAGGCATTTCCGCCCACAGAACTGCCGCTCACTGGATTTTTTTTCTTTTTCGGACCATTCTCTGTAAACCCTAGAGATGGTTGTGCGTGAAAATCCCAGTAGATCAGCAGTTTCTGAAATACTCAGACCAGCCCTTCTGGCACCAACAACCATGCCACGTTCAAAGGCACTCAAATCACCTTTCTTCCCCATACTGATGCTCGGTTTGAACTGCAGGAGATTGTCTTGACCATGTCTACATGCCTAAATGCACTGAGTTGCCGCCATGTGATTGGCTGATTAGAAATTAAGTGTTAACAAGAAGTTGGACAGGTGTACCTAATAAAGTGGCCAGTGAGTGTATATACACATGTATGTGTAATACCAAGCCTGAGGTTTATTAATGAACAGGCATCTGCCAGATAGCCTCATTAATAAAATGGTACATAAAGAGTTAAATAAGACACACACACACACACACACACACACACACACACACACACGTAATTTGTGTGAAACACAATGTGTTTATTTAAAAAAAAAAAAAAAAAATGTTGTGGGCTCCCGCGTAATTTTCATAACCAGCAGAGGGCTGATGTTAATATTCTGGGAAGGAGCCAATAGCCCTTATAGGTTCCCAGGCTATTAATGTTAATATTCTGGGAAGGAGCCAATAGCCATATAGGTTCCCAGGCTATTAATGTTAATATTCTGGGAAGGAGCCAATAGCCATATAGGTTCCCAGGCTATTAATATCAGCTCACAGATGTTTGCTTAGTTTTTACTGGCTAGTTTACAGGGGTACCCCCAAAAAATTGACATGAGGTCCCCCTATTAAATCAAACCAGCAAAGGCTAGGCAGACAGCTGCAGGCTGATATTAATAGCCTGGGAAGGGGCCATGTATATTGGCACCCCCTAAGGCTAAAAACATCAGCTCTCAGCCGCCCAATAAGTGTTGCATCTTATAGATGCGCCAATTCTGGCAATTAGCCTTGCTCTTCCCACTTGCCCTGTAGCGGTGGCAAGTGGGGTTAAAATTTGTGGGGTTGATGTCACCTTTGTATTGTCCGGTGACATCAATCCCACAGAGGATTAGTAATGGAGAAGCGTCAATAAGACACCAACCATTACTAATCTTATTGTTATATGGTAAATAAAGACACAGCCAGAATAAAGTCCTTTAATTGAAATAATCACACAGACTCCTTTATTGAATCTTACTTTACTGCATCGCCTAATCCCTGACGCCCTCGTTTCCTGCAACAAAAATAAAATAATAAACCAACATAAATACTCCCTGTCTGACGTAGTCCATTTTCCCGAGTGTCCCACAACAATCTCACGTGTAGAACAGCCACATCAGGAGATGTGACTACTCTACCCGGCCTCCGGTGATACACTGCGGGAGGGATTACCTTCTGTCAGTGTATCACTGAGAGTTCACCGGAGTTCGTGCTCTCACTTTCGGCACCTCTGTGAGAGAATTTTCGGTGCCACAAGTGAGAACCGGAGTTAATCAGCTGATGTTCTCCAGCGCTGTGTTACACTATGGTAGGGATCACCTCCTGTCAGTGTATCACCGGAGGCCGGGTAGAGCAGTCACATCTCCCGACAGGCACCTGCAGACAGACACCCGCATATTCACAGCACACATGCATATTCTCCGCCCACACGCATATTCTAATAGCCCTCAGTCACGTGCACCCAGACATCAGCTGCTAGTCTCCGATTGGCTGACAGCATATATTATCGTGCACGGACCCGACGGGTCTCTGCGCTGCAGTCAATTTCAGCTGAATGTGTGTCCGAGGATGCTCATCCAGCTGAAGATTGTGCTGGCGTCGGTGGGCCCCCACCCACACGGACCCTGTTGCAGTCACAACCTTTGAGACCGTGGCCGTTACGCCGCTGGTCAGAAGCATTTTTTTTACAATAGGCGGTGTCAAAAACTCACTAAAAACCAACCTGAGGTCCTGCAGCCACCATTACAGTAGCATACGTCTACATTCCTATAAGTGGCCATTGTCCCAGCAGAGGGGCAGATTTTCACTTTTCTTTTTGCTTAGACGAGACTGAAGATGGCACCGCGCTGAGTAATGGGACGTCTGCGGTTACAATGTAACGGATATACGGTATATAGAGGTCTAGCCACTGTAGCAGGTCGCCCCGGAGGAGGCGTGTGAGGGGTTAATGATGTCGGGGCCACGACTGGCTGCAGCTGTCACTTGTTTGTGTGTAGATTACCTCCAGTCCGTAAGAAGCGGCTTCATCCTGCGCTTGTCATTTGCCCAGGAAGTTAAAGCAAATTGTAATGAGGGAATCACAGCGGGGCGGCCTCGTAACAAATGAGAGGCAGATAGTGACTGACAGGCGGCCCGTCACCCACAAGTGTATTTCTACACGCCGCTCGTCAAGGTCACTTTGAGCTCTTATTGGAAGCGCGGGCTGAGAAATCACATGATCCCCCCCACAGTGGAAATCTACAGAGGGGGGAATTACACCAGACGCTTAACCCGCAGATAGAGGGGGGAAATCCGAGAATCTGACATTACATACAATGAGACCTCATGTTAGGTGAGGACGGAGCGGCTCTGCGCACGGAAAAGCCCGTGACTCTCTGTGTAATGTATGATTGTAAGAGCAGTGTTATGTAATCTGAGTGCTGCATGATGTAGGGGATGAGAACCTGATTCCAGTGATGTGTTACTTACTAGTCTGCTATTTACTGTTTCTATAAAATTAGTGTTTTATCAGCAGATTATCACTACTGGACTAGGGGTCTCATGCCTCCTGGTCCAGACACGCCCCCAACACTGATTAGCAGCTTACTGTCAATACACATTGTACACAGAAAGCAGCCAATCAGTGGTGTGGAGGCGGGGTTACACACAGCTCAGCATTCAGAGAACTGCTAAATTTACAGCAGCGAAAACTGTGATTGTATTACAACTGCTGCACACAGCAAGTGATATATCGCTGGAATCAGGGTCTCTATCCCTACATCATGCTGCTGTCAGATTACATATCTAACAGATTTCCCTTAAAGGGGTTATCCCATTAGCAGCATTTATCACCTTTCTACAGAGGGTCTTTTACTCCATTCATTAGGGACAGCTGTGAGAATAGCTATTTTATATCAAGCTATCTACAGTGTCATGTAAAAGTTTGGGCACCCCTAGTCAAAATTACCGATATTGTAAACAAGTTGAAGATTAAATTATCTAAAAGGGCTTAAATTAAAGATGACACATTTCCTTTGTATTATAGGCAAAAAAAAATCTATTGGAAAAAGAAAATCGGCTGATGCAAAAGTTTGGGCACCCTTGGAGATTTGTGTGCTCAGATAAATTTGACCAAAGTTTCAGATATTAATTAACCTGTTAGGGTTATGGCTTGTTAACTACCATCGTTAGGAAAAACCAGCTGATGCATATTTCCCAGCATTATGAGAATAAGAAGATGACAAAGCGTTTTCAAGTTGCTCATTCCCCAGTCCGAAATTTTATTAAGAAATGGCAGTAACCAGGAACAGTGGAGGTCAAGATGAAGTCTGGAAGACAAAGCAAAATTTTAGTGAGAGCTGCTTCACTGCAAACGACCTTCTGAAAGATTTAGAAGACTCTGGAGTTGTGGTACATTGTTCAGAGACACCTGCACAAATATGGCCTTCATGGAAGAGTCATCAGAAGAAAACCTCTCCTGTGTCCTCACCATAAAATTCAGCATCAGAAGTATGCTAACGAACATCTAAACAAGCGTGATGCATTTTGGAAACAAGTCCTGTGGACCGATGAGGTTAAAATAGAACTCTTTAGCCACAATGATCAAAGATATGTATGGAGAAAAAAGGGGACAGAATTTCGGGAAAAGAACATCTTTCCAACCATTAAGCATGGTGGTGGATCAATCATGATTCTGGGGTTGTGTTGCAGCCAATGAAACGGGAAACATTTCGCAGGAAGTGAGAAGAATGGATTCCATGAAATTTCAGCAAATTCTAGATGCAAACATAAAACGAGCTGGATAATGATCCTAAACACACGTCAAAATCCACAATTGGCGACTTCAGAAGGTGCAAGCTGAAGGCTTTACAATGGCCCTCACAGTCCGCTGATCTGAACATCATTGAGAATCTGTGGCTAGACCTCAAAATAGCAGAGGATGCAAGACGACCCAGGAATCTCACAGAACTGGAAGAATCGACCAAGGTAGAATGGATGAAAATCCCTCAAACACGAATTGAAGGACTTTTTTTTTTTTGCCTAAAATACAAAGGAAACGTGTGATCTTTAACTTTGGGTCTCTTACAGTTCATTTAATCTACAACTTGCTTACCTGCTCACAATAACAGTAATTTTGACCAGGGGTGCCCAAACTTTTACATGCCACTGTATATCTATCTATCGATCTATCATTATATATCTATCTATTATCTATCTATCGTCTATTATCTATCATCTATTGTCTATGTATATATCTATTATCTATATTATCTATGGATTTATTTGTCTATTATCCATCTATTGTCTATCTATTATCTATATTATCTATCTATCATCTATCTGTCATCTATTATCCATCTATTATCTATTTATTTATCTATTATCTATCTATTATCTATCTATCTATTATCTATTTATCATTTATTATCTATCTATTATCTATATATTACCTATTATCTATCTATCTATTTATCTATTATCTATCTATGTATTTATCTATTATCTATTATCTATCTATTATCTATCTCTCTATCTTCCTCTCTCTTCCTGCCTTCTGCTGCTGCTCGTGCTCCGGCTGTATGTGTTATCAGGTTTCCTATAAAATGATGATAAGCGGCCATTTTGCATACAATTTTTGTAAACAAATCCTCAATGTGTGAATTCGGCCTTATAATTGTTTAGCTTCCTCTGCAGTCCTATGTAAACCTATTGATAACTGATTGAGGACGTCCGCACACACTGCACAACCAACACAGACGCATACGTTTATGTCACGATTTCACATTGTTACTGACTCCTGTATTAAATCTGTTGTCAGGAGATGAAAAAATCTCTCTGCAGATAGAACAGAGCTGAGTATGTCATTTCATACAGTTCATTCAATATTACAGTGCAATGCTTTATCTACGAGGTTTACATAGGACTGCTGAGAAACACCCCACCATTATAATTTAGGAAGTCACCACATTCTGTGCAAGCAATAAAACTTGAATAAAGTGAAATTACAAATTGAGCTCTGCTACATCCCTGCGTATTTGTAGACAGTACCTTAAGTACAAAGCCCTATTTATATGCAGCAGGGCAGAGTATGTAACTTGGCACAGTGACGATCTGGACACTGCTACATCTCTGCGTTATCCCTGGTCTATAGCACTTTCATAGGAGAAACACAATACAGATGTAGCAGTGCTGATTGTGTTGGTTGTAACCCTAGTTACACTAATAGGAGGAAGTAGTAACTCAAGCACTACACAGATGTAGCTGTGTTGAGTTTGTGTGTGTACATGTGATGTCAGAGACAGTTGTCTGTAGGTTTACATAGGACTGCACAGAAACCCACTTTGTTATAAGTCCCCACTTGTTATGCTAGTAACAGAGCCTGCAAAGGGCGAAGTGACAGATTAGACTCTGCTACATCTCAGCTTAGACACATAGTCCGCAGTGCAATGATAGGAGGAGACAGCAGCTCAATAAGTAAGCGTTATATAGATGTAGCAGAGTGGAGTATGTCATGTGTCCACTAGATCATAGATACTAATATGGGGCAGACAGTAGGTATACCGATATGGGCAGACAGTAGCTATACCGATGTAGCAGAGCTGAGAATGTAAATGTTCCTGGTCTCTAGTACAAGAAGGAAACAATGGCCACAGTAATGAGCACTATACAGATGTAGCAGAGCTGAGTATGTCATTTGTCCACTAGATCATAGATACTAATATGGGCAGACGGCAGCTATACCGATGTAGCAGAGCTGAGAATGTAAATTTTCCCGGTTTCTAGTACAAGAGGGAGACAATGGCCACAGTAATAAGCACTATACACATCAGTATATATGTATAGTATTTGTGATGTCACAATCTTTTACCTGGAGGTTTACATAGGACTGCCGGAAAACCTCCCATGTCCCTGCTCAAGCAGTGTTGGCCCCACAGAGTTAAGGGACACATTGAGCTCTGCTACATCTCGGCGCACTGTCCTGGAAGCCGGCTGCCATCAGGAGACATTAGCGGGAGGTCTTTGTGCCGGGGCCGCGAGGGTCTGATGAGCTGATTATCCCGGGGAGCCACAGATGGAATGTGGTGTCGCCAAGTTTTATCAAAGCCTGCCGATAAGTTCTGCCGTTTGGTGCAGCCGTGTCTGACAGCGGCGCGGAGGCAGCGCCAATCGTTACACATCAGGAGCCTCCCGGATTAAGGAACCCTTGGACAATGGTGCGATCTGAGGGCAGCGCAGCTGGACGTATTTACACTACAAATCAAAGGCAGAAAGTTGTAGCGCAGCATCGCAGCAGCGCAGCACGCCTCCGCCGCCTCCCTTCATTATATTAATATTTCATGCAGAACAAGGAAGGAGACGAGGAGCCTCCGGGACACGGCAATGTTTACCTCCGCATACAAACACACGCGCCGCCTCCTCCGCACCTTTCTACATCAGTCGTCTTAGAAGTTTCATTGGTTTCTCTTTTTTTTTCCTTCTTCTTGTTTTGCAGAATATTCACGGCCACAAAGGACCAATCACGGCGGTTTCGTTTGCCCCCGATGGGCGATATCTCGCTACCTACTCCAACAAAGACAGCCATATCTCCTTCTGGCAGGTAATGAACTTTCACAATTGGGGTCTTGTATAGAAATGCACTACAATTCCCAGCATACCCTGAGGATGTGACTACTGCCACGCAGTGTTCTCATCCCCTTATTTCCTGCCTTGCCCAGACCCCCCTGACCCCAACAATTCTAAAAATGATAGGGAGCATGCCTTATGTTCACAGTCGTTGGGGTCTCGGTGGTCAACACCCTGAAAAAGTGTTGGCGTCCAGATGTAGGAGCCACCGCCATTCACAGTGAATGAGCATATTGCGGAGGCGCTCTGTGCTATCCTGTCGCAGCTCGCTACTGCCGTCATGTTAGCGGCTTCTACCTCTGAATCTTAGCAATATGCTGTCACTTTATAACTTTCCAAGGATGTACAGGCATACCGTTTTGTGTCAACAGCTCCTGTGCAGATCTATGTGTCTCCTTGGTTACAGACTACAAACACAGCCCCGTGTAGTCTGATCCTAGAGTCACTCATGGTTTACTGTGTGCGCCTAGTGAGGATGGACAGAGGAGAAACACAGGGTTAGAAGACTCATGGGGCTGCAGATGAGCTGTGTACACCAAGTGACATTTTTATAATCAAGCCCCTTTGCAGAGTGATTTAATTTCTTATTTTAGGTGCATGAAACATGGTTGCAGAAGTATACACACCCTTTAATGGAGACACAATGGGAAAGTGATGGCTCATCGTAGGGAAACGCCATCACTTTATGAGATGGGAATAACCCTATTCGCTCATGGCAAATAGTCCTCATTAAAAATCCTCTACCGTTTTGTGTATACAGTTTCTTTGCTGACCTATGTGCCGCCATGGTTACAGACTACACACAGTCCTCGTGTAGTCAGATCTTGCAGACATTGTCTCTTTTTCATCTGCTGCTGGTTCTGTTGTATTTAGTAAGAGGAGGGAAGACATAACTGCAGGGTCAGGCTAACCATGGGTCTGCGCAGGAGCTGTGTACACAAAACGAGATTTTTAAAAAGACCCCCTATGGTGCCAGAGCAGGGTCCTGTGAATCTTTTCTCTCTTCAGGTAACAGAAAATTTCTGCACGGAAAAGCAGAGAATTATCTCTATTGAAAGAGCATGGGGCTAATCTGAGGTGTGAACACGTCCTAATGGTTCTGTCTGGTGGCCACGTGTCACCCTCATTATACCGTGTGTCCTCCTAATGTTACCCCTCCGCTCTGCGGTTACCTGCACCCCTCACACCATAATAAACAGATTTAGCTAATTAATGTGAGCAGCGGATTGTGTGTATTGATCCCGGGGTTCCGCTCATCTCCGGTTTCCTCACTGGAGTGTAATGATTTAACACGCTCCGGTTTTACAGCCGAGTAATTAAGGATTACCGCAATGTGTACTACCTTTATCTAATCACTGGCGGACAGTCCTCATATCTGATTGATCGTAATCACCATGTCACCAGAAGAGGTGGCAGAGAATGGCTCCTCAGAGATGTCCACGTGGTTCGCGGTGTCAATATCATCCGACTTTGTTGTATCTCATTTTTGGAATCACTTGAAACTTTCCAGAACTTTGTATTAGTAAAAGCAAAAGTAATTCATAATGATGTGTATCCTGTATTATACCCCAGAGCTGCACTCACTATTCTGCTGGTGCAGTCACTGTGTACATACATTACATTACTGATCCTGAGTTACATCCTGTATTATACTCCAGAGCTGCACTCACTATTCTGCTGGTGCAGTCACTGTGCACATACATTACATTACTGATCCTGAGTTACATCCTGTATTATACTCCAGAGCTGCACTCACTATTCTGCTGGTGCAGTCACTGTGCACATACATTACATTACTGATCCTGAGTTACATCCTGTATTATACTCCAGAGCTGCACTCACTATTCTGCTGCTGCAGTCACTGTGCACATACATTACATTACTGATCCTGAGTTACATCCTGTATTATACTCCAGAGCTGCACTCACTATTCTGCTGGTGCAGTCACTGTGCACATACATTACATTACTGATCCTGAGTTACATCCTGTATTATACTCCAGAGCTGCACTCACTATTCTGCTGGTGCAGACACTGTGCACATACATTACATTACTGATCCTGAGTTACATCCTGTATTATACTCCAGAGCTGCACTCACTATTCTGCTGGTGCAGTCACTGTGCACATACATTACATTACTGATCCTGAGTTACCTCCTGTATTATACCCCAGAGCTGCACTCACTATTCTGCGGGTGCAGTCACTGTGTACATACATTACATTACTGATCCTGAGTTACATCCTGTATTATACCCCAGAGCTGCACTCACTATTCTGCTGGTGCAGTCACTGTGCACATACATTACTGATCCTGAGTTACCTCCTGTATTATACTCCAGAGCTGCACTCACTATTCTGCGGGTGCAGTCACTGTGCACATACATTACATTACTGATCCTGAGTTACATCCTGTATTATACTCCAGAGCTGCACTCACTATTCTGCTGGTGCAGTCACTGTGCACATACATTACATTACTGATCCTGAGTTACATCCTGTATTATACTCCAGAGCTGCACTCACTATTCTGCTGGTGCAGTCACTGTGCACATACATTACATTACTGATCCTGAGTTACATCCTGTATTATACTCCAGAGCTGCACTCACTATTCTGCTGGTGCAGTCACTGTGCACATACATTACATTACTGATCCTGAGTTACATCCTGTATTATACTCCAGAGCTGCACTCACTATTCTGCTGGTGCAGTCACTGTGCACATACATTACATTACTGATCCTGAGTTACATCCTGTATTATACCCCAGAGCTGCACTCACTATTCTGCTGGTGCAGTCACTGTGTACATACATTACATTACTGATCCTGAGTTACATCCTGTATTATACTCCAGAGCTGCACTCACTATTCTGCTGGTGCAGTCACTGTGTACATACATTACATTACTGATTCTGAGTTACATCCTGTATTATACTCCAGAGCTGCACTCACTATTCTGCTGGTGCAGTCACTGTGCACATACATTACATTACTGATCCTGAGTTACATCCTGTATTATACTCCAGAGCTGCACTCACTATTCTGCTGGTGCAGTCACTGTGCACATACATTACATTACTGATCCTGAGTTACATCCTGTATTATACTCCAGAGCTGCACTCACTATTCTGCTGGTGCAGTCACTGTGCACATACATTACATTACTGATCCTGAGTTACATCCTGTATTATACTCCAGAGCTGCACTCACTATTCTGCTGGTGCAGTCACTGTGCACATACATTACATTACTGATCCTGAGTTACATCCTGTATTATACCCCAGAGCTGCACTCACTATTCTGCTGGTGCAGTCACTGTGTACATACATTACATTACTGATCCTGAGTTACATCCTGTATTATACTCCAGAGCTGCACTCACTATTCTGCTGGTGCAGTCACTGTGTACATACATTACATTACTGATTCTGAGTTACATCCTGTATTATACTCCAGAGCTGCACTCACTATTCTGCTGGTGCAGTCACTGTGCACATACATTACATTACTGATCCTGAGTTACATCCTGTATTATACTCCAGAGCTGCACTCACTATTCTGCTGGTGCAGTCACTGTGCACATACATTACATTACTGATCCTGAGTTACACCCTGTATTATACCCCAGAGCTGCACTCACTATTCTGCTGGTGCAGTCACTGTGTACATACATTACATTACCGATCCTGAGTTACATCCTGTATTATACCCCAGAGCTGCACTCACTATTCTGCTGGTGCAGTCACTGTGCACATACATTACATTACTGATCCTGAGTTACATCCTGTATTATACTCCAGAGCTGCACTCACTATTCTGCTGGTGCAGTCACTGTGTACATACATTACATTACTGATCCTGAGTTACATCCTGTATTATACTCCAGAGCTGCACTCACTATTCTGCTGGTGCAGTCACTGTGTACAAACATTACATTACTGATCCTGAGTTACATCCTGTATTATACTCCAGAGCTGCACTCACTATTCTGCTGGTGCAGTCACTGTGTACATACATTACATTACTGATTCTGAGTTACATTCTGTATTATACTCCAGAGCTGCACTCACTATTCTGCTGGTGCAGTCACTGTGTACATACATTACATTACTGATCCTGAGTTACATCCTGTATTATACTCCAGAGCTGCACTCACTATTCTGCTGGTGCAGTCACTGTGTACATACATTACATTACTGATCCTGAGTTACATCCTGTATTATACTCCAGAGCTGCACTCACTATTCTGCTGGTGCAGTCACTGTGTACATACATTACATTACTGATCCTGAGTTACATCCTGTATTATACCCCAGAGCTGCACTCACTATTCTGCTGGTGCAGTCACTGTGTGCATACATTACATTACTGATCCTGTACTAATCCTGAGTTAGATCGTGTATCCATCCTGCAGAATTCCTGTGTCTTTGGCTACAGTGCCTTGAAAAAGTGTTCACTCTCTGTGAACTTTTCCACATTTTTTTTCACCCACAATCTTGAGTGTTTTGTTATCTGTATTTTATGTGATATCAACACGAAGTAGCAAATATTTGTGAAGTGTAAATGAAATACATTAGGTTTTCTAAATATTTAACAAATATAAATCTGTAAGGCTATGTGCACACGTCAAGATTTTCTGCAGAATTTTCCTGAACAAAACCGGACTTTTTCTGCAGGAATTCCTTTTTTGCGCGTTTTTTTGTGCGGTTTTTTTCCGGAGCTTCCCAATGCATCAAATAGCTGCAAAAATGCGAAAAATCCGCAAAATTAATGAACATGCTGCGTTTTTTTACTGCGATGCATTTTTTTCGCGGACAAAACACATTATGTGCACAAAAATTGCAGAATGCACTAAAAATGATGGGATGCTTATGTTTGCGTTTTTTAAAGCGTTTTTCCACGGAAAATGGCCGAAAAAACACGAAAAATCCTGAACGTGTGCACATAGCCTAAAGGTGCATTTGTATTCAGTCCTTTATCAGCTTTCAATATCTAGAGGTGACATTTTGCCCCTTCTTCTTTGTACACTTGCTCTCCCTCATTCCTCCTTCACACGTCCGTTGTTTATGTCCATTTATGGTCCACTTTTTAAGGACCACAAATAGGGACACACACACACCCATTGTATTCAGTGGTGATGGGTTCATGTTAGGTTTTTCACACAAGTTTGCGTCCATGTGAGAAACCTGCAGACACGTCCTTTTTTTTCACTCACCACGGATGTAATGCGTGCCGCACACGTGCACACTGATGACACCTGGGTGTCATGAGAGTGACACGTACTGGAATAAAAAGCTCAGGCGTTTGGAAAAAGCAGTACAGATATCACTGTTACCAGGCGCAGGGTGCTGTCGCCTAGTCTCCCTTTGATCAGTGAGACCAGGCGACGCTTAATGAGACTTGTATTCAGCACCTGTTGCCTGGGAACAACCCTAGCTACAAGTCTCACCATTGTCGACTGGTCTCCCTGCGATCTGCGAGATCTGGTAATAATAGAGAGGATACCCAAAAAAATGACAAACCAGCAAAGGCTAAACAGACAGCTGCGAAATGATATTAACAGCCAAGGAAGGGGCCATGGATATTGGTTCCCTCCCAGAATAAGAACATCAGCCCTCAGCCGCCCCAGAAATGACACATCGATTAGAAGCACCAAATCTGGCACATAGCCATTGCTCTTCCCACTTGCCCTGGTTCAGTGGCAAGTGAAGCAATAGTGGTGGGGTTCATGTCAGCTGTTTTATGTCCTCTGACATCAAGCCCAGGGGTTAGGAATGAAGAGGCTTCTATAAGATGCCCCCAGTAATAACCCCATAGTCAAATTTAATAAAGACATGGACAGAGTAAAGTCCCTTCATTGAAATAAAAACTCATCAACCCTTTTTTACGCATTCATTCACCAAAAATTAAAAAAGCAAAGTTATACCCACCCTTCCGCCGATAATCCATTAATGTCTGTGTCCAATGACGATCCGGATAGTTTGTTGAGGGGGTCTCACCAGTGATGCCACTACTCACCAAGCCAGCCGAAACCCACTGAGCTGAGTGTGAGAATGTGGCTGCGTGTCACTTGCTGTGACGTCATTAAAGTTAGAGCTGTCTTGAGCGGTCGTATCACGGATATGATCATTCACCAAACTATCCGGATCATCATGGGACATGGGCATTAATGGATTAATATCAGCCCACAGCTGTCTGTTTACCCTTTGCTGGTTAGTTTGGGGGGTTCCCCGTATAATAACCAGTAATGGCTAAGCAAACAGCTGCGAGATGATATTAATATTTTGGGAACCTTTATGGCTATTGGCCCCTTCCCAGAATATTAACTTCAGCAGTTGGCTTTTTTCCCAGCTGGTTATGAAAATTAAGGGAGGCCCCACTCCATTTTTTATTTATTCATTTAAACAACAAATACAATTACAGAAAAATATGCAAGCAAATTGCTGATTAGAAACACACTGACATATTTCTTTCTATCTATCTATCTATCTATCTATCTATCTATCTATCTATCTATCTATCTATCTATCATGTTCCTCATCACTATCTCTTTGAACATATTTAATACATAAACCGCTTTAATTTATATGCTGCATTTCATTTATACTTGTCACACTGACGGCATACGGACACCCGGATGTTCCATACGTACACACAGATGTCACATACGAACACAGTCCACAGGTCTCACCAGTACCGGTTTTTCCAGTACAAGAGTCACCAGGATGAGTGAAGGGGACATTAGTGAGATTGGATGGAGATATCTGTGAACAGCAATTTTCAAGCTTTGCTACAGATTGTCAATGGGATTTAGGTCTGGACTGTGATTGTGGCTTTCACGCACATGAATAGGGGAACCATCCATTGTAGCTGTAGCAAGATGTTTAAGGTTGTTGTCCTGCTGGGAGGTGAACCTACTCTCCAGTCTCACGGTCTTTTGCAGCCTATAACAGGTTTTCCTCCAGGATTGAACTGTATTTAGCTCCATCCATCATCCCATTAACTCTGACCAGCTTCCCTGCCCCTGCTGAAGAAAAGCCTCCCCACAGCATGATGGTGCTACCTCCATTTGTAACGATGGGGATGTTGTTTTCAGGGGATGTGCAGTGTTGAGTTTTCGTCCACATATAACCGTTTGCATTTAGTCCAAAAAGTTCTACTTTGGTCTCATCTGACCAAGAGCACCTTCTTCCATAAGCTCGCTGTGTCCCCTATATGACTTTTTGTAACCTGCAAACAGGACTTCTTATGGCTTGCTTTCAAAAATAGCTTTCTTCTTGCCACTCTTCCATAAAGGCCAGATTTGTGGAATATACGACTAATAGATGTCCTGTGGACAAATTCTCCCTGTGAGCTGTGGACCTCTGCAGCTCCTCCAGAGTGATCATGGGCCTCATGTCTGCTTTTCTAATTAGTGCTCTCCTTGTTTGGTATGTCAGGTTAGGTGGACGGACATGTCTTGGTAAGCTTCCAGTTGTGCCATACTTAAAATTTTGGATGATGGCTTTAACAGTGCTCCATGAGATGTTCAAAGCTTGGGCTTTTTTTTTTGTTAACCTAACCCTGCTTTACTCTTCTCCACAACTTTATCCTTGACCTGTCTGGTGTGTTCCTTTGTTTTCATGAAGCTGTTTGTTCCCTAATGTTCTCGCACAGAACAGCTGTGGTCATACTGAGAATAAATTACACACAGGTGGACTCAATTTATTACCTATGGAACTTTTGGAAGCAGTTGGTCGCCCAGGATTTTATTTAGGGGTGTCAGAGTACAGGGGTCTGAATACAAAGGCACCTCACAATTATAAGATTTATATTACTAAAATAATTGGAAAGGTATCATTTCCTTTACATTTCACAACTACATGCTAGTTTGTGTTAGTATCACATAAAATCCCAATAAAGTACCAATAAATGAATTATTTTATAAGGCACTGTATATGGTCGTAGACGGGGGTGTCCATCCTATAAGACTCTGTTGGGTCTTTTCCTCTCAGTCAGTCCCAGCTTCACTTTACGGTGTTAAACTTTAATCCTGGTCAGAGCTGTGATGAGTCCGGGCTCAGCTGGCGATCTCCGCAGTGCTAATCCTATATCTGTCACCGGCTCAGAGCATTACCTGATCACCTCCATGAGCAGCGGGGGTGCAGCTCGCACATTATGTGTTCCTCAAAGGGAAACAAAGCCCCATCTACAGCAACTGAAAGTGGGATCTCCAGACGGCATACTGCTGACTCCTCAAAGGAAAGGGTCTTGGTAACAGGGAATCCATTAGATAAATTAAAGGGGTGTTCCCATATAAAAAGATGGCATGTCGCATGCATACGCCATCACTTTATGACTGCCAAACTCGAGATGATGGAGCCCACAGTACAGTTTTTCCTCGCCCTGCATTACCCTGGTCACTCGCTGTGCCCAGAAGTACTGATGGTTCCATTTTTTTGGGGGGACTAGAGCCAACCCACAGCTGGTGGCTGGAAACGTCACTTTGGGAAAAACCTTGATGAAACTGCGCTCTTTTCATTGTCACAATTAGCGGATGGTTTCAAAGTTCGGATCTCACCCACAAGAAAGTGATATCCCTTTAACTCGCACCCATTTTTAGGCAAATCATATATTAAATAGACTTTATTCACAATCCCGCAGTTCTCCGAGCTGAAATCTCCCGGAATTCACTGCTGGTTCAGTTTCTGGGATGTAAAGTGAGTGGGCACAAGATCATCGTATTTATACGTTTACACATAAAGCCCAATATTGAGTATTGGAAAAAAGCAATCCTGGACCCAATGTCCTGAGCCAGTGCTTCTCTTCCTCAGTGCTAGATTTCTGTTTTAGCTCCTGAACCCTATTCTGACGAACATATTCTCAGCTTTTCCTATGTAGAGTCCCAAACTCTGCCTTCTAAAAGTTCCAAATTGTTAAAATTCTGACAGCCTTCAGCCGCCACTTGGGGGGGCACACTTCATACATATTTATGCAACTTTGATTCATCTCTGTCCCTTCTTATCCAAGCCCAAAATTGTAAAATTAATCAATACTGAGTTTAGGGCCTCAGAATAAAAAAAAAAAGAAAAGAAAATTCATCCATAACATGGATAGTTATTTGTGGCATGTGCAGTCAAAGCTTCCCCTGCAAATAACAGCTAGATGCCAGATGTGGTTATTAACAGTGTGTCCTGCTTAAAAGAGGATTTGTTACCTTGTCAAAAGTGACCAGTTTTTGCTCTTGCTTTATTCCCACTTTATTCCCCTGAGTATTCCTTCCCTTCTCTTTTTTAAATCCACCAAACTGGTCCAGAGATATAGCCCTTTTTATTTAGTACTATTTTTACAGGGTTTTTTTCAAGGAGGCGTGGCTCGCAGGATCCTCTGGGGCGTGTCTTGGCTGCTCTGCATAATTACCTTTTGGGTCACACCTATTTAGTAAAGAATTTCCAAGATCTCTGGAACCACATGGCAGATTTAAAAAAGCAAAATAAAGGAATACTCAGGAGATCAGTGGGAATAAAATAAGAGCTCAAACTGGCCACTTGTAACCTGGTGACAAGTCCTCTGTAAATGGGTTGTTTAGTTTAGGAACCCATTTTCTTTTATGAAATTGAGTTTATAGAGGGAGTCTGCTGTTCAGGATCTTCATCTGTTGCTCTGAGAGGACGGCTTTAACAAAGGATATCTCTTGGTCTGGAGGAACTGTCTTTTACTGAATTACTCAGAGAACCCATTAATATGAATGGGCACTGTGTAATACTCCGTTTGCCCTATGGAGGCACTGCAGAGAAACTAAACACTGGCGGACTCAGCAGATGGATACTTTGTGATCTGTTTGCATTCAAGGAATTCATAGTAGAGATTTTTCAAAGAGGAGAACCCCTTTAACAAACCTTATAGGGTAAGAAATGGAGGTGGTTTTGCAGAAATTTTTGCCCATGTCCAGTGGCTTGCGAAAGTATTCACCCCTTTTCAATTTTTTGTTTTACTACCTTACAACCAAGAATGTCAGTGTTTTTTTTAGGATTTCCATCAGTTCTTGTAAAGAACATGTCTACAACTGTGATTATTTGGTTTTCTATTTTATTGTGACACAAATAACAAATAGGACAAAATAACTAAAACTTCCGTGTGCATAGATATTCATCCTCCAAAAGTCAGTACTTTGTAGAGCTTTCTGCTCCAGCTTCCTCAAGTTAGGTAGTTTCCTCTGGTGAACAGCAATCTTCAAGTCTGACTACAGATTCTCAATAGGATTAAGGTCTAGGCTTTGACTAGGCCACTCCAAAACATTTACACGTTTCCTCTGAACCCACTCAAGTGTTTCTTTACCAGTATGCTTTGGTTCATTGTCTTGTTGGAAAGTGAACCTCAGTCTGAGTCTCAAATCACTGACAGACTGAAACAGGTTTGCTCAAAAATATCCCTGTATTTTGCACCATCCATCTTCCTCTCGACTCGGACCATTTTTGTTGTCCCTGCTGCCGAGAAACATCCCCACATCATGATGCTGCCACCACCATGTTTCACTGTGGTGATGGTGTTCTTGGTTTGATGATCTGTGTTGGTTTGGAGCCAGACATAGCTTTTACCTTGGTGGACAAAAAGTTACATTTTGGTCTCATCTGACCACAGCACCTTCCTCAATACATTTGAGTAGTCTCTGACGTGTCTTTTGGAAAACTGAAAATGAGCCTTGCAATTTTTTGTGGACTATGGCTTATTGTGGATGTATGGACAGATACTCCAGTCTCTGGGAACTCCGCAGCTCCTTCAGGGTTACCTTTGGTCTCTGTGCTGCCTCTCTGATTAATGCCTTCCTTGCCCGGGCTGAGAGTTTTGGTGGGTGGCCCTCTCTTGGCAGATTTGTTGTGGTACCATGTTCTTTCCATTTGATGATAATGGATTTGATGGTGCTCTGAGGATCATCAGCGATTGGGATTTATTTTTTTTTATAACTCAACCCTGACTTGTACTTATCAACAACTTTGTCACTGACTTCATGGTGGTGTTTGGAGATCTCCTTGGTCTTCATTCTATTGTTTGGAGATCTCCTTGGTCTTCATGGTGTTTTTGGAGATCTCCTGGGTCTTCATGGTGTTGTTTGGATATCTCCTTGGTCTTCATGGCATTGTTTGGAGATTTCCTGGGTCTTCATGTGGTTGTTTGGAGATCTCCTTGGTCTTCATGGTGTTGTTTGGAGATCTCCTTGGTCTTCATTATGGTGTTTGGAGATCTCATTGGTCTTCATGGTGTTGTTTGGAGATCTCCTTGCCTTCATGGTGGTGTTTGGAGATCTCCTGGGTCTTCATGGTGTTGTTTGGAGATCTCCTTGCTTTCATGGTGGTGTTTGGAGATCTCATTGCCTTCATGGTGTTGTTTAGAGATCTCCTGGGTCTTCATGGTGTTGTTTGGAGATCTCCTTGATCTGCATGGTCTTGTTTGGAGATCTCATTGGCCTTCATGGTGTTTGGTTAGTGGAGCCTATTTCTTAATGGTGTTGCAGCCTCTGTGTGTGTAATATAATGGCAGACAGTGGGACACTTAGATTGCACACAGGTGGACTTCCTGTGCAGCAAAAGGGGTGAATATATATGTATATGGCAATTTATAGTTATTTGATACTATATATTTTTCTCATTTCACTTCACCAGCTTAGACTATTTAGAGCTGATGCATCTCACACAGATCAGATTCCAAAAGTATTTAAGCACAGGTTGCAATGTAAAAAATAGGTAAAAAGCCAAGAGTGATGAATAATTTTGTAAGCCACTGTACATCTAATAGATGGAGTCCTGTAAACACAATGAAGTGTAATGCTCCTTGCCTGCGGCCCATCTTCAGTAGCCCAGAGATTGCCTCGCCGTCCGCTCAGTCTGCCCTGTCGCGCCGCCTCTTTCCCCCGCTCCGTTTCTGAGCTGTTACTAATGTAGGAAAATCAGTAACATTAGTCATCTTAAAAGGGCTATTACTCAAGATGATTTAAATTGTGAAAATGTCAGCGTTGCTTGTGCGCTCCCTGCTAGAGATGCTGTGATTTACACCCACTGACACCATCATGCCACGGAGCAGGAACGGAAAAAAATAGTAAATGACTTATATTCTTCCCCCGACAGAATTTGGAGCATAACATCTCTTCAGCGTCCGCACGGTCAACCATTAGTCACATTAGCTACACGCTGTACCGGGAGGACACTGCGGGGGTTAAACATGGTGTCATGGAACCTACAAGTATATTTGTAAGGATGTTGTATGAGCGTGTATATAGATGTTAACTGGGCAATAAATGGAAATAATGCGTCCCCAAGGACGTGAATAACAAATCCAGCTCTGCTACATCTATTAGCGCTCCACAGTCGGTCCCCATACAATAAGCTGATCTCATGGCGTCCCTCTGCTGCGCGGAACACCATCAATCAGTTGTGTTCAATTCCTCTGCAGTGCCTCCGCAGGAGAAAAGAAGTATTACAAGGTGGCCATTAATTTTCCTGAGAGACCTTCTTTGTAGTCACCCTCCATTTTAGTTAATGGCCGAGTGCTTGTATAAAAAAGCTATTTTACCCCTTGTTACAAAGTTATATTCTATAGTTTACTTCTCATTGCCTAGGTTACAGGCCACCGCAGAAGTCTATCAGAGGTGGCCGCTAATCTAGGCAATGAGAACAGCTCTTGAAGCCTCTCATGAACATAGAACATGAGACCACCCTTTTAATAGATGAGGCTCAATTAAAATAAAGTTAACCCCATAATAACCACCGTTTAGTGACGTTGCGTATGTGGTGATTGAACGGTCCCAATTTAAATATTTTGATATTTCTTGTGTTGCCAGATTCATTTTTAGTGCTTGCTGTATGATGCATAGAGCTGGTTTTTTTTAATACAATTTTTCTATTTTATTTTCTATTTTATTATTTTTGTTTTGTTAGGGCTAAAGTGGGAGAAAAAGTAGAAAAAACGTTTTTTGAGATTTGTAAATGTGATACTAGATTCGTATATTACTTTGATGTACAGTAAGTATCCTCCCGGGTGAATGTATGGATACGGCAGCGATTTGGAGGGTTGGAGTTGGCTTTAATATACATTCATTTACTACATGTGTTACATAAAAGACCTTTAGAGACGCTTATTGTTTTTTGTTGTTTTTCATATTTTATAAAGTTTTCAACTGTCATGCATCTGAGGTCATACATCTGTGACCTCGTCTCCAGGTACTTACCTACACGCAACCTCCGATCCTCACAAGATCTCCTTCTCTACTCCCCTCTTATCTCCTCTTCCCACAACCGCATACAAGATTTCTCTCGCGTATCACCCCTACTCTGGAACCCTCTACCACAACACATCAGACTCTCGCCTACCATCGAAACCTTCAAAAAGAACCTGAAGACCCACCTCTTCCGACAAGCCTACAGCCTGCAGTAACCACCGATCGACCAAACCGCTGCATGACCAGCTCTATCCTCACCTACTGTATTATCACCCATCCCTTGTAGATTGTGAGCCTTCGCGGGCAGGGTCCTCTCTCCTCCTGTACCAGTTAGGACTTGTATTGTTTAAGATTATTGTACTTGTTTTTATTATGTATACCCCTCCTCACATGTAAAGCGCCATGGAATAAATGGCGCTATAACAATAAATAATAATAATAATAATAACTGTACGAGGGGTGTTCATTAAAGGGAACCTGTCACCCCCAAAATTGAAGATGAGGTAAGCCCACCGGCATCAGGGGCTTATGTACAGCATTCTGTAATGCTGCAGATAAGCCCCCGATGTATCCTGAAAGATGAGAAAAAAAGGTTAGATTATACTCACTCAGGGGCGGTCCTGCTGCTGGTCCGGGTCCGATGGGCGTCGCGGTCCGGGGCCTCCCATCTTCTTACGATGACATCCTCTTCTTGTCTTCACGCCGCAGCTCCGGCGCAGGGGTACTTTATCTCCCTGTTGAGGGTAGAGCAAAGTACTGCAGTGCGCAGGCGCCGGGAAAGATGAGAGAGGCCCAGCACCTGCGCACTGCAGTACTTTGCTCTGCCCTCAACAGGGAGATAAAGTACCCCTGCGCCGGAGCCGCAGTGTGAAGACAAGAAGACGACAACATCCTATGAAGATGGGAGGCCCCGGACTGGACCGCGACGCCCATTGGATCGGACCCCCCGCCCAGGTGAGTATAATATAACCTCTTTTTCTCATCTTGCAGGATACATCGGGGACTTATCTACAGCATTCCAGAATGCTGTAGATAAGCCCCTGATGCCGATGGCCTTAGGTCATCTTCAATTTTGGGGGTGACAGGTTCCCTTTAAAGATTTCCCCTGACCCACTTCCTGTGGACTGAGAGCTATGAAACTTGGCACAGTTATTAGTCCTTCTCTCCATAAGAGCCACCTAGGGACACACACGTCTCCCATCTCTTTAAGCAGCTGTGCACACCTCTCTTGTAGAAGTCGACAGGTTGCTCCAAAAGCCAAGTTGTGACTTCGGAAATCAGAGTCTCATCTTCTAGAAAATGCCTGCTGTTCAAAAATAACTCAATTGTTGGAAAGAGGTAGAAGTCCGATGGTGGGAGGTCGGGTGAATACGGGGGATGCAGTAGAATTTCAAAGCCACAGGAGCATGCTTCCATTTGGGCAACATCTGAGTTGTGAACTGGGGCATTGTCTTGCAGAAGGCGGACATCTTTGGTGAGCATGCCACATGTCTTGGTTTTGATGGCCTTCTGCAATTTCCGCAGCAGTGAAACATAGTATGCCCCAGTGATCATTATTATTATTATTTATTGTTATAGCACCATTTATTCCATGGCGCTTTACATGTGAGGAGGGGTATACATAATAAAAACAAGTACAATAATCTTGAACAATACAAGTCACAACTGGTACAGGAGGAGCGAGGACCCTGCCCGTGAAGGCTCACAATCTACAAGGGATGGGTGAGGATACAGTAGGCGAGGATAGAGCTGGTCATGCAGCGGTTTGGTCGATCTGTGATTACTGCAGGTTGTAGGCTTGTCGGAAGAGGTGGGTCTTCAGGTTCTTTTTGAAGGTTTCGATGGTAAGTGAGAGTCTGATATGTTGTGGTAGAGGGTTCCAGAGTAGGGGTGATACGCGAGAGAAATCTTGTATGCGATTGTGGGAAGAGGAGATAAGAGGGGAGTAGAGAAGGAGATCTTGTGAGGATCGGAGGTTGCGTGCAGGAAAGTACCGGGAGACGAGGTCACAGATGTATGTAAGAGACAGGTTGTGGATGGCTTTGTATGTCATGGTTAGGCTTTTGTACTGGAGTCATGGTACCCTTTGCTAGGAAATACTACTCCATTTCGCACCCAAAATACTGTGAGCATGACCTTGCCTGCCGAGGTTTGGGCACGTGCCTTTTTTGGAGGCGGTGAGTCATGATGCTTCCATTGCATCGACTGGACTTTAGTCTCAGGATCATAGTGATGGACCCAGCTTTCATCCTGTGTGATCAGTCTCCTGGTTTCCATGGCACATCGTCAATAGAGCCTTAGAGCGTTCGCCTCGTTCCTGCTTCTGGAAAGGTGTGAGCAGCCTGGGATCCCAGCGAACGGACACCTTATGCATGTGAAGATGGTCTTGGATGATTTCTTCCACGGACCCTACACTAATGTTGACAATTTGGGCTAGGTGGCAAATGGTTACACGGCGATTTTCCAAAATGCTGCCCTCCACTTGCTGGATGGTGTGTTCATCAATAGCAGAGTGAGGTCGCCCTGGAATTAGAGCTGTTTGCACCAAAGTCCTACCACATTTGTATTGACGATGCCAGGGTTCCTGACTACATCATATGATGGGGAATCATCACCATAAACCTTTCATCTTATCGAATGTCCCCTTTGGTTTGCGGCCTTTCACGTAATGGAACTTGATGACTTCTCTGTATTCTCTGGGTCCAAACCTCACACCCTTTCAGCACCGGTAACCTCAGGACCGATATCAGTCCTGAGTTGCAAATTGGCACGTAACCTATAGTGTCAGCGTCCTGTGATAAATAGAAGTGAGTCAGGGGAAATCTTTAATGAACGCCCCTCGTAACATGGGCATCCATAAACTTTCAACTAAAATAGCGTCACAGCGCAACCAAAATACTAATGTCTTTTTGTACTTTATATTGCTGTGCCATTTTTCTGACGTTTTTGGATTCTCTCTTTCGTAGATGAACACGTCCTTGCTGGGAAGCATCGGGATGCTGAACTCCGCACCTCAGCTGCGCTGTATAAAAACGTACCAGGTGCCCCCCGTTCAACCAGCATCCCCCGGTTCGCTCAACGCCCTAAGACTGGCAAGACTCATCTGGACGTCCAACCGCAATGTCATCCTTATGGCTCATGACGGCAAAGAGCATCGATTCATGGTCTAATGATTGTGCGGCTTGTGCCCACCCATTGCCCCCCACTTTCCAAAATGTCTATAGCATGATCACTGCAGAAATTGGTGTTGTCATATCATACATGGGGTAGACTTTGCTGTGTTGGTGCTGCATGATTCCCCAGTAACGAGAATGGGAGTTTTTTCATGTACATAGTATGTGCGGGAGCCCCCATTCCTCTCTGTAAACCCCAATAGTGGAGGAGGTTTCCGCAGTATACGTTCTACTATGAAGCTGAATATTCTAGATATAGTCTGTATATAGTGGTGAGTAACTTTATTACATTGAGTGATATCATGTCTTCCACTCCTGACACAACCAGAGCTGCATTCAGAATTCTGCCAGAGCTGTGTTCAGAATTCTGCCAGAGCTGCGATCGGAATTCTGCTAGAGCTGTGTTCAGAATTCTGCCAGAGTTGCGTTCAGAATTCTGCCAGAGTCGCGTTTGGAATTCTGCCAGAGCTGCATTCAGAATTCTGCCAGAGCTAAGTTCAGAATTCTGCCAGGGCTGCATTTAGAATTCTACCAGAGACGCGTTCAGAATTCTGCCAGAGCTGCGTTCAAAATTCTGCCAGAGCTGCGTTCAGAATTCTGCCAGGGCTATGTTCAGAATTCTGCCAGGGCTGCGTTCAGAATTCTGCCAGGGCTACGTTCAGAATTCTGCCAGGGCTGCGTCCAGAATTCTGCCAAGGCTATGTTCAGAATTCTGCCAGGGCTACGTCCTGAATTCTGCCAGGGCTACGTTCAGAATTCTGCCAGGGCTATGTTCAGAATTCTGCCAGGGCTACGTTCAGAATTCTGCCAGGGCTACGTCCAGAATTCTGCCAGGGCTGCGTCCAGAATTCTGCCAGGGCTGCGTCCAGAATTCTGCCAGGGCTGCGTCCAGAATTCTGCCAGGGCTGCGTCCAGAATTCTGCCAGGGCTGCGTCCAGAATTCTGCCAGGGCTGCGTTCAGAATTCTGCCAGGGCTGCGTCCAGAATTCTGCCAGGGCTGCGTCCAGAATTCTGCCAGGGCTGCGTCCAGAATTCTGCCAGACTACGTTTAGAATTCTGCCAGTCGTTACATAAAGACTCATCCCCAGGAACAAAGATGAAAGTTATATACAGAACCTGGTGTAGACTGCAAAACCCAAAGTAAATGTAAAACTGAGCAGACCCTGAAGCAGCTGCATATCTTAGCTCAGCACTAAAGATTGCCATCCACCTCATCCTGTTCATCCTGATCATCCTGTTCTTCCATACTCCCCAATACACATGGATTACAATGGGGTCACGCAGCCATATATGTGTTCTCCTTGGGGTAAGAATAAGCTTCTGCCAGACAACTCTGTCTAAAGCTTATAGAAAAAATGACTGGGCAAATTGAACTACAACTTCCCAATCCTTCTCCATACAAGTGAGATGATCAGCTGGTCCTCATGATATCGGCAGATTTTCCACCACTTAACTAATGAATATGCCCCCCTAAAAAAAAACAAAAAAAAAAAACAATCAGAAATGTTTTTGAATGTTGCTCCAGATGTGTTTGGAAGGTCTCCTCTGAAATCCAATTGCCCCATCCTTCCTTTCGCCATCATTTGCCGTTTTAGTGTAAAGTTGGGACCTCACCATACACATATGTAGATGTAGCAGGTTTTTATTTCATGCCACCTTAAAAATCCAGTGATTTTTTTTTTTTTTTGATTGCTGCTCCGGATGTGACTGGAGTATAGCACTTGAAAGATGCGTGTCTGTAAAGTCACTTGACATTCTATGTAGATAATATCTGGGTATAAATGGTGTTTGAAGGTGATCCTGCACTAGCGCGACATACTCCCCTGTTACATTTGGATATCTTACGCCAATCATTTACGTCACATTCCCTCCGACGCTGCGCGGTTTTTGTATGACCAAATTGTTTACATTTAGCAACATTGTATCGAGGAGGCTGACCTTTCTTCCTGTACTGTATGTCGTCTTGGTTCTCTATCTGTGTATTTTATTTGCCATGTGATGCAGGTATTTAGCTTTGTACTTAGCGCTATGATTTAAGATGGTGTGATCCCGATTAAAGTATGACTGTGTTCGACTGTACATATTATGTTTGTTACATTTATCATGTATTGCACGTCCCAAAGTCATGGTGGTTTGTAAAGTCAGACTCAAGTCAAATGGGCGGAGCTGTAGGAGGTGGAGTCTTTCCGCATTTTAAGCCCAGTAAAAACTCCTGATTGGCTAAGGAGATGTTCCCACCCCCTGCTCCACCGACCCAACCAAGAAACAGAATTAAGGTTCACATATTTGTGTAAAGTAGGTTTTTCAACTAATGAGGGACGTCCTATCCTATAAAGTTTTTCTGTTTGAACTTACACATTTCTGTCCCTACATAACTACAATTGGGTCAATAATTCAGGACATAATGGTCTCCGTTGTGCTGTCACACATGCAAAGACGTGAGCTCGAATCCTCCATACCTTAGAGGAGTCAGTCATATTCGTGTATTCAGGTTCTTACAGCTCAAGAAGTATCACAGAGCCGGCCCCATGGAAAGGAGGTAACGATCCATAAAAGTGTTTTTTGTTGTTTTTTTTGTAGAGGGTATTTTGCTGTAAGACTTTGTTCCTGGGTTTAGAGATATTTTGCCTTTTGTTACATTCGGTGGGTTCAACATTTGAATTAATTGGGAAACCAAGTTATTTTCTTTTGTACCATCTGATTGATTGTATGGATTAATTTCAATCCCTTCTAAGAAGAGTATCAAGCCCCAAAAAATGAGGTACCTAAAACAGAACTGAATAAAAGAGCCATATAATCAATGTAAAGGGTGGAGCATGACACATGAATTCTCTGCTCCACCCACTCAGTCTCTACACTAAGCATAACACGGGGAATCCTTTTTACCCAATGTGTTCCTTTAAATCCCCTAGTACTAGTGATTTAGGCTAGAACAGTGGCTCGTGCTAGGTGATACATTTTAGTGCATCTTTAGTTATGTTTTAGGCCACATCTATTTCCTCTAAGACCACACCCATGTTTAATTAAACCACACCCATGCTTAACTAAGCCACACCCACGCTTAGCTAAGTCACACCCATGCTTTACTAAGCCACGCCCATGCTAAATGAGTAGGGTTGCCAAATGTATTTTTTTTTTTTCCAAACACCTAATAAAAAAAAATCACAGACAGACAACATAACAGACATATTGGAAAACCGTAATAAATTATTAATGTCATAAGTGATACATGTCTACAAGCCGGAATTCTGACATGTAGTCATTAGCTGCATTCACTGTGAATTGTAAAATAATTACAGTCATATTTTTTCCAGGTTAAAAAAAGAAAATCACAGACACATGATATTTTTTTAAGGACTAACAGAATAAAGTGCCCTGTTTTTAGGGACTGTCTTGGAATCTTGGACGGTTTGCAATCCTGTGAATGAGTTGCAGAAAGTGACTAAAACACATAATTAATTGGTCTAAAGATTAATGCAACATTATGCGCCAAAGATATAAAATATATATTTATTAACGTCTCCTAGTTACCCACCTTCGTTACATCAGAACAATACATGGGGGATCCCTTAAAATTTTATCTTTCATTTATAGGTTTATTTCCTATAATTATAAAAATGATGGTTTTATTGAAATAATATAATTGTGTATAACATAAAATAAATAAAGGCGTGTTACCTACTAAGTGCTGCCCTTACAGGTAGAAAACCAAGAACAGAACATTACTATGTTTTTTCCTTTGGATTATCGAGCCTTTATTTTTATCACATAATTATAGTTTCTGCTCTAAAACCTTACGGAAAATCTTATTTTTACCATCTTGCGCTGGTAGAATAGTAAAGAGCTCAAAACCTCCCACCATGATGGTAATAAACATAAAATACATTTAAGATCTGCTTACCCTGAAATAGCCACGATGATGAACACGTGCCGCTCCGTACTCCCCAGGAACATGATTAAGAAGATTTGATCTCCTGCTATCTTGAATTAATCATGAAGTATACTGGATGCCCTGATCTCCTGGGGTAATCTTGTAGCATACTTGTTGCCCTTCTGCCCTGGGCTAACCATGAGGTAGTCCTGGTGTCCTGGAGTAATTATGAAGTATACTGGATGTCCTGCTGTCCTGAAGTAACCATGATGATTTTCTTGAGTAATTATGAAGTAAACTCCTCTTCCTGTCCAATGTAATCCTGATCGAGAACTATACATTTTCCTGCAAATAGCAGTCAAAAACTTCTGGATGTCTTAAGTCCAGGGGCAATCATGAAGTATTCTTGATGATCTGGATATATCAGCAAGTATACTTTGTCTTGTAATACTCATGAATTATTCTTGATGTCCTGGAGTAATCATGAAGTATACTGTATGTCCTGCTGTCCTTGAGTAGTCATGAAGTATACTAGATGTTCTGGAGTAATCAACAAGTATACTTTGTCCTTCTGTCCTATAATAATTCATTTTTCTTGATGATCTGGAGTAATCGTGAAATATACTGGATGTCCTGCTGTCCCGGAGTAATCATGAAGTATACTGGATGTCCTGCTGTCCTGGAGTGATCATGAAGTATACTGGATGTACTGCTGTCCTGGAGTGATCATGAACTATACTGGATGTCCTGCTGTTCTGGTTTGATCATGAAGTATACTGGATGTCCTGCTGTCCTGGAGTGATCATGAAGTATACTGGATGTCCTGCTTTCCTGGTTTGATCATGAAGTATACTGGATGTCCTGCTGTCCCGGAGTAATCATGAAGTATACTGGATGTACTGCTGTCCTGGAGTGATCATGAAGTATACTGGATGTCCTGTTTTCCTGGTTTGATCGTGAAGTATACTGGGTGTCCTGGTTTGATCGTGAAGTATACTGGGTGTCCCGCTGTCCCGGAGTAATCATGAAGTATACTGGATGTCCTGTTTTCCTGGTTTGATCGTGAAGTATACTGGATGTCCTGGTTTGATCGTGAAGTATACTGGGTGTCCCGCTGTCCCGGAGTAATCATGAAGTATACTGGATGTACTGCTGTCCCGGAGTAATCATGAAGTATACTGGATGTCCTGTTTTCCTGGTTTGATCGTGAAGTATACTGGGTGTCCCGCTGTCCTGATGTAATCATGAAGTATACTGGATGCCCTGTTTTCCTGGTTTGATCGTGAAATATACTGGATGTCTTGCTGTCCTGATGTAATCATGAAGTATACTGGATGTCCTGCTGTCCTGGAGTAATCATGAATTGACTGGATGCTCTGCTCTCCTGGAGTAATCTTGTAGTATACAGGCAGCCCTGATGTCTTGGAGTAATTATGAATTATCTACTTGTCCAGCGTAATCCTGACCAAGAATTATATGTTTTTCTGCAAATAGTGGTCAAATACTCTGCTTGATGTCCTGCTGTCCTGGAGTAAACACTCAGCACTGTATACTTCATGTCATTCTGTCTGGAAGTCTTGGTTTACTGAGTACTTGCCTGTATTTTGTGATCATAGCCAAGAACTATACTCTTTCTTCTGCTGCCCAGAATTAATCATGCTGAATGTTGATACACCATAATGGTTGTTTTCCTGTTTTGGACTTATTATGATTTAATGTCCTCATCAGAACCCTTGTATCCTCCATTTTCCTAAGTCATTGAGTATCCACAAGCTCTACTTGATGTCCTGGGGTGATCGTGACTTTTGCCTAATATCCTCTTAATCTGGACTTTCTTGGTTTTCCAGTTAAAAAATGTTTTTATTTCAGTCTTTGTAATTGACAACCTTTTCAATTTCCGCACAGATCATTCCATTTACAAATCTCGTGATCCTGTGTAACTTTTTCCGGTAGCGCTGTAGGTTGTATGTCACAAGTCAGATGTGTGTGATCCTCCTTGGCTGGCTGCGTTTTCCATTATGCATGTCATCATACATGAAGTCGGCAGGCTCTGGGGAAGTTCCAAAAAAGCCCATGTGTGCTGAACGGACAGCCCAATGATGTGAAGAGGCCCATGTGTGTGACTATGAGGTATGCCGAACAGACCGCCCACTGATGTGAAGAGGTCCATATGTGTGACGTATGATGTGTGCTGAGCGAGAATAGACAGATCGTAGACACGAAGCAATCTGGGCAGTGTCATAGACAGAAACATTATACTCCATATTCTTCTGCCAAGAAGTGATCATGGCGTATCTGTGTTGTCTCACTATCTTGGCGAATCAATGACGTATACTTGATGTCCTCCTGTCTTGGATTAATTATGATGATGACGTTTACTGAATGACCTCCTGTCCAGCATAACCATATCCAATAAATAACTCTCAAGTTCTGCCCAGGAGAAACCTTAAACTCTACTTAATGTCCTCCTATCTTGGATACAGGAAAGATTTATATCTTGGTGCCGTGTTAGCCAGTTGATAGAAAAATATTTAGAATTGAGAGTCCTCAGTGGTTGATACCTTTTAATGGCTAACTGTTAGCCATTAAAAGGTATCAACCACTGAGGACTCTCAATTCTAAATATTCTCCTATCTTGGAGTAATCCGTAACTGTGCAATTGTCCAGTTGGATCGCAACCAAAAACTTTACCCAGTGCCCTCATGTTTTGAAGTATCTATGTCCGTTCATCTCAGATGAAAATAAGAAGTACAGGAGCCGACCTATAAATCAATGTCCAACCCTTTAACAAGCCTTGCAACATGACCACAGATAATACCAAAGCTAGAAATGTATCTACAGGCAGCTGTAGCTTACGCCTCATCGAGATACAGCAGGGTAACAGTTTTCTTTAAAGAAATCAACTGAATATGGAGTCATATTGGCAATGCTCGACGGAGAAAAGTATGGAAATGATGTCTCTTGCAGAACAAAAGAAAAGTCTTTTTGCAAGTGACATCAGAAATGTTACCTTCTGTCCTCATTTCTAGAAGTATGTGATGATTGCACATATATATTAAGGCTGCCACATGTTTACATTAGTGTCAAATGCTATAGAATCTCCAGAGACACGCGTGTCCTCCTGTCACAGAGTTATCATAAACTCTGCCTTATGTGCTCTTGTTTTGTGGTTTTCATGACTTTTACTCTTTGTCCACATGTCTCGGAGTAATTATGAACTCTACCTTATGTCCTCTTGTTTCATAGCTATCATGGATTCTACCGTACGTGCTGCCATCTCCGATTTAGCATGAACTACACCCCTTATAATGAACCCTAGCATTTGTCCTTAGGTCTTGGAATAACCATGGGCTTTACCTCGGTCTCAGAGTCATGATGAACTCTATCCTATGTTCTACAGTCTTGGAGTAACCATGGACTCTACCCTGTGTCCTACTGTGTTGGAGTTATCATGAACTTTACAGTATGTCCTCCTGGGTTGGAGTTATCATGAATCCTACTTTATGTCCACCCATCTTCAAATTAAAATGGAGTCTGTCCTCCTGTCTCAGAGTTATTATGTCCTCTGGTCTTGGAGTAACCATGGACTTCACCCTATACCCTCCAGTCTTGGAATAACCATGGACTTTCCCCTATGACCTCAGGTCATGGAGTAACCATGGACTTTATCCTAAGTCCTACTGTCTTCGAATAACCATGGACTTTACACTACATCCTCCAGTTTTAGAGTAAAGTCCTTGGTTACTAAAAGACCGTAGGACACTGGGTAAAGTCAATAGTACATGTCCTCCAGTCTCGGAGGAACCATGGACTTTACCCTATACCCTCCAGTCTTGGAATAACCATGGACTCTACCCTATGACCTCAGGTCATGGAGTAACCATGGACTTTATCCTAAGTCCTACAGTCTTGGAATAACCATGGACCTTACACTATATCCTCCAGTTTTAGAGTAAAGTCCTTGGTTACTAAAAGACCGTAGGACACTGGGTAAAGTCAATAGTACATGTCCTCCAGTCTCAGAGGAACCATGGACTTTACCCTATACCCTCCCGTCTTGGAATAACCATGGACTCTACCCTATGACCTCAGGTCATGGAATAACCATGGACTTTATCCTAAGTCCTACAGTCTTGGAATAACCATGGACTTTACCCTACATCCTCCGGTTTTAGATTAAAGTCCATGGTTACTAAAAGACCGTAGGACACGGGGTAAAGTCAATAGTTAGTACATGTCCTCCAGTCTCGGAGGAACCATGGACTTTACCCGATGTCCTTCTGTGTTAGAACTTTACATTATGTCCGCTTGTCTTGCACTTATCATGAACAGTAGCCTCATGTCTTCCTTGCTCAGGCATTCATGAACCTAAAATGTATTCAATGTTCTCTTGTCCATTAGTAATAATGGAGTATATTTGATGTAAGGATCAATCGTGAAATATACTTGTAGTCCTGTGCAATATCTGTGACATTCCTTTTTTAGAATTAACTTTGTCACTTTCTATTCAGTTTTCAAAACCAATATCTCCTATTGAAAAGACTTGGGGCTTAGTGGTTGATCAAGGACATGGTTGATCACCAATTAGCGGTGATGAGAAGAAATTGGTAAACTTTCCTTTCAGCTGTGTGACATTTATTAGAATTGCTTCTGTAACCTACTCAAGTCATATCTTCTGTCAACTTCATAGTCCAGAAGATAAAAGCCAATCACTTGTCGCAGCCCTGCTTTACTTTCTGTCCTACACGGTATTTTATTTTGTTAGGAGGTGATGGCATCGTAACCATTCGAGAAGCCTTTCTGTGCTGTGGCCTTTTAGAAGGCCTCATGTTATTGTGATGAGGCTTATCCTATTTTTGAGGATTGGATATATATATTAAGGCTGCCACATGTTTACGTTAGTGTCAAATGCTATAGAATCTCCAGAGACACGCGGTCCTACGACTTATTAATGCGGAGGAGTCCAAAGTAAGTAGTAGATGGTCATGTCATAACCGAGAGACATGATTGTTTTTCTCCAAAGTAATGACACGACAACACAAAAACATCGAAAATATCACAATAGAATAAGCAATGAAGCTCAACGTAAAAGTCAACATTAATGTACATGTTTTTATCGGCTTGCGTCCCATCAGGTTCTTGAGCATGTCACTAGAACGATGGGGTATCTGAACAATTTTTTTTTTTTTGCAATGTTTTTTGTAAATAATCCTGTTAACCAAAGTTTATTTGGCTTTGTATTTACCCCATTATTTCTTTAATGTATGTCTTCTTTTAATCCATGAAATATATTCTAGAGATCTTTCACCCGAGGACAAAATGTCCACCATTTCCGAGCCAGACGTGCACGTTGGCTCCGAGGAGAATCACACTTAATCTCAAGATTGAATGGTTCCGATCTATTACCCTTTGTGCCTTTAACATATGAAGGATCTTGCTGCCCCTATGGACATTTAGGTTGTCAATGGGGGACCACCAAAAAATACTAGATCCATGTAGGGTTTCCTCATTTCCATATGCAACCACCATATTTTCACACTATTTTTATCTACTTGGTTGATTATGGAGGATTTTAACGTGGAGTCCGCAGATGAATCCAATGCATAAAAATTGGGTTTACACATTCTCAAATATTGGATTTTATGGGCCACTTCGAAAAGAAGCACCAGGCTACATATTTTCTACATATTCCTCATGAAAAAGCTGAGAATTATCCACAGTGAATGACAATGGGCTAATCCCTTGAGCAACGCAGTAAAGAATATTGAGTATAGGTTTGAGATATTATACCTTCAAGTGCAGACTATATATATATATATATATATATATATATATATATAATACAAAATTAAAATACATATTATAGTTTTGTATTATACACTCACCGGCCACTTTATTAGGTACACCATGCTAGTAACGGGTTGGACCCCCTTTTGCCTTCAGAACTGCCTCAATTCTTCGTGGCATAGATTCAACAAGGTGCTGGAAGCATTCCTCAGAGATTTTGGTCCATATTGACATGATGGCATCACACAGTTGCCGCAGATTTGTCGGCTGCACATCCCAAAGATGCTCCATACAAGGCAGGATGGATCCATGCTTTCATGTTGTTTACGCCAAATTCTGACCCTACCATCCGAATGTTACAGCAGAAATCGAGACTCATCAGACCAAGCAACGTTTTTCCAATCTTCTACTGTCCAATTTCGATGAGCTTGTACAAATTGTAGCCTCAGTTTCCTGTTCTTAGCTGAAAGGAGTGGTACCCGGTGTGGTCTTCTGCTGCTGTAGCCCATCTGTCTCAAAGTTCGACGCACTGTGCGTTCAGAGATGCTCTTAGGCCTACCTTGGTTGTAACGGGTGGCGATTTGAGTCACTGTTGCCTTTCTATCAGCTCGAACCAGTCTGCCCATTCTCCTCTGACCTCTGGCATCAACAAGGCATTTCCGCCCACAGAACTGCCGCTCACTGGATTTTTTTTCTTTTTCGGACCATTCTCTGTAAACCCTAGAGATGGTTGTGCGTGAAAATCCCAGTAGATCAGCAGTTTCTGAAATACTCAGACCAGCCCTTCTGGCACCAACAACCATGCCACGTTCAAAGGCACTCAAATCACCTTTCTTCCCCATACTGATGCTCGGTTTGAACTGCAGGAGATTGTCTTGACCATGTCTACATGCCTAAATGCACTGAGTTGCCGCCATGTGATTGGCTGATTAGAAATTAAGTGTTAACAAGAAGTTGGACAGGTGTACCTAATAAAGTGGCCAGTGAGTGTATATACCGTATGTATATATTATTTTTATTTAATTTTTTTTTATGTTCTGTTGTTCGATTCTTAATATTTTCCTTGTTTAGTTCATTTGAAAAATATGAAATGAATGATGAAAATGAAGCACATTCACCATAATAAAAGGTTGTCATTTCACAAAACCACCATGATTTTATCCCACTGCTTTACACAAGGGGGTACTGGATTTTATTACAAGTTAATAGGGCCGTCCAGGATGACAAAAACATGGCTGTCTTCTTCCAAAAAACAGTTAAGCTATACTGCCATACCAGACACCGCCCATGGACAGGTGTGGCGCTGTTTTTTGAAATACAGCGGCCATGTTTTTCTAATCCTGGACAAACCCTTCTTTTTTTTACCACTTTTTCTCTTTGCTGCTGTTATCACAGTACGATTTTGTTGTTTAGAATTGTGGTGTTGTGTTTGGATGTGTAAATGTAGAACATTTCGGGGAGGCTTGACATGAAGAAGTTGTGTCGGTAGTATCATGCCGTAAGAAATTTATAATTTGTGTCATTGTGTGTTGTAAATGAATATAATTGCCAGATATGGCGGAAATGATATAGATCTGTAAAATGCTTGTGTACATATCTGTGTGTAATAAAACTGGATCTAGAGTCACTCATGGACTGGTATGATTATTATAGATACCTCCTGGGGAGAAGCGTAGCTATGAATGGGGTCCGTACCCATCCAAGTGGCAGGGTGCGGACCAGTCGCTTAGGGTCTCTTTGTCTCAGACTAATTACTCCAGTCCCCACCAACATAATCTTAGCAGACAAGTCACTGCCTCCATCAAGATCAACACACTCATCTTCTTCTGTAGTTAAGATTCCCATTGACTACAGGCTTCTTTACATCTCTCACTCCAAAAGACATCTGTGAGGACAATTACTGTGTTAAATGGCTACACTGGGGATGCGCACATCGCACGTATACCAACATGTGTGCCGGCCCATTTCTTCGTTATCACTTTAATTTCTTGGCTTTGTACATACAGGGGCGTGGATCCCTGTTTTGGCTTATGCATTGCATCTATATAGCTTTTCACAGGCAGTTGTTGAAACAGTCAGGCCGGAAATCCGCCCATCGGTGACCCCCGACCGCAGGTTACCGATAGGTTGGCATTACAACCAGAGGTCTCCTGGCGACCTCTATGGTTGTCACTGCCGGCTTGCTGTGAGCGCCGCCCAGTGGTCGGCGCTCATAGCAAGTGAGTAATTCTGCTACATACAGATCATCGCCTGTATGTAGCAGAGCTGATCGGGTTATGGCAGCTTCTAGTCTCCAATGGACACTATTGAAGCATGCCAAAAGTGAAAAAAATAGTTTTAAAAAAGAAAAGAAAAATAAAAGTTCAAATCACCCACCTTTCGCCCCATTCAAAATAAAACCAAAAAAATCAAGCCTACACATATTTGATATCGTTGTATTCAGAATCACCCGATCTATCAATAAAAAAAGGATTAACCTGATCGCTAAAAGGCGCAGCGAAAAAAGTCAAAACGTCAGAATTACATTTTTTGGTCGACGTGACATTGCATTAAAATGCAATAACGGGCGATCAAAAGATCTTATCTGCACCAATGTGGTATAATTAAAAACGCCAGCTCGGCACGCAAAAAATAAGCCCTCATCTGACCCGAGATCACGAAAAATTGAGACGCTACGGGTATCGGAAAATGGCACAATTTATTTTATTGTTTTTACAAGCTATGGAATTTTTTTCACCACTTAGATAAAAAAAGAACCTTAGCATGTTTGGTGTCTATGAACTCGTAATGACCTGGAGAATAATAA
Organism: Ranitomeya variabilis; assembly: GCF_051348905.1. NCBI lineage: Eukaryota > Metazoa > Chordata > Amphibia > Anura > Dendrobatidae > Ranitomeya > Ranitomeya variabilis. Next base: position 41,869,820 of record NC_135232.1, on the reverse strand, counting down.
TGGCAGGTCAGTTTTAGCATTTGGTGAAAAAGGTAAAAAAAAAAATCCAAACAGTTGTGGAATTGCATTTTTTTTTTTGGCAATTTCACTGCACTTGGAATTTTTTCCCATTTTTGAGTACACGATATGGTAAAACCAATGGTGTCATTCAAAAGTACAACTCGTCCTGCGAAAAAAAAAAAGCCCTCATATAGCCAAATTGACGGAAAAATAAAAAAGTTATGGCTCTGGAAAGAAAGGGCACGAAAATGAGAAATGCAAAAAGGAAAAAGGGCGAGGTCTCTAAGGGGTTAAGGTCTGCTGGCATGTAGCCAGGAGAACCACAAGATTTGGCGACCATCCTGATTGGGTTCACCTCCTCACGGTGGGATGGTTTTTATGCTTTTTTAATCAAAATAGTGTCAACCAAGTCCCCTGTTACCTACATTTACTATTACTATTTACTACCGGATATTTACGCAGTTGTTTTTATCCTAGGTTCTGTATGCAAAGAAATGTCCAATTTGATCCAAACTTGACGATGAACGGATATGGACGCATTTGAGGGTAGTTTTTTTTAAATTGTATTATTACTTTTAATTAATGTATTTAGGGGTAAAAATATTTCAATTGCTTTTAATTAAAAATGAAATTTTCTATACCCCATTGCTGGCTGCAGAATTAATTAACTAAGAATCTATCAAGTTAGCTCTTCCTGACCAGAGACCTTGTAACTCTTTAATCTGTCTTTTACTGAGCTCCTCTCAGCTGATTTATAACCAAAGTCCATCTCTTTACTGATGTGGTCTGTGGTCAGAAATCATCTGTGAGAAGCTAAAAAAATGACACGTATACTGTGGGGAAAATACCGTAAGTATTTTATACTCTGCCGATTTTGCAAGTTTTCCAAAATGCAAAGAATGGAGAGGTCTGTAATGTTTATCTTAGGTACACTTCACCTGTGAGAGACCGAATCTAATAATAAAACCCAGAAAATCACATTGTATGATTTTTACATAATTCATGTGCATTTTATTGCATAAAATAAGTATTTGATACAATAGAAAAACAGAGTATTTGTTACAGAAACCTTTGCTTGCAATTACAGAGGTCAGACGTTTCCTGTAGTTCTTGACCAGGTTTGTACACTTCAGCAGGGCATTTTTATTACTTACTGCAAAGTCAAATGTTTCCATCCATTTCATTAGTATTTGGTGCCATTGCCCTTATACTGAATGACTTGGGTCAGACGTTTGGGATCTCCTTCCACAAGCTTCTCACAATAGTTGGTCGGAATTTGGGCCCATTCCTCCTGACAAAACTGGTGTAACTGATCCAGGTTTGTAGGCCACCTTGCTCACACCTGCGTTTTCTGCTTTGCCCATAAATTTTAAGTAGAATTGAGATCAGGGCTTTGTGATGGCCTCTCCAAAGCATTGACTTTGTTATCCTCAAGCCACTTTGTTACCATTTTGGCAGTATGCTTCGGGTCATTGTCCATCTGGAAGACCCATTTCCACCCATGCTTTAACTTCCTGGCTGATGTCTTGAGATGTTGCTTCAGTATTGCGACATAATCTTCTTTTCTCATGATGCCATCTAGTTTGTGAAGTGCACCAGTCCCTCCTGCAGCAAAACAACCCCACAACATGATGCCGCCACCCCCATGTTTCACAGTTGGGATTGTTTTCTTAGGCTTCCAAGCTTCTACCTTTTCCTCCAAACGTAATAATGGCCATTATGCCCAGAAAGTTCAATTTTAAATTCATCAGACCACAGGACATGTCTCCAAAGATTAAGGTCTTTGTTCCTGTGTGCATTTGCAAATATTAATCTGGCTTTTTATGTTTCTTTTAGAGTAATAGCTTCTTCCTGGCAGAGTGTCCTTTCAGCCCATGTTAATACAGTACTCGTTTCACTGTTGATATTGACACAATCTTACCAGTGTCCGCCATCATCTTCACAAAGTCTTGTAATAATTATAGGGGATAACTCAGGAGACTCTTTGCGTGGAACAAAACAACTACAGGACACAGTTTTATAAGTGGTAAAGTCTATATTATCACACGGTGATTCAAACAGGTGCAGAGAGAAACTCAAGTCCACAACACTTGGTGCAAATATCAAATGCAGCTCAGCAGTCTATAGGAAACTTCAGAGGAAAATGCAATCACGCAGAAAGTCTATGAAGCACAATTATTCTTGAGGATACTTGACACGAATAAGTCCTTGCTTAGTCCACAACACAGATAGATATGCTTATAAGGCAGTTCAAATAATATCTTAGCTCAACCAGGGAGGTCTAGGTAATAGTCTCAGGTTCTTGCAGAGTAGAAACAGCTTACATGTCCAGCAAATGCAGATGGGAGCAAACACGAGCAGCAGATGAAGGAGGATTACTGGAACTGGTGTATGCAGCAGGAACTCAGAGCAGAGTAGCAGGTTAACCCCACAGGTTCACAGGAGCAGGTATATAGCCAGGGAGTCACCAGAGGTCAGGAACTGGATGCAAGGCAGAATACTCTAGCACAGACTGAAGGCTGGGGTGGAGTTTTATAGCAGGAAGACACAGTGCACATGAGACCAAAGACGCCATCTTGGAAAAGGGCAGTAATGCACAAAAAGGTAATAAAAAATGTTCGGAGTCCTGAAATTACTCCCTCCTTAGAAGCGGCCTCAGGATGATCCTGGACCTGGTTTCTCAGGGAATCTCTGATGAAGACAGACATTAATACTGAGTGCAGAGCAAAACCCCTTCCAGAATCTTGAAGTGAACTGCACTCCACGGTCAGAGATGATCTCATCCGGAACCCCATGCAACTGAAAGACATTCTGTATAACCAAGTTCACTGTATCTTTAACTGAGGGGAGGCCGGTGCACGAACAAAATGAGCAGCTTTAGTCAGGCGATCAACTACCACCATGATTGTATTCATGCCCCCCGATGTAGGCAGCTTCACAATAAAGTCCATTGATATAGACCCCCAAGGGCGGGACGGAACAGGTAATGGTTGTAGAAGACCCGTAGGTGCCACATGAAGAGTCTTGTAACGAACACATACCTCGCAAGAGAGAACATAGTCCTTGGTATCGTTCAGGCAAGTTGGCCACCAGAAGAATCGGCTCAGGAACTCGTCTCTTCTGTGCCCCCCTGTGACCAGCCAACTTGGAGTCATGTACCAACTTGAGGACCTGCAGACGGACGACCTCAGGGACGTAGATATGTCGATCTCTGAACCACATGCCACCCTTAAAGACAAGATTAATATCCACAGGTGGGTTGGCCAGAAATACATCACCGTCATAGGCCTCCCTGCACTCCTTCCACAAGTCCTGATCGTGGATAACTCCTATGAAATTGGCATCAGATAGAATGGTCTTGGACGGGGCTCCAGGTATGGAATCCACAGCATGGATTCGGGATAAAGCATCAGCCTTCCCATTACGAGAACCTGGATGGTACGAGATAACAAAGTTAAATTGATTTAAAAATAAGTTCCAACGAGCCTGATGAGGAGAAAGACATCTAGCGGATCTAAGGAACTCTAAATTGCGATGGTCAGTTAGCACTATGATCTGTTGTGCAGCTCCTAGCAGATGATGCCTCCATTCTTTGAAAGCCGCAATAATAGCCAGCAATACCTTGTCTCCCATGTCGTAATTCTTCTCTGCTGAGGTTAGTCTACGGGAAAAGAAAGCACAAGGATGTAGCAGACCCTTCTCTCCAGTTCTTTGGGAGAGAATAGCCCCCAAAGCATTATCAGAAGCGTCCACCTCCACAATGAAAGAAAGTGTTGGATCTGGGTGTATCAACAGCGGTGCTGATGTGAAACAGATCTTAAGCCGATCAAAAGCTTCTTGAGCCTGTGATGACCACTTAAAGGGCTTTTCCTTCTTTGTCAAGGAAGTAATGGGACGGACAATATCAGAAAAATTTCGAATGAAGCATCTGTAGAAATTTGCAAAACCAATAAAACGTTGGACCTCCTTTAACGTTCTTGGGTACTGGCCAGTCAAGGATAGCCTGAATCTTACCAGATTCCATGTTCATCCCCTGGGGAGAGATGATATAACCTAAGAACTGTATCTCAGAACGATGGAACTCGCATTTCTCCGGCTTAATATACAGATGGTTCTCTTTCAGACGTCTTAAAACAGTTTTGACATGTTCTTCATGATCCTGTAGAGAGTCAGAAAAGATTAGTATATCGTCCAAATAGATCACTACAATCTGGTCCAACAAATCTCTGAAAATGTCATTAGCAAGGTGTTGAAATGTTGCAGAGGCGTTACAAAGCCCGAAGGGCATCACAAGAGATTCAAAGTGTCCATACCGCCATCTGAATGCTGTCTTCCACTCATCCCCTGGACGAATACGCACCAAATTATAAGCCCCACGAAGATCCAGTTTAGAGAACACCTTAGCATTGTGGACTCTTTCCAGTAATTTGGAAATCAGAGGCAAAGGGTAAGGTTTCGTATGGTTACCTTATTGAGTTCCCGATAGTCAACACAGGGTCTCAGGGTCCCATCCTTCTTTTTTACAAAAAATATAGGTGCCCCTGCTGGTGAGGAAGAAGGACGTATGAAGCCTTTGGCCAGATTTTCATCAATATACTCCTTTAAGGCTTGAAGCTCAGGTGCCGCCAAAGGGTATACATTACCAAAAGGAATAGCTGCCCCAGGAAGCAACTCAATGGGACAGTCATAATGCCTGTGTGGAAGAAGCTGATCTGCATTCTTCTTGTCACAGATGTCAGAGAACTCTTTATATGCTAGAGGTAAAGAAAATACCTGTACATGTGGTTCCGTAGCCGTGGACTCAGGGACAGCTTCTGTTAATGCCGAGTTGCTCCTTGTTGGAAAGATAATCTCCTTGGTTTCCCAGTTGATAATTGGGTTTTGAGAACGCAACCAAGGAATGCCTAAAATCACAGGAAAATGAGGAGAATAAATTAGCAAGAAAGAAAGTTGCTCCTGATGATTAGGCTCCAACAAAATTTCAAGGGGTACGGTCTCCTGATCCACAGGCCCAGAGATTAAAGGTGACCCATCCACTGTTTCCATGGTAATTGGAGAGGCTCTTTGCTGAATTTCAATACCATGTTCCTTGGCAAATGCGATATCCATGAAATTGCCACCTGCACCAGAGTCAATCTTAGCTGCACTGGAAATCCACTGTCCTGAACACAGGATCTTAATTGGGAGAGAACAGTGAGAGTTCTTTTCCTTAAGCTCCTTGGGGGGTGAAGTCATAGAAAGTGAATGGAATACAGCGTTTAAAGGCAGGCTACATTCAGAGATGTCAGATTCCTCATCACAGTTGTCATATTCACCTACCGCTGCTAGCACCTTGTTAGGCCATCTAGGACACTTAGGACAATTGATCAAGAAGTGGTCAGACTCTCCGCAGTAGAAACATAGACTTTCACGAAGGCGATGCTCCCGGCGCTCATTGATCTCGCGCCTCTGAATGGAATCAATTTGCATGGGCACCTCCTCCACCTCCCGAGATGTTTTACCTGCAGGCTCTTTGGAAGGAAGGGAAAAGTTAGAAATACGGTTATATGCAGCAAACTTCTCCTGCCTACGCTCAGTAAGGCGAATGTCAATGCGCACACAATGCTGTATAAATGTCTCTAGCTCTTGTGGTGACTCAGAGCGACCTAGTTCATCTTTTACAATACCAGACAGACCCCTTTTAAAAATAGGCAATTGTGCATAACTGTCCCAATTGGTATCTACCGCTAATCTCCTGAATTCAGTAGCATACTCAATAACAGAACGTTTTGCCTTGCGTAAAGACAATAAAGCAGATTCAGCGGTTGCACAGCGATTAGGATCATCAAACATTAATGCCATAGCGGCCAAGAAATCATCCAAGTTATTTAACCGTGGGTCACGAGACTCAATCATCGGATTCGCCCAGGCGAGCGCTCGTGCGGTCAGCAGCATTATTACACACAATACTTTGGATCTATCATTAGGAAAACGGTCAGCATGCACATCAAAATATAGCATACATTGATTCACAAAACCACAAAATTTGTCGCGATCACCATTAAATCTGAATGAGGGCAACTTAGGTGGGCTAGCTGGTGGCGGTTGCCCAGAGGGAAAAGTCGCTTGTGCAGCTATTTGCGTGCTTATGTCCTGAAAAGCCCGTCCATACTGGGACTCTATGCCAGCAAGTTTGTTTTCCTGGGCTGCCATGCGGGTGCTTAAGTCCTGCAAAGTCTGTCCAAACACTTGTTGATTGAGTTCAAAGCTTCCAAACTTCTTTTGCAGACCTTCCACATCTTTCTGCAGTGATCTAATTATGGAAAACACCTGCTCTAGTCTGCTTTCTGCAGTCATTGTTCCAGCAGTCTCCTTCTCTTTTTTTTTTAGGCTAGAGTATCCTGTAATAATTATAGGGGATAACTCAGGAGACTCTTGAGTTATGGAATGGCTATGGACTGGCCCGCCCGTTACCCAGACCTGAATCCGATTGAGCACATCTGGGACATCATGTCTCGCTCCATCCACCAACGTCACGTTGCACCACAGACTGTCCTGGAGATGGCGGATGCTTTAGTCCAGGTCTGGGAGGAGATTCCTCTGGGAGGAGACCATCCGCCGCCTCATCAGGAGCATGCCCAGGCATTGTAGGGAGGTCATACAGGCATGTGGAGGCCACACACAATACTGAGCATCTTTTCCTTGTCATGAGGCATTTCCACTGAAGTTGGATCAGCCTGCAATTTGATTTTCCACTATGATTTTGAGTATCATTCCAAATCCAGACCTCCATGGGATATTCATTTTGATTTACATTGATAATTGTTATGTTTTATTGTTCTGAACACATTCCACTATGCAATGAATGAAAATTTGCAACTGGAATATTTAATTCAGAGATATCTAGGATATGGTATTTTAGTGTTTCCTTTATTTTTTGAGCAGTGTATATGTATGTATGTATGTATATACAGTGGGGCAAAAAAGTATTTAGTCAGCAATAGTGCAAGTTCCACCACTTAAAAAGATGAGAGGCGTCTGTAATTTACATCATAGGTAGACCTCAACTATGGGAGACAAACTGAGAAAAAAAAATCCAGAAAATCACATTGTCTGTTTTTTTATCATTTTATTTGCATATTATGGTGGAAAATAAGTATTTGGTCAGAAACAAAATTTCATCTCAATACTTTGTAATATATCCTTTGTTGGCAATGACAGAGGTCAAACGTTTTCTGTAAGTCTTCACAAGGTTTCCACACACTGTTGTTGGTATTTTGGCCCATTCCTCCATGCAGATCTCCTCTAGAGCAGTGATGTTTTTGGCTTTCCGCTTGGCAACACAGACTTTCAACTCCCTCCAAAGGTTTTCTATAGGGTTGAGATCTGGAGACTGGCTAGGCCACTCCAGGACCTTGAAATGCTTCTTACGAAGCCACTCCTTCGTTGCCCTGGCGGTGTGCTTTGGATCATTGTCATGTTGAAAGACCCAGCCACGTTTCAACTTCAATGCCCTTGCTGATGGAAAGAGGTTTGCACTCAAAATCTCACGATACATGGCCCCATTCATTCTTTCATGTACCCGGATCAGTCGTCCTGGCCCCTTTGCAGAGAAACAGCCCCAAAGCATGATGTTTCCACCACCATGCTTTACAGTAGGTATGGTGTTTGATGGATGCAACTCAGTATTCTTTTTCCTCCAAACACGACAAGTTGTGTTTCTACCAAAGTTCCAGTTTGGTTTCATCAGACCATAAGACATTCTCCCAAAACTCCTCTGGATCATCCAAATGCTCTCTAGCAAACTTCAGACGGGCCCGGACATGTACTGGCTTAAGCAGTGGGACACGTCTGGCACTGCAGGATCTGAGTCCATGGTGGAGTAGTGTGTTACTTATGGTAGGCCTTGTTACATTGGTCCCAGCTCTCTGCAGTTCATTCACTAGGTCCCCCTGCGTGGTTCTGGGATTTTTGCTCACCGTTCTTGTGATCATTCTGACCCCACGGGGTGGGATTTTGCGTGGAGCCCCAGATCGAGGGAGATTATCAGTGGTCTTGAATGTCTTCCATTTTCTAATTATTGCTCCCACTGTTGATTTCTTCACTCCAAGCTGGTTGGCTATTGCAGATTCAGTCTTCCCAGCCTGGTGCAGGGCTACAATTTTGTTTCTGGTGTCCTTTGACAGCTCTTTGGTCTTCACCATAGTGGAGTTTGGAGTCAGACTGTTTGAGGGTGTGCACAGGTGTCTTTTTATACTGATAACAAGTTTAAACAGGTGCCATTACTACAGGTAATGAGTAGAGGAAAGAGGAGACTCTTAAAGAAGAAGTTACAGGTCTGTGAGAGCCAGAAATCTTGATTGTTTGTTTCTGACCAAATACTTATTTTCCACCATAAAATGCAAATAAAATGATAAAAAAACAGACAATGTGATTTTCTGGATTTTTTTTTCTCAGTTTGTCTCCCATAGTTGAGGTCTACCTATGATGTAAATTACAGACGCCTCTCATCTTTTTAAGTGGTGGAACTTGCACTATTGCTGACTGACTAAATACTTTTTTGCCCCACTGTATGTAATTTCTGACCCAAGGAAGCACTCCCCCGGATTTAAAACAGCTATAACAATTCCCCATTAGAAGGTGGCTTTGTCAGAAGATAGATAAAAATTCAACATTGCGGGTCTTGCTTAATATTAGATTTTTTTTATACTTGCTTCCTATTGTACATACTGTATGATCACATACTTATGTCATAATTTATGCTACACTTTTCCCAAGCCAAAACATTCATCAATCAATAGTCCCAACCAGTGGAAGGTGGAAAAAAAAATGGTGTCGGGCTCCGGATTCACCAAAATGAATTTATATGTAACTAAAAAATAAATAATTCAGTTATCATCAAACAAATGTGACAAGGCGACTTTGTCCTGCTCACAATTAGTCATTATCATTAGAAGTTTCACAAAACTGATAAAAAATGGACAGGGCTCATTAATACTTACAAAGCGACCTGCGCTAGGTGAACTTTCACCTTTCACCCCCTTCGCTTGACAGACAGAGCTGAGTGTTACCAAATCAATATCTTCGGAGCCAGGAGGGAAATACTTGCAGCTTCTAACTAGAGAATGTATCTTGACAAGGCCACGACGGTCCAAACTGCACAACAGAAGAGAAGACTAATTTTTAAAGCTTGACACTTCAAGGTGTTTTTGCACAATGGCTCCAGAACGTGTCGATACAAACAAATACCAAAGGTCAAAAAGGAAGAATTTAAAAAAATCAGATGTGTGTTCATAGAAATACACGGAAATTCCAAAGGATATTTTTCATGTAATTATTGCATTGTTTATTTGCAGATAAGATTTAATTTTGCAATTGACCATAGAGCCCCATAATAAAGTTCAGAGGCAGCATTCCTTTAGTTCACCCCGCTACTCTATTAGTTACACACGTTATACCAGTTGTGGCTTAGCTAGCAATTACAGCTCAACCCTACATGCAGTGACATGGAAAAGTTTGGGCACCCCTGGTCAAAATTACTCTTATTGTGAATAATTAAGCAAGTTGAAGATGAAATGATCTCTAAAAGAGGTAAAGTTAAATATGACATATTTCCTTTGTATTTTAGGCAAAAAAAATGTCATTTTAAAAATTGCAAAAAGAAAAATGTGCATACGCAGAAGTTTGGGAACTCACATACGGTAATTTTAATTAAGGTCTAAAACCTTGGTCAGCCTGTTAGGGTTATGGCTTGTACACTATCATTGTTAGGAAAGCCAAGGTGATGCAGATTTCCCAGCTTTATAAAAACCCAGCCTCCTCTAACCTTGTGCCAAAAAAACACAGAAGCCATGAGTTCTTCTAAGCAGCTGCCTAGCACTCTGAAAATGCTGCAGGCCCACAAAGCAGGAGAAGACTATAAGAAGATAGTTTTCAAGTTCCTCTCTCCTCAGTTCAAAATGTAATTAAGAAATGGCAATTACCAGGAACAGTGGAGGTCAAGATAAGGTCTGGAAGACCAAACAAAATTTCAGCGAGCTGCTTATAGGATTGCTAGAGAGATAAATCAGAACCCCCACTTGACTGCAAAAGACCTTCAGAAAGATTTAGCCGACTCTGGAGTTGTGGCACATTGTTCTACTGTTTAGAGACTACACAAATATGACCTCTCCTGCATCCTCAACATAAAATTCAGCATCAGAAACATGCAAAAGAACATCTAAACAACCTGATGTACACTGCTCAAAAAATAAAGGGAACACTTAAACAACAGAATATAACTACAAGTAAACTGTCCACTTAGGAAGCAACACTGATTGACAATCAATTTCACATGCTGTTGTGCAAATGGAATAGACTACAGATGGAAATTATTGGCAATTATCAAGACACACCCTATAAAGGAGTGGTTCTGCAGGTTGGGACCACAGACCACATCTCAGTACCAATGCTTTGTGGCTGATGTTTTGGTCACTTTTGAATGTTGGTTGTGCTTTTCACACTCGTGGCAGCATGAGACGGACTCTACAACCCACACAAGTGGCTCAGATAGTGCAGCTCATCCAGGATGGCACATCAATGCGAGCTGTGGCAAGAAGGTTTGTTGTGTCTGTCAGCGTAGTGTCCAGAGGCTGGAGGCGCTACCAGGAGACAGGCCAGTACACCAGGAGACATGGAGGGGGCCGTAGGAGAGCAACAACCAAGCAGCAGGACCGCTACCTCAGCCTTTTGCAAGGAGGAACAGGAGGAGCACTGCCAGAGCCCTGAAAAATTACCTCCAGCAGGCCACAAATGTGCAAGTCTGCACAAACGGTTAGAAACCGACTCCATGAGGATAGTCTGAGTGCCCGACGTCCATAGATGGGGGTTGTGCTCACTGCTCAACACTGTGCAGGACGCTTGGCCTTTGCCACAGAACTCCAGGATTGGCAAATTCACCACTGGCACACTGTGCTCTTCACAGATGAAAACAGGTTCACACTGAGCACATGGGACAGATGTGACAGAGTCTGGAGATGCCCTGGAGAGCGATCTGCCTGCAACATCCTTCAGCATGACCGGTTTGGCAGTGGGTCAGTAATGTTGTGGGGTGGCATTTCTTTGGAAGGCCTCACAGCCCTCCATGTGCTTTCCAGAGGTAGCCTGGCTGCCATTAGGTACCGAGATGAGATCCTCAGACCCCTTGTGAGACCATATGTTGGTGCGGTTGGCCCCGGGTTCCTCCTAATGCAGGACAATGCCAGACCTCATGTGGCTGGAGTGTGTCAGCAGTCCCTGCAAGATGAAGACATTGAAGCTATGGACTGGCCCACCCATTCCCCAGACCTGAATCCGATTGAGCACATTTGGGACATCATGTCTCGCTCCATCCACCAACGTCACGTTGCACCACAGACTGTCCAGGATTTGGTGGATTCTTTAGTTCAGGTCTGGGAGGAGATCCCTCAGGAGTCCATCCACCGCCTCATCAGGAGCATGCCCAGGCGTTGTACAGTAGGGAAGTCATACAGGCACGTGGAGGCCACACACACTACTGAGAATATTTTTCTTGTCATGAGGCATTTCCGCTGAAGTTGGATCAGCCTGTAATTTGATTTTCCACTTTGATTTTGAATATCATTCCAAATCCAGACCTCCATGGAATATTCATTTTGATTTACATTGATAATTGTTTTGTTTTATTGTTCTGGACACATTCCACTATGCAATGAATAAAAATTTGCAACTGGAATATTTCATTCAGAGATATCTAGGATGTGGTATTTTAGTGTTCCCTTTATTTTTAGAGCAGTGTTTTTTGGCAACAAGTTTTGTGGACCAATGAGCTTAAAATAGAACTCTTTGGACACAATGATCAAAGGTATGTGTGGAGAAAAAAAAAGGACAAAATTTCAGGGAAAGAACATCTTAGTTCAGTTCATCTGAGTTTAGGCTGTTAAACGAGCGGGATCGACAATATTGAAATCGTTCCACACTTTACACCAGCTGAGAAAGAATGATGGTCGAACAACGATGACTAGTAGATCAATCTGTCCCATACAGTATCACGTTATCAGCAGCACATCTACAGTTGTCATCGGGCGATGTGCTGCTAAGAACAATGATTTTTGTTCCAGCCTAAACAATCCAATCACTCGATGAATAAGCAGCTTTTTGCACGTTTAGTACAATACACCCCATAGTTCTTCATATCAAATAATACACTCCCCATAGTCTTCAATACAGTATCATGCAATTCCCCAGAGTCCTTGATTGAGTATAATGCAGCCCCCATATGGTATAAAGGAGCCCCCATATAGTACAGTGACATGTAAAAGTTTGAACACCCCTGGTCAAAGTAACTGTTATTTTGAACAGTTAAGCAAATTGGAGATGAAATTTTCTCTAAAAGGCCTAAAGTTAAAGATGACACATTTCCTTTGTATTTTAGCCAAAAAAAAATACAGTGAAGGAAATAAATATTTGATCCCTTCCTGATTTTGTATGTTTGCCCTCTGACAAAGACATGAACAGTCTATAATTTTAAGGGGAGGTTAATTTTAACATTTAGAGATAGAATATCAAAAATAAAATCCAGAATATCACATTGTATAAATTATATAAATGTATTTGCATTTTGCAGTGAGAAATAAGTATTTGATCCCTCTGGCAAACAAGACTTAATACGGTGGCAAAACCCTTGTTGGCAAGCACAGCAGTCAGACGTTTCTTGTAGTTGATGATGAGGTTTGTGCACATGTCAGGAGGAGTTTTGCTCCACTCCTCTTTGCAGATCATCTCTAAATCATTAAGATTTTGTCGCTTGGCAACTCGGAGCTTCAACTCCCTCTATAAGTTTTCTATGGAATTAAGGTCTGTAGGCTGGCTAGGCCACTCCATGACCTTAATGTGCTTCTTTTTGAGCCACTCCTTTGTTGCCTTGGCTGTATGTTGTGCGACATTGTTTTGCTGGAAGCCCCAGACAAGACCCATTTTTAATATCCTGGCGGAAGGAAGGAGTTTGTCACTTAGGATTTTACGGTACATGGCTCCATCCATTCTCTCATTGATGCGGTGAAGTAGTCCTGTGCCCTTAATATAGAAACACTCCCAAAACATAATGTTTCCACCTCCATGCTTGACAGTGGGGATGGTGTTCTTTGGGTCATAGGCAGCATTTCTCTTCCACCTAACACGGCGGGTTAAGTTAATGCCAAAGACCTCAATTTTTGTCTCATCTGACCACAGCACCTTCTCCCAATCACTCACAGAATCATCCAGGTGTTTATTGGCAAACTTCAGATGGGCCTGCACATGTGCCTTCTTGAGCAGGGGGACCTTGCTGGCACTGCAGGATTTTAAACCTTTACGGCGTAATGTGTTATCAATGGTTTTCTTGGTGACTGTGGTCCCAGCTGCCTTGAGATCACTAAGTTCCCCCTGTGTAGTTTTAGGCTCATCTCTCACCTTCCTTGGTCTTGCCCATGTTGTAGAGGTTAGAGTCTGACTGATTGAGTCTGTGAACAGGAGTCTTTTATAAGACAGCAGTCTTTAATGCAGGTAACGAGTTGATTAAGAGCGTCTAACTGGTCTGTAGGAGCCAGAACTCTTAATGGTTGGTAGGGGATCAAATACTTATTTCTCACTGCAAAATGCAAATCTAATATATAAAGCTGAATGTGTGTGTGTGTGTATGTATGTATGTATGTATGTATGTCCGGGATTGGCATCTGAACCGTAGCAGCTACAGCCACAAAATTTTGCACAGTCACACGTCTGGACCCCGAGAGCGTCATAGGCTATGTTGTGAGGTGAAATTTTAACCCCGCGCTTTCCAATTCACCAAACAATTTTGCCCCTATCTACATAATGGGGAAAAAGTGAAAGGAAAAGTGTTGGAGGCGTCGCAGCTACAGGCACAAAATTTTGCACAGTCACACGTCTGGACCCTGAGAGCGTCAAAGCTATATTGTGAGGTGAAATTTTAACCCCGCGCTTTCCAAGTCACCAAACAATTTTGCCCCTATCTACATAATGGGGAAAAAATGAAAGGAAAAGTGTTGGAGGCAAATTAACAGCTGCCAGATGTGAACAAGGGGGACTTAAAGAATGACAGCGATGGCACCAAAGAGTATATACTGTACAGTTGCTAAGGTGGGGCCCCAACATGGGATAATCACACCACCACGGGGATATGAACACACACACAAAATGCGCCACACACTACCACGTGCTCGAACACATATACCACCCTCAGTGCACATTTCACCACACATACACCAACCTCGCCACATAAAAGTAGAAACACAAAAGTCGCCGCTCAAAACTCGCCACGCGCAAAACTCTCCACATGCAAAACTCGCCACACGTGCAAAACTCGCCACACGCAAAACTTGCACACGCAGAAAAATTGCCACACGCAGAAAAATTGCCACATGCACAAAAGTTGCAACACATGCAAAAGTTGCCTCACACAAAACTTGCACATACTCAAAAGGCACCACACATAAAACTCGCCACGCGCAAAACTCGCCATGCGCAAAACTTGCTGCACACAACTTGCTACACTAACCTGTCACATGCAACTCGACACACAAAAAGTTGCTACACGCATGTCGCCACACAAAACTCATCTCACAAAAGTCCCTACATGCATGTCGCCACACGCAACTCAACACACACAACTTGACACACGAAACTCGCCCTAAAACACACACAAGTCTGGTATCCTTCAAAAATAAAAATCTGATTAATAAGCAGACAAACTACAAGAGCAACAAATGTACCATATAGGAATCCGGCAGCTGTCAGTCACATGACCAGTCTATTATGTGTATGTGTGAGCTAATATATACTGCCAGGGGGTGGGCTTACTGTTGGCTGGGGATTTATCAGGCTGCCATTTTAGCTTACAAATACTGAGGTAAAAATACTGACCAAATAACGTGTGAACGAGGGCTAATACAGGAGGAGATGGCATACAGCTATATACTATATACAGGAGATGACACACAGGTATATACTATTTACAGGGGAGATGACACACAGGTATATACTATATACAGGAGGAGATGACACACAGATATATACTATATACAGGAGAGATGACACACAGGTATATACTATATAGAGGAGGAGATGACATACAGGTACATACTACATACAGGAGGAGATGACATACAGGTATATACTATATACAGGAGGAGATGACACACAGGTATATACTATATACAGGAGCAGATTACCTACAGGTATATAGTATATACAGGAGGAGATGACACAGGTATATGCTATGTATAGGAGGAGATGACATACAGGTATATACTATATACAGGAGATGACACACAGATATATACTATATATAGGTGAGATGACACACAGGTATATACTATATACAGGAGATTACATACAGGTATATCTAATATATAAAGCTGAATGTGTGTATGTATGTATGTGTGTATGTCCGGGATTGGCATCTGTACCGTCGCAGCTACAGCCACAAAATTTTGCACAGTCACACGTCTGGACCCCGAGAGCGTCATAGGCTATGTTGTGAGGTGAAATTTTAACCCCGCGCGTTCCAATTCACCAAACAATTTTGCTCCTATCTACATAATGGGGAAAAAGTGAAGGGAAAAGTGTTGGAGGAAAATTGACAGCTGCCAGATGTGAACAATGAGGACTTAAAGAATGAGAGCGATGGCGACAAAGAGTATATACCGTACAGTTGCTAAGGTGGGGCCCCGACATGGGATACTCACCACACACGGGGATATGAACACAAACACAAAATGCGCCACACACTACCACGTGCTTGAACACATATACCACCCTCAGCACACATTTCACCACACACACACACCAACCTCGCCACATAAAAGTCGAAACACAAAAGTCACCACTCAAAACTCGCTACATGCAAAACTCGCCATATGCAAAACTAGGCTCACGCAAAACTCGCCACACGTGCAAAACTCACCTCATGGAAAACTCACCTCATGCAAAACTTGCACACACAGAAAAATTGCCACATGTACAAAAGTTGCACCACATGCAAAAGTTGCCTCACACAAAACTTGCACATACTCAAAATGCACCACACATAAAACTCGCCACGCGCAAAACTCGCCATGCACAAATCTTGCTGCACACAACTTGCTACACTAAACTGTCACATGCAACTCAACACACAAAATGTTGCTACACGCATGTCGCCACACAAAACTCATCTCACAAAAGTCGCTACATGCATGTCGCCACACGCAACTCAACACACACAACTTGACACATAAAACTCGCCCTAAAACACACACAAGTCTGGTATTGTCCTTCAAAAATAAAAATCTGATTAATAAGCAAACTACAAGAGCAACAAATGTACCATATAGGAAATACGGCAGCTGTCAGTCACATGACCTGTCTATTATGTGTATGTGTGAGCTAATATATACTGCCAGGGGGGAGGGCTTCCTGTTGGCTGGGGATTTATCAGGCTGCCAATAGCAACCAATCACAGCTCAGCTTCTATTTTGCTACAGTTAATTAACCTGAGCTCTGATTGGTTAATATAGGCAACAAAGACATTCTCAGTATAACAAAGCTAATATATGTTGTGAAATGCTTCTATTAGCTTAGTTTTTGCCTTTTAATAATTACATTTCTATCTATTTGTTTTGTGGTTTTTGTGTGCAGAATAAATTTTTGTTAACACATTCTATTTTGCTAACAGCAGTCATTAACCCGGGCGAAGCCGGGTAGTACAGCTAGTAAATGTATATAATTTATACAATGTGATTTTCTGGATGTTATTTTTGATGTTCTCTTAATGTTAAAATTAACCTTAAAATTATAGACTGTTGGTCTTAGTCACTGGGTAAACTTACAAAATCAGGAAGGGATCAAATACTTATTTCCTTCACTGTATATATATTGTCATCCTTTACATTTTAAAAATGAGAAAAAAGAAAAATGGGCCCATGCAAAAGTTTGGGAACCCTTCATGGTTAGTACCTAGTAGCACCCACTTTTGCAAGTATCACGGTTTGTAAACGCTTTTTGTAGCCAGACAAGAGTCTTTCAGTTCTTGTTTGAGGGATTTTCATCCTTTCTTCCTTGGAAAATATTCCCAGTTCTGTGAGGTTCCTGGGCCATCTTGCATCCTTTGCTATTTTGACGTCTAGCCACAGATTTTCAATGATTTACAGATCAGGGGACTGTGAGGGCCATTGTAAAACCTTCAGCTTGCCCCTTTTAAGGTAGTCTGTTGTGGTTTTTGTCATGTGTTTAGGATAATTATCTATAGATGTCCTCACACTTATGTTGAGGAACTCATTGTGTACATACATTACGTTACTTATCCTGTTCGGATCCTCTGTGTTATACTCCAGAGCTGCACTCACTATTCTGCTGGTGCAGTCACTGTGTACATGCATTACATTACTGATCCTGTTCTGATCCTGAGTTACATCCTGTATTATACTCCAGAGCTGCACTCACTTTTCTGCTGGTGCAGTCACTGTGTACATACATTACATTACTGATCCTGAGTTACATCCTGTATTATACTCCAGAGCTGCACTCACTATTCTGCTGGTGCAGTCACTGTGTACATGCATTACATTACTTATCCTGTACTGATCCATTTAATTTCTGCTGGTGAAATCATTGTCTAAATACATTACTGACCCTTACTTACATCCTGTGTTAAACCTCAGAGCTGCACTCACTATTCTGCTGAGGCAGTCATTGTGTACATACATTACTGATCCTGAGTCTGCTGTGAATTTACAGTGGGTACAGAAAGTATTCAGACCCCTTTAATTTTTTTCACTCCTTGTTTCATTACAGCCATTTGGTAAATTCAAAAAAGTTCAATTTTTTCACATTAATGTACCCTGCACCCCATCTTGACCTGAAAAAAAAACAGAAATGTAGTAATTTTTTCAAATTTAATAAAAAAGAAAAACTGAAATATCACATGGTCATAAGCATTCAGACCCTTTGCTCAGACACTCATATATAAGTCACATGCTGTCCATTTCCTTGTGATCCTCCTTGAGATGGTTCTACTCCTTCATTGGAGTCCAGCTGTGTTTAATTAAACTGATAGGACTTGATTTGGAAAGGCGCACACCTGTCTATATAAGACCTCACAGCTCACAGTGCATGTCAGACCAAATCATGAGGTCAAAGGAACTGACCAAGGAGCTCAGAGACAGAATTGTGGCAAGGCACAGATCTGGCCAAGGTTAAAACAGAATTTCTGCAGCACTCAAGGTTCCTGAGAGTACAGTGGCCTCCATAATCCTTAAATGGAAGAAGCTTGGGACCACCAGAAGTCTTCCTAGGCCTGGCCGTGCAGCCAAACTGAGCAATCGTGGGAGAAGAGCCTTGGTAAGATAGGTAAAGAAGAACCCCAAGATCACTGTGGCTGAGCTCCAGAGATGCAGTAGGGAAATGGGAGAAAGTTCCACAAAGTCAGCTATCACTGCAGCCCTCCACCAGTCGGGCCTTTATGGCAGAGTGGCCCGAGAGAAGCCTCTCCTCTGTGCAAGACATATGAACGCCCTCATAGAGTTTGCTACAAAAACACAAGAAGAACTCCCAGACTACGAGAAATAAGATTCTATGGTCTGATGAGACGAAGATAGACCTTTTTGGTGATAATTCTAAGTGGTTTGTGTGGAGAAAACCAGGCACTGCTCATCACCTGCCCAATACAATCCCAACAGTGAAACATGGTAGTGGGAGCATCATGCTATGGGGGTGTTTTTCAGCTGCAGGGACAGGACTACTGGTTGTCATTGAAGGAAACATGAATGCGGCCAAGTATAGAGAGATTCTGGATGAAAACCTCTTCCAGAGTGCTCTGGACCTCAGACTTGGCCAAAAGTTCACCTTCCAACAAGACAATGACCCTAAGCACACAGCTAAAATAACAAAGGAGTGGCTTCTGAACAACTCTGTGACCATTCTTGACTGCCCAGCCAGAGCCCTGACCTAAACCCAATTAAGCATCTCTGGAGAGACCTGAAAATGGCCGTCCACACACGTTCACCATCCAACCTGACGGAAATGGAGAGGATTTGCAAGGAAGAATGGCAGAGGATCCCCAAATCCAGGGGTGAAAAACTTGTTGCATCATTCCTAAGAAGACTCATGGCTGTACTAGCTCAAAAGGTGCTTCTACCCAATACTGAGCAAAGGGTCTGAATACGTATGACCATGTGATATTTCAGTTTTTCTTTTTTATTAACCCCTTTACCCACAAGAGTGGTTTGCATGTTAATGACCAGGCCAATTTTTGCAATTCTGACCACTGTCCCTTTATGAGGTTATAACTCTGGAACGCTTTAACGGATCCCGGTGATTCTGACATTGTTTTCTCATGACATATTGTACTTTATGATATTGGTAAAATTTCTTTGATATGACTTGTGTTTATTTGTGAAAAATTGGAAATTTGGCAAAAATGTTGAAAATTTTGCTATTTTCCAACTTTGAATTTTCATGCCCTGAAATCACACAGATATGTCACACAAAATACTTAATAAGTAACATTTCCCACATGTCTACTTTACATCAGCACAATGTTGGAACCCAAAATTTTTTTTGTTAGGGAGTTATAAGGGTTAAAAGTTGACCAACGATTTCTCATTTTTACAACACTTTTTTTTTTTTTTTAGGGACCACATCACATTTTAAGTCACTTTGAGGGGTCTATATTATAGAAAATACCCAAAAGTGAAACCATTCTAAAAACTGCACCCCTCAAGGTGCGCAAAACTACATTCAAGAAGTTTATTAACCCTTATGCTGCTTCACAGGAATTTTTGGAATATTTAAAAAAAAATGAACGTTAAACTTTTTTCACAAAAAAATTACTTCGGATCCAAATATTTTTATTTTCTCAAGGGTAACAGGAGAAATTGGACCCCAAAAGTTATTGTGCAATTTGTCCTGAGTACGCTGATACCCCATATGTGGGGGTAAACCACTGTTTTGGCGCATGGCAAAGCTCAGAAGGGAAGGAGCGCCGTTTGACTTTTTCAACGCAAAATTGGTTGGAATTGAGATCGGTCGTGTTTGGGGAGCCCCTGATGTGCCTAAACAGTGGAAACCACCCACAGGTGACACGATATTGGCAACTAGACCCCCCAAGGAACTTATCTAGATGTGTGGTGAGAACTTTGAACCCCCAGGTGTTTCACTAAAGTTTATAACGCTCGGGCGTGAATATAAAAAAAATCATATTTTCTCCACAAACATGATGTTTTAGACCCCAATTTTTTGTTTTCCCAAGGGTAACGGGAGAAATTTGATCCCAAAAGTTGTTGTCCAATTTTTCCTGAGCACGCTGATACCCTATATGTGCAGGGGGGAGCACTGTTTGGGCTTGGAAGAGAGGGAGTGCCGTTTGACTTTTTCAGCGCAGAATTGGCTGGAATTGAGATCAGGGGTCATGTTGCGTTTGGAGAGCCCCTGATGTGACTAAACAGTGGAAACCCCCCAATTCTAACTCCAACCCTAACCCCAACACACCCCTAACCCTAATCCCTACCCTAACCACAAACCTAACCCTAATCCCAACCATAACCTTAATCTCAACCGTAATCCTAACTTTAGCCCTAACCCTAATGGGGAAAATGAAATGGGGAAAATTGTATTTTATTATTTTCCCCTAACTAAGGGGGTGATAAAGGGGGTTTCATTTACTTTTATAGCGGGTTTTTATAGTGGGATTTTATGATTGTCAGCCGTCACACACTAAAACGCTTTTTATTGCAAAAAATAGTTTTTGCATCACCACATTTTGAGAGCTATAATTTTTCCATCTTTTGTCCCACAGAGTCAGGTGAGGTCTTTTTTTTTGTGGGACGAGTTAACATTGTTATTGGTACCATTTTCAGGCACATGAAATTTTTTGATTGCTTTTTATTTCGATTTTTGTTAAACAGAATGACCAAAAACCAGCTATTCATGAATTTCTTTTGGGGGAGGCGTTTATACCGTTCCACGTTTGGTAAAATTGATAAAGCAGTTTTATTCTTCGGGTCAGTACGATTACAGCGATACCTCTATATAGCTATAGCTTTTTTATTTTTCTGGTGATGGAGCTATACTGCAGCTTGTTTTTTGCGGGACAAGATGACGTTTTCAGTGGTACCATGGTTATTTATATCCGTCTTTTTGATCTTGTGTTATTCCGCTTTTTGTTTGGCGGTATGATGATAAAGCATTGTTCTTTTGCCTTTTTTTTTTTTTTACGGTGTTCACTAAAGGGGTTAACTAGTGGGACAGTTTTATAGGTCGGATTGTTACGGACGCGGCGATACTAAATATGTGTAATTTTATTGTTTAGATTTTTTTATTCAAATATTTATTTATTGATGGAATAAATATTGATTTTTTTAATTTATTTTTTTTTTATATTTTTACAATTATTAAAAAAAATTTAAATTCATTTTTAGCTTTTACAGCTTGTCCCACTATGGGACACTCATTTTGTTCAGGCTGATCTGCATGCTATAGAAGCTGTCAGCGCTGCAGTTTCTATTACACTGACCTGAGAGACTTCCTGACATGCACTGCACATGACAGGAAGTCTCTCAGGTCTGGAAACCTGGATGTCGTCATGATGACATCGGGTCTCCATGGCAGCGATCGGGACCCCGCATCATGCTGCGGGGTCTCCGATCCAAAGGCAGAGGGGCTGTTGGCCCCTCTGCCAGCTCCAGAAAGTAGTGTTCCAGGGGTTAAAGTCTCGGGAGCGGTCCGTGACCGCTTCTTGCACTTAGTGCCGGGTGTCAGCTGTGGGAATCAGCTGACACCTGGCCGCGATCAGCCGTGCTTCCCCCATGAGCGCGACTAATCGCCTATGACGTACTATTCCGTCCATGGGAATTACCGTATTTTCCGCTTTGTAAGACGCACTTAGGGGGGGAAATGGGGGTGCGTCTTACAATCGGAATAGTGAATAAAATAGGGAAAAAGTAGAAAATATAAAATATTTATTACTGAGGGGCTGGCGGTGGCTGCGGAGCAGACTGGTACTAAGCAGGGTCACCGGTGGGGCAATGGAGCAGGCCTGGAGCTGGGGGTGGCAGCGCGGTCATCTCTGGTGTTCGGCTGTGTGCGGGCTGCATAATGCTGGCCGGCGCCATTGCACGTCCGGAATTCGGAATCCGGAGTTTCCGGTTTCTAGAATAAGTGCCTGCGCCTGTGTCTACCACACAGGACTTCAAGAAAATTGCCGCCGAACCAGCGCATGCGCAGATAAAGCTCGCTGTTACTGAGCTCTCGATCTGCGCATGCGCTGCAGTAGAGCAGAAAATATCGGTAGCTGGCAGCAGGGAAAATTCTAAAGCAGAGGAGGGAGAGAAGTATGATTCTCCTCCTCCTTTGCAGGGAGAGATATTGATTGGTGGAGGGAACTGTTGCTGAGCTGTCTCCACCAATCAGATATCTTATCTCTGCACAATGTATAGTGTAACACTTATTTACACTAGTCCGAGATCCTCGGGAGAGGTGAGCACACATTGAAGTTTATAAAGCACAACCCCCATCATCCTTCAGAATATACTGTACCAATGGGTGTATTTTGACGGATGATGGGGGTTGCAGCCATATTTAGTGTAACAGATCCCCCATAACAGTGCAGCATCAGCAGATCCCCCCAATAATTGTGTACCTTGCAGATCCCCGTAACAGTGCGTCACCATAGATCCCCATAAGTGTGTCATCCGCAGATCCCCATAACAGTGCGTCCTCCACAGATCTCCCATAACAGTGCGTCACCACAGATCCCCCATAACAGTGTGTCATCCGCAGATCCCCATAACAGTGCGTCACCACAGATCCCCATAACAGTGTGTCATCCACAGATCCCCATAACAGTGTCACCACAGATCCCCCATAACAGTGTGTCATCCGCAGATCCCCATAACAGTGCGTCACCACAGATCCCCATAACAGTGCGTCATCCGCAGATTCCCCCAATAAGTGTGTACCCTGCAGATCCCATAACAGTGCATCACCACAGATCCCCATAACAGTGAGTCATCCGTCAATAAGTGTGTACCCTGCAGATTCCCCATACCAGTGCGTCACCACAGATCCCCCATAATAGTGTCATCCACAGATCCCCATAACAGTGCATCACCACAGATCCCCATAACAGTGAGTCATCCGTCAATAAGTGTGTACCCTGCAGATTCCCCATACCAGTGCGTCACCACAGATCCCCCATAATAGTGTCATCCACAGATCCCCATAACAGTGCATCACCACAGATCCCCATAACAGTGCATCACCACAGATCCCCATAACAGTGAGTCATCCGTCAATAAGTGTGTACCCTGCAGATTCCCCATACCAGTGCGTCACCACAGATCCCCCATAACAGTGCATCACCACAGATCCCCATAACAGTACATCACAACAGATCCCCCATAACAGTGTCATCCGCAGATCCCCATAACAGTGTGTCACCACATATCTCCCATAACTGTACGTCACCACAGATCCCCCATAACAGTGCATCACCACAGATCCCCCATAATAGTGTCATCCGCAGATCCCCCATAACAGTGCATCACCACAGATCCCCATAACAGTGAGTCATCCGTCAATAAGTGTGTACCCTGCAGATTCCCCATACCAGTGCGTCACCACAGATCCCCCATAATAGTGTCATCCACAGATCCCCCATAACAGTGCATCACCACAGATCCCCATAACAGTACATCACAACAGATCCCCCATAACAGTGTGTCATCCGCAGATCCCCATAACAGTGCGTCACCACAGATCCCCCATAATAGTGTGTCATCCGCAGATCCCCCATAACAGTGCATCACCACAGATCCCCCATAACAATGTTTTTCATTCATCATAGGTGTAGAAAAAGACATGGGCTACACATCTAAAATCATAAGTTGATCTAGGCAAAATGAAACTGAACATGAGGTTCTTAGTTTAACAATCTGATTAGACTACGGTATATGAAGCCGCTAGCACATGACGGCAAACCTTAGTGAGCAAAAATATGCGGAGCCCCTCTTACAGTCTCCAGCCTTGCAGCATGGGTACTGTGGGGCACCAGGTACCCACCCTGCTGGTTCATTGTCACTGTGGCGGTGGCTGGCACATTACTCCACACATTTAAGGTTACAGTACGGTATTTAACGTTATGGACACACTGAGATTTGCCGTCACTTGGCAGTAGGCTTTTTAAGTCTGATCATAATGTTAAGTAAAAACTTCTTGTTCAGCTGAATACAGTACATTTTTGCCTAACACCACTAGATCAACTTGTGATTTTTGGATGTGCAGCCCATATCTTTTCTACAGCAGTAGTATTCATTCCTATTCTCAGTTACAATGCCCCCATAAATAACTATGAAGGACAGAGCTGACAGTTGTTTCACCACTGTATTTTGTTGCAGAAAAATACCGTACAGTTGGCTGCTGCATATTGCGCATTTTTCAAGAATGTCAAAGCAGAAAAGGCATGCATATAAAATTCCCTTTAAACTGGAGGTTATAAAATGCGCTGAAGAGCATGGGAACAGAGCAGCAGCAGAGACATTTCGGACCGCCTCCAACTGAAAAAATGATAAGAGAGTGGAGGAAACAGGAGGATGAGCTGCAAAAAGCGGGAAAAAGCAGATCTGGCCTTCGTAGGCGTGGTGCAAAGTGGCCAGAGCTAGATGTGGACGTGAAAGAGTGGATCATAGGCCACAGAAATAATGGCCTTTCGGGCTCAACGAAAATGATCATGTGCGAAGCCAAGCGGATTGCTGCTGAGAAAGGCATCAATGACTTCACTGGATCACCATCATGGTGCTTCAGACTTATGAAGAGATGTGGCCTTGCTATGCGCACCAAAACAAGAATTGCGCAAAAAATGCCACAAGAATATGAAGCTAAGATTCTGTCTTTCCACAAGTTTGTAATTGACAGCAGAAAGAAAAATGGATATGAATTAGGCCAGATTGGGAATATGGATGAAGTCCCTCTAACCTTTCACGTGCCATCCAACAGAACTGTTGAGGCAAAGGGTTCAAAAACCGTAACGGTAAAAACTGCAGGACATGAAAAAAAACCACTACACAGTTGTGTTGTCCTGCTGTGCCGATGGCACAAAACTGCCACCAATGTTAATTTTTAAAAGAAAGAACATGCCCAAAGAAGCTATCCCACGAGGAGTTGTTGTGCACGTTCACGAGAAAGGATGGATGGACGAGAACGGAATTAGATTGTGGGTTGATAAAGTGTGGTCCAAACGTCCTGGAGGACGTTGAAAAAAACAGCCCTGTTAGTGCTAGACCAGTTCAGAGCACATATTAGTGAAAACACAAAAAAAGTGTTTAAAGAAGTGAAGACCCATCTTGCGGTAATTCCAGGGGGGCTTACCAGCCAGCTGCAACCTCGGTGTTTCTATAAACAAGCCGTTTAAAGTCTACATGCGAGAAGAGTGGAATAAATGGATGGCTGGTGGCAATCATGACCTGCCACCAACTGGACGCATGAAGAGGCCCACTATCACTCAAGTTTGTGAGTGGGTGAAGACATCATGGTAATCAGTAAAGGATGAAACGGTTATACGTTCATTCAAAAAATGTGGGATTAGCAATGCCTTAGATGGTATGCTATATGAGGACAGTGAAGAAAGTGACACTAATGACTGTGTGGACCTGAGCTTCCTAAACTCTGACAGCAGTGATGAGGAATTCCTGGGATTCACTGACTAGAACATTGTGGTGCCTGAGGATTAAAGTTTCTCCTCACTTGTTAGCCAGAACATGGCTTTTGTCGTTACTTACGGTACATGGGACTGTTCTTACATGTTACCCACAATGCTGCTGCTGAGTCTACTATGTTAAAATAATATTTTGTTATTTAATTAAAGGTTTTTGCACACTATTTGGCTCAAAATATTTTTTTTCTTATTTTCCTCTTCTAAAACCTAGGTGCGTCTTATAATCAGGTGCGTCTTATAAAGCGAAAAATACGGTAACTCCCAGGTCACCTGGACGGAATAGTACGTCCAATGCCAGACGGGGGTTATATTTGCAAAAATTACTACTGTTTTGTTTTTGCTTTTTTTGTTTTGTGTGTGTTTGTTTTTTCAGTCAAGATGGGGTGCAGAGTGGACATTAATTAGAAAAAAATGAACTTTTTTGAGTTTACCAAATGGCTGCAATGAAACAAAGAGTGAAAAATTTAAAGGGGTCTGAATACTTTCGTACCCACTGTACATGAGTTATAATATTTTATAATCCCATTAACACCATAGATCTTATGGTCTGAAATATACATTTTAGACATTTGCTGTTTCTAGACTGCACACGTGTGTACATTGAGGCCTTTAAATAGGATACAATATACTCCAATGCAACCTTTGGTAGGAGTTTCTTTAGTGAGAGTAAAAACAAAAAGGCTCTAAAAAATAAAAAAGGCTAGACCTGAGCTTTCCGCGCAGCTGCCTGGCGCTACCTCCACTACAATATTTATAAAGAAATCCACCAGTGTAACAATTATCTGCAGAGTGCGGCAAGAATCGGCTGAAAGGCAACAACCGCTTAATAAGTGCTGCATACCGAGCTATTGATGAGAAGCGAGACGTGGGGCAGAAACATTGTCCTCCGGCGCTGCTGCCCGGCATTGAGAGCTGAACACCTGGGAGCTGCCAGCTTGGGGCTTCTACAGAGAAAATCGGATCCAAAAGTTGGCCGCCCCCTGCCTCTTCTCACAACATCCCCCTCAGCTGCTAATGAGCAAATCTTTGACATTATTTTAAATACAGCCAATGCCTAAATTATAGACCGCGCCAGTAAAGTGCTAATCTTACAATAAAGGCGAGGTTCAATGGCGCGGCGCCCAGCATGGCCCCTACTTACTGGTGTAGGTGTGCCCAGTCCTCATACAAAGTGCTGTTTTGCCTGCCCGCCTGTCAGGGAGGTTGTGAGAACACAATTGCATTATGTATTTCATATGGATTTCCAATTATGTCCTAACAGCTCTCATCCGCTGGTGAGGCGGAGGGTCAAAACAGCGCCGGGCACCTGTAACCGGGGGACATCGTGCTATGAGGGGCCACTGAGGAGCTTCGCCAGAGAGAAAATTAAAAAAAAAATCTGTTTCCTTCTCCCAATTAACTAGATTTTATATTTTTTATGTACTTCATTTCTATTTAATTTTATTTCAATGTTTCATTTATATTTATTTCATTTGTATTTATATTCAAGCTGTGTCCTGATCTTACTGAAAGTATGTTCTGTTCAATTTATC
The DNA here is from genome assembly GCF_051348905.1 of Ranitomeya variabilis. NCBI lineage: Eukaryota > Metazoa > Chordata > Amphibia > Anura > Dendrobatidae > Ranitomeya > Ranitomeya variabilis. Next base: position 41,842,568 of record NC_135232.1, on the reverse strand, counting down.
TTTACATGTATGTGGATGTATCATTTTGTTTATTATCTATCTATATATCTATCTATTATATGTTATCTATCTATTATCTATCTATTGTCTATTTATCCATTATCTGTTATCTATCTGTATATCTATTGTCTATTATCTATCATCTATTATCTGTCTATTGTCTATATATCTATTACTATCTATCTATCTACACTCACCTACAAAGCCATCCATAACCTTTCTCCTCTGTATATTTCCAAACTAATCTCCCGATATCTTCCCTCACGTAATCTCCGGTCCTCCCAAGACCTCCTTCTCTCCTCCACACATATTCGCTCCTCACCCAATCGCCTCCAAGACTTCTCCCGAATATCACCCATCCTCTGGAATTCTGTGCCCCAACACGTCCGGTTATCCACATTTGGATCCTTCATACGGAACCTGAAAACCCATCTCTTCAAGAAAGCCCACAGCCTGTAATGAGCACACGGCCACCTCAACACCATCGGAGCTCCTGCAACCCCCGACCTACTGTCTCCTTCCCCACAATCCTGTAGAATGTAAGCCCACAAGGGCAGGGTCCTCGCCCCTCTGTACCAGTCTTTCATTGTTAGTTTGTTTACTGTCAGTGATATTTGTATTTTGATGTAACCCCGTCTCATGTACAGCACCATGGAATTAATGGTACTATATAAATAAATAAAAATAATAATAATAATAAAATCTATTGTCTATTATCTATCTATTATCTATCATCTATCATTCTATCTATCTATTATCTACTATCTATTATCTATCTACAGTTGTGCTTAAAAGTTTACATACCCCGGCAGAATTTTTGCTTTCTTGCTCTTTTATCAGAGAATATGAATGATAACACCAAAGCTTTTTCTCCACTCATGGTTAGTGGTTGGGTGAAGTCATTTATTAAAATAAACACCTATAAATAGCGAATTTAATTACGTCTAAGCAATATTAATCATACACACCAAAAAGGGATGCTAGACTACACTAATAATATAATGTCAACTTTATTAAAGAACAGGTAAAACCGAATACATAAAAAATGAGACACCACAGAGAACAGACACAACTGGAAGGGATGGCTGGAAAATAAGTGGCTAACATAGAACAACTACCTCCCAATACGATATCAAAGCAGATAGTAATAGCACTCAACCAGTTCCAAAATATAACTACCGATATGGTGACTGAAAAAGTGCAACAGTGCAATCAATGAGACAATAAATTAATAAATATTCACAAATGTGAGGTAGTACCAAGTGGTATACTATATATTATATATTATAAGAAGTATATAAAAAGCATCAGTCAGCATATCGGAAAGTATATCATACATCCATTAGTACATACCAGGAGGAACTTATTTACCTAATAGATGCCACCAGCCAGGGACCCAACCACACCCAACGCGCGTTTCGCTAGGAAAGCTTCGTCCAGGGGTGGTGGGTAGCTGGGAAAGAGGCTTATTTATGTCAGTCATTGGCCAATGACAGGAAGGCAAATTGCCTCCCCTTACAAAGCACAAAAAAGTTTAATGATCATCACATAATAACAATCAAATATTATAAACTAGCGGTAAGTACAAATATCATATAGAAAAACATTATATAAACCCATATAAACACTTTTCTGTGACCACTGGCAGAATCACTTCCTGAATGTCTAGGTTAAACTTCCAGGTCACGAATAAGGATACCTACAAGAACAGAACATAACATGACCGGATGATCATAGTAGAATAATACATTCATATAACTAGTAAATGTCCAAAATAAATGCAGGAACTTTACAATTTGTACATGCAACCAGAACTCTGTAACCATGGTATCATAGTCCGGTCACATGACCAACAGAGATCCGGCCCAGTGATGTCATCTCCGGTCCTGGAATGATTGGTACTGCAAAGTAACGATAATAACCTGCCATACACAAAGTGTCATAGTCCAGACACGTGTGCAACAGATATCCGGCAACATAACAGCTTCCCTGGTTACGGCTCGACCACACAAAAGCGTATCCATAGTAATAAAGTGTCTTCTCAGTACAAAAATGAGTAGGTATATCAGTCCAACCTATAGCCGTGGTGCAAGGGATAAAACAGGTAAGCAACAGAAAGGAATCCCGGGAAGACTGCAGGTTCAAGAACATCTAAGCCATATATGACACAACATGCTAAATAAGCAAAACCATAGAAATAAGAAGGAAAAAGGTAAAAATAAAAAAGTAATATGTATAATTTGTGAAAAAAGTGAAAAAAAAAAGTGAGAAAAAAAAAAGTGAGAAAAAATATATGAATAAATTATTGTTATCAAAATAAAACAATTAGCGAATAAAATAAACATATAACGTGCACGTGAGAAAAAAAGATAATATTTTGTTATCAAAATAAAACAATTACCAAGTATAATGAACACATAACGTGCATAAGTGTATAGATATACACAACGTGAATAATATTAATAAATATGGCATGGAGTATCCGGCCAGTATTGATTCCATCCATAGCAGTCATCCTGTAGCAGAGAAAGGTGAATGGGGGAAAAATGGCATAGAATAAGCCTCTGAAAAAACAAAAATAAAAAAGTATAAGACATAGAAAACACAATAACAAGCTACCCATAACACAAAAGACTGACAATTAAAAATATATATATGGAAGAAAAACATATACAATTTATATATAAATAAAAATAAAAAATATTTAAAAGCAAATATAACTACAGCCTCTACTCGCAAAATGGTGGTAATAAAACACAAGATGGCAGAATAAAACCAACTCATAAAATCAGGTAAATATCAGGGGTCCAAGACTCTTTTATATGGGAAGAAATGGGACAAAGCTATTGTGATCATTTAGGCCATATGGGGCAATGGTGTTTAACTTAAAAATCCACTGAGACTCCCTTTGCGCCAAAATCCTCTTCCAATTTCCACCCCGTGTGCCAGGAAATACCCTGTCAATTCCTCTCACTTGAAATTTCGATGAGTCACAACCATGAAACTTATAAAAATGACGTGGGATGGTTTTCAAGCTAGTGACATCTTCAACCTCCCTGGCAGCCTCAATATCCAAGATGTGTTCTCGGACCCGCCGACGTAATTCTCTAGATGTCATGCCGATATAAATGAGATTACATGGGCATGTCCCATAGTAAACAACGCCCTTAGTGGTGCAGTTAATGCAATGAGTAATGACATACTTTTTGGTATTAGAAGAATCAAAAAAATTCTTGGTTGTCATGTTTTTACAAGCAACGCATTTACCACACGTAGAACAGCCCCAGCTTGGGCCTTTAGAATTAAACACATATTTGTCTTTGACTTTTTTTATGATGGCTATGAACTAGTTTATCACGAAGATTGTTTGCCCTTCTGAATGTCACGGATGGAACAGTATCAGTGATCTTGGCGATAGTATTGTCCAATCGTAGAACATCCCAGTGTTTGGCCAAAACAGCATACACCTCATCACTTCTGGAGTGAAAGTCCAAAATACATCTTACCTTCGAATCAATCCTTGACCTGTCAGAGCGTTTCTTCAGTAATTCAGATCTATTACTCCTAAGTGCCCGTATGTGGGCCTCACGAATATACTGATGTTTATACCCACGATCCAGGAACCGTTGATGTAGATCACTAGCTTGTCTGGCAAAATTTGATTCGTTGGAGCAGATTCTTCTAGCTCTTAGAAACTGTCCCGTTGGAATATTACGTATAAGATGTCTAGGATGCTGAGATGATGCATGAAGAAGGGTGTTTGTAGAAGTAGGTTTCCTAAATAGGTCTGTCTGTAGATATCCCTCATGATCCACCTGGATGAGAATATCCAAAAAGTCAATCTGAGTCTGGCTTGATTTATGCGTCAGTCTAACATTGATGTTGTTTTGATTTAACTCAACAAGGAAACCTTCCAGTTCAAATTTGGATCCATGCCAGATCATCAGTACATCATCTATGTACCGGCCCCAAAAAATGGCCTTTTCGCATGAAGCCACTGGATTAGTTTGAAAGATAGCCCTCTTCCACAGCCCCAGGAAGAGATTAGCATACGAGGGCGCACAAGACACCCCCATAGCAGTCCCCTGGAGCTGTAGGTAGAGGGCATCACCAAACATAAAAAAATTATGGGTAAGTATAAATCGTAATGCCTTAAGGATAAACTGACATAGATCAACATCCAAACAACTCATATCCAAAAAGAATTTAACAGCGTCCAGACCATCCTCATGTCGGATTGACGTATACAAGGACTCAACGTCACAAGTCACCAGGTACATGTCAGATTCAAGTTGAATCCCATCCAATCTTCTCAACACATCAGAAGTGTCTCGGAGATGTGATGGCAGTGTGTCTATCAAAGGTCTCAAATGATAGTCAATCATTTTTATAAGTTTCATGGTTGTGACTCATCGAAATTTTAAGTGAGAGGAATTGACAGGGTATTTCCTGGCACACGGGGTGGAAATTGGAAGAGGATTTTGGCGCAAAGGGAGTCTCAGTGGATTTTTAAGTTAAACACCATTGCCCCATATGGCCTAAATGATCACAATAGCTTTGTCCCATTTCTTCCCATATAAAAGAGTCTTGGACCCCTGATATTTACCTGATTTTATGAGTTGGTTTTATTCTGCCATCTTGTGTTTTATTACCACCATTTTGCGAGTAGAGGCTGTAGTTATATTTGCTTTTAAATATTTTTTATTTTTATTTATATATAAATTGTATATGTTTTTCTTCCATATATATATTTTTAATTGTCAGTCTTTTGTGTTATGGGTAGCTTGTTATTGTGTTTTCTATGTCTTATACTTTTTTATTTTTGTTTTTTCAGAGGCTTATTCTATGCCATTTTTCCCCCATTCACCTTTCTCTGCTACAGGATGACTGCTATGGATGGAATCAATACTGGCCGGATACTCCATGCCATATTTATTAATATTATTCACGTTGTGTATATCTATACACTTATGCACGTTATGTGTTCATTATACTTGGTAATTGTTTTATTTTGATAACAAAATATTATCTTTTTTTCTCACGTGCACGTTATATGTTTATTTTATTCGCTAATTGTTTTATTTTGATAACAATAATTTATTCATATATTTTTTCTCACTTTTTTTTTTCTCACTTTTTTTTTTCACTTTTTTCACAAATTATACATATTACTTTTTTATTTTTACCTTTTTCCTTCTTATTTCTATGGTTTTGCTTATTTAGCATGTTGTGTCATATATGGCTTAGATGTTCTTGAACCTGCAGTCTTCCCGGGATTCCTTTCTGTTGCTTACCTGTTTTATCCCTTGCACCACGGCTATAGGTTGGACTGATATACCTACTCATTTTTGTACTGAGAAGACACTTTATTACTATGGATACGCTTTTGTGTGGTCGAGCCGTAACCAGAGAAGCTGTTATGTTGCCGGATATCTGTTGCACACGTGTCTGGACTATGACACTTTGTGTATGGCAGGTTATTATCGTTACTTTGCAGTACCAATCATTCCAGGACCGGAGATGACATCACTGGGCCGGATCTCTGTTGGTCATGTGACCGGACTATGATACCATGGTTACAGAGTTCTGGTTGCATGTACAAATTGTAAAGTTCCTGCATTTATTTTGGACATTTACTAGTTATATGAATGTATTATTCTACTATGATCATCCGGTCATGTTATGTTCTGTTCTTGTAGGTATCCTTATTCGTGACCTGGAAGTTTAACCTAGACATTCAGGAAGTGATTCTGCCAGTGGTCACAGAAAAGTGTTTATATGGGTTTATATAATGTTTTTCTATATGATATTTGTACTTACCGCTAGTTTATAATATTTGATTGTTATTATGTGATGATCATTAAACTTTTTTGTGCTTTGTAAGGGGAGGCAATTTGCCTTCCTGTCATTGGCCAATGACTGACATAAATAAGCCTCTTTCCCAGCTACCCACCACCCCTGGACGAAGCTTTCCTAGCGAAACGCGCGTTGGGTGTGGTCGGGTCCCTGGCTGGTGGCATCTATTAGGTAAATAAGTTCCTCCTGGTATGTACTAATGGATGTATGATATACTTTCCGATATGCTGACTGATGCTTTTTATATACTTCTTATAATATATAATATATAGTATACCACTTGGTACTACCTCACATTTGTGAATATTTATTAATTTATTGTCTGATTGATTGCACTGTTGCACTTTTTCAGTCACCATATCGGTAGTTATATTTTGGAACTGGTTGAGTGCTATTACTATCTGCTTTGATATCGTATTGGGAGGTAGTTGTTCTATGTTAGCCACTTATTTTCCAGCCATCCCTTCCAGTTGTGTCTGTTCTCTGTGGTGTCTCATTTTTTATGTATTTGGTTTTACCTGTTCTTTAATAAAGTTGACATTATATTATTAGTGTAGTCTAGCATCCCTTTTTGGTGTGTATGAAGTCATTTATTGTCAAACTACTGTGTTTTCTCTTTTTAAATCATAACGACAACCCAAAACATCCAAATAACCCTGATCCAAAGGTCACATACCCTGGTGATTTTGGCCTGATAACATGCACAGAAGTTGACACAAATGGGTGTGAATGGCTACTAAAGGTAACATCCTCACCTGTGACCTGTTTGCTTGTAATCAGTGTGTGCATAAAAGCTGAGTGAGTTTCTGGGATCCAGATAGACTCTTGCATCTTTCTTCCATCCACTGACGTTTCTGGATTGTGACTCATGGGGAAAGCAAAAGAATTGTCAACGGATCTACAGGAAAAGTTAGTTGAACTGTATAAAACAGGAAAGGGATACAAAAAGATATCCAAGGAATTGATAATGGCAGTCAGCAGCGTTCAAACTGTGATTAACAAATGGAAAATCAGGGGCTCTGTAAAACCAAAACCACGGTCAGGTAGACCAACAAAAATGTCATCCACAACTGCCAGGAAAATTGTTCGAGTTGCAAAGAAAACCCCACAAATAACATCAGCTGAAATACAGGACTCTCTGAAAACTAGCGGTGTGGCTGTTTCAAGATGCACAATAAGGAGGCACTTGAAGAGATATGGGCTGCATGGTGGAGTCACCAGAAGAAAGCCATTACTGCGCAAATGTATCTCGTCTACAATACGCAAAACAGCACAGAGACAAGCCTCAAAACTTCTGGAACAAGGTCATTTGGAGTGATGAGACCAAAATTGAACTTTTTGGCCACAACCATAAACGTAACATTTGGAGAGAGGTCAACAAGACCTAAGATTAGAGATGGGTGGACACGTGAATGTTCGGGTCCAGCTGGTTCGGCCGAACAGTTACAAAAAGTTTGGGTTCGTGTTCCAGAACATTACCCGGGCCCAAACCCCATTCACTTGAATGGGGGGCCCGCAATCCAGTGTTTGCTGCACTGTAATGTGCAAGACAGTGCAACAAACACCGCTTCTGATCGGTGTTGAAATCATCCCCGCCAGTCAGAGAGCCACAGTTTCCACGCTGTCAGAAGACAGCGTGAGCGCTCAGCTGTGATCGGAGGTAGTTTACCTCCGATCACTGGTGTCAGCTGATGGGACTACTGCTCCCATAATCCGACACCTGCTGCCGCTAATAACAGCGAGAGCAGGAGCTGCAGATGGGAGTATTCATCTGCCGCTCCTGTACTGTAAATAAATAATTTAAAAAAAACGGCGTGGGTTCCCCTGTACTTTTGTTAACCAGCCAGGCAAAACTCACAGCTGGGGGTGGCAACCCTCAGCTGTCAGCTTCAGCAAGGCTAGCTATCAATAACAGAGGGGTCCCCGTGCTATATTTTTTAATTATATAAATAATTTTAAAAAACGGTGTGGGGTCCCCCCTGTTTTTGACAACCAACCTTGCTAAAGCAGACAGCTGGGGGCTGGTATTCTCAGGCTGGCAAGGGGCCATGGATATTGGCCCCCTCCAGCCTAAAAATAGCAGCCCACAGCTGCCCAGAAAAGGCACATGTATTAGATGCACCAATTCTGGCACTTTGCCCGGTTCTTCCCACTTGCCCTGTAGCAGTGGCAAGTGGGGTTCATATTTGTGGGGTTGATGTCACCTTTGTATTATCAGGTGACATCAAGCCCTTGGTTTAGTAATGGAGACACCTATTCATTACTAATCCTATAGTTGTATTTTAAATAAAGACACAGCAAGAATAAAGTCCTTTAATTGAAAAAATGACACAGACTCCTTTAATAATCTTAATTAAACCATACTTATGGCCTCGCCTAATTCCACCGAAGCCCTCGATCTCCTGTAATAAACCAGAAATAATAAAACAATAATATACCTGTCCATCGTTCTATCTATCTATATCTATCATTTATCTGTCTATTCTTCAGCACAAGACATTGTGGACAATTGCAGCCTCCAGCTTTGTGGGAACAGTTTGGGGAAGACCTTTTTCTGTCCCCCATGACTGTGCAAAGAGCACAAGGTCTGTACAGACATGGAGGGAGAAGAACATGAACGGCCGCACAGAGCCCGGACTTCAACCCCATCCGACTTTTAGAAGAATTGTAACAGGTCTGGGAGACTGGCCTCTTCCCAGAATCAATGCCTGTGATGGCAGCATCTGGGAAAGAGGGGTGAAAGCCCATGACCCCAGAGAAAACTCTGAAGAAACACCAAGTTGCACTACAAGCAAAGATTTCACATACTGAGCTCCAAAACCAACAAATGTGAATATCTTTGCCTTTGTGCTACGCAGCGTAAAACAGAAAAGAGCTGCAGAATCAGGAAATCTCCACAATGTTTACATGATATACAGCTCAATTATCTGAGCAGGTGACAGGTCCTCTGTAATTGTCCCTTCCAGATGTCCCTTATGGAAGTAGTTGGGGTAAGGGTACCGTCACACTGTGAAATTTACATCGCTGCGACGGCACGATTCGTGACGTCGCAGCGTCGTATGAATATCGCTCCAGCGTCGTAGACTGCGGTCACACTTTGCAATCACGGCGCTGGAGCGATGCCGAGGTTCGCTGGTAACCAGGGTAAACATCGGGTAACTAAGCGCAGGGCCGCGCTTAGTAACCCGATGTTTACCCTGGTTACCAGCGTAAAAGTAAAAAAAAAAAAAACGTACATACTCACCATCCTTGCAGTCTGCTTCCTGCTCTGACAGTGCCGGCCGTACACTGAGAGCAGAGCGCAGCGGTGACGTCACTGCTGTGCTCTCACTTTCCGGCCGGCACTGTCAGAGCGGGAAGCAGACGGCAAGGGACCTGACGGACATCAGATGGTGAGTATGTACTGTTTTTTTTTTTTTACTTTTACGCTGGTAACCACGGTAAACATCGGGTTACTAAGCGCGGCCCTGCGCTTAGTTACCCAATGTTTACCCTGGTTACCAGCGAACGCATCGCTGGATCGCTGTCACACACAACGATCCAGCGATGACAGCGGGAGATCCAGCGACGAAAGAAAGTTTCAAACGATCTGCTACGACGTACGATTCTCAGCAGGGTCCCTGATCGCTGCTGAGTGTCAGACACTGCGATATCGTAACGATATCGCTAGAACGTCACGAATCGTGCCGTCGTAGCGATCGAAATTTCACTGTGTGACGGTACCCTAAGTCAGGAGAGGTCAGCCATCATTTGGGTTTGGCACCTGTGAGCAACTTCAGAAGCAATAAAAGTACTCATTCCTCAAGCTGAGACCTTGACATGGTGCGGATGTGAAAAACTTTTGAAAGCTGCAGAACATTTGATCACCATTTCCTTATCGTCCTAAGATTTGACGGCTCTTTTAAATTGTGAACCCATTTTAGGACCAGAAAAAATGCATTAATTCCATCAGGAGATATGGATGATAAGAATTACTCGTTTCTTACAACTTTGCACCTTTGATCAGACAAACACATAAAATCTGATCTGAAATATTCTGCGGTGACATTTTGTCCTTTTACACCATTTCATGATACAGAATATCGCTTTGTCCAATATTATTTTTGTGCTTTTGATCAAGGTTTGTGCCACAAAATGATATTCTGAAGGTGAAAGTGAAGGTAATATACCCGATTGAGATTTTGGGTTACAAAAATGACTATTTCTGTGAATGGAAATTACAAAATGTCATTTGTATTGAGAAAAAAAAATATTTACTATCATGGAACATAATTTTTTTTGTGTGTGATTGAAAAGTTTCTTTTGTAAAGTTGAGTTTTGTTTTCATCCTTAGTTGTGTCCTATACATAAAATGGATAATGAACGTCGCTCCTTCCCAACCAACTGAAGTGTAAGACATTTATCTGATATTTTTGTCCCCCGGACCATTTCTGGAGGGAATGGTAACATATTATGAAATGTTGAATGCAGAATATTTGGGGGAAGGAAGGAGGTAGATACCTAGAATTCCTGCCAGGAAAATGACTTCTGCTTTCTCTGTCCAGTCATTCTTTTGTTCTTTGCCCCTACAAGTCCAGAGGAATGGATCCTGGAGTAGAGGCAGGCTTGGCCTCTGAAAGGGGCATAAAACTTAGAGTTTATCATAAAAAAAAATTGAAAACTCATGCAATTATCTGGGAAAACAGGACACTTTCACTAGGTGAAGTGTAGAGAGAGCTTGTCTGCGAACAGAGCAGTGGGGGGAGGTTTCTGCTGCAGGAGGTTACCTCCTGTTTATAAACAACCCTAGAGCTCAGATCTCTCCACTCTGTATGCTCTCAGCATGCTCATGACTGTGTACAACATGAATAATGGAGGGAAGGTCTCATCTTTGATTATGTCAAAGGAGCCTCATATCAGGCAAATAGCCCAGAATTATTGAAGGACCCCGCTAACTGTCTGACAATATTCCTTATAGTTCAAGTGTCATTGGATATGTCCTAACAACTACCTATGTACTATTAGTATACATCCTAATACATTGGTATATAGACATACACTATGCCATCACAGCTAAAAAAAAAAAAAATAATTCAATTTAAAATTAAATTTAATTAAAGATTGCATTTAAAAAAAAAACTTGGAAGAAAATAAAATGCAAAAAGGCAGAATATTAATATTTTGTATACCGGTATATATATTTAATATATATGTATATTAAACTTTATTTTATATATATATATATATATATATATATATATATATATATATATATATATATATATATATATATATATATATATACAGTTAAGTCCATATATATTTGGACAGAGACAACATTTTTCTAATTTTGGTTATAGACATTACCACAATGAATTTTAAACAAAACAATTCTGATGCAGTTGAAGTTCAGACTTTCAGCTTTCATTTGAGGGTATCCACATTAAAATCGGATGAAGGGTTTAGGAGTTTCAGCTCCTTAACATGTGCCACCCTGTTTTTAAAGGGACCAAAAGTAATTGGACAGTTGACTCCAAGGCTATTTCATGGACAGGTGTGGGCAATCCCTTCGTTATGTCATGCTCAATTAAGCAGATAAAAGGCCTGGAGTTGATTTGAGGTGCGGTGCTTGCATTTGGAAGGTTTTGCTGTGAAGTAAACATGCGGTCAAAGGAGATCTCCATGCAGGTGAGACAAGCCATCCTTAAACTGCGAAAACAGAAAAAAAAACATCCGAGAAATTGCTACAATATTAGGAGTGGCAAAATCTACAGTTTTGTACATCCTGAGAAAGAAAGAAAGCACTGGTGAACTCATCAATGCAAAAAGACCTGGGCGCCCACGGAAGACAACAGTGGTGGATGATCGCAGAATAATCTCCATGGTGAAGAGAAACCTCTTCACAACAGCCAACCAAGTGACCAACACTCTCCAGGAGGTCGGCGTATCAATATCCAAATCTACCATAGAGAGAAGACTGCATGAAAGTAAATACAGAGGGTTCACTGCACGGTGCAAGCCACTCATAAGCATCAAGAAGAAAAAGGCTAAAAAACATCTAAAAAAGCCAGCACAGTTCTGGAAGAACATTCTATGGACAGATGAAACCAAGATCAACCTCTACCAGAATGATGGAAAGAGAAAAGTATGGTGAAGGCGTGGTACAACTCATGACCCAAAGCATACCACATGATCTGTAAAACACGGCGGAGGCAGTGTGATGGCTTGGGCATGCATGGCTGCCAGTGGCACTGGGTCACTAGTGTTTATTGATGATGTGACACAGGACAGAAGCAGCCGAATGAATTCTGAGGTATTTAGAGCCGCTATACTGTGTGCTCAGATCCAGCCAAATGCAGCCAAACTGATCGGTCATTGTTACATACTACAGATGGACAATGACCCAAAACATAAAGCCAAAGCAACCCAGGAGTTTATTAAAGCAAAGAAGTGGAATATTCCTGAATGGCCAAGTCAGTCACCTGATCTCAACCCAATTGAGCAGCATTTCACTTGTTAAAGACTAAACTTCAGACAGAAAGGCCACAAACAAACAGCAACTGAAAACCACCGCAGTGAAGGCCTGGCAGAGCATCAAAAAGGAGGAAACACAGCGTCTGGTGATGTCCATGAGTTCAAGACTTCAGGCAGTCATTGCCAAAAAAGGGTTTTCAACCAAGTGCTAAAAATTAACATTTTATTTAAAATTATTTAATCTGTCCAATTACTTTTGGTCCCTTTAAAAACAGGGTGGCACATGTTAAGGAGCTGAAACTCCTAAACCCTTCATCCAATTTTAATGTGGATACCCTCAAATGAAAGCTGAAAGTCTGAACTTCAACTGCATCGGAATTGTTTTGTTTAAAATTCATTGTGGTAATATCTATAACCAAAACTAGAAAAATGTTGTCTCTGTCCAAATATATATATGGACTTAACTGTATATTTACCCATTTTGCACATTTAAAGTTGTTACTCCAATGGCACTATTTTTGGAATTTCATAATTTTTATGTTTTTTTTGTTTTTTTTTTGGAAACTTGATTTTAATTTTAAATTTGTTTTAAAAAATCAAAACCTTTTGACTTGTGAATCTTCCATCTTGAGGAGTCACCGGAGGACAAGGACGGGCACGCTTGCTGTGTTTGTAATGGTCATCGGTCACTGAACTTCTGTAAATGGCCAGTAATCAGAGCGTCATTTACTCCCGGGGTTGAATGTGAACATTATCACTGTCACCCTCTTCTTTTGACTTTGGGCAGCCATGCGGATGAATCGGAGAGTACGCTGCTCGCGGCTCGGCCAGGGCAAAGCTTCGAAACAATCCGTGGAGAAATTAGAAAGATTGCAGCTTAACAAAATCAATCAAACCCCGAGAGATGCAGATGTAGCAGAGCCAAATGTGACATTTAACTGTTTCTTTTGTCCTCCATGATGCTTCTCTGCAAAACTAGGGATATCTTATAAGGCCAAGTGACATCTGGGATGTAGCACGGCTTTCTAAAATTTTGCAAAAATTATGTTTTTAATATAATTTATAGCTTTTTTTAATGCAAAGCTCCAATCCCTCTGCATAGACATAGGAGGCGTTTTGAGTGTTTTGTTCGGGTATGAAGTTAGCCAGAGTAAAATGCGTGGAGAGGCACATGTCTCTTGAATTGGTCTCCCAGAAATAGATAAAACATGACTGCTTTCTCCAAAAACAGCGCCACCCCTGTCTGCAGGTTGTGTCTGGTATTGCAACTCAGCTCCATTTAAATGAATTGTGCCTAGCCTCAGTTCCATCGCACAACCTTCAGACTTGGGTGGCACTGAATTTGGCAGAAGGCAGCCAAGTTTTCTAAACCTTGACAGCCCTTTTAATAACTTTCGCTCATGCCTGGCTGTTCGCTCAGCGTAATGTCGAATGTACATCAGCTAAGAGTCAAGGATACAATAATACTTAGTGCACCCACATGTCCTGACCGGGTCATGTTCAGATTTCCATATGTCCCAAAAATAAGATATTTAAAAAAGACTTTTCACATTTATGATGCATATTATCGTCAGAGGCACAACTACAAGAGTGGAAGCCGTAGCTGCTGCTGAGGAGCCTTCGTACTTCAAGGGAATGTGTGATCAGAAAATAACCTATTGTTTAAATTAATTTTTTTGTGTTAAATGTGTTTTGTGTTGTAATAGGGTTTTTCAAGCTGCATCAAAAATAAAATGTAAAAAAAAATTGCAGTTTTCACACTGACCACTGGGGGCTCTTTTGGGCTTTTACTTCCTGTTTTTCAGGAAACAGCACATGTATATAGCCATAATGAACAGACCCCAACCCTATCTTTCATATTGAACCACCTAATGAGCGTGAGCAAAGGTCATTGTTAAGGGAGGGGAGTAGGCCAACTGTGACATCGCATATTGTGGTTAGTGGATCCTGTGCTATCTACTGTATATAGAGGTGTTATCAGTCATTGTACAGGAGGAGGAGGTGAGCTGTGACATCATCTATTGTGAATGGTGGAACCTGTGTTATCTACAGTATATAGAGGTGTTATCAGTCATTGTACAGGAGGAGGAGGTGAGCTGTGATATCACCTATTGTGAATGCTGGATCCTGTGTTATCTACTGTATATAGAGGTGTTATCAGTCATTGTACAGGAGGACAGCGTCGGACTGGGGTGTCTGGGGCCCACCAGAGGAATGGACTCTAGGGGCCCACCCTACAGCTATATGCAAATATCTGTCATTATAGTGGAGCATCGGCTGTAAAACACCGGCGGCTGCTGCACATCTACCGTGTGCCCCAATAACTGGGATGTATAATTACGGTAGTTTACATTAATGGGGTTCTTGGTTAAAACAAGTTATCACTGATCCATGGGCTCCACAGGATAGGTGATCGCTTAGATCCGACCATTAGAAACTGCACCGATCGGAAGAATGGGGAAGTTTTATCCCTGACAGGACACTTTTATCGCTATTTTAAAATGCAGCGGCAGGTGGGATTTCTGACCGCAGCTCCATTCATTCTCTTTGGGGCTTCCAGAAAAAAACAAGTGCAGCCACTGAGGGAATGAATGGATCAGTGATCTAGTCGGACATGCCACTCCAGTCTAATGGGGATAAAAAGTTCCACATTTTGCTGAGTGGGTCCAAGCAGTCAGACCCCCACCAATCAATACATTATCACTTATCCTGTGGAGAGGTGATTACTTTTTTCCACAGGAAACCCCCTGTAAGTGCATCTCCGCCGCTGTGTACAAAGCATTAAAACTCTAATGGAAATAAAGAATATTCTCCTAATTAATACCAGAGAGAACAAATGACTGCCATACACAACACAATCCACTATACCAAGACCAATAATACCACATACAGGAAGAAATACCACCACACCATGACCAGACCACATAGTGACCGAATAATACTACATACAAGGGACAAATACCACCGCACCATGTCAAAACCACATATTACCACCACTTGGTGACCAAATAGCACATACAAGGGACAAATACCACAACACCATTTCCAGACCACATATTACCACCACATAGTGACTGAATACTACAATACTGATCAGAAATTTTAAAAAAACAAAACACAATACTATCACCATAAGGCTGCCATCACACTAGCAGTATTTGGTCAGTATTTTACATCAGTATTTGTAAGCCAAAACCAGGAGTGGAACAATTAGAGGAAAAGTATAATAGAAACATATGCACCACTTCTGTGTTTATCATCCACTCCTGGTTTTGGCTTACAAATACTGATGTAAATTACAGACCAAATACTGAATGTGTGACGGCCTAAGTGACATTATACACAGGAGATCTGTACTTAGTATGCAGTGTCTGTGTACAGGTAATACAGTGATCACTGGTGACATTATACACAGGAGCTCTGTATATAATGTATAGGTAATACAGTGATCACTGGTGACATTGTACACAGGACCTCTGTATATAGTATACAGTGCATAGTGTCAGTGTATAGGTAACACTGACTCACCAGTGACGTCTCTAGGTGAAGTCCTTCATCTTTCATCCAGCACAGACCGCCATCACTTCATCCAGCCAGGACTCGTCTCTGCAGGAAATAACACAGTTATCTCGAGCTCCGCTTGCAGAACACATTACTTAATTTTTCACAACTTCTACATTACACCACATGAAGAAAAAAAGGCGATATAGTGTCACTCTGCACACTAACAGGACCGCCCCCCCCATTTAAAACAGTGTCCTCAAAAAATAAAATAAATACATCACTGCAGTAATAATGTCCCTTAATTAGCCCCTATGGTAATAATATTCCCCACCCTGGCCCCGTTTATCTCATTCCTGGCTTCAGCCATATGTTCTCCCATCCTGCCCTCATGAGTATCCATTCTACCCCATGTGATCTCCCCATCCTGCCCCATCTGTCTCCATCGTATCCATCCTGCCCCATGATCCAATCCTGCCCCATGTCTTTCATTCTGCCCCGTGTCTCCAATCATGCCCCATGTCTACATTCTGCCCATGCCTCCAGTCCTGCCCCCAGTGTGTCCAGCAATCTGCCCCAGTGTGTCCAGAATATTACCCCAGTGTGTCCAGCATATTACCCCCAGTGTGTCCAGCAACCTGCCCCAGTATGTCCAGCATATTGCCCCAGTGTCCAGCAATCTGCCCCAGTGTGTCCAGCATTGCCCCCAGACAGTGTGTCCAGCAATCTGCCCCAGTATGTCCGGCAATCTGCCCCAGTGTGTCCAGCAATCTGCCCCAGTGTGTCCAGCAATCTGCCCCAGTGTGTCCAGTATTGCCCCCGGACAGTGTGTCCAGCAATCTGCCCCAGTGTGTCCAGCAATCTGCCCCAGTATGTCCAGCATTGCCCCCGGACAGTGTGTCCAGCAATCTGCCCCAGTGTGTCCAGCAATCTGCCCCAGTATGTCAAGCATATTGCCCCAGTGTGTCCAGTATTGCCCCCGGACAGTGTGTCCAGCAATCTGCTCCAGTGTGTCTGGCAATCTGCCCCAGTGTGTCCAGCATATTACCCCCAGTGTGTCCAGCAATCTGCCCCAGTGTGTCAAGCATATTACCCCCAGGTTGTCCAACAATCTGCCCCAGTATGTCCAGCCCTGCCCCCAGTGTGTCCAGCAATCTGCCCCAGTGTCCAGCACTGCCCCCAGTGTGTCAAGCAATCTGCCCCAGTGTCCAGCAATCAGCCCCAGTGTGTCCAGCACTGCCCCCAGTGTGTCCAGCAATCTGCCCCCAGTGTGTCCAGCAATCTGCCCCCAGTGTGTCCAGCAATCTGCCCCCAGTGTGTCCAGCAATCTGCCCCAGTATGTCCAGCACTGTCCCCAGTGTGTCCAGCAATATGCCCCAGACTATTACCCCCCCCCCCACAGCGCGCCGGCTTAGGGCTCATTTCCACATGCGAGGCACATGTCCGTATCTCGCATGTGGAAACCAAGCTCTGGCGCCGGCACTTTGGAGCAGAGCGTGCAGCTCCATGTGTTCCTATGGGGCCGCACGCTCCACTCTGGAGTGCCGGCTCCACAGCTTGGTTTCCACACGCGAGATACGGACGTGTGCCTCGCATGTGGAAATGAGCCCTTATGTCCTCCTTCATCCCCCAGTACCCCCGTCCCTCATACTCACCTGTCCCACACAATATGCACATCCCACTGCATATTCACTGCTTGCGTTGAGAAACACGTGATGGTGTCTCCGCGGTGTTGGATGTTTTGGTCTCCCCGAGGCCAATCATCTGTGCCTTTATTAGTCATTGTAATCCTGCCTCTGATGATAAGGAGCCTGCTGAAAACTCTTCCTGAAAGGACAGAAAATGTGAGCCTAAAAAAACCCCAGTGGCAAGTGTGAAAAATGCAAGATTACTTTTTTTTATGAAGATTGTATCACCAAAAAAAACCATTACCAAACATTTTTTGCTTAGAAATAAATTTAATGTCAAAACTTGGTTTAAGCAATAGGTCATCTTAGATAATAACATCCCTTAAAGGGCTTGTGGCAGTCACTGACTGTTGTACATTGATTTTGATAAAGTAGACACTGGCCAGGATCATTCACAGCTCCCCATTCCAGGGTCCGCTTCACCTTCAGGGGCTGATGGTGGACAGCCAAAAGACCCTATGCGGCAACCAGTGGCGAAGAGAATCTCAGAGGGGTAAGTGATCCCGGCTTTCAATTTATGAATTTAAGGGTATGATTTGGGATGACTGTGTCTGTATTCTGGTCTAGAGTATGAATTACGTTTGGGTTCTGGATAGAGGTGAGCAATTCAATTTGTGGTGCCCAGGCCAGGTGCCCAGTCCAATGCTCCATAGCTGCCGGTCTTCACTTCTGGTCCTGCCATCATGGGCGACTCTGGCACTTACTTAGGTCCCATGACTTCATGAGTTCTGGAATGAAGTTAGAATTTTAAGGGACATCCAAAGTAATTGTAATTTATGAATTAATTTTAGGGTCTGGTATAGGGTATGAATTAATCTTAGGGTTTGAATATATTTTCGGGGTCTATTAAAAAATGGCAACACAATGTAACTCAAGGGCAGCCATGTTGGAAGTATTTCCGCATGGATTTTGTAAATATACTGGGAGTTGGGGGGCACCATTCAAAAAAAGTTTCTATGGGACCCAACATATTCTCATTACGCCCCTGATTACAGGGCCTCTTTTAGACTCTAGGGGGCGTCCTGTTAAAAAGTGCGTTGGAAATATAATGGCAGCCCCTTTAAGAACTCACCTTATAATTTACACAGCAAAGAGAGATTATAAGAGAATAGTCAGCAACAACCTGTCAGATCTTTCTTTCATATTCGTGAGCGTTGTGTTTCTTATTATACCCTTTGCCGTGGATCTGACACCTAATTTCCCTGTGTTATGAATATATTCTTGTTCTTTTCATACAAACATAACAAAAGCACATTGACGTCAGTGCAATGATTGGCGCCTCGCTCTATTCATTAGTCGATGTGAATGTGATATAATTATATAAAATCGCACAATATAATAACGCAGCTGCAGGTATTTTATACAATGGTAAAGAACATAGTCCAGTGTGCTCTTAAAAAAAAAAAAAACACATTAAAATTAGCCAAAATTGAAACAAAAAATTTATTAAATTTACAAACATCAAAAAGCAATCAAATTTATTTATGAAAAAAATAATAAAGAAAATAAAAATATCTTTAATAGAAAACATCAAAAAGTAATTGAATTAATAAAACAAATAAAATTAAAAACTTCAAAAAGTGATCATATTTATTAATTAAAATTTTGCATGGGTATATTTGGTTTAACTCGGTTTTTTGTGAGCGTGGTGAAAAACTTAATTTCATACTGATATGAAGCAGACATATTTGAGTTATGTGCAGAAATTTGACGACTCTGTGGTGTCCCAAAGAGATTTAAATTAATATTTGCTTTTGTATTCTGTTCTTTTTGTCATGTAAAACAATATACCAAGAAAACTCATTTCAAAACTTTTACCACCTTTAATGTCACCCATAATCTGTACAAATCCACTGGGAGACGAACTGAAGGGGGAATGAAAATAACAAAACTAAAACAGTGGGGTTGCATAGGGTTTTTCCCTCGTTAATCCATCATGAATTAGGCAGGTAAAAGGTCTGGAACTGATTCCAGGTGTGGCATTTGCATTTGGAAGCTTTTGCTGTGAACCCACAACAGGCGGTGAACGGAGCACTCAATGGAAAAGAAACAGACTGTCCTTACGCTGAAACAAAAAGAAGATATCCATCAGATAACAGAAATTTTAGGAGTATATGCTGCAAAAAAAGCACACTGATGAGCTTGGGAACTCAAAGGCCTGGACGTCCACAGAAGACAACGGTGGTGGATGATCGCAGAATCCTTCCCATGGTGAAGAAAAACCCCTTCACAACATCCACCTAGGTGAAGAATACTCTCCAGGAAGTAGGTGTTTCACTGCCTACCATAAAGAGAAGACTTCATGAGAGCAAATACAGAGGGGTCACCACAAGGTACAAACCAATAATCAGCCTTAAAAATAGAATGGGCAGATTAGACTTGGCCAAAAAACATCTTAGGCCACCCAGTTCTGAAAAAGCATTCTGTTGGCAGATGAAACTAAGATCAACTTCTACCAGAATGATGGGAAAAGAAACAATGGAAAAGGCTTGGAATGCCGTTTCACAGTACAGATGGACAATGACCCAAAATGTACTGCAAAAGCAAGGAATATTCTGCAATAGCGGAGTCAATCACCAGATCTCATCCCCATCTAGCAGCATTTCACATGCTTAAGACAAAACATAAGGCAGAAAGACCCAGACACAACAAAACAATGTCCATGGCTTCCAGACTTCCAGCAGTCATTACCTGCAAAGAATTCTCTATCAAGTATTAAAATTAACATTTCATTTATGGTGAAGTTAATTTGTCCAATTACTTTTGATCTCCTGAAATGAGGAGACTTTGTCGAAAAATAGTGGCAATTCCTAAACGTTTCACAGTACATTTTTGTTCAACCCCTTTAATTAAACCTGAAAGTCTCCACTTGCATCTGTTGTTTAATTTTAAATCAGAAATAGTGTCCTGCAGAGCTGAAATCACGAAGATTCGGTCACTGTCCAACTATTTCTGAACCTAACTGTACCTAGAACTGGACATCCCTCAAAACTGGGAGGCCTACAGTAACATGAAAAGAGCTGCATGGATTTTTGGCAAGTTCTGGTTGTGTACTGGATGTGATCACAATCTCCCGTTTTCTTCATATGTCTGGCTTATAGGGTAGGACTGCAAGACAGAAGCCTTTTCTTACAAAGAAAAACATCCAAGCTTGGCTATGTTTTGCCAAAACCTACATGTCTGACAAAAGCATGTAGGAAACAGTGATATGGTTTGCTAAGACCAAGAGTTTTTGGCCATCATCTTGGCCATACTTCTGAAATGTATGTGTGGCGTAAAGACAACACTGCACATCATCAACAGAACACCATACCCACAGTAAAGCATGGTGCAGGCAGCTTTATGCTTTGGGGCTGTTTTGGTAGCTGGAACTGAGGCTTTAGTCAAGGTAGGGCAAATTCTTAAACGTTTCAAATATCAGCTAGTTTTCCATCAAAACCTTCAGGCCTCTACTAAAAAGCCGAAGATGAATAGAAATTTCACCTTTTAGCATGACAACGACCATAAGCGACCTCCAAATCAGCAAAATCACCAGAAGAAGACTAAAGTTTTGGAATGGCCCAGGCCTGAATCCAATAGAAAATCTGGGATGACCTGAAAAGGGCGTTGTACTGTACATAGGTGCTGTACTCGGCGTAAACTGACCTTCAGTGCATGTCTCAAATCAACATGTCAATATCTCTTGCGGGTACGCTGAGTTTTATGTGCATATTTTTCTTGTAGACTTGCAAAAATAAATGCAAAAAATACATCTTTAAAATAACTCACTTGTGTTTATAGTGCATTACTGCTGCAGAAATGCATCAAAAAAAGCATAAAATTTGCACATCACTGTAACAATAATGTTTTGTCAAATACCAGGAAGTATCAAAAACAAAGCCGCTTTGTTAAAACCGTGACACATCAAAAAAGACACGAGAAAGCAGCGTCAAAAATGCGATAAAAGCGCATGTCAAAAAAAGGCACTCAAATACCCTATAAAAAATAGGTGCAGAAAATCTGCAACATCAAAAACTCAACAACAGCTCATTATAGCCTAAAGGTGGAAAAAGTTCTGAAATTATTCTTTTTGGTGTGATTTTTTTTTTTTAATTGACAAAAACCTACCGTTTTAACAGGGATGTGTAGACTATTTATATTCACTGTATATGATATACAGTATTTGGGGCAGATTGGTCCAGTGGTCCGTAAATTAATCTTTTCTTTTGTATCCCAGTGCAAAACAGTCCTAAATACTTGCTTTACCCATGTTCCAAATTTGGTGCAGATAGGTCCAGTCACTTGGCCATAAATTAATATTTTCTCTTGTATTACGCTTTTTTTTTTGTAAATATCTCAATAATAGATCTTAGAGAACTGAAACCTGGTAGAAAACATTTAGGGAACGCCTGTGTTCGAAATTTGGTGCTGATATGTATAAGGAAGAAACAACAGAAATTACGGTAAATATAAAGACAGAATGAAAAAGAAATACCAAAAATAATATAAGAAAAATAGTAATAAAAAATAATAAAAAAACAACAACAAAAAGTGAGCAAATGAAAGAAAAATATAAAACATCAAAAAGTAGTTAAATAAATGAAAAATTAAATTAAATTACTAAACATGTACTGAAAAAGAACAACAATTTTCCACAGCTTTGTCCAACCCTTTGAAGGCCATGTCAGCAGCTGATGCCATGGAATAAGAAGAAAGGCAGCTGCTCCTCAAGGTGGTAGGGACCCTTGACCTTTCTGTAGTGCTGTATTACTGGCCATTCATCATATGGTCACTCACCAAGAAATCCTAGCCATTTAGCAGCCAGTGAAACATTATCCATTGATTTTATTGATTAAGATTGGGGGGGAGGGGGAATAAAAAAAAACACCCATCCCCCTCGCGGACACTTCTGAGTGAGATGCTCTTTTTCTAAGTTAAACACCGAAATTAAAAGCCGCAGGTCGGCTGATGGGATAGATTTCTTGTCAACGTAATAAAATGATCTTCAAACCCAAAACAGTGATTCATATGAGCTGTGTCACCGCTTATGTGATGGCACCGTCATGGGGGGGGGGCGACCTGGCCCCAGGGTTGGCTTCTGCAGCGCAAAGGAAAGAGTATTTTATTCTTTTATTGTATTAAACGGGAACTCCATCTTTATCAGATTCTATAAACATTCTATGACAGGATGGATGCCTGTCCTTAATTCTCATGGTCAACATTTCGGCCGTTTGCCCCGTCTATCTCATTGAGTCACAGTGTCAGCACCATCCAGTTCTTGGTAGGACTACTCCCAAAAGGCCAGTGGACAACCAAATTGATCCAGTTGACCCTAATTACCCAGGAGACCCTTCCATTGTTCATTGATAAGCCATGTGTCAGCACCATACACTGCAACATGGAGGGGAGAGGTACAGCATTTCGGCAGGTATGCCGTACATCTCTGAAGTCAATAAATTCTGGACATAGAGGAGGACCACATTCAATGGAACTTAGGTCTTCTTTCTCCAGAATCATCTTGTCTGCCCTCTAACCCCCGATGTTTGACACTTAAGTTTCTTTTTTAATTCTTAGTCTTTGTTGTATACTTCTTGTAAGATGATGGAAGGAAGATGGCCATGTTTCAACATACCTCCAGATAAGGGTCTGTTAAACTTATGCAGATGCACTTAAAGGGAATCTGTCAGTAGGATCAACCCTCCTAAACCACCTATATGGGCACGCAGGTCATGGGAAGTTGAGTAATATGATATTTTGAAGTCTGCGATACGATATCTTTTTCCAGACAAATCAATGTTTTTCTTATTATGTAAATAAGCTCTTACGATCTATGGGCCGGACATAGATCTCCCTGAAAATCTGCTTCCAGAGCTTAATTGAAAAAGGGGGCATTACCAGTGTGAGACAAGAAGGTCAGGAGAGCAGACTGTCAGTGATTACATGTCTCACACTGGTGACGCCTCCTTTCAATTAAGCTCTGGAGGTGGATTCTCAGGGAGATCTATATCCCACCCATAGATCTTAGCAGCTCAAATTCTTACAAAAAATGTGGATTTCTCTTGAATGAGACATTAGATCACAGATATCAAGGTATAATATTATTCAACTTTCTATAAACTGTGTGCCCATATAGGCAGCTTAGGAGGATTGATTCCACTGACAGATTCCCTTTAAGGCCCCCATACGTATTAGAAGAACATCAGCTGGACCCGCCAATATCGTCGAGTTCTGTCAACAATCTCTAATGTTTATGGGGACCTCCTGACTCTACCCTGACAGATGATGTTGGGCGAGAGAAGGATCCAGTACATCAGATTTCCGAAAGCAGATCCTTTTGATCTCCAGGAGATAAGCTGCCGCCACAGGAGTCTGGCAGCGGCTCTCTCAGAAGAAATATAGGCGTTCTCAGCAGAGTCGATCAATCCTGTGTATGGGGAAAGGTAACTGTCTATTGTGTATGGGGGTCTTTACTCCTTGCTCATTCACCATTGCCCTCCAAAGACACAGCAGATGAAAAAGAATGTCCCCGGCATTCACCGACCCGATGGGTGTTATGGCCGGTGAGCTTATATAGCTGGAGTTATTTCTTGCTGTACAAAGACCTGGCAGATGCTAAACAGTGTCCCTGGCATCATTGCAATGATAGAGCATGTTCTGAAACACGTTTGCCATTTTAAAACTTTATATGGTGTTTCCAAGATGTTTTAATTGGTGGGAAATAAAAAAAAGGTGAATTTTAACAAGGCATGTGTCCAAATGCTGAATTTCATCTATTCCATGTCCCCTGTATCCCCCATGGCAGGTACAAGACGGAATACAATTTTAACTTCACTTGAAATCTGCTGCACTTTTATATACATAGTTGGCCACCATGTACACATGCATGCTGGGCTCACCAAGAGTTCAGGTAGGAAGGCAATTCTCCCTTCAACTAGGTATTATCAGTCATTGTACAGGAGGAGGAGGAGGTGAGCTGTGACATCACCTATTCTGAATGGTGGATCCTGTGTTATCTACTGTATATAGAGGTGTTATCAGTCATTGTACAGGAGGAGGTGGTGAGCTGTGACATCACCTATTGTGAATGGTGGATCCTGTGTTATCTACTGTATGTAGAGGTATTATCAGTCATTGTACAGGAGGAGGAGGTGAGCTGTGATATCACCTATTGTGAATGGTGGATCCTGTGTTATCTACTGTATATAGAGGTGTTATCAGTCATTGTACAGGAGGAGGAGGTGAGCTGTGATATCACCTATTGTGAATTGTGGATCCTGTGTTATCTACTGTATATAGAGGTGTTATCAGTCATTGTACAGGAGGAGGAGGTGAGCTGTGACATCACCTATTGTGAATGGTGGATCCTGTGCTATCTACTGTATATAGAGGTGTTATCAGTCATTGTACAGGAGGAGGAGGTGAGCTGTGACAACACCTATTGTGAATGGTGGATCCTGTATTATCTACTGTATATAGAGGTGTTATCAGTCATTGTACTGGAGGAGGTGAGCTGTGACACCACCTATTGTGAATGGTGAATCTTGTGTTATCTACTGTATATAGAGGTGTTATCAGTCATTGTACAGGAGGAGGAGATGAGCTGTGACATCACCTATTGTGAATGGTGGATCCTGTGTTATCTACGGTATATAGAGGTGTTATTAGTCATTGTACAGATGGAGGCAGTGAGCTGTGACATCACCTATTGTGAATGGTGGATCCTGTCTTATTTACTGTATATAGAGGTGTTATCAGTCATTGTACAGGAGAAAGAGGTGAGCTGTGACAACACCTATTGTGAATGGTGGATCCTGTGTTATCTACTGTATATAGAGGTGTTATCAGTCATTGTACAGAGGAGGAGGTGAGCTGTGATATCACCTATTGTGAATGGTGGTTCCTGTGTTATCTACTGTATATAGAGGTGTTATCAGTCATTGTACAGAGGAGGAGGTGAGCTGTGATGTCACCTATTGTGAATGGTGGATCCTGTGTTATCTACTGTATATAGAGGTGTTATCAGTCATTATACAGGAGGAGGAGGAGGTGAGCTGTGACAACACCTATTGTGAATGGTGGATCCTGTGTTGTCTACTGTATATAGAGGTGTTATCAGTCATTATACAGGAGGAGGAGGTGAGCTGTGATATCACTTATTGTGAATGGTGGATCCTGTGTTATCTACTGTATATAGAGGTGTTATCAGTCATTGTACAGAGGAGGAGGTGAGCTGTGATATCACCTATTGTGAATGGTGGTTCCTGTGTTATCTACTGTATATAGAGGTGTTATCAGTCATTGTACAGAGGAGGAGGTGAGCTGTGATGTCACCTATTGTGAATGGTGGCTCCTGTGTTATCTACTGTATATAGAGGTGTTATCAGTCATTATACAGGAGGAGGAGGAGGTGAGCTGTGACAACACCTATTGTGAATGGTGGATCCTGTGTTGTCTACTGTATATAGAGGTCTTATCAGTCATTGTACAGGAGGAGGAGGTGAGCTGTGATATCGCCTATTGTGAATGGTGGATCCTGTGTTATCTACTGTATATAGAGGTGTTATCAGTCATTGTACAGGAGGAGGAGGAGGTGAGCTGTGACAACACCTATTGTGAATGGTGGATCCTGTGTTGTCTACTGTATATAGAGGTCTTATCAGTCATTGTACAGGAGGAGGAGGTGAGCTGTGATATCGCCTATTGTGAATGGTGGATCCTGTGTTATCTACTGTATATAGAGGTGTTATCAGTAGTGTTGAGCGATACCGTCCGATACTTGAAAGTATCGGTATCGGAAAGTATCGGCCGATACCGGCAAAGTATCGGATCTAATCCGATACCGATACCCGATACCAATACAAGTCAATGGGACTCATGTATCGGACGGTATTCCTGATGGTTCCCAGGGTCTGAAGGAGAGGAAACTCTGCTTCAGGCCCTGGGAACCATATTAATGTGTAAAAGAAAGAATTAAAATAAAAAATATTGCTATACTCACCTCTCCGACGCAGCCTGGACTTCAGCGAGGGAACCGGCAGCGTTGTTTGCTTAAAATTCGCGCTTTAACTTCCTTACTTGAAGTCCCGGCTTGTGATTGGTCGCGCGCCGCCCATGTGACCGCGACGCGACCAATCACAGCAAGCCGTGACGTAATTTTAGGTCCTTCAGGATTTTAAAATTACGTTCCGGCGTTGTGATTGGTCGCGTCGCGGTCACATGGGCGACGCGACCAATCACAAGCCGTGACGTCACGGGAGGCAGGAGACGCGCGCATTTTGCGCGCGTCTCCTGCCTCCCGTGATGTCACGGCTTGTGATTGGTCGCGTCGCCCATGTGACCGCGACGCGACCAATCACAACGCCGGAACGTAATTTTAAACTCCTGAAGGACCTAAAATTACGTCACGGCTTGCTGTGATTGGTCGCGTCGCGGTCACATGGGCGGCGCGCGACCAATCACAAGCCGGGACTTCAAGTAAGGAAGTTAAAGCGCGAATTTTAAGCAAACAACGCTGCCGGTTCCCTCGCTGAAGTCCAGGCTGCGTCGGAGAGGTGAGTATAGCAATATTTTTTATTTTAATTCTTTATTTTACACATTAATGTTGTTTCGATACCGATACCCGATACCACAAAAGTATCGGATCTCGGTATCGGAATTCCGATACAGCAAATATCGGCCAATACCCGATACTTGCGGTATCGGAATGCTCAACACTAGTTATCAGTCATTATACAGGAGGAGGTGAGCTGTGACAACACCTATTGTGAATGGTGGATCCTGTGTTGTCTACTGTATATAGAGGTGTTATCAGTCATTGTACAGAGGAGGAGGTGAGCTGTGATGTCACCTATTGTGAATGGTGGATCCTGTGTTATCTACTGTATATAGAGGTGTTATCAGTCATTATACAGGAGGAGGAGGAGGTGAGCTGTGACAACACCTATTGTGAATGGTGGATCCTGTGTTATCTACTGTATATAGAGGTGTTATCAGTCATTGTACAGGAGGAGGAGGTGAGCTGTGATATCTATTGTGACTGGTGGATTCTGTGTTTACTATATAGAGAGGTGATATCAGGCAGTGTAATCCTCTTTGTGATAATAAGTGTATACAGGATTCTGATGATAGGTCTGCCCCAAATTATATTGATAATTAAGAAATATTTTGCATGCAGAGAATGTACTTTTTTTTTGCAAAACAAAATCACACCACCTACAGTGACCCCCGCCCCCAACATTACGATACCTTAGGTATTGTTCAGCCGCTCTGGATGTGGGACTTTAGGGAACATGTTCTCTAAGTTGTGGGGGTTTCATCAGCTGGACCCCCACAATTGTCTATCCTGTGGACTGTGATGATGAAAGGGTTAAATGGTCAGTTTTGGAGCTATTTTGAATCCTACATCGATGGGATATTCTCACGTGTCATGGTTACGTTTCCCTTGTAATTTTCCATAATGTCATCACGTAGTGCTGTAAGTAATCTAGCACTGGATTATACTGCTGTTACTTTTGTGCTGTAGTATTAGCTGTCACAAGAAGAGTTACTATTCTACATGTCCTATAGGATTCTACAGGGACGCAGGGCGGAATATTGTCGTTTTATGCTCTGGACGTCCTTACAAAAAACGTTTCTCAGTATTCTAAAATGAATCAGTACAATAGAAGTCACTGGAGGAGAACCTTCAGAAACTTTGTCTTCATCCTTTAAATTGTTTTGGCCCCCAGTGTGTCACACAAAGTCCTAGGAGATCTCCCCCATTCATGAGTATTCAGCGAGCAAACAGATATATTCATCTCTCTGATAAACGTCCATGCTCTATAAAATGATTTATACTGAGACCCGATAGAGTAAGATATGTGGAGTCAGCGGAGATGATAGAAGAGTCTAATATGGCAGAAGAATTGTGCAGTGACGTATAATAAGAGAAGGTAATCACAGGATGGAGTGACGGGCCACTATCAAGTGCATTGGGTTGGAAAATAGAAGAATTCGGGGGTAAGCTGCATGCATGACCCCAGGAGAAAACAAGCAATCAACGACGGAGGACCCCATCTTACAACAAGATGAAATATTACAAAGTAATTTTCTAGATGCTTCATTCTGATATGAAGAACACGAGGGAATGAAAAAGCTCTTCGATCTGTCACCTATCTATCTACAGTATCTATCTATTATCTATATTATCTATCTACAGTATCTATCTATTATCTATCTATTATTTATAATCTATCATCTATTTATCTATCTATTATCTATCATCTATCTATCATCTATCTGTCTATTATCATATGTTAACTATCTAGCTACAGTGGGAGAAAAAAGTATTTGATCCCTTGCTGATTTTAAAAGGTTGCCCACTGACAAAGACATGAATGGTCTGTACTTTAAGGGTAGGTTAATTTTAACATTGAGAGATAGAATATCAAAAATAAAATCCAGGAAACCACATTAAATATATTATATAAATTTAATTGCATTTTGCAGTGAGAAATAAGTATTTGATCCCTACCAACCATTAAGAGTTCTATCTCCTACAGACCAGTTAGTCGCTCCTAATCAGCTCGTTACCTGCGTTAAGGACAGCTGTCTTACATAATCACCTTTATAAAAGACTCCTGTCCACAGACTCCATTAATCAGTCAGACTCTAACCTCTAGAACATGGGCAAGACCAAAGAGCTTTATAAGGATGTCAGGGACAAGATCATAGACCTGCACAAAGCTGGAACGGGCTACAAAACCATAAGTAAGACAGTGGGTGAGAAGGAGACAACTGTTGGTGCAATAGTAGAAAATGGAAGAAATGGCTGTCAATCGACATTGATCTGGGGCACCATGCAAAATCTCACCTCCTGGGGTATCCTTGATCATGAGGAAGGTGAGAGATCAGCCTAAAACTTCTCGGGGGGAACTTGTTTGTGATCTCAAGGCAGCTGGGACTACAGTCACCAAGAAAACCATTGGTAACACATTACGCCGTAAGGGTGTAAATCCTGCAGTGCCCGCAAGGTCACCCTGCTCAAGAAGGCACATGTGCAGGCCCATCTGAAGTTTGCCATTGAACTCCTGGATGATTCTGTGAGTGATTAGGAGAAGGTGCTGTGGTCAGATAAGACAAACATTGAGCTCTTTGGCATTAACTCAACTCGCCGTGTTTGAAGGAAGAGAAATGATGCCTATGACTAGTGATGAGCGAATATACTCGTTATTCGAGATTTCTCGAGCACGCTCGGGTGTCCTCCGAGTATTTTTTAGTGCTCGGAGTTTTAGTTTTTATTGCCGCAGCTGAATGATTTACATCTGTTAGCCAGCATAAGTACATGTGGGGATTCCCTAGCAACCAGGCAACCCCCACATGTACTTATGCTGGCTATCAGATGTAAATCATTCAGCTGCAGCTCTAAAAACTGAAACTCCAAGCACAAAAAAATACTCGGAGGACACCCGAGCGTGCTCGAGAAATCTCGAGTATTGAGTATATTCGCTCATCACTACCTATGACCCAAAGAACACCATCCCCACCGTCAAGCATGGAGGTGGAAACATTATGTTTTGGGGGTGTTTACAGTGCCTACAAGTAGTATTCAACCCCCTGCAGATTTAGCAGGTTTAATAAGATGCAAATAAGTTAGAGCCTTCAAACTTCAAACAAGAGCAGGATTTATTAACAGATGCATAAATCTTACAAACCAAAAAGTTTTGTTGCTCAGTTAAATTTTTATAAATTTTAAACATAAAAGTGTGGGTCAATTATTATTATGCAACCCCTAGGTTTAATATTTTGTGGAATAACCTTTGTTTGCAATTACAGCTAATAATCGTCTTTTATAAGACCTGATCAGGCCGGCACAGGTCTCTGGAGTTATCTTGGCCCACTCCTCCATGCAGATCTTCTCCAAGTTATCTAGGTTCTTTGGGTGTCTCATGTGGACTTTAATCTTGAGCTCCTTCCACAAGTTTTCAATTAGGTTAAGGTCAGGAGACTGACTAGGCCACTGCAACACCTTGATTTTTTGCCTCTTGAACCAGGTCTTGGTTTTCTTGGCTGTGTGCTTTGGGTCGTTGTCTTGTTGGAAGATGAAATGACGACCCATCTTAAGATCCTTGATGGAGGAGCGGAGGTTCTTTGCCAAAATCTCCAGGTAGGCCGTGCTATCCATCTTCCCATGGATGCGGACCAGATGGCCAGGCCCCTTGGCTGAGAAACAGCCCCACAGCATGATGCTGCCACCACCATGCTTCACTGTAGGGATGGTATTCTTGGGGTCGTATGCAGTGCCATCCAGTCTCCAAACGTCACGTGTGTGGTTGGCACCAAAGATCTCGATCTTGGTCTCATCAGACCAGAGAACCTTGAACCAGTCAGTCTCAGAGTCCTCCAAGTGATCATGAGCAAACTGTAGACGAGCCTTGACATGACGCTTTGAAAGTAAAGGTACCTTACGGGCTCGTCTGGAACGGAGACCATTGCGGTGGAGTACGTTACTTATGGTATTGACTGAAACCAATGTCCCCACTGCCATGAGATCTTCCCGGAGCTCCTTCCTTGTTGTCCTTGAGTTAGCCTTGACTCTTCGGACAAGCCTGGCCTCGGCACGGGAGGAAACTTTCAAAGGCTGTCCAGGCCGTGGAAGGCTAACAGTAGTTCCATAAGCCTTCCACTTCCGGATGATGCTCCCAACAGTGGAGACAGGTAGGCCCAACTCCTTGGAAAGGGTTTTGTACCCCTTGCCAGCCTTGTGACCCTCCACGATCTCGTCTCTGATGGCCTTGGAATGCTCCTTTGTCTTTCCCATGTTGACCATGTATGAGTGCTGTTCACAAGTTTGGGGAGGGTCTTAAATAGTCAGAAAAGGCTGGAAAAAGAGATAATTAACCCAAACATGTGAAGCTCATTGTTCTTTGTGCCTGAACTACTTCTTAATACTTTAGGGGAACCAAACAGAATTCTGGTGGGTTGAGGGGTTGAATAATAAATGACCCTCTGAAAAGACTTTTCACAATTTAAAAAAAAAATAAACAAAGAAATAACATTCTTTTTTGCTGCAGTGCATTTCACACTTCCAGGCTGATCTACAGTCCAAATGTCACAATGCCAAGTTAATTCCAAATGTGTAAACCTGCTAAATCTGCAGGGGGTTGAATACTACTTGTAGGCACTGTATCTGCTAAGGGCACAGGACTACTTAATCGCATCAATGGGAGAATGGATGGAGCCATGTACCGTAAAATCCTGAGTGACAACCTCCTTCCCTCCACCAGGACATTAAAAATGGGTCGTGGCTGGGTCTTCCAGGTCAATGGGAGGAGTGCAGGGTCAGAGCAGATCAAGACACACCCACCAAAATAGCTATACAAAAAAACCTGACCTGCAGGTGTTCTCAACCAATTCTACTTGCCCACACAAATTGTAGGCTTCCAGCCCAGGAGATACATGTTTGTCCATTATTGTAGGCTTTTTAGCCCTAAAGTGGCATGTACAGTAGGATAGGGAAGGATAATGATAGGACCCATCAGATAAGTTTCACCTTGCCGTTGTTGATGGGCACACATGAATTGGCCAATTTATGTGCTAAGACCCTTTGCTTTTTTTTGTAAGTACATCTTTCTGAGGGACAATGCAGTTGGAAGTTGTTGTTTCCATTGACACTGTATGTCTTGGCATTCATAGAGTGCTGCTGTGCTTTTTTATAGATATTATCTATCTAATATATCTATTATTTATCTATTGATCAACTATCACCTATGTATCTATCTAGGAATCCAAAAAATGGAGGCAGCACACCATTCTCAGTGAAAAAATGGGGTCTACTTTTATTAGCCCATCTCAGCAGCGTTTCAGTTCATGAAGATGTGAATCTTTTTCAAGCAGTGAGTACATGTGACAAGCATATAAAGGGTGTACATAATTACAGTATATGACAATAATTACATAAGAAAAAGCATGTCCATTCATAAAAAATGACATCCAAAATGTGCAGTTTATAGTACATACAGACTAATGTATTCCATTAATAATCATCTCCACGGCTTTCCCCATGCATTATATGAAAACACACGATCGGCGTCCTGTATTATTCAATGCGCATGTCAGGAAGCAGGATCTCCAAACTGAGTGAGTGCGTCAACCTGCCACCACTTCGCCAACTGCGCACGTCACAAGGACACAGAATCAGAAGCTTCCGTCCAAACATCGAATTGCACAAGCGCAACAAGAGATGACGACGTTTTTCCACCATATTGTTTGTTGGAAAATAGACCACATTACACTATGAACGGACTCTCATTTCTATAAAGATGGAACCAAAGTAGTTTGTCGTTATTAAACAATTTCAAAGAGAATCTCCACCTTTGATATCGATAGACATGGCTGAGGATATATCCCAATCGCCGTGAGAACATCCCACATATAAATGGGTGAGACACAAACCTCGTCAAAGGCAGGTATCTGAATCCCAAATATCCACTGGGTACAAATACCTCTTATGCCATAGAGTCTTTCATAGAGTGGAAAAGGAGGAGACGTCATTTCAAGATAATCAAAGAGAGAGACCTTTTTTTCATAGAAAATGTATATAAGATGTTTTTCCAGACAATAATAAAAATCCTGCAGATAATAACAACTTATAATGTTTTCTTCTAAGTGGGATAAGTCATGGGACATGATTCTTGAAAATATTCACTTTTCAGAAAATCTAAAAGAAATATCAAATATTGTAATTATATACACCCTTTATATACTTGTCACATGTACTGACTCACTGCTTGAAAAAGGTTCACATCTTCATGAACCGAAATGATGCTGAGATGGGCTAATAAAAGGAGCTCCCCTTTTTTCAGTGAGAATGGTGTGCTGCCTCCATTTTTTTTATTCCTATAATTGAGGTTTGGTCTGTGCCTGGGGGGCTTTGCACCTGATTTTTCTTTTCTTTGTATTTTGTGCTGCTCTAATTCCTCTTGTTTCTATCTATCTATCTATCTATCTATCTATCTATCTATCATCTATCTATTTATCTATTATCTATTTATCATCTATCTATTATCTATCTATTATCTGTTATCTATCTATCATCTATCTATTTATCTATTATCTATCTATCTATCTATTATCTATCTATTATCTGTTATCTATCTATTATCTATCTATCTATCTATTATCTATCTATTATCTATCTATTATCTATCTATCTATTATCTATCTATTACACAGGTCAACAAAAAAAAAATTTTTTTCTGGTGTCCAAAATATTTTAATGAATTTGGGGTATTTTTGGGGTGCTGATTCTGAATATGTCATCAGTTTTGCCAGATTGGCTCAAGTTTTTGAGATTTTTGGTATCTTATTTATAGCACTTGTTGGTAAATGCGACGCATCATCTCATTAATTTCTTTGGATTAGTACTTGAACTGAGCAGTTCTCAATATAGTTTTGTGTTAATTAGTGTTCTAAAAGTTTGTTCATAGCTTGATTTTTGCACTAACTTTATGTTGTTGTCTGTTTTCCAGTGAAAAGCATGAACTCATCAAGAAGAAGTTGTCTTAACGATCCAGACTCATTCTGTTACATTTGTGGTGAATACACACTGCCAAAACATAGAAGAAACATAACAGACTTCGTAAAAAAAGTGTATTTTGCCTATTTTGGGGTTATGCTTGGGGACCACACATAGTGTGCAAAGCATGTATCGAATTATTACGAAAATGGAGCAAAGGACAAATAAAAAGCTTCAAATTTGGTGTTCCAATGGTGTGGAGAGAGCAAAAAAATCATCATGATGACTGTTATTTCAATAAAGTTAATGCGCGTGTAGCAAATTACGTCTTTTTTTGACACATTTTACGAAAAATCTCAAAAACTTGAGCCAATCTGGCAAAACTGATGACATATTCAGAATCAGCACCCCAAAGTTACCCTAAATTCGATGAAATATCTTTGGCACCAAAAATGCTGTTGACCAGTGTTATCTATCTATCTATCTGTCTATGAAAGAAGTATTAGAGCAGCAGAAAAAACACAAAAGTGAAAAAGAAAAATAGAATCGGATGCAAAGCCCCCCAGGCATAGACCAAACCTCAATTGCAGGAATCCAAAAAACGGAGGCAGCACACCATTAGTAGTGGAAAAAGCAGAGATGGGCTAATAAAATAGCTCCTGCTTTTTCCACTACTAATGGTGTGCTGCCTCCGTTTTTTGGATTCCTATCTATCTATCTATCTATCTATCTATCTATCTATCTATCTATCCATCCTTGTCTCCTGTTATGTTGTATGTGGGTGTCGGATATTACGGAGGATTCACCTTCACGTCGTTATTATGGTAATGCTCTTTGTATGGCACTTTCTTCATCTTACAATGAGCTCCTGAAAAGTGATATGTTGTGGAGCAGTGTGATGCTCCGGGCCATGTCATTCCCTGGATCTCCTCACAGCTGGTGTTCTCCTTGTTACACCGACGTGGAGGTCGGTTCCTTAGACATTCATGGCAGGTATCACGTCCTCAGCACCTGCTTCCTTCATACAGCTCCTTCTAGGTAGACATTAGTCATATGGTGAAGCAATGACTAGTATTAAAGGGGATATCTGTCTTGGGATCTGTCATATAGAGAACATTAGCTTAGTGCCTTGGTCGATATTGGTGAGGGTTTTACCTCCGGGATCCCCATCATCTTAAAGTAATGTTTTGCTATTGCGCCTTTCAAATTTTTCCTGAAAAGAGTGAAGGTGGTGAAGTGCCATACCAGCTGTGTGGCCCCAAATTCTAAGAGCAGGTCTAATTTAGGCAAAAAATGCCTTACTTTCTAAATATACAAATTCCATAAAAGCAGGGAGAAAGGACTTATAAGGTCTCCTTACACTGGAATGTCATTCTCCATAAGGAGAAATGTTACCCCTTAGACACCAGTCAGAGACCTCTCATACATCGAAATAAGATCTTATGCTTTGTACTGAGGAGGAGCAACACCCTGAAACACGGGTCTGCAAATTGAGATTCTGGTTTTATCCCAAGTCATGTGACAAGGCTCGTTAAAGATATTGACTTTTAGGATTGCTACTTGCAATAGGTGGCAATAGAGTTCTATCCCTGTTCCTCTCTCAAGAGGCAATTTGCATTTTTAATTTCCCAGAGGAACAATGCATGGCCCATAAGTCTCTTAACACTTGCATGTCAGGCATGTCCCTCTCCACAAAGTGGCAAACTGAAGCATTTTGGAATTCTGCACATGGCACCATCAATGTAGCTACCACTATCACCATCATGTAGTTATGAAGTTGGACAATGTTGGAGTGGGGCTGCTTGGCTCTCCAGAAGGGTTAAATCTTAGGGTTGACTATGAATTTATACAGAAAATGTGCACATTGATTATAAGTCCCTTGTCCCTAGAGATTGACCCCAAACTCGTGTCCAAATGGTGTGTTTTCTGGAGCTGTTAGTGTGTCAGACGCTCCTTTGGCAATCTGGTTGGCCAACATGATGTAGTAAAGATGGTGGAAAATGATTCAGGTTGAAAGGACACGTTCCGAACTCAACCTGCACCAACTCTGTAGAGCAACTTTTCAGTACAGAGATGTCTGTCCTTACCTTGGCTTGAGATATCCTGAGATGAGTGGTGTGGGATGTCAAGCTTTGAAAACCCCCCAAAAAATGTGTTACTCTGTAAGGAGCTGATTTTTCCATGTGTCTATATGAGATAATATCTGATTGTGTTGTACAAATTTAAACTTTTTATGAAATTTCCAGCAATTTTTCCGATACCGACTGGTCCAGTTGATGATCTAATGTGCATGTGACAGATGTTTGTTGAATGGAGATATGGAATCTGGCGTGTCCGATTTTGGATTGCTGAATCTCTTGTTTTCCAGCAACAGAAGCTGCTGCCAGAGGAATTTGGCAGTGGCTCTCTCATAGAGAACACAGGAGTGATTGGCAGCATGTGTGTACGGTAGAGCTGAGTGAGCTATCTACTGGCCATATGATCGACTGGACCACCATGATGCTGCGGCTATCTAAAGCGTACATGGGGCTTTACTGTCCCACTAAAGGAGATTCACATATAATTACCAGTAACGTAATAACAGTTACCCATGTAAAAGGCGACTAGCCAAAGAATGCATAGTAAAGGAGAGCACAGAGTCAAAATATACCAATAAAATATCACCAAAATTTATTAATACAATCAAATTGACAACATCCGAAAATTTATACTAAATAAAAAGTACAAAAATGTAATACATGGGTTTTAATCACCAAGTGACTGAATCCACAGGTGTAAATAATGGGCCGAAGAAAAAAGGACAGGATCAACATATACATGAGGTGCAAACAGAAGGAAAAGAGGACATATAATCCATTGTAATGGACAATAACAAAAGGATATCCCGTGTGTTGCCATATTAGCTTTACGAGTCCAGTATAACGATCCTCTAGATCTCACTGCTGCACCCAATATCAATGCAAAGTGATGTTAATAAAAAAGGGGTTAATTACCCATTATGGTGCTGTGTCCTGCCTTTACCTCGGCCATGTACCCCGACGCACGTTTCGCCTTCAGATTATCGCTTCCTCGGGGCAACTGTCCCACTAAAGGAGTTGTCTGACTTTAGATACAGCTGATGAATTTCCAAAAAAAAAACCAATATCCGCATGTCAACACCTGTCTCTGATATTTATGTCAGCTTTATTCAACAAAAAGGGACTGAACTGCAATACCAGACACTGCCCACAGACAACGGTGGTTCCTTTTCTGCATTAAAAATAATACCTAGGCCCGGATTCACCATGGTGTTTTCTCCAGATTTCTAGAGTTTTAAAACTTTTTCTCAACTCGAATTCTGCAAAACTTTTTCTACTTTTGGCGTTTTCATGCCAGCTCCGACAAGATGCGCCAAAGTGTGTGGAGGATGGGTAGGAAGTCGGCTCAAAAAATTTGTTAAAAGTTACACCACTTTATTAATTCCAAAAATGTACTCCAGTTCCTGATTGGAATAACATTTCTGGCGAGGTGCACATAGGCGTATGCCTGTGATAAGATATGCCTAAATCGTCACCTGGTATGCACCTTTTAATGAATCACGTTCAAAATGCCAGTCTTAATAAATCCGCAATTTTTATTTCTAATTTTATACAACCAATTAAAGAGGATCTGTTACTTGTATAAATATAATGTGATGTAAATGTTGGTGTTCTCCTGAATCCTATGTTGCTTTTATTTTGTTCTTGCGCCTCTTTGTTCCTGATATATGGCTACCTTTTCCCTTTATGTCTTTTTTCCTTGTGAGTCTTCTTGATGACCACGCCCACATGGCTAAATAAAATGGATTTAAATATATGTACAGGGAAGGATAAGCCCTATCTCAGATAATGGAGAGGCACGGCAATAAAATAAAAACATTACCAGATTTGGAAGAACAGCAACATTTACACCAGGTAGCAAAAACATGCATAGTTATTGGGGATTAATTAAATTTTCAGAAAATTTTAGAAAATTAACAATTTGATTAGCAAAAATCAACCATCAAAATTGCCCACTGCCTTTTTACACTTTGCAGAAGATTGCATCAGCCACAGAAAGCTCACAGGTATAGCAAAGCAAATCAGAAGGGACTATCATAGCTTGCACTAAAAGCAGAGGCAGGGAATGCAGCACTCATTTTAGGGTGAATCTGGATAGTGAATGGACGTCACATCTCGGAAATAGAGAAAGGGAAAGAAAGCTATAAAACACAGAGTACACATTACAGACAGCAGAGCAGTATTGTATAATGTTACCATCTCTTTACCCATGCATGACAATTGGCGTTACTAAACCTGTGCTCGAAATGAGTTGGAAACAGTCCTAGGAGACCTCAGAATATTATACACAATTTCTGAAAAATGTGTCGAACCTGAAAAATTTGAATGTCAAAAGTTTCCCCCAACCCTAATATTTATGGAAAGTGACAGATTATCCCTAAACTCAAAGGTTCTCAAAGATTTAAAGCTATTTTTTCAGATTTTTTTTTGCCATTTTTGTATCAGTAGCGCATAATTTTCACCGAAGATTGCTATTAGTTATCCGCCATTGTGTTTAATAATGGCTTATAGGCTGCATTATCTTCCAATGCATTTTACAACATACTTAAGGAAACGCAGCTGGCCGCCTATAATGCAGTTAACCAACATAACATTAACAATAAGATTTATGAAGCTATTGTTTATATAACAATGTGGCTATATATAGCCCCGGTCAGGGGGATGCAGCACGTAGGGTCAAAGGTTGTGACTCGGAGGTCAAAGGGCCCAGTCATGAGAGAGCCATGGTGATTAAATATTTCCATTCCATTTCTTTTGTGTCTAAAATCATAGATTGTAATTAATTTATTGTAATGGCGGTGTATTTTTTTTTTTGCATGCTACTCATGTAATCAGATTGTGGAATGATGTTTGTTTTTTTGTTTTTTTTTTGCCTTTGATGCATCGATTTCTATGTTCCCATAGATAACGACTTACTTTTATAAGACATATCCCCTGCATTTTTTGTGTGCTCAGTAGATAGTTTTACATATATAGTTAATTAAATTATTGAGATTTTTTTCAGGAGTGCACTGTCCATGTTTCAAACTCACAATCTCTGGCATGGCAGGCAGAGGTTTTAGCTTTAAACTACTCTAATAGATTTTTTCCGCCTATAGAGCTAAATAGTATTCTTCTTTACAGGCACATTGTGCTGGAACTTAGAGATACAGTGGCATGTAAAAGTTTTGTCACCCTTGGTTAAAATTACTGTTATTGTGAACAGTTAAGCAAGTTGAAGATGAAATCATCTCTGAAAGGGCTAAAGTTAAAGATTACACATTTCCTTTGTACTTCAGGCAAAAAAAGTATTATTCTTTCATTTTAAAAATTACAAAATGGGCCAATGGAAAAGTTTGGGCACTCTTGAAGATTTGTGTGCTCAGATAACTTTGACCAAGGTTTCAGGCCTTAATTAGCCTATTAGGGTTATGACTTGTTCACTACCATTGCTAGGAAAGGCCAGGTGGTGCAAATTTCCCGGTTTTATAAAAAACCCAGCCTCTTCTAACCTTGTGCCTAAAAACAGCAGTCATGGGTTCTTCTAAGCAGCTGCCTAGCACTCTGAAAATCAAAATGGTTGAGGCCCACAAAGCAGGAGAAGGCTATAAGAAAATGGCAAAGCATTTTCAAGTTGCCCTTTCCTCAGTTTGAAATGTAAATAAGAAATGGCAGTTATCAGGAACAGTAAAGGTAAAGATAAGGTCTGGAAGACCAAGCAAAATTTCTGTGAGAGCTGCTCATAGAATTGCTAGAGAGGCAAATCAGAACTCCCGTTTGACTGCAAAAGACCTTCAGAAAGATGTAGCAGACTCTGGAGTTGTTGTACAATTTTCTACTGTTCAGAGTCACCTGCACAAATATGGCCTTCATGGAAGAGTCATCAGAAGAAAACCTCTCCTGCATCCTCACCGTAAAATTCAGCATCGGAAGTATGCAAAAGACCATCTAAACAAGCTTGTTGGATTTTAGAACGAAGTCCTGTGGACCGATAAGGTTAAAATAGAACTCTTTGGCTGCAATGATCAAATGTATGTGTGGAGAAAATAGGGCACAGAATTTCAGGAAAAGATCATTTTGCCAACCATTAAGCATGGGGATGGATTAATCCTGCTTTGGGTTGCAGCCAATGGCATGGGGAATATTTCATGAGTAAAGGTAAGAATGGATTCAATGAAATCTCAACAAATTCTTGATTCAAACATAACACCATCTGTAAAAAATCTGAAGTTGAAAGGAGGATGGCTTCTACAAATGGATGATCCTAAACACACATCAAAATCCACAATAGATGACATCAAAAGATGCAAGCTGAAGGTTTTACAATGGCCCTCACAGTCCCCTGATCTGAATATCATTGAAAATCAGTGGCTAGACCTCAAAATAGCAGAGAATGCAAGACGACCCAAGAATCTCACAGAAATAAAAGAATTTTCCAAGGAAGAATGGATGAAAATCTCTCGAAGAAGATTTGAAAGACTTTTGTCTGGCTACAAAAAACGTTTACAAGCTGTGATACTTTCAAAAGGGGGTGCTACTAGGTACTAACCATGCAATGTGCCCAGACTTTTGCATCGGCACATTTTCTTTTTTGTAATTTTTCAAATGTAAATTAAAAGATTAAAATATATATATTTTGGCCTTAAATACAAAGGAAATGTGTCATCTTTACCTTTAGGTAAATCATTTCATCTTCAACTTGATTAACTGTTCACAATAACAGTAAATTTTACCAGGGGTGACCAAACCTTTTACATGCCACTGTACATCTCTATATACCAGTACATCTGTATATTAGGAGTAAAACAAAACTGAAGAGAGTTTTTTTTTCCTGCAAAATTACTAAAATAAATGAAAAACTCTTAAATTACTAATACACTTTTTAGTAAGTAAGATACATACAGTGCAGCGCCCCAGAGTCCTGGTCATTGCAGTAATGTTGTTCTCCCACCAGGGGGAGTGATATTACGTCTGATGGCAATAAAGGAGATCTTCTGTCCAGGTATCACAACCACACACAACACACTTCACACTCCAGCCACCAGGGGGAGCAAAGGTTCTATCTACTAGGCCACTCCTCACAGGTAAAACTGGGGGTTGGAGGAAAAGTTAGAGAGTTCCCGGCTGGAGACCGAGAGAGAAAGGTCTCCAGACCGAGCTGGCTGGAGTGAGCTCCAGTCAGATCCAGACTACGGTCTGAGGAGGACGAGAGTCCACGGAGCTGCGCCTGCCCCACGTGCGGCAGCATCCTAAGAAAGAGACATTGAAGAGAAGTATATTGCAGTGAGTGAGAAACAAAGTCATAGCAAAGGGAGAGGAAACCAGAAGGAGTTCTGTCCTGTGAGAGGCTGCCTCCTTCTGAAGTGCAGGAATACCGGTGGCCAGAATACTGAGGGAGTAAGGATCTCTATGCTTTACTTCAGAGACTGGCAGGACAGTTAATTCTACGTTGGCTGCCCGACCTTTATACACAGGAGACACGGTGGCAACTTGTGGGGGTCGGGGCATCTCTAGGGTCCCTATAAAAAGCCTCAGGCCACCAGTCATACGTGTTTTGTTCTATCCGACCACGGGGAACAGTGAGAGGAGTAATAATAGTGAGGACCTTATTGGAGCTTATGCAAGTAGGGACCTACTGTGTTACTGTGCGCATAGGAAGGCTATTGAATTCCACCTGGACAAGGGGACTCTGGATTTGCCTTCAGACCGGCCAGACTCTGCCTACCCTGTGGTCTGTACCCTGGACTGTGGACACCGAAGCCTTCAGTAAAGGTAAAGAGACTGCAACCTTGTGTCCTCGTTATTCCCTGTGCCTTGCCTCATTCACAATCACCATCTACACTCTGGGAAGCCCTGGGGATACACTTCACCTATGGGAAGGTATTCCATCTAGCTGCCATAACATCACCCCAGCGGACCCCTAAGCAGCGTCGGTCACCCTGACCGAATACCAGAGGTGGAGTCACGAACACTTCCCCTTTAAAGACCTTTCTCAAAACCATAAAAACTCCTTTCTTTATTGGACGTCCCTCAAAGGGCCACGGACCGGGTCGGGCCACCGTGACATCCCCCGAACCGAAGGACCCGGTGCCGAGTACCCCATTGCCCTTGCTTGGGGGCGATCCAACAGTATTTGGTATCCTTGTAACCCCTTTACGACTTTAGACGTATGCATACATCCAGCTTGGGAAGACTTTCTAACTTTGGACGTATGGATACGTCATGGCAATTTAGTGCACACAGGAGATCGCCGATGGGTGTACAGCGATTCTTACAGCTGACACCCAGCTCTCACTGCTAGGAGCAGTGTCCACACCGCTCCCAGCAGTTTAACCCCCTAAATGCTGAGATCGATATTGATCGCAGCATTTAGGAAGCAGGAAAAGGGAGTATGACGACGCAGCATTTTATCTTAATTAACCAGACGTCTATTTTCATTAAGCAAGGATGAATAAAATGAATAAACTGCTATCTATATGTTGACATTTGAACTTATGCACTCGTTCTTCAGTTATTATTATTATTATTTATTTATATAGCACCATTCCATGGTGCTGTACATGAGAAAGGGGTTACATACAGGGTTATAAATATCATTTACAGTAAACAAGTTTACAGTGACAGACTGGTACAGAGGGGAGAGGACCCTGTCCTTGCGGACTTACATTCTATGGGATAGTGGGGAAGAGACAGAAGGTCGGAGGTGCAGCAGCTCTGGCGGTGGTGAGGTGGCTGCTCTGGCGATGGCGAGGCGGCAGAATGGGTATTGCAGGCTGTAGGCTTTCTTGAAGAGATGGGTTTTCAGGTTCCGTCTGAAGGATCCGAGGGTGGTGGATAGTTGGACGTGTTGAGGCATGGAATTCCAGAGGATGGGGGATATTCGGGAGAAATCTTGGAGGCGGTTGTGTGAGGAACGAATAAGGGTGGAGGAGAGTAGGAGGTTGTGGGAGGATCGGAGATTACGAGAGGGAAGATATTGGGAGATTAGTTCAGAGATATAGGGAGGGGACAGGTTGTGGATGGCTTTGTAGATCAGTGTTAGTAGTTTGAACTGGATTTGTTGGGGAATTGGGAGCCAGTGGAGGGATTTGCAAAGGGGAGAAGCAGGGGAGTAGCGAGGAGAGAGGTGGATTAGCCGGGCAGCAGAGTTGAGGACAGACTAGAGTGGTGCAAGAGAGTTAGCGGGGAGGCCACAGAGGAGGGTGTTGCAGTAGTCGAGGCGGGAGATGATAAGGGCATGCACAAGAGTCTTAGTAGATTGTGGGGTGAGGAAGGGACGGATTCTGGCAATATTTTTGAGTTGGAGGCGACAGGAGGTGGCAAGAGTTTGAACATGCGGTTTGAAGGACAAGGCAGAGTCGAGAGTTACCCTGAGGCAGCGGATTTCAATTGCGGGAGAGAACGTGATGTCGTTTACCATAATAGATAGATCAGGTAGGGGGGATACACGAGATGGGGGAAAGATGATGAGTTCGGTTTTGTCTATGCAGCGCCCCAGAGTCCTGGTCGTTGCAGTACTGTGGCTCCGCCACTA
The DNA here is from genome assembly GCF_051348905.1 of Ranitomeya variabilis. Lineage (NCBI taxonomy): Eukaryota > Metazoa > Chordata > Amphibia > Anura > Dendrobatidae > Ranitomeya > Ranitomeya variabilis. Next base: position 41,799,005 of record NC_135232.1, on the reverse strand, counting down.
AGGGGAGCTATGGTACGTCTGATGGCACTGAAGGAGTTCATCTGACCAGGTATCACAGACACCAATATATTTCACAGCCGGGCCTCCAGGGGGAGCTAAGGGTTCTATTCATTAGGCCACTCCTCACATACTGGTAAAACTGGGGGTCAGGCAGGAAGTTAGGAAGAAAGCTGACTGGGTTGGAACCAGGCAACACCTTGTGGCAGAGGGTGTTGTGGGGGAAGATTCGGTAGGGTCCCTGTCAGGGGTGGGATCCTGACAGAGGCCTGGCAACTTGAGAGAACGTCACAGGACCATGCCTGCTCATCATAGCGGCGGTGCCCAAGGAAGGATTAGAAGCGAGATAGATTGTGCTGAGTGAGAAACGAGATCAAAGCAACAAGGAGAATACCAGTAGGAGTCGTGCTGTGAGACCGAGGCAACATTCTACTGAGGCGCACAACCAGCGGCCGGAACGCCGAGGAAGTATTTATAAATCTAGCTTCAAGCAATACTTCAAACCAACGGCAGGACAGTCAGTCATAGGCGGGCTGTCTCACCTAAATCACCTACGAAGACATAGGCGGCAACTTGTGGAGAGGGGCGACTCTAGGGTCCCAGAAGAGCTCCGAGCCTACCCGTCATACGGGTGCCGTCCTAACCGTAACATCAGGGAGGGACGGAAGATTAGCAGAACATCATCTAATCGAGTTGTGAGGGAACTTAAGAAACAGACACAACAGTTGTGGGGACTTTCCGTAAGCACAGCAGGGAAGGACCACAACACATAGCGCTAGCAGGAAGGCACAGATTTCCACCTGCAAAGAGAACTCTGGAGGTGCCATTGGACCGGCCGGACTTGCGCAGCCTGGTTAACCGTATTCCGGATTGAGGACCCAGAGATCTTCAGTAAAGAGGTAAAGAGACTGCAACCTGGTGTCCTCGTTATTTACTGCACCGCACCACCACCACCATCCACATCTATTACTGTACGCCCCTCAGCAGGGTCACGGACCGGGCCTAGCCACCGTGACAACCCCAGAGCAGAGACTCACAGGCCCGGTACCGGGTACCCCTCGGCCCTGCGGCAGTGGGGGCGCTACAACTTGGCGTCACGAACAGGATCTACTTAAGCCTGAGGAATCGGGTCATGTGTGCCTTGGAACTGTGATTTACTGTGCTTGGACTGTACTTTATTGCAAAGACTGTGGATTGCCACTTGCCGCCAAAAGTCCCCACCAAAACCGCCGCCATTACAGCGCTGAGGAGAGCGCAGGAGAAGAAGAGGGGCGTGGAGTGGGCGTAGACAAGCTGGAGAGCGCGAACGACAATGGCTGCCCAGTCTAAATATTTCTGCACCGTGAGGACGTGTCCGTCAGCAGCAGAAATCCGCCTCCTAATCCTCAATGGAGGGCGGAGACAGAGAAAACGAAACCGCCCACGAAGGAGAGAGCGGGAAAAGAACCAGGAAGCGACTCACGTGGAGGACGCCATGGCCAGCAGCTCGGAACCCGAATGTGGGGTGGAAGCAGAAGTCTCCCCCAACTACCCGGATGAACGCAGCAGCCAGTTCTTCGTGGACAGCACCGAACTCCTGCAGGTCGAGATGGAGAGCTTGCTCGACCAGCTCCTTCAGCTGAATGTGAAGGCCCAGGCTCCGCACCAGGCGGCGCCGAACAGCAGTCTTCCAGCATCGGATCTTATACTGCTGCGGAGGTCCTCGCTGACACCGCCAGAGGAACCCGCCGCGGAGGAAGAGCCTGCATCGGCTGGTGAGTCCGCCGACCCTGTCCCGCCGTCCGAGGGCTTGCTAGTAGGCCCCGTTGCGGCACCCCCTCTCCCTGGGACCCATAGACTTCAGCGTCTGTTGCCATGGGAGGAGCCCACGGGTATGGAACACCGCTTGAAAGCCCCGCTTCGACCCACTGCTCTGCTGTGTGAAGTCCGTGCAGAGCGCACAGTGTGCCGCTGGGTGAACCCAGGATCTAACCTTATGGGGTTCCCCGGGGTGAAGACCCAGGAGGGAGAGATGGTACAGGCCCTAAGCTGGGAGGAATACCAGGTCCAGCTAGAACAGCAATGGGAGGAGAAGCAGAAAGAATACCAGGCCGGGCTAGAGACCTACCACCAGAAAGATTTGGCAGTCAAGGATCGGGCCCGCAAGGACCCCACCGCTCACCAGGCCCCGCGCAGGCAGGGCATCATCGTCACTTTCAGGCTCCGCGGAGGTTGGGGCTTCATCAAAGAACCGGGCCTGTATGCGGAAGTGTTTGTTAATCGGAGGGATGTCGAGTCTCACTTGAGGGAGGGTCACCCAGACCGGGACCTCCACCCCGGGGATGAAGTTACCTACACCCGGCACTTTGGGGAGAAGGGATGGTTCGCTTTAAATGTCCACAAGAAGAAGCTGGTGGAACCCTCGACTAAGGTGCCGGAGAAGATCTCTCCCGTAGCCAAGGTGCCCCCTTGTGGTCGGCCCACGATCACCACTGAGACCACCATGGTTACCCCAACGGCATGATCGTGAAGGCTACGACTTGCCGCGTTATAACCTCCACCGCTGTCGGGGCCACGAAGGTGCCTCCTCAGGTGACCCGTGTGTCTACTGCCCCAGAACTGAAGACTGTGGGTACACAGACCCCCAGCTGGGATAACAGACCCTCTTATGCAGTACCGGGCGGTTCGCAATACCCAAAGGGGTTGCCTCCGCCAGTGCTGCCTCCTGAATGGTTCAAATAAATGTTTTAGTATTCTGAACATGTACATAATTCTTTAAACTGTTTGTTTCCTGACTTTGCCGTTAAACCCGTTTAGGGTTAACTCTTAAAGGGATCCCTTTGTTGACCCGGGATCCCTACTGCTTTTTGGTTATTTTCTATTTTCTTCTTTGTTATCAAGAACTGCCGCAATCATGAACAGTGCATGATACAAACTGCTTGTAAATAGTTTGCACCTTCTTAAAGGTGCTCCCTACTGGTTTTACTTAAAGAAGGACTCTTTGCGAAGATACCGCACCGGAGCCTTTGCTGAGTACGGACTGGTAGTTTGAGAAGATGTGCTACCTCATAAAGACTTGGTCCTCTCTTAAAGGGGATGTTCACTTGTTGCACTTAAAGAATGGTATTGCTTTAAGACAGATAGATAGCAATAATGTCTTGACAAAAAGAAAGTGATGATGATGCTTACATGTAAAAGTTATATGTATCCAACTAGATGATTGTAAGAAATGTTTGATAACGTTGAAAGAAAAATGAGGACAGAAAGTGAACCCGTACGGGGTTAGTCAGTGAGTCCTCTTAGGAGCCATGTAGGGATGGCTCAGTGATTTCAAACTGAAAGTAAATGTTATGTTCTATACTGTGTATAGTAGTTGAAAAGGCAGTAGTCCCGGGCTGAAAGGGGCGGTCCTGTAAAGAAAGGAGAGGCAGCAGTCCTGGAGCAGTTAGGACAGGCGGTCCTGCAGATTTAACGAAGGAGAATGAAAGAGAAAGAGTTAATTAATATTATAATGTTTTATAAGTAAAGTCTTTAGTGGATAGGAAGTGTACGTCCTTAAGGACAATGTTAACTTATTCAAAAGTTTGCACTGAGTAGAATACCCGGTTGGGTAACAGGAGTTGTTTATAGCCTGTAATTTATAATGTTTAACCATGTTTGTAACGTTCAAGTGTCCTCACCTCCCATAAAGGGAAGCTCTGTTCAAGCTTACTTATTGTTATTGCATTTTCAAAATTGTATGTCTTTTTGCTAACCTGTATTGTTGTTTTCTTCCCAGTCCAGGAGTACTGGATTGAACCGGGGGGGAGTGCAGCGCCCCAGAGTCCTGGTCGTTGCAGTACTGTGGCTCCGCCACTAAGGGGAGCTATGGTACGTCTGATGGCACTGAAGGAGTTCATCTGACCAGGTATCACAGACACCAATATATTTCACAGCCGGGCCTCCAGGGGGAGCTAAGGGTTCTATTCATTAGGCCACTCCTCACATACTGGTAATACTGGGGGTCAGGCAGGAAGTTAGGAAGAAAGCTGACTGGGTTGGAACCAGGCAACACCTTGTGGCAGAGGGTTTTGTGGGGGAAGATTCGGTAGGGTCCCTGTCAGGGGTGGGATCCTGACAGAGGCCTGGCAACTTGAGAGAACGTCACGGGACCGTGCCTGCTCAGCATAGCGGAGGTGCCCAAGGAAGGATTAGAAGCGAGATAGATTGTGCTGAGTGAGAAACGAGATCAAAGCAACAAGGAGAATACCAGTAGGAGTCGTGCTGTGAGACCGAGGCAACATTCTACTGAGGCGCACAACCGGCGGCCGGAACGCCGAGGAAGTATTTATAAATCTAGCTTCAAGCAATACTTCAAACCAACGGCAGGACAGTCAGTCATAGGCGGGCTGTCTCACCTAAATCACCTACGAAGACATAGAGGGCAACTTGTGGAGAGGGGCGACTCTAGGGTCCCGGAAGAGCTCCGAGCCTACCCGTCATACGGGTGCCGTCCTAACCGTAACATCAGGGAGGGACGGAAGATTAGCAGAACATCATCTAATCGAGTTGTGAGGGAACTTAAGAAACAGACACAACAGTTGTGGGGACTTTCCGTAAGCACAGCAGGGAAGGATCACAACACATAGCGCTAGCAGGAAGGCACAGATTTCCACCTGCAAAGAGAACTCTGGAGGTGCCATTGGACCGGCCGGACTTGCGCAGCCTGGTTAACCGTATTCCGGATTGAGGACCCAGAGATCTTCAGTAAAGAGGTAAAGAGACTGCAACCTGGTGTCCTCGTTATTTACTGCACCGCACCACCACCACCATCCACATCTATTACTGTACGCCCCTCAGCAGGGTCACGGACCGTGCCTAGCCACCGTGACAACCCCAGAGCAGAGACTCACAGGCCCGGTACCGGGTACCCCTCGGCCCTGCGGCAGTGGGGGCGCTACATCTACATTGAGTTTTAGGAAGCGAGAGGTGAAGAAGGAGGATATGGCTGACAGACACTCCGGGATTCTGGACAGAAGAGAGGCGACATCTGAGCCAGAGAGGTAGATCTGAGTGTCGTCCGCATACAGGTGGTACTGGAAGCCATAGTTGGTCACGAACCATACATTGTTGTCATATGAGTCTTAAGCGTTAACTTTTGATATTTTTTAATGTCTTACTTTTGAATCTCTTCTGACCCAGCATTCTGGACTATAAATTTAGAAACATCCTTAGGGGTGCATGCATGTGGGGGTGCACGCAAGCATCCCGAAGCAAAGCGTCACAAAGATAAGCGTCGTGATACAGCAGTTATTCCATGGCACTGAACTAAAATCCATCTTCTCTCTTCACACAGGTAAAAATTCCTTCTGCTTGCTGTCTCCTGCAATATATTCAAATGGTACAACTTCCCACCTCTGATTGCTGTCTCATCTGCTGCAATAGACTCTAATGGTAAAAATTCCCTCTGCTTGCTGTCTCCTGCAATATATTCAAACTAGATGGTGGCCCGATTCTAACGCATCGGGTATTCTAGAATATGTATGTATGTATGTATATAGCAGCCACATAGTATATAGCACAGGCCACGTAGTATATAGGAGCCATGTAGTATATAGCAGACACGCAGTATATAACACAGCCCACGTAATATATAGCACAGCCCACGCAGTATATAACACAGCCCACGTAATATATAGCACAGTCCACGCAGTATATAACACAGCCCACGTAGTATATAACACAGCCCACGCAGTATATAACACTGCCCACGTAGTGTATAACACTGCCCACGCAGTGTATAACACTGCCCACGTAGTATATAACACTGCCCACGTAGTATATAACACTGCCCACGTAGTATATAGCAGCCATGCAGTATATAACACAGCCCACTTCTATATAGCACAGCCCATGCAGTATATAGCACAGCCCACGCAGTATATAACATTGGCCACGTAGTATATAGCAGCCACGCAGTATATAACACAGCCCACATACCGTAGTATATAGCAGTGTGGGCACCATATCCCTGTTAAAAAAAAATAATTAAACTAAAAAATTGTTATATGCTCACCTGCTGGCCGATGCATTGTGAAATTACCCAGATGACTTAGCGGTCCCGCGTGACCTCTAAGTCTTCTGGGTAATTTCGCAATGCATCTCTGGGAGTGGAAGCTGGCGGCAGCCACGCGCGCACAACGGCGGACGACGGAAGGTGAGAATAGCAGGTTTTTTGTTTTTTTATTATTTTTAACATTAGATCTTTTTACTATTGATGCTGCATAGGCAGCATCAATAGTAAAAAGTTGGTCACACAGGGTTAATAGCAGTGTTAACGGAGTGCTTTACCCGCGGCATAACGCGGTCCATTAACGCTGCCATTAACCCTGTGTCAGCACTGACTGGAGGGGAGTATGGAGAGGGCGCCGGGCACTGACTGGAGGGACTAATTCTCAGCCGAACTGTGCCCTTCGCTGATTGGTCGCGGCCTGGATTTCTGTTACAGACAAACAGACAGACGGAAGTACCCCTAAGGCTACTTTCACACTAGCGTCGGGAAAGACCCATCGCTGTGCGTCGGGCCGACGTTCCCGACGCTAGCGTGGTCTCCGTCGCACAACGGGGGCAGCGGATGTATTTTTCCAACGCATCCGCTGCCCCATTGTGAGGTGCGGGGAAGTGTGGGGAGGTGGGGGCGGAGTTCCGGCCGCGCATGCGCGGTCGGAAAAAGCGGACCGTCGTGAGCAAAAAACGTTACATGTAACGTTTTTTTCTCCCGATGGTCCGCTACCACACGCCCAAGCGTCGCAAAACGGACGCGACGTTTGGCAATGCGTCGCAAATGCGTCGCAAATGTTAGTCTATGACGAAAAAACGTATCCAGCAAGAACTTTTGCTGGATGCGTATTTTCGGCAAAACGACGCATTTGCGACGTATTGCAGTTAACGCTAGTGTGAAAGTAGCCTTAGACAATTATATATATAGATGGTACAACTTCCCACCTCTGATTGCTGTCTCATCTGCTGCAATAGACTCTAATGGTAAAAATTCCCTCTGCTTGCTGTCTCCTGCAATATATTCAAATGGTACAACTTCCCACCTCTGATTGCTGTCTCATCTGCTGCAATAAACTCTAATGGTAGAAATTCCCTCTGCTTGCTGTCTGCTGTCTGTCATCTGCCACTCTACCATCTAGCAACATATTTTAATGTGCCTGCTTAATGATTGGTATAATTCATTTGTTGCGCATTGTACATTTTACTCACTGTTTGATGTATACCCATGACTGTGGTCACTCTAGATATCATCTTGTTGAAGGTTTTATAGCATATAGATGTTCCCAGCCACAATGTGTTTGATCATTTAATCACCCCCTGGTGTGCTGGCCCCAGCTGCCAAATTATCCCCAAACAGTGCCCACAATCCATCTCTTCTGACCCAGCATTCTGGACTATAAATTTAGAAACATCCTTAGGGGTGCACACATGTGGGGGTGCACGCAAGAATCCCGAAGCAAAGCGTCATGAAGATAAGCGTCGTGATACAGCAGTTGTTCCATTGCAGTTAGTCAGGGCAGGAGTCAGGTAACCCACACTCTGCTCTCCCTTCTATCCATGTGCTTTATTCCTATCCTCCTATGTTCCCTTGCAGTCCACATTCACCGCCCAATACCCCCTCCATCACGACTTATATACATCAGCTCCTCTCTCCTTGCCTCTCCCATGTACAGCTCCCATGCACTTCTCACCTTCCTGAAAAACCTCAGCCCATCTTGCCCAAACACATTGCGCAAAAAAACTTCAGACAATTCCAAAAACTACTTGCTCTTTATCTTCCTACTCCTACTGATTTCAGGGGACATCTCCTACAACCCTGGTCCACCATCCCCCAATCTCAACCCCTACCCTACCTCACATAGAAACCTTATAACCCTAATATTATTTGCACTCCTCCATTTCCTTTTAATTGTGCCCTTTGGAATCCACGATCTGTATGTAACAAGCTTCCTTTCGTACACAATTACTTTCTGAAAAACTCTCTTAATCTGTTGGCCCTCACGGAAACCAGGATTCAGGATTCTGACACTGTCTCTCCTGCTGCCATTTCCCATGGTGGCTTACAATTCTCACATTCTCCGAGACCCACAAACAGACATGGTGGTAGAGTCGACATACTCTTGTCCCTACAATGCACTTTCCAGGTCATCCCCCAGCTCCATCGCTCTCATCCCCTTCTTTTGAGGTCCACACCATCAGGCTCTTTCGTCCCCTCTCCCTCAAAGTAGCAGTCATATACCGGCCCACAGGCTCACCCACCCATTTCCTGGACCATTTCTCTGCCTGGCTGCCGCACTTCATGTCCTCAGAACTCCCAACCCTTATCCTGGGAGACTTCAACATCCCCATAAACAACCCCACTTCTACATCTGCATCCCAGCTTCTATCACTAATCACTTCCCTAGGCCTCTCACAGCTCTCAACCTCTGAAACACACAAAGACGGTAACACCCTTTACCTAGTCTTCGTCCGGCTCTGTTCAATCTCCTACCTAGATAACTCACCGCTTCCCCTCTCTGACCATAACATTCTCTCCTTCACACTCACAATTCCACGCCCACCCCAGCACCCTCCTACCTACCACACATTCAGAAATCTACATGTTTTCAACCCTCACACACTTTCAGACTCCCTACACTCATCATTGTCCCAAATCTCCTCTTTTCCCTGTCCTGATCTGGCTGTAAATCACTACAATGACACTCTTAGAAGCACCCTGGACCAAGTAGCGCCCCTCACCCTCAGAACCTCCAAGCACAGAGTAAAGCAGCTCTGGCTCACATCGCAAACCCGATTTCTCCAGCAATGCTCTAGGAGTGCTGAACGCTTATGGAGGAAAACTCGCACACCAGAAGACTTCATACACTTCAAATTTATGTTAAAAACCTATAACTCTGCCCTTCACCTCGCCAAACAGACCTACTTCACCACTCTGATCTCCTCACTATCCAACAACCCCAAGAAACTTTTTGACACCTTTCACTCCCTCCTCAGGCCAAAAGCACAAGCCCCTATCACAGAAATTTGTGCTGATGACCTGGCCTCTCACTTTAAAGAGAAAATAGATAGCATCCGTCAGGAAATCCACTCCCAGACACCAAGCGCAGCAACTCCCATCCCTCCCTGCATTTCCCCTGGCTCACTCTCCTCATTCGATCCCATCACAGAAAAAGTCTCCAGGCTCCTCTCTTCTTCTTGTCCAACTACATGCACTACCAACCCCATTCCCTCACATGTCCTCCAGCCTCTCTCTCCAGTCGTCACAACTCACCTAACTACAATCTCTCCCTCTCCTTTGGCATTTTCCCCTCCTCCTTCAAACACTCTATCATTACTCCATTACTAAAGAAACCCTCCCTCGACCCATTCTGCACAAACAACTACAGACCAGTCTCCAATCTCCCCTTCATCTCTAAACTCTTGGAGCCCTGATCTACTCCTGCCTTACCCGTTACCTCTCCACTCATTCCCTCCTAGACCCTTCACAGTCTGGTTTCCGCCCCCTACATTCAACAGAAACGGCACTCATCAAGGTGACCAATGACCTTCTGACAGCAAAATGTAACGGTAACCACTCTCTGCTAATTCTTCTCGACCTTTCTGCAGCTTTCGACACTACTGACCACCCTCTCCTACTCTCTAGGCTCCAGTCACTAGGCATTAAGGACACTGCTCTCTCCTGGTTCTCCTCCTATCTTTCTGACCACTCCTTCAGGGTTCTGTTCTCTGACTCCACTTCATCTCCTCTTCCTCTCACTGTCGGGGTACCTCAGGGCTCAGTCCTTGGCCCCCATCTCTTCTCCCTCTACATGGCCCCAATTGGACAGACCGTCAGCAGATTTGGCTTTCAGTACCATCTTTATGCTGATGACAAACAACAATACACATCATCCCCTGACCTTACTCCCGCTGTACTACAGAACTCCAGTGAATGTCTGTCTGCAGTCTCCAACATCATGTCCGCTCTCTATCTGAAACTCAACCTCTCCAAAACTGACCTTCTTCTGCTCCCGCCATCTACTAACCTCCCTAAATCTGACATTTCCCTCTCTGTAGGTGGCACCAAAATAACACCTAGGCAGCAGGCGCGCTGTCTGGGTGATATGTTTGACTCCAATCTCTCCTTCACATCCCATATACAATCTCTTGCCTGCTCCTGCCGCTTACACCTAAAGAACATCTCTAGAATCCGTCCTTTTCTCACCATGGAAACAACAAAAACCCTCACTGTCGCCTTGATCCACTCCCGCCTGGACTACTGCAATGCTCTATTAATTGGCCTGCCCCCTCACTCAACTTTCCCCTCTCCAGTCTATCCTTAATGCAGCAGCCTGGGTTGTCCATCTGGCTAATCGTTACTCGGACGCATCCGCTCTTTGCCAGTCATTACACTGGCAGCCCATTCATTACAGGATACAATTCAAAGTACTTGTTCTCACCCACAAAGCTCTCCACAGTGCGGCACCCCCTTACATCTCCTCCCTCATTTCGGTCTATTGGCCTAACCGACCTCTGCGCTCTGCAAACGACTTTCGACTAACCTCTGCACTAATCTGTACCTCCCACTCCCGACTCCAAGACTTCTCCCGCGCTGCGCCAATCCTCTGGAATGCTCTACCCCAAGATATTAGGACCAGGATCAGGATCCTGCTGTGATATCGCTGGTCGTTGGTTAAAGTTCAGAACTTTATTTGGTCGTCAGATCGCCGTGTATTGTTGTGTTTGACAGCAAAAGCAACGATACCAGCGATGTTTTACAATGGTAACCAGGGTAAATATCGGGTTACTAAGCGCAGGGCCGCGCTTAGTAACCCGATGTTTACCCTGGTTACCAGTGTAAAATGTAAAAAAACAAACAGTACATACTCACCTTCGCGTCCCCCGCCGTCCGCTTCCTGCACTGACTGAGCGCCGGCCGTAAAGTGAAAGCACAGCACAGCGGTGACGTTACCGCTCTGCTGTTAGGGCCAGCACTCACAGTCAGTGCAGGAAGCGGATTCCGGGCGACGCGAAGGTGAGTATGTACTGTTTGTTTTTTTACATTTTACACTGGTAACCAGGGTAAACAACGGGTTACTAAGTGCGGCCCTGCGCTTAGCAACCCGATGTTTACCCTGGTTACCCGGGGACTTCGGCATCGTTGGTCGCTGGACAGCGGTCTGTGTGACAGCTCTCCAGCGACCAAACAGCGACGCTGCAGCGATCGGCATCGTTGTCTGTATCGCTGCAGCGTCGCTTAGTGTGAAGGTGCCTTTATATAAGCTCCTGCAACTTGTTGTCTGCTATCTTTGCAAGACAGTGATGCAGGGTCATTAAACTTTGGATGTTTGCTTAATATGTTGAATGACCATTGTGTGGGTCTTGTGGCTTGTTGACTTGCAAAACAGAGGAGTAAAAACTATGCAAATTGATTAGTCAAACAATGCGATTTAACCTTACCACATCTTCCTCTTGAGCTCTGGATGCTGGCTTGAAGGATAACAGTTGTGAGCTATATAAGTGGGACACGCCTCTAACAATATACATCCAGGCATCCAAGTCAGCAAAGAGATCCAGAGATTCAAAGAAACTAGAGATTCTTTACAAAGCCACAGCCAAGAACATTTTACAGGATAGCTGCCAGATCATGGCTCCATCACGAGGGACATAGATTTGACATGCTATAGGATACCAGCTTATGAGACCACTGCCCCATATGCAGATACAGATCTGCTCCATTGACCATCACTGAACCATGGATATGTTTGGGATAGTCAGGATTTGGACCCACCAGTCACCTGAATCCCATGTATATTTTTAGGAAAGCCAGGATTGGGACCCACCAGTCACCTGGCTCCTTTGAGATGTTTGGAGAAGCCAGGTTATGACCCTCCGGTCACCTGGCCAAGTACCTCAATGGACTGTCAGCTTCCTAAGCTTGTCGTTACCCCTTCTCTGTGCAACATCACAAAATAATACTAAAAAATGAAAATATATTGTACACATAAATATTTTTTATCAAAAAAGTATACATATTTGGTATTGCCGTGTCTGGAATGACCCAACTTATAAAACTGTCCCACTAGTCCCTTCAGTGAACACCGAATAACAAATAAAAAAAAAAGAAGCAAAAAATCTATACATTTTTATCATACGGCAGAACAATAAGTGGAGTAATACACAATAAAAAAAAAGTAAATAAAAATGGTATAGCTGAAAACATAATCTTGTCCTGTAAAAAACAAGCTGCCTTTCAGGTCCATCAGTGGAAAAATAAAAAAGTTATAGGTATCAGAGTAAAGCACTGCAAAAAAAAATAATTTTTTCTATAAAATAGTTTTTGTGTAAAAGCGCCAAAACATTAAAAAAATATGTTAATGTGGTATTGCTGTAATCATGCTGACCCGAAGAATAAATCTGCCTTATCAATTTTACCTCTCGCTCAACGGCATAAAAGAAAATCCAAAAAACAATTCCTGAATTGCTGGTTTTTGTTCATTCTACCTCCCAAAAATCAGAATAGAAAGCGATCAAAATATCTCATGTGCCCAAAAATGATACAAAAAAAATGTACACTCATCCTGCAACAAACAAGCCCTCTCATTATTCTATTGGCAGAAATATGAAGAATTATGGCTCTCAAAATATGGCAATGCAAAAACTACTTTTTGCAAAAAAAGCATCTTTGTGTGAAAGCAGACAAACAAAAAAAAGTCATAAATCTGGTATCACTGTAATATCACCGACCCGAAGAATAAAGTTGTCTAATCACTTATACAGCACGAGGAGCGGCATAAAAAATAAATAAAACCAAGTCTTCACCTGCTGTTTATTTGTTCATTCTGCCTCCGAAAGACCGCAGTAAGGCTTGGCTCACATTTATCCTACACTCTATGCTGAGCGCTTACACCGGGGTTTCCCTGTAAATCTCTGAAATACGTGATTCACATGGAACCCCCATCGGAAGACTCCCTATAATGAGGCAGATGGAGACACTGTGGATGCTGTCTGGCCTATGATCCAGTGGTGTCCATCAGTTTTGTGCACTTCTGAAAAGCACATCATTGAATGGAGGCCAGACGGAGTTCAGAGTAACTCTGCTGCCTTGGGGTTTCATCTGAATCACGTCATTCAGAAATTTAGATAGAAACCCAATGTAAGTGTTCTGTGCAGTGTATTTTAAAGGTGATCCCAAATGTTGTGTACACTGGCTTGCAAAAGTATTCTCCCCCTTGACATTTTTCATGTTTTTCTACCTCACAACCTAGAATTTCACTGTTTTTGAAGAGGATTTGCATCAGTTCATGTAAAGACCGTGCTTACAACTGTGGACATTTGGTTTTCATTTAATTGTGAAGCAAACAACAAGTAAGACAAAATAACTGAAAACTTCAGTGTGCATAACTATTCCCCCCCTAAAGTCAGTACTTTGTAGAGCCTCCTTTTGCTGCAATTACAGCTGCAATTCACTTTAGATAAGTGTCTCTGAGCTTTCCACATATGGCCACTGGGATTTTTTCCCTGTCCTCAAGGCAAAACTGCTCCAGCTCTTTCAAGTGAGATGGTTTCCTCTGGTGAACAGCAATCTTCAAGCCTGACCACAGATTGTAAATTGGATTAAGGTCTGGGCTTCAACTAGGCCACTCAAAAACATGTTTCCCATTAAACAACTCGAGTATTGCTTTAGCAGTAGACTTTGGAACATTCTCTTGTTGGAAGGTGAACCTCTGTCCCAGTCTCAAATCACTGCCAGATTGAAACAGGTTTTGCCCAAGAATGTCCCTGTATTTCACACTATCCATCTTTCCCTGGAATGGGACCATTTTCCCTGTCTCTGCTGAAGAAAAATATCACCACAGCATAATGCTTCCACCACCATATTTTACTGTGGGGATCGCGTTCTTGGGGTGATGAGCTGTGTTTTTTTGGGGCCAGACATAGCGTTTACCTTGGTGGCCAAAAAGTTAATTATAGGTCACATCTGACTACAGCACATTCTTTCATACATTTGGGGAGTCTCCCACATATCTTTTGGCAAGCTCAAAACGAGTCTTACAATTTTTGTGTACAAGTAAAAGTTTTTCTCTGCTTACTCTTCCAAAAAGGCCACCTCTATGGAGTGTACGGCTTATTGTCGGAATATGGACGGATACTCCAGTCTCTGTTTGGGAACTCTGCAGCTCTTTCAGGGTTAACTTTGGTCTCTGTGCTGCCTCTCTGATTACTACCCTCCTTGCCCCAGGCTGAGAGTTTTGGTGGGCAGCCCTCTCTTGTCAGGCTTGCTGTGGTACCATGTTTTTTCTGTTTGATAATAATGGATTTGATGGTGCTCCAGGGATCATCAGAGACTGAGATTTTTTTATAACCCAATCATGACTTGAACTTCTCAACAACTTTGTCCCTGACTTGTTTTGAGATCTTATTGGTCTTGATTATGTTGTTTGGAGATCTCTTTGGTCTTCATGATGTTGTTTGATTAGTGGTGCATCTTGTTGATGGTGTTGCAGCCTCTGTGGCCTTACAGAAAAGGTGCATATACTGACAGATCATGTGACTCTTAGATTACACACAGGTGGACTTCCTTTCACTAATCATGTGACTTATGAATGTAATTGCTAGCACCAGAAAGTTTTACGGGCTTCATAGCAAAAGGGGTGAATACATATGCACATGACAATGTTTTGTTATTGGATTCCATAAATTTAATGTATGCCTACATTTTTCTCACTTCCCTTTACCAACTTAGACTACAGTATACATTCGAGTATAAGCCGACCTGAATATAAGCCGAGGCACCTAATTTTACCACAAAAACTGGGAAAACTTATTTACTCAAGTATAAACCTGGTATGCGTGGCCTCCTCATCCCTATCCTGGTATGCATAGCCCCCTCATCCCTACCCTGGTATGCATGGCCTCCTCATCCCTATCCTGGTATGCATGGCCCCCTCATCCCTATCCTGGTATGCATAGCCCCTTCATCCCTATCCTGACATGTATGACCCTCTGATCCCCATCCTGGTATGCATGGCCTCCTCATCCCGATCCTGATATGCATGGCTCTCCGATCCCCATCCTGGTATGCATAGCCCCCTCATCCCTATCCTGGTATGCATGGCCCCCTCATCCCTATCCTGGTATGCATGGCCCCCTCATCTCTATCCTGGTATGCATGACTGTTGTGAATTCCGTTCTCGAACTCCCTCCTGTGGTCATGAATGGTACTTCGGCGAATTCTGTCTGTGAACTCCCTCTGGTGGCTGTGAGTGGAACTGCTGGTTCTTGAGATTGCTTCCTCAGCTGCCCTCGTTTATTCCCAGGCTGGCTTCTCTATTTAACTCCACTCAGATCGTTACTCCATGCCAGCTGTCAATGTCTCAGTACTGGTTCAGATCTCTCTTGGATCTTTCTGATGACCTGTCTACTCCAGCAGTCCCTGCTAGTTCATTTGTTGTTCATTGTGTACTGAATATATTTCTTAGTATTTGCTAAGTTCTAGTCCAGCTTGCTATCATGATATTGCCTGGCTAAAATGAAATGTAAAAATGATAAAAATGTAATTATTTTTTCTTCACTGCCCAATGTTATAAAATTGTGTGACACACCCGTAGTGTCAATATGATCGCTGCACCCTAAGGTGAATTCATTGAGAGGTGTAGTTTGTAAAATGGGGTCAGTTATGGGGGGTTCTGCTGTTCTGACACCTCAGGGGCTCTCCCAGTGAGTCATGGTACCTGCAAACATAACGGTAAAATCTACACTAAATTATGGTGCTGCTTCCCTTCTGAGTTTTGCATTGTGCCTCAAAGTATTTCCTGATTGTATGTAGGGTATTGGTGCACTCAGGAAAAATTGCACAACAAACCGAGAGGTCCATTTTTTCCTATTAGCCCTTTTAAAAATTAAAAATTTTGGGCTGAAACAACATTTTAGTGGTAAAAATTAGTGATGAGCGAACGTGCTCGCCACTACTCGTTACTCGCCCGAGTATCGCTATGCTTGGTGTACTCGGCGAGCAGCGAGTATTTCCAGGATTGTTCGGCGGTAACTGCAGTCTCCACACAGCAGTTTTGGCGGACTTTAGAGACCCAATCACGGTCCAGGGATTGTCTGCCAGGCCATGAAACGCCGCAGCCATCTTTGTTGTGGACGTGCAGTGATTAGCTGGGCCGCACAGCATCATCCCGATTATAAGAGACCTCTCGCCACATTCTGTTCCTGTTTCAGCGAGAGTAGGGAGAGCTGCTGCCGAGTTAGGGTCAGAATCATGGCTTTAGAGTTTAGTGTAGGTCTGCAACTCTTACATCCACAACTCCTGAGAAACCAACAGTCCTTTTTAGGGCTAATTCATGGGTCCCGATATTGCAGCGCTAGTCAGGCAGGGCACAGCATATCCACATCAGTGCAAGGCCTGCAGGCACTGTATGTGGGTCCATTGCTCCCACTGCATCCATCCCAAAGCTCCATAACTGCCTGCTGCTGCTTATTTACTGTCTATATACCTTTTTTTTTTTCCGAAAAATTCCCCCCCCCCAAAAAAAATATACAGTCTGTTCTGTCAGACTGAGGCCTGTTTAAGAAATATAGTTTGTCAGGCAAACGTGGAATAGTTGTTTGTGCTACCCTTGTGCCCCCTTTTTTTTGGGGGGGTGTTTTAAATTCTCCGAAAAAGGCCTCATATATCTGCGTGCTCCAAGTTTGGTCATTGGAGGCCGGTGTATTTTTTTTTGCCTTCTGATAGTCAAATTCTATACAGCACTATTTAGCCTAAAAAAAAATTGAAAGGCCACAGATTTGCCAGTGTGGTATTTCTGTTACAGCCGTCATATATCTCTGTGCTCTAAGTTTGGGCATTGGGGGCCGGTGTACTTATTTTGTGGCTGTGTGATACTCAAATTCTATACTGCGCTATTTCGCATAAATTAACTTTAAAAAAAAAAATTTGAATACAGTCTGTTAGGTCAGGCTGAGGCCTGCCTGGTGTTTGGGTTTGAAAAATCGTAGATTTGCAGGCATACTGATCACTAGAGTTGAGCGACTTTCATTTTTTTAAGATCGAGTCGGGTTTTGTGAAACCCGATTTTGTCCAGAGTCGAGTCGAGTGCAGTCGGCCGATTATCGCTAAAAGTCGGGGATCGACCGAAACACGAAACCCAATGCAAGTCAATGGGGAAGCATAGTCGGCAGTGAGTGGAGGCCAGGAAAACACCTACAGTGCCCATTTTAATGCCAAAAACATCCATTCTTGTTTCTGAAGCTTGTCAATCTTAATTAACTTTATAATAATAGTTGGGCATAGGGAATTGGGGGTCATTTGGCAAAAGTTGTGGGGGGAGTAGGGCTGGCTCAAGTTTTTCGTGGGCCCAGGAAATGCGGACTACGTCACGGCGGTGTTGCAGGGAAAGGTAAGTATTTCAACGTTGCAAGTGCTGTGATCCTGAGCAAGCAGGGGGGGCCCACTCGTTCGCATTGGCACTGGCAAAGGGCCCCTCAAAGTACAGCGGTGTGTTTGCATGGCGGGGGCGCCTCCCACCAGCAGCGACACTTTTGCGTACTCTGAGGGGCCCTGTGCCAGTGACGTCGCCAACGAGTATGCCCCCCCACCTGATGAAGGAACCTGCACTTTCATCTGCACCTTCCTCTCTGTCCCTGTGTAAGGTGGTATAACATGCGGGAAGGGGAACCTTACTTTCAGCAGGGTCAGATTCTGGCTGTGTAGAGTATAAGGGGAATGTAGTGGTCTAGGTCAATGTACCAGCAGACTCATCTAGCAGTGGCTGGGCAATGGGCAGGATGAGGAGGAAACAGATATAGGGCCAAAGAATAAAGTAGGCTAAATGCAGTTCAAAATTGGTAACAGGACTAAACAGGCGGCATTGCTTTGTTCAGTGGAGTAGCAAACCCAAGAGCAGCAGACACTGTTTCAAGGGCCTAACCACACTAGTAGGCCAAATGCAGTTTAATATCTGATAGTATAGGGCGAAAGCCAGAATGTGGAAGCTCAGCTTTGTTCAGTTGAGGACAACACCAGGCAGGGGCAGACAGACACCTTTAGTAGGCCGGAACAGCCAATTTTTTTAAAAAACAGCAGTTAGTAAGAGGCAGAAGGTAGAAGCTCAGCTTTATTCAGTTGAGGACAACACCAGGCAGGGGCAGACCCCTTTAGTAGGCCGGAACAGCCAATTGCATTTTTAAAAATGGTAATTTGGAACTGAAGGTTGAAGCTCAGCTTTATTCAGTTGAGGACAACACCAGGCAGGGGCAGACAGACACCTTTAGTAGGCCGGAACAGCCAATTGCATTTTTAAAAATGGTAATTTGGAGCTGAAGGTTGAAGCTCAGCTTTATTCAGTTGAGGACAACACCAGGCAGGGGCAGACAGACACCTTTAGTAGGCCGGAACAGCCAATTGCATTTTTAAAAATGGTAATTTGGAACTGAAGGTTGAAGCTCAGCTTTATTCAGTTGAGGACAACACCAGGCAGGGGCAGACAGACACCTTTAGTAGGCCGGAACAGCCAATGGCATTTTTAAAAATGGTAATTTGGAACAGAAGGTAGAAGCTCAGCTTTATTCAGTTGAGGACAACACCAGGCAGGGGCAGACATTCACCTTTAGTAGGCCGGAACAGCCAATTGCATTTTTAAAAATGGTAATTTGGAACTGAAGGTTGAAGCTCAGCTTTATTCAGTTGAGGACAACACCAGGCAGGGGCAGACAGACACCTTTAGTAGGCCGGAACAGCCAATTGCATTTTTAAAAATGGTAATTTGGAACTGAAGGTTGAAGCACAGCTTTATTCAGTTGCAGCTTCTTGGCAATAATATAAAGAAGACGAGACAGGACAACACTCGTTGGATGCCATATCTGTGTTTTCACTGGAAAAAAAACTGTCATTTAACTACTTGTAGGAGAAAGTTTTTGTAGCTGGAGGCCACTTTTTGTATTGTACCAGTTTTTGGTTGTATGTTTGGAACTGAAGGTTGAAGCTCAGCTTTATTCAGTTGAGGACAACACCAGGCAGGGGCAGACAGACACCTTTAGTAGGCCGGAACAGCCAATTGCATTTTTAAAAATGGTAATTTGGAACTGAAGGTTGAAGCTCAGCTTTATTCAGTTGAGGACAACACCAGGCAGGGGCAGACCCCTTTAGTAGGCCGGAACAGCCAATTGCATTTTTAAAAATGGTAATTTGGAACAGAAGGTTGAAGCACAGCTTTATTCAGTTGCAGCTTCTTGGCAATAATATAAAGAAGACGAGACAGGACAACACTCGTTGGATGCCATATCTGTGTTTTCACTGGAAAAAAAACTGTCAGTTAACTACTTGTAGGAGAAAGTTTTTGTAGCTGGAGGCCACTTTTTGTATTGTACCAGTTTTTTGTTGTATGTTTGGAACTGAAGGTTGAAGCTCAGCTTTATTCAGTTGAGGACAACACCAGGCAGGGGCAGACACCTTTAGAAGGACGGAAAAGCCAATTTTTTTAAAAACAGCAGTTAATCTGAGCCAGAAGGTAGAAGCTCAGCTTTATTCAGTTGAGGCCAACTTGAATTAGGGACTGCAGACAGACTTTGCAGGCTGTCCCCTGTGTGGACCATGCATCCAATACATTAACCCATTGAGCCACAAAGGACACGTAACCTTCCGTGGCCAGGCCTACAGGTCCATGTGTCTGTTGTCAGGTATACCTTTGGACTGACAAATTGACAGAATGCAAGGACAATGCGGTCTTTAACATGCAGGTGGAGGGGTGGGATGGCTTTTCTCGCAAAAGAATTGTCAACTGGGTAGCTCATAGCGTGGTATATCGTAGTTCATCCTGGCTTTATTAATATTAAATTAAATTAAAAAATAGGCTCTATGCACTTTATAATTGGTTCCAGGGGTACACGGGCAGCAGTGGTCTGGTCAGTGGAGGCCTAGTGGAAGGAGGGACCGCAGACAGGCTTCGAAGGCCTAACATAATTAAATTGGGCTGGCTGTAGGCACTTTATTATTAGTTACAGGGGTACACGGGCAGCAGTGGTCTGGTCAGTGGAGGCCTAGTGGAAGGAGGGACCGCAGACAGGCTTCGAAGGCCTAACATAATTAAATTGGGCTGGCTGTAGGCACTTTATTATTAGTTACAGGGGTACACGGGCAGCAGTGGTCTGGTCAGTGGAGGCCTAGTGGAAGGAGGGACCGCAGACAGGCTTCGAAGGCCTAACATAATTAAATTGGGCTGGCTGTAGGCACTTTATTATTAGTTACAGGGGTACACGGGCAGCAGTGGTCTGGTCAGTGGAGGCCTAGTGGAAGGAGGGACCGCAGACAGGCTTCGAAGGCCTAACATAATTAAATTGGGCTGGCTGTAGGCACTTTATTATTAGTTACAGGGGTACACGGGCAGCAGTGGTCTGGTCAGTGGAGGCCTAGTGGAAGGAGGGACCGCAGACAGGCTTCGAAGGCCTAACATAATTAAATTGGGCTGGCTGTAGGCACTTTATTATTAGTTAAAGGGGTACACGGGCAGCAGTGGTCTGGTCAGTGGAGGCCTAGTGGAAGGAGGGACCGCAGACAGGCTTCGAAGGCCTAACATAATTAAATTGGGCTGGCTGTAGGCACTTTATAATTGGTTCCAGGGGTACACGGGCAGCAGTGGTCTGGTCAGTGGAGGCCTAGTGGGAGGAGGGACCGCAGACAGGCTTCGAAGGCCTAACATAATTAAATTGGGCTGGCTGTAGGCACTTTATAATTGGTTCCAGGGGTACACGGGCAGCAGTGGTCTGGTCAGTGGAGGCCTAGTGGAAGGAGGGACCGCAGACAGGCTTCGAAGGCCTAACATAATTAAATTGGGCTGGCTGTAGGCACTTTATTATTAGTTACAGGGGTACACGGGCAGCAGTGGTCTGGTCAGTGGAGGCCTAGTGGAAGGAGGGACCGCAGACAGGCTTCGAAGGCCTAACATAATTAAATTGGGCTGGCTGTAGGCACTTTATAATTGGTTCCAGGGGTACACGGGCAGCAGTGGTCTGGTCAGTGGAGGCCTAGTGGAAGGAGGGACCGCAGACAGGCTTCGAAGGCCTAACATAATTAAATTGGGCTGGCTGTAGGCACTTTATAATTGGTTCCAGGGGTACACGGGCAGCAGTGGTCTGGTCAGTGGAGGCCTAGTGGAAGGAGGGACCGCAGACAGGCTTCGAAGGCCTAACATAATTAAATTGGGCTGGCTGTAGGCACTTTATAATTGGTTCCAGGGGTACACGGGCAGCAGTGGTCTGGTCAGTGGAGGCCTAGTGGAAGGAGGGACCGCAGACAGGCTTCGAAGGCCTAACATAATTAAATTGGGCTGGCTGTAGGCACTTTATAATTGGTTCCAGGGGTACACGGGCAGCAGTGGTCTGGTCAGTGGAGGCCTAGTGGAAGGAGGGACCGCAGACAGGCTTCGAAGGCCTAACATAATTAAATTGGGCTGGCTGTAGGCACTTTATTATTAGTTACAGGGGTACACGGGCAGCAGTGGTCTGGTCAGTGGAGGCCTAGTGGAAGGAGGGACCGCAGACAGGCTTCGAAGGCCTAACATGATTAAATTGGGCTGGCTGTAGGCACTTTATAATTGGTTCCAGGGGTACACGGGCAGCAGTGGTCTGGTCAGTGGAGGCCTAGTGGAAGGAGGGACCGCAGACAGGCTTCGAAGGCCTAACATAATTAAATTGGGCTGGCTGTAGGCACTTTATTATTAGTTACAGGGGTACACGGGCAGCAGTGGTCTGGTCAGTGGAGGCCTAGTGGAAGGAGGGACCGCAGACAGGCTTCGAAGGCCTAACATAATTAAATTGGGCTGGCTGTAGGCACTTTATTATTAGTTACAGGGGTACACGGGCAGCAGTGGTCTGGTCAGTGGAGGCCTAGTGGAAGGAGGGACCGCAGACAGGCTTCAAAGGCCTAACATAATTAAATTGGGCTGGCTGTAGGCACTTTATTATTAGTTACAGGGGTACACGGGCAGCAGTGGTCTGGTCAGTGGAGGCCTAGTGGAAGGAGGGACCGCAGACAGGCTTCGAAGGCCTAACATAATTAAATTGGGCTGGCTGTAGGCACTTTATAATTGGTTCCAGGGGTACACGTTCAGCAGTGGTCTGGTCAGTGGAGGCCTAGTGGAAGGAGGGACCGCAGACAGGCTTCGAAGGCCTAACATAATTAAATTGGGCTGGCTGTAGGCACTTTATTATTAGTTACAGGGGTACACGGGCAGCAGTGGTCTGGTCAACGGAGGCCGATTGTAATGAGTGTCTGCCAGTTAGTAGTCCAAAACAACAACTAAATGTGAATGTCTCGCATTAAAACAAAACAAAAACACTAAAGGGTGCAATCATTAGGTTCAGGGGTGGGATCCTCTGCGTTGTTTCAGACCTACTAATTTTGCGCAAAGTATTTACTGTGGTAAATAGAGGACACTGCCCCTGACTATGTTAAGTACCATCATACATGTCAACACAATGGTATTGTCAGTGGCAGGTATGGAAGGATGTCAGCGCATAGACTTAACATTGGTGGAAGTGTGAGAGATAACTGTGGAAGTGGTAGAGCAATGTTTGACCTGGGGGTGGGTGAACTCTCTTGTGGCCGGCGTTACAGGCCCAAGGCCCCTCATGTTACAACAGTGTGTCTGACGTTGGGTGCGCACCACCACCGCCAGAGACACTTTATTGTACTATGAGGAACCCAGTAGCAATGCCGTCGACCAAAAGCGAGTACACCCACCTCTTCAGACAAACAGCAGTCTCACGGGTGCTTGCGCCAAGTCGCGATACCACGGCCCCGTGTGGGGAGTTTGGCCATTTAGGGAGGTGTAAACATGTCGTATGCTGGACAATCAGCTGCAGCAAATTAGACATTAGAAAAGTAATTCACAGTAGTCCACAGGCAAGAGCTTTTCATAGGAAAGCTAGGTGTCGGCCGGGCAAGGTGGGGCAAAAGATTTCGAAATCCAGTTGTGGTTCATTTTAATGAATGTTAGATCGTCAACATTTTGGGTAGCCAGACGAGTCCTTTTTTCGGTTAATATTGAACCTGCAGCACTGAATACTCTTTCTGATAGGACACTTGCTGCCGGGCAAGCAAGCTCCTGCAATGCATATTCTGCCAATTCTGGCCAGGTGTCTAATTTTGATGCCCAGTAATCAAATGGGAATGACGGTTGAGGGAGAACATCGATAAGGGATGAAAAATAGTTAGTAACCATACTGGACAAATGTTGTCTCCTGTCACTTTCAATTGATGCAGCAGTACCTGTCCTGTCTGCGGTCATAGCAAAATCACTCCACAACCTGGTCAGAAAACCCCTCTGTCCAACGCCACTTCTGATGTGTGCACCCCTAACACTCCTAGTCTGTTGCCCCCTTGAGCTCGTGTGAGAACGATCACGTGCGCTGTGTGCTGGGAATGCCTGAAGCAAACAGTCAACAAGAGTTGATTGTTTGGTTGCTAATATTAGTTCCAAGTTCTCATGTGGCATAATATTTTGCAATTTGCCTTTATAGCGTGGATCAAGGAGGCAGGCCAACCAGTAATCGTCATCGTTCATCATTTTCGTTATGCGTGTGTCCCTTTTTAGGATACGTAAGGCATAATCCGCCATGTGGGCCAAAGTTCCAGTTGTCAAATCTCCGGTTGTGATTGGGTGAGGGGCAGTTGCAGGCAAATCTACGTCACTTGTGTCCCTCGAAAAACCAGAACCCGGCCTTGACACGCAACCAATTTCCAGTGCCCCCGGGAAAGGTTCCGCATTAAAAATATACTCATCCCCATCATCCTCCTCGTCCTCCACCTCCTCTTCGCCCGCTACCTCATCCTGTACACTGCCCTGACCAGACAATGGCTGACTGTCATCAAGGCTTTCCTCTTCCTCTGGTGCAGACGCCTGCTCCTTTATGTGCGTCAAACTTTGCATCAGCAGACGCATTAGGGGGATGCTCATGCTTATTATGGCGTTGTCTGCACTAACCAGCCGTGTGCATTCCTCAAAACACTGAAGGACTTGACACATGTCTTGTATCTTCGACCACTGCACACCTGACAACTCCATGTCTGCCATCCTACTGCCTGCCCGTGTATGTGTATCCTCCCACAAAAACATAACAGCCCGCCTCTGTTGGCACAGTCTCTGAAGCATGTGCAGTGTTGAGTTCCACCTTGTTGCAACGTCTATGATTAGGCGATGCTGGGGAAGGTTCAAAGACCGCTGATAGGTCTGCATACGGCTGGCGTGTACAGGCGAACGTCGGATATGTGAGCAAAGTCCACGCACTTTGAGGAGCAGGTCGGAGAACCCAGGATAAGTTTTCAATAAGCACTGCACCACCAGGTTTAAGGTGTGAGCCAGGCAAGGAATGTGTTTCAGTTGGGAAAGGGAGATGGCAGCCATGAAATTCCTTCCGTTATCACTAACTACCTTGCCTGCCTCAAGATCTACTGTGCCCAGCCACGACTGCGTTTCTTGTTGCAAGAACTCGGACAGAACTTCCGCGGTGTGTCTGTTGTCGCCCAAACACTTCATAGCCAATACAGCCTGCTGACGCTTGCCAGTAGCTGGCCCATAATGGGACAACTGGTGTGCAACAGTGTCATCTGCCGATGGAGTGGTTGGCCGACTGCGGTCTGTGGAAGAGCTGTAGCTTCTGCAGGAGGACGAGGAGGAGGAGGAGGAGGGGGTGCGAACGCCTACAGCCAACTGTTTCCTAGACCGTGGGCTAGGCACAACTGTCCCGAAATTGATGTCCCCTGTGGACCCTGCATCCACCACATTCACCCAGTGTGCCGTGATGGACACATAACGTCCCTGGCCATGCCTACTGGTCCATGCATCTGTAGTCAGGTGCACCTTTGTACTCACAGATTGCCTGAGTGCATGGACGATGCGCTGTTTAACATGCTGGTGCAGGGCTGGGATGGCTTTTCTGGAAAAAAAGTGTCGACTGGGTAGCTCGTATCGTGGTTCAGCGTACTCCATCAGGGCTTTGAAAGCTTCGCTTTCAACTAACCGGTAGGGCATCATCTCTAACGAGATTAGTCTAGCTATGTTGGCGTTAAAACCCTGTGTACGCGGATGCGAGGATAAGTACTTCCTTTTTCTAACCAGAGTCTCATGTAGTGTGAGCTGAACTGGAGAGATGGAGATCGTGGAACTTGCGGGTGTGCCGGTGGACATGGCAGACTGAGAGACGGTTGGAGACGGTATTGTTTCCGCCGGTGCCCTAGATGCAATATTTCCGCCTACAAAACTGGTGATTCCCTGACCCTGACTGCTTTTGGCTGGCAAAGAAACCTGCACAGATACTGCCGGTGGTGCGGAAAATGGTGGCCTTACAGTGACGGAAGGGATGTTGCGTTGATGACTAGCTTCATTGGCCGAGGGTGCTACAACCTTAAGGGACGTTTGGTAGTTAGTCCAGGCTTGAAAATGCATGGTGGTTAAGTGTCTATGCATGCAACTAGTATTGAGACTTTTCAGATTCTGACCTCTGCTTAAGCTAGTAGAACATTTTTGACAGATGACTTTGCGCTGATCAATTGGATGTTGTTTAAAAAAATGCCAGACTGCACTCTTCCTAGCATCGGATCCCTTTTCAGGGATTGCAGACTGAGCTTTAACCGGATGGCAACGCTGTGCTCCAACAGGTTTTGGCTTTGACACGCGTTTTGGGCCAGATAGGGGCCCGGCAGATGGAACCTGTTGCGATGTTGATGCCTGCTGCGGCCCCTCCTCCACCTCCGCTTCTGAACTACTGCTGCCTGCACCCTGTTCCCCCAATGGCTGCCAATCGGGGTCAACAACCGGGTCATCTATTACCTCCTCTTCGAGCTCGTGTGCAACTTCATCTGTGTCACTGTGTCGGTCTGTGGTATAGCGTTCGTGGCGGGGCAACATAGTCTCATCAGGGTCTGATTGTGGATCTGTACCCTGAGAGGGCAATGTGGTGGTCTGAGTCAAAGGAGCAGCATAGTACTCTGGCTGTGGCTGTGCATCAGTGCACTCCATGTCAGAATCTACTTGTAATGGGCATGGCCTGTTAAGTGTTTCACTTTCTAAGCCAGGGACGGTATGTGTAAAGAGCTCCATGGAGTGACCCGTTGTGTCGCCTGCTGCATCCTTCTCTCTTGTTGTAGTTTTTGCTGAGGAGGACAAGGAAGCGACTTGTCCCTGACCGTGAACATCCACAAGCGACGCGCTGCTTTTACATTTACCAGTTTCAGAAGAGGAGGCAAAAGACCTAGAGGCTGAGTCTGCAATGTAAGCCAAAACTTGCTGTTGCTGCTCCGCCTTTAAAAGCGGTTTTCGTACTCCCAGAAAAGAGAGCGTTCGAGGCCTTGTGTAGCCAGACGACGAAACTGGCTCCACAGCTCCAGACTTAGGTGGAATATTTTTATCCCCACGACCACCTGATGCTCCACTACCACTACCATCATTACCAGCTGACAATGAACGCCCACGGCCACGACCTCTTGCACCAGACTTCCTCATTGTTTTAAAAAATTAACCAAAGTAACTTTATTTGTTGCTGTCAAACAACTTACACGGTGAGCTATAACTTCAGTATGATTTCTATATCCCTTAACAGGTTGGTGAGACCACAAGGAAAATCAGGCACAATGTTACACACTCTGTTTTCTGTGGCACAAAATCACAGAGATGACACACACGCAGGACTGTCACTCAAGCACTAATGTCAATATTATTCTCCCACCTAATTTTTTTTTTTTTTTTTTTCTCAGGGAGACTTTAGAAACCAAATAAGATAAAATGTTTTTTTCAGGGACAATTTAGAAACCAAATACTAATAAAAAAAATAAAAAATAAAATAGCCTTTCTATGGCCCACAATTAGAGAGAGAGAGGTGGCACACCCAGGAGTCAAGACTGGCACACAAGCTGAAAGGGCAATATTACTCTCCCACTGTTTTTTTATGTTTTTTTTTTTTTCAGGGAGACTTTAGAAACCAAATAATATTAAACAAAGCAAAAAAATAAATAGACTTTCTATGGCCCACAATTAGAGAGAGAGAGGTGGCACACCCAGGAGTCAAGACTGGCACACAAGCTGAAAGGGCAATATTACTCTCCCACTGTTTTTTTATGTATTTTTTTTTTTTCAGGGAGACTTTAGAAACCAAATAATATTAAAAAAAGCAAAAAAATAAATAGGCTTTCTATGGCCCACAATTAGAGAGAGAGAGGTGGCACACCCAGGAGTCAAGACTGGCACACAAGCTGAAAGGGCAATATTACTCTCCCACTGTTTTTTTATGGTTTTTTTTTTTTTTCAGGGAGACTTTAGAAACCAAATAATATTAAAAAAAGCAAAAAAATAAATAGGCTTTCTATGGCCCACAATTAGAGAGAGAGAGAGGTGGCACACCCAGGAGTCAAGACTGGCACACAAGCTGAAAGGGCAATATTACTCTCCCACTGTTTTTTTATGTATTTTTTTTTTTCAGGGAGACTTTAGAAACCAAATAATATTAAACAAAGCAAAAAAATAAATAGGCTTTCTATGGCCCACAATTAGAGAGAGAGAGGTGGCACACCCAGGAGTCAAGACTGGCACACAAGCTGAAAGGGCAATATTACTCTCCCACTGTTTTTTTATGTATTTTTTTTTTTTCAGGGAGACTTTAGAAACCAAATAATATTAAAAAAAGCAAAAAAATAAATAGGCTTTCTATGGCCCACAATTAGAGAGAGAGAGGTGGCACACCCAGGAGTCAAGACTGGCACACAAGCTGAAAGGGCAATATTACTCTCCCACTGTTTTTTTTATGTATTTTTTTTTTCAGGGAGACTTTAGAAACCAAATAATATTAAACAAAGCAAAAAAATAAATAGGCTTTCTATGGCCCACAATTAGAGAGAGAGAGGTGGCACACCCAGGAGTCAAGACTGGCACACAAGCTGAAAGGGCAATATTACTCTCCCACTGTTTTTTTATGTATTTTTTTTTTTTCAGGGAGACTTTAGAAACCAAATAATATTAAAAAAAGCAAAAAAATAAATAGGCTTTCTATGGCCCACAATTAGAGAGAGAGAGGTGGCACACCCAGGAGTCAAGACTGGCACACAAGCTGAAAGGGCAATATTACTCTCCCACTGTTTTTTTATGTATTTTTTTTTTTTCACGGAGACTTTAGAAACCCAATAATATTAAAAAAAAAAAATAAATAAATAGGCTTTGTATGGCCCACTGAATGAGAGATGGCACACACAGGAGTGGCACACAAGCCCTGACTGAGGCCAATATTTTTCTCCCACTGATTGATGTAGTGTTTTTGTGTTGAGGTAGATTTTAGAACACAAATCAAGGAAAAAAATAAATAGGCTTTCTATGGCCCACTCAGTGAGAGATGGCACACACAGGGATGGCACTGTAGCAGAAATGCCAATCTTAATCTTCCACAAAAAAAAAAAAAAAAAAAAAACAACAGGGACTGTCCTACAATTACTATCTCCCTGCAGTAATGTAAGCCAGGTATGGCAGGCAGCAATAGGAGTGGACTGATGCACAAATTAAATAAAAAGTGTGGACAAACAAAAAAGATAGCTGTGCAGAAAGGAAGGAACAAGAGGATATGTGCTTTGAAAAAAGCAGTTGGTTTGCACAGTGGCGTACACACAGCAATACAGCTATCACGGAGCCTTCTAGGGCAGCCCAATGAGCTACAGCGCTGAGGGAAAAAAAAAATGTAGCTTCCAGTGTCCCTGCACACCGAAGGTGGTGTTGGACAGTGGAAATCGCTACAGCACAAGCGGTTTGGTGGTTAGTGGACCCTGCCTAACGCTATCCCTGCTTCTGACGAAGCGGCAGCAACCTCTCCCTAAGCTCAGATCAGCAGCAGTAAGATGGCGGTCGGCGGGAATGCCCCTTTATAGCCCCTGTGACGCCGCAGACAGCAAGCCAATCACTGCAATGCCCTTCTCTAAGATGGTGGGGACCAGGACCTATGTCATCACGCTGCCCACTCTCTGCGTTCACCTTCATTGGCTGAGAAATGGCGCTTTTCGCGTCATTGAAACGCGACTTTGGCGCGAAAGTCTCGTACCGCATGGCCGACAAGCACAGGGGTCGGATCGGGTTTCATGAGACGCCGACTTAGCCAAAAGTCGGCGACTTTTGAAAATGAACGACCCGTTTCGCTCAACCCTACTGATCACATATTATTTTGCTACTAATAAATACATTTGTGTTGAGCTTTTGAAATAGTGCAGTAGTCCATTTAAAATGGTTAAGGCAAGGGGCAAGGGACGGGAAGTGGACGTGATGATGCATCTAGAGGAAGAGACTGTCGGCAAAGTGAAAGTGGGCAACAACAAAGACCCACATCTTCTCGCTCGACCTTCCTGTCCCAGTTTCTGGGGGACCGCAGCACACCACTATTGAAGCCAGAGCAGTGTGAACCGGTTGTTGGTTGGATAGCAGATAATGCTTCCAGTCACTTAGCCACCACCACCTTGTCTTCCACACGGTCAAGTCTGAGTAGCCATGAGTGTGTCCGGGTTATTCCTCACCCTGATCCTCCTTCCTCCCACCATGCCGAGTGCCCTGAGACAACTGATCCCACACTTGGACACTCTGAAGAGCTGTTCAGTTTTCCATTTCAAGATTCAGAAATCTCTGCCGGTCAACTCGAAGTAGGGAAAGATGAGATCGCATGTAGAGCTGCCCAAAGCTTTGACCAACCCCGGTCACACGAAGGCGATGGTGGGAAAGTGTCACAAGAGGTGGATGATGATGAGACACAATAGCCAGAAAGTCAGGAGGAGGAGCAGGATGTGGAAGACGAGGTGGTGGATGACATAGTGACTGACCCAACCTGGCAGGAGGACATGCATAGCGAGGACAGCAGCACAAATGGGGAAGGAGGCATATCCCCACAACAGGCAGGAAGAAGCAGTGTGGTGGCCACAGACAGAAGGCATACATCCGTTCCCCGTAACACCAACATGAGTGAAGTTGCCATTCCACTTGTGAGATCTTCCCACGTCTGGCTATTTTTTAAAGACTCTGCCGATAACCCCAAACAGGCCATTTGCAGCACCTGCCATGCCCGCATCAGCAGGGGTAGCAAAACAACCAGCCTGTCCACCACCAGCATGATCAGGCACATGCAAGCACCCGACTTTGTGGGCCGAACCCCAGGCTCCAGGACCACTGCCTGCTGGTCACACCACTGCTTCTTCCACTGTTTTCACATATGAGAACGCTGGCAGCAGATGTCAGAGTTTGTTGTACAACCAAGGACTCCAAGCGAGAGAGACAGAAGTACAATCCAGCTCAGGCAGGGGAGCAAATGGCCAAGTTATGGGACAGTTTTCTCAGACCCTCCCATCGTGGCGGCACAGAGGCAAGGGGTGCTGTCACAAGAAGTGCAATGTTTGGGAAGATGGTGAGGGAGTACCTTGCAGATCGTACAAACATCCTCCGTGATTCCTCTGTGCCTTTTAATTATGGGGTATCCAAGCTGGACACGTGGCATGAACTGGCTCTCTACGCCTTGGAGGTCCTGGCCTGCCCTGCTGCTAGCGTTCTGTCAGAGAGGGTTTTTAGTGCAGCTGGTGGAATTATAACAGATAAGTGCATCCGCCTGTCAACTGAAAATGCTGACAGGCTGACTCTTATCAAAATGAACAAGGCCTGGATTGGGAAAGACTTCTGTACACCACCAAGTGAAAACAGCGAAACATAACCTCAAATACATTCTCTCTTTTGGGGAGGTGTATTCTCATCCACCTCTTCACAACCACACATGGGTATACGCTTCCAGATTTGGTCTGTTTTTATCCTCCTCCTTATCCTCATCCTCCTCATCCAGAACCACTATATAACTAGGGTGAGCGTGGTCTGTACCGTGCATTTTGGCCAAGGGGGCTGTGATGGCACTCTTTTATTTTTTTTAAAAAAAGTACAACACATTGGGGAATTGGGCATGGCATTACATTGGGCTGACTTCTTAACTCTATCTCCTGAAATCTGTCCTGTACCTGCCAGTAGATCACCAGGGTGAACATGGTCTGTACGGTGCATTTTGTCCAAGGGTGCTGTGATGGCACTCTTTTAATTAAAAAAAAAAAAAAGATTTTACATTGGGGAATTGGGCATGGCATTACATTGGGCCGACTTCTTAACTCGGTCTCCTGCAATTTAAAATGTACCTGCCACTAGATCACCAGGGTGAACGTGCTCTGTACGGTGCATTTTGGCCAAGGGGGCTGTGATGGCACTCTTTTATTTTTTTTAAAAAGGACAACACATTGGGAAATTGGGCATGACATTACATTGGGCCGACTTCATAACTCTGTCTCCTGCAATCTGTCCTGTACCTGCCAGTAGATCACCAGGGTGAACATTTTCTGTACGGTGCATTTTGGCCAAGGGTGCTGTGATGGCACTCTTTTATTTTTTTTTTAAACAGGACAACACATTGGGGAATTGGGCAAGGCATTACATTGGGCCTACTTCATAACTCGGTCTCCTGCAATCTAAAATGTACCTGCCACTAGATCACCAGAGTGAACGTGCTCTGTACGGTGCATTTTGGCCAAGGGGACTGTGATGGTACTCTTTTATTTTTTTTAAAAATGGAACCCACATTGGGGAATTGGGCATGACATTCCATTGGGCCGACTGTTGTGAACTCTTTTTGGGCTCCCTCTAGTGGTCACAAGCGGTACTGTGTAGTGTTGTCTTTCTGCAGGTTGGCAGCATCAGCTGGTTCGTTATCCTTGGTTGGTTTCCTATTTAGCTCACCTGGATACTCAGTTCCTTGCCTGCTCTCAATGTATTCAGTGCTCTTCAGATTCCTTGTGACTGCCTTGCTCCCAGTCTCTCCAGGACAAGCTAAGTTTTTGTTTGTTTATTTTTTGATTATCAGCATTCATCATGTTTCCTGTCCAGCTTGCTAAAATGTGATTTCCTCACTTGCTGGTTGCTCTGGGGGACTGAGTTTCTCCCCCCACACCGTTAGTTGGTGCGGGGGTTCTTGAAATCTCAGTGTGGATATTTTGTAAGGGTTTTTAACTGATCGCACAGACCCCTTTTCTATTTTTCTGCTATCTAGTATTAGTGGGCCTCATTTGCTGAATCTGCTTTCACCTTTGTGTATGTGCCTTCCTCTTACCTCACCGTTATTATTTGTTGGGGGCTTCTATATTTTTGGGGATTATTTCTCTGGAGGCAAGTGAGGTCTTTCTTTCTCTCTAGGGGTAGTTAGTTCCTCAGGCTGGCTCGAGACATCTAGGATTTTAGGCACGTTCACCGGCTACCTCTAGTGTGTTGAATAGGTTCAGATTTGCGGTCAGTCCAGTTTACCACCTCCCTAGAGCTTGTCCTATGTTTAGTTACTTAGCTGGAGTATTTTGTGTTCCTCAACCACTAAGGATCATAACAGCCGACTTCTTAACTCAGTCTCTTGCAATCTAAAATGTACCTGCTATAGGCCATTGAAGTTTGGGCTAGGGGCATGCTATGGCACTAGTGTATTTTTAAAAAAGGTACCCCCATTGGGGAATTGTTTGGCAGATCATGCACTGCATTAAAAGTCTCAGAGACCCACACCACTACATTGGCCCTAATTCTTAACTCTGTCTCCTGCAATGTCTCTTCCTTATCTCCGATGAAATTACCAGGGTGCACGTGCTCAGTACTGTTATAGGCTGGTGATTTTTGGGCACGGGGCTGTGAAGGCACTATTTCATTTTGTAAAAACAGGACCCCACATTGGGGAATTGGGCATTACATTACATTGGGCCTACTTCTTAAGTCTGTCTCCTGCAATGTGTCCTTTAACTGCCACTAGATGACCAGGGTGCACATGCTCAGTACTGTTATAGGCCGGTGAATTTTGGGCAAGTGGGCTGTGATGGCACTATATTTTTAAGTCCAAAAAGGACAACACATTGGGGAATTGGGCACGACATTTCTTTGGGCCTACTTCTTAACTCGGTCTCCTGCAATCTGTCCTGTACCTGCCAGTAGATTACCAGGGTGAACTTGGTCTGTACGGGGCATTTAGGTCTAGGGGGCTTTGATGGCACTATTTTAATCAGTCCAAAAAGGACCCAACATTGGGGAATTGGGCATGGCATTCCATTAGGCCTGCTTCTTAACTCTGTCTCCTGCAATGTCTCTTGAATAACTGCCACTAGATCACCAGGGTGAACATGCTTTGTACTGTTATAGGCCGGTGAAGTTTGGTCAAGGGGGGCTGTGATGGCACTAGTCTATTTTTACAAAAGGTACCCCCCATTGGTGAAACCACATCCTGGTTGGAAAACACTTCATAACATTTGTGTACCTTAACCCCTTCACCCCCAAGGGTTGTTTGCACGTTAATGACCGGGCCAATTTTTACATTTCTGACCACTGTCTCTTTATGAGGTTATAACTCCGAAACGCTTCAACGGATCTTGGCGATTCTGACACTGTTTTCTCGTGACATATTGTACTTCATGATAGTGGTAAAATTTCTTTGATATTACCTGCGTTTATTTGCAAAAAAAATGGAAATTTGGCGAAAATTTTGAAAATTTTGCAATTTTCCAAATTTGAATTTTTATGCCCTTAAACCACAGAGATATGTCACACAAAATACTTAATAAGTAACATTTCCCACATGTCTATTTTACATCAGCACAATTTTGGAACCAAAATTTTCTTTTGTTAGGGAGTTATAAGGGTTAAAAGTTGACCAGCAATTTCTCATTTTTACAACACCATTTTTTTTTAGGGACCACATCTCATTTGAGGTCATTTTGAGGGGTCTATATGATAGAAAATACCCAAGTGTGACACCATTCTAAAAACTGCACCCCTCAAGGTGCTCAAAACCATATTCAAGAAGTTTATTAACCCTTCTGGTGCTTCACAGGAATTTTTGGAATGTTTAAATAAAAATTAACATTTAACTTTTTTTCACAAAAAATTTACTTCAGCTCCAATTTGTTTTATTTTACCAAGGGTAACAGGAGAAAATGGACCCCAAAAGTTGTTGTACAATTTGTCCTGAGTACGCCGATACCCCATATGTGGGGGTAAACCACTGTTTGGGCGCATGACAGAGCTCGGAAGCGAAGGAGCGCCATTTGACTTTTCAATGCAAAATTGACTGGAATTGAGATGGGACGCCATGTTGCGTTTGGGGAGCCCCTGATGTGCCTAAACATTGAAACCCCCCACAAGTGACACCATTTTGGAAAGTAGACCCCCTAAGGAACTTATCTAGAGGTGTGGTGAGCACTTTGACCCACCAAGTGCTTCACAGAAGTTTATAATGCAGAACCGTAAAAATAAAAAATCATATTTTTTCACAAAAATTATTTTTCGCCCCCAATTTTTTATTTTCCCAAGGGTAAGAGAAGAAATTGGACCCCAAAAGTTGTTGTACAGTTTGTCCTGAGTACGCTGATACCCCATATGTGGGGATAAACCACTGTTTGGGCGCATGGGAGACCTCGGAAGGGAAGGAGCGCTGTTTGACTTTTCAATGCAAAATTGACAGGAATTGAGATGGGATGCCATGTTGCGTTTGGAGAGCCACTGATGTGCCTAAACATTGAAACCCCCCACAAGTGACACCATTTTGGAAAGTAGACCCCCTAAGGAACTTATCTAGATGTGTTTTGAGCGCTTTGACCCACCAAGGGCTTCACAGAAGTTAATAATGCAGAGCCGTAAAAATAAAACAAAAATTTTTTCCCACAAAAATAATTTTTTTAGCCCCCAGTTTTGTATTTTCCTGAGGGTAGCAGGAGAAATTGGACCCCAAAATTTGTTGTCCAATTTGTCCTGAGTGCGCTGATACCCCATATGTGGGGGGGAACCACCGTTAGGACGCATGGAAGGGCTCGGAAGTGAAGGAGCGCCATTTGGAATGCAGACTTAGATGGAATGGTCTGCAGGCGTCACATTGCGTTTGCAGAGCCCCTAATGTACCTAAACAGTAGAAACCCCCCACAAGTGACACCATGTTGGAAAGTAGACCCCCTAAGGAACTTGTCTAGATGTGTGGTGAGTGCTTTGACCCACCAAGGGCTTCACAGAAGTTTATAATGCAGAGCCGTAAAAATAAAACAAAAATTTTTTCTCACAAAAATTATTTTTCAGCCCCCAGTTTTGTATTTTCCCGAGGGTAACAGGAGAAATTGGACCCCAAAAGTTGTTGTCCAATTTGTCCTGAGTGCGCTGATACCCCATATGTGGGGGGAACCACCGTTTGGATGCATGGGAGGGCTCGGAAGGGAAGGAGCGCCATTTGGAATGCAGACTTAGATGGAATGGTCTGCAGGCGTCACATTGCGTTTGCAGAGCCCCTAATGTACCTAAACAGTAGAAGCCCCGCACAAGTGACCCCATTTTGAAAACTAGACCCCCCAAGGAACTTATCTAGATGTGTTGTAAGAACTTTGAACCCCCAAGTGTTTCACTACAGTTTATAACGCAGAGCCGTGAAAATAAAAAATCTTTTTTTTTCCCACAAAAATTATTTTTTAGCCCCCAGTTTTGTATTTTCCCAGGTGTAACAGGAGAAATTGGACCCCAAAGGTTGTTGTCCTATTTGTCCTGAGTACGCTGATACCCCATATGTTGGGGTAAACCCCTGTTTGGGCACACGGGAGAGCTCGGAAGGGAAGGAGCACTGTTTTACTTTTTCAACGCAGAATTGGCTGGAATTGAGATCGGACGCCATGTCGCGTTTGGAGAGCCCCTGATGTGCTGAAACAGTGGAAACCCCCCAATTATAACTGAAACCCTAATCCAAACACACCCCTAACCCTAATCCCAACAGTAACCCTAACCACACCTCTAACCCTGACACACCCCTAACCCTAATCCCAACCCTATTCCCAACCGTAAATGTAATCTAAACCCTAACCGTAACTTTAGCCCCAACCCTAACCCTAACTTTAGCCCCAACCCTAACTGTAGCCTTAACCCTAGCCCCAACCCTAGCCCTAACCCTAACCCTAATGGGAAAATGGAAATAAATACATTTTTTTTATTTTTCCCTAACTAAGGGGGTGATGAAGGGGGTTTGATTTACTTTTATAGCGAGTTTTTTAGCGGATTTTTATGATTGGCAGCCGTCACACACTGAAAGACGCTTTTTATTGCAAAAAATATTTTTTGCGTTGCCACATTTTGAGAGCTATAAATTTTCCATATTTTGGTCCACAGAGTCATGTGAGGTCTTGTTTTTTGCGGGACAAGTTGACGTTTTTATTGGTAACTTTTTGGGCACGTCACATTTTTTGATCGCTTTTTATTCTGATTTTTGTGAGGCAGAATGACCAAAAACCAGCTATTCATGAATTTCTTTTGGGAGAGGCGTTTATACTGTTCCGCGTTTGGTAAAATTGATAAAGCAGTTTTATTCTTCGGGTCAGTACGATTACAGCGATACCTCATTTATATTATTTTTTTATGTTTTGGCGCTTTTATACGATAAAAACTATTTTATGGAAAAAATAATTATTTTTGCATCGCTTTATTCTCAGGACTATAACTTTTTTATTTTTTCGCTGATGATGCTGTATGGCGGCTCGTTATTTGCGGGACAAGATGACGCTTTCAGCGGTACCATGGTTATTTATATCTGTCTTTTTGATCGCGTGTTATTCCACTTTTTGTTCGGCGGTATGATAATAAAGCGTTGTTTTTTGCCTCGGTTTTTTTTTTTTCTTACGGTGTTTACTGAAGGGGTTAACTAGTGGGCCAGTTTTATAGGTCGGGTCGTTACGGACGCGGTGATACTAAATATGTGTACTTTTATTGTTTTTTTTTTTAATTTAGATAAAGAAATGTATTTATGGGAATAATATTTATTTTTTCTTTTCATTATTTTGGAATATTTTTTTTTATTTTTTTTTACACATTTGGAAATTTTTTTTTTTTACTTTTTTACTTTGCCCCAGGGGGGACAATACAGATCGGTGATCTGCCAGTTTGCATAGCACTCTGACAGATCACCGATCTGAGAGAAGTGCAGGCTGCTTCACAGTGCCTGCTCTGAGCAGGCTTCTGTGAAGCCACCTCCCTCCCTGCAGGACCCGGATCCGCGGCCATCTTGGATCCGGGTCTGGAGCAGGCAGGGAGGGAGGTAAGACCCTCGCAGCAACGCGATCACATCGCGTTGCTGCGGGGGGCTCAGGGAAGCCCGCAGGGAGCCCCCTCCCTGCGCGATGCTTCCCTGCACCGCCGGCACATCGCGATCATGTTTGATCGCGGTGTGCCGGGGGTTAATGTGCCGGGAGCGGTCCGTGACCGCTCCTGGCACATAGTGCCGGATGTCAGCTGCGATAGGCAGCTGACACCCGACCGCGATCGGCCGCGCTCCCCGCCGATCGCGCTGGACGTACTATCCCGTCGGCGGTCATACGGGCCCACCCCACCTCGACGGGATAGTACGTCCGATGTCAGGAAGGGGTTAAAGAGCTCACTTGAAAAGCTCCTTTTTCTGTTGTCTGGTTGCTAACATTGGACACAGTACACTTCATATAAATTTGATAAAGCAATGCTGTTACTTTGCCTCAGTAGTTCATTACAAATATAGCTTTGTCCACTATATTTGTTTCTCTCTTTGCGAGCCTTAACTTTGTCTGCCTCAAATGTACAAATGGAGACTATACAAATGGCGATTTGTAAACAAGATTGTCTGAATGCATTCGGTATACAGTATTTCAATCACATAGCTGCATTTCTTGTAAAACATTTAGAGATGTGACAGACACAATCTTGATAAATGTTTGTTTGTTTATTCACTTCACAAACCGTTCTAAGCCTCTATATGTTTGCTGTTTGTCATTGTAAAACATTAACATGAAACTATGCCGGTGGTGGTTTGATCTAAATCCTTGTGGCTTTTATTTTCTAAGGGTTTTTCTGATGACTCCATGATATCTCAGTTTCATCCAACCTTGAAAAGTGGCCACCTGAAGGTCTGGGTCAAACTTGAGTTACTACATAGTGTTATTCACTATATAAGACCAGAAAAACATGACTAAGACAGATGCCAAAACTGGGGTACCTGTACATGTACAGTGTGCTGATACCTGCATGATTGGGGACCCCATGCAGTGTTGGTAATCTCCCAGGGGTTCTCTGTCTTGGTGTTGCTTCTCTGATATTCCAGACGGATGATGTTTAAAAGCCTCTTGGTGATGTTCTAAGTATACTGTATGTAGTTAATTTTCATATGTATGTAATCACTATATTTATTTAATCCTTCTATGTACTTATTAACCTGTGTATGTTAACACATACAAAAGTGTACGCACTCACACTATTCAATCATACTATTCCTTGAATTTTGTAGTTTGCAATAAAATTGCCTTGTATTGCAAGTATTTGCCTTTTTTAAAGCTGTATCTGAACCTTAGTGTTAAAAACATGTCAAATAAAATTGCCAAATTCTCCTGTAAATAATTGTGCAAAGAGGGAACCATCATACCATTAAAAAATACGAATTAATTTTCCTGGGCCCATCCAGTATGTGGGTTCCAAGGCCTAATGGGGTGCATATGACTGACTATGCAGCAGGGCTCGCCTTCCTACCAATGTATAAAACAAAGGAGTATGGAGCACACAATGCATATTGTGAAGTGGATTTTCATGGGCCCATCCAGTATGTGGGTTCCAAGGCCTAATGGGGTGCATATGACTGACTATGCAGCAGGGCTGGCCTTGCTGGCAATGTGTAAAACCAAGGAGTACGGGAGTACAAAATGCATATTGTGAAGTGGATTTTCATGGGCCCATCCACTATGTGGGTTCAAAGGCTTATTGGGGTGCATATGAATTGGTAGCAGGGCAGGCCTTGAATTCAATGCAACAGTTTTTCAGGAGTCCCCCCTGGACGTCTTATGACAGGGGTATTGTGGTGCGTCGTAATTCTTGGCAGCCCATCCACTCACAGCCTAGGCTATAACAGCTTAGGAGACCCACTGTTTCATAATGGCCCTTTAAGAAGATTAATGCCGCCTGATGTAAAGTAAAAATAGGCTCTGTGACTTTAAGAGTCCCTCTTTCGTAAATGAAACAAGATGGGTCTGGTTATGTGTCACACACCACATGGTCAGCTAGGGGTGTTAAATGTTACAATGACATTTCCCAGTGAATGCATTTGTAGTGGTTGAAAGCAATGTTAGGCCATGTTCACACAATGCGTTTTTTACTGCGGAACCGCAGCGATTTTGCCGCTGCGGGTCCGCAGCTGTTTTCCATGCAGGGTACAGTACAATGTAACCCTATGGAAAACAGGAAACGCTGTGCACATGATCCTGAAATTCACTAAAAAAGCCACGCTGAATAGCTGCGGTAAAAAAGAAGGACCATGTCACTTCTTTGTGCGGAACTGCAGCTGTTCTGCACCCATAGACCTCCATTGTGAGGTCAAACCCGCAGTAAAACCCGCAGATCAAAAATATATCTGCGGGTTTTATTGCGGTTATGGGTGGAGAAACCGCTGCAGCAGGAAGTGCGGGGAAGCAGGCGGAAGTGCGTGGGCGGAAGTGCGTGGGCGGAGTGTGTTCCTGTATCCCGAAGAGACATGGAGGCACACCGTCGCATGGGGATCGATGTCGGCCGTTTGATAGATTTGGTATGTGTGTGTGTGTGTGTATGTGTGTGTGTGTGTGTGTCCATGCGACGCTAGTGCCACCATTGTGCTAAGTCGCCGTATGGGACTACTACTCCCATCTGGTATTAGGATGGGAGAGTTGTCCCTGTGTCCGGTCGACTTAGCACAGTTGTAAAGTTACACAAAACACACACAATACACATACATGACACACAGTACATACAACATATAACACAGAGTATATACTCACCAACAGCACACTGGTAGGCGAAGCCCTCGATCCCCTAGAAAAAATCCCAAAATAAAAAATCAAATTCATACTCCCTGTCCGCAGAATCCATAATACGAGTGTCCCACGCCGATCGGCTGCTCTCCGGCGATACACTGCCAGGAGCGAAGCTCCTAGCAGTGTATCGCGTACTGTTCCGGAGTTCAATGGCTCCGGCGTCTCGGTTAACGGCAGTACAGCTGCGTTGAACTTTCCCACGCAGCACTGCCGTTAAGCGAGAGTGCCGGGGTCAATGACCGCCGGTAAACTCGCTCGCGCATGCGCAGTGACACACCGACAGGAACTATGGCTCCTGTCAGTGTGTTGCTGCAGCCGTGGAGAGCAGACATATCTCTGGATGTGTCTGTTCTCCATGGAAGATCTTCGTGGGACCCTCGATGGATTTCTGCGGACAGGGCCAGGGAGTATGAATTTGTTTTTTTATTTTGCGTCTTTTTCAGGTCGAGGGTCTTCAGGACGGATTGAGCGTACAATAAAATATGGTCAAAAAGTGGGTGTCTTTATTTCATTAAAATATTTTTTTTCGAGTGTTTGTGGGGTTTTTTTAAACCCTTTCATTGGATTAATAATGGATAGGCGTCTTATTGACGCCTCTCCATTATTAACCAGGCTTAATGCCACCTTACAATAGCAAGGTGGCATTAACCCCTCATTACCCCATATCCCACCGCTATACGGGAGTGGGAAGAGAGTGGCTAAGAGCCGGAATTGGCGCATCTTTTTGATGCGCCTTTTCCGGGGCGGCTGCGGGCTTATATTTGTAGCCAGGGGGGGGCAAATATCCATGGCCCCTTTCCTAGTCTATGAATATAAGCCCACGGCTGTCTGCGTAGCCTTTCTGGCCTAAAAATATAGGGGGACCCCAACACTTTTTTTTTTCGGGGCCCCCTATATTTTAGTGCCAGAAAGGCTTATATTCATGGCCTGGGAAAAGCCAGGGGTATTTTAACCCCTTCCCAGGCCACAAATATTGGCCCGCAGCAGTCTGCCTAGCCTTTCTGGCCTAAAAATATAGGGGGACCCTATGTCATTTTTTTTTTTTTGGGGGGGGGGTCCCCCTATTTTTACTTTTTTTTAATCATTTTAATAGCATTAATAATGGATAGGCGTCTTATTGACGCCTCTCCATTATTAACCGGGATTAATGCCACCTTACAATAGCAAAAATACGTGCAACTGAAATACGTGGCACTTAAATACGAGATACGTGGCACTTAAATACGTTGCACTTAAATACGTGGCACTTAAATACGTGGCACTTAAATACGTGATACGTGGCACTTTAATACGTGATACGTGGCACTTAGATACGTGGCACTGAAATACGTGGCACTGAAATACGGGGCACTGAAATACGGGGCACTGAAATACGTGATACGTGGCACTTAAATACGTGGCACTGAAATACGTGATACGTGGCACTTAAATACGTGGCACTTAAATACGTGGCACTGAAATACGTGATACGTGGCACTTAAATACGTGGCACTGAAATACGTGGCACTGAAATACGTGGCACTGAAATATGTGATACGTGGCACTTAAATACGTGATACGTGGCACTTAAATACGTGGCACTTAAATATGTGATACGTGGCACTTAAATACGTGATACGTGGCACTTAAATACGTGGCACTGAAATACGTGGCACTGAAATACGTGGCACTGAAATACGTGATACGTGGCACTTAAATACGTTGCACTTAAATACGTGGCACTGAAATACGTGATACGTGGCACTTAAATATGTGGCACTTAAATACGTGGCACTGAAATACGTGGCACTGAAATACGTGATACGTGGCACTTAAATACGTTGCACTTAAATACGTGGCACTGAAATACGTGATACGTGGCACTTAAATAGCTGGATAGAGCTGGATCCGCGGGCTGTGATCTGGCCTACGCTCAGCACTCTGCGGAGCGCTGTCATTCAAAACACGTCCACTCATTTTGGTGTTTAGTCCCAAAATGGAGGATGGAAGAAGAAAAGGGTTGGACAAGGAAATGACATCATTTCTTTTTTTTTTCCCCACTGCAGTTAAAGCTTTATTTGTGTCAAACACAGACAATCTGCAGAGAAAACTGCATAAAAAAATGCATCAAAAAACGCACCAAAACGCACCAAAAACCGCACCTGCGTTTTCTGCCAAGAGCTGCGGTTTTTAGTGCAGAAAAAAACAGCAGGGAAATCAGGAACGTGTGAACATGGCCTTAAAGTTGAAAAATGCTTCAAAAACGCAGCATCTGAACTAAGCCTAAGTGGGGGAGGAAATTTTCGGTCTGGGGTTAAATATTTGGCCTTATAGACAAGTCATTAACCTGCAAAGGATGTACCTTGACATATTTCCATGCAAAACCCGTTTTGGTTTCGTTTTCATGTGTTTTTTGTGGCACCGGGAAAAATGGCATGAATCTCGGAAAAAAATGATTAAAGCTGTGAACT
This sequence comes from Ranitomeya variabilis, assembly GCF_051348905.1. Classification (NCBI taxonomy): domain Eukaryota; kingdom Metazoa; phylum Chordata; class Amphibia; order Anura; family Dendrobatidae; genus Ranitomeya; species Ranitomeya variabilis. Next base: position 41,756,669 of record NC_135232.1, on the reverse strand, counting down.
AGGAGTCAGGAATGCTTCCAGGGGCGATCCCCATGATGTCCCTGTGTCATTTGAGCAGTGTTTCCATCATTTTCAGACGTTTTTAGACCTTAAAAGGACCCCCGGGGGGGATCGCGGTAAAAGTACTCGGGTCTCCCATAGACTTACATTGGGCTCGTTGTTCTGGCCGAGTACCCGAGTATTCCAATTTGCTCGACCCGAGCAACGAGCACCCGAGCATTTTAGTGCTCGCCCATCACTAGTAAAAATGTAATTATTCTTTTTTTCATGGCCCAATGGTATAAATTTCTGTGAGGCACATCAGGTGTCAACATGCTCATTGCACCCCTAGATGAATTAATTGAGAGGTGTAGTTTGTAAAATTATGTCACTTATGGGGGAGTTTCTGCTGTTCTGGCACCTCAGCGGCTCTGCCAATGTGACATGGCACCCTCAAACCATACAAGCAAAATCAGATCTCCAATATGGTGCGTCTTAACTTCTGATGTGCCTCAAAAGTAGTCTTCCACCACATATTGGGTATCGGTGTTCTCAGGAGATATTGCACAACAAATTGTATGGTCCATTTTGCTTCTGTTAGCCCAGTGAAAATGAAACATTTGGGACAAAATCAACATTTTTTATGGAAATTTATTTTTTTCATTTTTACAGTTCAACCTTATAAACTTCTGGTGAAGCACCTCGGAGTTCAAAGTGCTCACCATACATCTAGATAAATTCCTTGAGAGGTCTAGTTTCCAAAATTTCTTTACTTGTGGAGGTTTCCACTGTTTAGGCACATCAAGGGCTCTCCAAACTTGACATGGCCTCTGCTAATGATTCTAGCAAATTTTGCGGTCAAAAAATCAAATGTCGCTCCTTCCCTTTCCGAGCTCTGCCGTGTTCTTAAACAGTAGTTTTCCCTCACATATGGAATATTATTGTGCTCAGGAGAAATTGCTCAACAAATTGTACAGTGCATTTTCTCCTGTTACTATTATGAAATGCAAAATTTAGGGGTACAAGAATATTTTTTATGGAAAAAATTTGACTTTTTATTTTTCACAGCTCTACGTTATAAACTTCTGTGAAGCATCTTGGGGCTCAAGGTGCTCACCACCCAACTAGATATTCATCCTTGAGGGGTCTATTTTCTAAAATGCGTCACTTGTGGGGGATTTCACTGTTTAAGCACAGGGGCTCTCCAAACACAACACGATGTCCACTGATAATTTCAGCAAATTTTGCGTTCAATAAGTCAAATGGTGCTCCTTCCCTTCCGAGCCCTGCCATGCTCCCAAACAGTAGTTTTCCCCCACATATGGGGGGTATCAGCATACTCAGGAGAAATTGCACAACATATTTTGGGGTCCATTTTCTCCTTTTACCCTTATGGAAATAAAAAATGTGAGTCTAAAGTAAAAAAAATTGTGATTTTTTTTTTTAATTTAATTTGTTCCCTTCCACATTGCATTAATTCATATGAAGCACCTGAAGGGCTATGACATTTCTTGAATGCAGTTTTGAGGACTTTGAGGAGTGCAGTTTTTAGAATGGTTTTGTAAATTTTGATGGACAAATGAGAAATCACTAGTCAACTTTTAACCCTTCTAGCCAAAAAAAAAACTATATTTCAAAAATTGTGCTGATGTAAATTAGACATGTGGGAAATGTTATTTATTAACTATTTTGTGTAACATAGCTCTCTGGTTTAAGATTATAAAATTAAAACTTTGAAAATTGCAAAATTTTCAAAATCTTCATCAAATTTCCTTTTTTTTCACAAATAAACACAAGTCATATTGAACAAATTTTAACACTATCCTGAAGTACAATATGTCATGAAAGAATATTCATGAAGGGGTTAATTGCAACAACCTCTATATGGCACTAAACAGTATAGTTATGGTGACTGGTTAATAGTGTAATAAATTGGTGTGATTGTTTTTTTCTCCAATAAACCCATAAAAAATGTAACAGATATATTTGTTTAGCAAAATGGCACTTAAAATTACAGCTCTTCTCGCAAAAAAATAAGACCTTACATCGTAAAGCTTTAAGAAAAAAAAAAAAAAAGGTATGGCTGTAACAATTATGAATGGATGGACAGAAAAACACTGCGTGCAAAATTATTAGGCAAGTTGTATTTTAGAGGATTATTTTTATTATTGATCAACAACTATGTTCTCAATCAACCCAAAGACTCATAAATATCAAAGCTTAATATTTTTGGAAGTTGGAGTGGTTTTTTTTTAGATTTGGCTATCTTAGAAGGATATCTGTTTGTGCAGGTAACTATTACTGTGCAGAATTATTAGGCAACTTAATAAAAACCAAGTATATTCCCATCTCACTTGTTTATTTTCACCAGGTAAACCAATATAACTGCACAAAATTTAGAAATAAACATTTCTGACATGTAAAAAACAAAACCCCCAAATATTAGTGACCAATATAGCCACCTTTCTTTATGATGACACTCAGCAGCCTCCATCCATAGATTCTGTCAGTTTCTTGATCTGTTTACGATGAACATTGCGTGCAGCAGCCACCACAGCCTCCCAGACACTGTTCCGAGAGGTGGACTGTTTTCCCTCCTTGTAGATCTCACATTTTATGAGGGACCACAGGTTCTCTATGGGGTTAAGATCAGGTGAACAAGAGGGGCCATGTCATTATTTTTTCTTCTTTGAGACCTTTACTGGCCAGCCACGCTGTGGAGTAGTTGGAGGCATGTGATGGAGCATTGTCCTGCATGAAAATCATGTTTTTCTTGAACGATACCGACTTCTTCCTGTACAACTGCTTAAAGAAGTTGTCTTCCAGAAACTGGCAGTAGGTCTGGGAGTTGAGCTTCACTCCATCCTCAACCCGAAAAGGTCCCACAAGTTCCTCTTTGATGATACCAGCCCATACCACTTCCCCACCTCCACCTTGCTGGAGTTGGAGTGGAGCTCTCTGCCCTTTACTGATCCAGCCTCTGGCCCATCAAGAGACACTCTCATTTCATCAGTCCATAAAAGCTTTGAAAAGTCAGTCTTAAGATATTTCTTGGCCCAGTCTTGACGTTTTATCTTATGTTTCTTGTTCAGAGGTGGTCATTTTTCAGCCTTCCTTACCTTGGCCATGTCCCTGAGTATCGCACACCTTGTGCTTTTTGTTACTCCAGTAACGTTGCAGCTCTGAAATATGGCAAAACTGGTGGCAAATGGTTTGGCAATTTCAAGACTGCTGCATCCCTCTGCAAGACATCTCACAATTTTGGACTTTTGAGAGCCCGTCAAATCTCTTCTGACCTATTTTGCCAAAGGAAAGGAAGTTGCCTAATAATTAAGCACACCTTATACAGGGTTTTGATGTCATTAGACAACACCCCTCCTCATTACAGAGATGCACATCACCTGATTTACTTAATTGGTAGTTGGCTCTCAAGCCTGAACAGCTTGGAGTAGGACAACATGTATAAAAAGTATCATGTGATCAAAATACAACTTACCTAATAATTCTGCACAAAGTGTGCGTCCTATGCTGCTATTTAAATCTACTGCAAATTATACGACATGGTATAGCACCACTGTGATACAGATTTTTTCAATCTTGGGCAAAGGTTCAGCTTGATGCCCTGCATATAAATATTCTAGTAAAGCCTCAAACCAAGCACCTTGGCCACATTTACTGCACCCCCTCTCTATACCCTCCTCCTCTTCCCCCTATAGCCGGGTTCAGATGGGCGTATTTTACAGCCGTATATGGCCCACAATCAGTGGTGTAACTTGAAACTCATGGGCCCCGATGCGAAAGCTCCAACAGGGCCCCCAAATATTTTAAATCTTTAATAGCAATAGTCTTTTTCAATAGGCCAAAGGGACTTTTAGGGCCCCCTAAGCTTCAGGGCTCGGGTGCGATTGCAGTCCCTGCACCTGTTGTAGTAACACCCCTGCCTACAATGCCCAAACTGACCGCAAGTCTCCCGTCCCAAATTTACAGCCTCATAAATGTCCTAGGCCAATGGTGAGTCTTGGCCTTGCGCTCCATGTACGCACGGTGAAAAATGCCCGTCTGACCAGAGCCTAAGAATAACCCCAAACACGGGATATTTTTGAGTTTTTGTTTGTGACATTTTGCTGCAAGGTTTATGAGAATTGTTGATTCGGCCCCCTTGAATTAGGACAATTTTCCATCACATCTATTGAATCAGAGGACAATGGCTGACAGGGCGGCCTCTTTCCATCTGGACACATCTCAGCCGTGAAATGACATTGCCAAAGTCAGATGTTCCTGGATTAAGATTTGAGTGTAAATTTTTAATGCCATAATTTCCTGCCGTCTTCTAAGGTTTCATGAAGTGTTTTATAACGTTTGGAAATCTTGTTGGTGAAGGATCCTGAGATGGTGACTGTTCTACCAACTCCCCATGGATAGCAGCACCGCTGCGTGCCCGTCCCTTATCTTCTATCTGTCCCTGCAGCTCCACTTCCCGAGTTGTCGGTCTCTACGGCGTATCCATTATTTACACCATGTTGGAACTATTTCTATTATACATTTACAGAAAAAAAAACCTTGCATCTGAATGTGCTAGTGCGACTAATTTCTCGTGTATTACAGCATTGTAAAACCGCCAAATTGTACAAAGCTGTAATACCGCACCCATAATTAATCATGAGTCTTTAATGCACCTCTGCAACTTTTTTTTGCCATAATATAGAATTATTGTTCCTTAGAAGAAATTGCTATGGTGGTGAAGCTGAGGCACCATATGACGGTACATTTTGTTATACAGGCTCTGCGCACACAACTCTGCCATGTCATGAGAGGTCATACTCTTAAAAAGTAATGGCCACTTATGTTGTAAATTTGCTTACACCCTATCGAACTTGGGGCACAGGTTTTTTCCCCAAAAGTGGTGAGGCGCCTCGATAAATATGGTGTTCTCGATGACCGGTATTGGTATTATATCAGCATTAATACTCCTGATTTAGTATTTTATAGTATTCTTCAATGGAGAAAACCTTACTAGACTATGTGCACATGGAATCTGTTAGATGTTGGCACGTCCTCCAAATTTTCCAGACGAAGCTGCTTTAGGAAAATACTGGCGGTGTTAATATTATGGGGAGCTTTTGTGGCACCTTTTCAGAAAGATTTACCCTGAAAAAGACGCCATGTGCCCATACCCTGCAGTAGAAGCCATGAAGAGATAAACGGCAACCACGAGTGGAAATGACCGCCATTTTACATAAAAGCCATGCCCCTTATTGCCTCTATTTTTGATACATATAACAGGTGTTGCAGCCTTCCCAAAACCCTGTCTGGTGGGGTGGGTTGGGGTGGTTGTTTTTATCAAGTAGTTTGCACTCGTGCCGCTCCTAGCCTTTATTAGTGGAGGCCTGCTGCATCCTGCTAAGTGTGCATTTGTCATCAGACAGAGTTTTGGGAAGGCTTTATCTCTTGGTATGTATTTTTTCTGAGTTTTTTTCTTTGTTAGCTGTTTTATCATATAATAGGTGTTGCTCATAATTCAATGAGGTGATGGTATTATTCATGGCCAAGTACGGACTGTGTTCTCAAGATCATCCGCCGGTCTCCTCACCCGAATTCAGCTGTCCCATAGACATGTCCCATAGAACCTCAAACACGAGGGTGTTTGGTTCAGATCCAGAGACCATGAATGTTGGACTTGTGAACCTGGCCTAAATCTCATCATGTATGGTAAAATCTACAGCAGCATCATAATAGGGCGGCCATTTTTGTCTTTGCTATTGGCCCTTTCTTCTACTGTATATACAGCACTGACGTCCAGCAGCAGACAACCTCATCTAGGTCTCCACGTGAAGCAAACCACCAGCTGCTTAGCTTTATTAGACATTATGGATGACAATAAGACCAGAGTCTACAGTATAGTGCTTATATGGACCTCATTTATCAAAACAACATAGTTATTGCCCATAGCAACCAATCAGAGCGCAGTTTTTATTTTTTAAACTGCCATGGTAAAGTGAAAGCTGAGCTGTGATTGGTTGCTATGAGCAACAAGGTTTTTTTTTAAGTTAGTCTTGATATATGAGGCCTACAGATTTTAATCCCTCACCACTCCACTTCATGAAGTACTATTACATGATAGAGAAGGTGCGGGTGTATGGGGGGAGCTGCTGTGTTATATAGCTGGCACATGCCTTATAAATACCACCGCTGGTTACTCATAGCGGCATTTAAATCATGCAGTCCCAGTGTTGCAACCATTATGGTTGCCCCCCGTTATACTCCTTCCATAGGAGGGCATGATATCTACTATATAATTGTCTAAGGGTCACTTCCGTCTGTCTGTCTGTCTGTCACGGATATTCATTGGTCGCGGCCTCTGTCATGGAATCCAAGTCGCTGATTGGTCTTGCCAGCTGCCTGCCATGGCTGCCGCGACCAATCAGCGACGGCCACAGTCCGATTAGTCCCTCCCTACTCCCCTGCAGTCAGTGCCCGGCGCCCGCTCCATACTCCCCTCCAGTCACCGCTCACACAGGGTTAATGCCAGCGGTAACGGACCGCATTATGCCGCGGGTAACTCACTCCGTTACTGCCGCTATTAACCCTGTGTGACCAAGTTTTTACTATTGATGCTGCCTATGCAGCGTCAATAGTAAAAAGAGCTAATGTTAAAAATAATTAAAAAAATAAAAAATCATTATATACTCACCTTCCGCTCCGGTGACCGCTCCATGCAAGCAGCAGGTTCCGGTGGCAAGGATGGTATGCGAGAAGGACCTGCCATGACGTCACGGTCATGTGACTGCGACGTCATCACAGGTTTTGCGCTCATACCAACCCTGGGACCGGACGCTGCCGCGTGCACCGCACACAGGGCTAGGACTTCAAAGGGCCTTCGGAAGGTGATTATATGTTTATTTTTTATTTTAAGTCCGTATACTACGTGGCTCTGTGCTGTATACTACGTCCCTGTGCAATATACTACTTGGCTGGGCAATATACTACGTGGCTGACCAATATACTACGTGGCTGAGCAATATACTACGTGGCTGGGCAATATACTACGTGGCTGGGCAATATACTACGTAGCTGGGCAATATACTATGTTACTGGGCAATATACTATGTGGCTGGGCAATATACTGCATGGCTGGGAAATATACTACGTCGCTGGGCAATATACTACGTGGCTGGGCAATATACTACGTGGCTGGGCAATATACTATACTACGTGGCTGACCAATATACTACATACTACGTGGCTGGGCAATGTACTACGTGGCTGGGCAATATACTACGTGACTGGGCAATATACTACGTTGCAGGGCAATATACTACGTGGCTGGGCAATATACTACGTGGCTGACCAATATACTACATACTACGTGGCTGGGCAATGTACTACGTGGCTGGGCAATATACTACGCAATATACTACGTGGACATGCATATTCTAGACTACCCGATGCGTTAGAATCGGGCCACCATCTAGTTTACAATATACTGCAATACTATGGCAGTGAAAAGAAATAAAACATTATTTTAAAAATATTAAAAAATAAAACAAACATAAAACTTTGAATTATACCCCTTTTTCCCTAGTAAAATAATCTAGAAATGAAAAAAAATAAGCATATTTGAGTTTGCCGCATCGGTAAAAGTCTGAACCATCAAAATGTATTAAAATATAAAATTAATTAAGCAGTGAGGTAAACATCCTAAATTAATAAAAAATAAACACCAGAATTGCTTTTTGTTAGTCACCCCCCAAAAAAATAGTAAAATACAATTAAAGGGAACCTGTCACCTGAATTTGGCGGGCCCTTTTTTCAGTCCGATGGGCGGTGTTTTCGGGTCTTTTATTCACCCCTTCCTTTCCCGCTGGCCGCAATATTGTCTTGAAGTTGATTCCCTGTCCTCCGTAGAACACGCCTGCGCAAGGCAATGTTGCCTTGCGCACGTGCAGTATGCTTTGCCCAACTGCGGGTAAAGCCGAAAAGCATTAGTGCGCATGCGCTGGCGCACTATGTCCCGGAACACAGTGAAATACTTCCGGGACATAGTGCGCCGGCGCATGTGCACTAATGCTTTTTTGGCTTTGCCCGCAGTTGGGCAAAGCATACTGCGCGTGAGCAAGGCAAGATTGCCTTGCGCATGCGTGTTCTACGGAGGAAAGCGAATCAACTTCAAGACAATATTGCGGCCAGCGTGCGGCCAGCGGGAAAGGAAGGGGTGAATAAAAGACCCGAAAACACCGCCCATCGGACCGAAAAAAGGGCCCGCCAAATTCAGGTGACAGGTTCCCTTTAAAAGGAGTGTACCACAAAAACAATACCAATGAAGACTACTGCATCCCACGTCAAAATCAAGCCCTAATACTGCCTCTTTGATGGAAAAATATTAAAAGTTATGAGTGTCAGAAAATAGCGACACAAACCTAACTTTTTTTTTTGTCTAAGATCATAATTTTTTTTAAACTACTAAAATATATATACTATATACGGTATATATATAAAGATTACACACGTTTGGTATCTCCATAATCGCACTGACCAGCAGAATCATGTTACCATGTCATTTTCATTCCAAAATAAATGCTGTAAAAAGACCCCCCAAATAAAAAACACTGCATATTTTTTACCATTTCGCCCCATTTTGGATTTTTTTCCCATACATTATATGGCAGTGTGAATGGTGTCATCTAAAGCTACAACTGTTTTCATTAAAAAAAAACGAGTCCTCATATGGCTGGAGAATAGATATGAAAAAAAAAGTTATGGCTTTTGGATGAAATAAGATGTAACCATTTCGGGAAGCAACGGTTAAAGGATCGTTTATAGGATTGGTGATAAGTGTCTGATTATTGGGTGGTCCTACCACTAGGACCTGGATTTCCTATCCCTATTTTATACAAAGTAGGGGTCGTTCGGTCATGATTCTGCCCCGGTCATTGTCTATAGGACTGATAGAGATAGCTGTCCTCATCGGTCCCATTCACATCCACCTCTCCATTTAAGAAGGGGACTCGCGATCCCAATTTCCCATGATCTGATAATAGGTGATGACTACTTTTAATTATGGGCCAATCCTACAACTCTCAACTTGTCCTGTTGAGAGTCGTAGTTTTGCATGCAACACCAAGTCTGGGCCGAGCATGGTGCCCGCCAGCCCCGTGTGACAAATGAGCATGTGTGTCCCCAGCACTGTCACCACTAATATACATCATTAATTTCAAGTAGCAGCCATTAAAAGAACATCTGTCAGCGGCAGGCATCCGATAAGACGCTAAACAATGAGAATCATCTGAATACGTCTGAGCGCTGGCAGCGGGCCCGGAGAGGAGCCCATTACAGCCCACTGTTTGCATATTCTTCTTCTTCTTACTGCTACTAAATCATATTTAGTCTTTTGTTTCCTGAGCTCTAAAATCCCTTTTCATTTCCGTTTTTTTTTCCTGGCTGATTATTTGCTGATTGCGTTAAATTTCAGCACATCATGGAGAAGACACAGGACTGTGAGCGACGACCGTCTGGGACAGAAGGAGCTTATTAACCCCTTTACGTGGACATGTTGACATGATTGTATTTGTATTATCCAAGAAATAATTATTCTGGGGAACTTTTGCTGAAAAGTTGTTGTCTTGTCCCTCTGGTATTCCTCCTGACAGGTGGTTTCCAACAGTCTACCTAATTAGTGCCCATAGCTTGGACCGAATAGGGACAAGACCTACCGATGGATGGGGGTCTTGCTGCTCGTTGTGGTGCTTCTCTTATTCCTCCTGGAAATGTATGAATAAATTGACAATTAACCATTCTCCTTGTTAAAGGGGCATATACCCGCTATCTACATTATCTGGTACCTTACAATTAGTGCTGATGGAAGGGCTAGGTCCATAAAAGCAAAAGTTGCTCTTTCCAGTAACGACGTCTGGATTCTATGTTATTCCAAATCCAAAATAAATTGACAACAGGGTGTTACCATTTCACCAACTCAAAGGGGTGTGTCCCCGCAGTATACACTGCCTAGATAATGTTTATTGTGTCAGACAAAATAGGGGCATGAGCAGGAATGGAATGGTACTGAAATTAAATGGGATCACCTATTATTAATATTACCCTGCCTGGAGATACTCCAGATTCACTACAAGACCTACACTCACCGGCCACTTTATTAGGTACACCATGCTAGTAACGGGTTGGACCCCCTTTTGCCTTCAGAACTGCCTCAATTCTTCGTGGCATAGATTCAACAAGGTGCTGGAAGCATTCCTCAGAGATTTTGGTCCATATTGACATGATGGCATCACACAGTTGCCGCAGACTTGTCGGCTGCACATCCCAAAGATGCTCCATACAAGGCAGGATGGATCCATGCTTTCATGTTGTTTACGCCAAATTCTGACCCTACCATCCGAATGTCGCAGCAGAAATCGAGACTCATCAGACCAAGCAACGTTTTTCCAATCTTCTACTGTCCAATTTCGATGAGCTTGTGCAAATTGTAGCCTCAGTTTCCTGTTCTTAGCTGAAAGGAGTGGTACCCGGTGTGGTCTTCTGCTGCTGTAGCCCATCTGCCTCAAAGTTCGACGCACTGTGCGTTCAGAGATGCTCTTAGGCCTACCTTGGTTGTAACGGGTGGCGATTTGAGTCACTGTTGCCTTTCTATCAGCTCGAACCAGTCTGCCCATTCTCCTCTGACCTCTGGCATCAACAAGGCATTTCCGCCCACAGAACTGCCGCTCACTGGATTTTTTTTCTTTTTCGGACCATTCTCTGTAAACCCTAGAGATGGTTGTGCGTGAAAATCCCAGTAGATCAGCAGTTTCTGAAATACTCAGACCAGCCCTTCTGGCACCAACAACCATGCCACGTTCAAAGGCACTCAAATCACCTTTCTTCCCCATACTGATGCTCGGTTTGAACTGCAGGAGATTGTCTTGACCATGTCTACATGCCTAAATGCACTGAGTTGCCGCCATGTGATTGGCTGATTAGAAATTAAGTGTTAACAAGAAGTTGGACAGGTGTACCTAATAAAGTGGCCAGTGAGTGTATATCTTTAATAATAAGGCTATGTAACATTGAATCATTATAATATCACAATAATAATATAGCAATGCAGTGGGTACGGAAAGTATTCAGACCCTGTTAAATTTTTCACTTTTTGTTTCATTGCAGCCATTTAGTAAATTCAAAAATATTATTTTTTTTCACATTAATGTACACTCTGCACCACATCTTGACTGAAAAAAAAAACAGAAATGTAGAAATTTTTGCAGATTTAATAAAATAGAAAACTGAAATATCACATGGTCATAAGTATTCGGACCCTTTGCTCAGACACTCATATTTAAGTCACACGCTGTACATTTCCTTGTGATCCTCCTTGAGATGGTTCTTCTCCTTCATTGGAGTCCAGCTGTGTTTAATTAAACTGATAGGACTTGATTTGTAAAGGCGCACACCTGTCTATATAAGACCTCACAGCTCACAGTGCATGTCAGACCAAAGTAGAATCATGAGGTCAAAGGAACTGGCCAAGGTGCTCAGAGACAGAATTGCGGCAAGGCACAGACCTGGCCAAGGTTACAACAGAGTTTCTGCAGTACTCAAGGTTCCTAAGAGCACAGTGGCCTCCATAATCCTTAAATGGAAGAAGTCTGGGACCACCAGAAGTCTTCCTAGACCTGGCCGTCCAGCCAAACTAAGCAATCGTAGGAGAAGAGCCTTGGTGAGATAGGTAAAGAAGAACCCCAAGATCACTGTGGCTGAGCTCCATAGATGCAGTAGGGAGATGGGAGAAAGGTCCACAAAGTCTGCTATCACTGCAACCCTCCACCAGTCGGGCCTTTATGGCAGAGTGGCCTGATGGAAGTCTCTCCTCAGTGCAAGACATATGAAAGACCACATAGAGTTTGCTAAAAAACACTTGAAGGACTCCCAGACTATGAGAAATAAAGTTCTCTGGTCTGATGAGATGAAGATAGACCTTTTTAGGTGATAATTCTAAGTGGTATGTGTGGAGAAAACCAGGCACTGCTCATCACCTACCCAATACAATCCCTACAGTGAAACATGGTGGTGGCAGCATCATGCTATGGGGGTGTTTTTCAGCTGCACGGGCAGGACATCTGATTGTCATTGAAGGAAACATGAATGCGGCCAAGTACAGAGATATCATGGATGAAAACCTCTTCCAGAGTGCTCTGGACCTCAGACTTGGCAGAAGGTTCAACTTCCAACAAGACAATGACCCTAAGCACACAGCTAAAATAACAAAGGAGCGGCTTCAGAACAACTCAATTGTGACAATTCCTGACTGACCCAGCCAGAGCCCTGACCTAAACCCAATTGAGCATCTCTGGAGAGACCTGAAAATGGCCGTCCACCAACGTTCACCATCCAACCTGATGAAACTGGAGAGGATCTGCAAGGAAGAATGGCAGAGGATCCCCAAATCCAGGGGTGAAAAACTTGTTGCTTCATTCCCAAGAAGACTCATGGCTGTACTAGCTCAAAATGGGCTTCTACTCAATACTGAGCAAAGGAGCTGAATACTTATGACCATGTGATATTTCAGTTTTTCTTTTTTTAATAAATTAGCAAAAATTATTATTTCTGTTTTTTTTCAGTCAAGATGGGGTGCAGAGTGTACATTAATGGGAAAAAAATGAACTTTTTTGAATTTACTAAATGGCTGCAATGAAACAAAGAGTGAAAAATTTAAAGGGGTCTGAATACTTTCCATACCCAAAATATGTATGTCAAATAGCTACAAACCATAACCAAATATTACCAGCATGTACAGTATTGATAATACCACCATTCCACCTCACATCACTCAATATAGTATGATGGTCCACCTAACAGCCCCTACCTAGATTGATGGGCAACCCCACAGCCCCTTACACAGTATGATGTTCCCCCAACAGTACCCTATATAGTGTGATGATCCACCCCACAGCACCTACAGTTGAAACCAGAAGTTTACATACACTATATAAAAAGACACATATGCATGTTTTTCTCAATATCTGACATGAAATCAGAATAAACCTTTCCTGTTTTAGGTCAGTTAGGATTACCATAAATATTAATATTTGCCAAATGCCAGAATAATGAGAGAGAGAATGATTTAAGGCATTTTATTGCTTACTGCAAAGTCACAGCTTTTGTCCTTGAGTTGATATGCACATGTCGGACCAAAGTACGTTCATTTCTGGGACACGGAACCCGTCTCCTTCCTGAGCGGAATGATGGCTGGACATTCCCATCTTGTTTGTACTTGCATATAATTGTTTATACAGGTGAATAAGGCACCTTCAGGTATCCTGCAATTGTACCCAAGGAAGAGCCAGACTTGTGAAAGTCCAGAATTCTCTTCCTGATATCTTGGCTGATTTCTTTAGACTTTCCCATGATGCTACACAAAGGAGTGTGTTTCAGGTGTGAATTAAAATACATCACAGGTGTGTCTCTAATTAACTCAAATGTTACCAAAAAAACAGAAGCTTCCAAACACATGACATCATCATGTGGGCAGTCCAGAATTGTTTAAAGGCATAGTACTTTATAGTATATATACAGGGTGTTCTTAAAAGTCTGGACACATAGGCAAAAATATAGATTTTCAAGTAATGAATATTATTACAAACATTTTGTTCAATTGGAATATTAAATAACTTCTTCAATATGATTTCCATAATTTGTGATGGAAAGTTTGATGCACTTTGGAAAATTCTATTATAGTTATGGTAATTAAATTAATTACATTTATAGTTAATGAGAATTCCTATGTGCCAGACTTTAGGGACACCCTGGTGTGTAGTATGATGGCCCAGCCCACAACTCCCTATATATATTGTATGATGGTCCACCCCACAGCCCCCTAAATACTATGATGGTCCCCCACAGTCCCCCAAAAATAAACATCCTTTGTGAGGCAGTGAAGGGGATCATATGCCAGGGTCGATATGTGTCCCCCAGGATGAGGACGGAGTCCTATTAAATCCGCTGGGGTTCCTTGTGTTCATAGCAGGACGCCTATGGGTCCAAGTAGTGACTCAGTCAGATTTTAAGGAAAACCCATTAAGGACTTTTATTTTTAGAAGGATTTGCAGATTTGGTAGTGGGGCGAATCCCTCTCTCCACTCCGGGTTTTGGAAGTGGCTCTATGGCCACAATTTCTTTTAAATCTGTCAGTTTTGCCTTGGGTATGTCACTTTGGAGTTTGCAAGCTGCAGAGCAGGTGGCTCTGTGCAAGGCAGGTCTTTGTGGAGCTAACACAGAGCCAGGGAACTCTAGGCAGCGGTATTATTGTCCACGGCAATGGGTTTTGAGTTCTGGACTGTATTTGTGGAAACCCAGCTGTGATCCGGAGGACATCACTTCGATGTGTGGGTTCTAAGAATAAAAACATCACTTATGTTGAACTTTCTGTGGTCCCTGCCTATCTGTCACACTGTACCAACCCCACTGCTCTACACTTCATACTCAACTGATCCAGACTCCTCGTCCTCTGCAACCTCTGTTTCGTCTTCTATCCTGTCTCTCAGTGGACACTGGCGGCACGATGCCATTACATAATTGCTCTGCTGATGTCCCCTGAGTGGAGCTGGCCTCCGACAGACCGCAGTCAGAAAGGAAGACTGTGGCATGCTGGGGATAGTGATGGCGCATGAAGACAGTGGCTCTGTACTCAGTCTCAACTGTTAACAGTGTTGGCCTCCTAAGACAACGCGGCCCATCTAGCATTTGCCAGAATTGCCAAATGGCCAGTCTGGCCCTCGCCATAACCTACTGATGGATGCGTTAGGTGCACTCTTTGCGGTACCAGCATGTTGCACCTCTGTTATTCCTCCTGGAAATGTCTGAATAAATTGACAACTAGGTGTCACCATTCCCTTTGTTAAATGGATGTCTTCCTACAGTCTACGCATATTCACTCTTGTCTAATTATTGCTTATGGTGTCAAATTATATAGGGACGTGCACTACTAACAGAGGGGCTAGGTCGAAAAGATCAGGCGCTGTGATCACTCTATTATGCCTCCTGGAAATGGATAAAATGATCCCATTCATTTACTGCTGATAGTGACTGTGATGAGGCACATCCTGCTGATGGATACGGAGGGTGCATAAGAGCTAGAATAGTTCCAGTAGCGGTGTGTCACCTATCTGTTACTCCTCCTGGAAATGCATGAATAAATTGACAACTGGTTGTTATCATTCCCCTAGTCAAAGGCGTTCATCCCTGCAGTCTACACTATCCGATACTGTCCAGTTAGTAGATATAGTTTTATTCTATATAGCAGCATAATGTTAATGGATAGTCTGGGTCCATAAGAGCTAGCACTGCCTTTTGCTGTACTGCTGTGTTTGTGCCTCTGTTATTCTCCCTGGAAATGTATGAATAAGTTGAAAACTGATTTTTACCATTCCTATTTCCTTCTTCCTTCTTGCTGCTCTAAACTGGATAATAGTAGGGCCTTGATGATGTCCATATGCTCAATAATGTATGTGGATAAGGGTTGTTGTTAGATGACCCCTTTAACCCCTTCATGACCCAGCCTATTTTGGCCTTAATGACCTTGCCGTTTTTTGCAATTCTGACCAGTGTCCCTTTATGAGGTAATAACTCGGGAACGCTTCAACGGATCCTAGCGATTCTGAGATTGTTTTTTCGTGACATATTGGGCTTCATGTTAGTGGTAAATTTAGGTCGATAATTTCTGCGTTTATTTGTGAAAAAAATGGAAATCTGGCGAAAATTTTGAAAATTTTGCAATTTTCACATTTTGAATTTTTATTCTGTTAAACCAGAGAGTTATGTGACACAAAATAGTTAATAAATAACATTTACCACATGTTTACTTTACATCAGCACAATTTTGGAAACAACATTTTTTTTTGCTAGGAAGTTATAAGGGTTAAAATTTGACCAGTGATTTCTCATTTTTACAACAAAATTTACAAAACCATTTTTTTTAGGGACCACCTCACATTTGAAGTCAATTTGAGGGTTCTATATGGCTGAAAATACCCAAAAGTGACACCATTCTAAAAACTGCACCCCTCAAGGTGCTCAAAACCACATTCAAGAAGTTTATTAACCCTTCAGGTGTTTCACAGCAGCAGAAGCAACATGGAAGGAAAAAATGAACATTTAACTTTTTAGTCACAAAAATGATCTTTTAGCAACAATTTTTTTATTTTCCCAAGGGTAAAAGGAGAAACTGGACCGCGAACGTTGTTGTCCAATTTGTCCTGAGTACGCTGATACCTCATATGTGGGGGTAAACCACTGTTTGGGCGCACGGCAGAACTCGGAAGGGAAGGAGCGCCATTTGACTTTTTGAATGAAAAATTGGCTCCAATCTTTAGCGGACACCATGTCGCGTTTGGAGAGCCCCCGTGTGCCTAAACATTGGAGCTCCACCACAAGTGACCCCATTTTGGAAACTAGACCCCCCAAGGAACTTATCTAGATGCATAGTGAGCACTTTAAACCCCCAGGTGCTTCACAAATTGATCCGTAAAAATGAAAAAGTACTTTTTTTTCACAAAAAAAATATTTTAGCCTCAATTTTTTAATTTTCACATGGGCAACAGGATAAAATGGATCCTAAAATTTGTTGGTCAATTTCTCCTGAGTACACTGATACCTCACATGTGGGGGTAAACCACTGTTTGGGCACATGGTAAGTCTCGGAAGGGAAGGAGCGCCATTTGACTTTTTGAATGAAAAATTATCTCCATTGTTAGCGGACACCATGTCGCGTTTGGAGAGCCCCTGTGTGACTAAACATTGGAGCTTCCCCACAAGTGACCCCATTTTGGAAACTAGACCCCCCAAGGAACTTATCTAGATGCATAGTGAGCACTTTAAACCAACAAGTGCTTCACAGAAGTTTATAACGCAGAGCCGTGAAAATAAAAAATAATTTTTCTTTCCTCAAAAATGATTTTTAGCCCAGAATTTTTTATTTTCCCAAGGGTAACAGGAGAAATTGGACCCCAAATGTTGTTGTCCAGTTTGTCCTGAGTACGATGATACCCCATATGTGGGGGTAAACCACTGTTTGGGTGCATGGCAGGGCTTGGAAGGGAAGGCACGCCATTTGGCTTTTTGAATGGAAAATTAGCTCCAATCATTAGCGGACACCATGTCGCGTTTGGAGAGCCCCTGTGTGCCTAAACATTGGAGCTTCCCCATAAGTGACCCCATTTTGGAAACTAGACCTCCCAAGGAACTAATCTAGATGTGTGGTGAGCACTTTGAACCCCCAAGTGCTTCACAGAAGTTTATAACGCAGAGCCATGAAAATAAAAAATATTTTTTCTTTTCTCAAAACATTTTTTTTAGCCCTGAATTTTTTATTTTCCCAAGGGTAACAGGGGAAATTTGACCCCAATAGTTGTTGTCCAGTTTCTCCTGAGTACGCTGATACCCCATATGTGGGGGTAAACCACTGCTTGGGCACACGTCGGGGTTCGGAAGGGAAGTAGTGACGTTTTGAAATGCAGACTTTGATGGAATGCTCTGCGGGCGTCACGTTGCGTTTGCAGAGCCCCTGATGTGCCTAAACAGTAGAAACTCCCCACAAGTGACCCCATTTTGGAAACTAAACCCCCAAGGGAACTTATCTAGATGTGTGGTGAGCACTTTGAACCCCCAAGTGCTTCACAGAAGTTTATAACGCAGAGCCGTGAAAATAAAAAATCATTTTTCTTTCCTCAAAAATAATTTTTTAGCCCGCAATTTTTTATTTTCCCAAGGGTTACAGGAGAAATTGGACCCCAAAAGTTGTTGATCAGTTTCTCCTGAGTACGCTGGTACCCCATATGTGGGGGTAAAGCACTGTTTGGGCACACGTCGGGGCTCGGAAGGGAGAGAGCACCATTTTACTTTTTCAACGCAAGATTGGCTGGAATCAATGGTGGCGCCGTGTCGCGTTTGGAGACCCCCTGATGTGCCTAAAAAGTGGAAACCCCTCAATTCTAACTCCAACACTAACCCCAACACACCCCTAACTCTAATCCCAACCCTAACCACAACCCTAACCCCAACACACCCCTAACCCTAGTCTTACCCCTAATTCCAACCCTAAGGCTATGTGCTCACGTTGCGGATTTGTGTGGATTTTTCCGCAGTTTTTGAAAAATCTGCAGGTAAAACGCACTGCGCTTTACCTGCGGATTTACCGCGGATTTCCAGTGTTTTTTGTGTGGATTTCACTTGCGGATTCCTATTATGGAGCAGGTGTAAAACGCTGCGGAATTGCACAAAGAATTGACATGCTGCGGAAAATACAACGCAGCGTTTCCGCGCTGTATTTTCTGCACCATGGGCACAGCGGATTTGGTTTTCCATAGGTTTACGTGGTACTGTAAACGTGATGGAAAACTGATACGAATCCGCAGCGACCAATCCGCTGCGGATCCGCAGCCAAATCCGCACCGTGTGCACATAGCCTAATTCTAACCCTAATTCTAACCCTAATTCTAGCCCTAAGTGCAACCCTAGCCCTAAGTGCAACCCTAAGTGCAACCCTAAGTGCAACCCTAGCCCTAAGTGCAACCCTAAGTGCAACCCTAGCCCTAAGTGCAACCCTAAGTGCAACCCTAGCCCTAAGTGCAACCCTAAGTGCAACCCTAAGTGCAACCCTAAGTGTAACCCTAAGTGCAACCCTAGCCCTAAGTGCAACCCTAAGTGCAACCCTAAGTGCAACCCTAAGTGCAACCCTAGCCCTAAGTGCAACCCTAAGTGCAACCCTAGCCCTAAGTGCAACCCTAAGTGTAACCCTAGCCCTAAGTGCAACCCTAAGTGCAACCCTAAGTGCAACCCTAAGTGTAACCCTAAGTGCAACCCTAGCCCTAAGTGCAACCCTAAGTGCAACCCTAAGTGCAACCCTAGCCCTAAGTGCAACCCTAAGTGCAACCCTAAGTGCAACCCTAGCCCTAAGTGCAACCCTAAGTGCAACCCTAGCCCTAAGTGCAACCCTAAGTGCAACCCTAGCCCTAAGTGCAACCCTAAGTGCAACCCTAAATGCAACCCTAAGTGCAACCCTAGCCCTAAGTGCAACCCTAAGTGCAACCCTAAGTGCAACCCTAGCCCTAAGTGCAACCCTAAGTGCAACCCTAAGTGCAACCCTAGCCCTAAGTGCAACCCTAAGTGCAACCCTAAGTGCAACCCTAGCCCTAAGTGCAACCCTAAGTGCAACCCTAGCCCTAAGTGCAACCCTAAGTGCAACCCTAAGTGCAACCCTAGCCCTAAGTGCAACCCTAAGTGCAACCCTAAGTGCAACCCTACCCCTAACCCTACCCCTAACCCTACCCCTAACCCTACCCCTAACCCTAATGGAAAAACAAAAATAATTATATTTTCTGTATTTTATTATTATCCCTACCTATGGGGGTGATAAAGGGGGTGATTTATTCACTATTTTTTTTATTTTGATCGCTGTGATAGAACTTATCACAGCGACCAAAATGTGCAGGAACGAATCTGCCGGCTTGCAGATTCGGCGGGCGTACTGCGCATGCACCCGCCATTTTCCAAGATGGCGGCGCCCATGAAGCAGACGGCCGGACACCGGGAGGGACATCGGAGCTAGGTAAGTATGGGGGGGTGGGACCGGAACACGGGGGGGGGATCGGAGGACCTGGGGAGCGGACAGGAGGACCGGGGGAGCCGACAGGAGGGAGGAGGGGAGCGGAACGGAGATCGGGGCAAAAAGGACGACTGGGGGGGCGATCGGTGGGCTGGGGTGGGGGCAGATCGGGGTCTCCAGCCATGGCAGATGCTATTGCAGCATCGGCCATGGCTGGATTGTAATATTTCACCATTTTCATAGGTGAAATATTACAAATCGCTCTGATTGGCAGTTTCACTTTCAACAGCCAATCAGAGCGATCGTAGCCACGGGGGGGTGAAGCCACCCCCCCTGGGCTGAAGTACCACTCCCCCTCTCCCTGCAGATCGGGTAAAATAGGAGTTAACCCCTTCACCCGATCTGCAGGGACGCGATCATTCTGTGACACAGCATATGCGTCACAGGTCGGGAAGGCACCGACTTTCATGACGCATACGCTGTGTCACAGGTCGGGAAGGGGTTAAGGGAATCTGTCAGCAGGTTTTTGCTATATACACTGTGTTCCAAATTATTATGCAAATAATATTTCCTCCTATTTTCTCTAAATTACCTATCTGAATTGCAGCCATTGTTATTTTCCAGTCATCTACTATTCTAGTATAATCGCAATGTTTTGGAACAAACTGCCTATGACAACAGTATCTTTTTTTAAAAAAATAACACTCAAAATGCATGTTCCAAATTATTATGCACAGCAGAGTTTTCAACCTTTTTTTTTTATTTTGAACAAAAAAATGGTCAATTGTGAAGTTATAAGCATTATCAGCTTATTACAAAATGAAATCAAACAGTTTTCAAGTGAAAACTTTATTCTAGGTGATGTTACATTTGCACATAGGACCCCTTGTTCGAAAGAAGCTTCTGAACTTTCTCGTCCATTGAATTTGTCAGTTTTTGGATGGTTTCTGCTTCAATTGTTTTGCATGTGGACAGAATACCCTCCCAGAGCTGTTGCTTAGATGTGAACTGCCTCCCGCCATCATAGACACTCCTTTTGAAGATGCTCCAGAGGTTCTCAATGGGGTTGAGGTCAGGGGAAGATGGTGGCCACACCATAAGTTTGTCCTCTTTTATGCCCATAGCAGCCAGAGATGCAGATGTGTTTTTTGCAGCATGAGACGGTGCATTATCATGCATGAAAATGATCTTGCTGCGGAAAGCACGGTTCTTCCTCCTGAACCATGGCAGGAAGTGTTGTTTTAGAAACTCCACATAGATTATGGAGTTCATCTTTACCCCTTCAGGGATCATAAAGGGGCCGACAATCTCTCTCCCCATGATTCTAGCCCAAAACATTACTCCACCTCCTCCTTGTTGGCGCCTTAGCCATGTTTTCATGGGGTGTCCATCAACCAGCAATCCTCCACTCCATCCATCTGGACCATCGAGCGTTGCACGGCACTCATCGGTGAACAAAACAGTTTGGAAGTCAGTCTTCATGTATCGTTTGGCCCACTGGAGCCGTTTCTGCTTGTGTGCAGTGGATAGAGGTGGTCGACAGGATGGCTTACGCACAGCTGCAAACCTCTGAAGGACCCTGCATCTTGTTGTTCTGGGGACGTTGGAGGCACCAGCAGCTTCAAAAACTTGTCTGCTGCTATGACAAGGCATTTTTGCAGCTGCTCTTTTAACCTTACGCAATTGCCTGTTGGAAAGAGTCCTCAATTCTTCCTTATCAGCACGCACACGTGTGTGCTGGGAATCAGCTACATACTTCTTGACTGTGCGATGATCACGATGAAGTGTCTTGGCAATGTTGATTGTAGTCATGCCTTGACCTAAATACTCCACAATTTGTTGCTTCTCAGCAGCCGACACATCATTTTTCTTTCCCATTTTGGCAAAAAATGTAGGCTGCTTAATAATGTGGAACAGCCTTCTTAAGTAGTCTTGTCTTTATTTGGACACACCTGCCAAACTAATGTGCACAGGTATCTGCGATTGCTTTCAGTGATATAAAGAGCCCTGACACACATCACCATCAATGAGTTTAAATGACAAACAAAAGAATTCTAACCTTATCACTCCTAAACTCTATGTGCATAATAATTTGGAACACAGTGTAATCTGAAGACAGTATGAGGTAGGGGTTAAAACACAGATTTCTAGATGCCTCTCTTATCAAGCTCTGTGGTTTTGTTTGCCTGCAGTGATTGTTTTAGCACCAGGAGTTTATCATTGCTGTGACTGTCTGGGGGCATGAGTCCTGGTCGCACACGCCTCTTCCTGTGATAGGCAGCTCACTGTCAATGGATATTATATTTACAGAGCCTGGTGGGGGCGGGGTTAGCTTTCTCAGCTCTGCTTCATTACTAAATCTGAAAATTCTGATTATGTCAGAACTGCTGCACCCAGTAATCTAAGTGATGGATCGTTGGATTCAGCTCTCAGATGAGGTAATTGTGTATTTTTTGGAAGGATATGATAACTGGTCCTATATATAACGCTTACATGTTATGTATAGAGATTAATACCCTGGATTGAGAGAAGTAAAGGCGCACCTCGCTATTAGGTTCCTGTTCAGGGTGAGGTTTTGCCATTCTCTCTTTATACGTCTTGTAATCAAAACAAAGCATTGAAGGGAGTCAATTAAAATACCCATGAATAGAATTGATGGATTTAGTGGAAATCCCGTTGGAAACCTGACACTATTGATCATGTCCTATTAAAGTGAATGAAAAGTGTGCATCTATTCAGGAGAAAAGCTTCAGTGGACACTGAAAACAAGTGGAATAATTCTCATAGGGCCAGGATCGCTGATGGGGGCAGCAACCAGAGAAACTGATAAAAACATGGTGTAAGTAGAAAAATTGTGGGCTACATATGGACCAATCAGAATGCAGCTTTTATTTTAAGGTTATGGTTTGTCAGTAAATACAAGTAGTCATCAATGGCTCAATGCATGTTGTCATAGAGTTTAATTCTATGAAATGCGCTCATTAGCTCCCCCTAGTTTTGGCTGCAAAGAGACAGAATTTTTTGCTTAAAGGATATGGACACCTTCACCTTTGGATACATTATTATTTTTTACTTAAATGAAAGTATAATTGTCTAAAATTATTTTTGCTATAGGGTTATGGTGAAGGTTTTGGACCATTTAGTTTCTGCATCATCTATGTATCACTGTACATAGCAGACTATTGTATGTGCCACCAGTGAATGGGCTAGGGCATTTGTCTTCTACAGTATCTATGCCTTACTGTACACATCACACTGTTGAATGTGTCACCAGTGAATGGGTTGGGCCATTTGTCTTCTACATTCTCTATGCATCACTGTAAAGAGCAGACTGTTGAATGTGCCACCAGTGAATGGGATGGGCCATTTGCCTTCTACAGTATCTATGCATCACTGTACATAGCACACTGTTGAATGTGTCACCAGTGAATGGATTGGGCCATTTGTCGTCTACATTCCCTATGTATCACTGTAAAGAGCAGACTGTTGAATGTGTTACCAATGAATGGGATTGCTAATTTGTCTTCTACAGCCTCTCTGTATTACACTATAAATAGCAGTCTGCAGAATGTGTTTCCAGGAATCCGACAGTGAGTTCTGTAATCCTTACCTCTCAACTCCTGAATCATCTTCTAAGCTGAATTATGACCAGTTGGACATAACTCAGCTTAGAAGATGGTTCAGGAGAAAAGGTATGCGCATTACAGACCTGGAATGATCTCACTGACAAATTCACTAGTTACACATTTTGCAGTCTACTATGTACTATATTACAAAGAGGCTGTAGAAGGCAAATAATTCAACCTATTCACTGGTGATACATTCTGCAGTCTGCTATGTACAGGGATGAATAGAGGCTGTAGAAGACCAATGGTTCAACTCATTTAATGGTGATACATTCTGCTGTCTACTATATGCAATGATATATAGTGGCAGTAGAAGATAAACAATACAACCCATTCAGCAGTAACATATTCTGTTGACTGCAATGTACTGTGATACATAAAGGCAGTAGGAGACAAATGTTCCAACCCATTCATTGACCTCACATTCTGCAGTCTGCTATGTACTGTGATACATAGAAGCTGTAGAATACTGTCAAACTCTGCTAATTAAACCCCATTGTAAAAAAAATAGCATTCATTTAAAAAGGACTTGTCACTAAGTCAAAAGTGAAAATTTTTTACTCTTAATTTATTCCTGCTGCTCTCCTATGTTGCAACTTTCTAAAATATGCAACATTTTTTCCTTCACTTGGTAGTTTCAAAAAGTGGAAAGATTTGGGCAGGAGGGGTGAAGCCACCAATAGTTTAACAAATTTACTGTTATTGACACCAGAAATTAGCTTAAATGATGGCACACATCTATACCAGCTATATAGCAGGCATTGAAGATAAGAACTATGGTTAGTTCTCCAAGATGTTTGGAGCAACCTTCCTGCCAAGTTCCTTCAAAAAATGTGTGTAAGTGGCAAGGATACCAAGAAGGATAGATGAAGGCAAGGACAGTTACCAAATTCTGATGTGATTTTGATTTCTCTTTTGTTCGTTCACTTTAAATTTTTGTTAATTGAGAACAATAAAAAATTTAGACTTGTGCAGCATTTTTCCATACCTGCATTAAACATTTGCACAGTACTATATGTAAGAAGTAATTTAGTTGCAGACGCTCTTTAAAGGGATTGTCGGAGTAGGGGTTCCTGATTAGACACCCTCTTTCACCTAAAGCCTAATGGCATTTCCTAAAAAATGTACCTGAAAAACAGACAAAAGTCCAGTGATTAGCACAGCAATTCCTTGTTTTACCAGATAACTTGGTGTTGTCGGATGACAGAGCCGAGAAGTGTGAACAGATTGTGACCGTTCTCCATCTGTCTGAGTGTGGACTACATCCAAACATGGAATCATCACTGTTCCCTGATCTTGTCCAGCATATAAACTGCCAGAGACAGAGCCAAGTGAAGCTTTCTAGAGACCACATCATTGAGAACAGCCATCGTAAAAAATATCCAGATCGTTGTACAAACAGCAGAAATCACAGCACATCATACATACAGTTCATATCTATCTCTTTACAGTTAGGTCCAGAAATATTTGGACAGTGACAAAAGTTTTTGCATCTTAGTTATTTACCAAAACATTTTAAAGTTACAGGTATGTAATCAATATGGGCTTAAAGTGCAGACTCTCAGCTTTAATTTGAGGTCATTCACATCCTAATCGGAGAAAGGGTTTGGGAATTACTACTCTTTAATATGTAGCTGCCTCTTTTTCATATTATCAAAATTAATTGGACAATTATCTCAAAAGATCTTTAATGGACACCATGAGTTTTTCCCTCATTAATCCATCATCAATTAAGCAGGTAAAAGGTCTGGAGCTGATTCCAGGTGTGGCATTTGCATTTGGAGGCTGTGGCTGTGAACCCACAACATGCGGTGAAAGAAGCTCTCAATGGAAGAGAAAAAAATCATTATTAGGCTGAAAAAAAAGAAGGAATCCATCAGAGAGAGAGCTTCTGAAGACAACAGTGGTGGATGATTGCAGAACTATTTCCATGGTGAAGAAAAACTCCTTCACAACATCCACCTAAGTGAAGAACACTCTCCAGGAAGTCGGTGTCTCAGTATCTAAGTCTACCATAAAGAGAAGACTTCATGAGAGCAAATACAGAGGGTTCACTGCACATTGCAAACCATTAATCAGCCTTAAAAATAGAAAGGCCAGGTTAGACTTTGCCTAAAAACATCTAATGGAGCCGCCCAGTTCTGGAAAAGCAAAACTAAGATCAACCTGTATCAAAATGGTGGGAAGAAGAAAGTATGGAGAAGGCTTGGAGCGGATCACCATTCTTCTCACAGTACATCCTCTGTAACACATGGTGGAGGCAGTGTGATGGTGCGGGCATGCATGGCTTCCAATGGTGCTGGGTCACTAGGGTTTATTGATGATGTCACTGAAGACAGAAGCAGACACTTTTTGCTCAGATTCAACCAAACGCAGCAAGAATGATTGGACGGCGCTTCACATACAGATGGACAATGACCCAAAACATACTGCAAATGCAAAGAAGAGGAACATTCTGCAATGGGCAAATCAATTCCTAAACCCTTCCTCCAATTAGCATGTGAATATCCTCAAATTAAGGGTATGCTCACACTGGCATACATTCTCTCATGCGAAAGAATCGGCTTGGTTATGCTAATTATTCTTGGCTCATTGGTTTGTCCTGATGAAGAAGTAGGAATACTTAGAAATGCATTGACAAAAACAGCCTCTATACTTTCTTGGTCTCCTATCTCATGTTGGACCGGATTTACATCTACTTTCCCTCCAAGTTTACATCAGCTCAAACTCTGTCAAAATGTAATCCCAGTGTCATCTGAGTGTGATCTATCTATCCATTATCTATCTATTATCTATCTATCTATCATCTATCTATTATCTATCTATCTGTTATCTATATATCATCTATATATCATCTATCTATCTATCTATTATCTGTCATCTATTTATTATCTATCTATCTATCTATTATCTACCTTCTATCTATCTATCTATCTATCTATCTATCTATCATCTATCTATTATCTACCTATTATCTAGCTATCTATTATCTATCTATCTATTATCTATCTCTCTATCTCATCTATCTATCTATCTATCTATCATCTATCTCTGTTCTACATCTATTCTTCTCTCATTTATCCATCCTATTTTCCACGTATCCATCCGATCAGAAGTGTTGATCACCCGATATCTAATCTTTGTAATAAACACGTGCAGTTTTCTTGGATAAGGAACGTTCTGGACACAAGCTGAGAAATTCACGTCTGTTCTGTCACAAAATTACCAGCCGATACATTGTAATTGAAAACTTTGGATAACAATATATCAGGCTGTAATTGAAATACAAATAGGTTTGCTTGTAATTGTATTGACTGTATAAAGAATGGATACAGAGTATAATCGTTGCAATTGCTTTAATCACTTAGCCAGCGGTGCCCGGTGTTAAATGTCTTATCTTTCATCTATTCAATAGGAAGAAGGAAGGATTCTCTTTAAATCTTAAAGGCGAGACAATTCTGCTGACGCCCTACATAAATGATCCAAAAATGCCCCCTCCCATCAATAAGCAAAGCCCCCACTCCATAGAAATCTGCAGGACAATTTTCATTGTAACGCAGCGGAATGTTGCTACTTTGTATCAAGTCTTTCTTTTCAGTAATTTCCTCCTTAATAATGGGCATTCACGAAATGTTTCTTGTGTTCACGATAGCGAGAAATGAAGGAATGAATTGCGGGCGTGCGTCTTTTTTACATATTGACAAAAGATGCATGAGCGAACAATGGGCTCTGAGCCTCGATAGAGGAAGCTGCGGAGAGAAGCCATTGTGATGGAAGGCAAAAAATAAATGCCACTTATGTCACTAGGACTCGTTCTAGCATTATGAATCATCGGTAATTATCCCCAATAAAATAACATGTTTTACGGAAAATCCTCGGTTTTGTACATAGAGGCAGAAAATACATTCACGCCCCTTGTACAGATGGACTTCATTCTCTTGTTTACTTGTCACCATTGAGACTCAATGTCTTTGCAAGATAGAACATGATGTCCTTAAAGGGAGAGGGCTTGAAAACTTTTCATTTCTTTAATTCTGCAGATTTTTTGGTAGATAACACTACAACAGTTAACGAACTTAAATTATACCTGTGTTTTCATACAGAACCTCTAGAAAACCATAATCTTTTATCTCTCATCTCCCACATTTTAAGTGCACAGTCTGGTCTAATATGTCCAAAAACTGTCCAGATTCTCATCCACCATTTTTTAGCAGGAGGGTTTTCTTCATTGCCATTCTGCCAGCACTATAGGTACTGGAGCTTCCGTCCCCTCACTTTGCAGCATATATTGCGCCTGCTATTGTCCAATCTACTTACTGCAATATCTATTTAATAAGATCAAGCTGTCTGGCACTACACTAACCACTTAATAGGGGTATCCAGCGGTGGCCAAACAGAAGATGGTGATCCATTGACAGACCACATCTCAGGGACCAGTAGATATTGATGTTAAATGGGTAGTCCCATTTTATACATTTTTGCTATAATGCTGACAATGAGATCAGTCAGGGCCCCATTCTCGAGATAGATGTGGGTGCTTTTGGTGAAGCCGACATCTACTATACTTTTCTGACATATCACATGGATATGCCATACATGAACAAGACTGGAAAACCCTTTTACGCCACCATATTCTGCTGCTGGCTTAATGCATGTGCTTTGGTAGATAATCCATAAATACTCAATAAAAACCTTCGCCAATCAGAAGAACGTGAGCCATGTGACACCCATTGCTCCTTTGAAGTTGGCACCAAATGGAAAGAGAAGCAGGAAAGCATGGTATTTTAGGGTTATGGAAAACACAAAAAATGTGGAAAGCTTGTCAGCAAACTCAATGTAGTTGCGGCTCCGGACCAGAGGAAGAATAGAAGAGCAGAGCAATTTCGAGATAAATTAGGCTCTGGCAGGCAGTAGCACAAGGTCAGGCAGGGAGGGTCTCCAAGAACAGAACCTTATGAAAAGACAAAGCTGTAGGGGTATTAATAAGACAAGATCCAAGCAAGTAGATCAGGACATGCTGGGCTTATAAGTCTCCCTTGACCTCTGATCCTTGACATCAAAAACCCTTGGGGAAATCACTTTCAGGACTGAGATCATAAGAAATTCTGGAGCAGCAAGAGAGGTACCTGACTCACATATTGCTTGGTTTAATTCTAGCTGTGTCTGATTGCGGCACCATAATGTAGAGTCTGCTGTGGGCTTCAAAGAGGACCCATCCGCACTCCTGACATAGCGTTGGTTTTTTTAAGTAAATAATTGCATACACCACATTATAACAATTCTGGGATAGCTTTTGTCCCTACTCCCTGCTGCTGGATCTTCATCCACCTGGCCGGATTGACAGCTCATCAGTGCCCCTCCTTCCTTACTGCTGAATCTCTGTCTGCCTTGTCAGTATGTCAGCTTCTCAATTCCCCTCCTCCCTGCTACTGCTTAACCTTTGCCTATGTAGCCTGATTGTTAGCTCCTCAGTATCTCTCCTCCCAGCTGCAGAATTTTCACCCACCTGGTCAGATTGACAGCACCCACCCAATGCTCCTGAATCTACCCTGATTGATATCTACTAAGTGATCCTTATCCCTGCTGCTGAATCTTCACACACATGGCCTGATTGACAGCTCCTCAGTGTCCCTCTTCACTGCTGCTGAATTGCCCCTCCTACCTGCTGCTGAATCTTCACACCCCGGTCCTGATTGACCCCTCCTCAGTGTTCCTCCTACCTGCTGCTGAATCTTCACACACCGGTCCTGATTGACCCCTCCTCAATGTTCCTCCTACCTGATGCTGAATCTTCACACACCTGGCCTAATTGACCGCTCATCAGTGTCCCTCCACCCTGCTGCTGAATCTTCACACACCTGGCCTGATTGACTGCTCCTCAGTGACCCTCCTAACCGCTGCTGAATCTTCACACACCTGGCCTGATTGACAGCTCCTGAGTGTCCTCCTCAATGCTGCTGAATTGTCCCTCTTACCTGCTGCTGAATCTTCACACACCTATCCTGATTGACTGCTCCTCAGTGTCCCTTCTACCTGCTGTTTGCTGCTGTATATTCACCCACATGGCCTGATTGACAGCTCCTCAGTGTCTCTCCTACCTGCTTCTCAATCTTCACCCACCTGTTATGATTGATAGCTCCTCAGTGTCCCTCCTACCTGCTGCTGAATCTTCTCCCATCTGGCCTGATTGACAGCTCCTCAGTGTCACTCCTACCTGCTTTTGAATCTTCACCCATCTGGCCTGATTGATAGCTCTTAGGTGTCCCTCCTACCTGCTGCTGAATCTTCACCCATCTGGCCTGATTGACCCCTCCTCAGTGTCCCTCCTACCTGCTTCTGAATTTTCACCTACCTGTTATGATTGATAGCTCCTCAGTGTCCCTCCTACCTGCTGCTGAATCTTCACCCACCTGTTATGATTGATAGCTCCTCAGTGTCACTCCTACCTGCTTCTGAATCTTCACCCATCTGGCCTGATTGATAGCTCCTCAGTGTCACTCCTACCTGCTTCTGAATCTTCACCCATCTGGCCTGGTTGATTGCTCCTCAGTGTCCCTCCTACCTGCTTCTGAATCTTCACCCACCTGTTATGATTGATAGCTCCTCAGTGTCCCTCCTACCTGCTGCTGAATCTTCACCCATCTAGCCTGATTTACAGCTCCTCAGTGTCCCTCCTACCTGCTTCTGAATCTTCACCCACCTGTTATGATTGATAGCTCCTCAGTGTCCCTCCAACCTGCTGCTGAATCTTCACCCACCTGTTATGATTGATAGCTCCTCAGTGTCCCTCCTACTTGCTTCTGAATCTTCACCCATCTGGCCTGATTGAGCGCTCCTCACTGTCCCTCCTACCTGCTTCTGAATCTTCACCCACCTGTTATGGTTGATAGCTCCTCAGTGTCCCTCCTACCTGCTGCTGAATCTTCACCCTTCTGGCCTGATTGATCACTCATCAGTGCCCCTACTTCCTTACTGCTGAATCTCTGTCTGCCTTGTCAGTATGACAGCTTCTCAATTCCCCTCCTCCCTGCTACTGCTGAACCTTTGCCTATCTAGCCTGATTGTTAGCTCCTCAGTATCTCTCCTCCCAGCTGCAGAATTTTCACCCACCTGGTCAGATTGCTGCTGAATTGTCCCTCCTACCTGCTGCTGAATCTTCACACACCGGTCCTGATTGACCCCTCCTCAGTGTCACTCCTACCTGCTGCTGAATCTTCACCCACCTGTTATGATTGATAGCTCCTCAGTGTCCCTCCTACCTGCTGCTGAATCTTCACCCATCTAGCCTGATTTACAGCTCCTCAGTGTCCCTCCTACCTGCTTCTGAATCTTCACCCACCTGTTATGATTGATAGCTCCTCAGTGTCCCTCCAACCTGCTGCTGAATCTTCACCCACCTGTTATGATTGATAGCTCCTCAGTGTCCCTCCTACTTGCTTCTGAATCTTCACCCATCTGGCCTGATTGAGCGCTCCTCACTGTCCCTCCTACCTGCTTCTGAATCTTCACCCACCTGTTATGGTTGATAGCTCCTCAGTGTCCCTCCTACCTGCTGCTGAATCTTCACCCTTCTGGCCTGATTGATCACTCATCAGTGCCCCTACTTCCTTACTGCTGAATCTCTGTCTGCCTTGTCAGTATGACAGCTTCTCAATTCCCCTCCTCCCTGCTACTGCTGAACCTTTGCCTATCTAGCCTGATTGTTAGCTCCTCAGTATCTCTCCTCCCAGCTGCAGAATTTTCACCCACCTGGTCAGATTGCTGCTGAATTGTCCCTCCTACCTGCTGCTGAATCTTCACACACCGGTCCTGATTGACCCCTCCTCAGTGTCACTCCTACCTGCTGCTGAATCTTCACACACCTGGACTGATTGACCCCTCCTCAGTGTTCCTCCTACCTGCTGCTGTATATTCACCCACTTGGCCTGATAGACAGCTCCTCTTTGACCCTCCTCCCTGCTTCTGAATCTTCACCCACCTGTTATGATTGATAGCTCCTCAGTGTCCCTCCTACCTGCTGCTAAATCTTCACCTATCTGGCCTGATTTACAGCTCCTCAGTGTACCTCCTACCTGCTGCTGAATCTTCACCCATCTGGCCTGATTGACAACCCCTCAGTGTCCCTCCTACCTGCTGCTGAATCTTCACCCATCTGGCCTGATTGACAGCTCCTCAGTGTCCCTCCTACCTGCTGCTGAATCTTCACAAACCTATCCTGATTGACAGCTCCTCAGTGTCCCTCCTCACTGTTGCTGAATCTTCACCCACCTGGCCTGATTGATAGCTCCACGGTGTCCCTCCTACCTGCTGCTGAATCTTCACCCATCTGGCCTGATTGATAGCTCCACGGTGTCCCTCCTACCTGCTGCTGAATCTTCACCCATCTGTCCTGATTGACAGCTTCTCAGTGTCCCTCCTACCTGCTGGTGAATCTCCACCCATCTAGCCTGATTTACTGCTCATTACTATATTGACAGCTCCTCAGTGTCCCTCCTCACTGTTGCTGAATCTTCACCCACCTGGCCTGATTGACAACTCCTCAGTGTCCCTCCTACCTGCTTCTGAATCTTCACCCATGTGGCCTGATTGATAGCTCCACGGTGTCCCTCCTACCTGCTGCTGAATCTTCACCCATCTGGCCTGATTGATAGCTCCACGGTGTCCCTCCTACCTGCTGCTGAATCTTCACCCATCTGGCCTGATTGACAGCTTCTCAGTGTCCCTCCTACCTGCTGGTGAATCTCCACCCATCTAGCCTGATTTACTGCTCATTACTATACTCTTCCCTGCTGGTGAATCTCTGCCTACCTAGCCTGACAGACAGCTCCTCAGTGTCCCTCCTCCCTGCTACTGCTCCTCCCCTTGCTCAGTACAAGCTGCAGTTGTCAGGAAGGATAGGTGTGTGGAATTTAAATACACTTGGACTCATGATTAGGGATGGGCAAATCCGAACTGTAAAGTTCGGGATCGTACCGAACACATAGTGTCGGTCACAAGGTCCCGAACACGGGTTTCCATGGGAAACTCGTGTTACAGTTAGGGTCCAGTTCGGGTCCGGGCGGCTGTAAAAGAAAACTTTACATACATGGGATGAGGTGGGGGGAGCTGCAAAAAAAGAGCAGAAAATAATAAACATTATAAATATTATACTTACCTGTCCAGCGATGCGTCCTCCCGTCCTGCTGTCTCCCGGACGCATCTGCTGCCGGGGCCGCTTATTACCTGCCGGCGGTATTCACTTCACTAATGGCCTAAGGATGTCGCATTGCAACTAGTAATTCTTATTTTATCCCTAAATTAATCAAGTATTGTGTAAAATTGTGCTACTCCTGAGAAGTCCCGCCAGATATCACGTTACTCCTGTCACGACACCGGCCTCAAAAACAAATGCAGAATTCCCTGTCCTGCATTTCCGAGGTTACAATTCCAAACAGATTACAGGTATTGTCTTCAGCATTGCAGATGAATGATTTTACTGCTGCGCATCTGGTAAAATGTTTCCTCCACTGGGGCTTGTGCAGAACAGCGGGTGAGTTTTTGTCACAGCCCTTTCGTGACCCGGTGAACAAGCTGCGAGCTTCCTTCCTTTGTGTGTGACTATACAAGTGTCTCAGCCTGCTTTCCAATCTCTCTTGTTTAACAGTCCCTGTTGCTAAGCAACCATCAGGGCAGAGAAAAGAAATTTTGGGGGAATTTAGGGAATTTTTTTTTTTCAATTTTCCAACATGTAGCGAGTTTTACAGTAATATGGACGACCCAGCCTTTCTATTATTGGAATACAGCCAGACAAAGCTTGTAGCAGGGGCCCTAACTACCATGCATCATTTACAATACTGGTGTCTTATGTGGCACAGAGACTTTAGGGGCCCCCTTGGTCAACTGCACCCCAATAGTTACTCTCTGCACTGCTCCCAGCATGCACCACACATTAGGACTAGAGATGAGCAAATCAATTCGCAACTAATCAAATTAATTATTCATTTCCCTCAAATTTTAATTTGCCGAAATTTGAATTTTTTGAGTGGGGGATTCAATTTTCACAAATCAAGCTAAATAGCGACCACTTTGCTGGATTATTTATAGGGCAGGGAAAGGGTTAAAAAATATGAAAGAATCTAGTCACCTGTCCTAGTTCCACCCTTTACCTGTCCTGCTGTCTGAGCTCCTGGTCTTCTTCTCGCTTCCATCTTTGGTTCTTATCTTCTAGCACTGACTAGACCTAAGAGCTTAACCTAAGAGTCTTTTTTGGGGCAGATTCGTCTCTGCCTGAATCTCATTTGGACTAAATCAAATCTGCTGACCAATTCGTATAATCCTTCCCAAAACTAATTTAGGAAGATTTGCTCATTTCTAGCCAGGAACGAAGGGTTCATTAACAACAATTCTTCCAAATGGCTCCGTGGTTCATGAATTTTACGCAGTCAAAAATGCTCTTTATTTTTGTCTTCAACTTTTTTTACCATAAAAAGTTTACATATTCCGTTAAAATGTCAACAAATTTGTTGACATTCACAAAATCACTCCTGATTGGAATTAAAGAGCATCTGCCCAAATATTTTATGACTTTTCAAAAAGTCACTTGGCTCCATTGAGATGTTCGGAGAAGCCAGGATGTGACTCCGGACAAGTCCCGAAATTGACTGTCAACTTCCTAAGCATGTCTTACCTCTTTTTTGTGGGTGCCTGCCAAAAGCGGGTGCCACTGGTGGGAGTAGTCGGCCCTAGAAGCCCCAAAGTCGCAGCTGAGCTAATCCCAGCGAGTCAGCGGAAGGTTGAGACTCTGTAATTTTACACCTTCTTGGGTATTTTGCTTGGACTGTTCTATATGTTGTCTGTTTTATGGTTCAATAAAGTATTGCCACATTGTTTTACCCTATCCCTGTGTTGTCTGAGCAGTATTATGCCAATGGTATAAGGAGAGCTGGTGTTCAGTGGGATGAGCCCTGGTCTATGCGGTCTTGGGCCAGTGGACAAGAGCACTCACTGCCCCATCGTGTCTCCACATTTAGTGGAAGTAGTGAGATACTACTCACCTTGGCAGATCCGGGGAAGCTGCGGGCAACTGGTGCTCTCAGACACCTTCCAGGGCTCCACAACCAGGAAGGCATATAGGCAGACCCAGCAGACCATAGGTGAGACATTCACAGCAGGTTTTAGATGCCACTTTCTCCAACCCCACCAGCTTGGCCTTGGTAAGAGGATTGAAGTGGATGTATAACCTCAACAAGAAACTGCTAGTACAGGAGCTGTGCCAGCTTTGACGGATTGAATACCAAGCCACCGATACTCAATCGGATTTAATTCATGAACCACGGGATGCGGAGTACATCATGTGTGGATGCAATGGATAAGAGTGGGATCTCGTCAATAACTTGTGGAGTCTATTCACAAGGAAGACATGGAATACGCTTTGAGGAAACTGGAAGATAAAAAGTTTTGTTCTCATGAAGATGAGACCTCTTACATTTGTGTCTGTGTTTAACCCCTTTACCTCCAAGGGTGGTTTATACGTTAATGACTGGGCCAATTTTTTACAATTCTGACCACTGTCCCTTTATGAGGTTATAACTCTGGAATGCTTCAACGGATCCTGATGATTCTGACATTGTTTTCTCGAGACATATTGTACTTCATGATAGTGGTAAAATTTCTTTGATATTACCTGCGTTATTTGTGAAAAATATGGAAATTTGGCGAAAATTTTGCAATTTTCCAACTTTGAATTTTTATGCCCTTAAATCACAGAGATATGTCACACAAAATACTTAATAAGTAACATTTCCCACATGTCTACTTTACGTCAACACAATTTTGGAACCAACATTTTTTTTGTTAGGGAGTTATAAGGGTTAAAAGTTGACCAGCAATTTCTCATTTTGACAACACCATTTTTTTTTAGGAACCACAGCACATTTGAAGTCACTTTGAGGGGTCTATAGGATAGTAAATACCCAAGTGCATTCTAAAAACTGCACCCCTCAGGGTTCTCAAAACCATATTTAACCCCTTCACCCCCGGAGCTTTTTCCGTTTTCCCGTTTTCGTTTTTCGCTCCCCTCCTTCCCAGAGCCATAACTTTTTTATTTTTCCGTCAATTTGGCCATGTGAGGGCTTATTTTTTGCGGGACGAGTTTTACTTTTGAACGACATCATTGGTTTTAGCATGTCGTGTACTAGAAAACGGGAAAAAAATTCCAAGTGCAGTGAAATTGCAAAAAAAGTGCAATCCCACACTTGTTTTTTGCTTGCCTATTTTGCTAGGTTCACTAAATGCTAAAACTGACCTGCCATTATGATTCTCCAGGTCACTGCGAGTTCATAGACACCTAACATGACTAGGTTATTTTTCACCTAAGTGGTGAAAAAAAATTCCAAACTTTGCAAAAAACAAAACAAAACAAAATTGCGCCATTTTCCGATACTCGTAGCGTCTCCATTTTTCGTGATCTGGGGTCAGGTGAGGGCTTATTTTTTGCGTGCCGAGCTGGCGTTTTTAATGATAGCATTTTGGTGTAGATACGTTCTTTTGATCGCCCGTTATTGCATTTTAATGCAATGTCGTGGCGACCAAAAAAACATAAATCTGGCGTTTCGAATTTTTTTCTCATTACGCCATTTAGCGATCAGGTTAATGCTTTTTTTTTATTGATAGATCGGGCGATTCTGAATGCGGCGATACCAAATATGTGTAGGTTGGGGTTTTTTTTAATTGATTTATTTTGATTGGGGCGAAAGGGGGGTGATTTAAACTTTTATATTTTTTTTATTTTTTTCACATTTTTAAAAACTTTTTTTTTTTACTTTTGCCATGCTTCTATAGCCTCCATGGGAGGCTAGAAGCAGGCACAACGCGATCGGCTCTGCTATGCAGCACCGATCATAAGATCGCTGCTACACAGCAGAAATGCCGGTGTGCTGTGAGCGCCGACCACAGGGTGGCGCTCACAGCCACCGGCAATCAGTAACCATAGAGGTCTCAAGGACCTCTATGGTTACAATGGAGGAGCATCGCCGACCCCCGATCATGTGACGGGGGTCGGCGATGCGCTCATATCCGGCCGCACGGCCGGATGCGGTAGTTAAATGCCACTGTCTGCGCTTGACAGCGGCATTTAACTAGTTAATAGCGGCGGGTGATCGCGATTTCACCCGCCGCTATTGCGCGCACATGTCAGCTGTAAAAAACAGCTGACATGTCGCGACTTTGATGTGCGCTCACCGCCGGAGCGCACATCAAAGCGGGGGTCCCGACATGTGACGTACTATTCCGTCACATGTCGGGAAGGGGTTAAGAAGTTTATTAACCCTTCAGGTGTTTCACAGGAATTTTTGGAATGTTTAAAAAAAATGAACATTTAACTTTTTTTCACAATAAATTTACTTCAGCTCCAATTTGTTTTATTTTACCAAGGGTAACAGAAGAAATTGGACCTCAAACGTTGTGCAATTTGTCCTGAGTACGCTGATACCCCATATGTGGGGGTAAACCACTGTTTGGGCGCATGGCAGAGCTCGGAAGGGAAGGAGCGCCATTTGACTTTTCAATGCAAAATTGACTGGAATTGAGACAGGACGCCATGTCACGTTTGGAGAACCCCTGATGTGCCTAAACATTGAAACCCCCCACAAGTGACACCATTTTGGAAAGTAGACCCCCTAAGGAACTTATCTAGATGTGTGGTGAGAACTTTGAACCCCCAAGTGTTTTACTACAGTTTATAACGCAGAGCCGTGAAAATAAAAAAAAATCATTTTTTTCCCCACAAAAATGATTTTTAGCCCCCAAATTTTTATTTTCCCAAGGGTAACAGGGGAAATTGGACGCCAGAAGTTGTTGTTCAATTTGTCCT
This sequence comes from Ranitomeya variabilis, assembly GCF_051348905.1. NCBI lineage: Eukaryota > Metazoa > Chordata > Amphibia > Anura > Dendrobatidae > Ranitomeya > Ranitomeya variabilis. The sequence goes on along the minus strand of NC_135232.1, from coordinate 41,719,624 downwards.
GAGTACGCTGATACCCCATATGTGGAGGGCAACCACCGTTTGGGCGCATGGCAGAGCTTGGAAGAGAACGAGCGCCGTTTGGAATGCAGACTTAGATGGAATGGTCTGCAGTAGGGTTGCGCGACTTTTGCTTTTTTAGGATCGAGTCGGGTCTCGTGAAACCCGACTGTCTCGAAAGTCGGATCGTGTGAAATCGGCCGATTATTGTGATAAGTCGGGGGCCAACCGAAACACGAAACCCAATGCAGGTCAATGGGGATTTTTTTTTTTTTCTCTCTCTCTCTCTCCCGTCCCTGCAAAGTTTGTGTTTCACTGTGAAAATCGCTATATCCCAAACGTTAAGATGGCGGTTTTACCCCCTGTGACGCCGCACAAAGCAAGCCGGAACCTATGTCATCACGCTGCCCACACTCCTTCATTGGCTGAAAAAATGGCGGGGAAAGTGTCATATGAAACGCAACTTTGGCGCGAAGATCGCCGACCGCATGGCCGATCCAACAGTGGGATCGGGTCGGGTTTCATGAAACCCGACTTTGCTGAAAGTCGGCGACTTTTGAAAATGTCCGATCCGTTTCGCTCAACCCTAGTCTGCAGGCATCACATTGCGTTTGCAGAGCCCCAGATGTACAGTACAGACCAAAAGTTTGGACACACCTTCTCATTTAAAGATTTTTCTGTATTTTCATGACTATGAAAATTGTACATTCACACTGAAGGCATCAAAACTATGAATTAACACATGTGGAAGTAAATAGTTAACAAAAAAGTGTGAAACAACTGAAATTATGTCTTATATTCTAGGTTCTTCAAAGTAGCCACCTTTTGCTTTGATGACTACTTTGCACACTCTTGGCATTCTCTTGATGAGCTTCAAGAGGTAGTCACTGGGAATGGTTTTCAATTCACATGTGTGCCCTGTCAGGTTTAAATGGGATTTCTTGCCTTGTAAATGGTGTTGGACCATCAGTTGTGTTGTGCAGAAGTCTGGTGGCTACACAGCTGACAGTCCTACTGAATAGACTGTTAGAATTTGTATTATGGCAAGAAAAAAGCAGCTACGTAAAGAAAAACGAGTGGCCATCATTACTTTAAGAAATAAAGGTCAGTCAGACCGAAAAATTGGGAAAACTTTGAAAGTGTCCCCAAGTGCAGTGGCAAAAACCATCAAGCGCTACAAAGAAACTGGCTCACATGAGGACCGCCCCAGGAAAGGAAGACCAAGAGTCACCTCTGCTTCTGAGGATAAGTTTATCCGAGTCACCAGCCTCAGAAATCGCAGGTTAACAGCAGCTCAGATTAGCGACCAGGTCAATGCCACACAGAGTTCTAGCAGCAGACACATTTCTACAACAACTGTTAAGAGGAGACTTTGTGCAGCAGGCCTTCATGGTAAAATAGCTGCTAGGAAACCACTGCTAAGGACAGGCAACAAGCAGAAGAGACTTGTTTGAGCTAAAGAACACCAGGAATGGACATTAGAGCAGTGGAAATCTGTGCTTTGGTCTGATGAGTCCAAATTTGAGATCTTTGGTTCCAACCACCGTGTATTTGTGCCACGCAAAAAAGATGAACGGATGGACTCTACATGCCTGGTTTCCACCGTGAAGCATGGAGGAGGAGGTGTGATGGTGTGGGGGTGCTTTGCTGGTGACACTGTTGGGGATTTATTCAAAATTGAAGGCATACTGAACCAGCCTGACTACCACAGCATCTTATAGCGGAATGCTATTCCATCTGGTTTGCGTTTAGTTGGACCATCATTTATTTTTCAACAGGACAATGACCCCAAACACACCTCCAGGCTGTGTAAGGGCTATTTGACCAAGAAGGAGAGTGATGGGGTGCTATGCCAGATGACCTGACCTCCACAGTCACCAGACCTGAACCCAAACGAGATGGTTTGGGTTGAGCTGGACCGCAGAATGAAGGCAAAAAGGCCAACAAGTGCTAAGCATCTCTGGGAACTCCTTCAAGATTGTTGGAAGACCATTCCCGGTGACTACCTCTTGAAGCTCATCAAGAGAATGCCAAGAGTGTGCAAAGCAGTCATCAAAGCAAAAGGTGGCTACTTTGAAGAACCTAGAATATAAGACATATTTTCAGTTGTTTCACTCTTTTTTGCTAAGTATATAATTCTAAATGTGTTAATTTATAGTTTTGATTCCTTCAGTGTGAATGTACAATTTTCATAATCATGAAAATACAGAAAAATCTTTAAATGAAAAGTGTGTCCAAACTTTTGGTCTGTACTGTACCTAAACAGTAGAAACCCGCCACAAGTGACCCCATATTGGAAAGTAGACCCCCAAGGAACTTATCTAGATGTGTTGTGAGAAGTTTGAACCCCCAAGTGTTTCACGACAGTTTATAATGCAGAGCCGTGAAAATAAAAAAAATATTTTTTTTCCCAGAAAAATGATTTTTTAGCCCCCAAATTTTTATTTTACCAAGGGTAACAAGATAAATTTGACCCCAAAAGTTGTTGTCCAATTTATCCTGAGTATGCTGATACCCCATATGTTGGGGTAAACCCCTGTTTGGGCGCACGGGAGAGCTCAGTAGGGAAGGAGAGCCGTTTTACTTTTTCAACGCTGAATTGGATGGAATTGAGATTGGACACCATGTCGCGTTTGGAGAGCCCCTGATGTGCCTAAACAGTGGAAACCCCCCAATTCTAACTGAATCCCTAACCCAAACACACCCCTAACCCTAATCCCAACCCTAACCATAACCCTAACCACACCCCTAACTCAAACATGCCCCTAACCCTAATCCCAACCATACCCCTAATCCCAAAACACCCCTAACCCCAACACACCCCTAACCCTAATCCCAACCCTAACCACACCCCTAACTCCAACACTCCCCTAACCCTAATCCCATCCATAACCCTAACCACACCCCTAACCCTGACACACCCCTAACCCTAATCCTAACTTTAGCCCCAACCCTAACCTTAACTTTAGCCCCAACCCTAACCCTAACTTTAGCTTCAACCTTAACCCTAACTTTAGCCCCAACCCTAACCCTAATGGGAAAATGGAAATAAATACATTGTTTTAATTGTATTACTTTTCCCTAACTAAGGGGGTGATAAAAGGGGGTTTCATTTACCTTTACAGTATAGCTGTTTTTTAGCGGATTTTTATGATTGGCAGCTGTCACTCACTAAAAGACGCTTTTTATTTATTTTTTGTGTCTCTACATTTTGAGAGCTATAATTTTTCCATATTTTGGTCCACAGAGTCATGTGCAGTCTTGTTTTTTGCGGGATGAGTTGACGTTTTTATTGGTACCATTTTCGGGCACGTGACATTTTTTGTTCTCTTTTTATTCCAATTTTTGTGAGGCAGAATGACCAAAAACCAGCTATTCATGAATTTCTTTTGGGGGGGGAGCGTTTATACCGTTCCGTGTTTGGTAAAATTGATAAAGCAGTTTTATTCTTTGGGTCAGTATGATTACAGCGATACCTCATTTATATTTTTTTTATGTTTTGTGCTTTTATACAATAAAAACTATTTTATATAAAAAATAATTATTTTTGCATCGCTTTATTCTGAGGGCTATAACTTTATTTTTTCGCTGATGACGCTGCTCGTTTTTTGTAGGACAAGATGACGTTTTCACCGGACCTTTTTATTTCTATCCGTCTTTTTGATCGCGCGTTATTCCACTTTTTGTTCGGCGGTATGATAATAAAGCGTTGTTTTTTGCCTCGTTTTTTTTTTTTCACTGAAGGGATTAACTAGAGGGAGAGTTTTATAGTTCGGGTCGTTACGGACGTGGCGATACTAAATATGTGTACTTTTATTGGTTTTTTTATTCAGATAAAGAAATGTATTTATGGGAACAATATTTTTTTTTTTCTTTATTTAGGATTTTTTTTTTACACATGTAAATATTTTTTTTTTACTTTGTCACAGGGTGGGACATTATTCTATAGTGTCAGATCACTGATCTGACACTTTGCAAAGCACAGTGTCAGATCAGCGATCTGACAGGCAGTGCAGGAGGCTTGCTGGCGCCTGCTCTTAGCAGGCGCTTGCAAACCACCTCCCTGCAGGACCCGGATGCAGCCCCGCGGCCATTTTGGATCCGGGGCCTGCAGGGAGGAGGAGGTAGGAGACCCTCTGAACAACGTGATCACATCGCGTTGTTCCGAGAGTCTCAGGGAAGCACGCAGGGAGCCCCCTACCTGCGCGATGCAAGAGAGCATAAAGTAAACTAAAGGAAAAGATGAAGGCCTATATCAGGTCACAATCCGTGGTCCGAATACTAAAGAAATAGTGGATCTAATCAAAGGGGCCAAAATATACAAAAATAAAATAAGCAAAAATAAACAGGTAGTTGGAACACGGTCCAAAGGTCAGGCTGCAGTAGATCAGAGCTTACAGCACAGGAATCAGGCAAACACATGCCAGAGAGCAGAAGCTTTAACTAGTAGTGATCTGGTGATCTGAGCCAAACAGCTCACCTAAATAGAAGGGCAATTAATAAGAACAGGGAGCACCTGGAAAAATCTCTGCACCTTCCAGTCTCAGATAGGTCAACTGAGCTGTTCATCAAAGCACCGACAGCTCAGCATGCCCTAGCACAGGATAGGATGACGATTGACGAAGCTGTCCATCACTGAGTCTCAGACACTCTGAGCGGAAGAATTGTGACAGAATCTATCACTTTCTCAAAAAAATTCTTGTGTTCCCCTGATTCCTCCTCTTTTTTCCATTTTGTGTTGCATTGCTCCATTGCTGATATATTCCCTTTTGTTTGTTGTTTTGGAGTGCATTATGTGCAATTTCTGCTTGTAGTGCAACTGGGCGTTTCTTCATGGTCTTCTCTGGGGAATGTACTTTCACTCCCCCACTCCAGATGCTGCCATTACAGACAAAGAGTGCGGGAAACCGCTCCCCCTGTGCAAAGAGACTGTCCGTCTTGAGACGTGATGGGAGGGTCATTCACAACGTGATCCTATTTATTTTTGGGGTCTACTATGTGCCTGATTCATTATTGCATTTGCACCTTTTTTGTGTGTTTTGCACGTTTTCTTGTTTGTGCCATGTTCAAAACTCACTTTTTTTATAGTGTCTGTTTTCTTTTTTTTTTCAGTTCGCCATTGTGGGCAGGTTTTATTCTTTCAAGGTCACCTGTTTCATCATTATCAAATTTTTGAACATTTTTATAATATTTACCCAAATATACTCCACTTGGTTGCTTTCCCCCAGAATCATTTTATACACACCAGAAATTGTTTTTGACGCCATTTAAAAAAAAATCTGCTCCTTATTTTGTTCTAAAAAGTTGGAAACAATAAAGTTAAAAAAGTTGATTTTTTTTTGTTTACTGTACTTAAAATTTGTGAACCGCGTGCTCAATTTTGTAGAATTTGCAACAAAAAATGGCAGCGAATGCAAAAACGACAAAAAAGAAAAGTGACTTGAAAAAAAAATAAAATATGATGATGAACTTGGGCCTTTGTATTATGTAACGTAAGTATTTATATTGCACCATTAAGTTGACTGCAATTTTTCTTAAAGTGATATGTTCACGGGTTAACATAGCGGACCCCATTGTTACATACAGCCCTGCGTAGAAATTACGGAGATCCTCATGCCTGACACCGATTATTTGCGCTTGAGTTAATGGTTTGAACATCACACCTCTCTCCATAATGATGACTAACTAGATCTAATCAATAGATTCTTCTCTTGTGCTGCCCCTGTGCTGTCTCGATTGTGAAAGTTGCTAGGAGCTCACAGGCAAAGGTTAAGAGGAGGCTAAAAGGTAATGTACAGCAATGTGTTTGCTATCTCCTGGGGCTCCGCGCACAGAGAATGCCTCTCACTCCCCCCTCCCCCCACCAGATAAACCTAATAAACACATTAGGGAAATCTCTGAAATATTCCCTTCTATGTAGCGATAACACTTTTCAATCATTATGGGAGATAAGAGGAGACCTGCAGATTTTTAAGAATTTTTCTTAACCCTCTCTTTCCATGACATCATGATGCCATCAGCGTAGTTCTCGTTATATTGTAACCACAATCTTATTTCTATAACCTTAAAAGTTTTTGGGAACAAAGGGGCATGCTGGTTAAATCTCTTGAGTTTAAGAGGCTTACCCTTAAAGAGTTATTTCCAGGATAGTTTGTTTTAGGGGGCGCCAATGGTCAGACCCTCAGTGTCTACAGCCAAGCGCGTGACTGTTTATGGCAGGGAATGAATGTAGCAGAGGTCAAGAATCCACACCTTTGCTCCATTGAAGACAGATTGCTTAATTCCACAGCCCCTTTCTCAGGATCCCTGAAGGTCCCAGTGGTCGAACCCCCAGAGTTCAGTAAGTTATTCTCTAGTTTAATGACAGAGAATAATTCACTATCTTGGGGATAACCTTTTAAAGCCTAAGCAGCTTTCTAAAAAATTTTTTAACTCAGAAACATTCGAAAGCAACTTTGTAAATGGCCATAATTAAAAAATATTTTGTGCCTACTGCCCTTCTGCAAATTTATGTGTCACCATGGTGACAGACTACAAACTAATCCCGTGTAGTCTGATCCTGAAATCTTCTTTTGTTCCGTTTTATCCCTTCTTCTTGCCAATGAAACAGATGGAAGGGAGTATAACTGCATGATCAGATTACACACCGCTTCTAGAAAAAGGGGAGACTGCTCCCAGAAAAAAGGGGTCACCTCTAGGATTCATAGAAGAGTTGATGATTCTCCACTAACTTCTCAAAAGGCCGTGTCCCCTAACTTTTCCTCGACAGCTGTAAATTCAGGGAGAAGATTCCCACTTTTCAGGAAATGAATTTATATGTTTTTGTTTACAAACTGTTACCACAGTGACACATGAGTCTGAATAGGAGCTGTATACACAAAACGATACAAAAAAGTGGAGAATTTTTCTGTACCTTCTTCAGGTATTGTCTCTCATTATTGTATACCACTTTTCGCTGATGAATTTGCATTCTGCATTTTGTATCTGCATCTTGATCATCATATTTGCCTTGCGGACTCTTTCTTTGCACATTTGTATGTATTGTTACCTGACACTCTATATATCCTGTATATATGGCTTACACGTAGATAAGCTTGACAAAGGCCAAAACGTCTAAAAAGTCGGATATTATCTATACACGCCGTTTGGGGAGGACTAAAATGTATTTTATTGAATAAAGCAACTTTCTATTTCATCCTTCCTTTGTATGTTATTGGGGACTGTCATTCCAGTGCACCGTCGTACCGACCACATTCTTAAAAAATCAGTTCTTGCCCCGTGTGACAAGTTGCGGTACTTTGCCATTCCTTAATGACATTTTATCCCTTGTCCTATATTGTCCAGGAAATTTTATTTAATTTTACATAAGATTTGAACTAATCTTCTTACATCTCTTGATCCTCTAATACCCGGGAGTCAGACACACGAACTCATATACATGATGACCCTGTGGTCTCCTGTATCATATCTCCAGCATCCCAGATTTGATAAGTACAGTGAATATGCAATCATCGACCATGGCGATTCAGCCCCTTCATTCTTTGTGCACATCCAAGTATAGCGGGCATTTACACCGTGCACAGATGCCCCTCTCGCAATGTTTTCACGCAGCAGCGCTCAGTTTTGAAGGTGCTGGAGGGAGGCCATTCTTCTTTACACACATTGTAGTGCAAATCCCTTGTATTCTCTAAGAATAAGGGGGCTAAATAATAAAGATATTTCTCCCAGATCAGCTTTGTAGTTGTGTTGCAGAGACCGCTTCACTGCGATTTTACCTAGCATTGTCGTGAAGCCTGAGCCTCATTGTGTTAGAAGCCGGGCTCCTTCGAGGATCCTCTCTCTGATGTCTCTCTCCTACCTGCCGGCTTCACTTTATCATTGTTCTTTGCATCACTTTAATATGTATTTTGTAAAAAGAAGAAAAAAATAGAAGAAACAAAAGAATCTTTTGATAGACTATTCATTTTCATTACAAAAACAGATGAAAAGAATGTGAAAATAAATAAATAGAATTTATGAGAAACCAAACTTAACTCCTTGAAGTGTGGAATAGTCCATAAAGAAACTTCACTGTTTAATTACGGTGCACTTGTTGTTGGGGTCCATAGAAGTCTATCATTGCCAGAACAACAGTCTATCTATCTATTATCTATCTATCTATCTATCTATCTATCTATCTATCTATCTATCTATCTATCTATCTATCTATCTATCTATCTATCTATCTATCTATCTCTTTTTCTCTCTCTATTATCTATTATCTATCTTTCTATATATCTATTATATATCTATTATCTATAATCTATTATCTATCTATTATCTATCTATCATCTATCTATCTATCTATCTATCTATCTATGTATCTATCATCTATCTATTATCTATCTATTAATCTATCTCTTTTTCTCTCTCTATTATCTATTATCTATCTTTCTATATATCTATTATCTATTATCTATCTATATATCATCTTCAGGCTGGGTTTTACAAGTGGTCCATGGCCACAAATTCCATTTAAAACCCTGCCGCAAAGGGTTGAGTGTGTCAGTGTTTGTTTGCAAGTGGCAGAGCAGGTGGCTCTGCAACGTCCAGCTTGTGTGAGGTAACACAGAGCCAAGAGAAGCGAACGCCTGGCATCCTGCAGCAGATACATACTGTTGTGATACCGTGTACTGTTCATTTTTGTGAGTTGTTTGGACATTAAATACATTTGCTGTGAACTTTCCTTGGTCACTGCCTCATTACTGCAAGATGTGAACAACATAGCACTATCTATCTATCTATCTATCTCATATCTATCTGTCTATTATCTATCTCATATCTATCATCTGTTATCTACACTGCTCAAAAAAATAAAGGGAACACTCAAATAACACATCCTAGATCTGAATGAATGACATATTCTCATTGAATACTTTGTTCTGTACAAAGTTGAATGTGCTGACAACAAAATCACACAAAAATCATCAATGGAAATCAAATTTTTTAACCAATGGGGGTCTGTATTTGGAACGATTCTCAAAATCAAAGTGGAAAATCAAATTACAGGCTGATCCAACTTCAGTGGAAATGCCTCAAGACAAGGAAATGATGCTCAGTAGTGTGTGTGGCCTCCACGTGCCTTTATGACCTCCCTACAATGTCTGGGCATGCTCCTGATGAGGCGGCGGATGGTCTCCTGACGGATCTCCTCCCAGACCTGGACTAATGCATCTGCCAACTCCTGGACAGTCTGTGGTGCAACGTGACGTTGGAGGATGGTGCGAGACATGATGTCCCGGATGTCCCGGATGTCCCAGGGCCAACCGCACCAGCATATGGTCTCACAAGGGATCTAAGGATCTCATCTCGGTACCTAATGGAAGTCAGGCTACCTCTGGTGAGCACATGGAGGGCTGTGCGGCCCTCCAAAGAAATGCCACCCCACACCATTACTGACCCACTGCCAAACTGGTCATGCTGAAGGATGTTGTATGCAGCAGATCGCTCTCCACGGTGTCTCCAGACTCTGTCACGTCTGTCACATGTGCGCAGTGTGAACCTGCTTTCATCTGTGAAGAGCACAGGGCGCCAGTGGCGAATTTGCCAATCCTGGTCTCCTGTGGCAAATGCCAGGCATCCTGCACGGTGTTGGGCTGTGAGCACAACCTCCATCTGTGGACGTCGGGCACTCAGACCATCCTCATGGAGTCGGTTTCTAACCGTTTGTGCAGGCACATGCACATTTGTGGTCTGCTGGAGGTCATTTTGCAGGGCTCTGGCAGTGCTCCTCCTGTTCCTCCTTGCACAAAGGTGGAGGTAGTGGTCCTGCTGCTGGGTTGTTGCCCTCCTACGGTCCCCTCCACGTCTCCTGGTGTACTGGCCTATCTACTGGTAGCGCCTCCAGCCTCTGGACACTACACTGACAGACACATCAAACCCTCTTGCCACAGCTCGCATTGATGTGCCATCCTGGATGAGCTGCACTACCTGAGCCACTTGTGTGGGCTGTAGAGTCCGTTTCATGCTACCACGAGTGTGAAAGCACAACCAACATTCAAAAGTGACCGAAACATCAGCCAGAAAGCACTGAGATGTGGTCTGTGGTCCCGACCTGCAGAACCACTCCTTTATAGCGGGTGTCTTGATAATTGCCAATAATTTCCATCTGTTGTCTATTCCATTTGCACAACAGCATGCAAAATTGATTGTCAATCAGTGTTGCTTCCTAAGTGGACAGTTTGATTTCACAGAAGTTTGATTTACTTGGGAGTTATAATCTTTTGTTTAAGTGTTCCCTTTATTTTTTTGAGCAGTCTATTATCTATCTATCTGGAGCGGCCCCCAAATGCAGGGCTGCGGGGTACTCGGTACTGGGTCCTTCGGTCTCGGTTCTAGGGGTGTCACGGTGGCCCGACCCGGTCCGTGGCCCTGCTAAGGGGCGCCCAAATAAAAGTGTAGGTGAAAGTTTGTCAAGTGTTCGTGACGCCACCTGTGGTATTCGGTCAGGGTGACCGACGCTGCTAGGGGTCCGCTGGGGTGATGGAATGGCAGCTAGATGTTGTAACTTCCCACAGGTGAAGTATGTCCCCAGGGCTTCCCTTGATGAGTAGATGGTAATGGTGTAGGTCGCAGTAAATGACGAGGACACAGGGTTGCAGTCTCTTTACCTCTTTACTGAAGGCTTCGGCATCCGCAATCCAGAGCACTGCTAACAGGGCTGGCTGAGACCGGCCGGTCCGAAGGCACATCCAGAGTTCCCTTTGCAAGTGGAAATCAGTAGCCTTCCTACTAGCGCCTGGGTGTTGTAGTACTTCTCTGCTGAGCACCACGGGATAGTCCTCACAACTGTCGTGTATGTTTCTGTTCTCTCTCTCCGTCCCCCAGATGGTTTGGATAGGACGCACCCTTATGATGGGGTAGGCCTGGAGTTATTTTATAGGGACCCTAGAGACGCCCCTCTCCCACAATTGCCTCCGTTGTCTTCATTAGGTGTAAAGGTGAGACAGCCAACTTATAGTTAACTGCCCTGCCGTAGTTCAAAGTAATGCGTAGAGCCTATTACTTCCTCGGCGTTCCGGCCGTCGGCTACGCGCCTCAGAAGGATGTTGCCGATCTCGGGGCACGACTCCTCCTGGTTCTATCTCCTTTGTGCTGTGATCTCGTTTCTCACTTTTCCACAATATACTTCGCTTCGTGTCCTTTCTTAGGATGCCGCCGCAATGAGGTGCAGGCACGGCTCCCTAACGATCTGTCTTGTGCTAGGCCACTGCCAGGATCCCACCCCTGACAGGGACCTCCCTGAGTCTTCCCAAGCAACTCTCTCTCTCAATAGATGTTACCTGGGCAAAACCCAGTCAGCTTCTCCTTAACTTCCTATCCGACTCCCAGTTTTACCAGAGTGTGAGGAGTGGCCTAATACATAGAACCTTTTGCTGCCCCTGGTGGCCGGAGTGTGAAGTGTAGTGTGTGACTGTGATACCTGGTCAGGTGAACTCCTTTAGTGCCATCAGACGTACCATCACTCCCCCTTGTGGCAGAGCGACAATACTGCAATGACCAGGACTCTGGGGCGCTGCACTCCCCCCCCCGTTAAATCTAGTAATCCTGGACTGGGAAAAGAAGAACAACAATACATGTTAGCAAAAGACATACAAAATTTTGGAATGCTGTAAACAAGTAAATTTAACAGTGCTTCCCTTTATGGGAGGTGAGGACACTTGAACGTTGCAAACAGAAACATATTTACATTGTGCCTAAGATTTTAAATAACACTTATAATTAACTAACTATAAATAACTATCATTACCCAGCCGGGCATACTATCTACTTTCTACTAAGTGCAAACTTTTCTTGAACAATAACTTAACCTTTCCTTTAAGGGCGTAAGGGCGAGTACCCACTAAAGGTATATTATCTAACGCTACAGTACAAATTAACTCTTCTTTATTTTCCTAAGTGCAAGATTTATCAACCATCTATCTATGGCTCTCTAGAGGACTCACCAACCCCTACGGGTTCACTTTCATTGAAATTCGGCTTTCAACTTTTCTTCTGTCCTCAGTTTCTATTTCTCAACATCATCAAACATTTCTTATTATTAGCTTACCAACTACATACTACTACTATGTATCAACATTATTACTATCTAACTTCTTTAAGGCACATTATGGTTTAGGCTAAGTGCAACAATTAGACATTCCCTTTAAGAGGAAACCAAGTCTCTTCTGAGGTAGTGCAAATTATTTGCAAGTCAGTTTAAAGCAAGAACTTCTGCGCTGTAATCAGGAACAGTCTCTTCAAAAAGCTCTTCTTTCTGTAAAACCAGTAGGGGGCACCTTTAAGAAGGTGCAAACTATTTACAAGCAGTTTGTAATCATGCGCAGTTCATAATTCCAATGTTCTTTGAGAAACAATGATAAACCAGTGCAAAACTTGAAAACAATAGGGATCCTGGGTCAACAAAGGGATCCCTTTAAGAAGTAACCCTATACGGGTTTAGCAGCAAAACAGAAAAACAAACAGTTAACTATATACATGGTTCGAGGTTCCAAGGTTTATTCTTGTTCTGGCAATAGCAAAGGTCTTACCCTGCACACCATCCTCCCTGGCCGGGAAAGGGTGGAGTCCGAGTTCCGCGCAGGGGTCTGCACAGCTTGGTCAGGAACAGGGGTCGCTTCAGTTGCAGGCCCGGTCTCCTGGGCCTCCGGCATCACCAGGAGAGCGGCACACCACTGAACGTTCTGAGCCCACCAACCAGCCCCCCTCTGATACCGATCATAGGTCACGGCATCTCCAGGGAGCAGATCGCGGCCAGCGTCATCCCGTCCATAGCAGGGTTCCACCTCGTCTCCGTCGACGTGAACTCTCACGGGTAATCCAATCTCCTGCACCAATCCTTTTCCTTCCCGGGGATTGAAGGCCACAACGACTCCCCATTTTGGTGAGGGGTCGTCCACGTCGCCCTTCAGATCAATCGTGGCCGGGGGTCGGGTCTCTTCCCTCCATGCAGCCACCAGGCGCCGCTGGTGTTCCATCCAGGGCAGGATCTTCAGATCCCGTTCCCGCGGCTCACGACCCGGCGGTGGGGTCCTTGGGTCCTCCGCGGTCGGAGCGGGTGAAGAGGGGAACGCGGGGGACAGGCGGATCTCCGCAGGGTGGCCAAGCCGGGAACCCACATGATGGTGGGCTTCTCCACAGCACGCCAGCTGTCGGGCTTCGGCCACGGCCACCCAGTCATCTGGCGACTGGCTGCTGGGCCTCCCCGTGGGCAGCTCTGCGGCGGTCAATCCCCTCAGCCACGGTGGATCCGGGCTCGCTTCCGATGAGGCCCTGCGCCGGGCCGGGATGTCCCCACGTGGCTGCCTGGAAGTCGCCATGTTTGTCCCCTCCTCTGGATCTTCTTCCCGCGCTCTCTTGCATGGGCGGCCCCATCTCTATGGTCTCCACCCTCCATAGAGGATTAGGAGGCGGATCTTGGCTGCTGACGGACACGTCCTCAAGGTACAGAAATACTTAGACTGGGCGGCCATTGTTCTTCGCGCTCTTCAGTTCGTTCACACCCACAAATCCACGCACTTCTTCTCCTGCGCTCCTCGTTGCGCTGTAATGGCAGCGGTTTTGGCGGGAATTTTTGGCGGCAAATAGCGATACACAGTCTTTGCAATAAATCACGATTCAAGCACAATTCAGTCACAGTTCCAAGGCACACATGACCTGATTCTCAGGCTTAAGTAGATCCTGTTCGTGACGCCAAGTTTGGAGTGGCCCCCAAACGCAGGGCTGCGGGGTACTCGGTACCGGGTCCTTTGGTCTCGGTTCTAGGGGTGTCACGGTGGCCCGACCCAGTCCGTGGCCCTGCTAAGGGGCGCCCAAATAAGTGTAGGTGAAAGTTTGTCAAGTGTTCGTGACGCCACCTGTGGTATTCGGTCAGGGTGACCAACGCTGCTAGGGGTCCGCTGGGGTGATGGAATGGCAGCTAGATGGTGTAATTTCCCACAGGTGAAGTATGTCCCCAGGGTTTCCCTTGATGAGTAGATGGTAATGGTGTAGGTCGCAGTAAATGACGAGGACACAGGGTTGCAGTCTCTTTTACCTCTTTACTGAAGGCTTCGGCATCCGCAATCCAGAGCACTGCTAACAGGGCTGGCTGAGACCGGCCGGTCCGAAGGCACATCCAGAGTTCCCTTTGCAAGTGGAAATCAGTAGCCTTCCTACTAGCGCCTGTGTGTTGTAGTACTTCCCTGCTGAGCACCACGGGATATTCCTCACAACTGTCGTGTATGTTTCTGTTCTCTCTCTCCATCCCCCAGATAATATGGATAGGACGCACCCGTATGACGGGGTAGGTCTGGAGTTATTTATAGGGACCCTAGAGACGCCCCTCTCCCACAATTGCCTCTGTTGTCTTCATTAGGTGTAAAGGTGAGACAGCCAACCTAGAGTTAACTGCCCTGCCGTAGTTCAAAGTAATGCGTAGAGTCTGTTACTTCCTCGGCGTTCCGGCCGCCGGCTACGCGCCTCAGAAGGATGTTGCCGATCTCGGGGCATGACTCCTCCTGGTTCTATCTCCTTGTGCTGTGATCTCGTTTCTCACTTCTCCACAATATACTTCGCTTCGTGTCCTTTCTTAAGATGCCGCCGCAATGAGGTGCAGGCACGGCTCCGTAACGATCTGTCTCGTGCTAGGCCACTTCCAGGATCCCACCCCTGACAGGGACCCCCCTGAATCTTCCCAACCAACTCTCTCTCTCTCACTAGATGTTACCTGGGCAAAACCCAGGTAGCTTCTCTCTAACTTCCTATCCAACCCCCAGTTTTACCAGAGTGTGAGGAGTGGCCTAATACATAGAACCTTTTGCTCCCCCTGGTGGCCGGAGTGTGAAGTGTAGTGTGTGACTGTGATACCTGGTCAGGTGAACTCCTTTAGTGCCATCAGACGTACCATCATTCCCCCTTATGGCAGAGCGACAATATTGCAACAACCAGGACTCTGGGGCGCTGCATATCTATCTATCCATCTATATCTCTATCTATCTCAGAGGTGTCAAACTGCATTCCTCGAGGGCCGCCAACAGGTCATGTTTTCAGGATTTCCTTAGCATTCCACAAGGTGCTGGAATCATTCTGTGCAGGTGATTAAATTATCACCTGTGCAATACAAGGAAATCCTGAAAACATGATCTGTTGGCGGCCCTCGAGGAATGCAGTTTGACACCTCTGATCTATCTATTATCTATCTATTATCTATCTATAATCTATCTATTTATCTATCTATTATCTATCTATCTATTATCTAGTTCATATCCATCTATATCTCTCTACTGTGTCTGTTCTTATGGGATTAATAAATGAAAATAGTATTGAACAGTAGTAGAAAGCAAAAAATAATGCAGACATTTGGCCTCCATCACACCTACTTTTTCAGTTCTTAAAAAAGTCACAAAAAAAGCATTTTTATACTTTTTTTGACAAGTGTTTTTTTGTGGTGTTTTTATTTTTTTATATTTGTATCAGTCTCAATTTTGAAATAAAAGCTGTTGACCCAAAAAAGGCAAAAACCGCATTGATCTAATTTTAAAAATAAAATAAATGACAGTCAGAATGATGTGTCAAAAATAAATTGTAACCATTTGGTACCATTAAAAGAAAACAACCCAGATTACAAAAAGTTATGTTCCACTCTGGATGTGTTGACATCTGTGCCGTCTGGTCATGAAGGGTTAATGAATGGCTTTGCAGGTAATGTGAGGTTCTCCAGTCCGTTCAGGCACTATTTGCCGGAGATCCTATTATATGAAATCTGGTAACAACGGGGCGTCCATTTCCCTGGCTGAGATCATAAAACAACAATGTGCTCCATGTTAAAAGCCTGTTAATAAACTGCTGTCTCTAACATCTGCGGTGTAATTCTGGGAAAGCCGCAGTAACAGGAGAGAAGAGATGAACTGTGCGTGGTGCCAATGTAGGGGCATATGTGGCGTCAATGCAATTATCCCTTGGGGATGACAGAAAGACAAAGAAGAGAAAATGACTAAGTGACTGTGCGCCATTTAAGACATGGCACGAGATCAATTGTGAGCAGCGAGCGGCAGGGGTACCTTTTTAGCTGAGAGGTGCTTGCTGTTAGTGCTGACTGTCACTGTGGGCACCAAGGTTAAGCTATCGCACTCCACCAATAATGGAAGATAAAGGGGAGAACGACATCCAGAAAATCAGCAAATGTCAATCAGCCGGAGGAAAAGCAATATGGCCACCATTGCACCTCCTACCCAGCTTTTCCGGACTTCTGAATGGTAGACATGGCTAGCTATTTCTTCCCCAACACTAATGATCATTAAATACTTACGTAGAAATGGCCTATATTAAATAACACCCAGTTTTAGTCCTAAACAGATGTCACCAAGAAAAGAGAGCAGGCATCCCTCATATGTTAGGCCGTGACCTTACGTTTTTTCAGGACTTTTCATGCAAAATTGTGGATCATCTTATAGTTGGCACAAAATTTTCCTGCCATTGTTTAGAGTCAAATATTCTTCTGATTGACTTGATGTGGGGAAAAAAATCATCTACAATTTTTTTTTAAAGAATAAAAGGGAAAAACTATTTTGTATAGAAAAAAAAAACAATTCTAGAGCCATTTTCTAGTAAATTATGGTATTTTTTTTCTATACTAGTCACTAAGATTTTATTAAAATACTGATGCCATTTGCTGTGCACAGTAAAAACATATTCTGGCTGCTCTCATCCCCACGTACCAGTGTAACATGTCTATGAATTGCCCTGATACTCACGCTTTGTAACTTTCAACCCTCTCTTTTTGAGCGGGTGGTTTCTCTTCATCAGCATTCTGTTGAGCCTAGAGGAGCTGGGACTTTCTTTCCCTCTCTTCCCAGAATGCACTGCACAAACCCTTGACATGCCTGCCCTGTACTGAAGGCCTGCTTCACTGTTATGGCTTAATGCAGTTTAACAGTATATAAGAAGCAAAACAAAGACCCACCCCCTCTTCCTGTAGATAAATAAAGATCAGCCTTCACTTCCTGTAGAGACAAAGACCCACCCTACTTCCTGTAGATAGACAAAGATCAGCCTCCACTTCCTGTAGAGACAAAGACCCACCCTACTTCCTGTAGATAGACAAAGATCAGCCTCCACTTCCTGTAGAGACAAAGACCCACCCTACTTCCTGGAGATAGACAGAGATCAGCCTTCACTTCCTGTAGAGAGACAAAGACCCATCCCTACTTCCTGTAGATAGACAAAGATCAGCCTCCACTTCCTGTAGAGACAAAGACCCACCCTACTTCCTGGAGATAGACAGAGATCAGCCTTCACTTCCTGTAGAGAGACAAAGACCCATCCCTACTTCCTGTAGATAGACAAAGACCAGACTACACTTTCTGTAGATAATAAACTGGAAGGTAGCTGACAGCACAACCGGCAGAGGGATGCCCGTCCTAGTTCCACGGACCCAAGTGGAAGTGTACATACCCAAGCAAAGTGAAGGACAGCATCCAATCCAGGTAAAAAAAAACTCCTTTATTGTGCCAAATGCGACGTTTCAACCATCAAAGGTTTTTCATGCTTGAAAAAGACCTTTGATGGTTGAAACGTCGCATTTGGCACAATAAAGGAGTTTTTTTCACCTGGATTGGATACTGTCCTTCACTTTGCTTGGATATGTACACTTTCTGTAGAGAGACAAAGACCCACCTCCACTTTCTGTAGAGAAACAAAGACTAGCCCCACTTACTGTGGAGACAAAGACCCATCCTCACTTCCTGTAGAGAGACAAAGACCTGCCCCCACTTTCTGTAAAGAGATAAAGATCCACATACTTCCTGTAGAGAGACAAAGACCAGACCCCACTTTCCATAGATGGATAAAGATCACTCGAAGTAAAGAGATAAAGACCCACCCCCCACTTCCTATAGAGAGTCAAAGGCACAACACTACTTATGGTAGCAAAAAAAGACCAACATCCACTAACTGTAAAAAGACAAACACCCATTCCCACTTCCTGTAGTGGAAGACCCACCTTTACTTCCTGTAAAAGAGAGATAAAGACCCTCCCCCACATTCTGTTTGTGAGACAGACCCAAACCCATTTTCTGTAAAAAGACAAAAAACTCACCCCCATTTCTTTTAGGGAGATAAAGATGCTCCCCAACTTCTTGTTGAGAGACAGACCTGTCCCTACTTCCTGTAGAGTGACAAAGACCCATCCCCACTTTCTGTAAAGAGACAAAGACCAACCCCTACTTTCTGTAGAGTTACAAAGACCAGCCTCCACTTCCTGTAGAAAGGAAGAAACTTGCTCCATTTTCTGTAGTGAGGGATCTCTACTTTCTGTAGAGTCAAAAACCAGCCCCCACTTAAGAAAGAAAAAGACCCACTCTTATTTCCTGTAGGTAGACAAAGACCCAACCCCACATTCTGTAGGTAGACAAAGACACAACCCTACTTCTTATTCTGTATTACACTTGACAACAGGCAGTGACAGCAAGTTGGACACAAGGGAGAAGCCTAGAGGCCAGAACTTTGGAGGGATTTTTTAGGATGAAAATGTAATTTTGGTTAAATTTTGTTAGTCTTTGCATTAGTTATCAGATGAGGCAAAGTTAACTGAGATGGCAATGACCATTTAAGGGGACTCATTGCATCCGGCTGCTATTCCTTCCAACGGGAGAAGGGAACGAGTCAATGCCAGACACCTCTGGTGGTGGCTTATCTTCCCGAGCTCACCATGCTCGATCCTTCTCCCCTGGTTCCATCTGTTAGGAGAGAGTTAGGCAGCACCACTCATATAATATTTTACGATGGTCTTGTCAAAATCCCAAAGTTTAACGCACTGTTGTCTAAAGTGCATGGAGGCCATAGACACGCAATAACTTAGCATTCATGATATATTTTGGCTTACAGGACTCCCCCTTTAACATAGTTATGTGAAGCTTATGAAATTAAACGATTATGATGAATTTACAAGTCTCGACTGATTAGTATAATGACACAATCACTTCCTTCAGCTGCTATCAGCAGTGGAAGAATAGGTATCAGCGAGTTGTGTTAGCCCATTGTCCGCTCAGGTGATAACATATTTATATAAGGCTGAACAAACACTTAGCCCAGAGATTACCAGGCCGAGGTAGACGCTGCTCATGTCTAATCTCCATGCTATGGAGACAGGATGGGAAGGAGAAGGAGTCATATATTAGCGACTTTACTCTTATCCTATCACTTCATTAATGTTCAATCTTCAGGTTCATGACAAAGGTGATTCACGAGGATCATTTCACAGACAATTCTTAAAGAAACTTTTTTAACTTTTTGCTGAAAAAAAATCAGTATTTTTGCTAAATTAAAGAAAAAGGGTTTTACAGGACATTAATACTGATGATCATTCCCCACGATAATTCATCAATATGAGGTTGATGGATTCCCATCACCTGGCACCTCAAATATTAGCTCATTGAAGGGGGTCTTCTTTATTTTCTCGGCACCTCCTCAGTCTCTGCAGCTGTCATCCTCTTGGTTTTTCTGATGTAGATGTTGCATATTACATCAACCACAGTGTGAATCTTGTACCTGCACAGGTGAAGCGCAGGCCTTTGCAGGGGTTCCATGCTTTGCCCTACTAAGGTTCATGACAATCTGTGGATGATATAGGACACATCATCCACATCATTCAAGCCAGGAGGTCATCAGCTTCAGGAGTTGAGGAGGCACCAGAAAAATAAAAAAGACGCCCATCGGACCGCATCGAATGCCAGAAGTGTATAAAGTATTTTTTAGCATATGCATTAAGAGTTAGGGTCTTAGTTACAGGTTGTTGGAGTGCGGTTATAGAGCAGTTAAGGATGGAGGTTTTATTTGAATTGGGAAAACCAGGTGACAGGTTCTCTCTAAAGTCACAGAAAAACTCCTTCAATTGTGCAATAGCTAAAGGATTCTTGCTCCCAAAAAAGTTATCTGATCCATATCCCCAAAAGATAGGTGATAACATGCTGATTCAACTGCAGGAACTCCCAGCGACCATGAAATCGGACCTCCGGAACTTCAAAAACAGGTTTCTGCAGCCTCGGCCTGAATGGAGCAGAGGTGCGCATGTGCGGCTTCTACGCTATTCATTGTCTATAGGACCACTGAGAAAAGCACCCGACTATTTCCTTCAGTCCTATAGACAACGAATGGAGCGAAGGCTGAACACTAGCACCTCTACTCCATTCTTGGCAAGGCGGCAAGTTCCAAAGCCTTGTTCTCAGGATCATTGGGGTTTTGATCCATTGTACATGGGAAACCTTGATTTTGAGTTAATTACTAGAGGTGAGTGAGCAATAAAATGCTCATTTGCCCGTTACTCAAACTGAGCAATTTCTAATGCTCGTTTTGAGTAACGAGTATACTGGGAGTCAATTGGAAATCCAAGCGTTTTCCCATCAGAGCCTACAAGGAGTTCTGAGGGGCAGTGAAAATGTTAAAATGCATATAAAAAGTGCTTAATGGAAGCAGAACAGCATGGGGAAGACTGAGGAAGCATCTCTGACTCCCAGATCGCTTCTGAGAACAATGGTGTCACACTTTTACTTAACTTTAAGGACTGACAATAAAACATTCAAAATAGCCTAGAAATTGGAGTTTACAGGAGAAAAAAATGTTAAGAAATTTTTTTCCCTATAAGACTACTATATATAAAGCAATATTTAGAAAGGATTTAAAAAATATATATAATCTGAGTAAGCCAAAATTTTATTTTCTATTAAAAATTTTTTTTTGGAAATGTCAGTATAATTTATGAAGGAAGCAAGAACTGCCAAAAATTTGGGACTCAGATACACCCTGTATTAGTCATAAAGGAGGGCCTCATACACATTCTATTTACACTGTGGTACTCATAGACTCATAAAGGCTATGTACTGCAAAGCCTGCCAATAATTACAAGTAAAGTCATCCATACACCCTTGAAGGCACCAACTGGAATGCTTCATTCAAATATTGTGAACAAAATGTAGTTGGGGTGCTTCTGCACTCATAAAGGCTTCACACAAAGTGCAAAGCCAGGAAAAAATTATAATTAGGGTCATTCAGTCATCCATAGACCCTTGAATGCAGCAACTGGCGGGACTCATTCAAATATTGCAAGCAACCTTGGCCTCGTTCATCAATCGTTAGTCAATTACGTAATTGTCCTGACAACTGGAGGCAGCTGACTGCTTGTTCATGACAAATTGGTGGCAGCGGTGGGATATCTACAGGATCCCCCAGCTGTCCCTTGACATAGGTAGATAATAATAGTTCAGATGTAAGTGGTCGATAGGGATGGATTTCCCCTTTCAAATATATAAAATGCCGTGACCCTTCCTGTTATGAACTATACTTTTTGGCTCCCTCTTGTGGTCACTCGCGGTATGGCTCTTGGATTCTCTTTCCTCAGCTTGGTAGTCACCTGTTCGTTATGACTCTGGGTGTTTCTATTTAAACCTCCTGGAGTCTAAGTCTATTGCCTGGCATCCATGTAATCAGTCCTTGTCTGGTTGCTCTTGTCTACTGGTCCTGATTTTTGCAACATAAGCTAAGTCCTGCTTTCTTGTTTTTTTGCTTATTTGTATTATTCTGTTTTTTGTCCAGCTTGTTCATAATGTGATTCCTGATTTTGCTGGAAGCTCTTAGGGTGCTGATATTCTCCCCCCATACCGTTAGTCGGTACGGGGGTTCTTGGATATTCAGCGTGGATATTTTAGTAGGGTTTTTCGCTGACCACATAAGTCCACTTTCTATATTTCTGCTATTATTTAGTGGGCCTCTCTTTGCTGAATCTAGTTCATACTTACGTTTGTCCTTTCCTCTTACCTCACCGTTATTATTTGTTGGGGGCCTGTATCTACTTTGGGGTATTTCTCTGGAGGCAAGTGAGGTCTGTATTTTCTCTGAAAGGGTTAGTTAGATCTCCGGCTGGTGCGAGACGTCTAGAACCAACCTAGGCACGTTCCCCGGCTGCTATTATTTGTGTGCTAGGATCAGGTATGTGGTCAGCTCAGTTACCACCTCCCTAAGAGCTAGTTTTTATGTTTGCAGACTTTGCTAAAGACCCTGAGATCCTCTGCCATTAGGATCGCAACAGTATGCCAGGCCACTGAATAGTTAATTCATTGCATAAGTGGGATTAAAAGAAAAAAGAAGTTCTGAGTTGTTTTTTTTTTGTTTTTTTTTCTTCCTTCCCCTTTACCTCTGAATGGCTTGAGACTCTGCTGCAGACATGAATGTGCAAACTCTGATTACTAGTGTGGATCAGCTTGCTGCTCGTGTGCAGAGCATTCAGGATTTTGTTATTGGCAGTCCTATGTCAGAGCCTAAGATTCCTATTCCTGAGCTGTTCTCTGGAGATCGATTTAAATTTAGGAATTTTAGGAATAATTGTAAATTGTTTCTATCTTTGAGACCTCGTTCGTCTGGAGACTCAGCTCAGCAAGTTAAAATTATTATCTCCTTCTTGCGGGGCGACCCTCAGGATTGGGCTTTCTCATTGGCGCCAGGAGATCCGGCATTGGCGAATATTGATGCGTTTTTTCTGGCGCTCGGATTGCTTTATGAGGAGCCCAATCTTGAAATTCAGGCAGAGAAGGCTTTGCTGGCTATTTCTCAGGGCCAGGATGAAGCCGAAGTGTATTGCCAAAAATTTCGGAAATGGTCCGTGCTTACTCAGTGGAATGAGTGCGCTCTGGCCGCAAATTTCAGAAATGGCCTTTCTGAAACTATTAAAAATGTGATGGTGGGCTTTCCCATTCCTACAAGTCTGAATGATTCTATGACGCTGGCCATTCAGATTGACCGGCGTTTGCGGGAGCGCAAATCCGCTAATCCTTTGGCGGTGTTGTCTGAACAGACGCCTGATTTAATGCAATGTGATAGAATTCAGACTAGAACTGAACGGCAAAATCATAGACGTCAGAATGGGTTGTGTTTTTACTGTGGTGATTCTACACATGTTATATCAGCATGCTCTAAACGCCTAACAAAGTTTGTTAGTCCTGTCGCCGTTGGTAACTTACAGCCTAAATTTATTTTGTCTGTGACTTTAATTTGCTCATTGTCTTCCTACCCTGTTATGGCGTTTGTGGATTCAGGCGCTGCCCTGAGTCTTATGGACTTGTCATTTGCCAGGCGCTGTGGTTTTGTCCTGGAGCCTTTGGAAAATCCTATTCCTCTTAGAGAAATTGATGCTATGCCATTGGCGGAGAATAAACCGCAGTATTGGACACAAGTGACCATGTGCATGACTCCTGAACATCGGGAGGTGATTCGTTTTCTTGTTCTGCATAAAATGCATGATTTGGTCGTTTTGGGTCTGCCATGGTTACAGGCTCATAATCCTGTTTTGGATTGGAGGGCTATGTCTGTGTCAAGTTGGGGTTGTCAGGGAATTCATTGCGATTCCCCGTCGGTGTCTATTGCTTCCTCCACTCCTTCAGAAGTTCCTGAGTTTTTGCTTGACTATCAGGATGTGTTCAGTGAGTCCAGGTCCAGTGCTCTTCCTCCTCATAGGGACTGTGACTGCGCTATAGATTTGATTCCTGGTAGCAAGTTTCCTAAGGGACGATTATTTAATCTGTCGGTACCTGAGCATGCCGCGATGCGTTCTTATATAAAGGAGTCTTTGGAGAAAGGAAATATTCGTCCATCCTCTTCCCCTCTTGGTGCGGGATTCTTTTTTGTGGCCAAGAAAGACGGATCTTTGAGACCTTGTATAGACTATCGGCTTCTGAATAAAATCACGGTTAAATTTCAGTACCCTCTGCCACTATTGTCGGACTTGTTTGCTCGGATTAAGGGTGCCTGTTGGTTCACCAAGATAGATCTTCGTGGTGCGTACAACCTTGTGCGCATTAGGCAGGGAGATGAATGGAAAACTGCATTTAATACGCCCGAAGGTCATTTCGAGTACTTGGTGATGCCTTTTGGGCTCTCTAATGCTCTTTCAGTGTTTCAGTCCTTTATGCATGACATCTTCCGGAAGTATCTAGATAAGTTTGTGATTGTTTATCTGGATGACATTTTAGTTTTTTCTGATGATTGGGATTCTCATGTAAAGCAGGTCAGGATGGTGTTTCAGGTTTTGCGTGATAATGCCTTGTTTGTGAAGGGCTCAAAGTGTCTCTTTGGAGTGCAGAAGGTTTCCTTTTTGGGTTTTATCTTTTCCCCTTCTGCTGTGGAGATGGACCCAGTCAAGGTCCGAGCTATTCATGATTGGACTCAACCCACGTCTGTTAAGAGTCTTCAGAAGTTTTTGGGTTTTGCTCATTTCTACCGTCGTTTTATTGCTAACTTTTCTAGCATTGTTAAACCTCTGACGGATATGACCAAGAAAGGTTCTGATGTCGCTAATTGGGCTCCTGCGGCCATTGAGGCCTTCCGGGAGCTGAAGCGCCGGTTTATTTCGGTGCCTGTTTTGTGCCAGCCTGATGTCTCACTTCCCTTTCAGGTTGAAGTAGATGCTTCTGAGATTGGTGCAGGAGCTGTTTTGTCGCAGAGAGGCTCTGGTTGCTCTATGATGAAACCATGTGCTTTCTTTTCCAGGAAGTTTTCGCCGGCTGAGCGGAACTATGATGTTGGTAATCGGGAGTTGTTGGCCATGAAGTGGGCATTTGAGGAGTGGCGTCATTGGCTCGAGGGAGCTAAGCATCGTGTGGTGGTCTTGACTGATCACAAGAACCTGATGTATCTCGAGTCTGCTAAACGCCTGAATCCTAGACAGGCTCGTTGGTCATTGTTTTTCTCCCGTTTTGACTTTGTGGTCTCATACCTGCCTGGTTCGAAAAATGTGAAGGCTGATGCTCTCTCTAGGAGCTTTGTGCCTGATTCTCCTGGAGTCTCAGAGCCGGCTGGTATTCTTAAAGAGGGAGTGATTTTGTCGGCCATTTCTCCTGATTTGCGACGTGTGTTGCAGAGATTTCAGGCTGGTAGACCTGACTCTTGTCCACCTGATAGACTGTTTGTTCCTGATAAATGGACCAGCAGAGTTATTTCCGAGGTTCATTCCTCGGTGTTGGCGGGGCATCCTGGGATTTTTGGTACCAGAGATTTGGTGGCTAGGTCCTTTTGGTGGCCTTCCTTGTTACGGGATGTGCGTGCTTTTGTGCAGTCCTGTGGGACTTGTGCTCGGGCTAAGCCTTGCTGTTCTCGTGCCAGCGGGTTGCTTTTGCCCTTGCCCGTCCCGAAGAGGCCTTGGACACACATTTCCATGGATTTCATTTCAGATCTTCCGGTGTCTCAGGGAATGTCTGTCATCTGGGTGGTGTGTGATCGTTTTTCCAAAATGGTCCATTTAGTGCCCTTGCCTAAGTTGCCTTCCTCTTCCGATCTGGTTCCTTTGTTTTTTCAGAATGTGGTTCGTTTGCACGGCATTCCTGAGAATATTGTGTCTGACAGGGGATCCCAGTTTGTGTCCAGATTCTGGCGATCTTTTTGTGCTAGGATGGGCATTGATCTGTCGTTCTCGTCTGCCTTTCATCCTCAGACTAATGGCCAAACGGAGCGAACTAATCAGACGCTGGAGGCTTATTTGAGATGTTTTGTTTCTGCGGATCAGGATGATTGGGTGACCTTTTTGCCATTGGCTGAGTTTGCCCTCAATAATCGGGCTAGTTCCGCTACTTTGGTTTCGCCATTATTCTGCAACTCTGGTTTTCATCCTCGTTTCTCCTCGGGTCATGTTGAGCCTTCTGACTGTCCTGGGGTGGATTCTGTGGTTGATAGGTTGCAGCGGACTTGGAATCATGTGGTGGACAACTTGAAGTTGTCACAGGAGAATGCTCAGCGTTTTGCCAACCGCCGCCGCGGTGTGGGTCCCCGACTTCGTGTTGGGGATTTGGTTTGGTTGTCTTCTCGGTTTGTCCCTCTGAAGGTTTCCTCTCCTAAGTTTAAGCCTCGCTTTATTGGTCCTTATAGAATTTTGGAGGTCCTTAATCCGGTGTCTTTTCGTTTGGATCTTCCTGCGTCGTTTGCCATTCACAATGTGTTCCATAGGTCTTTGTTGCGGCGGTACATTGTGCCTGTGGTTCCTGCTGTTGACCCTCCTGCTCCGGTCTTGGTTGAGGGCGAGTTGGAGTATGTGGTGGAGAAGATCTTAGATTCTCGTCTGTCTAGAAGGAGGCTTCAGTATCTGGTCAAATGGAAGGGCTATGGTCAGGAGGATAATTCCTGGGTGGTCGCCTCTGATGTTCATGCGGCCGATTTGGTTCGTGCTTTTCATGCTGCCCATCCTGATCGCCCTGGTGGTCGTGGTGAGGGTTCGGTGACCCCTCCTTAAAGGGGGGGTACTGTTATGAACTATACTTTTGGGCTCCCTCTTGTGGTCACTCGCGGTATGGCTCTTGGATTCTCTTTCCTCAGCTTGGTAGTCACCTGTTCGTTAAGACTCTGGGTGTTTCTATTTAAACCTCCTGGAGTCTTAGTCTATTGCCTGGCATCCATGTAAAATCAGTCCTTGTCTGGTTGCTCTTGTCTACTGGTCCTGATTTTTGCAACATAAGCTAAGTCCTGCTTTCTTGTTTTTTTGCTTATTTGTATTATTCTGTTTTTTGTCCAGCTTGTTCATAATGTGATTCCTGATTTTGCTGGAAGCTCTTAGGGTGCTGATATTCTCCCCCCATACCGTTAGTCGGTACGGGGGTTCTTGGATATTCAGCGTGGATATTTTAGTAGGGTTTTTCGCTGACCACATAAGTCCACTTTCTATATTTCTGCTATTATTTAGTGGGCCTCTCTTTGCTGAATCTAGTTCATACTTACGTTTGTCCTTTCCTCTTACCTCACCGTTATTATTTGTTGGGGGCCTGTATCTACTTTGGGGTATTTCTCTGGAGGCAAGTGAGGTCTGTATTTTCTCTGAAAGGGTTAGTTAGATCTCCAGTGGCGCGAGACGTCTAGAACCAACGTAGGCACGTTCCCCGGCTGCTATTATTTGTGTGCTAGGATCAGGTATGTGGTCAGCTCAGTTACCACCTCCCTAAGAGCTAGTTTTTATGTTTGCAGACTTTGCTAAAGACCCTGAGATCCTCTGCCATTAGGATCACAACACCTTCCCTTTTCAGTAAGTAATGCAGATGTACAGAAGAGACAATTCAAGAATGGCCTTACCCACGAAGAGGTAACATGCTTGCCAGTTACAACATTTACGCAAGAGGCAATTGCTACAGATCAGCAAAGGTAAGAGTATGGAAAGATGAAGAAACCCCCTCCCAAAAACTTTATAGTGCTGATATGTGTTTTATTGCTGAATTTTCCATATATTGATGTTTAATTCAATTATTTAATGTGTGAATAATGCCCCAGTATGCACTTGTATTGGGAAAGTGAAAGTAACAGCATAGATGCAGGGCACAGCAAAGTTACAGTTAGCCTGCCCTATACACGGGAGGAGATTCTGGTTTATTTTCTGTTTATAGTGAGTCAGTAAGCAGCGAAGGGAAATCAGTCATAGGTACGGTGACTGAATAGGCCAGATAAAGGGTGTGTGTGCAAGGAAGAAATATTATGAGATAGCAAGCCCTGTAACGGTACAGGATAATGGGGCAGTCCGGGTCCTAATACGGTCAGAACACCCTGATCCTAGGAAGTAGAACAGACAAGGAAGGGGTGCTCAGCAGCCATGAGTATGCACAGAAGCCCAAGGAGGAAGAGCCGTGGGTTGTAGGTAACCCTAAGACAGCATAGGTAAAGTGGGGCAGATGAGGCAACATGTAGGCTTGACCTGGGAATCTTAGTGAGAAAATAATGGACTTGCCAGGCCAGAGCATGAGTACCACACTGAAGTGGGCTGTCGTTAGTGGAAGGACAGATATAAAAAATGGGGTATGTAAGTCAGTCATACCGTATTCCTGAAATATTGCTGTTAACAAATGTTGTGCCATCATATGACACCAATAGGTCTGTACCTCTCTGTAAAACACAAGATATGAAAACCCTGCTTTGCACCAGTTACCTACTGTACATAGGTTTCACCAGTCTCAACAGCAGAGTTCACTTTATTTTTATGAAATGGGCTGAATCCTTCCTTGCTAATGCAATAGATCTGGGTATCCTGGGTTATCTGAGGGTATTCTGCTTGAGTGGGAAACATCTGAACGGACTACCATCACATACCCAGAGGAATTCATCTTACTGGTGCCTAGAGTTGCAACAGAACACATCTTCCCATGTGGCCCTCACATTTAGACAGATGGTATTTACAACAACTGTGGGATGTTATACATGACACTTTACACAGCATGCTGGCACGCTCTTTAGCAGTGGTCACTGCTGAGGCACGTGGATAACTGCAGTGGTGATATCCTGTACTAGTCACGCTGTGACAGTCTTTAGTAAGAGAGAGGGGCTTCAAACTGTCACTGGAGCTGTGAACCTAACAATGACTGTGCCGGTGGTACTCTTGAAGGTAGAGAAGCCCGGGTTTCTGACCTTACAATGCTCCTCTTAAACCCTGATTTCTCCCCTCCCACGCTCCATTTGAAATAGGATATGAATCACACCATCTCTAAAGAGTACTGTGATCCATTACCCGATGTGACCTTCTAACTCCAGGTCTTCCAGGGGGACGTGCAACCCTCGTGACAGTCCTTGACGAAAGATGAGATAGAAGAGCAGTTGGGGTATAAGAGGGCTGAAAACTGCTTCCTGACAACCTTTTTACACGGAATGTCAACATTTCTGATGATGGGTCTTTCTACCTTGGGAAGTGTCTAAAGTGCCAGATTCACGGTTGAGCTATGCATTGCCTGTATAAATGTGTGCAATGAGTTAATGGTGCCATGATGTGTATGCGATTAGACATATTGAGAGAAACATTGGGGTCAGAGTTTGGAAGAACCCAATATGTATGGATATTAACTGGAAAACAGAGACCTGTGAAACCCATAAAGGCAACAGGTTTCTGCTAATAACCAAGAAAGCACTTTTAGACTTAATACTATCTAATAGACCTGACAGAATAACAAATCTGCAGGTGGTCGGGCATCCAGGAAATAGCGACCACAATATTGTACAGTTTCACCTGTCTTTCACTAGGGGGACTTGTCAGGGAGTCACAAAAACACTGAACTTTAGGAAGGCAAAGTTTGACCAGCTTAGAGATGCCCTTAATCTGGTTGACTGGGACAATATCCTCAGAAATAAGAATACAGATAATAAATGGGAAATGTTTCAGAACATCCTAAATAGGCACTGTAAGCGGTTTATACATTGTGGGAATAAAAGGACAAAAAATAGGAAAAACCCAATGTGGCTAAACAAAGAAGTAAGACCGGGTTCACATTAGCATATGTGTGTGCAGCGTATACCTGCGTACCGATCCGCATGCGTCTTGCGTACATATATTTAACATTGTGTATGCAGGGACATGTGTTTGCATCAGTTCACATGTGGATGCGTACGCATGCGTCGTTTCGCAGTGTCCGGCGAACACAACATGTTGCATTTTTTGAGGCGTCAATTATGAGCAGGCATGCACATGCGGATGCCTGTGTCAAAACAACGCATTACTGTCTATGGGAACACATTGGTACGCAAGGACATGCATATGCATGCATTTGATACGCATGCGTACTTCAGACTGCGCATGTCCAGGAAATGATTTCACCACCTCCACCATGCGCATAAACAACGCAAATGCATGCCAAACACACTTAAACACATGCACACGCAGCGGTTTGTTTTTTTGCATCATGCGTAAGATGATGCGGAGTAAAAACGCAGCCTAAGCATGCGTTTGAATGCGTTTTGGCATGCGTTTGCGTATGCAGATGATACATTGCACACAGCTACGCTAATGTGAACTTAGCCTAAAAGGGGCAATTAGCAATAAAAAATTAAGCATTAAAACTACTAAAGCAGGATGGCACCATTGAAGCTCTAAAAAACTATAGGGAGAAAAATACTTTATCTAAAAAACTAATTAAAGCTGCCAAAAAGGAAACAGAGAAGCACATTGCTAAGCAGAGTAAAACTAATCCCAAACTGTTCTTCAACTATATCAATAGTAAAAGAATCAAAAGTGAAAGTGTAGACCCCTTAAAAAATTGTGAGAAAAGAATGGTTGTAGGTGACGAGGAAAAAGCGAATATATTAAACACCTTCTTCTCACGGTATTCACGGTAGAAAATAAAATGTTTGGTGAAATGCCGAGAGACAATGAAAACCCTATATTAAGAGTCACCAATCTAACCCAAGAAGAGGTGCGAAACCGGCTAAATAGGATTAAATTAGATAAATCTCCGGGTCCGGATGGCATACACCCACGAGTACTAAGAGAACTAAGTAATGTAATAGACAAACCATTATTTCTTATATTTAGGGACTCGATAGCGACGGGGTCTGTTCCACAGGACTGGCGCATAGCAAATGTGGTGCCAATATTCAAAAAGGGCTCTAAAAGTGAACCTGGAAATTATAGGCCAGTAAGTCTAACCTCTACTGTTGGTAAAATATTTGAAGGGTTTCTGAAGGATGTTATTCTGGATTATCTCAATGAGAATAACTGTTTAACTCCATATCAGCATGGGTTTATGAGAAATCGCTCCTGTCAAACCAATCTAATCAGTTTTTATGAAGAGGTAAGCTATAGGCTGGACCACGGTCAGTCATTGGACGTGGTATATCTCGATTTTTCCAAAGCGTTTGATACCGTACCGCACAAGAGGTTGGTACACAAAATGAGAATGCTTGGTCTGGGGGAAAATGTGTGTAAATGGGTTAGTAACTGGCTTAGTGATAGAAAGCAGAGGGTGGTTATAAATGGTATAGTCTCTAACTGGGTCGCTGTGACCAGTGGGGTACCGCAGAGATCGGTGTTGGGACCTATTCTCTTCAACATATTTATTAATGATCTGGTAGAAGGTTTACACAGTAAAATATTGATATTTACAGATGATACAAAACTATGTAAAGCAGTTAATACAAGAGAAGATAGTATTCTGCTACAGATGGATCTGGATAAGTTAGAAACTTGGTCCGAAAGGTGGCAGATGCGGTTTAACAATGATAAATGTAAGGTTATACACATGGGAAGAAGGAGCTGGATGGACAAATGTCTTTTTTCGGCTTTGCTAACTATGTATGT
The DNA here is from genome assembly GCF_051348905.1 of Ranitomeya variabilis. Taxonomy (NCBI): domain Eukaryota; kingdom Metazoa; phylum Chordata; class Amphibia; order Anura; family Dendrobatidae; genus Ranitomeya; species Ranitomeya variabilis. Next base: position 41,688,537 of record NC_135232.1, on the reverse strand, counting down.
TACTATGTTACAGAATGCTGAAAGAACTCTGTTCACCACCATAACGGGTAAGTCGAAGAGGGCCTATGATCATGTTGGAGCTTCATGTTGGAGTAGCCATCAACACTAGTCAATTGGTGCACAACCCCAGGTTTTAAAAAAGTAGTGATGCCCCTGTGCACTGTCCTTTGCAAGGGAGATTCATCACCAAAGCCTGAGCAGGCTGAGAAGACTCAGAAATAGTCAGTAAGAGCAGTGAACTGCCCAAGAGCCGGGGCAAAGATGTATCACTTAGAGTGCAGCGATGACTTTGCTTGGAAGTAGAAATGAGGCCATTGTATTCATGGCCTTCCACCGAACTGAAGACCCCAAGAGCTACAGTGGTGCAGGTTCAGCCTAGCATCCAGATATATTCAGATGGGGGGCTAACACCTGAGACTGTGGGTCACATAGCCCATGTCACGTTGGACCCTTGTCCAGCCAATGGAGCCACTGACAAGCCAGCTTGCCCTGAATTGGCAGCCATTGGAATGCTGAGGATCACATTCATTTTAAAGTGGAGCATTGTTCAAGGGTTGAAAACTGTTCTCTAAACACCCTCTGGTGAGAATATTTCCATTACTTATCTATTCTATCCTCACTGTTCTCAAGTATTGAGTTTCACGTTATACCATGTGGGTGTTGCTTACAGTGGCCTGTGAAAGTATTCACCCCCTCTCCTTAGCATATTTTGTGTTTTGGTACCTCACAAACTGGAATTTCACTGTTTTTTTTAGGTTTTGCATCAGTTCATGTTAAGAACATGTCTGCAATTGTGAACATTTGGTTTTCTTTTTATTGTGAAGCAAACAACAAATAGGACAAAATAACTGAAAACTTCAGTGTGTGTAAATATTCACCCCCCTAAAGTCAGCACTTTGAAGAGCCTCCTTTGGAGGCAATTACAGCTCCATGTCGCTTTGCATAAGTCTCTATTAGCTTTCCACATACTGCCACCGGTATTTTTGCTCATTCCTCAGGCAAAACTTGTTGCAGCTCCTTCAAATGAGATGGTTTCCTCTGGGGAACAGCAATCATCAAGTCTGACCACAGATTCTCAATTGGACTAAGGTCTGGGCTTTGACTAGGCCACTCCAAAACATTTACCCAGTTTCCCTTAAACCACTTGAGTGTTGCTTTAGCAGTGTGCTTTGAGTCATTGTCTTTATGGATGGTGAACCTCCATCCCAGTCTCAAATCAGACAGACTGAAACAGGTTTTGCTCAAGAATATTTTGCACAATCCATCTTCCCCTCAACTCGGTCCATTTTTCCTGTCCCTGCTACCGAAAAACATCCCCACAGCATTATGCTGCCACCACCATATTTCATTGTGGGGATGGTGTCCTTGGGGTTATTAGCTGTGCTGGTTTGGCGCCAGACATAACATTTACCTTAATGGCCAAAAAGTTCAATTTTGGTCTCACCTGACCACAGCATCTTCCTTTGTATTACTCCAGTCTCTGCTTGGGAACTCTGCAGCTCCTTCAGTGTTACCTTTGGTGTTTGTTCTGCCTCTCAGATTAATGCCCTCCTTGCCCGGGCTGAGAGTTTTGGTGGACCGCCCTCTCTTGGCAGGTTTGATGTGGTACCACGTTCTTTCCATTTAATGATAATGGATTTGATGGTGCTTCGGGGAGATCATCAGAGATTGGGATATTTTTTTATAACCCAACCCTGACATTTTGTTGTTTGGTTAGCAGTGCCTCTTGCTTAATGGTCTTGCAGCCTCTGTGATCTTTCAGAAAAGGTGTGTATATACTGACAGACCATGTGACACTTGGATTACACACAGATGGACTTTATTTCACTAATTATATGACTTATAAAGGTAATTGCTTGCACCAGAAATTTTTAGGGGCTTCATAGAAAAAGGAATGAAAACATATGCACATGCCAATTTTGAGTTATTTGATCTCATAAATATAATTTATGCCTATGTTTTTCTCACTTACCAACCTAGACTATTTAGTGCTGATGCATCACACACGAATCAGATTACAAAAAAAAAAAAAAATATATATATATATATATATTTTTTTTTTTTTTTGAATGGTAGAGTTGGAAGGGACCTCCTGGGTCATCTGGTCCAACCCCCTGCTCAAAGCAGGATTCACTAAATCATCCCAGGTAGATGTCTGTCCAGCCTCTGTTTGAAAACTTCCATTGAAGGAGAACTCACCACCTCTCGTGGCAGCCTGTCCCACTCATTGATCACCCTCACTGTCAAAAAGTTTTTTCTAATATCTAATCTGTGTCTCCTCCCATTCAGTTTCATCCCATTGCTTCTAGGCTTTCCTTGTGCAAATGAGAATAAAGATAATCCTTCTACTATGTGACAGCCCTTGAGATATTTGTAGACAGCTATTAAGTCTCCTCTCAGTCGTCTTTTTTGCAAGCTAAACATTCCCAAATCCTGTAACTGATCCTCATAGGACATGGTTTGCAGACCACTCACCATTCTGGTGCTCTTCTCTGAACTTGCTCCAGTTTGTTGATGTCTTTTTTAAAATGTGGTGCCCAAAACTGGACACAGTGTTCCAGATGAGGTCTGACCAAAGAGTAGAGTGCAATAATGACTTCACGTGATCTAGATTGTATGCTTCTGTTGATACTTCGCAGAATTGCATTTGCCTTTTTTTGCTGTTGCATCACACTGTTGACTCATGTTCAGTCTGTGATCTATTAGTATGCCCAAGTCTTTTTCACATGCTGTTGCTTAGCCCTATTCTTCCCATTCTGTATATGCTTTTTTCATTTTTATTGCCCAGATGTAGTACTTTGCATTTTTCCTTGTTAAAAACCATTCTGTTAGTTGCTGCCCACTGCTCCAGTTTATTTATATCTTTTTGAATCCTTTCTCTCTTCTCTAGTATTAGATATCCCTCTAAGCTTTGTGTCATCAGAAAATGTAATCAGTTTACCTTCAATTCCTTCATCTAAATCATCGATAAAGATGTTGAACAATACAGGGCCCAGGACAGAGCCCAGTTGTACCCCACTTGAGACATTCTTTCAACTGGATGTGCAGCCATTTACGACCACTCTTTGGGTCCAATCACTAAGCCAGTTATGAATCCACCTAAGGCTACTTTCACACATCAGTTTTTTTGTTTCAGGCAGAATCCGGCAAATTTTTCATAAACAGATCCATTGCAAATAGTGAAAAACTGATGCACCAGATCTGTTTTTCTGCTGGATCCGTTTGTTTATTAACCCGTGGATATGAGAGAGAGAGAGATTGTGCATGATTGTATGGAGAATGCATGTAAAACCGGATTCAGATGCCGGATTCATCATTTCACATATCAGTTTCATCCGTTTATCGCTGGAACCGACGTTGGCGTTTTTTCGCCGGATAGAAAAAACGTTCACATGGATGTTTTCTCCGTCCACCGGAAAAGACATTTTGGACAGATCCGGCAAAAAACGGATGAAACGTCTGGCCATCAGGCACAATACGGCGCTAATACAAGTCTATGAGAAAAAAACGGATCTGGCAAAAAAAAAACGGATCCATTTTTTTTTTAAACTCGCCGGATTGTGCCTGACGACAAAAACCTGATATGTAAAAGTAGCCTAACAGTTGCCTTGTTCATTTAGTCATTTTTTTTCAATAAGGATGGTGTGAGATACTTTGTCAAATGCTTTGCTGAAGTCAAGATATACTATATCTACAGCATTTCCCTGATCCAACCAGTCAGTGATTCTGTCATAGAATTAAATTAAGTTAGTCTGGCATGACTTATTAGTTACAAATCCATGCTGACTCTGGTTAATCACTTCATTTTTATCCAGGTACTTACATACATGTTGTTTAATAATTTGTTCAAAGATCTTTCCTGGTATAGAAGTCAGACTCACCGGCCTACAGTTTCCTGGGTCCACCTTCTTCCCCTTTTTGAAGATAGGAACAACATTTGCTCTTTTTCAGTCTTCTGGGACTTCTTCTGTTCTCCAAGAATTTTCAAAGATTATGGAGAGTGGTTCAAAAATTTCTTCTGCTATCTCCTTCAGTACTCTGAGGTGTAATTCATTTAAACACAGGTTGTAATGTAACAAAATAGGTAAAAGCCAAGAGGGTGAATACTTTTGCAAGCCACTGTATGTACAACGTACTGCCCCAGGTTACGGATACACTTATAACACTTATAGAGTGTATTTGTGGAATCTTGAAAATGCTTGTGAATGCTTTGGGGTATAAAAAGGGTTTTGGCTGGCTAATGTAGATATGGTTATCATACTTGTTTGGGACCACTGGGGAATGTCTGAAGTGCCGCTATATCGAGGTATCTGTATCCTGGTTGAATGTGAGGTAAATGATGCGGTGATGTGCACGTGATGAGATGGGTTAAGAAAAGTGTAGGGGTTAGCGTTAGGAAGGACAAAATGGTTACAGAGGGTAAAAAACATCTGGAAATAGGGTATGGAGGGATCTGGACAGCGTCAGAAAAGGAGCAAGTGGACCAGCGTTAGACGTGGACCACTTCTTAGAATGTCTTAGCTAGACCCATCAGTGTACCTGTAAGATACGTCCTCATAGACAGTGCAGCTTTTAGTCAAAATGGGGCCCTTGGAAAAAGCTTAAAGTGTGGCCCCCATATTGCACCATCACACAGAAGCATTTATGTTGCATTTACATGCGCTGAGTTCAGGCCGTTAAAAGAGCGTCAACGACAATATTGAAGTTGTTCGATGCTTGTTTCCCGACCTCTTTACACCGGCTGAGGAAGAATGATGGGGACAGAACGATCACTAGTAGATAAATCTGTCCACATACAGTATCATGATATCAGCAGTATACTGTATCTACAGTTTACACTGTAGATTGGCTGCTGAGATCAATAACTGCTGTTCCGGCATAAGCAATCAAATCACTCTATGAATAGGTAGCATTTTACTTGAATAGTATAATGCACTTCATAATCCTCCACATAGCATAGTGCATCCTATAGTCCTCGATATAGTATAATGTGTTCCATAGTCCTCCACATAGTATAATGTGCCCCACAATCATCCATATAGTATAATACACTCCACATTGTCCTCCATATAGTATAATGCACTCCCATAGTCATCAATTTAGCATAATACACTCTGCATAGTCCTCCAAATAGTATAATACACTTCCCATAGTCCTCAATATAGTAAAATGCATCCAATAGCCCTCCATATAGTATAATGCACCCAATAGTTTTCCATATAGTATAATGCACCCTATAGTCTTCCATACAGTATAATACACTTCCCAGTGTCCTCAATATAGAATAATGCATCCCATTGTCCTCCATATCATACAATGCACTCCCCATAGTGCTCCATACAGTATAATGCATTCCCCATATTCCTCCATACAGTATAATGAAGCCTTCATATGCACTCCCAATAGTCCTCGATAGAGTATAATGCAGTCGACATATAGTACACAAAGTATAATGCAGTCCACTTATAGTACACAGAGTAAAATGCAACCACCATATGGTGCACAGAGTATAATGCAGCCCACATATAGTACACATAGTATAATACGTTCCCCATAGTCCTTGATAGAGTATTATGCAGGCCCCATAGAGAATTGTGCAGCCCCCATAGAGTATAACGCAGCCCCATAAAGTATAATGTAGCCTCCATAGAGTATAATGCAGCTTCATATAGTATAATGCAGCCCTATATAATATAATGCACATCCCATAGTCCTCCAGTATTATGGTCACCACGTGCGCAAATATTTAAAAATTAATACATACAATATTCACCTCGAACTGTTCACCCTCTGCTCCGGTCTCTGCAGCACATCTACTCAACAGCTTCACTGTTCAGCACAGTGCAGCATGTGATGAAGTGACGTCATCTTGCTCGTGGTGTCATCTATGATGCTGATACAGTTGAATGTGCGATGCGGGCAGGGGTGTGTGAAACCAGTTCCAGACTCATGGGCCCCATAGCGGCCGCTTGGTGTGCTGCTTAGCGACACGGCACTGGATTGGGGCCCCTTGGGGAGTGAAGGTCCCAGGCAAATGCCTAGCTTACCTTCCAGTAGCACTGGCCCTACTTATAGAAGTTGGACCATTTAGAAAACCTCTTTTAATTAGTTCTTATAAACACATAGAAGGTAATTTATGATTAAGGCCCTCCTCTTGGAGCTAAAGCGAACAGTGGTTTCTTTTCATTGGAACTCAACAAGATCATGGTTGATCATTTGTGTGAATAAGTGCCATGTAATACTACATTTTCATCAACTCTAAGGATAGCTTCTTTATCACAGGGGGACATCCCAATAATAATTTAGCATTATATTAGGCTGTAGTATCTCCAAGTGGACTTCCATTGACGAGACAAGATATGAGTCCTCAAAAACTCAAGTCCTATTTCTTAATACTGACCGTTCACATGCACGCTCCGTTCTAAAGAGCGTGTTAGCTCCCACTTGTATATTAGAGATACTGTGCATGGATTTGCAGGATCTGGTCCAGTGGCTATGTCAGTAATCTGTGGCCACCGGACTGAAGCTCTGCATACCCCCTCTTATTTGATGGCATCCTCTATTCTTCTTTAGATTAGCTGTACTGGTACAACCTTATCATTGCGACATGATGCACATTTAATGTCGCGGAAGTCTCGTTGATCAAAAGATGAGTCATGGATGGTGGGATTTTGGAGGTGGTTCTGAGGGCTCCTGTCTGATGGTCACAGAATACTGACCTGACTGCTGGACTGGATCCTTCAAATCAGTTAGCACCATGTCCAGTATATGTTAAACGATCATTCAGCCTTTATAATTCACATTTTATTAAGTGGCACAGATCACAGAGCAGCAGGCGGCAAAAAGATGATGACAGGTTCCCTTTAACCCAGCATGGATAAAGCAGTTTGTATTTTAAGTGCGATATCTGATGACGGTCTACTTTTTACTATGCAAACTGCAGAAGATCTTGGGCCATAAACTCTTCCCGATCCCGAGATATTGGTTCTTTACACCCCTAGATCGATAGATATGTTCCTATCCGGATAACAGTTCTCATGATAGAGATAGAAAATATGATCCAATCAATTCTTCTGCTTCGCTTTGGAGATATCCATGAACTCACCATACATTAAGGGTGATGATGATGAGCGCTGCGCGGAGTCTTAATGTAAAGACATAAAAGTGCCACGATGATGAGACTTTTTCCTAATGAGTGTCTACATCGCGGAGTGACCTCATGAGAATGCCCGCTGTCCGTACAGACAGGCTATTAACATTTTTACTGCATTTGACACATTCATTTTTCATATCTATACTTTTGACTTTCCCTTTAATGTTCTGCCTATAATATATTTAATGTATATGGCTTACGCCAAAGAGTTAAAGGGATTGTCCACCTTCAAAGACGTTTTTTTTCTTCCTAAATGCATGTATTGTATATGTATTGTATTTGTGGTTAAAAATAATTTTTGCAATTGAGTTTCCTAAAAAAAGTTTCCTGAAAACTGCTGCCTCTGTACCCTCTTGGCACTAGGGCACTTCCAACACCAAGAGTTTTGTTTCTGCACTATATCCCCTGGTGCCTAGGGGCCTATAAGTTACTCAGGTCTATTGGCCTAGTGCAATTGCTACCCTTGTACTATCTCCATGATTCCTGGGGCTTAGGGGCCAAGGAGCTCTTCAGACACCAGGGCTTTATTGAACCACTTTTTTTTGTTCTTTCACTGTACCCTCTGGAGTTTAGTGGTCTATTGGCTCCTCAGACCCTCCATTGTTATGGACCTGGTGGTTAGGAGCACCTGGAATGACCTGATAGTCAAACTGCAAAAATAGAGCGAGCTCTGGGAAGTGGGAGCTCTGCTGACCGCAGCCCTAATCCTATTATCACACACACTAGAATTAGCCGTGGATCGTGCCTGACTCTGCCTAGACGACTCTTCACAGCCTGAGAGGTAACTACCCCTAAAGAGAAATATAGCCTCACCTTGCCTCAGAGAAATTCCCCAAAGGGAAAGGACAGCCCCCCACATATATTGACTGTGAGTTAAGAGGAAGGCACAAACACAGGAAAGAGACAGGTTTCAGCAAAGGAGGCCAGACTGACTAAATAGACAGAAGATAGATAAAGGGATCTTTGCGGTCAGCACAAAAAACTACAAAAAGCCACGCAGAGTGAGCAAAAAAACACCGCACCGACTCACGGTGCGGTAGGTGCCACTTTGTAACCCAGAGCTTCCAGCTAGCGGAACAATATCATGATAGCCAGCTGGACAGAACTTAGCAGGTACTCAGAAATATATTCAGCACACAAATGAACAACAAAATGAGCTTAGCAGGCTTCTGTTGAAGTAGACAGGTCATCAGGAGATCCAAGTGAGATCTGAACCAGTACTGATACATTGACAGCTGGCATCAAGTAACGATCTGAGCAGAGTTAAATAGAGGAACCAGCCCAGTCCTAAATGATGCAGCTGAGGAAGCCACTTCTAGACCAGCAGCTCCACTTTCAGCCACCAGAGGGAACCCACGGACAGAACTCACAGAAATACCATTCCTGACCACAGGAGGGAGTTCGAGAACAGAGTTCACAACAGTACCCCCCCTTGAGGAGGGGTCACCGAACCCTCACCAGAACCCCCTGGCCGATCAGGATGAGCCAAATGAAAGGCACGAACCAAATTGGCAGCATGGACATCAGAGGCAAGAACCCAGGAATTATCTTCCTGACCATAGCCCTTCCATTTGACCAGATACTGAAGTTTCCGTCTCGAGATACGAGAATCTAAAATCTTCTCCACCACATACTCCAATTCTCCCTCGACCAACACCGGAGCAGGAGGGTCAACGGAAGGAACCATAGGCGCCACATATCTCTGCAACAACGACCTATGGAACACATTATGGATGGCAAAAGAAGCTGGAAGGTCCAAACGAAATGACACAGGATTGAGGATTTCAGAAATCTTATAAGGCCCAATAAAACGAGGCTTAAACTTAGGAGAAGAAACCTTCTTAGGAACATAACGAGATGACAACCAAACCAGATCCCCAACACGAAGTCGAGGACCAACACGGCGACGGCGGTTAGCGAAACGTTGAGCCTTCTCCTGTGACAATGTCAAATTGTCCACTACATGAGTCCAAATTTGCTGCAACCTGTCCACCACAGAATCCACACCAGGGCAGTCCGAAGGCTCAACCTGCCCTGAAGAGAAACGAGGATGGAAACCAGAATTACAATAGAAAGGTGAAACCAAAGTAGCCGAACTGGCCCGATTATTAAGGGCGAACTCAGCCAATGGCAAGAAGGTCACCCAATCATCCTGATCAGCAGAAACAAAGCATCTCAGCTAGGTCTCCAAAGTCTGATTGGTTCGTTCAGTTTGGCCATTTGTCTGAGGATGGAAAGCAGAAGAAAAAGACAAATCAATGCCCATCTTAGCACAAAAGGACCGCCAAAACCTCGAAACAAACTGGGAACCTCTGTCCGACACAATGTTCTCCGGAATGCCATGCAAATGAACCACATGCTGGAAAAACAACGGAACCAAATCAGAGGATGAAGGCAACTTAGGCAAGGGTACCAAATGGACCATCTTAGAGAAGCGATCACAAACCACCCAGATGTCCGACATCCTTTGAGAGACAGGGAGATCTGAAATAAAATCCATGGAAACATGCGTCCAGGGCCTCTTCGGGACCGGCAAGGGCAAAAGCAACCCACTGGCACGAGAACAGCAGGGCTTCGCCCGAGCACAAGTCCCACAGGACTGCACAAAAGCATGCACATCCCGCGACAAGGAAGGCCACCATAAGGACCTAGCCACCAAATCTCTGGTACCAAAAATTCCAGGATGACCAGCCAACACTGAACAATGAACCTCCGAGATAACCCTACTAGTCCATCTATCAGGGACAAACAATCTCTCTGCAGGACAGCGGTCAGGTCTATCCGCCTGAAACTCCTGTAGAACCCGCCGCAAATCAGGGGAGATGGCAGACAAAATTACCCCCTCTTTGAGAATACCAGCCGGCTCAGAAATTCCCGGAGAATCAGGCACAAAACTCCTTGAGAGGGCATCAGCCTTCACATTCTTAGAACCCGGAAGGTATGAAACCACGAAATCGAAACGGGAGAAAAACAGTGACCATCGAGCCTGTCTAGGGTTCAACCGCTTGGCAGACTCGAGATAAGTCAGATTCTTGTGATCCGTCAAGACCACCACGCGATGCTTGGCGCCCTCAAGCCAATGTCGCCACTCCTCGAATGCCCACTTCATGGCCAACAACTCCCGTTTGCCACCATCATAATTACGCTCAGCAGGCGAAAACTTTCTCGAAAAGAAAGCACATGGCTTCATCACAGAGCCATCAGAACTTCTCTGAGACAAAACAGCCCCTGCTCCAATCTCAGAAGCATCAACCTCGACCTGAAAAGGGAACGAAACATCTGGCTGACACAACACAGGGGCCAAAGAAAAACGACACTTCAGCTCCTGAAACGCCTCAACGGCCGCAGAGGACCAATTCACCACATCCGCACCTTTCTTGGTGGTTTGACAACACTAAATAAATTAGCGATAAAGCGACGGTAAAAATTCGCAAAGCCCAGGAATTTCTGAAGGCTCTTTACAGATGTAGGCTGAGTCCAATCATAAATGGCCTGGACTTTAACTGGATCCATCTCGATAGTAGAAGGGGAAAAAATGAAGCCCAAAAAGGAAACCTTCTGAACTCCGAAGAGACACTTAGACCCCTTCACAAACAAGGAATTAGCGCGAAGGACTTGGAACACCATTCTGACCTGCTTCACATGAGAGTCCCAATCATCCGAAAAGACCAAAATATCATCCAAATATACTATCATGAATCTATCCAGGTACTTTCGGAAGATGTCATGCATAAAGGACTGGAATACGGATGGGGCATTAGAAAGCCTGAATGGCATCACCAGATACTCAAAATGGCCCTCGGGCGTATTAAATGCGGTTTTCCATTCATCGCCCTGCTTAATACGCACAAGATTATACGCTCCTCGAAGATCTATCTTGGTAAACCAACTAGCCCCCTTTATCCGAGCAAACAAATCAGACAATAGAGGCAAAGGGTACTGAAATTTGACCGTGATTTTATTAAGAAGGCGGTAATCTATACAAGGTCTGAGAGAACCATCCCTCTTGGCCACAAAAAATAACCCTGCTCCTAACGGTGATGACGACGGGCGAATATGCCCTTTCTCCAAGGACTCCTTTATATAGCTCCGCATAGCGGCGTGCTCTGGCACAGATAAGTTGAAAAGTCGGCCTTTAGGAAACTTACTACCAGGAATCAAATTAATAGCACAATCACAATCCCTATGAGGAGGCAGGGCACTGGACTTGGGCTCATCAAATACATCCTGGTAATCCGACAAAAACTCAGGTACTTCAGAAGGAGTGGAAGAAGAAATTGACAATGCTGGAACATCACCATGGGCCCCTTGACAACCCCAACTGGACACAGACATTGATTTCCAGTCCAATACTGGATTATGGACCTGCAGCCATGGCAAACCCAACACGACCACATCATGCAAATTATGCAACACCAAAAAGCGAATATCTTCCCGATGTGCAGGAGTCATGCACATGGTCAACTGGGTCCAGTACTGAGGCTTATTCCTGGCCAAAGGCGTAGCATCAATTCCCCTTAATGGAATAGGATGCTGCAAGGGCTCCAAGAAAAAACCACAGCGCCTGGCAAACTCCAAGTCCATCAAATTCAGGGCTGCGCCTGAATCCACAAACGCCATAACAGAGTAGGATGACAAAGAGCAAATCAAAGTAACGGACAAAAGAAATTTAGGCTGTATAGTACCAATGGTGACAGACCTAGCGGACCGCTTAGTGCGCTTAGGAAAATCAGAGATAGCATGAGTGGAGTCACCACAGTAAAAACACAGCCCATTCCGACGTCTGTGCTCTTGCCGTTCAGCTCTGGTCAAAGTCCTATCACATTGCATAGGCTCAGGCCTCTGCTCAGAGGACACCGCCATATGGTGCACAACTTTCCGCTCCCGCAAACGCCGATCGATCTGAATAGCCAAGGGCATTGATTCATTCAGACCAGCAGGCGTGGGGAACAGCACCATAACAACCTTAAGGCCCTCAGAAAGACCCTTTCTGAAAATAGCTGCCAGGGCACACTCATTCCATTGAGTAAGCACAGACCACTTTCTAAACTTCTGACAATACATTTCAGCATCATCCTGACCCTGACATAGAGCCAGCAAGATTTTCTCTGCCTGATCCACAGAATTTGGTTCGTCATAGAGCAATCCAAGCGCCAGAAAAAACGCATCTACATTAAGCAATGCAGGATCTCCTGGCGCAAGGGAGAATGCCCAGTCTTGAGGGTCACCACGCAACAAGGAAATAATGATTTTTACTTGCTGACTAGGGTCACCAGAGGAGCGAGGTTTCAAAGCCAGAAACAGTTTACAATTATTCTTGAAATTCAGAAACTTAGATCTATCCCCAGAAAATAAATCAGGAATTGGGATTTTAGGCTCTAACATAGGATTCTGAACCACATAATCCTGAATGCTTTGTACCCTTGCAGTGAGATGATCCACACAAGAGGACAGACCTTGAATGTCCATATCTACACCTGAGTCCTGAACCACCCAGAGGTTTAGGGGAAAAAAAAAAAGACAAAACACACGGCATAAAAAAAAATGGTCTCAGAACTTCTCTTATCCCTCTATTGAGATGCATTAACACTTTCGGGCCAGCTGTACTGTTATGGACCTGGTGGTTAGGAGCACCTGGAATGACCTGATAGTCAAACTGCAAAAATAGAGCGAGCTCTGGGAAGTGGGAGCTCTGCTGACCGCAGCCCTAATCCTATTATCACACACACTAGAATGAGCCGTGGATCGTGCCTGACTCTGCCTAGACGACTCTTCACAGCCTGAGAGGTAACTACCCCTAAAGAGAAATATAGCCTCACCTTGCCTCAGAGAAATTCCCCAAAGGGAAAGGACAGCCCCCCACATATATTGACTGTGAGTTAAGAGGAAGGCACAAACACAGGAATGAGACAGGTTTCAGCAAAGGAGGCCAGACTGACTAAATAGACAGAAGAAGGGATCTTTGCGGTCAGCACAAAAAACTACAAAAAGCCACGCAGAGTGAGCAAAAAAACACCGCACCGACTCACGGTGCGGTAGGTGCCACTCTGTAACCCAGAGCTTCCAGCTAGCGGAACAATATCATGATAGCCAGCTGGACAGAACTTAGCAGGTACTCAGAAATATATTCAGCACACAAATGAACAACAAAATGAGCTTAGCAGGGACTTAGCTTCTGTTGAAGTAGACAGGTCATCAGGAGATCCAAGTGAGATCTGAACCAGTACTGATACATTGACAGCTGGCATCAAGTAACGATCTGAGCAGAGTTAAATAGAGGAACCAGCCCAGTCCTAAACGATGCAGCTGAGGAAGCCACTTCCAGACCAGCAGCTCCACTTTCAGCCACCAGAGGGAACCCACGGACAGAACTCACATAAATACCATTCCTGACCACAGGAGGGAGTTCGAGAACAGAGTTCACAACACTCCATACCCCCTCTGGGTTTAGGGCCTATGAGCACTTAAGGAACCAGGGCCTAGTTAAAAATGTTCTTCTGTACCCCTTTTGGCATTGGGACCTATGGACTCCTAAGGCCCCAGAGACTAGAGTAATTGCTACCATTATCCACCTGGAGCCATACCTCTATATTAGCAACACAAAATTCTATGATCCTTTTGGTATAATTTACAAAACAGCAGGTGAAATAAGTATTGAACACGTCACCAATTTTCTAAAGGTGCTATTGACATGAAATTCTCACCAGATGTCGGTAACAACCCATCCAATCAACACAGGCAAAGAAATCACCATAGATGTCCATAAAGTGAGTTAGTGAGTGAGTGTAATAATGATAAATGACACAGGATAAAAGTATTGAACACATGAAGAAAGAGAGGTGCAAAAAGCCTTGGAAAGTCATGACACCAGCTGAAATCTATCAGTAATAGAAAGCAATCCTGCCACTTAGTGAAAAATAATATCAGCTGGTTGAACTGATGGCCTATAAATGGTGTCTCACTACCAAGGTGCCACACAATAAACATCTCCTGATGGGTAAAAGCAGTGAGCCGTCTCAAGACCTTCACAACCTTATTGTTGCAAAACATTCTGATGGCATTGGTTACAGAAGAATTTCTAAACTAATGAAGATTCCAGTGAGCACTGTTGGGGCCATAATCCAGAAGTGGAAAGAACATCATTTCATCATAAAGGTGCTCACCTCAAGATTTCAGATAGTAGAGTGAAAAGAATTATCAGAAGAGTTCTCTAAGAGTTATTGACCTTCTGTGGAGAGCTACAGAAAGACCTGGAATCAGAAGGTACAACTGTTTCAAGGAAAACAATAAGTAATGCACTCGACCTCCATGGCCTGCATACATGCTCATCATACAAGACTCCATTGCTGAATAAAAAGCATGTTCTAGGGTGTTTAAAGTTTGCTCAACAACATTTAGACAAGCCTGTGAAATACTGGGAGAATATAGTCTGCTCAGATGAGACCAAAATTGAACTCTTTGGATGTCATAATACACACCATATTTGGAGGCCAAAAGGCACTACATATCACCACAAAATCACCATATTTTTTTCTATACTTTTTTTTTTTTAAAAGCATAAAATAAATATATATAGGGGAATGAATTGCAAGCATTACATTGGTGAGGACAAATGTACCGTATTCAAGCCTTTTTCATTTTGCAGTACTGAAAGCCATGTAAACAGCAAAAAAAAACAACAAAAATTGAAGAAAACAAAATGTTAATAATATATATATACTGCAATAAATGATCAAACATCCAGGTTGTAACACTCGCTTTCTAGTCATTTGTATTCAAAAGTGATTCCTGTCTGGACGTCAAAGAGACATAACCCGATTATATGACCAGCGCAATCTTCTCCGATGGAATAGGTATATGTAATCTAATTTTTGTTTTAAAAGGCCTCGAAGCAGAATAAAATGAAATAAAAAAATGGTTTCTTCTGCTCCAAAAAAAGGAAAAAATGAAATAAAACCCCCACAAAAACCTGAAAGCTTCAACATAATAGAAAAGTATAATTGCGCAGCCCAATAATCTTCTGCCGGGGTGTAGTAGACAAGCAATTTCATATTGAATACAGCTGGGAAATTAATCTTTACAACTCAAAATGTTCCATTTTAGCATTTATTCCATAAAAATTCTCCCTAAAAATATGGTGAATCAATTATATGATAAAATAGCTTAGAATAAAGAGAACGGCCTAGGCTTAAATAAATAAATATATAAGGCATATATAGATATTTATTTATTATAACTATATATTATATACATACTGTATATTATGTAAAATATGTAAAAATATGATATATTTAAGGAAGAAATATAATTATAGATTTTTTAAAAAAATGTTAGATATTTTTATATATTCTAAATATAGAAGCAAAAAGCTATATAATATAATATATATAATATAATAATATGTAAAAATTATAATATATATATAAACAATATAAAATATATAAATATATATATATTATAAAATCTCTAATAAATATGTAATATACATATACAAAAAAATATAAAATGTAGAAAAAAATAATATCTATATATATAATCGTCTAAGGGGCACTTCCGTCTGTTTGATTGTCTGTCTGTCTTTCTGTCTGTCTGTCTGTCTGTCACGAAAATCCCACGTCGCTGATTGGTCAGCGACGGGCACAGTCCTGCTGCGAATTCACCCCTTCCTACTCTCTGTCAGGGCCCCCTCCATACTCCCCTCCAGTCAGCGCTCACACAGGGTTAATGGCTGCGTTACACCACGTTATGCCGCGGTGTAACACAGTCTGTTAACGCTGCTATTAACCCTGTGTGACCAACTTTTTACTATTGATGCTGCCTATGTCATCATCTCGCGAGACCGCAATGCTTTCTTGGGACCGGAGCGTCACGAGGAGCATCGCTAAATGCCTCGCCTGAATCCGGGGGCCGCCGGAAGGTGAGTATATAACTATTTTTTATTTTAATTATTTTTTTAACAGGGATATGGCACCCACATTGCTATATACTACGTGGGCTGTGTTATATACTGAGTGGGCTGTGTTATGTACTACATCTCTGTGCTATATACTACGTGAGCTGTGCTATATGCTACGTGAGCTTGCTATATACTACGTGGCTGTGTTATATACTACTTGGGCTGTTCTATATACTACGTAGCTATGCAATATACATGGCTGGGCAATATACTATGTGGCTGTGCTATATACTACGTGGCTGTGTTATATACTACGTGGGCTGTGCTATATACTGCGTGGGCTGTTATACACTGCGACGGCTGTGTTATATACTACATGGGCTGTGCTATATACTACGTGGGCTGTGCTATACACTGCGTGGGCTGTGCTATATACTGCGTGGGCTGTGCTATATACTATGTGGGCTGTGCTATATACTACGTGGCTGTTTTATATGCTACGTGGCTGTGTTATATGCTACGTGGGCTGTGCTATATGCTACATGGGCTGTGCTATATACTACGTGGCCTGTGCTATATACTACGTGGCCTGTGCTATAGGCTACATGGCTGTGCTATATGCTACGTGGGCTGTATTATATGCTACTTGGCTGTGGTATATTTCTCTGCTGTATCTGTGCATCATGAATCATGGTATGTGTTAAAGAGGGGGCCCACTGAGACTCTTTCGCCCGGGGCCCTCAAAAACCTGGAGCCGAACCTGGCTTCACTGATTGGTCACGCACGGCTGTCCGTGAACAGTCAGCAACAGGCACAGTCCGGCCGCGAATTGGTGCGGAATTTGAAACACGCTTCGCTAATTGGTCACGCCTGGCCATCCGAACCCTGTGTATAAATTGCATTATTCTGAAAACTTCATAAATAAACTACATACATATTCTAGAATACCCGATGCGTTAGAATCTGGCCACCATCTAGTATATAATATATATATTATTTTTTCTACATTTTTATCTATATACCGTATTCATTTGTTTACATGCACTATATACCAAAATCTACTGGATAACATACTAGTCCATAGCATAGTAAATGTTGAGACATAGTAATAATAATAATAATAATTCTGATCAATACGAGAAATATTCTATGTTCCTAATGTTTACTCATCTCCTCGGTTATTTCCGTCATCAATATGTGGGGGTTTTATTTATTTATTTATTTTAGTACCTACCTAATATTAAAAGCAAATGTCATGAAATATGGAAAAATCCATGTTATTGACTGCAATGATAATAATACGGTATTTTTTTTCATTTTTTTTTTCTTTTCGGGCCCATAGGACCATAGGAAGCCTAAGCGGAGATATACTATGACGGGTTTATGGTGGGGTTTGGAATTCGATAGGAAAATAAAAGAACTTATTGTCTTTGCTATATAGCGGCGTTTATATATGATTATTATGTCTTTATGGTTTTATTATACTTTACAATTCCCATTTCATACAAATATATAAAAGTTACGATAATCTGGTGAAGCTTAAATCTCTACAGTATTATATGGCCCTTGAACTGCTCGGTGAGGTCTAATTTCCTTGGAATTTATTAATCCTGGTCAACAATGGAAAATGATACCGCCACATAGTGCCTGTGTAAATACACACTTAGTAAACTCTTTGTCTTCATGTATTCTGTTACAGTATGGTTTCTCCATTTCTTCTTGCAAACTGTAATCTTGAGTTAAAATGCTGACTTCCCTAATTTGCAAGTTTTTGCAAGCGGCTACTTCTATGAGCGGATAGAGACAAATCTATGGTCAACGGTATGTTCCATTGCATTTTTGACACACATCAGTTGTGCTCCTGAAAAATGTCATTTGAGCGAAACCCCCATTGACTTGAATGATGCAAACAGTGTCACATTGTGCTCTGTCTGGACTACTTTTGACACTATCCTCTTGACTGCGCTTCTGTGCCCTACTTAAGAAGACACACGCTGCTAAAATGGAAGCCACAAAATCACTCCGTCTACCTCTATAAAAACAATCGCCCAAACAAGGGTTTCGCCTAAATTTGCTTTTTCAGGGCTTCAGGTGGCAAAAACAAATGCAAATGTATTGTCAAACGTTTTCATACATTTTTTTTTCTATTATTTTTTCAGAAAACAGTTCATATGATCTTTCCTGTCATTCCACCATGACCTTTTAAAAAAAATGATCCATTTTTTTAAAAAAACAGATGTCATGTTTATGTTAAAAATATGGATGTATTTGCTTTTTCTTTTTTTAAAATAAAATTGATCCTTTTTTTTAAATGACATGGGGAGAAATGTCACAAGATTGTGTGACTTGGTTTCTGGGGAAAAAAAAAGGATGAAAAAACTGTTGTAAACATATAGCAGTACTTTTGCATCCGTCTTTAATTGACTGAAATGTTACAAAACCCGATCAGTTTACTTAAAAGATGAAACATACAAGAAATGAAGCAGCACACCGATTTTTTTGCATCCTGTAAAATAAAAGTGGGGATTGAAACGTAATTGTGGACCAACGTATGTCAGAGGGGTACAACTTGGACTTACGGTGTTCTTATTCTATGTAAACAACGGATCCGTTTAAAAACATTTTTTACTGTACAAATAGATATGTCAAGTCCACCTCAAAAACTTGGTGTGAAAAAGGCCTTAAAATATATCTGTTTCCATCAGTTTTTTATGAGTTTTTTTGTTTAGAATATATAAAAATCATTTAGCTGTAAAATGAAATTTGCGAGATTTACTAAGGGGGCTTCCCTGAAATTGAGTCTATTTTTGCTGCATCCATGTGACCTCAATTGATCAGGATTTATTAAAGAGTTCTTATGACGTCCGTGGGAGCTTCTTACCAAAACCTTTCAATGTCTTTTTTTTTTTAACTTAACCCAACTTAAACCAAGCACCTCCTCTGATTATATGGACTCTGGAACAGTTTTTCTTTTTCTTCTGTGCCCCTTCTTTACAAAGTTATGCCCCCATTAATAAAGGAAAATTTGTTTCCCTTTTTTTTCGACTGGGTGCATACCGTAGAACTTCTTTGTGGGTGTGGTCAGGTTTTGATTGGCTAGCATCACAGGAAAAAAAGCAAACACCCACACCGTAATTCTGTAGTATACGCCCAGTTCGTAAAAAGGAAAAATTGCACCTTTATTCCCAAGGGGAATAACTTTGGAATAGAGGGACACAGAAGGAAAATAAAAACTGTTCCAGAATCAGTGTATCATCAGCAACTAGAATAGGTACTCAGTATATATATAAAAAAATCAATTAAAGGTCCTCTTTAATAATCCCTTACTTGATTTGCTCCCCTCCCTCCCAGTGGTAAATGCAGTCTTCTAGAATTTTACCATTTAAAGAGCCCTCGTCCGTTCTCCTGACATGTCTGGTAGTAAATACTCATCTGGTCCGTGAAATAACAATGCTAGAACATGTTTTCTTAGATCCCTGCTTTGTGTCACTCCTCTTGGAAATGTATGAATATATTGGTAGCCGGTAGCGGATATGCCCCCTTTAAATTAGGCAACGACGAAGCCACCGCCTCAGTGGCGACACGCGTTGGGTTGTTGTGTAGCCCACACTTGGACTCTGCCTAGCGGCCTGTTTTATTGAAAAACCTTAGAGTGGTAACTATAAGGACATTGACTTATAAGTGACTTCGCATTTCATGGAATACTGGGCTGATACTGTGTCCCAGGGCCCATGTATTACAGTCTGATGTTAGGCATTTGTGGACGGTCTCTCCATTTTTCAATTGGTTGGTGTTATTAGGCAGCTCAATGGTCAGACCTTGTCTATGTATTTACCTACGCAGTGTGTGAGATTTATGCATGTTACACTTTATTCATTTTTTGCATAGACCCTATAGGCATGCGTACTATGGTGCACGGCATCACTATTCTATATGTTCTGCGTTATCTGGCTGTCTATTTGTATTTGTATAGTCCATATTACAAGGATATGCTGTCCATATAGGGGTTGGCCACAGCGATTTTGTCACTCGTTATGTTCATGTCCTAAGAGCTTTGTGTGGGCTACTTGCCCTATTGTGGGCTTTTGTATATGGCCAGTTTTGTGCCTCTTTTAATGTTTTTAAAATATATGTGGTTTGCTACGTGTATTGTTCCTTGAATAAAAGCTGTGTTTTGTTTAACATTTTATGTGGTGATCCCTGTGCTTATAGACCTGGTCTTTCCTCTTTTTTTCTGTGTGGCATTGTTGTATTTCAGGTCTGAGTGTGATCCCACAATCCGTGGTGCCCCTTTAAAGTTATTTGGATACCCTTTCAATTAGGCAGCGTCCAATCAGAGCTCACTCAGCCGGTGGTTGGTGGATTTGGCATTTTTGTCCCGTTCCGTTGGGTTGAGACTTGACCGGGAAATGGAGACCCACTAGGACTCAGTGAGCATTGATAAGGGAGTCACGAGGGATCGGTGAGGGTGAGTATTCCTTCCTACGTCCTTTAATTTTTTTGAAGCCATTTGAGCCCTTTAAAAAATGTTTTCCTAGAAAGACCCCACTGAGATCTGCTGAGTATAAAGGAGGACATGGGGGCTGCATTTTTCGAGAACTTATCAAGGGCGATGGTACACTTAAGCACTGCACCATGCCGGGGCTGCAGCTCTCGGAATAGTTCTGGTTTCCATATAAATGATTATGAATGTCACTGCTGGAAATTTTAATTAATGGCTTTTTTTTTCTTCCCGACGTGGTCAGGCTCCTAAGTGTCTATCAGTTAGACAGGGCCCCGGGGAATCATTTGTTCCTTGAAGGTGAAGAAATCTGCCCACAAAAGACTCCGGCATTAGATCAATCCTTCCTAACAACTTTATTGATTGGCTGCAATAACATTTTTCATTTATTAATTATGAAGATGTTCAGCAGATATATTAAAGGTAACAATTACAATTCTTTTTTTTCGGGAGTCTGTGTTACGCTGAGCTGTAAATGATCAGATGAGCTGATTCTAAAAGGTCACTTCCCGACCACATGTTGATGAGAACATTTTTTTAATAAAATGTCCCATATTTTATGGAGTCATTATGGATGCCGTAAAATGTACCCCAGCAGATGGATTATTCACACAGCAATGTAATTATATACGGTACATTACTGTGCACTGGGTGGAATAATAAATTAGTGGTCAGGCCTGACCCCGTCCCTGCAATACTACGATATGGGGGTAAATCATATAATGGGCACCAGGGAGGATGGGGTGCCAACAAGTCACTTCACCTAGGACGTGAAGGGGAAGAAAAGCTTTATTACAACTCCTTAGGACCGTGCCAATCGGTACACCTTGTCGCGGTGGGATGGTTCATGCTTTTTTGATCAATATGGCATTAAGTACCTAATGTTATATACATGTACTATTACTATTGACCTATTTACTTGCCTTATGTTCATTTTTGTTTGTTTTTTTTCTTAGGTTTTGTCAGTGAAATGGTCACAGTTTGAACGTGCTCTTACACATTGCTTTTTTACCAGCTTACAGTGACATGAAAAAGCTTGGGCACCCCTGGGTCAATTCCTCCAATTCTGTGAGATTCTTGGGTCATCTTGCATCCTCTGCTATTTTGAGGTCTAGCCACAGATTTTTTCAATGATATTCAGATCAGGGGACTGTGAGGGCCATTGTAAAAATTCAGCTTGCACCTTTTGAGGTTGTCTATTGTGGTTTTTGACGTGTGTTTAAGATCATTATCCTTTTGTAGAAGCCATCCTCTTCCTCTTTTAACCTTCAGCTTTTTTTTACAGATGGTGTTATGTTTGCATCAAGAATTTGTTGAAATATCATTGAATCCATTCTTGCCTCTACCTGTGAAATGTTCCCCGTGTCATTGGTTGCAACACAACCCCAGAGCATGATTGATCCATCACCATGCCTAATGGATGGCGAGATGTTCTTTTCCTGAAATGCTGTGCCCTTTTTTCTCTACACTTATGTTTGATTATTGTGACCAAAGAGTTTTATTTTAACCTCATCGATCCACAGGACTTGTTTCCAAAATACACCACGCTTGTTTAGATGATCTTTTGAATGCTTCTGATGCTGAATCTTATGGTTAGGACGCAGGAGAGGTTTTCTTCTGATTAATCTGCCATGAAGGCCATATTTGTGCAGGTGTCTCTGAACAGTAGAGCAATGTACGACATCTCCAGAGTCTGCTCAATCTTTCTGAAGGTCTTTTGCAGTCAAGCAGGGGTTCTGATTTGCCTCTCTAGCAATTCTACAAGCAGCTCTCACTGAAATTTTGCTTGGTCTTCCAGACCTTATCTTGACCTCCACTGTTCCTGTTATCTGCCATTTCTTAATTACATTTTAAACTGAACAAAGAGCAACTTGAAAACACTTTGCCATCTTCTTATATCCTTCTTCTGCTTTGTGGGCCTCCACCATTTTAATTTTCAGTGTGCTAGGCAGCAGCTTAGAAGAACCCATGGCTGCTGTTTTTGGCACAAGGTTAGAGGAGGCTGGGTTTTTATAGTTAACGTTATCTGAGAACACAAATCACTAAGGGTGCCCAAACTTTTGCATTGGCCCATTTTCCTTTTTGTAATTTTTAAAGTGTAAAAAATAACAATATTTCTTTTTTGTGCCTAAAATACAAAAGAGATGTGTCATCTTTAATTTTAGCCATTTTAGAGATAATTTCATCTTCAGCTTGCTTACCTGTTCACAATAACAGAAATTTTGACCAAGGGTGCCAAAACTTTTGCATGCCACTGTATAGTCCAGATCAGTGTTTTGTTTTTTTTGTTTTTTAAAGATTCTCTAAAACAGAGATCCACTAAAGGGTCCGCAAATAGGTAATAATGGGAAGAGTTTGTAAGCAAAATGTCAAGAGTCCTCCAAAGCAATCGAAATGGGGGGAAGAAGGGGCGCATTAATTAGGTATTTTCTGAAGAACCTAAGAGTCTTTATTTAGAGGTTTATCATTTGCATCTATTTTTTTTCTTGTCTTTTTTTTCCTTTGCATATTTTAGTGTCTGATTCATCAGAATGTTTCGGAATTTTGTGCAAATGCCAAACGCTTTTATTTTAGTGAAGTAAGTTTTAATAAAACTCTAAAATGTTGCGCGTTAGTCTTCCACTGTGAGGAAAATAGACAGATTTCATACTCCAATAGAGTAGTGGGGAACAACTGAGCAAAATTTGACAAAATTCCGAAAAATATCAAACGATTAATTAGGCTAAAACATCTGGATAACCAAAAGCACATTCAGAATGCCGACCAAGAACAAAACAAGAAGACAAAGCCAAGTAAAGTTCACATAAAAGTAACTATAGAGGCTCGTAGACCATATTTTCGGTCTGGGTGAACTCTCACTTTTCTGGATGAAGCCCTGATTTGTTATACGACGCTCATACCCATTATAGTCTATGTGGCTGCTCCAATGCGGGAGTTTTTTTTTATTATTGACCGAGTGCCTGAAAAATGTCTATTTCATGATCCAAGACAGATCCAAGACATTTGACAGGTCTGATACTCCGTCGTGAGAGAAACAAATGTTGAATGGTAATCCTACTTTCCAGTAAGTTTCTAGAATAATCTATCCTGTGTGTGGACATGAAAAATAACACTATCTTTGGCCCTTATGAAACCTGCATCCTGCATTTTCATAAGTTTCCCCCTCTATCTCAGACTCTATCTCTAATTTCCCGTCGTCTCTGAGCTGGTGGGTGGAAACTAGCTGCTATGTTACCTGCCATACACAGTGCACACAGACATGAGGGATTCATGCTCTTCTGTCTCTATGTACAAGATGTTCAGAAGGAAGAGTAGCTGCATGGAGGACATTATCCACAGTACTAATCGGTGTAGATGTGAATCCAGCTCTGGGGTGAGATAAAAGATTTGCTAGAAAGCTCAGCGCAATCTTTCTGTGTCTCCCTCTGTTTGTGCTGTTTTCTCTCTCTCTGCTCTTCTTCCACCCTCCCCTTTTCATAAAGTATAATAGGAGATGTGATCTGACCGCTCATTGAAAAGATAGTCCATTTTGTGTTAAGGTACAGAGAGCGAAGTGGCTCATAAGTGGAGAAAGAAGCAGAATTCACTTATAATATATATATTACAAGGTGTCTTTTATTTGACTTTACTATTGATTTATTTAAAGTTTGTTGAAGGGACAGTTCCATTTTAACTCAGATGTGTACTTAGCCTTGAGACAGCTCAGAACCCTTCAGCCCCATGTAAAATCAAACGCAGAACTTCAGTATGAAGTAATTGGATACGACAGGCTTTAACGTCAATGAATGTGTATTGTCAGAACAATCGAGTGGCTCCTGCCCTAGTTTGGAAAAAGTGAAATCGAGCTTAATATGGCAGTTACATCGTGCATAAATAATACCGTCATCCAGTATCATACAGCAACCATATAACATTGCCATATAGTGCCGTACAGTACTCATATGTTTGCACAGAATGGAGTCAAACTATTATTAATCACAGATGTAGCAGAGCTGAATTTCTTCTGTGATTTTGCATAGTTTTGTATTGTTTTTTGTGTAACTTTGCAACTTAAGATAAAATATCAGCTGAACCCGCAGTCCCATGTAAATCCACAGATAACACAAAGTCATAGCAGGAGTTGTTCCAAATGACAAACTCATCTCTGCCCGACTCCCTAATTGCTTTCATTTGAGCTGAAGGGCATGCTGTTTTCAGTTCTCCGGCATAGTGCTGGCCTTTTGTGAGTAACACGGTCGTAATTAAGAAGTCTCTTCGGAGGACCAGACAGCTGCACTGGATCTTGAGGTGCCTGTGATAGCGCCTGAAGGTCATGGCTCCAGCTTTCCGGCCTAATTGATGGGAGTGCGTTTGAAAGATGTACGTTTTCCAAATTTGTACTGCGGCTTCTGTCTGACTCTGATTCTTCATATATCAAATCAGCGGGTTCAGTCCACAGACACAAAAGGTTACTTACACGACGGTCTACTCGCCCAAATTAAGGTCTCACAGCGTAAAACACAAAGGCCTATGTAGTGAAGTAGCGCAAATGTAGCAGAGCTCAAAAAAAGAATGTAGTGATAACGCAAGGATATACATATAGTTTTTGTAGGGGTAAACCGGCAGCCTCTCCTGTCATATGCTAAAAAACACAAAAAAAACAATTCCATAAAATCTTTTTACAAGTCTATTTTGTGCTGTTCCAGGAATTTTTTTTTTTACTTGCCATAAATGTGCAATTATTGTTACCCAGTGTAAAAGCCGCTGTTCTCCTGAATCCGGCAATGTTTCTCTTTTGCTCCTGCGCCTCTCTGTTCCTGAGATACAACCTTCTTTTCCCTGTATGTAACTATAGTTTTATTAACCAAGTGGGTGCGGCCTTCAACTCTTCTCCGCAGACCTCTATTTGAGGACCACGCCCAGCTGGCTAACAAGACTAGATTTAGAAACCGATAAAATGGGGCTGTAACTCATGAACAGAGAGGCGGAGGAACTAGAGAAAAATCACGCCAGATTCAGGAGAACAGCGGCGTTAACAGCAAGAGAATAAATTACATATTTATGGCAATGTGCAGGTCCTCTTTTATATAAACTGAAAAATGGGGTTATAGTAACAATGGTTTAAAGAGGGTAATGGAACTCATTAGCTTACAAAACAATGGTGCTTATAGAAAATACTGGATTCTACATGGTTAAATCGTAGTGTTAGATAATGCAAGGTATAAATGAAAATTCCTAATTCGCTATGGGGAGAACTAAGAATGGTCTGAGGGTAAATATTGTGAGTGAGAAGCAGTATGAAAGAGCGGCAGAGAAAAGCACAGACCTGTATTGCAGCTTTATAGTGTTTTATCTCCCCCCTGTGCTGGATTCAGTCACAATTCTCAGTACTGCGGTATAATATCTCTCGTGCTGCTTCTTATTAGTACCAGTAAGTGTTTTATCTCACCACAGTGCTGGATTCACAGTTACACATCTCAGTACTGCCATATAATATCCTTTGTGCTGCTGCTTATTGGTGTTTTATCTCACCCCAGTGATTGATTCACCTTTACACATCTTAGTACTGCTGTATAATGTCTTTTGTGCTGCTGCTTATTAGTAAGCATTTTATCTCACCCCAGTGATTGATTCACAGTTACACATCTCAGTACTGCCATCAAATATTCTTCATGCTGCTTCTTATTAGTTAGTGTTTTATCTCACCCCAGTTCTGGATTCACAGTTACACTTCTCAGTTCTGCCTTATAATATCCTCCGTGATGCTTTTTATTAGTAAGTGTTACACATTTCAGTACTGCCACATAATATTTTTCACGCTGCTGCTTATTAGCAAGCGTTTTATCTCACCCCACTACTGGTAGTGTAAGATGCTAGCAGGTGCGTAGGATGCAGTGACACACAGGAGACAGAGCAAGGGTTAACAGGTTATTTATAAATAACAGTGATGGTATAAGCAGGGGGGTAAAGGATATGAACTTGGGGGAAAGTCAAATACAGAAGATAATAACGGGTTAACTTGTCAGTCTTGTGCGCTGGAGGAAGGTGGCTGGAAGATCCCTCGGTCATGCCGCAGGCGACGCGAGTTGTCTTTGATCCGGTCCCGCAGAAGGGCGATGCGCTGTCTCCTTGCGGTGATGAATCCTCCGGGTCCTTTGGCACGTGGTGGGGTAGAGATGAAGGTCGGCAGCACAGTGGAAGAAGCAGAAAGTTCAGTAGACAAGGCCGCAGTAGAAGTGCACAGTCCAGCGGACACAGCCACAGGTGTTATGACCCCAATGGCGAGGGTCTCAGAGGTACGTGGAAGTCTGCAGAATACAAAAATCCAGCTCATAGGGCAGTGGTAACTGGGTTGACCATATATCTACTCCTAACGCCAACACTAGAAGTAGCCGGGGATCATTCCTACGTTGATTCTAGATGACACGCTCCAGCCGGAGAATCTAGCTACCCCTAGTAGAGGAAAACAAAAGACCTTTCTTGCCTCCAGAGAAGGGGACCCCAAAGCTGGATAGAAGCCCCCCACAAATAATAACGGTGAGGTAAGAGGAAATGACAAACACAGAAATGAACCAGGTTTAGCACAGAGAGGCCCGCTTACTGATAGCAGAATAAAGAAAGGTAACTTATATGGTCAACAAAAACCCTATCAAAATCCACACTGGAAATTCAAGAACCCCCGAACCGTCTAACGGTCCGGGGGGAGAACACCAGCCCCCTAGAGCTTCCAGCAAAGGTCAGGATATAGATTTGGAACAAGCTGGACAAAAATACAAAACCAAAACAAATAGCAAAAAGCAAAAGGCAGACTTAGCTGATATAACTGGAACCAGGATCAGTAGACAAGAGCACAGCAGACTAGCTCTGATAACTACGTTGCCAGGCATTGAACTGAAGGTCTAGGGAGCTTATATAGCAACACCCCTAACTAACGACCCAGGTGCGGATAAAAGGAATGACAGAAAAACCAGAGTCAAAAAACTAGTAACCACTAGAGGGAGCAAAAAGCAAATTCACAACAGTACCCCCCCCTTAGTGAGGGGTCACCGAACCCTCACCACGACCACCAGGGCGATCAGGATGAGCGGCATGAAAGGCACGAACTAAATCGGCCGCATGAACATCAGAGGCGACCACCCAGGAATTATCCTCCTGACCATAGCCCTTCCACTTGACCAGGTACTGAAGCCTCCGCCTGGAGAGGCGAGAATCCAAGATCTTCTCCACCACGTACTCCAACTCGCCCTCAACCAACACCGGAGCAGGAGGCTCAGCAGAAGGAACTACAGGCACAATGTACCGCCGCAACAAGGACCTATGAAATACATTGTGAATAGCAAACGACACAGGAAGATCCAGACGAAAAGATACAGGATTAAGGATTTCCAATATCTTGTAAGGCCCAATAAAACGAGGTTTAAATTTGGGAGAGGAGACCTTCATAGGAACAAAGCGGGAAGAAAGCCATACCAAATCCCCAACGCGTAGTCGGGGACCCACACCGCGGCGGCGGTTGGCAAAGCGCTGAGCCCTCTCCTGTGACAACTTCAAGTTGTCCACCACATGATTCCAGATCCGCTGCAACCTATCTACCACAGAATCCACCCCAGGACAGTCAGAAGGCTCCACATGACCCGAAGAAAAGCGAGGATGGAAACCAGAGTTGCAGAAAAAAGGCGAAACCAAGGTGGCGGAACTAGCCCGATTATTAAGGGCAAACTCAGCCAACGGCAAGAATGTCACCCAATCGTCCTGATCAGCAGAGACAAAACACCTCAAATAAGCCTCCAAAGTCTGATTGGTTCGCTCCGTCTGTCCATTAGTCTGAGGATGGAAAGCAGACGAAAACGACAAATCAATGCCCATCCTACTACAAAAAGATCGCCAGAACCTAGAAACGAACTGGGATCCTCTGTCTGACACAATATTCTCAGGGATGCCGTGCAAATGAACCACGTTCTGGAAAAACACAGGAACCAGATCGGAAGAGGAAGGCAGCTTAGGCAAAGGAACCAAATGGACCATCTTGGAGAAGCGATCACATATCACCCAGATAACGGACATGCCCTGAGATAGCGGAAGATCAGAAATGAAATCCATGGAGATATGTGTCCAAGGTCTCTTCGGGACAGGCAAGGGCAAGAGCAAACCGCTGGCACGAGAACAGCAAGGCTTAGCTCGAGCACAAGTCCCACAGGACTGCACAAATGACCGCACATCCCTTGACAAGGAAGGCCACCAAAAGGACCTGGCCACCAGATCTCTGGTGCCAAAAATTCCCGGGTGACCTGCCAACACCGAGGAATGAACCTCGGAAATGACTCTGCTGGTCCATTTATCCGGGACAAACAGTCTGTCAGGTGGACAAGACTCAGGCCTATCAGCCTGAAATCTCTGCAACACACGTCGCAGATCCGGAGAAATAGCTGACAAGATAACTCCATCTTTAAGAATACCAACAGGATCAGCGACTCCAGGAGCATCAGGCACAAAGCTCCTAGAAAGAGCATCGGCCTTCACATTCTTTGAACCTGGTAAATACGAGACAACAAAATCAAAGCGGGAGAAAAACAATGACCAGCGGGCCTGTCTCGGATTAAGGCGTTTAGCAGACTCGAGATACATCAGATTTTTGTGATCAGTCAAGACCACCACACGATGCTTAGCACCCTCGAGCCAATGACGCCACTCCTCAAATGCCCATTTCATGGCCAACAACTCCCGATTGCCCACATCATAATTTCGCTCGGCAGGCGAAAACTTCCTGGAGAAAAAGGCACAAGGTTTCATAACAGAGCAACCAGGGCCTCTCTGCGACAAAACGGCCCCTGCTCCAATCTCTGAAGCATCCACCTCAACCTGAAAGGGAAGTGAGACATCGGGCTGGCACAAAACAGGCGCCGAAGTAAACCGGCGCTTCAACTCCTGGAAAGCCTCCACGGCAGCAGGAGCCCAGTTAGCTACATCGGAGCCCTTCTTGGTCATATCCGTCAACGGTTTCACAATGCTAGAAAAATTAGCGATAAAACGACGGTAGAAGTTAGCGAAACCCAAGAACTTCTGAAGACTCTTAACCGACGAGGGCTGAGTCCAATCAAGAATAGCTCGGACCTTGACTGGGTCCATCTCCACAGCAGAAGGGGAAAAAATGAACCCCAAAAAGGGAACCTTCTGTACACCAAAGAGACACTTTGAGCCCTTGACAAACAAAGAATTTTCACGCAAAATTTTAAAGACCAACCTGACCTGCTCCACATGCGAATCCCAATCATCAGAAAAAACCAAAATATCATCCAGATAAACAATCAAAAATTTATCCAGATACTTCCGGAAAATGTCATGCATAAAGGACTAAAAAACTGAAGGCGCATTGGAGAGCCCAAAAGGCATCACCAAGTACTCAAAATGACCTTCGGGCGTATTGAATGCGGTTTTCCATTCATCACCTTGCTTAATGCGCACAAGGTTGTACGCACCACGAAGGTCTATCTTGGTGAACCACTTGGCACCTTTAATCCGGGCAAACAAGTCAGACAACAGCGGTAAAGGATACTGAAATTTGACAGTGATCTTATTTAAAAGCCGATAATCAATACAAGGTCTCAAAGATCCGTCCTTTTTTGCCACAAAAAAGAATCCCGCACCAAGGGGGGAAGAAGACGGACGAATATGTCCTTTCTCCAGAGACTCCTTGATATATGAACGCATAGCGGTATGTTCAGGTACCGACAGATTAAACAGTCTTCCCTTAGGAAACTTACTGCCTGGGATCAAATCTATAGCACAGTCACAGTCCCTATGAGGAGGCAGTGCACTGGACTCAGACTCACTGAAGACATCCTGATAATCAGACAAATACTCCGGAACTTCCGAAGGCGTAGAAGAAGCAATAGACACAGGCAGGGAATCCCCATGAATACCACGACAGCCCCAACTTGAGACTGACATAGCCTTCCAGTCCAGGACTGGATTATGGGTCTGTAACCATGGCAGCCCTAAAACAACCAAATCATGCATTTTATGTAAAACCAGGAAACGTATCACCTCGCGGTGTTCAGGAGTCATGCACATGATAACCTGTGTCCAATACTGCGGTTTATTTGCTGCCAATGGCGTAGCATCAATACCCCTAAGAGGAATAGGATTTTCTAATGGTTCAAGAGTAAAACCACAGCGCTTAGCAAATGAGAGATCCATGAGACTCAGGGCAGCACCTGAATCTACAAACGCCATGACAGGATAAGATGACAGTGAGCAAATCAAAGTTACAGACAGAATAAATTTAGGTTGCAAATTACCAACGGTGACAGGACTAACAACCTTAGCTATACGTTTAGAGCATGCTGAGATAACATGTGTAGAATCACCACAGTAGTAGCACAAGCCATTCCGGCGTCTATGAATTTTCCGCTCATTTCTAGTCAGGATTCTATCACATTGCATTAAATCAGGTGTCTGTTCAGACAACACCATGAGGGAATTTGCGGTTTTTCTATCACATTGCACCGAATTAGGTGTCTGTTCAGACAACACCATGAGGGAATTTGCGGTTTTGCGCTCCCGCAACCGCCGGTCAATTTGAATAGCCAGTGCCATAGTATCATTGAGACCTGTGGGAATGGGAAAACCCACCATAACATTCTTAATGGCTTCAGATAGGCCATTTCTAAAATTAGCGGCCAGTGCACACTCGTTCCAATGTGTCAGCACGGACCATTTCCGAAATTTTTGGCAATACACTTCAGCCTCGTCCTGCCCCTGAGACATAGCCAGCAAGGCCTTTTCTGCCTGAATCTCAAGATTGGGTTCCTCATAAAGTAAACCGAGCGCCAGAAAAAACGCATTAATATCAGCCAATGCCGGATCTCCTGGTGCCAGCGAAAAAGCCCAATCCTGAGGGTCGCCCCGTAAGAACGAAATAACTATTTTTACTTGCTGAGCAGAGTCTCCAGATGAACAGGGTCTCAGGGACAAAAACAATTTACAATTATTCACAAAATTCCTAAACTTAAACCTGTCTCCGGAAAACAGTTCAGGAATCGGTATTTTAGGTTCTGACCTAGGATTTCTGATAACATAGTCTTGTATGCCCTGCACACGAGTAGCCAGCTGGTCCACACTTGTAATCAAGGTCTGGACATTCATGTCTGCAGCAAGCATAGCCACTCTGAGGTAAAGGGGAAGAAGAAAGAAAAAAAAAACAAAAAAACTCAGAATCTTCTTTCTTATAATCCCTCTTCTGCAACGCATTAAACATTTAATACTGGCCTGGCAAACTGTTATGACCCCAATGGCGAGGGTCTCAGAGGTACGTGGAAGTCTGCAGAATACAAAAATCCAGCTCATAGGGCAGTGGTAACTGGGTTGACCATATATCTACTCCTAACGCCAACACTAGAAGTAGCCGGGGATCAT
This sequence comes from Ranitomeya variabilis, assembly GCF_051348905.1. NCBI lineage: Eukaryota > Metazoa > Chordata > Amphibia > Anura > Dendrobatidae > Ranitomeya > Ranitomeya variabilis. Next base: position 41,656,593 of record NC_135232.1, on the reverse strand, counting down.
TCCTACGTTGATTCTAGATGACACGCTCCAGCCGGAGAATCTAGCTACCCCTAGTAGAGGAAAACAAAAGACCTTTCTTGCCTCCAGAGAAGGGGACCCCAAAGCTGGATAGAAGCCCCCCACAAATAATAACGGTGAGGTAAGAGGAAATGACAAACACAGAAATGAACCAGGTTTAGCACAGAGAGGCCCGCTTACTGATAGCAGAATAAAGAAAGGTAACTTATATGGTCAACAAAAACCCTATCAAAATCCACACTGGAAATTCAAGAACCCCCGAACCGTCTAACGGTCCGGGGGGAGAACACCAGCCCCCTAGAGCTTCCAGCAAAGGTCAGGATATAGATTTGGAACAAGCTGGACAAAAATACAAAACCAAAACAAATAGCAAAAAGCAAAAGGCAGACTTAGCTGATATAACTGGAACCAGGATCAGTAGACAAGAGCACAGCAGACTAGCTCTGATAACTACGTTGCCAGGCATTGAACTGAAGGTCTAGGGAGCTTATATAGCAACACCCCTAACTAACGACCCAGGTGCGGATAAAAGGAATGACAGAAAAACCAGAGTCAAAAAACTAGTAACCACTAGAGGGAGCAAAAAGCAAATTCACAACACACAGGCACAGCTAGCTGGCGTGGGTCCGTCGAGAGGGAGTCAACTATCTCTCTGCTCACAAGCTGGTTGCCCACCAAGTGTCCCGTCTTCCCGCTCACACCGCTATTTAAGTCGGACCCACCCCCATCGGTCAGGTGTTCAGAATTGTGCCAGTCAGGAACCTCTTCTCCCTGGAATAATGGTGACAGTCCCGACAGTTCCGGACCAGACACACAAGAGGGACTGCTGGCCCGATACACCTCCCTACAATACCACCACCGATCCACTACACTGCTGCGCGGCACCACTTGGCCACCAGGACCTTCATCCAAGACTCATTGACTCTCACACTCTACCAAGGGTCCCTATCTTGGGAACATCAGTACTACAGTACAGCCAACAGTTAAGTATAGCGATATATGAATAAGACCGGGAAGAGGTCGAAACGTTACTCGCTACATAATGGAATTTTTGCTCTCCGGATTTGCATTATTTTGATGGCGGTGTAATTTCTTGCCTAAGAATTAAATTATTCACTTTGCATCTATCTGAGTGCGGCTGATTGGCTTTTTCTACTATATTGGATCATTCTGCCAGCACCTCCCATTATCTACGAGTTGTGTGCGCCATCTTTTTTCTGTATGGCTATGTCAACGGGAGCATTTTAAAAAAAGGTATCGCTCTTGGAACAAAGAGAGGAAAAAATGAAGGAGCAAAAATGTAAAAATTCACAGGTCCTTACGAAGCTAAAAAGGTGACAATGCTTTGCGAGCATTTGCTGGGTCTCCGACTAAATTCCCATTCATAATGGGCCACGACAATAAAATAGCAGGCGTTTTACTCCAATGACCCATGGAAAAAGGTGGGTGGCAAAAATAGCCATATAAAATCAGTAAAATATTTATTGGAAAAAATATCAATGAAGACAATTTTCAATTAAAACCATCTTGAAGATATTGAAAATCAATGGTCACCACCATAACGTTTTATTTTTCTGAAATTCTTACTATTTTTAGCATTTTACTGGAGTGGCCAGAGGTTTGATGTTAATGGTTTAAAAAATTACTTAAAATAAAAAAAAAATTGAAAAAAAATCTTGCTTTTAAAAATTAAGCACACATTTAAAAAAAAGGAAGAAAACATAAAAAAGTAATTACTGTAGCTTTGTGCATCTTAACTTGCCCTGATGCCTATGGCAGCTTACATTTTATGCCAATGCCCCCAGTCCTGTGAGCTTTTCGGGCTGTGTGTGGCTACATTGGTTGGTATAGGGCCAATGACTATTAACGCCCAGGAGCCCAGGTCACACTTGGGCTTATCACATGTCAAATATAATGGTTCCCCAAAATTGTCAATCTCCAAACATTTTGCACATAAATCCCCATTAAATAGTGGCCATGCCAGCTGTAGGTTCCCCATATTCAGGAGAAGGTCATGAGTGTCTTCCCCCCTTGTAATACTGTCATTGTGTTTCTTGGATAATGGCTTTCAGGGAGTGCACCATTAACAGTGCCTTTTGACTCCATACAGTTGCAAAGTGCCCATTAACAGTGCCAGTGCTCCAAAAAATGGAGCTAGCTGAAGACCATACCCATAAACAGTGCCAAAAAGAGACTATCCCAATAAACAGTGCAAGTCACAGTGGTCTTCAAAATCTGGCTAGCCAAAAAACATCTCCATGAACAGTGCAAGGCAGAGAATATCCCAAAGAACAGTGCCAGTCACAGTATTATCCAAAATCTAGCTAGCCGAAGAACATCCACATAAACAGTACAAGACAGAGACTATCCTAATGAACAGTGCCAGTCAGAGTGTTCTCCAAAAATTGGGCTAGCCGAAGAACATTCCCATAAATAGTACGAGACAGAGACTATCCCAATAAACAGTGCCAGTCAGAGTGTTCTCCAAAAATTGGGCTAGCCAAAGAACATCCCCATAAACAGTATAAGACATAGACTATCTTAATGAACAGTGCCAGTCAGAGTGTTCTCCAAACATTGGGCTAGCCAAAAAATGTTCCCATAAATCAAGCTAGGAAGAAACTATCCCAGTATAGTGTCAGCCACAGTGTGCTCCAAAAGTGGAGCTAATCTAAGAACATCCCTATAAACAGTTCCATAGATGGACTACCCTAATAATCAGTGCCAGATTCTTGTTTAATTCAAGTTAGTTTTTGTGCAATATCCTCCTCGTACATAGGGGTGGGACCTTGGAGCAGTACTGTTTGTAGGGTTGTCGGCTCTGCCAGTGCCTCTTTGTGTTTGTACGAGCCTCCTTTTTGAAAGTCTGCTCCAGTGTCATCCTCACTGTTGGTGGCACTTGCACTTGTTTATCTCCCAGTGGTCTTCAACCAAATGGTTCGGGCGCATGCACAGATTGAGATCTCAGCTCGTCATTGAACCGAAGTCTGAATCTGTGCATGCTCTGCCACCGGCGCCATTCTGCTAAAGACCACTGGGAGAAGAATGTGCAGAAGCACCACCAACCGCAAGAACGGTGCTGGCTCGAGCTAAAAAAGGAGGCTCGTGCAAACACAAAAGAACCGAAAACCCTACCCACGGTCCCGCTCCAAAGTCCCTCCCCGATACACGAGGAGGATGTTGCACCAAAACCTCTAAATCAGTATAAAACCGCCATTATGGCCATACAATTAGCTTAACATACTAAATCGCAATGACAGATTCCCTTTAACGGTATCTTCCAGAGAAAGCCCCATTATCGGTACCAGAGTACCCTCATAGTCGATACCATCCAGAAAATGTCCCTATAATCAGTGACAGCAGGGAGTACCCCATTAACAGTATCATTAACCAGAGAAAGCCATATAAACAGTGCCATCTAGAGAGTATCCCCATTACCAGTGACAGTCAGAGATGAGCCCAATTAACAGTATCTGCCACAGAAAGTCGTATTAACATTGCCAGAGAGTATGCCCGTCATCAATGCCCTACAGACAATGACTCCGTACCAGTGCCAGCCAGAAGTAACGAAGTAACTTATTCCCAATAACTAGGTCTAGTGAAGTAAGTAGAGCTCAGATAAAGTGCCAATCGCAGCCATGGAGCCGTGTGGCGCATATTAGGAAGAAAGCAGCCATGTTATAGTAACGCTGAACAGGCCTACCCCCAGCCCCTCAATCCCCCCGCCTGTGGCGGGAACAGTTTAGGTCATTACTATATATTAGGCAATGCTAAGAAATGTTTTCAATTCTTTAACAAGTAGAAGAATATTTTCCAGAACAGAGAAGTAAAGGCTGATATTCCTGCCCTATACAAGTAAATGATAATTTGAGCTCTGCTACATCTATGCTATGTCATGCAGTCTGGCTCATTTGCTGCTGTTGTGACGGATGGGATGGAGCTGGGCGGAATGTTCTGACGAGGCGTTAGTTGGCTTACACCCTGTAACCTCTGCTGTCTGTCCTTCTCTCACTGCCCAGATAGTCTCTCCATTCTGTGGGGCAGGATTACTACAGCTCATCCGCTGCCATGGCCTCGGGTGACATCTCCCCACCAGCCATTTCCATATATCCATCATTTGTGAGATTGGGTGATAGGATTGTTAATGTGGAGCGATGATTTCCATAATGCACTTATCACTTCTCCCCCGGCGTGGCCAGATGTAGGTCACCATCAGCTGCAGATTAACACAAATCACTGCATAGTGCGCTTTATGTGCCCACCTATGGCGGAATATCTATAGGTCTGACCCCAAACGTCTATTCAGTCAACTAATCCTATATCTACAATTCTGGGATTCATTCTACAATTGTATTATCACATGATGAGTCCTATCTATTATCTATCTATCTATTATCTATCTATCATCTATTATCTATCTATCTATTATTTATCTATTATCTATCATGTATCTATTATCTATCTATTATCTATCTGTTATCTATTATCTCTATCTATTATCTAAATATCTATTAGCTATCTATTATTTATCTATTATCTATCTATCTCTCTATCTATTATCTATCTATCTATTATCTATATATATCTATTATCTATATATCTATCTATTATATATCTATTATCTATATATCTATCTATTTATCTATCTATCATGTATCTATTATCTATCTATCGATTATCTATCTGTCAATTATCTATATGCAGTATTATCTATCTATCTATCTATCTATCTATCTATCTATCTATCTATCTATCTATCTATCTATGTATTATCTATCTATCTATTATCTATCTATCTATCTATCTATCTATCTATCTATCTATCTATCTATTATCTATCTATCTATCTATCTATCTATTATCTATCTATTTATTATCTATTATCTATCTATCTATCTATCTATCTATCTATCTATCTATCTATCTATCTATCTATCCAGTGGAATAACTAGAGTTCGATGGACCCTGGTGCAAATTCGGATCTTGGTCATTCACCTGCATGTTGGTCAGATGCAGGACCAGTGTCACCACCTCATAAATTCTGGGCAAGTGTTGGGGCCCTGGACAAACGGGGGATACCCACTCAGTGGCATACCACTAATTGCAGCAGACCACGTGGCCGCTATGGAACCTGTGAGTCAGGAGGCTGAGTGCCAGCAGTGGCACTGGACCCCCCACATCATACTTTCAACTGTTTCTGCATTCAACAGGGCATTTCCCTTGTGCGTCTGAACTCTGTGACATCTTAGGGCAGAGGGTGCGATGACGTTACTACAGCGAGCCCTCTGTGCCGAGCAGTGTAGAGGGTAAGGTGATGCTGAAGAGACCGGAGCAGCAGCAAGCGGGGAACGAGCAGAGGTGAGTATTTGATTATTTTTAATGTATGATGTATAATGGGGCCCATTATACAGCATGGAGCATTATATGGGGCCCATTATACTGCATGGAGCATTATATGGGTCCCATTATACTGAATGTACTGTATGGAGCAATACATGAGACTCATTATAAGTAATGGAGCAATATATCGGACCCATAAGACTGAATGGAGCAATATATGGGGCCATTATACTGAATGGAGCAATATATGGGGCCCATTATAATGAATAGAGCAATATATGGGGCCCATTATACTGTATGGAGCAATATATGGGGCCCATTATACGGTATGGAGGACTATATGGGGCCATAATACTATATGGAGCAATATATGGGGACCATTATACTCTACGGAGCAATATATGGGGTCCATTATTCTGTATCGAGCCCAATTTCATGCTCATAATACTGTATGGAGGACTATGTGGTGCCCATAATACTGTATGTAGGACTATATAGGAGGAAAGTGACTTTTGTAAAACGTACGCTGCTGAGGACAGTTACTACTGGTAGGGTACATTTATCAATATCCCGTTTACCTCTAATATTACTGAAATCATGAAACCTGTGGACCCTCGATCACCTGAATCCCCTCTGCTGTATGGTATCGTAGAATTTACAATAGATATCACTCATGTAATGTAAGAAGTGAAATCTGGCATTGTACTATACCTATATTTCTTATCTGTGCATCATGTAGTGTGGTATGTGTTAAAGGGGCCCACTGAGACTCTTTTGCCCGGGGCCCACTGAGACTCTTTCGCCTGGGAGCCGGCCCTGGTCAAATGTATGGTTCCTTGTACGGCTCTAGATGCTAGACATGAGTTTGTGCCCCCTCATATAATAATGCCCCCCACTCTGGATGCTTCCTGCAACTATCTCCCCCCTTCCTAGGCCTATTCCAGTAATAATGTCCCCATCCTGGCCCCTTCCAGTAATAATACCCCCATCATGGGCTCCATGCTTTTTAGGGCATTGAATAAATCACTTTTTTTCCACCTACTGTAAATTATATGGAAGTGCTGCCTTTTTTCTGATTTTTTTTTTCCGGAGGTCAACTCTTTGGTGGATCTAGAGACTTGCACCAGAACTTTATCGGATTAGTGCCGATCTACTTTCCTTTTTTGCATCCATCTATAATTGATATATCTAATCTATTTATTATGTTTTTGCTTACATAGCGCCATCATATTCAGCAGCTCTTAAACAGACATCATCACTTCTTCATCGGGGCTTACACTCTACAGCCCCTATCAGTGTGTCTTGGGAGTGTGAGAGGAAACCTGAGAACCCGGAAGAAACCCATACAAACTCCTTGAAGATTGTTGGCAACCTTGAAATTGTTCCAGAAAATGTAGTTTTTTCCCAGAAAATGTTTTGTTCTACACATGATTATTTCCTTTGTGTGTATTGAAATAACAGAAAAAAAAACAAAGATAAAAAAAGACAAATTGGACATAACTTCACACAAAACTTACCAAAAAAGAACCAGACAAAATAACCTAATATTTGGTTGCACACCCTTTGGCTTCATTCTACTTAACAGTAGTATGATGTGCTTTACCAAAAAGCTCTATCTTGGTCTCATCTGTCCACAAGACACTTTCACAGAACGATTTTGGCTTACTCCCGTTTTGGCAAACTGCAGTCTAGCTTTTCTATGTCTCTGTGTTAGCAGTGGGGTCCTCCTGGTTCTCCTGCCATAATGTGCCATTCACATGTTGACGGATAGTCCGCTCTGACACTGATGGGCCCTGAGCATGCAGGACAGCTTGAGCTTGAATTTCTTTGGAACTTGATTGGGTCTGTTTATCCACCATCCGGACTATCCTACATCCTACGTTGCAACCTTTCATTAATTTTTCTCTGCCGTCCACGTCCAGGGACATTAGCTACAGTGCCGTGGGTTGTAAACTTCTCGCGCACCGTGGACAAAGGAACATCAAGATCTCTGGAGATGGACTTGTAACCTTGATATTGTTAAACAATTTTGGTTATCAAGTCCTCAGACAGTTCTCTTCTCCTCTTTCTGTTCTCCCTGCTTAGTGTGGCACACACAGACACACAATGCAAAGACTGAGTCAACTTCTCCCCTTTTTATCTGGTTTCAGGTGTGATTTTCTTATTGCGCTCACCTGTTACTTGCCACAGGTGAGTTTAACAAGCATCACATGCGCGAAACAAAGTTGTTTACCAACAATTTTGGAAAGTGCCATCAATTTTGACCTGTCCGTTTTGAGGATTTTGTGGAGAATGATCTCAATTTACTCTTTTTTTCTCTGTGTTTTTGTGTTGCTCCAATACACAAAGGAAGTAAACATGTGTCTAACAAAATGAGTGGAATTGCAAACATTTTCTGGGAGAATTTCAAGAGTGCCAACAATTTCTGCCATGACTGTATTTATGATAATGTGTCTCCTAACATGCCATACAGTGTAGTATACAGAGGAGCTAGCATTATGGTGGATTCTGATGGGCACATAGATATTTTTAGATCATAATGAATACGCACTACAAGGCTCGTTATTACGGCATTATAGCCCACAGTATGGGGGCACTGTCATGGGGACGGGGTTTGTATAATTAGGCATTGTGGCTGCCAGTGCAGGGGCATTATGCCATGTTCTGTTCTGGGAACACTGTGGATGGCATTGTGTTGTGGGCTCTGTATCTGGCCCCATTATGGGTATATAATTGGATATTACGGGATGATGGCACTGTAGCCGGTTCGTTAATAGGAACATTGTGTTTTGCTTTCTTTGGGGGCACCGTGCCACTTCCTAAGGAGGCGAATTAATCATGCACTGAAATGACTGACCTAATTCCAGAGTTCCTATAATGAGACACAGTATTGTATGACGGCCGTGGTCACAAAGTTTAGCTACGTTTTTTGGGTCAGCACAAACAAACACGTTAAAAACAAATTAAAAAATGTACAGATTTTAGCACAATCTACATGAACATCTCATGTATTGGTAGCAATGCCCTCTAATTACTTTATGAAATGGCTTTTAGAGGGTCGCAGATGCTGTCACTTACCATATTTTAGTAACTTTTTTCTTTGTTTTCTACATTTTTTAACACTTATCCTCGGCTCCAGTGTAAATGGGATCACACCTCCGGATTACTGTGCTGTTTGTTCTGGAGCGATGGAGCGGTACTGATTCGCTTCTTTAGTGTTATACCTTTTTTTTTAGCATTATTTGTATCTTTACGGAAACATTTAACCCACTTTTATGAGTCAAGGACATGGAACTTTTGCAAAACTTTTATTATTTTTAACTCTTTTTATGCCTTGGTTCCACCAATATTGGCCATGGAATCACTCATCAGATAACCACCATGGATAAACGTCCTGGGATCCGTAAAGTACCAAGACCAAACACCAATGGGCACAGGGACATGGTAAAACGTTTATTCACAACATTTAAAGTTCACCTATCCTTGCAGATTGGTGGGAGTCCAACAGCTGGACCCCGATAGATCTTTAGAATGGGGCTGTCAATTGCCCAGTTTATGGGACTTTAGGACATAGCCAAGTACCGCGGTCAGCTTTTTCAGCGACCCATTTGTAGGATCCGTAGGGGTGTTGATGGTCGGGTAACTTGTTACTGTTGGTAATTTTTACTCTTTGCTGTCACTAATCTTTTGCTAAATTGTGCTTTACACAGGGGCATGATAATCCAGCATGCAAAGGTAGCAGTTTCCTCTGGGATCTGATGCCTAGAGGGGCTCAAAGACCGCCTAAGAAGAGTATTATAAACACGTAGCTCCAAGTTATATCTCTTTGTCTTTATGTAGGTTCATATTGGAAGAATAGGTTAGGGAGGCAGGCATTGAAGATATATATAACATATATTTCCCCATATGAAGCCCCCAGGGTCAGATAAGGGCGTGTTGGCCTCATAGTACTTGATGTTTGCATATGACTGCTGCATTTTTTCACTTTGTTTGGAGCGTTTATATTGCATGATAGGTTCATTCGGGGCCTGCAGGCATTCACTTACCATTTCTCAGTAGCCTGGGGCATCACAGGGAGATATAGATTGTATCTAGAGAGAATATGATGTAAAGGAAAGTGTTTTATGTACAGAATGAAAAACAGAGAATAATACAATGGTGAATAAGAATATATATATAAAAAAAACATTCCATCCAATCGGGGCGGACATAAAATGAATGGGGTCCCCATAGCAAAATATTAGAGGAGAGATATGTTTCACTGAGGCTATTAGCTTCAGTGATTTGAAACTCAGAACTTTTGCTCTAGCACACTAAGTGTTGAGAGGGGTTAAGCAGCCATTTTAAAAGTGCTGGGTTTTTGAGAACAACCATAGAGCAAAAGGGAGGTTGTTCTCCATATCTCCACCTCAGGTTTGGGCTTAGGATATAACTAGTTGGGCTTCAGTGTTCAGTAGGCCTGGAGAGTGGAACTCCAGTACGATGTGTCTTGACAATGAAGCTGAACCAGTGGATGGTTTTTTTTCCCTGAACGGGCGGATCCCTGTAACAACACGGACTGTGCTGTATGTTATGTTTTTTTTTTTCCTTAGGCCAGAAAGGCCTTGTTTATTTTTGCTAACTCTGCACTGGCTTATGCAGTACTCCTAATAAACCAGTGACAGGCTTAAAGAGACAGTGTACCTTTGTGTACCTCCGTGTGCAGCCGAGTGATCTGATCTACCACAATATATATATTTGGTGGAGTAGGCGGGGTCATATTTTTCAAGTTTTATAAACAAGGAGCGTGACATGTATTGCGGCACATTCACAGTAATTATGCCCCTATTGAAGCCTCTTAGTGTTCTCCTCCACAAAACCCCGTTCATGGCCATTACAGAGTTTGATGCTCTCAAAAATGCCCACACACACAGAATATAATACCCCACACCTGTCAAAAAAGTAGAAAAAGTTTTCCAGCTCACCAATTTGTGAAGATAATATCCACCCGGCAGTGCAAGGAGAAGGTGGTTGAATCGGCAGCAGGAAGAAACAAGCTGAAAGATGTCTGTACAGCAACAAAACTGGGGGAGGTTATTAACCCCTTTACCCCCAAGGGTGGTTTGCACGTTAATGACCGGGTCAATTTTTACAATTCTGACCACTGTCCCTTTATGAGGTTATAACTCTGGAACGCTTCAACAGATCTTGGCGATTCTGACATTGTTTTCTCGTGACATATTGTACTTCATGATAGTGGTAAAATTTCTTCGATATAACTTGCGTTTATTTGTGAAAAAAAACAGAAATTTGGCGAAAATTTTGAAAATTTCACAATTTTCCAACTTTGAATTTTTATGCCCTTAAATCACAGTGATATGTCACACAAAATACTTAATAGGTAACATTTCCCACATGTCTACTTTACATCAGCACAATTTAGGAACCAAAATTTGTTTTTGTTAGGGAGTTATAAGGGTTAAAAGTTGACCAGCAATTTCTCATTTTTACAAAACCATTTCATTTTGAGGGGTCTATATGATAGAAAATACCCAAGTGTGACACTATTCTAAAAACTGCACCCCTCAAAGTGCTCAAAACCACATTCAAGAAGTTTATTAACCCTTCAGGTGTTTCACAGGAATTTTTGGAATTTTTAAATAAAAATTAACATTTAACTTTTTTTTACACAAAATTTATTTCAGCTCCAATTTGTTTTATTTTACCAAGGGTAACAGGAGAAAATGGACCCCAAAAGTTGTTGTACAATTTGTCCTGAGTACGCTGATACCCCATATGTGGGGGTAAACCACTGTTTGGGCGCATGGCAGAGCTCGGAAGGGAAGGAGCGCCATTTGACTTTTCAATGCAAAATTGACTGGAATTGAGATGGAACGCCATGTTGCGTTTGGAGAGCCCCTGATGTGCCTAAACATTGAAACCCCCCACAAGTGACACCATTTTGGAAAGTAGACCCCCTAAGGAACTTATCTAGATGTGTGGTGAGCACTTTGACCCACCAAGTGCTTCACAAAAGTTTATAATGCAGAGCCGTAAAAATAAAAAATCATATTTTTTCACAAAAATTATCTTTTCGCCCCCAATTTTTTATTTTCTCAAGGGTAAGAGAAGAAATTGGACCCCAAAAGTTGTTGTGCAATTTGTCCTGAGTACGCTGATACCCGATATGTGGGGGCAAACGACTGTTTGGGCGCATGGCAGAGCTCGGAAGGGAAGGAGCGTCGTTTGACTTTTCAATGCAAAATTGACTGGAATTGAGATGGGACACCATGTCGCGTTTGGAGAGCCCCTGATGTGCCTAAACAGTGGAAACTCCCCAATTCTAACTGAAACCCTAATCCAAACACACCCCTAACCCTAATCCCAACGGTAACCCTAGCCACACCCCTAACCCTGACACACCCCTAACTCTAATCCCAACCCTAATCCCAACCGTAAATGTAATCCAAACCCTAACCCTAACCCTAGCCCTAACCCTAACCCTTGCCCTAACCCTAATGGGAAAATGGAAATAAATTCTTTTTTAATTTTATTATTTTTCCCTAACTAAGGGGGTGATGAAGGGGGGTTTGATTTACTTTTATAGCATTTTTTCTTGGCGATTTTTATGACTGGCAGCCGTCACACACTAAAATACGCTTTTTATAGCAAAAAAGTTTTTGCGTCTCCAAATTTTGAGATCTATAATTTTTCTATATTTTGGTCCACAGAGTCATGTGAGGTCTTGTTTTTTGCGGGACGAGTTGACGTTTTTATTGGTAACATTTTCGGACACGTGACAGTTTTTGATCGCTTTTTATTCCGATTTTTGTGAGGCAGAATGACAAAAAAACAGCTATTCATGAATTTCTTTTGGGGGAGGCGTTTATACCGTTCCACGTTTGGTAAAATTGATAAAGCAGTTTTATTCTTCGGGTCAGTACGATTACAGCGATACCTCATTTATATCTTTTTTATGTTTTGGCGCTTTTATACAATAAAAACTATTTTATAGAATAAATAATTATTTTGGCATCGCTTTATTCTGAGGACTATAACTTTTTTATTTTTTCTTTGATGATGCTGTATGGTGGCTCGTTTTTTTGCGGGACAAGATGACGTTTTCAGCGGTACCATGGATATTTATATCCGTCTTTTTGATCGCGTGTTATTCCACTTTTTGTTCGGCGGTATGATAATAAAGCGTTGTTTTTTGCCTCGTTTTTTTCCTACGGTGTTCACTGAAGGGGATAACTGGTGGGACAGTTTTATAGGTCGGGTCGTTACGGACGCGGCGATACTAAATATGTGTACTTTTATTGTTTGTTTTTTTTAATTTAGATAAAGAAATGTATTTATGGGAATAATACATTTTTTTTTCTTTATTTAGGAATTTTTATTTTTTTAATTTTTTTTACACATGTGGAATTTTTTTTTAAACATTTTACTTTGTCCTGGGGGAAGGGGGGGGGGACATCACAGATCGCTGATCTGACAGTTTGCACAGCACTCTGTCAGATCGGCGATCTGACTTACAGTGCTGCAGGCTTACCAAGCGCTTGCTCTGAGCAGGCACTCGGTAAGCCACCTCCCTCCCTGCAGGACCCGGATGCCGCGGCCATTTTGGATCCGGGGACTGCAGGGAGAGGAGGTAAGAGACCCTCGGAGCAACGCGATCACATCGCGTTGCTCCGGGGGTCTCAGGGAAGCACGCAGGGAGCCCCCTCCCTGCGCCATGCTTCCCTGTACCGCCGGAACACTGCGATCATGTTTGATTGCGGTGTGCCGGGGGTTAATGTGCCGGGGGCGGTCCGTGACCGCTCCTGGCACATAGTGCCAGATGTCAGCTGCGATAGTCAGCTGACACCCGGCCGCGATCGGCCGCGCTCCCCCCCGTGAGCGCCGCCGATCGCGCTGGACGTACTATCCCGTCAGTGGTCATACGGGCCCACCCCACCTCGACGGGATAGTACGTCCAATGTCAGAAAGGGTTTAAAAGCAACTAGATCATTTAACCCCTTAGTGACAGGGCCATATCCTTGAAATCTGACCAGTGTCACTTTATGTAGTAATAATTCTTCAACAAATCCCAGTGAATTTGTGATTGTTTTTTCGTGGCACATTATACAGTACTTTATGATAATGGTAAATTTAGGTCGATATGTTTTGTGTTTATTTATAAAAAATATTAAAAATTTGACAAAAATGTAAAAAAAAATAGCAATTTTCGAACTTTGAATGATTATACCTTTAATCCAGATAGTCATACCACAGAAAAACATGAATAAATAACATTTCCCACATGCCTGCTTTACATCAGCACCATTTGTAAAATGTTATTTTATTTTGTTAGCATTTTAGGAGGTTTAAAAATGTAGCAGTAACTTTTAATTTTTTCAAGGAAATGTACAAAATGTATTTGGTTGAGGACCTATTAAGTTTTGTAGTGACTTTGGGGGTCCCATATATTGGGAAACCCCCAAAAGTGATACCATTTTAAAAACAGCACCCCAAAAGGTCACCATGACAATGCGCCTTAGATGGACATCCGGTCAATGATCATTTGACCGACCGACAGTCATCTCTCCCGTCTTCCCTATACACATGCATAATTGGTTTGGTTTATTTAAAAGTGTACTGTTTCTTTAAAATATTTTTTTTTGTCAGTGATATATCAGTTATTGGCTGTCATTCCACTCCAGGGGCGTAACAATTGTGGCCGCGGTGCATGTGACTGTGACCAAAGCACGTGAGTGAAGGGGGACTGTCGGGGCCAGCAATATCTTGAACTGGAAGAGTGTCCTTGGATTCATCTCCAGTTAAAAACTAATGTGGAGCAGAGACCCACAGGCTCCCTGCCCCACACTTATGATTCAGCTGTAGACGGTCAGAGGCCCATTGATGCAGAGCAGTCCAGCATAATGTCACCAGGAAAGGCCTGTGATGTGATGCCAGCCTGCTCTGCAGCTGTGGGCCTCTTGTAGACCCGCGACCCAGCTGGGAGAAAGAGGAATAAGACAGAACCCCTTGGCATGGGAGTGGGAACAGGTGAAAGATTGGGTTTGTTTTTACATAGTAGTACAGCACTGTTGGGGCACAATGGAGACCAACATTAATGAGGGCCAGAATTGAGGGACACTATTACAATATGGGGGCCACTTAGCGGAACATAATTTTGGGGAACAATATTCAGAGACATTACAATATGGGGCCACATAGGGGGTCATAATTTATGTGGGCCAAAATAGGGAGACAGTATTACTATGAGGGCCACATAGGGAGATATTATTAATTTATGGTAGCAAGAATTGGGGGACATTATTACTATATGGAGGCCACATAGAGGACAACGTTCGTTTATGGGTGCCATCATTTGGGAGTCATAATTACTACATAGGGGCCACGTAGGGGAAGGGCACTATTAATTCATGGGGGCCAGAGTTGGAGGACACTATTACTATATGGGGGCCATGTGCCGAATGTTGTTAATGTATGGGGCCACATAGAAAAATAATACCAGGGTACTACTCTAAAAGGGACACAAGGAGGGATGTTATCCCTGTATGGGGGCATAATAGGTGGACAATACTACTGTATGGGGGCCATGGTGGGGACAATTCTATTGTATTTGGGCACAAATATGTGGGACACATTGGGGAACATCACTATTATGTTTAATTTTATTTTTGGAGATACTGTTACTGAGGGACAAACCGGACATACTGGTAATATAGAAGTGGGGGAAGGTGATTTAGAAGTGAGCAGCCATACAGTATGTTAAATTTTGCAGGAACAAGCCCGGGCTGGAAGAAGGCATAGCGGTCTGTGCTGGAAGGAGAAGAAAACTGCAAATGAATGACTTCAATTGGAGAATTCACCGGTGAGTATCTGGAGCTATCTGTACTATACATCCTGATATTTTTCACCAGAAAGTTACCCACTGTATGGAAGTAATATTAGTGTTGAGAAGAATATGATTTCCAGCAGCAGATGGATCCAGTAAAAAATCCAATATTTTATTGAAGCAAGTATAAAATCCATATTAGTGTTAGTACTCTGGATTTTATTAATGATTAGTATGGTAGTGTTATATATGGTCACGGTGTGGTGGTATTTATCCCTTATACATGGTAATACTGGTATATTAGTCTTGGTATAATGGACTTTATTCAGTAATAGTATGGGGATATTAGTTATTTTGGTAACTTTATGACTGCATTATTTAGATTTATTACTTTGAGAATTATAACTAGTAATGCAGCTTGCCCAGCTCTCTCTAAAAAAAAAAGTACTTTCAATATGTTAATCTTCTTAACCAAATTTATATTTTTTTTCAATGCATCTAAAGTAAAAATAAGGTCTTGATTTTTTAAATTAAAACAAATTTGTTTTTTGTCTACAGATCTCAAAATGGAATATGACTACAGAGCGCTTGTTTGTAGTCTGTAACCATGGAGACTCCTAAATCAACGCTGGGGCTGGATTCACAAAAAGGACATTTTTAAAGCAAGAGTATTTTCAAATTTGTTTTGTCTTTTAGTTTATTTCACATTGGATTTTTACAGATTAAGGACAACATTAACGGTGGAAAAAGTTCTGAAATGATTCTTCTTGGATTTTTTTCACATGGCAAAAACATGGATCTTAGCAGGGGTGTGAAGAGTTTTTGTATCCACTATAGATCTGTACAGATTTTCATCTTCTGCCTATTCTATTTATTGCTGTTATTTATTGACAGTAAAACAAAGGTCTTGAAAATGCTTAGAAATGAACACAAAGTATATGAGAAAGTTCTAGAACTTTTTCTTCTGCATCGATCACGCTTTAATTACAAGCAGCATACATTTACATACACTCCTTCATGTATATTATCACTGACATTTTGCGTCGCTATTTTCTTCAGCTTTTATTTTTTTGTTTTCCATTATTTTATGTGTCTACTTTATAGAATACTGAGCCGGCGATGTAAAAGGTAGAACTATAAAAATGAAGGAAAATGTTCCTTTCCCAGCCAGCACTTAAAATGAGCAATGAGTCATCTTCCTCTCTGCACGGCCCGGCGCACCGGCGAACCTCATGGGAATTCTTATCCTTTTGTATCCAGGGGCAAGTGGTTGTTTCTTATGACAAAAAAGAGTCAACTTCTTCCGGCTGTGAAGCAGTCATATTCCTTTAATGTCTCACTCCGGATAAGTTCCGATCTTATAACTGCTCTTATTTATCTTTAGAAGGGCCAAGTTGTAGCTTTTCGGAGAAATAACCCGTCTTGATCATCGTCCATCAAATGGTTCACCGGATGGTATTAACCCGAAAACGGCAAGCTGCGCCTCTCCGGAGGTTAGAGTACTATAACTGCCATCATACAGGAGCGTCACAGCTTTACTATGACTATTTCGAAGTTATTTTGGTTTCATCTCCATTCACATCTAAAGCTAATCCCAGAATTTTGCTATTTCCTCACCAATTTTCATTGTCTCCTCCACGTCTTGGTGTCTGAGGGTACGTTCACACTGAGTTTTTCGAGGACTTCAAAAGCCTACTTTGGGGTAGTTTATGGAGAAGTATTTTCCTGAAGAGTTTCATGATCCAGTTTTGGAAGAGTTTTTTTTTTCCCCCTGAAATGTTCTTTGCAGCCTTTTAATTGGCCAGTGTCTAGTTGGGAAAGGTTTCCTTCATGAAGAACTTTTTTTTATTCAAACCTTCTTCAGGACAAAAAAAACAACCTACTAATATGAACAGCAAAGTGGATTTCCCATAGAGATGAATTGGAAGATTTTCTCAAGAGTTTTTCTGCATCGAAGAAATGACATCGACATTTTTTTGCCACTAGGTGTTTCATACCTTCTTCAGGATAAAAAAGAGCTAAAAGAAACTCCTCATATGAACAGCTGGAGGAAGGCGCCGGGCAGTCGCAGGCATTCACAATGTGAATTGTTTTTTCAAAGTGCGCCCCACTCGGGGAGACAAGAGGTAGCGCCATGGGCATCCCAACCCTGTGTGCACATAACACCTTTGCTCTACCACTGAGTTTTTGCTCCTCAAGTGCCTTCTCTCGTGGCTTTGACGTCTTCTCTTGCTTCTTGTTGTAGGAACATGGGCTTCTGTGTGTTTCTAGGGGCAAGGAGCAGAATTTTGTAAGCAGCTTTGCATGTGACTAGATAAGAGATGCAACATGTTTAATAAGTATTGTGAGGCAGTGACTTGTGTTACATGTAAGGGTCACTGTGTGTTTCCCCAGGATGTGCACAGAGGTGTATTGAGGTCATGAGAGTGCATTGCAGTCACAGGCGTAACTGTGGTTGCAGTGCAGACTAAAGTGAGTATAGGTCTTGGACATGCTGGTTGTCCAAGGCAGATTTAAGAAAACCTGCTCTGGGCTTTTGTGTTGAAACCAACTACAGGATGGTAGTCGTGCAGTCTATTTCATTCCTGGCTGGGTTTTCCATGTGGATGAAGGCCACAGATTCTTGTTATAAACCCTGCAGTATAGGGTTTGGGAGTGTCAGGTCCAGAGTCAGTGTCAGTCTAGTGTTTTGAGGAGTACAGAGCAGGAGGCTCTGCAGAGCTCCACCTGTGTGAAGCAACACAGGCCAGCGGAGCCAAACAGCCAAAGCAGCTGAAAAGCCTGGCACCCCACAGTGTACACAGCGGTGCAGTCGCCCACAGCAACTGGTCTCAGGAGGTGGACTGGCATGCTTAGTGACTATAAACTGGAGGATATAGTTCCCGGCTGTGATCCGGAGGATATTGTGTATTGTGTAATGCTGTGCGAAGAACATTAACACAGCGGTGCAGTTGCCCACGGCAACCGGTCAGAGGTGGATTGGTGTGTTTAGTAGCTGTAATCCAGAGGATATGGATCCCAGCTGCGATCCGGAGGATATCGTGTGCTGTGTTTTTTGAATTTAACATTAAAGTGACGTTTTGCTTTGAACTTTGCTGGGTCACTGTCTCATCACTGCACAGAGTACTCCTGCTGCAATACAGTATATTAACAGCAATTAAACGTATATGGCAGTATTGTTGGGTAACAGTGTGGCAGTATTATTTTTTTGTCACCATAAGACATCAGGGTGTGTTATTGGGTCACAGTGTGGCAGTATTATTTTTTTGTCACCATAAGACATCAGGCTGTGTTTTTGGGTCACAGTGTGGCAGCATTATTTTTTTGTCACCATAAGACATTAGGCTGCATTATTGGGTCACCGTGTGTCAGTATTATAATTTTGTCACCATAAGACAGCAGGCTGTATAATTGAGTCACAGTGTGGCATTGTTATTTTTTGTCACCATAAGACAGCAGGCTGTATAATTGAGTCACTGCGAGGCAGTATTATTTTTTGTCGCTATAAGCAGCAGGCTGTATAATTGAATCACAGTGTTGAGGTATTATTTTTAGTCACCATAAGACATCAGGCTGTATTATTGGGTCACAGTGTGGCAGTATTATTTTTTGTCACCATAACACAGCATTACTTTTGGGTATTATGCCTATACACAGTTGTTTTTGACAATGAAGAAATTATGGTGGGAATAAAGCAAGGCACTGCACTCTCTGAAATGATCAGTTTCTTGTTATTAACAAGCCTCCAACCCAATACTCGTCCTGAGATTTGTCTTCTCTAAAGGCGGTTTCACACGTCCAGATATTTCCAGTACCGGAAAAATCGGTACCGGAGATATCCGTGTTCGTGTGCTCACTTGGTACATCTGTGTGGCACACTTGCGGCAGCCGTGTGCCACCCCTGGGCCGCATCAGGACCACACGGACGGCCGCCAGGAAGTAGCGCTACAGTAGGCGCTGTCCCCTGCGTATGGTGCTGAAGCCGGCCGTCATCTGCTCTCCCCTGCTCGGCCGAAAGCAGCGTGAGCCGGGGTGAAGGGATAAAAGAAAACCCGACGTGGAGTCCCCCCTATATTTTCCAACCAAACTCACAGATGCGGGCTGCTATTCTCAGGCTGGTAAGGGGCCATGGATATGGGCCCCCAGCTTAAACAAAGCAGCCCGCAGCTGCCCAGAAAAGGCGCATCTATTAGATGTGCCAATTCTGTAGCTTTGCCCAGTTCTTCCCACTGCCCTGTGGCATTGGTATATGGGATAATGAGGGGTTAATGTCACCTTGCTATTGTAAGGTGAGATTAAGCCGGCTTAGTAATGGAGAGGTGAATAAGAAACCTATCCATTACTAATCCTACAGTTGTTCAAGAGTTAATAAAAACACACACACTAAGAAAAAAGTATTTTAAAATGAAATGCAGGGAAAGAAGCTTCGGTGACTAGCGGTGACATCACCGAAGCTGTGCCCCCTGCCGGCATGAACTAAGGCTACGTTCACATTAGCGTTGCGTCAGGCGCAGCCACGGCGACACATGCGTCATGCGCCCCTATATTTAACATGGGGGGCGCATGGACATGCGATGCACTTGCGTTTTGTGACGCATGCGTCACTGTGGTGCATGCGTCAGGGCGCAGAGGACGCTGCATGATGCAGTTTTTTCTGCGCCAAAAACCATGCAAAAGTGGACGCATGCGTCACAAAACGCTGCGTTGTGCATGCGTTTACATTTGCGTTGCCGACGCTGCACCGCACAACGCAAATGTGAACGTAGCCTTAGATGAACTCTTCAGCATGAGAAAATGCCAGCTGATTTTCCAATGCTGAAAAGTTCATTTGAGTTCATGCCGCCAGGGGGCGCTGCTTTGGTGATGTCACCGCTAGTCACTGAAGCTCCTTTTCCTGCATTTAATTCATTCCCCAGTCGTTTACAGTAAAATGTAAATGCCCCCAGATATGGATTACTGCGTGGGACTTGACTGTATGGTGGACAGGTATGGCATATTGTTGGTTTAGTATTTTAAGTTTTTTTACAGGAGAACGAGGGCTTCGCTGGGAATGGCAGAAGAATATAGATGGAAAACCTCATGCACTACTCATGAACTGGAGCCTGGGAATTTTTCCCACGCTCGAGTTCATATGAGGACATCCGGCAGAGGGCGCATCACCGCAACTCAAGGTAACTACAGGACATTCCCCTGCAATCCATTCATTCCCTGGGTTTTTACAGGCAGGGGCGGCTGCATTAACAGGGTTCTGCTTGTAAAATTAGTTAACCCTTTCAGATGGATTTACAACGTGGGACAGAACGACGGAAGGTATGGAATATTGTTCCAAAATGAAACAAAAAAAGAGAAAAAGAGAAAGACCACACAACCAGCTGGTTCTATCACCCAATACAGCTGACTGTTGCTCTAATATCATGAAGCAAAATTGGATATCGGGTGCTCACGCATGAAACAGTCCAGATCAACGTTTGCAAATGAATAGAAGAAAAGCGAGCATTCACCATCCAAATAAAATTCCAATACTTTATTCTGACAACATGTCTAAAACAGGACAGGCAGGGATAAACGGGTATCCAAAGACGACGGCCGTTTCGCGCTGTTGCGCTTCCACGGGTCTTAACACGAAGAAGATAATAAAAATTTACAGATAATAAAAACTAAATAAAAAATGTAAGTATGTGCTATCGCCGCATCCAGAAAAGTCTGATCTAGGAAAATATAAAAATAATTAATGAGATCAATAAAAAAGTCAAGAACGTCAAAATTTACTTTTTTGGGTTGGTGAAATTCCACAAAAAATGCTGTAACAAGCGATCAAAACATCATATCTATCCCAAAATGGTATCAGTAAAAACATTGTCTGACGCTGCAAAGAATAAGCCACCACACAGCTCCATCGGCTCAAAATTGAAAACGTTACGGGTCTCGGAAAATTGGCGACATAAACCCCCCCCCAGTTTTTTTTTTGCAAATTTCTGAGTTTTTCATCACCATTAAAATAATTTAAAAAAACTGGACATGTTTGGTATCGCCGCAATCATCCTGACGATCAGAATAATACTGCGAGGTCATATTTACTACTGTATAAACAATTCCCAAAAAAACAATGTCAGAATTGTGGGTTTTTTCACAATTTCTCCCCACTTGGAATTTTTTCCCATTTTCTAGTACATTATGTGTTAGTGTGACATTCAAAAGTACGACTCGTCCCGCAAAATAACAAGCCCTTGTATATCTATTTGGACAAAAAATAAAATAAAAGAGCTATGACTCTGGAAAAAAGGGAGGGAAAAAACGAAAAAGCAAAAACAGAAACTGGAGGGGATAAAAAATACAAACCCATTGCCGACATTTTTTTTTTTTAAATTACAGGATGCAGAAAATGGGACATAAATCAACTTACTTTTTTTGCAAATTTCTAAATTGTTTTTCACTAGTGTTGAACGTGCTGGGATAAGGTGTTAGCTGAGCATGCTCTGGTGCTAACTGAGTGCGTGCTCGAAAAATATGTTCGAGTCCCAGAGGCTGCTCGACAACCGCAACACATGCAGGGATTGACTGACAAACAGCTGTGGGGACCCGAACATATTTTTCGAACATGCCAAAGTCACTCAGTTAGCTTCCGAGCATGCTCAGATAACACCTTATCCCAGCACGCTTGCTCATCACTATTTTTCACCACTTAATTAAATTGAAAAAAAAGCAAAAATGGCAAAAATGAAAAATGTCGAAGAGGTTCTGCAAATAAGATATTGAATTTTATGTAGTTTTGGAGTCGACAATACAAGTCTGTATGATAGTTCTACACTTCTGATTGCAGAATGTGTTTATGTTGTATGGGGGGGAGGGGAAAAACATCCGCAATATTAAAATGGCAGCTCTCATAGGCTCTCTGTCATTTTAATATTTTTTTTCATTTTTCTTAAACGCTTTTTTTTTTCTTTTTTCCTCTGGGCAATTATCCTGATGGCTTAAGCTCTGTCTCTCGTTCCACCTTTGCCTCGTAGCTGTCATCATTCTCTGGAGGATCCGAGCGCCGTAGCGAGCTGCAGGCAATCACAATACTGACTAGACAAATAAATATCGAAGAAATAATTTGACAAGTGCAGAACAATATTATATTGCGCCATTGTAATTATCATGCTCAGCTCTCCATTCACACGCCACTAGATTACCGGCGGAGTGTTTAGTATGCCGGAGCGCTCGCTCACCATCTCGCTCGCTGGTTTTTCTCTTTTGGTGTCATTTCTGATATAAAGCATATGTATCTTAGTTCACCAGTCTTCTGACTTCTATTAGAAACACCCTTTTATAATATGAACCTTTCCCTATGAGCAGATTCCTCTGGGAACCAAAAACCGCCTGATAGAGTATCGATTGGTGTGTGAATGAAAAATAGATGGCTTTTTTTCCTGGTTTTGATGTGCAGTCTGCACCTAATGTGCAAATTCTTCGCCCCCTTCATCCAGCCGAGAGAAAAAAGATAAAAATCCTGCGTCACATATGCAAATTTTCAAGAGTTGGACCCCATCGATCTGATATTGATGACCATTGATATCAAAGTCTTGGAAAACCCCTTTAATTACAAATGATTACATACGGATGTACACAATTTTCATGGTGGAGGCATCAGAGGATCACCAGAAAATGATCTATTGTGTTTCTGTGATAGTTGTATTCTTCAAACATTTTTTGCGATATAGATAGATAGATAGATATAGATATATATACTGTATATAATCACAATCTTTATATTTAAAAAACAATGAATAATCTTACAATTTTCACACTGGCCACTAGGGCTTTTTTAGACTCATATTTCCTGTGCTTTTCGGGAGAGATTTCAGCAGGCAGTAATACAATGACTGATAGCTGTGTCAACAAAAACTAAATCTTCGAGCACTCACAAATACTCGGAGACCACCCGAGCATGCTGTGGAAAACCCGAGCAGCGAGTATACTCGCTCATCATTACTGATAACACCTCTAGATACGGCTGAAAACACAGGACCCACAATTCACAATAGGTGATGTCACAGCTCACCTCCTCCTGTACAATGACTAATAACACCTCTATATACAGTAGATAACACAGGATCCACCATTCACAATAGGTGATGTCACAGCTCACCTCCTCTTCCTGTATAATGACTGATAACACCTCTATATACAGTAGATAACACAGGATCCACCATTCACAATAGGTGATGTCACAGCTCACCTCCTCCTCCTGTACAATGACTGATAACTCCTCTATATACAGTAGATAACACAGGACCCACAATTCACAATAGGTGATGTCACAGATCACCTCCTCCTGTACAATGACTAATAACACCTCTATATACAGTAGATAACACAGGATCCACCATTCACAATAGGTGATGTCACAGCTCACCTCCTCTTCCTGTATAATGACTGATAACACCTCTATATACAGTAGATAACACAGGATCCACCATTCACAATAGGTGATATCACAGCTCACCTCCTCCTCCTGTACAATGACTGATAACTCCTCTATATACAGTAGATAACACAGGATCCACCATTCACAATAGGTGATATCACAGCTCACCTCCTCCTCCTGTACAATGACTGATAACTCCTCTATATACAGTAGATAACACAGGATCCACCATTCACAATAGGTGGTCACAGCTCACCTCCTCCTCCTGTACAATGACTGATAACACCTCTATATACAGTAGATAACACAGGATCCACCATTCACAATAGGTGATGTCACAGCTCACCTCCTACTCCTGTATAATGACTGATAACACCTCTAAACACCTCTATATACCATAGATAACACATGATCCACCATTCACAATAGTTGATATCACAGCTCACCTCCTCCTCCTGTACGATGACTGATAACACCTCTATATACAGTAAATAACACAGGATCCACCATTCACAATAGGTGATGTCACAGCTCACCTCCTGCTCCTGTACAATGACTGATAACACCTCTATATACAGTAGATAACACAGGATCCACCATTCACAATTGGTGATGTCACAGCTCACCTCCTCCTCCTGCACAATGACTGATAACACCTCTATATACAGTAGATAACACAGGATCCATCATTCACAATAGGTGATGTCACAGCTCACCTCCTCCTCCTGCACAATGACTGATAACACCTCTATATACAGTTGATAACACAGGATCCACCATTCACAATAGGTGATGTCACAGCTCACCTCCTCCTCCTGCACAATGACTGATAACACCTCTATATACAGTTGATAACACAGGATCCATCATTCACAATAGGTGATGTCACAGCTCACCTCCTCCTCCTGCACAATGACTGATAACACCTCTATATACAGTAGATAACACAGGATCCACCATTCACAATAGGTGATGTCACAGCTCACCTCCTCCTCCTGTACAATGACTGATAGCACCTCTATTTACAGTAGATAACACAGGATCCACCATTCACAATAGGTGATGTCACAGCTCACCTCCTCTTCCTCCTCCTGTACAATGACTGATAACACCCCTATATACAGTAGATAATACAGGATCCAGCATTCACAAAAGGTGATGTTCCAAGAGAAAAAACAACTCACATTCAACAAATGGTTTTGGCCATAATTCTGGTTTGGAATGTCACAAAATAAAATGCTACTTGCTTTTTCCCAGCTCATTTTTGAAAAGTGAAGGAATGTGATGCATCTTTCTCGAGTGCATTCTTCATCAAGACTTGGTGGGAAAGAAGCCAGTCTTGATGAATCTGGGAAATGTTGGGTGCAGCAGATCAGAGGAACCCTCTCAAGAAGGAAGAATGGCTGTTTGAGTCTCCTTAGGTCACAAGGTAGTGGAGCACATGCCATCACCTGCATGATGTGTTTGGTCAACTGTGTTTGTTCCGTTCCTTCCTGGTGGCATCTTATCTCCTATGAGAGCAAAGGATGGGGCATATTGAAATCCATATTGAAAACATGCCCAATCCTTCTTATTGCTGAAACTTCCTACACATCTGTACACATTAGATTACAGCGCTGGGGTCCTGGGTTTGAATCCCACCAAGGACAACATCTGGAAGGATTTTATATGTTCTCCCGGTGTTTGCGTGGGTTTCCTCCGCATTCTCCGGTTTCCTCCAAACACTGATCGGGAATGTAGATTGTGTGCCCCAATGGGAACACATGTGTAAATAACTCCGGAATTTGATGGCGCTATGTAAGAAAGCCTAGTAAGTAACTAGATTAGGTAGGTTTGGTCATCATTGGTGTCATGTATGAGAGCTTCAACACGCATACATGTTTAGTCACCTTACTACAACTTCAAGACTGGATCGAACGATGAAAAGGACACATGGGGCCCCCTATTTTCTCAATAGATGGGGGTTTCAGCAATTACCAGTGAATATCAGCAATTACCAGTGAATAGTTTTAACCCTGACAAGGTAGAAGTAGAACATTTGGGGCTGGCAGATCAGGAGAACTTGGTTGTTTGAGGTCATCTGGGTCTTTAAGGTGGTGGAGGCACCAATCCTTTTACTTTCTTGCAACTTATCCAAGGACCACTTAGAAAATGTTATTTGAACCCATCTTCTAACCGAATCAAGGAAGACAAATATTCGCAGCCATATGTTGATAAAAAGTAAAATATTTTTCTAACACCATCCTCAAAAAAACAAAATGAAAATAAAAAAGGAAGAATTTTTTTTTTTACAGCAGGTGAAAAACACGATTACTTAACGAAAATGACACCTACCAAACTCAAACCTTCCTTTCCAAAATACATACTGCAAGCAGCCATTACTCTTTCTTGCAATCAGCGACCCCAGACCGACCAAATGGCCATAGATATTCCAGCAGACACCTAATCATCTCCTAAATGAGCTGTTTCCTTCTTAAACTGGCCACTTGAAGTTCACTTGATGTTCAATCTCGCAATATCCTGCCATGGTTACGTGCCACCTTATCCCCCATCTCTAACAGATCAATACAGCATCAAAGCCTGGCCGGACAAATGTATCCAGAGTCAGGGGATCGGGGTAATAATCATCTTTAAAGATACAGCTGGACGACTCTGTAGATGAGCAATGCGACTCCTAACAATCTTCTATATTCTGTATGTGTGTGTGTGTGTTTGGATTATAGATATTATTAGCCCCATAACGATGTAACTAGTTTTGTCCTTTAGGACCCTGTACATTTTTCTATTTTTGCATCAATGCTTTCCGAGATTTATATTTTTTAAAAATTGTTTTATTAGTAGTAATTTTTTAAATTATTATTTTATCATTTTTTGTTGTTGTTGTTTCTCTGAGGTTGCATTTTGTCATCCATTTTTGGTACCTATTTTTTTTTTTTAAATACGTATTTATTCCAATTCCATGTTTGGTGCCACTATAACCCACAATAACTCCCAGACAGAACGCCCGCTGTCTTAGGGTTATATTTGACTCAGATCTTTCATTCACTCCCTATATCCAATCACTCAGTCTCTCATCAAAAGCATCTCCAGAAATCACTCTTCTATTAATTTTGAAAGTGCAGAACTCTTACAGTTTCTCTTATTCATTCTCATCTTGACAAATGCAACTTTCTACTAGTCAGTCTCCCTCTCACTAAATTCTCTCCTCTCCAATCCATCCATTCCTGTCCAGCTGCTACACTGATGCCTCTACTCTGTGCCAGTCATTGCACTGGTGCTCCTCTACTGCAGAATACAGCATAAACTTATCTCTCACCCACAAGGGTCTCCATAGTTCTGCACCACCATCCTCTCTGTCTTCCACCCTACCTATCCTCTCCGTTCCACTAATGAGCTAAGACTAATATCCTCTATGATTCAAACCTCTCACTCCTGTCTCAAAGCTTCTCTCATGCTGCATTGGTTCTCTGGAATGCTCTAACCCAGGTAATCAGGATATTTCCTGTAGTCCATCATTTTTAGCATGGCCTATAAACACATTCCCTTAGCCAGGCCTATCACCTCACCTCACAAATCTAACTGTCCGCAGTGATAGTAATTATCAGTCCAATACCATGTCACAGTGGTGTTAGTATCAAGAGAAAAAATCAAAGTTTAGGTGAAATTATAAAAAAATTGGAACGCTCACCTTATTTTTCTCTATCAACCCAATATCAGGTACATATAAATAGGAAAGACCTCACCTAGCTTTCCTTGACCAAACTCCAAGGGACCATAGGACCATTCAGGGGGAGGCAATTGTTTTCATCCATGCAGTACCCCAGATTAGTGTTCCAAGAGGACCCTTGTTACCATAACCCCAATAATATTTCTTCCTGACGCGTTTCTTCTCTTCTGCTCATGGGAAGGAAGAGTAATAGACTAGATCCATTCATATTTAAGATCCATTATGCATATGGGGAAGGACCGGTCCTGTGGCCACTTGGAGCTTGGTCAAGGAAAGCGAGGTGAGGTCTTTCCTATTTATTTGTACCTGATATTGGGTTGATAGAGAAAAATATGGTGAAAGTTCTAATTTTGTTATAATTTCACCTAAACTTTGAATTTTGAATTTTTCTCTTGATACCAACACCACTGTGACATGGTATTGGACTGATAATTACCATCACTGTGGATATTGCTGCTACGGCCTCTTACTGAGTCCAAAAACTGCTATTGAAGATAGCAGCTGTTAGGGCTAGCGGAACGCACCGAGTAAATATAAATGTTTTATTGAAACAGATGCGTTTGTAGCCCGGGGTCCACCGTGCAGGAGAACCTGCTGCTAGGAAACGGCGGCACTATACCGCTATACGGTGGTATGAACCAGCTCTGTTAGCTTCACAGAGCAGCCGAGAAAGCAAAGCTCTGTGCCCTGTTAACTTTCACAGAGGCACAGGCTAACTACCCAAATGAGAGCAGTCAGTGGTCATGCATGCATACAAAACTCCTCGCCGGAGGTGCCAGCATTCTAGGGGCTTATTTCAGCCGGGTCCCTGAACACAAACTCACATGACCACACTGGGGCAAAGCACATAACTTTAGAAAGACACTAACGCATGGCCGTGCGGCCATGCGAGCCTTAAATAGTTGCAGCACGTACAGGACCTTCCTAGGAAGACCAATGAGAGGCTGCTACAGAGCCTGTGCACCTACAGGACCTTCCTAGAAGGACCAATAGAATTGACAGCAGTATCTGAACATGTGACCCTCGATCTCCACTGAGAGATCTTACCCTGGGCATGCTCAGAATGAGGAAAGCAGGACTTAGTCCCAGCAGCGTCTCCTCGCCGCTGCCCAACACTGGCCTCAATGACAGAAGCAGGAAAGGCAGCAGCAACTCTTTGCACAGGGTCAGCATGAGCGAGACGCTGGGACTGACGTCTCCGCTGAGCAGGCTCCACTGCGGCAGGAGAAGAATGGGAGACCGCAGCGGAGATGGCCCGAGATTCCCCCTGTGCAGAGGCGGGAACTCGACCGCTAACAGCGGCTGTGTATTTTTCATGTGAATTTTGTGTCATATCGCCACTGAGGCTTTTTAGAATTTTTTCAGTAAAGTTTTTTTTTTTGTTTCATCGACTAATCACACCCTGCTTTTGGTACTGATTTGGATTGGTGGTCATTGCTATTTCTGATATCTAAATATATACACTGTGTGCAGAATTATTAGGCAAGTTGTTTTTTGGATCACATGATACTTTTTATACATGTTGTCCAACTCCAAGCTGTTCAGGCTTGAGCGCCAGCTACCAATTAAGTAAATCAGGTGATGTGCATCTCTGTAATAAGGAGGAGGGATGTTGTCTGATGAGATCAAAACCCTATATAAGGTGTGCTTAATTATTAGGTAACTTCCTTTCCTTTGGCAAAATGGGTCAGAAGAGAGATTTGACGGGCTCTGAAAAGTCCAAAATTGTGAGATGTGTTGCAGAGGGATGCAACAGTCTTGAAATTTCTAAGTGGTATGTCTGAACAATCTCGTTCTCTGGAATAGCCACTGCACCCCTAAATCCCATGTACTTCTCTCCCTCTTTTCTAAGGGTACCGTCACACAGTACCATTTTAATCGCTACGACGGCACGATCCGTGACGTCGCAGCGATCGTATGATTATCGCTCCAGCGTCGTAGACTGCGGTCACACGTTGCAATCACGGCGCTGGAGCGATGCCGAAGTCCCCGGTAACCAGGGTAAACATCGGTAACTAAGCGCAGGGCCGCGCTTAGTAACCCGATGTTTACCGTGGTTACCAGCGTAAAAGTAAAAAAAAAACCAAACAGTACATACTTACATTCCGGTGTCTGTCCCCGGCGTTCTGCTTCTCTCCACTGTGTAAGCGCCATAGCCGGAAAGCACAGCGGTGACGTCAGACGTCACCGCTGTGCTCGCTTTCTGGCCGGCAGGCGCTCACACAGTGCAGAGAAGCTGAGACGCCGGAGGACAGACACCGGAATGTGAGTATGTACTGTTTGTTTTTTTTTTACTTTTACGCTGGTAACCACGGTAAACATCGGGTTACTAAGCGCGGCCCTGCGCTTAGTTACCCGATGTTTACCCTGGTTACAAGCGAACACATCGCTGGATCGCTGTCACACACAACGATCCAGCGATGTCAGCGGGTGATCAAGCGACGAAAGAAAGTTCCATACGATCTGCTACGACGTACGATTCTCAGCAGGATCCCTGATCGCTGCTGCGTGTCAGACACTGCGATATCGTAACGATATCGCTAGAACGTCACGAATCGTACCGTCGTAGCGATCAAAATGGTACTGTGTGACAGTACCCTAAGTGGTACGTTGCTTCTTTTCCCTGACTTTAATTCCTGTATCATTCTGATAATTTTTCTGACTGCATATTGACATATCTGTGCTCCTCACACCTAGCCCCATCTTTTGATCTTCTCCTGCCTCTGTCTTCATCTTTGGTAGTCAAATGTTATATTAATCTGCTAATTGTCCCCTGCTGTGGACTGTCCTCCACCTCCTTCCTCCCCTCCCTCTCTCACCTGGCTTCATTTCTTGGTCATTTGAATGGTATAAGTTGCATGGAGCGGGTCAGATCTGACTTTAGTCAGATGTGACATAATTTCAAGTGACATATTTTAAGTGTATCATCTGAAATATACCAGAAATAGTCTAGAAATCGGCCAGACTGTAAGACTAATCACTGTATTCTAACTTTACTTGCCTTTCCTTTCTCCCCTGCTCTTTAACCATGCTCACATCTCCTCCACCGTTTTTTGCTCCACTAATCCTCACTCTCCTCCACTAACCCCATGCCCTTGCACCCTCAAACCACATAACTATCTCCCCTGTCATGATTCTCAATGGCGAGAGAACATAGCCCAGCATATATGAGAACTAGCTCTTGGAAGATGGAAACTATACTGACCATGAACTAAACCTGCCGCACAACTAGAAGTGGCCGGGTAGCATGCCTACGTTTTTTTATCCCTAGATGCCCAGCGCCAGCCGGAGAACTACCTAATCCTAGCAGAGGAAAAGACAGTCCTGGCTCACCTCTAGAGAAATTTTCCCAAAAGGCAGACAGAGGCCCCCACATATATTGGCGGTGATTTTAGATGAAATGACAAACGTAGTATGAAAATAGGTTTAGCAAAAATCGAGGTCCGCTTACTAGATAGCAAGAAGACAGAAAGGGCACTTTCATGGTCAGCAGAAAACCCTATCAAAACACCATCCAGAAATTACTTTAAGACTCTAGCATTAACTCATAACACCAGAGTGGCAATTTCCGCTCACAAGAGCTTTCCAGACACAGTAACGAAACAACAGCTGTGAACAGGAACAAAATGCAAAAACACACAAGGACAAAAGTCCAACTTAGCTGGGAGTTGTCTAGTAGCAGGAACATGCACAGAAAGGCTTCTGATTACATTGTTGACCGGCATGAAACTGACAGAGGAGCAAGGTTATATAGCGACTCCCACATCCTGATAGGAGCAGGTGAACAGAGGGGATGATGCACACAAGTATAATTCCACAAGTGGCCACCGGGGGAGCCCAGAATCCAATTTCACAACAGTACCCCCCCCTCAAGGAGGGGGCACCGAACCCTCACCAGAACCACCAGGGCGATCAGGATGAGCCCTATGAAAGGCACGGACAAGATCGGAGGCATGAACATCAGAGGCAGTGACCCAAGAATTATCCTCCTGACCGTATCCCTTCCATTTGACCAGATACTGGAGTTTCCGTCTGGAAACACGAGAGTCCAAGATCTTTTCCACAACGTACTCCAACTCACCCTCAACCAACACCGGAGCAGGAGGCTCAACGGAAGGCACAGCCGGTACCTCATACCTGCGCAACAATGACCGATGAAAAACATTATGAATCGAAAAGGATGCAGGGAGGTCCAAACGGAAGGACACAGGGTTAAGAATCTCCAATATCTTGTACGGGCCGATGAACCGAGGCTTAAACTTAGGAGAAGAAACCCTCATAGGGACAAAACGAGAAGACAACCACACCAAGTCCCCAACACAAAGCCGAGGACCAACACGACGACGGCGGTTGGCAAAAAGCTGAGTCTTCTCCTGGGACAACTTCAAATTGTCCACCACCTGCCCCCAAATCTGATGCAACCTCTCCACCACAGCATCCACTCCAGGACAATCCGAAGATTCCACTTGACCGGAGGAAAATCGAGGATGAAACCCCGAATTACAGAAAAACGGGGACACCAAGGTGGCAGAGCTGGCCCGATTATTGAGGGCGAACTCCGCCAAAGGCAAAAAAGCAACCCAATCATCCTGATCCGCAGACACAAAACACCTCAAATATGTCTCCAAGGTCTGATTAGTCCGCTCGGTCTGGCCATTAGTCTGAGGATGGAAAGCAGACGAAAAAGACAAATCTATGCCCATCCTAGCACAGAATGCCCGCCAAAATCTAGACACGAATTGGGTCCCTCTGTCAGAAACGATATTCTCCGGAATACCATGCAAACGAACAACATTTTGAAAAAACAGAGGAACCAACTCGGAAGAAGAAGGCAACTTAGGCAAGGGAACCAGATGGACCATCTTAGAGAAACGGTCACACACCACCCAGATGACAGACATCTTATGAGAAACAGGCAGATCCGAAATAAAATCCATCGAGATGTGCGTCCAAGGCCTCTTCGGGATAGGCAAGGGTAACAACAATCCACTAGCCCGAGAACAACAAGGCTTGGCCCGAGCACAAACGTCACAAGACTGCACAAAGCCTCGCACATCTCGTGACAGGGAAGGCCACCAGAAGGACCTTGCCACCAAATCCCTGGTACCAAAGATTCCAGGATGACCTGCCAACGCAGAAGAATGAACCTCAGAGATGACTCTACTGGTCCAATCATCAGGAACAAACAGTCTACCAGGTGGGCAACGATCAGGTCTATCCGCCTGAAACTCCTGCAAGGCCCGCCGCAGGTCTGGAGAAACGGCAGACAATATCACTCCATCTTTAAGGATACCTGTGGGCTCAGAATTACCAGGGGAGTCAGGCTCAAAACTCCTAGAAAGGGCATCCGCCTTAACATTCTTAGAACCCGGTAGGTAAGACACCACAAAATTAAACCGAGAGAAAAACAACGACCAGCGCGCCTGTCTAGGATTCAGGCGCCTGGCAGACTCAAGGTAAATTAAATTTTTGTGGTCAGTCAATACCACCACCTGATGTCTGGCCCCCTCAAGCCAGTGACGCCACTCCTCAAAAGCCCACTTCATGGCCAAAAGCTCCCGATTCCCAATATCATAATTCCGCTCGGCGGGCGAAAATTTACGGGAAAAAAAAGCACAAGGTCTCATCACGGAGCAGTCGGAACTTCTCTGCGACAACACCGCCCCAGCTCCGATTTCAGAAGCGTCGACCTCAACCTGAAAAGGAAGAGCAACATCAGGCTGACGCAACACTGGGGCGGAAGAAAAGCGGCGCTTGAGCTCCCGAAAGGCCTCCACAGCATCAGGGGACCAATCAGCAACATCAGCACCCTTCTTAGTCAAATCAGTCAATGGTTTTACAACATCAGAAAAACCAGCAATAAATCGACGATAAAAGTTAGCAAAGCCCAAAAATTTCTGAAGACTCTTAAGAGAAGAGGGTTGCGTCCAATCACCAATAGCCTGAACCTTGACAGGATCCATCTCGATGGAAGAGGGGGAAAAAATGTATCCCAAGAAGGAAATCTTTTGAACCCCAAAAACACACTTAGAACCCTTCACACACAAGGAATTAGACCGCAAAACCTGAAAAACCCTCCTGACCTGCTGGACATGAGAGTCCCAGTCATCCGAAAAAATCAGAATATCATCCAGATACACAA
Organism: Ranitomeya variabilis; assembly: GCF_051348905.1. NCBI lineage: Eukaryota > Metazoa > Chordata > Amphibia > Anura > Dendrobatidae > Ranitomeya > Ranitomeya variabilis. The sequence goes on along the minus strand of NC_135232.1, from coordinate 41,623,133 downwards.
TCATAAATTTGTCCAAATAATCGCGGAAAATGTCATGCATAAAGGACTGGAAGACTGAAGGGGCATTTGAAAGACCAAAAGGCATCACCAAATACTCAAAATGGCCCTCGGGCGTATTAAATGCGGTTTTCCACTCATCCCCCTGCTTGATTCGCACCAAATTATACGCCCCACGGAGATCAATCTTAGAGAACCACTTGGCCCCCTTTATACGAGCAAACAAATCAGTAAGCAGTGGTAACGGATATTGATATTTAACCGTGATTTTATTCAAAAGTCGATAATCAATACACGGCCTCAAAGAGCCGTCTTTCTTAGACACAAAGAAAAAACCGGCTCCTAAGGGAGATGACGAAGGACGAATATGTCCCTTTTCCAAGGACTCCTTTATATATTCTCGCATAGCCGCGTGTTCAGGCACAGACAGATTAAATAAACGACCCTTAGGGTATTTACTACCCGGGATCAAGTCTATGGCACAATCGCACTCCCGGTGCGGAGGTAGTGAACCAACCTTGGGTTCTTCAAAAACGTCACGAAAGTCAGACAAGAATTCAGGAATCTCAGAGGGAATAGATGATGAAATGGAAACCAAAGGTACGTCCCCATGAGTTCCTTTACATCCCCAGCTTAACACAGACATAGCTCTCCAGTCGAGGACTGGGTTATGAGATTGCAGCCATGGCAATCCCAGCACCAAAACATCATGTAGATTATACAGCACCAGAAAGCGAATAACCTCCTGGTGATCCGGATTAACACGCATAGTCACTTGTGTCCAGTATTGTGGTTTATTACTAGCCAATGGGGTGGAGTCAATCCCTTTCAGAGGTATCGGAGCCTCCAATGGCTCCAAATCATACCCACAGCGTTTGGCAAAGGACCAATCCATAAGACTCAAAGCAGCGCCAGAGTCGACATAGGCGTCCGCGGTAATAGATGACAAAGAACAAATCAGGGTCACAGATAGAATAAACTTAGACTGTAAAGTGCTAATTGAAACAGACTTGTCAGGCTTCTTAGTACGCTTAAAGCATGCTGATATAACATGAGTTGAATCACCACAATAGAAGCACAACCCATTTTTTCGTCTAAAATTCTGCCGCTCGCTTCTGGACAGAATTCTATCACATTGCATATTTTCTGGCGTTTTCTCAGTAGACACCGCCAAATGGTGCACAGGTTTGCGCTCCCGCAGACGCCTATCGATCTGAATAGCCATCGTCATGGACTCATTCAGACTCGCAGGCACAGGGAACCCCACCATAACATCCTTAATGGCATCAGAGAGACCTTCTCTGAAAATCGCCGCCAGGGCGCACTCATTCCACTGAGTAAGCACAGACCATTTGCGGAATTTTTGGCAGTATATTTCAGCTTCATCTTGCCCCTGAGACAAGGACATCAAGGCCTTTTCCGCCTGAAGCTCTAAATGAGGTTCCTCATAAAGCAACCCCAAGGCCAGAAAAAACGCATCCACATTGAGCAACGCAGGATCCCCTGGTGCCAATGCAAAAGCCCAGTCTTGAGGGTCGCCCCGGAGCAAGGAAATTACAATCCTGACCTGCTGTGCAGGGTCTCCGGCAGAGCGAGACTTCAGGGACAAAAACAATTTGCAATTATTTTTAAAATTTTGAAAGTGAGATCTATTCCCCGAGAAGAATTCAGGCAAAGGAATTCTAGGCTCAGACATAGGTGCATGAACAACAAAATCTTGCAAATTTTGTACCTTTGTGGCGAGATTATTCAAACCTGTAGCTACACTCTGAAGATCCATTTGAAACAGGTGAACACAGAGCCATTCAAGGATAAGAAGGAGAGAAAGAGAGGAAGGCTGCAGTATAGGCAGACTAGCAAGTGACTCAATTAAGAGCACACTCAGAACTAGAGGAAAAAAAAAAAAAAAATTGTAGCAGACTTCTTTTTTCTCTCCTTTCTCAGCCAGTAATTTAACCCTTTTTTTTTGGCCGGTCAAACTGTCATGATTCTCAATGGCGAGAGAACATAGCCCAGCATATATGAGAACTAGCTCTTGGAAGATGGAAACTATACTGACCATGAACTAAACCTGCCGCACAACTAGAAGTGGCCGGGTAGCATGCCTACGTTTTTTTATCCCTAGATGCCCAGCGCCAGCCGGAGAACTACCTAATCCTAGCAGAGGAAAAGACAGTCCTGGCTCACCTCTAGAGAAATTTTCCCAAAAGGCAGACAGAGGCCCCCACATATATTGGCGGTGATTTTAGATGAAATGACAAACGTAGTATGAAAATAGGTTTAGCAAAAATCGAGGTCCGCTTACTAGATAGCAAGAAGACAGAAAGGGCACTTTCATGGTCAGCAGAAAACCCTATCAAAACACCATCCAGAAATTACTTTAAGACTCTAGCATTAACTCATAACACCAGAGTGGCAATTTCCGCTCACAAGAGCTTTCCAGACACAGTAACGAAACAGCAGCTGTGAACAGGAACAAAATGCAAAAACACACAAGGACAAAAGTCCAACTTAGCTGGGAGTTGTCTAGTAGCAGGAACATGCACAGAAAGGCTTCTGATTACATTGTTGACCGGCATGAAACTGACAGAGGAGCAAGGTTATATAGCGACTCCCACATCCTGATAGGAGCAGGTGAACAGAGGGGATGATGCACACAAGTACAATTCCACAAGTGGCCACCGGGGGAGCCCAGAATCCAATTTCACAACACTCCCCTCTCTCTTACTCCCCCCGCCTCATTCATCACTAATCCTCCCCCTATCCTTCTCACACTATGAGAAACTATTGCAACCCCTCACACTTAAAACCTGTGCCACTGACCCCCACCCCCCTGCTTCCTCTCTCTGGGGCACTTTGGAATGCCCGCTCTATATGCAACAAGCTCCACGTGATCCATGATCTCTTTACTTCCCGCAACCTTTCCTTCCTGGCCCTCACTGAGACCTGGCTGACGCCCGATGACACGGCCTCGCCTACAGCACTGAGTTACGGTGGCCTCCAATTTACCCACACTCCTCACTCTTGCAACAGACATGGTGGAGGAGTGGGTATCCTTCTTTCTAAAAACTGTGTTTTCAACCCTATCCAACCCCCAGCCTCCCTTATCCTCACTTCTTTCGAGGTTCACTCTGTCCGTATCTACGCTCCCTCCAATCTCCAAATGGCTGTCATATACTGACCACCAGGCTCATCCATTGCCTTCATCGACCAATTCTTCAACTGGCTCCTTCACTTTCTCTCCGCTGACATCCCCACCATCATCATGGGTGACTTTAATATCCCTACTGACACCTGCCAGCCAGCAGCCTCCAAGCTACTGGCCCTTACTTCATCCTTTGGACTCACCCAGTGGTCCTCCACAGCCACCCACACAGACGGACATACACTAGACCTCATCTTCACCCGCCTCTGTTCCTTATCTAATCTCGCAACCTCTCCCTTCCCCCTATCTGACCACCATCTACTCACCTTCTCATCCTTGTCCTCCTCACCTGCCCCCCATGTCCAGCCATTACCACATCCATGCAGAAACCTTGCACATCTAGACATTCACAGACTCTCAGACTCTCTCCTACCCCTGTCCTCCATATCTTCACTCCACAACACGGACAGCGCCACCGCGTTCTATAACTCCACTCTCACATCAGCCATAGACTCAGTCGCCCCTCTCATGCATGGCAAAGTGCGACGAACCAATAGGCAACCTTGGCATAACAATCTCATAAAAAAACTTCGACAAGCATCCAGGGTTGCAAAGCAATGTTGGAAGAAAACGTGCCTGCCAGACGACTTCACTGCTTTCAAACAAGCTACATTTGACTTCAAGTTAGCCCTCACCTCCGCTAAACAGACCTATTTCACTAACCTTGTATCTTCACTATCCTACAACCCAAAACAACTGTTCAGCACATTTAACTCCCTCCTCCGCCCACCACTGCCACCTCCAACTCCCCTCATCTCCTCAGAGGACTTTGCCACCTACTTCAAAAACAAGATCGACCAAACAATGCAAGCCCTAACTGTTCCACCACCCCAACCACTCTATATACCAGACCTCTGCCCTTCCCTAATAACCTCCCTCTCCAATATCACTGAAGGAGAGCTTACTCGCCTCTTTTCCAAATCACACCTCACCACCTGTGCACTTGACCCCATCCCCTCCCACTTGCTCCCCAACCTCACTAACATGCTCATTCCAGCCCTAACCCATCTCTTCAACCTATCGCTATCTTCTGGTACCTTCCCCTCTGCCTTCAAACATGCCACCATCACACCCATCCTCAAAAAAACTAACCTTGACCCAACTGCTTTGCCCAGCTACCGCCCCATATCACTGCTCCCGTTTGCTTCAAAACTCCTTGAGCAGCATGTCCATGCTCAAATTTCCTCCCACCTCTCATCTAACTCTCTCCTTGACAACCTCCAATCTGGCTTCCACCCCCACCACTCCACCGAAACTGCCCTTACAAAAATTACTAATGACTTACTCACAGCCAAAGCTAACAGACAGTTCTCCATCCCCCTCCTTCTTGACCTGTCCTTTGCTTTCGACACAGTCGATCACTGCCTACTGCTACAGATTCTTTCTTCGCTTGGCATCAAAGACCTTGCCCTGTCCTGGATTGCCTCATACCTTTCCGACCGCACATTTAGCGTTTCCCACTCCCACACTACCTCCTCATCCCGCCCTCTCTCTGTTGGAGTCCCTCAAGGCTCTGTCCTAGGGCCCCTACTTTTTTCCATCTATACCCTTGGCCTAGGACAACTCATAAAGTCCCATGGCTTCCAGTACCACCTGTATGCGGACGACACTCAGATCTACCTCTCTGGCTCAGATGTCGCCTCTCTTCTGTCCAGAATCCCGGAGTGTCTGTCAGCCATATCCTCCTTCTTCACCTCTCGCTTCCTAAAACTCAATGTAGACAAAACCGAACTCATCATCTTTCCCCCATCTCGTGTATCCCCCCTACCTGATCTATCTATTATGGTAAACGGCATCATGTTCTCTCCCACACCTGAAATCCGCTGCCTCGGAGTAACTCTCGACTCTGCCCTGTCCTTCAAACCGCACGTTCAAACTCTTGCCACCTCCTGTCGCCTCCAACTCAAAAATATTGCCAGAATCCGTCCCTTCCTCACCCCACAATCTACTAAGACTCTTGTGCATGCCCTTATCATCTCCCGCCTCGACTACTGCAACACCCTTCTCTGTGGCCTCCCCGCTAACTCTCTTGCACCACTCCAGTCTGTCCTCAACTCTGCTGACCGACTAATTCATCTCTCTCCTCGCTACTCCTCCGCTTCCCCCCTCTGCAAATCCCTCCACTGGCTCCCAATTCCCCAACGAATCCAGTTCAAACTACTAACACTGATCTACAAAGCCATCCACAACCTGTGCCCTCCCTATATCTCTGAACTAATCTCCCAATACCTTCCCTCACGTAATCTCCGATCCTCCCAAGACCTCCTACTCTCCTCCACACTTATTCGTTCCTCACACAACCGCCTCCAAGATTTCTCCAGAATATCCCCCATCCTCTGGAATTCCATGCCTCAACACGTCCGACTATCCACCACCCTCGGATCCTTCAGACGGAACCTGAAAACCCATCTCTTCAAGAAAGCCTACAGCCTGCAATACCCATTCTGCCGCCTCGCCATCGCCAGAGCAGCCACCTCACCACCGCCAGATGGATGGCCAGAGGCTGGATAAGTAAGGCTGTGTTTCCACGGTCAGGAAACGCTGCGTGTTTGACACTGCGTAGAGCCGCAGCGTCAAACACGCAGCGTCCAGATGTTACAGCATAGTGGAGGGGATTTCCTGAAATCCCGTCTCCACTATGCGTTAAAATATGCAGGCGACAGACCCGCGTACACGGACATGTGGCGCGTCTTTTCAGAACGCAGCATGTCTGTTTACCCATAGATAATCATTAGATGCGGTAAAACCGCATCTAATAATTAGTCACATGCTTAGTAAGTGCGTAAACACAACATACTACGCATGTCTCCTACGCATGTCTCCTAATTTACATGTGGGCTTACCTGTCCCACCGCCGGAGGTACGCATCCACTGCAGTTCTCTCGATAACTTATCGCGAGAACTGCCGTGCACGTGACCCGGGGTTATGTCCAGTCACTAGTCTGGTTCTCATGGTCCGCTGATCAGCTGATTGTGAGAACTCTGTAGTGTAGGTGATCGCTGGAGAGTTATCTCTGGTGGTCATCTACAAGCTCTGCTATGTCTGGATGTCAGGCATCCAGATGTAGCAGAGCTGGACTCGTCATGGGACACTAGTTATTAAGGACTACGTTGGACACAGGGAGTATACTGTTGGATTATTATTTTTCTTTTTTTCCAGGAGACGAGGGCTTCGCTTGGATTACCAGTTCAATAAAAATATGGTCAAAACTGTGTGGTGTTTTATTTCATTAAAATACTTTATTCTGCATGTGTGTGTGTTTTATTAACCCTTTACCAAGTATAGGATTAGTAATGGTAGGTATCTTATTGACGCCTCTCCATTACTAAGCCGGCTTAATATCACCTTACAAAGGTGACATTAACCCCATATTACCACATATCCCACCGCTACTCGGGAGTGGGAAGAGAGAGGCTAAGCACCGGAATCGGCCCATCTTACAGATGCACCATTTCTAGGGCAGCTGGGAGCTGGTATTTGTAGCCAGGGGGGCCAATATCCATGGTCCCTTCCTAGGCTATGAATATCAGCCCGCAGCTGTCTGTGTAGCCTTTCTGGCTTCAAATTATAGGGGGACCCCATGTCATTTTTTTGGGGTGGTCCCCCTATTTTATTAGCCAGTAAAGGGTAAATATACAGCTGCGGGCTGATATTCATAGCCTGGGAAGATCCATGAGTATTAACCCCTTCCCAGGCTACAAACATCAGTCCCGCAGTCGCTGGCTTTCCCTCTCGGGAGCCCACGCCATTTTTTCTTTCTTTTTTTTTAAATTAAACAGATATTGCTTTTAAGGCCGGGATCACACATGTGAGAAACTCGGACGAGTCTCGCATCTTAATACCCGGCACTGCCGCCGGCACTCAGGAGCAGAGCTTGCGGCTGCACAGAAATACATGCAACAGCACGCTCCGCTCCCGAGTGCCGTCGGCAGTGCCGGATAGTAAGATGCGAGACTCGTCTGAGTTTCTCGCATGTGTGATTCTGGCCTAACTTTTTATGTACCATTTTATTATATTTATTACTAAACATCGGGCTTGACACTATCTATCTATCTACCTATTATCTATCTATCGAATCTATCTTTCTATCTATTATCTATCTATTATCTATCTATCGTATCTATCTATTATCTATCTATCTATTATCTATCTATCGATATATCTATCTAGCTATCTATAGATATATCTATAGATAGATATATTAATAGATAGATACGATAGATAGATAGATAGATAGATAGATCTATCTATATATTATCTATATTATCTAGCTATCCCATATCTATCTGTTATCTATCTCTGTGTGTGTAAACATTATTCTTCAATGGAGTATGTAAATGAAGAGGTTGGACAAGAAATGACATCACAATTCTTTTTATATATATATATATATATATATATATATATATATATATATATATATATATATATATCTATCTTTATTTAGCTTACAAAAACACACACAAATCCGCATGAAAAACGCATCAAAAACGCATGTAAAAGCGCATCAAGGTGACCTGTCAGTGACCTCAGGTGCAGATTTGGTGCAGATTTTACCTGCGTCAAATCCTGATGCAATCCTGACCGTGGAAACATACCCTAAAGGGCAGAGAGCTCCGACAGACGCCAGCAAGGTGGAGGTGGGGTACTGGTATGGGCTGGTATCATCAAAGATGAACTTGTGGGACCTTTTCGGGTTGAGGATGGAGTGAAGCTCAACTCCCAGACCTACTGCCAGTTTCTGGAAGATAACTTCTTCAAGCAGTGGTACAGGAAGAAGTCGGTATCGTTCAAGAAAAACATGATTTTCATGCAGGACCTACTCCACAGCGTGGCTGGCCAGTAATGGTCTCAAAGAAGAAGAAAAAATAATGACATGGCCCCCTTGTTCACCTGATCTGAACCCCATAGAGAACCTGTGGTCCCTCATAAAATGTGAGATCTACAGGGAGGGAAAACAGTCCACCTCTCGGAACAGTGTCTGGGAGGCTGTGGTGGCTGCTGCACGCAATTTTGATCGTAAACAGATGACGCAACTGACAGAATCTATGGTTGGAGGCTGTTGAGTGTCATCATAAAGAAAGGTGGCTATATTGGTCACTCATTTTTTTGGGGTTGTTTTTTGCATGTCAGAAATGTTTATTTCTAAATTTTGTGCAGTTATATTGGTTTACCTAGTGAAAATAAACAAGTGAGATGGGAATATATTTGGTTTTTATTAAGTGGCCTAATAATTCTGCACAGTAATAGTTACCTGCACAAGCAGATATCCTCCTAAGATAGCCAAATCTAAAAAAAACCCACTCCAACTTCCAAAAATATTAAGCTTTGATATTTATGAGTCTTTTGGGTTGATTGAGAACATAGTTGTTGATCAATAATAAAAATAATCATCTAAAATACAACTTGCCTAATAATTCTGCACACAGTGTACTTTCATGACCGAAAGTGTAGACTGCCTTGAAATTATTCCAGAAAATGAAGTATTTCTCCATGAAAATTATTCCAATTACACGTTTTAGAAACGGATAAGAGTGGGGCGCAATAGCGCAGTTACCAAAATAACAATTAGTTTACTGTTAGGTAAAATTCTCACCTTTACACTTTGAGAGTATGCACAACACATATAGTAAGTATGATAGCAGGGCTGCAGATGACTCCGGACCCGTGAAGGATCTTCAAGAAATTCTGGATTGGATATTCAAGATGTCGACAAATCCACGCTCCTCCAAAATCAGGCAAGGGAATCACAGAGTTCAGAAGAGTTGCAACTACGCGTTTCATGGACTTCCTGTCCACTTCCTCAGGTACATAGCCAATACTAACCACATGGTATTACTCACATGTAGAGGGTGGGCTGGACATAGAAAAAATGGCCGTCAAACACACTTGGCGCCTTGAACGCTGCATTTACATTTAAAATACAAACATAAATTTGTTGCATATCTATACAACAGTGATTAAAAATGCAATTTGTTAGCATAGAAATTATACATAACATTAAAATGTAAGATTTTTTTGCAAATAAAATTAAAAAGAAAGGAAATGAAAAGTCTGCTAAGATTGAAAAAAACATTTTTTTTGTAATATTCTCTTGTCTTAATTGCAGACCAGGATTAGAACCTACCATCCTTGGAAAAATCATGGAAGTGAAAGGACCTCGGGCACAGACCTCTGAGCTATTCCGTTAATTGACCCTTGAAGCTTTAAAAAAAAATAAATAAATAAAAAAATTAATACCTAAAAAACCATCGATAGTAGTAGTATAGAAATGAAATAAAATGTGTGTTGAATAAAATTCATTTATAAAAAATGTATGCTAAAAATAAAAATGAAAAATAAATAAAAAAATTGTGGTTTGATTAATTCTAAAAAGGAAATGTGAATAAACTATTGAATAAATTAATTATGATAAAAGGATTAGTGAATGATGGGTGCCTCTACATAATATTTAGTAATAAAAAATTGTGATATAAAAATATATATATTTAACATACATATTGTAAATCAATTTTAGTGACGACCTTATTTAATGTGAAAAAAACCCCAACTTTTTTAATTTTTTTGTGTGAGTTTAGCCCTATTTATTATAAAAACATTATAGAACATTAAAGAAATACTTCTGATTATTATGCACCCAAAATCTTGTTTATGGTGCTTGCAAATATGATGTGACAAACCATGTTTTAGAAGCCCAGTAACCGTATTCTGTCTATGGCGGTTCAGTCTCTTGTGGAGCGGCTGGGTAGTTCTACCCACATATTGTTCGGGACAGCGGCACTCTATAACATATATGACATATTCAGTGTCACAAGACATTGGAGTGGTATCTGGAATTTTTCACCTGTAACCACAGAGCTGAAGTTATCGGCAGTGTGCGTAATGGATTTACAGCACAAACAGCCCCTTTTACCACGTTTGGTAATACTATTTTTAGGGTTGCTCATAATGCTGCCCCCGGATTTATCAGGGTCTCGGTTTTCTAAATACAAGAGAAGGGTATTTCGGTAAAACTTTTTTTTAACATAGGGTCATTTACCAAAATATGCCAATTTTTTCTTAAAGGGAACCTGTCACCCCAAGATGAGCTAAGCCCACCAGCATCAGGGGCTTATCTACAGCATTCTGTGATGCTGTAGATAAGCCCCCGATGTAACCTGAAAGATGAGAAAAAGAGGTTAGATTATACTCACCCAGGGGCTGTCCCGCTACGGTCCGGTCCGATGGGTGTCGCGGTCCGGTCCGGCGCCTCCCATCTTCTTATGATGACGTCTTCTTCTTGTCTTCACGCTGCGGCTCCGGCGCAGGTGTACTTTGTCTGCCCTGTTGAGGGCAGAGCAAAGTACTGCAGTGCGCAGGTGCTGGGCCTCTCTGACCTTTCCCAGCGCCTGCGCACTGCAGTACTTTGCTCTGCCCTCAACAGGTCAGACAAATACGCCTGAGCCGGAGCCGCAGCGCTAAGACAAGAAGAAGACGTCATTGTAAGAAGATAGGAGGCCCCGGACCACGACGCCCATCTGATCGGACCGCCCGCCCAGGTGAGTATAATCTAACCTCTTTTTCTCATCTTTCAGGTTACATCGGGGGCTTATCTACAGCATTACAGAATGCTGTAGATAAGCCCCTGATGCCGGTGGGCTTAGCTCAACTTCGATTTTGGGGGTGACAGGTTCCCGTTAATTTCTCCTGAATTTCTTTGTGTTGATGGTTAAAAGTGGTAATAAAATTAAGACTATGTTCAAGGGTATTGTCACTGCCTTTCCTGTTGGAACCAGATAAGAGGGAAATCTGGTCATTGTTCTCTTTTAAATTTTTAAAGGAATTATAGACCAGATTTTTAGGATATTTTTGGTTTAAAAATCTCTGTTTGAGAATATCCGATTGTTCAATAAAATCAGATTCAAGGGACAGGTTTTCCTGATTCTTTGAAATTGGTTATGTGGGATATTGTTAAACGTTGTTCTACGTCCAGCCCACCCTATATATGTGAGTAATACCATGTGGTTAGTATTGGCTATGTACCTGAGAAAGTGGACAGGACATCCATGAAACGCGTAGTTTTATAGCACTGAATAAAGTATGCAACTCTTCTGAACTCTGTGATTCCCTTGCCTGAATTTGGAGGAACGTAGATTTGTCGGTTTCTTGAATATCCTATCCAGAATTACAGATTTTGTTATACACATGTTTATTTCCTTTGTGTGTATTGGATCAACACAAAAAAAGTTTGAAAGCTTGTGAGCAGGGCCCTTGCTTTCCCATATGTAACTTGTGAAATTATGTGTTACTCTGTAATGTCTTTATTGTTGTCATGCTCCCGGGTTCGAACCCTTGTACCTGTGTTTTGTGGGCAGCTTCTCTTTTCACCAAGCCACAGGAGACACAACTTTTCTCAAGCTGTTTAAGTTCTGTTATTCTGTCTTCAGTCGTTTTAGCATAACACACAGGTGTTTTCATTTGGCTGCCGTATCACCTTTTGGGTGTGTCTTTATATTCTTTCCCCTGTTCGTATTTCCAGCTGATGATAGTTTCTTGTGGATGTTCAGCCATTCTAATATTGTTTAAAGTCAGTCGGTGAAATTCCAGCTAGGGTTTATCTCCTTGCATGTTTCTGTACTTTACTTTGCATCTACCTTCTGTTTCTTTTTAGGAAATAGGCAGCATATAATCTAACAGTATTTACTTTACAGTTTGTTTTGTTTTTGGTGATTTACTTTACTCACTCTGGGATCTTTCCATTTTAACAGCACACTTTCCCTTTTGTAGGTAATTTGCACTCTGTACTGCCCTCCGACTGTTTAAGAGGAACTTGAAGCACTTGACGGCCTTTCAGGCAGTTTAGGTCCGAGCTGCCATCTTCTAGTCTGTGGTTATGGTTATCTCTGCTCATGCAGGAACCTTTAGGGACTGGGGTCAGAATCTCTAAATTGTACAGGAACCGGCAGAGTCAGTTATTGTTTTTAGTTTGTTCCCTATTTTCCTGACTGAGTTGCTATTCTAGCAAAACAATTGTTTGCATATGCCCCTGCTGAATTGTAAAGTGCTGCAGACTATGTTGGCGCAATAGAAAAAAAAATATTATTATAACTATGTATTTCAATGCATTACAACCTAGATGTGTAAAATGAATAGACTTCTTGTAGAGCGTACCTCACGTAAAGAAAAGTTCAAATAAGACACCTTTGATGGGTTTCATCCTGGCTCTTGAAACGTTCAGCATAGAAATGCTATGATCCGTGCTTGCGGAATTGGAATTTTCATTACCTGTAGCATAGTTCCCAACCAGTCCGGAACCAGCAGAACAGTTCAGATTTGAAGGAGCAGTCCCCGGAGGTCTGGGCTACATTCCAACTTTCACTCACTTGGTAATGTTCATTGTAGTCTGCATCAAAAATTTACCAAATAAGGTAGAATAAAGCTAAAAAAAGTAGCCTAAATGCAATAACCAAAGTAGATTGGTACAGAAACCTGCTGAAAATGTGCAAATAAAAAGCAGCAGGACAATGCAGCATTTACTCTACATGTCAACACGACCTTACAGACTTTCCATTGCAAAATGGCACTTTCAAAATGCTGCAGGTCGTCTAGCAAAAAAGCAAGACCTCACATAGTGAAGCTTGTGTAAAAGTGAAAACGTTGGCTGCTATAGCTATGAATGAATGAATGAATGAATGAATGAATGAACAAAAAATAAATCTATAGGTACCAACCATCCCAGATACAGTGGGACATTACCGGATATGCATCTATGCCCCATTGCGGTCTGCGGAATATATCATAAGAAAGATTTTGCCAATAAGGATTTTGTTTTGTTTTTTTGCAACTAAATCCTCTGGGTGAGAATTATGAAAACAAACAAAAAACTAGGAAACAAAAGCAGCGCAATACTATAAATTTGTCTACAAAGTGCGCACAGAAAGATAATTGTACAACTACTACTTCACCACTTTGGCCCAAATTCCATCAGATTCCTAGCGCACTTTACTCACTAATTATCCCCGTATGTCATTGATCTCCCAGTTCAGTCTGTCATGTCGGTCAGATAAGTTGTGTAAACAATCCGACATACGATTGATTCGTCAATTGTGAGCTAATTTTAATCTTATAAGTCTGGCAAAGTTGTAATGATCTGAGATCAAATGGATTGAACTCAGGTAATGAAAAAATACGTATGACGGTATAAAGGACAGTGTTACATTGTTGCAAAATTATCTATGATTTTAATGTCAAGACTTTGTTGAATTGGGTTTTGGTCTTTGGAACTCAAATTAGGACATATACCGTAATAAAATAATCTGTACCACAGGTTAGCAGTGTAATAACATTAGTGAATATATAGCACATTAATCCAAATGATAAATAGTGCAAGCAATCACCTGGGGATGAGCGTCACCACATATTCCAGGGCTCCTGAATGAACGTGCGTCCACCCGACGCGTGTTTCGGCAAAGCCTTTGTCAGGGCACCCAAAAATATCTTAGCCTAGAACTGGCGGATGCATCGCATTGTAATGTCCAGATCTTTACGGGGTGTCAACCACTGTTGGAGCTTTAATGTCAGCTATGTTATTTGTTATAAAGTATTTTCAGTAAGAAGATTCCATTGATAAAAAAGAAGCACTACAATTTTTTAAATAATTATTAATGTGTAATGATAATGAATAATGATCTTCAACAAGTTCCTGGCTGAAAATGGAGTGTCATTGGTTTTATCAGGTTATTCACCTGTCCCACTTCTCCAGACAGTTTTTCCTCTTCTCCCTAGTATCTAGTTGCAACAGCAACCGGACACACTTGAATTTCCTACCACCAGGTCATTTAACTCTGTTCAGGAAACAGGATGCTGCCTGAGTATTCAGGTAGTTGACATTCCTGTTACTACTTTGTTCTACAATCCATCCAAGTTTCAGCTCGGCTACAAATGTTCATTACTATAACTCCACTTTACCCTCTGCGCTACATCTAGTCTCCACAAGAACTCTGCTGTACCCCCTGGGCTACATCTAGTCTCCACTGCAACTCCACTGTACCCCCTGAGCTACATCTATTCTCCACTAGAACTCCGCTGTACCCCCTGGGCTACATCTATTCTCCACATCTATTCTCCACTAGAACTCCGCTGTACCCCCTGGGGCACAACAGAGCTCCGCTGTACCCCCTGTGCTACATCTATTCTCCACTAGAACTCCGCTGTACCCCCTGGGCTACATCTATTCTCCACTAGAACTCCGCTGTACCCCCTGGGCTACATCTAGTCTCCAATAGAGCTCTGCTGTACCCCCTGGGCTACATCTAGTCTCCACTACAACTCCACTGTACCCCCTGAGCTACATCTATTCTCCATTAGAACTCCGCTGTACCCCCTGGGCTACATCTATTCTCCACATCTATTCTTCACTAGAACTCCGCTGTACCCCCTGGGGTACAACAGAGCTCCGCTGTACCCCCTGTGCTACATCTATTCTCCACTAGAACTCTGCTGTACCCCCTGGGCTACATCTATTCTCCACTAGAACTCCGCTGTACCCCCTGGGCTACATCTAGTCTCCAATAGAGCTCTGCTGTACCCCCTGGGCTACATCTAGTCTCCACTACAACTCCACTGTACCCCCTGAGCTACATCTACTATTCTCCACTAGAACACGGCTGTACCCCTGGGCTATATCTAGTCTCCACTACAACTCAACTGTACCCCCTGGGCTACATCTATTCTCCACTAGAACTCCACTGTACCCTCTGTGCTACATCTATTCTCCACTAGAACTCCGCTGTACCCCCTGGGCTACATCTATTCTCCACTAGAACTCCGCTGTACTCCCTGAGCTACATCTATTCTCCACTAGAACTCCGCTGTACCCCCTGTGCTACATCTAGTCTCCACTACAACTCCGCTGTACCCCGTGTGCTACATCTAGTCTCCACTACAACTCCGCTGTACCCCCTGAGCTACATGTATTCTCCACTAGAACTCTGCTGTTCCCCCTGAGCTACTTGTATTCTCAAAATTAACCAAGAACTAATTTATAAACAATATCTTTATTTCAACATATTTAGGATAAACAAAACAACACAACCCCTTAAAAAACCCTTCTGTGTAAGACAGGGTTGACTATCTGGTCTATATATATATACGGGCAGAGGGATGGGGAGCCTAACAGGGATCTAAACCTACACGTCCCTATGGTGCCCCCTACCTGACTGCGGAGGCCGGCACCCTCTTGGACGCAATATGGCGCCCCCGCTCCTCGACGGCTGACCCTCGATGCCCTGCGGGTCCCTAGTGCACCATGCGTCGTGGACACCTCACACCTGCCCACTCCTAGGGCCCAAATGTAAAAAACATTTACCAGAAATGATATTTCCACCAAATAACACAATGATAGATAAATTCACTATTTCTCAAGGCTCAAAAATGAACAAGATAGCACATTTATCCGTCTGTTCTACGCCTCCTTCACTGGCTATCGCACCCTTATGCGTCCCTATCAACACTTTCCTGCCCTACAGCGGAGGCCGGCACCCTCCCGGCCGCAAACTGGCGCCCCCGCTCCTCGGCGGCCGTCCCTAGGATACCCTAAACAGGTCCCTACAGATATTTGGACCCGCTGAGGGAAAGTGCCTATGGGGCTATGCTAGTGGGCTGCAATATACATATCAATTTATCATGCCAGCATGAAGTACTTCAGTGAATCAGAACATCCTGTGTGTTAGCTCTATTATTGAGTCTATCACACAAAGCCGAGAAAGTGCAATCTTGTCTATGTACTAGGAACACATATATGTTAATGTCATTGTTATTTCAAACTATATACATGGTGAAAAATCAAGAATAATAACAATAAAAATAAAAAATCTGTTGCACTTATCTGTGCCCAGATCTCGCCTCTACGCGTTTCCCCCCCATGATATGGTTCTTCAGGAGGCACATGGGAAAAAAACCGTGTGTAACCACATCGGTGGTATGCTGTGCCTGGTTGCAGGTGCAGGAATAACACTGGTGCAGGCGTGCTTATATCTCTCACATACAGCTCCCGCCCACACAACAGTATTAAGGGGGTTAAATCATACCTATAGGTCACGGATTGCTGTGCTGATCGCGACGCAGATGTCCAATAACTCCCCCCAGATCACCTTCTTACAGTGCACATGGCGGCCGCCATTGTTTCTGTGGTATTATCGGCGTGCCCGAACTGCGCATGCGCCATTTTCAGACCCTAGAGGTCCGCTATTTTCTTTCAGACTGCGCAGGCGCTCAGGGAGGACTCCATTTTGTTGTGGATCCTATCTCCCATACAGAACGCCCTATGCTCATTACGGCTTCATTCTGTGGATCCCCAAAGAAGATACAGTGTTCCACGCAAAAAAGGGGAGGGTGTAGGATGACATATTGCATATAAATAAATTTCTCATGTATGCAGTCACCCTAAGTTAGTATCATAATGGTCATGTATCAAAATTTCATGTATAAAAAAACCACCCCTATAATATACCAGCTCTTCTATAGATATAGCCTCAAGGGCATAATACCTAAAATTCCAGATCCCCATTTTAGTGTGGGGTCTTGCTGGATCTATCGGTCTGTACCTGGGCCACTTTAATTATAACTTAGAACCCTTTATGGTCATGGCTATGCAGCTCCATGCAGTAAAGGACCTTTCCCCCACCTGCAATAAATTTATCCTTACGCCCATCACTGGCGGAAAAGCAGAGTTACATTCTTGGGTAACCCCCATTAATATATGCTGTGAACCATCTAATAGGTCCACATAGCCTCTCTAATTATGTCGGGGAACCGGGGAAGCCTAAATCTATGCAGACAGTTCACACGAAGCAGCTATAGGTTAATCGCTCATTGAGTCCCCTAGGGACTACTGACTCCATTCTAAATATCCACTGGGTCTCTTTTTGTAAGATGACCCTATCCCAGTCGCCCCTTCTTCCATTTTGCTTCACCACCTCCAGGACACAGAAGGAGAGCGTCCTATTATCTCCCTGGTGAGATTCCCAAATGTGACGTGCTATGGGGGTGTCCCTGCAGTTCTTGATGTCACCCAAATGTTCCCCGATTCTCCTCCTCAGCTCTCTCTTGGTCTTTCCTATGTAATTTTTTGGACAGCCACACGTAGCCATATAGACCACACCAATGGTCTTGCAGTTGGAAAAGTCCCTGCAAAAGAACTGCTTACCATTAGATGCACTAATGGGAGAGCCATCATCCGGTTCCCCTGAAGAGGGGCATCCCCCGGGGTCAATACCTTAGGACTCGGAGGAATTGCTCCAATCCTGCCACCTTCAGGGCACAGGCTCATGATCTGAGGGAGAGATTCCGGGATCGAGGCTACCCGGATGAGGTCCTGGATCCAGCCTTTCAAAATGCTATGGGAAGGGACAGATGGTCCCTTTTAAATACCACGAGAGAAAGAGAAACCGAGAATGCTCTGAGGATTATTGGAACCTATGATAACCAAACTAATCGGGTGTTCAATATCCTCAAGAGACATTGGAGCATTCTACGGATGGATGAAACCCTTACAGATGTCATTCCAGATAGACCCCAGATTACCTTCCGTAAAGGTCGCTCTCTGAAAGATCGGCTCGTACACAGCCACTACAAAAGAGGAAAGCAAGCGGGAACCTGGCTTGATAGACGGCCAAACGGCACGTTTAGGTGTGGAAATTGCTCGTTCTGCGATTTCATAAGTCCCTGCAGGAACTTCGTTAGTGCATCTAATGGTAAGCAGTTCTTTTGCAGGGACTTTTCCAACTGCAAGACCATTGGTGTGGTCTATATGGCTACGTGTGGCTGTCCAAAAAATTACATAGGAAAGACCAAGAGAGAGCTGAGGAGGAGAATCGGGGAACATTTGGGTGAGATCAAGAACTGCAGGGACACCCCCATAGCACGTCACATTTGGGAATCTCACCAGGGAGATAATAGGACGCTCTCCTTCTGTGTCCTGGAGGTGGTGAAGCAAAATGGAAGAAGGGGCGACTGGGATAGGGTCATCTTACAAAAAGAGACCCAGTGGATATTTAGAATGGAGTCAGTAGTCCCTAGGGGACTCAATGAGCGATTAACCTATAGCTGCTTCGTG
The DNA here is from genome assembly GCF_051348905.1 of Ranitomeya variabilis. Classification (NCBI taxonomy): domain Eukaryota; kingdom Metazoa; phylum Chordata; class Amphibia; order Anura; family Dendrobatidae; genus Ranitomeya; species Ranitomeya variabilis. The sequence goes on along the minus strand of NC_135232.1, from coordinate 41,604,836 downwards.
TGAACTGTCTGCATAGATTTAGGCTTCCCCGGTTCCCCGACATAATTAGAGAGGCTATGTGGACCTATTAGATGGTTCACAGCATATATTAATGGGGGTTACCCAAGAATGTAACTCTGCTTTTCCGCCAGTGATGGGCGTAAGGATAAATTTATTGCAGGTGGGGGAAAGGTCCTTTACTGCATGGAGCTGCATAGCCATGACCATAAAGGGTTCTAAGTTATAATTAAAGTGGCCCAGGTACAGACCGATAGATCCAGCAAGACCCCACACTAAAATGGGGATCTGGAATTTTAGGTATTATGCCCTTGAGGCTATATCTATAGAAGAGCTGGTATATTATAGGGGTGGTTTTATTATACATGAAATTTTGATACATGACCATTATGATACTAACTTAGGGTGACTGCATACATGAGAAATTTATTTATATGCAATATGTCATCCTACACCCTCCCCTTTTTTGCGTGGAACACTGTATCTTCTTTGGGGATCCACAGAATGAAGCCGTAATGAGCATAGGGCGTTCTGTATGGGAGATAGGATCCACAACAAAATGGAGTCCTCCCTGAGCGCCTGCGCAGTCTGAAAGAAAATAGCGGACCTCTAGGGTCTGAAAATGGCGCATGCGCAGTTCGGGCACGCCGATAATACCACAGAAACAATGGCGGCCGCCATGTGCACTGTAAGAAGGTGATCTGGGGGGAGTTATTGGACATCTGCGTCGCGATCAGCACAGCAATCCGTGACCTATAGGTATGATTTAACCCCCTTAATACTGTTGTGTGGGCGGGAGCTGTATGTGAGAGATATAAGCACGCCTGCACCAGTGTTATTCCTGCACCTGCAACAAGGCACAGCATACCACCGATGTGGTTACACACGGTTTTTTTCCCATGTGCCTCCTGAAGAACCATATCATGGGGGGGAAACGCGTAGAGGCGAGATCTGGGCACAGATAAGTGCAACAGATTTTTTATTTTTATTGTTATTATTCTTGATTTTTCACCATGTATATAGTTTGAAATAACAATGACATTAACATATATGTGTTCCTAGTACATAGACAAGATTGCACTTTCTCGGCTTTGTGTGATAGACTCAATAATAGAGCTAACACACAGGATGTTCTGATTCACTGAAGTACTTCATGCTGGCATGATAAATTGATATGTATATTGCAGCCCACTAGCATAGCCCCATAGGCACTTTCCCTCAGCGGGTCCAAATATCTGTAGGGACCTGTTTAGGGTATCCTAGGGACGGCCGCCGAGGAGCGGGGGCGCCAGTTTGCGGCCGGGAGGGTGCCGGCCTCCGCTGTAGGGCAGGAAAGTGTTGATAGGGACGCATAAGGGTGCGATAGCCAGTGAAGGAGGCGTAGAACAGACAGATAAATGTGCTATCTTGTTTATTTTTGAGCCTTGAGAAATAGTGAATTTATCTATCATTGTGTTATTTGGTGGAAATATCATTTCTGGTAAATGTTTTTTACATTTGGGCCCTAGGAGTGGGCAGGTGTGAGGTGTCCACGACGCATGGTGCACTAGGGACCCGCAGGGCATCGAGTGTCAGCCGTCGAGGAGCGGGGGCGCCATATTGCGTCCAAGAGGGTGCCGGCCTCCGCAGTCAGGTAGGGGGCACCATAGGGACGTGTAGGTTTAGATCCCTGTTAGGCTCCCCATCCCTCTGCCCGTATATATATATAGACCAGATAGTCAACCCTGTCTTACACAGAAGGGTTTTTTAAGGGGTTGTGTTGTTTTGTTTATCCTAAATATGTTGAAATAAAGATATTGTTTATAAATTAGTTCTTGGTTAATTTTCTAATAAATTCTAATTTGGGGTTATCATTTGAATAAAATTCTACATGTATTCTCCACTAGAACTCCACCTTACCCCCTGTGCTACATCTAGTCTCCACTACAACTCTGCAGTACCCCCTGTGCTACATCTATTCTCCACTAGAACTCCGCCGTACCCCCTGGGCTACATCTAGTCTCCACTACAACTTTGCTGTACCCCCTGGGCTACATCTATTCTCCACTAGAACTCCGCTGTACCCCCTGAGCTACATCTATTCTCCACTAGAACTCCGCTGTACCCCCTGAGCTACATCTATTCTCCACTAGAACTCCGCTGTACCCCCTGGGCTACATCTATTCTCCACATCTATTCTCCACTAGAACTCCGCTGTACCCCCTGGGGTACAACAGAGCTCCGCTGTACCCCTGTGCTACATCTATTCTCCACTAGAACTCCGCTGTACCCCCTGGGCTACATCTATTCTCCACTAGAACTCCGCTGTACCCCCTGGGCTACATCTATTCTCCAATAGAGCTCTGCTGTACCCCCTGGGCTACATCTATTCTCCACTAGAACTCCGCTGTACCCCCTGGGCTACATCTAGTCTCCACTACAACTCCACTGTACCCCCTGAGCTACATCTACTATTCTCCACTAGAACACGGCTGTACCCCTGGGCTATATCTAGTCTCCACTACAACTCAACTGTACCCCCTGGGCTACATCTATTCTCCACTAGAACTCCACTGTACCCTCTGTGCTACATCTATTCTCCACTAGAACTCCGCTGTACCCCCTGGGCTACATCTATTCTCCACTAGAACTCCGCTGTACTCCCTGAGCTACATCTATTCTCCACTAGAACTCCGCTGTACCCCCTGTGCTACATCTAGTCTCCACTACAACTCCGCTGTACCCCGTGTGCTACATCTATTCTCCACTAGAACTCCGCTGTACCCCCTGAGCTACATCTATTCTCCACTAGAACTCTGCTGTTCCCCCTGAGCTACATTTATTCTCCACTAGAACTCCACCTTACCCCCTGTGCTACATCTAGTCTCCACTACAACTCTGCAGTACCCCCTGTGCTACATCTATTCTCCACTAGAACTCCGCCGTACCCCCTGGGCTACTGTTATGACCCCAATGGCGAGGGTCTCAGAGATATCAGCAAGTCTGCAAAGTACAAAAATCCAGCTCATAGGGCAGTGGTAACTGGGTTGACCATATATCTACTCCTAACGCCAACCCTAGAAGTAGCCGGGGAACATGCCTACGTTGGTCGCTAGATGTCTCGCGCCAGCCGGAGAGCTAACTACCCCTAGAAGAGGAAAACAAAGACCTCTCTTGCCTCCAGAGAAAGGACCCCAAAAGTAGGATACAAGCCCCCCACAAATAATAACGGTGAGGTAAGAGGAAATGACAAACACAGAGATGAACTAGGTTTAGCACAGAGAGGCCCACTTACTAATAGCAGAATATAGTAAGATAACTTATATGGTCAACAAAAACCCTATCAAAAATCCACGCTGGAGATTCAAGAACCCCCGAACCGTCTAACGGCCCGGGGGGAGAACACCAGCCGCCCTAGAGCTTCCAGCAAGGTCAGAATACAGATAATATACAAGCTGGACAAAAAATGCAAACAATAACGAATTGCAAAAAGCAAAAAAGCAGACTTAGCTTAATCAAGCAGGAACCAGGATCAGTAGACAAGAGCACTACAGATTAGCTCTGATATCAACGTTGCCAGGCATTGAACTGAAGGTCCAGGGAGCTTATATAGCAACACCCCTGACCTAACGACCCAGGTGAGCATAAAAGGAATGACTGACAAACCCAGAGTCAAATCACTAGTAGCCACTAGAGGGAGCCAAAAAGTAAATTCACAACAGTACCCCCCCCCTTAGTGAGGGGTCACCGAACCCTCACCAAGACCACCAGGGCGATCAGGATGAGCGGCGTGAAAGGCACGAACTAAATCGGCCGCATGCACATCAGAGGCGACCACCCAGGAATTATCCTCCTGACCATAGCCCTTCCACTTGACCAGGTACTGAAGCCTCCGCCTGGAGAGACGAGAATCTAAGATCTTCTCCACCACGTACTCCAACTCGCCCTCAACCAACACCGGAGCAGGAGGCTCAGCAGAAGGAACCACAGGCACAACGTACCGCCGCAACAAGGACCTATGAAATACGTTGTGAATGGCAAACGACACCGGAAGATCCAGGCGAAAGGATACAGGATTAAGGATCTCCAATATCTTGTAAGGACCAATGAATTGAGGCTTAAATTTGGGAGAGGAGACCTTCATAGGAACAAATCGAGAAGACAGCCATACCAAATCCCCCAACACGAAGTCGGGGACCCACACCGCGGCGGCGGTTGGCAAAACGCTGAGCCTTCTCCTGTGACAACTTCAAGTTGTCCACCACATGATTCCAGATCCGCTGCAACCTATCCACCACAGAATCCACCCCAGGACAGTCAGAAGGCTCCACATGTCCCGAGGAAAAACGAGGGTGGAAACCAGAGTTGCAGAAAAATGGCGAAACCAAGGTGGCAGAACTAGCCCGATTATTAAGGGCAAATTCAGCCAACGGCAAGAAGGTCACCCAATCATCCTGATCAGAAGAGACAAAACACCTCAAATACGCCTCCAGAGTCTGATTAGTTCGTTCCGTTTGTCCGTTAGTCTGTGGATGAAAAGCGGACGAAAACGACAAATCTATGCCCATCCTACCACAAAAGGATCGCCAGAACCTGGAAACAAACTGGGATCCTCTGTCCGACACAATATTCTCAGGAATGCCGTGCAAACGAACCACGTTCTGGAAGAACACAGGAACCAGATCAGAAGAGGAAGGCAGTTTGGGCAAAGGAACCAGATGGACCATCTTGGAGAAACGATCACATATCACCCAGATGACAGACATGCCCTGAGACACCGGAAGATCCGAAATGAAATCCATAGAGATGTGTGTCCAAGGTCTCTTCGGGACAGGCAAGGGCAAGAGCAACCCGCTGGCACGAGAACAGCAAGGCTTAGCTCGAGCACAAGTACCACAGGACTGCACAAATGACCGCACATCTCTTGACAAGGAAGGCCACCAAAAGGACCTGGCCACCAGATCTCTGGTGCCAAAAATTCCCGGGTGCCCTGCCAACACTGAGGAATGAACCTCGGAAATGACTCTGCTGGTCCATTTAGCAGGCACAAACAATCTGTCAGGTGGACAAGAGTCAGGCCTACCAGCCTGAAATCTCTGCAACACACGTCGCAGATCTGGAGAAATAGCTGACAGGATAACTCCTTCCTTAAGAATACCCACAGGTTCAGCGACTCCAGGAGCATCAGGCACAAAGCTCCTAGACAGAGCATCGGCCTTCACATTCTTAGAACCTGGTAAATACGAAACCAAAAAGTCAAAACGGGAGAAAAACAATGACCAGCGGGCCTGTCTAGGATTCAGGCGTTTAGCAGACTCGAGGTACATCAGATTTTTGTGATCAGTCAAGACCACCACACGATGCTTAGCACCCTCGAGCCAATGACGCCACTCCTCAAATGCCCACTTCATGGCCAACAACTCCCGATTGCCCACATCATAATTTCGCTCTGCCGGCGAAAACTTCCTAGAGAAAAAGGCACAAGGTCTCATAGTAGAGCAACCAGGGCCTCTCTGCGACAAAACGGCCCCTGCCCCAATCTCCGAAGCATCCACTTCAACCTGAAAGGGAAGTGAGACATCAGGCTGGCACAAAACAGGCGCTGAAGTAAACCGGCGCTTCAACTCCTGGAAAGCCTCCACGGCAGCAGGAGCCCAGTTAGCCACATCAGAGCCTTTCTTGGTCATATCCGTCAACGGTTTAACAACGCTAGAAAAATTAGCGATAAAACGACGGTAGAAGTTAGCAAAACCCAAGAACTTCTGAAGACTCTTAACTGACGAGGGTTGAGTCCAATCATGAATAGCTCGAACCTTGACTGGGTCCATCTCCACAGCAGAAGGGGAAAAAATGAACCCTAAAAAGGGAACCTTCTGTACACCAAAGAGACACTTTGAGCCTTTAACAAACAAAGAATTTTCACGCAAAATCTTGAAAACCATCCTGACCTGTTCCACATGCGAGTCCCAATCATCAGAAAAAACCAGAATATCATCCAGATAAACGATCAAAAATTTATCCAGATACTTCCGGAAAATGTCATGCATAAAGGACTGAAAAACTGAAGGTGCATTAGAGAGCCCAAATGGCATCACCAAGTACTCAAAATGACCTTCGGGCGTATTGAATGCGGTTTTCCATTCATCTCCTTGCTTAATGCGCACAAGGTTGTACGCACCACGAAGGTCTATCTTGGTGAACCACTTGGCACCTTTAATCCGGGCAAACAAGTCTGACAACAACGGCAAAGGATACTGAAATTTGACAGTGATCTTATTCAAAAGCCGATAGTCAATACAAGGCCTCAAAGATCCGTCCTTTTTAGCCACAAAAAAGAATCCCGCACCAAGAGGGGAAGAAGAAGGACGGATATGCCCCTTCTCCAGAGACTCCTTGATATATGAACGCATCGCGGTATGTTCAGGTACCGACAGATTAAACAGTCTTCCCTTAGGAAACTTACTGCCTGGAATCAAATCTATTGCACAGTCACATTCCCTATGAGGAGGCAATGCACTTGACCTAGACTCGCTGAAGACATCCTGATAATCATCTAATACGCCGGAACTTCCGAAGGCGTAGAAGTAGCAATAGACACGGGCAGGGAATCTCCATGAATTCCATGACAGCCCCAACTTGACACTGACATTGCCTTCCAGTCCAAGACTGGATTATGGGTCTGTAACCATGGCAACCCCAAAACAACCAAATCATGCATCTTATGCAGAACAAGAAAACGTATCACCTCCCGATGTTCAGGAGTCATGCACATGGTAACCTGTGTCCAAAACTGCGGCTTATTTTCTGCCAATGGCGTAGCGTCAATACCCCTAAGAGGGATAGGATTTTCTAATGGCTCAAGAACAAAACCGCAACGCTTGGCAAATGACAGATCCATAAGACTCAGGGCAGCACCTGAATCTACAAACGCCACGACAGGATACGATGACAGTGAGCAAATCAAAGTTACAGATAGAATGAACTTAGGTTGCAAATTACCAATAGCGACAGGACTAACAACCTTAGTAAGACGCTTAGAGCATGCTGAGATAACATGTGCAGAATCACCACAGTAGTAACACAAGCCATTCTGGCGTCTATGAATTTTCCGCTCATTTCTAGTCAGGATTCTATCACATTGCATTAAATCAGGTGCCTGTTCAGATAACACCATGAGGGAATTTGCGGTTTTGCGCTCCCGCAACCGCCGGTCGATTTGAATAGCCAGGGCCATGGAATCATTCAGACCTGTGGGAATGGGAAAACCCAACATCACATTCTTAATGGCTTCAGAAAGGCCATTTCTAAAATTTGCAGCCAATGCACACTCGTTCCACTGGGTCAGCACGGACCATTTCCGAAATTTTTGGCAATACACCTCAGCCTCGTCCTGGCCCTGAGACATAGCCAGCAAGGCTCTTTCTGCCTGAATCTCAAGATTGGGTTCCTCATAAAGCAAACCGAGCGCCAGAAAAAACGCATCAATATCAGCCGATGCCGGATCTCCTGGCGCCAGCGAGAAAGCCCAATCCTGAGGGTCGCCCCGTAAAAAAGAAATAACAATTTTCACTTGCTGAGCGGAGTCTCCAGAGGAACAGGGTCTCAGGGACAAAAACAATTTACAATTATTCCTGAAATTTCTAAACTTAAATCGGTCTCCGGAAAACAGTTCAGGAATCGGTATCTTAGGTTCTGACATAGGATTTCTGGTAACATAATCTTGTATGCCCTGCACACGAGCAGCAAGCTGGTCCACACTTGTAATCAAGGTCTGGACATTCATGTCTGCAGCAATCACAAGCCACTCAAAGGTAAAGGGGAAAAGAAAAAAAAAAAAAAAAAATGAGAGAGAGAAAAAAAACCTCAGAACTTTCTTTCTTATAATCCCACTTCTGCAATGCATTTAACATTTAGTACTGGCCTGGCAAACTGTTATGACCCCAATGGCGAGGGTCTCAGAGATATCAGCAAGTCTGCAAAGTACAAAAATCCAGCTCATAGGGCAGTGGTAACTGGGTTGACCATATATCTACTCCTAACGCCAACCCTAGAAGTAGCCGGGGAACATGCCTACGTTGGTCGCTAGATGTCTCGCGCCAGCCGGAGAGCTAACTACCCCTAGAAGAGGAAAACAAAGACCTCTCTTGCCTCCAGAGAAAGGACCCCAAAAGTAGGATACAAGCCCCCCACAAATAATAACGGTGAGGTAAGAGGAAATGACAAACACAGAGATGAACTAGGTTTAGCACAGAGAGGCCCACTTACTAATAGCAGAATATAGTAAGATAACTTATATGGTCAACAAAAACCCTATCAAAAATCCACGCTGGAGATTCAAGAACCCCCGAACCGTCTAACGGCCCGGGGGGAGAACACCAGCCGCCCTAGAGCTTCCAGCAAAGTCAGGATACAGATAATATACAAGCTGGACAAAAAATGCAAACAATAACGAATTGCAAAAAGCAAAAAAGCAGACTTAGCTTAATCAAGCAGGAACCAGGATCAGTAGACAAGAGCACTACAGATTAGCTCTGATATCAACGTTGCCAGGCATTGAACTGAAGGTCCAGGGAGCTTATATAGCAACACCCCTGACCTAACGACCCAGGTGAGCATAAAAGGAATGACTGACAAACCCAGAGTCAAATCACTAGTAGCCACTAGAGGGAGCCAAAAAGTAAATTCACAACAGGCTACATCTAGTCTCCACTACAACTTTGCTGTACCCCCTGGGCTACATCTATTCTCCACTAGAACTCCGCTGTACCCCCTGGGCTACATCTAGTCTCCACTACAACTCTGCTGTACCCCCTGAGCTACATCTATTCTCCACTAGAACTCCACTGTTCCCCTGAGCTACATCTATTCTCCACTAGAACTCCGCTGTACCCCCTGGGCTTCATCTAGTCTCCACTGCAACTCTACTGTACCCCCTGGGCTACATCTATTTTCCACTAGAACTCCGCTGTACCCCCTGAGCTACATCTATTCTCCACTAGAACTCCGCTATTCCCCTGAGCTACATCTATTCTCCACTAGAACTCAGCCTTACCCCCTGGGCTACATCTAGTCTCTACTACAGCTCAACTGTACCCCCTGGGCTACATCTAGTCTCCACTACAACTCCGCTGTACCCCCTGTGCTACATCTATTCTCCACTAGAACTCCGCTGTACCCCCTGGGCTACATCTATTCTCCACATCTATTCTCCACTAGAACTCCGCTGTACCCCCTGGGGTACAACAGAGCTCCGCTGTACCCCCTGTGCTACATCTATTCTCCACTAGAACTCCGCTGTACCCCCTGGGCTACATCTATTCTCCACTAGAACTCCGCTGTATCCCCTGAGCCCCTGAGCTACATCTATTCTCCACTAGAACTCTGCTGTACCCCTTGTGCTACATCTATTCTCCACTAGAACTCTGCTGTACCCCCTGGGCTACATCTAGTTTCCACAACAACTCCACTATACCCCCTGGGCTACATCTAATCTCTGCTACAACTCCGCTATACTCCCTGTGCTACATCTAGTCTTCATTGCAACTCCACTGTACCCAGGGCCAGTTTTAGATAAAGTGGGGCCCTGGGCAAAAGTTTAAAGTGGGGCCCCCGATGCTCACATATTGCACCATCACACAGAAACATTTTGGTTGCATTTACACGCGCTGAGTTCAGGCCGCTAAATGAGTGTGATAGACAATATTGAAATTGTTCCACGCTTGTTTCCCTGCCTATTTACACAGGAAGAGGAAGAATGACGGGCACAGAACGATCACTAGTAGATCAATCTGTCCCCACACAGTATGATGTCATCAGTAGCCAGGGCCGGCGTTAGGGGCAGGCAGACCAGGCAGCTGCCTGGGGCCCCCGCTCCCCCAGGGGCCCCCAGCTAGCGGCAAGTCACGCAGCCGCTATTGGGCCCCTGTGAGGCAGGGAGGCCCGCCTGCCGCCAGCGCCGACTACCCCGTCGCATTGAACTATACCGGCGTCTGCCGGTAGAGTTCAAAGCAATGATGGAGGAGAGAGCATCACCTGATGCTCCCTCTCCCATCATTCCCCGCTCTGCCTCTGACACTGCAGGTGCACATCATCGCGCACTCACTGTGTGCCAGGCAGTGCGGTGGCAGCCGCCGACACAGGAGCAGGGAAAAGCGCGGGTATGAGGAGAGGTGAGGAGCTTGTGGTTTTTTTTGGTTTTTTTACTGGACTGTGGGGCCATTCTCGGGAGGGGAGGGGAAAGGAGGGGAGGGAAGGGGAATGTGGGCTGTGCTGTATACCACTGTGTGGGCAGTGCTGTATACTACTGTGTGGGCAGTGCTGTATACTACTGTGTGGGCTGTGCTGTATACTACTGTGTGGGCAGTGCTGTATGCTACTGTGTGGGCAGTGCTGTATACTACTATGTGGGCTGTGCTGTATACTACTGTGTGTGCTGTGCTTTATACTACTGTGTGGGCAGTGCTGTATACTACTGTGTGTGCTTTGCTTTATACTACTGTGTGGGCAGTGCTTTATACTACTGTGTGGGCTGTGCTATATACTACTGTGTGGGCTGTGATACATACTACTGTGTGGGCTATGATATATACTGTACTACGTGGCTGTGCTATATACTACTACTAGGAGGGCTGTGCTATATACTACTATGTGGGCTGTGCTATATACTATGGGGTATATTATATTCTATGGGGGAGGCAGTGTTATATACTATTTGGCTGTGTAATATATTTGGGGGGTACATTATACATTATATTCTCTGGGGAGGTGGGCTGTATTATATCCTGTTCGGGGCTACATTATATTCTATGGGAGGCTGTATTATATTTATATTCTATGAGGGGTTATTGCATCATACTATATGAGGGGGCTACATTATACTATATGGGGGGCTGCATTATATTCCATGGGGAGGTTACATTATACTCTTTGGGGTGGCTGCATTATACTCTGTGGGGTGGCTACATTATACTCTGTGGGGTGGTGGCTGCATTATACTATATGTGGGCTGAATTATACTGTATCGAGGACTATGGGGAATACATTATACTATATGAAGAACTATGGGGTGCATTATACTATGGGAAGCGAATTGTACTACATGGATGACTATGGCAGTGCATTATACTATATGGAGCACTGTGAGGTGTGTATTATGCTATATGGATGACTGAGGAGTATATTTTAATATATGGAGGACAATGAGGAGTGTATTATACTATATGGAGGACTATGGGAAGTGTATAATACTATATGGAGGACTATGAGGAGTGTATTATACTATATGGAGGACTATGGGGCACATTATATTATATGGAGGACTATGGGGTGTGCATTTTACAATATGGAGGACTGTGGTGCACATTATAATATATGGAGGAGTATGGGGTGCATTATACTATATGGAGCACTGTGAGGAATGTATTATCCTATATATGGAGGACTGAGGAGTATATTTTAATATATGGAGGACTATGAGGAGTGTATTATACTATATGGAGGACTATGGGAAGTGTATAATACTATATGGAGGACTATGAGGAGTGTATTATAATATATGGAGGACTATGGGGCACATTATATTATTTGGAGGACTATGGGGTGTGCATTTTACAATATGGAGGACTGTGGGGCACATTATACTATATGGAGGAGTATGGGGTGTATTACACTAAACAAGCAAAATGCTGCATATTCATTGGGTGATTGGATTGTTTATGCCGGAATAAAAATCATTGTTCTCAGCAGGACATCGCTGGTGTAAACTGTAGATGTGCTGCTGATAACATGATACTGTATGGTGATCTGTTAGTGATCTATTAGTGATCGTTCTGTCCCCATCATTCTTTCTCAGCCGGTGGAAAGAGGCCAGGAAACAAGCGTCCAACGACTTCAGTACTGTTGATCACACTTGTTTAGCGGCCTGAACTCAGCGCATGTAAATACAGCTGAAATGCTTCTGTGTGATGTGCAATATGTTAGCATTTGGGGCCCCATTTTAAACTTTGCCTAGGGCCCCACTTTGCCTAAAACCGGCCCTGTCAGTAGCACATCTGCAGTTTTCACCGGGCAGTTTGCTGCTGAGAACAGTGATTTACAGTATGTTTTGGCATAAACAATCCAATCACTTGATGGATAGGCAGCATTTTGCTTGTTTATTATAATACACTCCATAGTCCTCCACATAATATAATGCACCTCATAGTCATCCATATAGTATAATGTGCCCCACAGTCCTCCGTATAGTATAATGTGACCCACAGTCCTCCATATAGTATAATGTGCCCCACAGTCCTCTATATAGTATAATGTGCTGCATAGTCCTCCATATAGTATAATGTACCCCACAGTACTCCATATAGTATAATGTTCCCCACAGTCCTCTGTATAGTATAATGTGACCCACAGTCCTCCATATAGTATAATGTGCCCCACAGTCCTCTATATAGTATAATGTGCTGCATAGTCCTCCATATAGTATAATGTACCCCACAGTACTCCATATAGTATAATGTTCCCCACAGTCCTCTGTATAGTATAATGTGACCCACAGTCCTCCATATAGTATAATGTGCCCCACAGTCCTCTATATAGTATAATGTGCTGCATAGTCCTCCATATAGTATAATGTGCCCCACAGTACTCCATATAGTATAATGTGCCCCACAGTCCTCCATATAGTATATTGTGCCCCATAGTCCTCCATATAGTATAATGTACCCCATAGTCCTCCATATAGTATAATGTGCCCCACAGTACTCCATATAGTATAATGTGCCCCACAGTCCTCCATATAGTATATTGTGCCCCATAGTCCTCCATATAGTATAATGTACCCCATAGTCCTCCATATAGTATAATGTGCCCCACAGTACTCCATATAGTATAATGTGCCCCACAGTCCTCCATATAGAATAATTTGCCCCACAGTCCTCCATATAGTATAATGTGCCCCACAGTCCTCCATATAGTACAATGTACCCCATAGTCCTCCATATAATACACTCCTCATAGTCCTCCATATAGTATAATACACTCCCCATAATCATCCATATAGTATAATATACTCCTCAGTCCTCCATATAGTATAATACACTGCTCATAGTCCTCCATATTGTATAATGCACCCCACATCCTTGTAACACAATGTACTCTCCATAGTATACCACACCTCATAGTTCTTCATATAGTATAATTAATTCCCCATAATCCTCGGTACAATATATTGTAAGTCCCATATAGTACAGATAGCATAATGCACTCCTCATAGTCCAATAGAGTATAATACAGTCCCCATAAAATACACTGTGTGCAGAATTATTGGGAAAGTTGTATTTTGATCACGTGATACTTTTTATACATGTTGTCCTACTCCAAGCTGTTCAGGCTTGAGAGCCAACTACCAATTAAGTAAATCAGGTGATGTACATTTCTGTAATGAGGAGGGGTGTTGTCTAATGACATCAAAACCCTATATAAGGTGTGCTTAATTATTAGGCAAATTCCTTTCCTTTGGCAAAATGGGTCAGAAGAGAGATTTGACAGGCTCTGAAAAGTCCAAAATTGTGAGATGTCTGGCAGAGGAATGCAGAAGTATTGAAATTGCCAAACTTTTGAAGCGTGATCACCGAACAATCAAGCGTTTCATAGCAAATAGCCAACAGGGTCGCAAGAAGCGTGTTGGGCAAAAAAGGCGCAAAATAACTGCCCATGAATTGAGGAAAATGAAGCGTGAAGCTGCCAAGATGCCATTTGCCACCAGTTTTGCCATATTTCAGAGCTGCAACGTTACTGGAGTAACAAAAAGCACAAGGTGTGCGATACACAGGGACATGGCCAAGGTAAGTAAGGCTGAAAAACGACCACCTTTGAACAAGAAACATAAGATAAAATGTCAAGACTGGGCCAAGAAATATCTTAAGACTGATTTTTCAAAGGTTTTATGGACTGATGAAATGAGAGTGGCTCTTGATGGGCCAGATGGATGGGCCAGAGGCTGGATCAGTAAAGGGCAGAGAGCTCCACTCCGACTCAGACTCCAGCGAGGTGGGGAAGTGGTATGGGCTGGGATCATCAAAGATGAACTTGTGGGACCTTTTCAGGTTGAGGATGGAGTGAAGCTCAACTCCCAGACCTACTGCCAGTTTCTGGAAGACAACTTCTTCAAGCAGTGGTACATGAAGAAGTCGGTATCGTTCAAGAAAGACACGATTTTCATGCAGGACAATGCTCCATCACATGCCTCCAACTGCTCCACAGCGTGGCTGGCCAGTAAAGGTCTCAAAAATTAAAAAATATAGTCCACCTCTCAGAACAGTGTCTGGGAGGCTGTGGTGGCTGCTGCACGCAATGTTGATCGTAAACAGATCAAGCAACTGACAGAATCTGTGGATGGAAGGCTGTTGAGTGTCATCATAAAGAAAGGTGGCTATATTGGTCACAAATATTTTGTTGTTTTTTTTGCATGTCAGAAATGTTTATTTCTAAATTTTGTGCAGTTATATTGGTTTACCTGGTGAAAATAAACAAGTGAGATGGGAATATATTTGGTTTTTATTAAGTTGCCTAATAATTCTGCACAGTAATAGTTACATGCACAAATAGATATCCTCCTAAGATAGCCAAATCTAAAAAAAAAAACACTCTAACTTCCAAAAATATTAAGCTTTGATATTTATGAGTCTTTTGAGTTGATTGAGAAAATAGTTGTTGATCAATAATAAAAATAATATCTAAAATACAACTTGCATTATAATTCTGCACACAGTGTATAATGCACCCCATAGTCCTCAATAGGGTATAATGCAGTCCCCCTCAGAGTATAATGCAGCCACTCCATAGAGTATAATGCAGCCACCCCATAGAGGATAATGCCACCACCCCATAGAATACAATACAGCCACCCCATAGAATAGAATGCAGCCACCCCATAGAGTATAATGCAGCCCCCCACAGAGTATAATGCAGCCACCCCTATAGAGGATAATTCAGCCACCCCATACAGTATAATGTAGCAACTCCATTCAGTGTAATGCAGCCACACCATACAGTATAATGAAGCCACCCCATACAGTATAATGCACCCACCCTACAGAGTATAATGCAGGTACTCCATAGAGTATAATGCAGGTACTCCATAGAGTATAATGCAGCCACCCCATAGATTAAAATGAAGGTACCACATAGAGTATAATGTAGCCCCCCTCATAGAGTATAATGCATCCACCCCATAGGGTATAATGCAGCCCCCATAGAGTGTAATGTAGCCACCCCACAGAGTATAATACAGCCACCCCATAGAGTATAATGCAGCCACCCCATAGGGTATAATGTAGCCCCCTCATAGAGCATAATGCACCCTCCTTCATACAGTGTAATGCAGTCCCCTCATAGAGTATAATGCAGCTAGCCCAAAGAGCATAATGCAGAGAGCCACCCCAAAGAGTATAATGCAGCCCCCTCATAGAGTATAATGAAACTCTCTCATAGAGGATAATGCAGCCACCCCATAGAGTATAATGCAGCCACTCCATGGAGTATAATGCAGCCCCAAAGTCCCACGCTGCTCTGTTGTCTGCAGTGTCTCCTCAGCAGCTTCATTGCGCGGCACAGCATGGTGCGCAATGAAGTAATGTAATCGAGCATCCACTGTGGCAGAGGCAGAGGGGAATAATGAAAGAGGGAGCATCATCTTTCACTCTCTTCTCCCGCATT
Source organism: Ranitomeya variabilis (assembly GCF_051348905.1). Classification (NCBI taxonomy): domain Eukaryota; kingdom Metazoa; phylum Chordata; class Amphibia; order Anura; family Dendrobatidae; genus Ranitomeya; species Ranitomeya variabilis. Next base: position 41,589,149 of record NC_135232.1, on the reverse strand, counting down.
ACTTTCAACTGTATCAGCCTGACTCATGGGCCCCATAGCGGCCCCATTGTGTGCTGCTATTAACTGGCTGAGGAGCCCTGGGGGAGCGGGGGCCCTAGGCAGATGCCTAGTCTGCCTGCCCCTAACGCTGGCCCTATCTGTACCCCCTGTGCTACATCTAGTCTCCACTACAACTCCACTGTACCCCATGCGCTACATCTAGTCTTCACTAGCACTCTGCTGTACCCCATGCGCTACATCTAGTCTTCACTAGCACTCTGCAGTACCCCTATGCTACATTTAGTCTCCACTGCATCTCTACTTTAGCAGATTTGCTATATCTGGTCTCCTTTATAACAACTTTACTGATCCAGCTGCACTAATTCACTTCTACCTCTTTACTACTGCAGCTCATTATATTTTTGACCCCGCTACTCATACTGCACCTGCACCACCTGTCCGCACTGCTTAAAATCTGCTGATCTGAACCAGAGGTTTCAGAATCTACCTCACCAATTGAGACAAAAGAAATAATTGAGGCAGTGTCACTCTTAGATCAGCTCAGGACCTAATAAAGGTTTTCAGGACTGTCTCTCATATAAGCTATGCTAAGATCCCCTTTCACCTCCTCACTGCACTGTGTCTGGCTGTAAAACAAGTGGCTGCAGCAGGAGCCTCTCCTTCTTCCTTGTCTAGGACACAATGTCCTACAAAGCTCTTCTGTGTTCCGGTAGGTCCACTTCCGGTTTGTGTTCATACAAGAGAGTTTCCTTTGTTGGCATGTCATTAATACTGTGTGTGAAGGCAGCTCTCAGGAATTAACCTAGGTGTTCTCTGCAGGATTTCTACAAGACTCCTCCAGTCTCGGGAGCGCTCCACATGACCACGTGAGACCTAGTCAGACCAGGAGACAAGAGGACCGAAAGTTGCAGCAGCAGGGCTGGTTTGGGGGTGACATCATACAAGTATACAATCTTTTATTAATTTTTAACTTCTTCCCTCCCCTCAGCTTAATCAGCTTTGGGGTTGGAATACACCTGCGAGCATAATTAATGTCTTTTCAAAACTTCTATTTAAATATATGGCTGCTTCAGACAAATCAAACACAAAGTAATTTTTTTAATGCACTAATCTCTAGTAATTGTTAAACAGAGTAAAAAAAATAAAAAAAATAAATTATGGAGGAATTATATTATAATCACACACTAATGTCCCAATAATAGTCACCCGTATCAATTTTGGGTGAAGTACCCCTTTAATTAATTGATTCCATCACACAATGTTACCAAAACCTATATAAATCATTAGTAATGCAAGGTACTATAAAAACGGTAATATTTTATTGAAAATTACAAAAATAAGGAAACAAAAATAAGAAAGGTGCTGAGTTATAAAAATTGAGGACTCAAAGCCATTGGATACCACACAAACCAAGCTTGTTACAATAAAGTATAAACATAGCTGCCCTAAACACGTTTTTCAATTATAATGCAAAGGAGCACAGCAAATGCAATGTGAAACAAAATGCATGTTCTCATGGCTACATAAACGGCTGTAATAGCAACATGCCATATATAAAGTGCCTAAACACGCATTATTGAGTAGCAAATAGAATGTGCAAACACTTCTGTCCTACTGATAAGAATATATAAAGTGCCAATAAGAAAGAGGGCATACAATACCGATGGAAGTGTATACATGTGGGTACCCCGGGCTTCCCTCTGCCCCGACGCGCGTTTCGCACTGCTTCTTCGGGAGGCGTGTCCACATGCATTTTGCTTCACGTTGCATTTGCTGTGCTCCATTGCATTATAATTGAAAAACGTATTTAGGGCAGCTATGTTTATACTTTTTTGTAACAAGCTTGGTTTTTGTGGTATCCTATGGCTTTGAGTCCCCAATTTTTATAACTCAGCACCTTTCTTATTTTTGTTTCCTTATTTTTGTAATTTTCAAGAAAATATTACCGTTTTTTATAGTACCTTGCATTACTAATGATTTATATAGGTTTTGGTAACATTGTGTGAAGGAATTACTGTATATACAGCGGATGAAATAAGTATTGAACGCATCACTAATTTTCTAAGAAAAATTATTTCTAAAGGTGCTATTGACATGAAACTCTCAGCAGATTTCAGTAACAACCCAATCAATCCATACAGGCAAAGAAATCAAACCAAAGAAGTCCAGAACTAAGTAATGTGTAATTATGAGAAATGACATGGCGAAAAAGTATTGAACATGCTTACGGAGATTTATTTAATACATTGTACAAAAGCTTTTGTTGGTGATGAAGCTTCAAGACACATCCTGTATGGAGAAACTAGTCACAGGCATTGCTCATGTGTGATTTTAGCCCATTCTTGCACACAAACACCCTTCAAATCTCTGAGCTTTAGTTGCTTCCATACATTTTCTCTTGGATTCAGGTCCGGTGATTGGCTCCGCCATTCTAGCAGATTTATTTACTTTCTTTTAAACCAATTGAGAGTTTCCTTGGTTGCGTTTGGGTTGCTGAAATGTCCACCCTCATTTCATCTTCATCATCCTTGTAGATGGTAGCAGAATTTTTTAAAATCAAGAATGTCTCGGTACATTTGTACATTCATCCTATATTCAACTATATGAAGTTTGCCAGTGTCGTATGCTGAAGGACAGCCCCACACCATGATGTTCCCACCTCCAAACTTCACTGTTGGTATGGTGTTTTTGGAGTGATATGCAGTGCCTTTTGACCTCCAAACATGGTGTGTATTATGGCATCCAAAGAGTTCAAATTTAGTCTCGTGTGACCAGACTATATTCTCCCAGTATTTCACACGCTTGCCTAAATGTTGTTGAGAAAACTTTAAATGCAGCCTTGGGTGGTGATGAGCGTGCATACAGGTCATGGAGGTTGAGTGCATTACTTATAGTTTTCTTTGAAACAATTCTACCTGCTGATTCCAGGTCATTCTATAGATCTCCACAGGTGGTCCAACACCATTGGACAATTCTTCTGATAATTCTTTTCAATCCTGTCTGAAATGTTTTGTGGAGCACCTGGCTGGGGCCAAGTTATGGTGAGATTATATATAGCATCTTTAGAAATAGATTTACTTAGAAAATTTGTGACGTATTCAATACATATTTTACCCGTTGTAGATAGAGAAACTGGCATAGCATGAGTTATCATTGTCTTGGGAAAGGCAACAATTTTGCACCTTCTAAACCATAGAGCATTGGCACTCTAAGTCCCTTTTACCAGTCTAGTATTGAACCTACATTGAATTACAATTTGCCCTTTGACCCGCTATTTTTTTCTGCTTGCATACGACAAAAATGACGTATGTATATATTAAACATTGTTAGGTTTTCTATACTTTTTTCTTACAACTTTGTGTTTTGTTTTGTTTTTTATCACTAAACCTAATCCTTTCGCTAACTCTAACGTGATCTCTAGCCCTAACCCTAGTCCTAGCTATAGCCCTACGTGTGAAATTTTGCACCCTGTGACCCCCCACAGTATAAAGATTTTTTTTTCTTTTACAACTAAAGCAGCGTGAATTAAATGTATAAACTGTAACACAAAAAAAACATAAACAAGAAATGCATAATATGGTTTAGGACTTCTCTATGGGGTAATCCATTGCGGGGACCATTACTTGAGTTGTATTTGGAGGATTTACATCCTAGGCAAAAGCATTTAATACAGAAATCTTTAGAGTGTCTGCGGGGGAAAATGGCATCTTTTTGTACAAGGGTATGAAAGCAATAGAAGAGAAGGTCAAGTGGGGTCAAGTGATACTTTTGTAGTATTTGGGTAATTAGTGAAGATTTTCAAGAAGTGGATAATTGGTTCCAAAACGTATTGAAAAAAACAAAACAGTGTTGAGTTAAAATGAGACCCCTGTCATATTTTTCACAATATGGTCATGTATCATTACCTGTTCATTTATTTTTTGCCATTTGTTCTCAGATCGTAATTTTGCCCACTATTGGTCTTATAAGGGCATTCTCATCCTAGTAAGTAATGCCATATGGCTCAGATATTCCATCACCTATTGATCATTGGATGTCTGAGCTCTTGGTCTCCTGTCTGAGCCACTCTAGAAAATGAAGGGGCCGTAGCATACAACTTACAGCACCCCTGATCATTGAACCATCCATCAATTGATACCAATGTTCCCCAACTCCAGTCCTCAAGAGGCACCAACAGGTCATGTCTCCAGGATTTTCTTAGTATTGCACAGGTGATGGAATTATTGATGCAATTCTCACCTGGGCAATACTAAGGTAATCCTAAAAACATGACCTGTTGGTGCCTCTTGAGGACTGGAATTGTGGAACACTGGTTTATACTATCGTGCTATATGGATGCATCTGCCTGTTATTGCAGCTTATTCACATAAATATGAGTCTTAAAAGGTTTTCCTCATCTTCTATCTTTAAGTGAGCACCAATCGTCTTCCTCCCGGCTTTCTGCTTTCTGGAGGGTGGAGTGCTCCTCAAGATTGACAGTTCGGACCAGAGGCATAATTGTGCTCTCTTCCTACCTGCAATCAGAGGAATCTTTGCTTCTGCAGCATTACAGGAGTGTCATGGCACTAAAGCTGGTCAGATCCAGCAATTCGGACAGCTTAAGAACATTGCTTACAAACACTTTGTAAGCGCTTTGTTCAGGCTTGGACTGGCCCACAGAGCAACAGGAGAATCGTCCAGTAGGCCCTTATGAAGGAGTGTTGAAGAACAGTGGTATTTCACTTGAGTCACTATTTTCAGAAAAAGTATCATCTAATAATTCAGTAAACAATCTAGCCAATTTAATATCACATAGAAGAAAAGGCAAATTTGAGTACTTTTTTTGCATATAGCTGAATAATAGGCCCCAAGAGTCAATGTTATTGATGGGCCTTTGCCCACCCAGTGCGACACTGGTAACCTCTGTAGCTTACAGAAGTGGCCAGTAATTAGACAACTTGAGAACAGAGAGTATTTTTAATGAGGGGTAAATTGTAAAATCGTTGCGTGCAAGGTCACCTTTCAGATCTAAACAAGGGCTTCTATGGACAGGCTTTGAACTAGCTACTATTATCAGGTCTCTGGAGAGCCCTGGTCTTCAACTAGTGCAGGGATGTTGACTTACACACGGAGCCTGGATTGAGACCTCGGGGTAGTTTCTGGTTGGTGAAGCGGGCGGCAGAAATGGTTTGGTTGCTGATTCAGAACCAAGAGACACAGACAAGGGACACAATGGTAATTCAGACTAATAGTCAGAAAAAATCCTGAGGTTTGAAACAGGATGAAACACTAGAACGACCAGAGCTGAGCATGGAAGTATGGACCAAATTAAGAACTACTTATAATTGGCAAGGGGACAGGTTCTCACAAATTTATATAGTAAGCAGGATAAAAAAGGAAATAATTAAGAAACAATGCAAGGAATTAACCCTGGGGTGATGAAACAGCATTTAATCTTAATTAGCCAGACGTAAAATCAGTAGGCCAGGTGTCATGAGTGTGTCACATCCTCCTGGGAGATCTGATGGTAGAAGATCACTACATATTGTGAATCACAGATCTTCCATTTAGCCTGTGTGTTTATGTCCCATATTAAATGGATTGGGTTTCCTTTGGTGCTGAAGAGCTTAATGACCCTTTCTATGCTGGTCAGAAACTTGCAGCTCCACTTCAGCTGCTTCTGATCTTGTCATTACCTCTCCCTATAAAACCTGGCCAGACATTCTCTGCCTTGCCAGTGAGAGCTTTGCTTCCTAGCTCCTTGGAGATGCTGTGCTGAATTGGAGATCATTGTGGCTATTGGAGATTGTTGCGTGCTGTTTTTGGGTGTATGCTTTCCTCATTAGTCATTATCCTATTTCCATTTGTTGGTACATTTCTATCCTTCCCTATATACCTCTCTACCTTTGGTGAGTCTTTGCATGTTTGTTGCTTTTTTTTATCCCTGTTTTGTCTTTGTGTCTTGTTTACCTTACATTTGTGTCCCATGTCTTATGTGGTGGGGGAGGATCAGATCAGGGTTTAACAGGACCATAGTAAGGTCAGACTTCAAGAGCACCCCTGGAATAGGGATAGTTAGAGTCCCAGTTCCAGTTTGAGACCCCCCTTCCTTACCAGGAGACATACGCTATCTTCTTTATGTTGTCTTTTGAGTTTATGTGGGGTTTTTTTTTGGCTGTTTAAAAAAGAAACTACTGTTCATATGAGACTTTAACGTTACTTTTGAGTTGATGTTTGTTGTAACTTATTGTTTGTTATCTTGGATAACAGGGACGCAGGGTAATTGAACAATATTTGTTTGATAATAGGTAGATTACACATTGCAACAGGAGAGCTAGTTTGTGGATCTGCAAAACAGAGAAGGAAGAACTATGCAGATTGATTAAATACTCAAACAATGAGCGATAAACTTATTCCACCTCCCCCTTGACCTGTGGATGATGGCCTGAGCCACATAAGTGGGTATAAAAAAATATTTTCTATCCTTCTGAAAGAATGAGACACTCTTTACAAAACCACAGGCAGGAACACTCTACAGGACAGCAGCCAGGACATCATGGCTCTATCACGAGGGACACAGATTTGACATTCTACAGGATACCAGCTGAGGTGACCATGGTCCTAGTTGAAAGAATGCAGACCTGCTCCATTGACCATCGCTGAACCCATGGATACATTTGGGGAAGCCAGGATTTGGACCTAGCGGTCACCTGAGCCCCATGGCATCGTTCAGAGAAGCCAGGTTGTGACCATCCTGTAACCTCATGTCAATGTAAGCAGGTGCTGAGATGCAGTACGCAGGGATCACAGAGCAATGAGGTATAACAATATTATTTAATTTAACAGTAAGATGAAAGTAATCTCCTCGCAGGGAGTTAGTAAACAGTAAACAAGAACTAAAGGGAGAACAAAGGTTAATGCGACAGTCTGAGATTTGAACAGCACTTATCGTGACTTCCCGTGGTCCTCCTTGATATACAGTCCGATGGGGCCTGTAGTACCAGCAATGGCCAGCATAGAATCCTGAGATGGGGTCCTCTGTCAACGGTTCGACTTCTGGAGGCAACAGGCAATCTCCAGTTTTAAAGGAAGAAAAATGTCCAGCTCCACCGAATCCATGAAGATAAAATTTCTTTATTCACAAACTTGTAACATAGAGGGTACAAACTTCAGCACAAACCATGTGGGTGTGAATCTCAATGCTTTTCTGGAGACTAAGCTCCCTTAATCATCTCTGGTTTTACCCGCTGAGCCCCTAGTCCATATGCCTGTGCAGCGAAAGTGAAAGAAGCTGCAGGTGTCCCTGTTTCAAGAGTGAGCTGATGCGCACTAGCCAGCAGAGGGAACTGCACCTCGGTGTTCTGTAACCGGCCCACACTTCTCTGGTGCGACGTTTATCCGGGCACCCGGCGCTCTTCTTGGTCACTGTCCCGCTGGAGTGTACGGCTAAGCCTGATCACGGCACGTCTCGGCTCTGCTGTGCTGGGTGTGGAGCGCACTGCACACACTGCTGCACTCTCCCTGACGGTGGGAAACTGCTACTTCACGCGCTTCGTCATGGGGCTTATTCTGTCCCCTATCCTTTCCCCCGGCAACATGGGACCAGCCTCAGCAGTTCCGGACCCGGAATGATGCAGGTACCCACCGCTCGGTATTCCTCCTTACACTTCAATGGACTGTCTGCTTCCTAAGCTTGTCATTACCTTCTCTCTGTGGGTGTCACAGGTGGGGTAGTCAGCCGTGAAGTTGCAGCTGCTATAATCCCGATGAGTCAGCGGAGGGATGAGTCTCTGTAATTTTGCACTGTCTTGGGTATTGTACTGAAACTGTTCTATTGTGATAGAAATATATATATCATGTAGATCTCACTTGCATGTATACTCCTCTATAATGAAATATATACTTATATGCTCACAGCTAATATATACATTATAATCAATGGTTTAAAATGTCTGACACAAACTAATATAACCTAGACAGATCATAAAATGGCTGACATGAACTAATATAAACCAGACAGATCGTATGGGGTTTTCCATCCTTAAAAGCAGAAGAATGTCAGATGTTTGATGACTGCTGATCGAATGTCTCAGCTTAATCAGCAGTCATATGAGCATTAATCACAATATTCCATATATGTTTAGATAACCAATGACAGACGAGCTAGACAATATGGTAATTAACTAACCACCCCTGACAACCCCTAACCACTCCTTTCTATGTGAAAATATAAAACTATGTATGTACAATAAAATTCAGTATTGATGGAATGTTGTTCTGTCACAGTTGTGTACAGTCCATTCTTGATGAGCGCTCAAAATACTCAGTCTAATTGGGAGCGGCCACAGCACACACAGGGATATATTTATCCAACCCTAATATTTCCATAACATTAATGGCCCCCAACAGCGAGGCACGGATGAACGCACGGGATCCTTCTCACCGGAGATACGGAGGTTGTGGGCGTGGCCTGGGCACAGGGACAGGAGACTGCGCAGCTCCATAAGTAAGGTAAGAAAATGTTATCATCTTACCTGAAAGTCCCCTGTGCCCGGTCCTTGTCTATGCCTCTTGCCGGTCAGGTGTGGTCACGAATTCCCAGGTAGTGTAAAAAAAAATCCGTAGCCACGAATCCACCCTGGGAGGTGTCTGCTGTGGACCGTGTATGTGTTTGTGTAAAATCCGAGAGAGGAAGGAAAAAGTGACTTTTGTTTATGGTGGCTGGGTAGCAGACAGCAGGAGTTCAAATCGCTGAGTAAGCTATCACAGATTCCCGTGCAAGAGGAAAGGAACAGGTAGTTCCGGAGCAGGTGGCTCCAGAATCCAGGCATGGATGGTGATAGTTTTCAGGGGCTACCACAGATTCCCGTAGCCGGCGGCCAGTCAGGACGACCGGAGCGGAGGGTGGTAGAACCCGGCATATGCGTGCCAGTGCGATTGATAGTTGTCTGTTCCCAGCGCAGCCTGCATGTGTCACAGAATTTAAAAGGGCATCTCTCGGATTGTCTATCTGTCTGTTTGTGCCATCTACTATTGCCGCTTTAAGAAGCAGAAATAGTTCTCTTGTCCGAACTTCCTCTTTCTCCGTGCTGTTTAGCAGAGAGATATGCATTGTAAATCAAACTGTCATATCTAGTTTTTTTTCCTGACTGTTTTCAGCTGCAATGCTGGGTATGCGTAGTTTTTTTTGTGAAGAAGTGAAATTTAAATTGTATCCATCATTTTTGATATGACAAACGGGATTTTAGTGACATTGCATATTAGAATATTATAGTATTAAAAAAGAGGAAGTGTGTCTCTGACTGCATTTGGGCGCAGAGATTCTAAAAGGGAAAAAAAAAAAAAAAAAGGGAAAAGCCGTTTTCATTTTTAATTCTTTTTACTCTCTTAAAGGGTCTTTTTTTTTTCCTTTTTGCGGCATTTTAAAATTTTTAATTAAGTTTTCCTCAATCTTCAATCTCTTTATCTTTTTATTTTTTATTTATTTATTTTTGAAAAAAGTTTTTTCTTTACTCTTGTATCAAAGTTTTGAGTTTTTGGTTGTGAACTAAGTTTTTGACGGTTTTCTTATCATTTTGGGTTTTTCTTAGAGTTTTATATACTCATTTTTAGAAGTTTTTTTTAGTACTGTTTTCTTTTTTTCATTTTTGTGTGTTTTTTTCATTTTTTACTCTTGCCATGGGGAATAAAGTGGCCGAGCAACAGGAAAGTCTTTTTACTTCCTGATGAGAAAAGAGCCCCTAGATAGTGGCAGGACACGGAAGGTATTAAGTATGTGAAGATTTTGGAAGGTATTAAGTACGTGAAATTCATTAGAATGGCAGACTTCAAGCTGCGGAGTGGCATGACGTAGAAAGGAAAAATAAGGGAAGTTATCTGATGTTAGATTGCTGAAAACTAATACATGGTATAAAGTGGCAGCAGAGCTTACATCGTTTAGGTGTTACAGAAAATTATGTGAGCAAACCAGGAAGTGATTTTTGTGGGTATAAGACAGGAGAATCTGAGTAGTCTGCTTTTAGCAGAATCCATGGTATAGGTAGTTATTTTTGCACAGTATGTGGTGCACCCCGTCTCTCCCTACAGGGAGAAGGCATCATTGCTCCACTCTATTGTTCTCATTCTGTTGTCAGTCTTTTCTCTCTGCATTCTTCTCTCTCTCTCTCTTTTCCTCTCCTCTTCCTCCACATATTTCTTCTCACCCTCCATCTTCTCCTCCCTTCTTCTCCACTTCACAACCACACCTATCTCCTCCTTCTTTTCCTTCTACACACCCATCTCTCCTCCCTCTTCTCCACACTCTCTCTCTCTCTCTCTCCCCTCCTACTATTCCTTTGTCTCACTCCTCGAACCCTCCCCCTTCTTCTTCCTCTTTTTCCCTCCTTGTTGCCGGCTGGGCCAACGCCCAATTCAAACAATATGGTGCGTACAGCACAAAGTGTCCCTGGCACAGTCCAGCCATTGCCAGTTGTGATATCGGGGAAAGAAGGTGAAAGCCCCCCCTACAGTGGGCAGCCCCAGACATATCAGGCAGCAGTCAGCTCAGCCCTGGGTGCAGAGGGGGGAGGGGTGATATCAGAACGAGCTCACTGACAGATCCTCCGTTACCTCATTTCACAGTCAACAATATTGTAACCCTTAAGATTTTACATGAACTTTGATATCACCATGTATTGATAATGTACAGCTTCAGCACCGGTCAGAGCTGCCTACATCCACATTCACACCAACATGAAACTATAAGCCTAATCCATCATAGCTTCAGCAAGGGGGGAGACATCCTCACATAAAAAAGCAACTTCTAAGTCCAAAATCAGCCAGTGTATGACCCCAGTACAAGCCATCACAACTATTCTTCTGATGAAGATGAAGAGGGAACATCATACATGCTGTCTAGTACTAGAAAAGAAACCCACAGGCACCAAGAAAGCAGGGGCAGATAGAGGCACCACCATTACACTATGTGCACTGCACTTCAAGTCAGGTGACAATAGTCCAGACCCAGGGATGCATCCCATGCCATTTTACAGAAGAATGTAGCAGAAGCAGAAGCAGCAAACATATGCAGCCAGCTGGAATGATCTCTGGGCCATGAATGAAAATAGAAGCAGGTGATGCACTCTGGCCAATCATGAAGGAACAATTCAAACTTCCAGCAGAATCAGACATACACGCTTGGGAGTCAGGGCCACAGCTAATTGAACAGCTCAGAGAGTGGGCCAAAGGCAGATTGGCAGGACAAGCCATGACATGAGCCAAGATAAGACAGAGTCTGTAAAGAAGTTTCATTGCAGAGTAATGCAAGTATTCCAAGACTTGGGCTTCACCATTCATGACCAGATACACAGGCCTTTGGGCATGGACTGAGACAGCCAATCAGGAAATCACTGATAGTGGCTAGGCCTAGGAACAGGTCAATAGCAGTGGACTGACCCAGCAAAATGTTTTATGTGCGCCTAGGAGACTGTTCAATGCCAATTGTCACCAAAACTGCCACCATTATAGCACCACAAAGAGCGCAAAGAAGGAAAAGGGTGCCGTGCTGCTGAGAACGCCAGAAGGGGAGCCAGAGGTGAAGACGCTGCAAAGTGCCGACCAACACACCAGAAGAACCGCTGCAGACTCCAGAGAGAAGACACCGACCTCAATAAGGTTAGCAAAGGGGAGAAGCTATGCCAGACCAGGGGTAAGAAGTGACGGCAGATGCAGCCGCAGCCCCTGTAATGCCCCAAGACCTTGGGTTGGATGCAGCCGCCGGTCTCATGGCACCCCCGGGCCTCGCCACGAATGCACCTGCAGGCCCCGTCTTACCACCGCAGCTTCAATCAGCAGGCCGGACCCCGCTGCCGCTACAGTACCCATCATGCCGTTGTCCACAGTAGCCAAAAGGATTGAGTCTCAACCAGGGGTGCAGAAGACAGCCCCTCTCATGGTGACCACTGACCTGGAAGAGCAACCACACTACAAAGACAGAAAAAGTGTCAAGTGTTACATCTGTGGCAAGTTTGGCCATTACCAGAACCAGTGCAAAGCACCCACGCCCCCGAAGAGACTGGACCCATGCAATCCAAGAGTTGGTCCAGAGAAACAGGTCAAGGAGGAAGTGCAGAAAGCAGTGAAGTACCCCGTCCATAGGACAGAGGCAAGCAAGCCAGGTCCGCAAGACACTACGCTCCTGACATGTAAAACTTCATCTGCAGGACCAATACCTCAAATTACCTTTAAAAGTGGATGGCGTTGTCAGATCCAAAGTGGTGCAGCCAGAAGTGTGATGACACCTGTGGAACTCGCTGATCCCACCTGCCTATCAGAATCCTCTGTGTCTCGCATGGGCATTGATGGTCAAGTCAGACATTCTCAGCTTACAAAGCCACTGAGCGTGTGCACTCAGCCAGGACACTCTATCCTGTCCCAGTTTGTGGTGTAAAGGACCTGCCACTCAACCTGCTGGGAGCGAACCTACTGCAGAAGCTGAAGGCAACCACAGTGTTCCAGGAAGATGGGACAGTGACACTTTCTTCATCCCTGACCCGAGAAGAGTCATGCTTTCGGCCCTACAAGAACATTAAACAATTGAGGCCTACCCAAGGAGGTACTGGATGTAGTACCAGAAAGTCTATGGTCTAAGGGACCCCAGCACGTGAGAAAACCTCAAGTTGCCCCAGTACGGGTGTCACTCAAGCCATGTACCCCGTACCCTCGTAAGGCCCAGGCCAGGCCTAGAGTCAAGCTGCCTCTGACCAACTGAAGGTCTGCCTGGAAATAGGAATCATTGTTCCTCGCACATCGCCTTGCAATACCCTCCTTTTCCCCGTCAAGAAAAAGACTGTAAAAGGAGAGCCAGCCAAGTTCAGAATGGTATATGACCTGAGAGCTGTGAATGACGCCACGGTGTTTGAAACTACAAATATGCCGAATCTGCACACTCTGCTCTCAAATGTGCCTGCCACAGCAAAAGTGTTCACAGTGAACAACCTGGCTAATGTTTTCTTCAGTGTTCCCCCCTCATCCGGAAGACCAGTTCCTGTTTGCCTTAATGCACCAGGGGGGACACCACACATGGACAGTGATGCCACAGTGGGCCCAGAACAGCCCTTCACAGTTCACCAAAGCAATGTCCACAGTTCTCACCAACTGAGTCACAGAACAAGCAGAAGTAACCCTGCTACAATACATGGACAATCTACTCCTTTGTGCAGTTGACTTTGACACGTTTAAAGCCCATTCCTTGTATCTCCTACTCTACCTGGCGGAGCAGCACTGCAAGATCTCAAAGAACAAAGTCCAGTGGTGTCTGAAGCAAGTTACGTTCCAGAGACACTGTATTGCTCACCAGGTGAAACACCTGACAGATGACCGGAGGACCACAGTGGAGAAGATGGTCCCTCCGACAACTCCAAAGGTGCTACAGGCCTTCCTTGGTCTAGTTTCATATTGCAGAGCCTGGATCCCTGATGCTTCCGTCCTAATGCAGCCTCTGTGTGAATACGTCAGCGTGACCCCGTTCCTCCAGACAGATGTGGCCTTCAGTTCGTTCAAGAAGTGAAAAGGCTCTGTAGTCTCAGCGCCAGCACTAGGCCTATCTGACTACAAGAAGCCATTCCGTCTCTGCTTGATGAGAAGAGAAGGCCTTGCTACTGGAGTCCTGACACAGCTTCAGGGGGGAAAGCAGAGACTTTCGGACTACTTTTCAGCTTGCCTGGATCCAGTTGCAAGGGAAGCCTCTTCCTCCCGCATGAGAGCAGCAGTTGCAGCACACGCCCTCCTGGACAGGACTACTGACATCAGTGGAAAAACCATTGGAAATCCTGGCTCTGCGTGACATCTCAGCAATCCTCAACCAAACCCAGCCAAAACATCTCTCCACCGCCAGGCATCTTCGCCTCCAGTGCTCTCTACTCCTGCCCGACAATGTCACCATCTCCAGATGCACAGTCCTCAACCCGTCCACTCTACTCCCACTCCCAAGGGGGGATACAGATACGGATCCTCAGATAAAAAGTCTGATCAAAATCTGCATGATACCTTCTGCAGGGATCTGAATTTGCTCCGGACGGATGACCATGATTGCTTCAGCATCATGCAACAGGAAACAGCAGGACTACCCAAGGTGGCAGAAGAGCCACTGACCAACCCAGAGTTGATCCTCTATGTGGATGGCTCCAGATTTGCAGATGATGAAGGAAGATTCCACACGGGAGGTGCAGCGACCAGCAATCAAGAGATCCTGTGGTCCAGAAGTCTGCCGCCCAGTCTGTCAGCCCAGGAAGCAGAACTGATAGCGCTGATGAAGGCCTACCAGATGGCAGAAGACAAGACTGAGAAAATGTTTACCGATTCAAGGTACTTGCATGGCATAGCACACGACTTCGGACCCATCTGGGCTGCAAGGGACTTCCTCACAGCAAGCGGAACAACCGTGAAGCATCAATGGAGCCATTAAGGACCTGCTGAACACACTTCAACTTCCAAAAGTGGTGACAATGCTAAAAGTCAAAGCGCATGGAAAACTAAACACAGTAGGGGCACGAGGCAACAACATGGCAGATATGGCAGCCAAAGAAACAGTCAAGGAAAGACAATATGGACAAGTGGAAGAGGTCGTAGAGCCGGACGGCTACTACAGGACGGCTGAAGACAGGAAACCTGACAAGATGACATCCTGGGATCTGCTCAAAAAAGTTGCAAGAGCAAGCCCCAAAGGACAAGAAGGAATGCTGGATGCAGAAGTGAGCAACACATGAAGAAGGAAGGGTATACTAAATGGACTACAAACCCTGTTTACCCCGAAGCATGTACCCTATGGTGGTCCAGTGGGCACATGGGCCCACGCACAGATTAAAGACACAGATGAATGATCCGATTGGTGCTTACTGGTTCGCTCCAGAAATCTCCACCCTAACAGCCAAGTTCATAAACAGCTGTCTGACCTGTGGCAAATGCAACCCTGGAAGAATGAAGAAAGTTCCCACACATCAACTTGCCAGACCACTGTACCCCCTTCCAAAGGATCCAGATAGACCACATCCAGATGCCGCCAAGTGGAGAATTCGAATATGCCCTTGTGGCCGTGGACATGTTCTCAAGATGACAGCCAGAAGCTTTCCCAGTGAAGAACCAGTCAGCAAAGAAGCTACTCTCAGAGACGAGATATGCAGCTATGGGGTCCCAGAAGTGATAGAGAGTGACCAGGGACCCGCATTCACAGCAAACCTCACATGAGAGATCTAGTCAGCAGTAGGGTCAGACTTAGGCC
Source organism: Ranitomeya variabilis (assembly GCF_051348905.1). NCBI lineage: Eukaryota > Metazoa > Chordata > Amphibia > Anura > Dendrobatidae > Ranitomeya > Ranitomeya variabilis. Next base: position 41,573,914 of record NC_135232.1, on the reverse strand, counting down.
TACACACTCCCAATCACACTAATCAGTGTTAGGCACACTCCCAGAGGCCCAGAAAAGCTGTCACCATATGAAATTTTGTTTGTGTCTAGTCCCAGGTTAGGGGTATCCTTTCCCTTAGCAGCTGATTATGTAATATGATACTTTGTCTGCTTATGTAATTGAAATCACCAAGAAACTTGCTAACATCCATTCTCGAGTTTTTTTTTCTTCATTGCCAGATCCAGATTCAGTGTCCGGTATGCACTCCTAGAAGCCAGGAGACTGGGTGTTGGTGAAAAAGCTTGTAAGGAGAACACCACTCGATCCCAGATTTGATGGTCCTGCTCAAGTGCTGCTGATGACACCAAACTCTGTGAAACTGGAGGGAAGACTCGCTTGGATCCACTCATCGCATGGCAAGAAAGCTCCCCTACCAGAAGATGACACCCAAGCCAGAATGATGTCGTGGATGCCCTGCCTGACCGAAAAGATGACCTACCTGATAAAGACTGCACATCGCTCACTACACATGCTATTGACTAAGAGACTGATTGCAACGAACCCCCGTTAGGGACAGATCTCCTGACCGCCCATTTGCGAAAAGTCTGTATGGAGTGGGGCACAGGCGTTAGGCTTGTGTCAGTTCGCCAACAGCACAAAAGAGTTGCAGCGCTTTGGGACAGGAGGCTAGGATTAGGGCAAGTGATATCTAAGGGGGGCTTGTGATAGAAATATATATATCATGTAGATCTCACTTGCATGTATACTCCTCTATAATGAAATATATACTTATATGCTCACAGCTAATATATACATTATAATCAATGGTTTAAAATGTCTGACACAAACTAATATAACCTAGACAGATCATAAAATGGCTGACATGAACTAATATAAACCAGACAGATCGTATGGGGTTTTCCATCCTTAAAAGCAGAAGAATGTCAGATGTTTGATGACTGCTGATCGAATGTCTCAGCTTAATCAGCAGTCATATGAGCATTAATCACAATATTCCATATATGTTTAGATAACCAATGACAGACGAGCTAGACAATATGGTAATTAACTAACCACCCCTGACAACCCCTAACCACTCCTTTCTATGTGAAAATATAAAACTATGTATGTACAATAAAATTCAGTATTGATGGAATGTTGTTCTGTCACAGTTGTGTACAGTCCATTCTTGATGAGCGCTCAAAATACTCAGTCTAATTGGGAGCGGCCACAGCACACACAGGGATATATTTATCCAACCCTAATATTTCCATAACACTATGTGTTATTGTCTGTTGATGATTCAATAAAGTATTGCCACATGGTTTTACCCTCACCCTGTGTTGTCTGAGTAGTACTATGCTCATGGAAAAATGAGTGCAGGTGTTCAGTGGGATGAGCCCTGGTCTATGCGGTCTTGGGCCAGCAGATGAGAGCACCCACTCCCCCCCTCACCGTGTTTCCACACCTGGGATAAGTGCCACAAGCCCCAGGGAAGTAAACAGGCGTGACACGTTGTCAATGTGCTACACTGGCAATAAAGGTGTGGCACTGGCCAGTGACTGATGTGAAAATAGAGGAGGCAGGTACCAATATAGATGTTACAACAAGATAACAAGATGAGACAAGGACTGAACAATACCAGGAGCACCCTCAACCCAATTTACACTCATAATAGCTTTGCTTTGGGCTATGAGCCAATTCGATATCTCCCCTGCTGCTCTTTTCCCCCTCTCACAGCAAGCAGTCTCAGAGTCACACTTAAGAATTAAAGCTGCAGCTTCATCTCCCATTATCATCTTTATAATTTTAGGTAGATTTTTTGTTGACCTGAACAGAAAGCCTGTAGTCGGGGCAAGGTGAGCTAAAGGCTTTTGGAAAGTGAGGAAGATGACATGTTCTTATTCTTATTATTGGATTTATTATTTCCAGGATTCATATATTCACATTTGTACAAGTAAACACTAAGATTAGGAGTAAAGCAGATGCCGGGAAATTCTCTCTACAGACAATGCAAAGTTCTCTATTACTCTGCTCCATGGAAAGAAGTTAAAGGAGAGGTCTGATACCTAAAATGCCCTGTATAAATATTTATTTTAACCACTTAGGGGCTGAGCGACTTTGTACGTTAATGACCAGGCATCATTTTTAAAATCTGACCAGAGTCACTTTATGAGGCAGTAACTCTGGAACGCTTCAACGGATCCCGCGGATTCTAAAACTGATTTTTTTGTGACATATTGTACTTCATCATAGTGTTAAAATTTAATCGATATGACTTGCGTATTTGTGGAAATATCGGAAATTTGGCAAAAATTTAGAAAATTTAAACATTTTTAAACTTTTAATTCTTAAGCCCTTAACAAAATATTTAATACAGGTGCTTCTCACAAAATTAGAATATAACCAACAAGTTAATTTATTTCAGTTCTTTAATAATACAAAAAGTGAAACTCATATATTGTCAAGGTGAAAATATATATATCTTTATACCCTTTTTGTACTGTTATATTCTTATACTGCGAAACAATAAGTTTTTCCTATGCTTGCAGATATAACTGTATTTAAAATGGCTGCCAGTATTCACCTTTACCCTAGTTTTCGTCTCTGAGGAAAGAAGTATAATTTCTTCTGAAATTGAAACTTCAGGAATGTGAAGAAAGGAGGATTCGCCAGGAGACATCAGGACAAATCAGAAAGGACTGAATACTAGACATATACTGCTTAAACCCCGCCTATTGCATTCCTTTTCCTAAAATGATATAGTACTGTGTATCTAGAAATAAAGTCAGTTGCTGTGATCGTTGCCGACACTTGTGGATGCACGAGCATCAACTAAGATTGAACCAGCTATTTGTCTGACTCATTCTTACCCGGTACCAGATGCTCTGCACATACTTTAATTTGGAATGACTGGTGAATGAGGGTTATTGTCGTGACAACCCCGACAATTTGGCGCCCAATGTGGGGCGTGGCCAGTGATCCGAGACCCCCTGGACCCATCCCTGGACATCTGTGGACGATACCCGTAGTGGCTGACCTCGAGGACTGATCACCCTCCAAACACGGTAAGTGGAGATCATATACTTTGTATGTGTCACACTTGCTAGTGTCTCAGCCATTATTGGTTTGTCTGTGGTCTCCTTGGATCTGAGGGGTGACCGGTCGAGTGGTGAGACCGAGCGCGATCCCGTGCCACGCTCTGAACCAGCAACTGAGAGACGTCGCATCCTGCGCGTCCTCGTGTACACCATACCTCCTCCACCGGTCATTGTACTCCATTCAACCACCCTACCCGTGACTATTGTCTAGTAGTGAAGTGGAGTGAAAGATTGAGCAAGTTGCAGATTGCGGGGCGGCTTAGAGAAAGGGATAGGAGACGCAGCTTCTGTGATATTGTACCAACGAGGTAATTAAAGACATCCCGAGAGGGGACCACCTGTTTTTCTGTGGAGGGCTCTCACTAGGAGACCGCCTCCCGACTGTTTAGAATATCGTGGCAGGATAGTCTGTTAATCACTGTTGTTCAGGTTAGGGACAGGAAATATCGAGCGTGAGGCTCTTTATTCCTTATACGTTGAGCGAGATTCCGTATTTTAGGACACAGTGTTGATATCACTGTCAGTGGCCTACTGCAGAAGGGCATAGTATTCTGTGAAGGTATGCTGCGTCTTTTAAAGCAGAAGAAGTCTGTGCCCCACAAGTTAAATGAGGATGCTGTGGAAGTCAAGACAATAGTAGAGTCATGGGAGGGCAAGAAGGCAGTCAAGAATGTTGAGAGGTTGTACAAGCATGTAGGATTGCCCTAGTCAGGGAGATTGCAGCCGTCTACATGGCACAATCTCATAGGGAACAAAGGGGCATGTTGAAAGATAAAGGATTGTGAGAACAAGCGCAAGCTCATTTATGAGTTGCGCGAGGCTTAAAGAACGAAGCATGGAAAGAGGTTGATGGAGAGGGAAGATCAGAGGAATGTTTTGTAGAAATTAAGTCTGAGAACTGCTGTATTCCGTTTCTGTGTTTATTTCTAAAATATCTGATGGGAGGGGTCAAGCCGCTGCGCTATTGTTTCCTCCTTTCTCTGTGTAGAGGAATGCTGTGATTTTTCTTATCTCTGTGTTCCTGAAAAGGAGGGGGCAGCATGTGGCTGCTCTCTCTCTCTCTGTATTTTCTTGGTGTAGTACGCGCTGGTAGATCTGTGTTTTGTTTAAAGCGACAATATTGTTTTGAAGTACAAAGAAATATTGTAAATTGAAAGTGAAATCTAGTGCCTAGTTTTAGAAGGAAACTTGTAAGTGATTGTTTTGGTTATCAGTGTGATTGAAAGACTGGTAAAAGATTCACCTGCTTCAAGTTGAGTGGTTGATATATAGCAAATTGAGGATCAACAGAGGACGTGAATTCTGATTGTTTTGCTACGTTGAAAAAGAAAAGTTGTCTATTACTATGATAAAGAAAACTGGATGTTTTGTGGTGCAGGAAGGAATTGAGAAAGTGATTGAGGGTAATGTGTGAGAAAGACAAATAATTAAAAATAAAAATCTGAAACAGGGGGGTCTCCCTGCTAGATAACATGGTCCCTCCCCAGGAAATTAAGCCTCTACTCCCGACTGTAAGCACTATGCCCCTTAAAACCAAGGCACCAATATATCCTGGACTGCCAAGAAGTTCTATGGGTGTCTTATGATAGTATTTAAAGATCTGAGATTCTCATTGTAACAAAAAGCCCATTCTGTATCAGCAGCGATTCTTATTCGCTCTCTAGCCCCCACCGCACCGCAGCTGCAAGGACACAGCGTTCCTTATCAGTGGTTCATGTAACAGACTGCAGCTTCTGCCCTCCTCCTATCGTACACAAGTCCAGTCTCACACTCCAGTATGCCTTTAACCCTGTATGGGAATCTCACTCCCTCCCAAGCCCCGTCATGTCAATTCTCAGACCAAGAGCTTGTTTTAATCGGTGTAGATGGCAGACCCCCCAGCTCGGAAAGGTCCCTAGACCCCCTCTTCCCGTGAAACCTTCACACTTACAAGGCCAGACTCTCCAAGAACCTGAAGTTTGGTTCCCCTGTCATTCACGCTACTGCATCACACCTCAGGGTTCCCAGGTTCTTTTCTCAGTGGGGTATGGGGACATAATTACCCACCAGGTGGGAGCCATAGTGAACCCAGCCAACTCTACCCTGTCACATAGAGGTGATTTGGCCCAACAGCTAAAAAGGGAGGCCCAGTCATAGCCCAAGAGTGTCAGACCTACCTTGCCGTTTATGGCCCCTTGCAACCAGGAGAAGCTATGGCCACCCCACATGATGTATATAGTATCCTTAACCAAGTATAACCTAGCCATATGTCCATGGCTGGACAGCTACGACTTCAGTGTGCTATTCTCATGCCTACTAATGTGACTTTGAAAAGGTGCACTGTCCTAAAACCCGCTACTTTTCTCCTAGTTCCTATGGATCCAAAGGGGGGAGGAGTAGGTGACATGAAAAAGGACACTCTTTTTCTTTCTAGAATGGATCCAGAGGAACAAGATCAGGTTTCCAAACCACATGATTGTCTGGAATTGATGTCTCAGGAAACGGCTGGTCTCCCTATTGTCTCTAGTGTTTATTGTCTCTAATGCTGATTTTGAGCTTTTTGTAGATGGATCCCGACACCAAGATGACCAAGGACGCTTCTGTACCAGATATGCTGTGGTCTCAGAACATGAGGTAATCAAGGCAGAGTCAATGCCAGCTCATATGTCTGCACAAGAAGCAGAGCTCAAGGCGCTCACAGAAGCATGCAAACTAGCAGAAGGTAAGACTGTAAATATTTACACTGATTCCAGGTATGCTTTTGGCATTGCACACGATTATGGGCCTATCTGGAGAGCCAGGGCTTTCCTGACAGCAAATGGCCACCCCATTAAACATGCTGAGGCAGTCCAGCAACTTATGAATGCACTACAGCTTCCCACCCAAGCAGGCATCATAAAGGTAAAGGCACATACCAAAGGCACTGATGGACAGGCAAAGGGTAACGCACTGGCAGACCAGGCTGCCAAGAAAGCAGCAAGCACTCCTGTAGCCTCTAAAGTACATCACCTAGACACCCCACCATCTCCACTTGTTTTGAAAGACATCTTAGCCCAGTTACAAGAACAGGCAAGTAAGGAGGAGAAAAATAGGTGGCAAGAGATAGGGGCTTGCTCTGATACCGTCGCTGGGTTATGGGGGAGGGGTGAAAAGGTCTGCCTACCACAGGTACTGTACCCAATGATGGCACAGGTTCTGCACAGGAATGTGCACCACTCGAAGACGGCCATGTGTGACACCCTACAGAAACAATGGATTGCCCCCGGGTTTTCCACCTGTGCAGAAAGGCAGGTACAGAGCTGCATGATATGTGCCACACATAATCAGGGTAGGACAGTGAAAACTCCATCCAAACACACTCCCCGGCCCCTTTACCCATTCCAGAGACTGCAGATTGATTATATTCAGTTACCCAGGGTAGGGACGTATGAGTATGTGTTGGTCTGCATTGATTTATTTTCAGGTTGGCCAGGAGCCTACCCAGTTGCCAAAGCTACGGCTAAGACAACGGCGAAGAAACTGATGGCTGAGATCATATGCAGGTATAGAGTTCCTGAAGTCATTGAAAGCGATCAGGGTTCCCATTTTACTGGAGAGATCATGTCAGAGGTAATGGCAGCACTGGGGGTAAGTCAAGCATTGCATACTCCATATTATCTGCAGAGCAGTGGAAGAGTAGAGAGACTAAATGGAACTTTTAAGCTTAAAATCCAGAAGGCAATGGCAGAGACTGGAAAACCATGGACAGAATGCCTTCCTCTGGCTTTGTTTTCAGTGAGATATACCCCAAACAGGAAGACAGGACTGTCACCGTATGAGATTCTGTTTGACAGGAGCCCCAATCTTGGATGTTTCTTTCCACAACAGTTGCAGCTCAAGTACCAGGACTTGACTAGCTATGTGCAGGCCTTACATGGACACCTTGCCAAAGTGCATTTAACTGTCTTCAGTTCTCTTCCAGACCCAGACAAGGTTCCTGGACACCATCCTTTGGAGCCAGGAGACTGGGTAGTGATAAAGCGGCACGTCCAGAAGAGCCTGGAACCAAGATTTGATGGACCATATCAAGTGCTCCTGACCACAGCTACAGCTGTCAAGCTCGAAGGAAAGAGCACCTGGATCCACGCCTCACACTGTAAAAGAGACCGAACCAGTGTTTAGTCACAGTAGTGACTGAAGAGAAATGTTGCTGTTGTTTTTGGTCCTGGGGCTGGGAGCCATCCTTGCCCCTACCTCTTCGGCCCCTATTGTAAATAAGAATCCTGGTCCCACTATTCTCTGGGTAAACCTAACGGCCCCGGTAAATATCTGGCGATTTGATTTCTGTGATGTAGTCAAGTGCCATGAGACTCAACGAGTGGTAGAGGGAATCATCCAGTTTTATATGTGTGTTACCAGAAATGACAACAATAATTGTTATTATTGGTCAGATGCTGCCTGGAATACGGGGGATGATTGGGGATATAAACCTAGTGAAGCCATGTTCCCTAAGGATGGGACAGGTAGGAGTCTTTGTGAGAGAATGCATCTAACAGCCCTTCTGCAACCACTTAGGGGCTGTAAATGGGGTAGAAACTGTCACCCCCTCCTCCTAAATCTTGAAAACCCCCAATCTGCTGACCTGCAGACGTTTGTACTGGGAAGACATTTCCATGATGTATTTAATGGTGGATACTATGGGAATTTAGGCCACATACAGCTCCGGGATATTAGCTTCAGACCAACCAAGGCCCCTGTTACCAGTACAGTTAAAGCAGGCCCAGGTGAGCGTTTACAAAATGTAGTTAATGAAGTAATCCCCATTCCAGGTCTCAGTTGGCAAGAAGTTTTCTCCATAGAAACACAAACAGCCCCAAGGAAAAACCTATGGTTAGAATGGGTGAGATACAATGTAAGAGTCCAGAATATCTCTGTAGGATGTATTGCTTGTGCTGCTGCGAATACACATCTATACACACATGCATTGCTTTTTCCTGATGACAATACCACTGCCTGTGTCATGAATCTGTTGAAAGGTCTGAAGCCCACTGATTGCCCAGATTACGTCCCACTAATTCATGAGAAACCCAGACTAAAGGTCCCAGGAGAAGTAACCGTATTAGCTGACAATTACACCTGCTATAATTCCCACGACACCACAGGTACACCAGTAGGGATCTTCGAGATAGGTTTCTGCAAAGAGAACAGTTCTCTAGATACTGACTTGCTAATTAAACATACACAATATATGTATGACATTTATTGGTTATGTGGAGATGGTAAGCTCCGTCCTAGGTTGCCTAATGCCTGGACAGGCCAATGCACCCTTGTTAAACTAGCTATGCAGTTCAAGATTTTACCTTGGGATCCAGAGACACCTGATGAACCTACCAGAAAGAGGAGAAGCCTTGATCAGCTCCACATGAGTTATGAAGAAGATCCACTGGTATATATTGATGCCATTGGAGTGCCAAGGGGGGTGCCTGACCAGTTTAAAGCTCAGAACCAGATTTATGCCGGCTTTGCTTCTATAATCCCACAGGTGCAGATTAATAAAAATGTTGAATGGATCAATTACATATATTACAGTGAACAAAGATTTGTCAATTTTAGCCAGGATGCCTTTCAGGGTATAGTTGAGGAATTGGGCCCTAACACTAGAATGACCCTTCAAAACCAGTTAGCCCTTGATATGATTTTAGCTGAGAAAGGAGGAGTTTGTGGGATGGTAGGAGAAGAATGTTGTACCTATATCCCTCAGAACTCTGGAGTAAATGGAAAAACCATGATAGCCTTTAAAAAGATAACTGGGTTAGCAACAGAATGGAAAACTAATGCTGGAGTAGATGCAGCGCCCCAGAGTCCTGGTCGTTGCAGTACTATGGCTCCGCCACTAAGGGGGGCTATGGTACGTCTGATGGCACTGAAGGAGTTCATCTGACCAGGTATCACAGACACCAATACATTTCACAGCCGGGCCTCCAGGGGGAGCTAAGGGTTCTATTCATTAGGCCACTCCTCACATACTGGTAAAACTGGGGGTCAGGCAGGAAGTTAGAAAGAAAGCAGACTGGGTTGGAACCAGGCAACACCTTGTGGCAGAGGGTGTTGTGGGGGAAGATTCGGTAGGGTCCCTGTCAGGGGTGGGATCCTGACAGAGGCCTGGCTACAGGAAAGAACGTAACGGGACCGTGCCTGCTCAGGATAGCGGCGGTGCCCAAGGAAGGATTAGAAGCGAGATAGATTGTGCTGAGTGAGAAACGAGATCAAAGCAACAAGGAGAATACCAGTAGGAGTCGTGCTGTAAGACCGAGGCAACATCCTACTGAGGCGCAAACAACCGGTGGCCGGAACGCCGAGGAAGTATTTCTATATACAGCTTCAGGCAATACTTCAAACCTACGGCAGGACAGTCAGTTTCAGGCGGGCTGTCTCACCTAAATCACCTATGCAGTCTTGGGGGGCAACTTGTGGAGAGGGGCGACTCTAGGGTCCCGGAAGAGCTCCGAGCCTACCCGTCAAACGGGTGCCGTCCTAACCGCAACATCAGGGAGGGACGGAGGATTAGCAGAACATCATCTAATCGAGTTGTGAGGGAACTTAAGAAACAGACACAACAGTTGTGGGGACTTTCCGTAAGCACAGCAGGGAAGGACCACAACACATAGCGCTAGCAGGAAGGCACAGATTTCCACCTGCAAAGAGAACTCTGGAGGTGCCATTGGACCGGCCGGACTTGCGCAGCCTGGTTATCCGGAATCCGGACTGAGGACCCAGAGACCTTCAGTAAAGAGGTAAAGAGACTGCAAACTGGTGTCCTCGTTATTTGCTGCGACCGGCATTACACCGCACCACTACCACTATCCACATCCATCAAACGTACACTGTGCGCCCCTCGGCAGGGTCACGGACCGGGGCCTAGCCACCGTGACAACCCCACAGCAGAGACTCAGAGGCCCGGTACCGGGTACCCCTCGGCCCTGCGGCGGTGGGGGTGCTGCAAACTTGGCGTCACGAACAGGATCTACTTAAGCCTGAAGAATCAGGTCATGTGTGCCTTGGAACTGTGATTTATCGTGCTTGGACTGTACTTTATTGCAAGAACGGTGTATTGCCACTTGCCACCAGAAACTCCCGCCAAAACCGCCGCCATTGCCGCGCCAAGGGAAGTGCAGAGGGAGAAGAAGGGCGTGCCATGGGAGGAGACTACCAAAGCGGCGCCAAGAGTAGCGACCGCCCCCTCCGACTCCTGCTGCGAGAGGACGATCTACCCGGCAGCAGAGGAGAACCACCCCCTGATTTGCAACGGCGGGAACGAGCCGAAGACGGAGCTCGACCTAGGAGAAATGGCGGAGCCAGGTGCATGCGTTGCCGCCGAATGCCAGACAGCGACGATGAGCAGCAAGTGCCCGAGCAACGACGGAGTGATCCCGGCTTGCCCTCATCCACCAGAAGCGGACTCGCGTCCACCGCCGGTGAAGGATCTGAACTCCTGGGACCCGCCGATGGAGGAGCCAAGCCTACCTATCCCAACCACGGAGCCATGGAGGGCGGAGCCACATCCGGAGGCCATCTCGGGGAAGCCACGGTCCGGGCTGCAGCCGATTCCAGTGTCCTTGTCAACGGAACAGATAGACATCGGTGGAATCACATCAGGCGCAGGTATGGACGGCGCCCCTACTCCCCTGGCCGGTTCTGCTCCCCCGCCCGATCCAGTTCTCCTGATCGATCCCGCTCCGGCGACCGACCCTCATCCCAGTAAAAGCCGCCTCCTCTCGGCAGAGCTAGTGGTGTTACCCCCCGACTCAATGGGGAAGCTGGTACCACCGCTGCCGACCAGGATGGGGAAACCCATAGATGTGGGCCCAGACGGGGTGATTCTCCAGTGGGACACCCCCCGGATTGGGCCAGATGGAGCTCGGGAGGAAGGGTTCACCCTTGCAGTGCTTACCTGGGAACAATACAAACAATGTTTGATCCTACATTGGAAACGACAAAAAGAGGCAGAATTAACTGACCCACCGAGAGTACAACAACCGCCTCTTGCGCGTGGTATGAAAGACGTGGTAAAGCGGGGAACTGTGTTGGCCTTCCACACGAAGAGGGGATGGGGCTCCATACAGGAACCGGGGCTACCAACTGACGTCTTCGTTACTAGTCCTAACGTGAAAACTCCCTGCTGCAGCCGAGATGGTGACCCGTTGCAAAAGGGGGATCAGGTGACATACACCCATCGTCGGAATGCGCAAGGATGGTACGCGCGGAACGTCCGCCGATGTGAACCTGAGGGGGCGTCCTCTGTTACTTCAACTGGGATTGAACCGGACGTGGCAGACCTTACTACTATTGCCGCCGTACGTCTTATTGCAGCAACTGAGTTGGCGGCTAGAGTCCGCCTTCAAATCCAGACACCGGGTGGTCTGACTGCACCCGAGGGATCAACCATTGACACTGGCACCGCATCAGTCGTAGACCAAGGGCCGGGGCCTGCACAGTCAGGAGGGGTCCACTTTCGGCTGATGTCGTGCACCCTACTATGAGGATAAACCTCGATACCATGAGAATGTAAAAACCCGTCCAGGGTTAACTCTTAAAGGGATCCCTTTGTTGACCCGGGATCCCTACTGCTTTTTGGTTATTTTTCTACTTTTTGTTTCCTGTTGAAAAGAACTGCCGCATTCATGAACAGTGCATGATACAAACTGTTTGTAAATAGTTTGTACCTTCTTAAAGGTGCTTCCTACTGGTTTTACTTAAAGAAGGACTCTTTGCGAAGATACCACACCGGAGCCTTTGCTGAGTATGGACTGGTAGCTTGAGAAGATGCGCTACCCCATAAAGACTTGGTCCCCTCTTAAAGGGGATGTTCACCTGTGTACTTACGAGTAATACTGCCTTAAAACAGTAAAGTGCTAATGATGTCTTAAAAGAGAAAGTTAATGATGCTGCTGATATGTACAAGTTATATGCAACTAACTCGTCGAAAGAAAGAAGTGTTTAACAATGTGTTCTGAGATAAAGTAATTATTGGAAAGATCCAGCAGACCTGTAGGGGTAGACCTAGCGTTCTGCATATCTGTCAGTAAGAAAAGTAATGATGGAAGTTTAATGTTTTATAATATGTTGAAGGAAGAATGAGGACAGGAAGTGAACCCGTAGGGGTTAGTTGGTGAGTCCTCTTAGGAGCCATATAGAGATGGCTCAGTGCTCTTAAACCGAAAGAAAAATGTTATGTTCTATACTGTGTATAGTAGTTGAAAAGGCAGTAGGCCCGGGCTGAAAGGGGCGGTCCTGTAAAGAAAGGAGAGGCAGTAGGTCTGGAGCCGTTAGGACAGGTGGTCCTGCAGATTTAAAGAAGGAGAATGCATAAAGTTAATTGCCTTATAATGTGTTATAAGAAGGTCTTTTGTGGAGGCAGAGTGTACGTCCTTAAAGACAATGTTAAATTATTGTTCAAAGCATTTGAACTAAGTAGAATACCCGGTTGGGTAACAGGAGTTGTTTATAGCCTGTAATTTATAATATTTAACCATGTTTGTAACGTTCAAGTGTCCTCACCTCCCATAAAGGGAAGCTCTGTTCAAGTATACTTATTGTTATTGCACTCAACAAAATTGTATGTCTTTTTGCTAACCTGTATTGTTGTTTTCTTCCCAGTCCCGGAGTACTGGATTTAACCGGGGGGGGAGTGCAGCGCCCCAGAGTCCTGGTCGTTGCAGTACTATGGCTCCGCCACTAAGGGGGGCTATGGTACGTCTGATGGCACTGAAGGAGTTCATCTGACCAGGTATCACAGACACCAATACATTTCACAGCCGGGCCTCCAGGGGGAGCTAAGGGTTCTATTCATTAGGCCACTCCTCACATACTGGTAAAACTGGGGGTCAGGCAGGAAGTTAGAAAGAAAGCTGACTGGATTGGAACCAGGCAACACCTTGTGGCAGAGGGTGTTGTGGGGGAAGATTCGGTAGGGTCCCTGTCAGGGGTGGGATCCTGACAGAGGCCTGGCTACAGGAAAGAACGTAACGGGACCGTGCCTGCTCAGGATAGCGGCGGTGCCCAAGGAAGGATTAGAAGCGAGATAGATTGTGCTGAGTGAGAAACGAGATCAAAGCAACAAGGAGAATACCAGTAGGAGTCGTGCTGTAAGACCGAGACAACATCCTACTGAGGCGCAAACAACCGGTGGCCGGAACGCCGAGGAAGTATTTCTATATACAGCTTCAGGCAATACTTCAAACCTACGGCAGGACAGTCAGTCTCAGGCGGGCTGTCTCACCTAAATCACCTATGCAGTCTTGGGGGGCAACTTGTGGAGAGGGGCGACTCTAGGGTCCCGGAAGAGCTCCGAGCCTACCCGTCAAACGGGTGCCGTCCTAACCGCAACATCAGGGAGGGACGGAGGATTAGCAGAACATCATCTAATCGAGTTGTGAGGGAACTTAAGAAACAGACACAACAGTTGTGGGGACTTTCCGTAAGCACAGCAGGGAAGGACCACAACACATAGCGCTAGCAGGAAGGCACAGATTTCCACCTGCAAAGAGAACTCTGGAGGTGCCATTGGACCGGCCGGACTTGCGCAGCCTGGTTATCCGGAATCCGGACTGAGGACCCAGAGACCTTCAGTAAAGAGGTAAAGAGACTGCAAACTGGTGTCCTCGTTATTTGCTGCGACCGGCATTACCCCGCACCACTACCACTATCCACATCCATCATAACGTACACTGTGCGCCCCTCGGCAGGGTCACGGACCGGGGCCTAGCCACCGTGACAACCCCACAGCAGAGACTCAGAGGCCCGGTACCGGGTACCCCTCGGCCCTGCGGCAGTGGGGGCGCTGCATAGACACATCTTTCTTTTCCGGTTGGTTGGGTGGGCTCAAGGGATTCCTTCAACAGGCCTGTCTGGTACTGATTGCCCTCCTTATAATTGGATCGATAATTCTCTGTTGTGTTATTCCCTTGTATAAAAAGGTTATTGCCAAAGCAATTCCGACTGGCACCTTCCTCAATCAAGAAGTAGATCTACCAGAGTATGATGGTACTGATCCAGGGGAGATCCCTAAGTATGTCCCCCTCAAGAGAGTAGACAAAACCCCCTATTCTCAGATGATACTAAGAGACCTAGTTTAGGGACAGTGGGAGAACTCCATGTGAGGTTAGTGAAGGGTTCAGCTGCCTGGAGGCCTTTCGCAAGGGGAGAGCTTCTGAGGTGTCTGGATGAAGAAATCCACTTCCCCTTTCCCCATCACATGGACAGTCTCGAAGGATCTTTCTTTAAGGGAAAAACTTAGTGTTTAGGGGGGATTGTCAAGGTGAAAATATATATATCTTTATACCCTTTTTGTACTGTTATATTCTTATACTGCGAAACAATAAGTTTTTCCTTATCATTTCTTCTGAAATTGAAACTTCAGGAATGTGAAGAAAGGAGGATTCGCCAGGAGACATCAGGACAAATCAGAAAGGACTGAATACTAGACATATACTGCTTAAACCCCGCCTATTGCATTCCTTTTCCTAAAATGATATAGTACTGTGTATCTAGAAATAAAGTCAGTTGCTGTGATCGTTGCCGACACTTGTGGACGCACGAGCATCAACTAAGATTGAACCAGCTATTTGTCTGACTCATTCTTACCCGGTACCAGATGCTCTGCGCATACTTTAATTTGGAATGACTGGTGAATGAGGGTTATTGTCGTGACGACCCCGACAATTTTATATAGAGTCATTACAAACAGAGTGATCTATTTCAAGTGTTTATTTCTGTTAATATTGATGATTATGGCTTACAGCCAATGAAAACCCAAAAGTCATTATCTCAGTAAATTAGAATACTTTATAACACCAGCTTTAACAATGATTTTAAAATCCAAAATGTTGTCCTACTGAAATGTATGTTCATTACACTCAATACTCAGTTGGGGATCCTTTTGCATCAATTACTGCATCAATGTGGGTTGGCATGGAGGTGATCAGCCTGTGGCATTGCTGAGGGGTTAAAAAGCCCAGGTTGCTTTGATAGCAGCCTTCAGCTTGTCTACATTGTTGGGTCTGGTGCCTCACATCTTCGTCTTGACAATACCCCATAGATTCTCTATGGGGTTAAGGTCAGGCGAGTTTGCTGCCAATCAAGCACAGTGATACTGTTATAAAACCAGGTATTGGTACTTTGGGCAGTGTGGACAGGTGCCAAGTCCTTCTGGAGAATGACATTTCCATCTCCAAAAAGCTTGTCGGTAGAGGGAAGCATGAAGTGTTCTAAAATTTCCTGACTTTGGTCTTCATAAAACACTGTGGACCTACACCAGCAGACGACATGGCTCCCCAAACCATCCCTGATTGTGGAGACTTCACACTAGACCTCCAGCAGCTTGGATTGTGGCCTCTCCACTCTTCCTCCAGACTCTGGGACCTTGATTTCCAAATGAAATGCAAAATTTACTTTCATCTGAAAACAACACATTGGACCACTGACAACAGTCCAGTTCTTTTTCTCCTTGGCACAGGTAAGAGGCTTCTGTCGTTGTCTATTGGTCATGAGTGGCTGACACAAGGAATGTGACACTTGTAGCCCATGTCCTGGATACGTCTGTGTGTGGTGGCTCTTGAAACAATGACTCCAGCAGCAGTCCACAACTTGTGAATCTCCCCCACATTTTTGAATGGCCTTTTCTTAACAATCCTTTCCAGGCTGCTGTTATCCAGGTTGCTTGTGCACCTTTTTCTACCACACTTTTTCCTTCCACTCAACGTTCCATTAATATGCTTGGATACAGCACACAGAGAACATCCAGATTCTTTAGCAATGACCTTTTGTGGCTTTCCCTCCTTGTGGAGTGTGTCAGTGACTGCCTTCTGGACATCTGTCAAGTCAGCAGTCTTGCCCATGATTGTGGAGCTACTGAAACAGACTAAGATACCTTTTTTAAATGCTTAGGAAGCCTTTGCATGTGTTTTTGTTAATTATTCTAATTTACTGAGATAATGACTTTTGGGTTTTCATTGGCTATAAGCCAGAATCATCAACAGAAATAAACATGTGAAATAGATCACTCTGTATGTAATGACTCTATATAATACAGTTGTGCTCAAATGTTTACATACCCCAGCAGCGTTTTTCCTTTCTTGGCCTTTTTTTCAGAGAATATGAACGATCACACCAAAACTTTTTCTCCACTCATGGTTAGTGGTTGGGTGAAACCATTTATTGTCAAACTACTGTGTTTTCTTTTTTAAAATCATAATGACAACCCAAACATCGTACATAGTCCTCCATATATAATGCACCCCACATATTCCTCCATATAGTACAGTGCACCTCAATATATAATGTACAGCCCATATTCCTCCATATTAATATTACACAGCCCATACCCTTCATATAATATGATTCACAGCCCATAGTCCTCCATATATTATACTGCACAGCCTAGAGACCTTCACATAGTATAATGCACCCCATAATCTTCCATATAATATAATGCACCCTCCATTGTTCTCCATATAATATAATGCACCCCATAGTACTTCATATATAATGTACAGCCCATAGTCCTTCACATAATATAATGCACCCCATAGTTCTCTATATAGCATAATGCACAGACCATAGTCCTCCATATTGTATAATGCACTGCCCATAGTCCTCCACACTGTATAATGCACAGCCCATAGTGCTCTATATAGTATACTGCACAGTCCATAGTCCTCCATATAACATAATGCACTCTCCATGTCCT
Source organism: Ranitomeya variabilis (assembly GCF_051348905.1). Lineage (NCBI taxonomy): Eukaryota > Metazoa > Chordata > Amphibia > Anura > Dendrobatidae > Ranitomeya > Ranitomeya variabilis. The sequence continues at coordinate 41,557,129 of NC_135232.1, read as the reverse complement.
CCATATAATATAATGCACTCGCCATAGTCCTTCATATAGTATAATGCACCTCCATATTAGTACACTGCGCAAAAAAATAAAGGGAATACTAAAATACCACATCCTAGATATCCCAGAATGAAATATTGCAAATTTTTATTCATTGCATAGTGGAATGTGTTCAGAACAATAAAACATAACAATTATCAATGTAAATCAAAATAAATACCCATGGAGGTCTGGATTTGGAATGATACTCAAAATCAAAGTGGAAAATGAAATTACAGGCTGATCCAACTTCAGTGGAAATGCCGCATGACAAGGAAAAGATGTTCAGTATTGTGTGTGGCCTCCACGTGCCTGTATGACCTCCCTACTGTACAACACTTGGGCATGCTCCTGATGAGGCGGCGGATGGTCTCCTGAGGGATCTCCCCTCAGACCTGGACTAAAGCATCCACCAACTCCTGGACAGTCTGTGGTCCAACGTGACGTTGGTGGATGGAGCGAGACATGATGTCACAGATGTGCTCAGTTGAATTTAGGTCTGGGGAATGGGTGGGCCAGTCCATAGCTTCAATGCCTTCATCTTGTAGGAACTGCCGACACACTCCAGCCACATGAGGTCTGGCATTGCCCTGTATTAGGAGGAACTCAGGGCCAACCCCACCAGCATATGGTCTCACAAGGGGTCTGAGGATCTCAACTCAATACCTAATGGCAGTCAAGCTACCTCTGGCGAGCACATGGAGGGCTGTGTGGCCCTCCAAAGAAATGCCATCCCACACCATTACTGACCCACTGCCAAACTGGTCATGCTGAAGGATGTTGCAGGCATCAGATCGCTCTCTATGGCTTCTCCAGACTCTGTCACATCTGTCACATGTGCTCAGTGTGAACCTGCTTTCATCTGTGAAGGGCACAGGGCGCCAATGGTGAATTTGCCAATCCTGGTATTCTGTGGCAAGTGCCAAGCATCCCGCATAGTGTTGGGCTGTGAGCATAACCCCCATATGTGGAGGTCGGGCACTCACACCCTCCTCATGGAGTCGGTTTCTAACCGTTTGTACAGACACATGCACATTTGTGGCCTGCTGGAGGTCATTTTGCAGGGCTCTGGCAGTGCTCATCCTGTTCCTCCTTGCACAAATGCAGAGGTAGCGGTCCTGCTGCTGGGTTGTTGCCCTCCTATGGCCCCCTCCACTTCTCCTGGTGTACTGGCCTTTCTCCTTATAGTGCCTTCAGCCTCTAGACACTACGCTGACAGACACAGCAAGCCTTCTTGCCACAGCTCGCATTGATGTGCCATCCTGGATGAGCTGCACTACCTTAGCCACTTATGTGGTTGTAGAGTCCGTCTCATGCTACCACGAGTGTGAAAGCACAACCAACATTCAAAAGTGACCAAAACATCAGCCAGAAAGCATTGGTACCGAGATGTGGTCTGTGGTCCCCACCTGCAGAACCAATTCTTTATTGAGGGTGTCTTGATAATTGCCAATAATTTCCATCTGTTTTCTATTCCATTTGCACAACAGCATGTGAAATTGATTGTCAGTCAGTGTTGCTTCCTAAGTGGACAGTTTGATTTCACAGAAGTTTGATTTACTTGGAGTTATATTCTGTTGTTTAAGTGTTCCCTTGTATAATACACAGCCCATATCCTCCATACAGTATAATTCACCACACATAGTCATCCCCCCAGTCACGTGTACGCTGACATCAGCTTTTGGCCTCTCATTGGCCAGCAGCAGGTATTGTTGTGCATGGATTCGATTGGTCTGTGTGCCGCAATACACTCCAAACTGGATGTGAGTTCGAGGACATACATCCAGTTGAAGTTTCTGCTGTCATTAGTGGGCCACCACCCGCATGGGCCTGGTCGCAATCTCTTCCCCGATTCTCCCAATACAGTTAATCCCTTTATCTGTTTTTCATACTTCATTTTCTGTGACTTTTTGCTTGAGGGGATTTTCAAACGGGATGTCATCAGGGGGCTGCGGTGCTACCAATGGTAAGAGTGACAGCAACGCAGTTCCGTTTTGATGATTCCTGTGATGTTCCATTCAAGGGGAGTCTCAAATGTGACAGAACAGGAGAACAGTCCTTCAGTCAACTTACCATAGCTTCTAACACCCCATCTGGATCAGAATATCATCAGGGGGTGCCGCTGCGGTCACTTTCTGCTTGTATCTGAACATTTTATTCTGGACATCAGCAGAGGGTGGCAGTGACTCACGTTGTGGTAAGTGACAGCAGCACTGCACCCTAATGAAGATTCCTATGGTGTTCCGTTGGAGGGGATTCTCAAACATGACATCACAGGATGATGGCCCTGCAGTCACTTTCCCGCAGCTTCTACCACCCCTTTGGAATTGAGCGTCATCAGGGGCGGCACTGCTGTCACTTCTTTGCATCTATCAGAAAAATTGATTCTGGACATCAGCAAAGAGTGACAGTGACAAAAGTTGTGGTGACCACAACGCCGCACCCTGATGATGTTCTGTTCCAGGGGAGTGATAAAAGCGTCAGGAAAGTGAATGCAGGACCATCCTCCTGTGATGTTACATATAAGGAGAATAGTAAGGACTTGTCAAATAAAGCAAATTACAAAATTGGTTAGGTCTTTAAATTATATATTTATACAGGGCATTTTATGTATCAGACAACCCCTTTAAGATATCAAATCTTTCTATAATATCGGCAGTCTCCACTCTTTATGATATTTCACTCATTTTTTCAATTAAACAAGGGCCATCGCTCTATTAACCTTTTGACTTTTTTTTTTACAATTTTTGCAGGACTCCATTAGACACTGATTGTAAACTGGACGTAGAAGTCGTATATTACCCAGGAGTTTTGTGTCATCTTACAGATAAAGCGTCATCTTTCACTTAAAGGTGTCAGTTTTTCTAATCCATGACCTCCAAGAAACCTTGCAGCGATCATTAACTCTGCGGACGTATTTTGTGGTCCTAACGTGTTATAAAAATAATGAATGTGGAAAAATGAAGGATCAGATCTGTGACTCACAGTCGCTGTTCCAAAAACTATGGGAGAGGATGTTATTTTTATTCGTGTCGGCATTAGATCTTCGTTTTTAATTATCATTGTCCATATCGTCTGAAAAAGTAAAATCTGGTTTCTTTGTTTTGTGTTGTTCCTGCTGATTCATGGAAACAGTCAACAAGCAGGCTAGCTACTAACTGTGCCATAAGGAAAAGGATTTAGATGTTTTTTTAACGGGTTGACCTATGAAGACAACCACTATCCACATGCTTTATTTAGGGCATATGAGCTTAATAGAAGGGGGTTCCTTGCTCCATACACCTCTCTAATTGGAGAGCAGCGTCCAACTTTGGCTCTGGATGACTCCATCATTATATCAGCACATATTTAGTTAAATGGACACCATGTAATACCATGTTTCCCCTGTAGTGGCCACTGCAGAAAAATTGTGCACCTGCTCACAGCTTGCTCTGAACAGCTGATTGGCAAGGATTTTAAAGGGGTGATCCTGATGACTTTCTGACCCTGCATAATTGCCAAGAGGCATACAGTAGAAAATTATTATTATAATAGGACACGTATATGATACCTGCTGAACATTCATTCGTCTCGGCAGGTATGTAGGGATGCTGGACAATCCCTTTAACTACTGAACTCCCAGCATTTTGTTGATTATAAGCAGATCTTCTGCTAGAAAAAGGGAATTACCTTTTAAAGGTAGCAACAAAAAAAAAAAAGAAAGGGCAAAACAAGGACATATGAAAAGAGCATCAGAATTATAAAAATTCTTCATGTATCAAAAATTCATAGGACAAAACCAAAGCTTGGTTTGGCTCGAATGATGGTTTCAAGAAGACACCAAAGCAAAAGATATGGACAATGAGATTAACCGGATGGTAATCAGCAGTTTGTCTATGGTTTCCATACCCTAACCATTAAAATAACATAAAAAATCATAAACAAAAAATACAATAGATCAGTCAATAGAAGCTTATTTGTGGACATGTTTAGAAATTGGACTTTTTTTTTTCAAGATTGCACATAAAAAATGAGTAAAAATGCACATGACCTCTTGTCGTTTGACACTAATGCCAGAATCTACTTACTGACTATATAGCGCAGAGGACACAACACGTCATACAGTATGTTCTATGGGGGCAGTCGCCATGAAGGGGGACGAGATGTCTGAAATACCCATATATAGGGGATTAACATGCCTCTGCAAGTCATAAATCTGGCACTTTTATATGTTGTAAACTGGTGACGTTCGCAGACCTGTAAAGATGCAGCATGCCATAAAATTGTTTTATGATGAATTTCTTGTAATATTCCAAGTGTCTCCTGCTTGGAAGCGACACCTGATAAGTAATATAATGGAGACCAAGCTCTTCGAAATGTCATTTTCTGTTTTGTTTGTTTTTTTTCATGTTGATAGAACCTAAGGCTACATCGGCTAAATCCAAATGGGGCTTCTTGTGCTCTGACATGAGATGATTTAAAGGGAGCGTGCCATCTGCGTTGGCTCCTCAAAACTGCTGAAATGGCTATTCAGGAGACAGGGGGAGCAATCAAAACCTACCTACACACGTGGACAAAATTGTTGGTAGTCTTTTGGTAAAGTAAGGAAACCCCCAATAGTCATTGAAACGACATGAATTTGACATGAGCAATTTTCTGTTTAAAGTAAGGAAACCCCCAATAGTCATTGAAACGACATGAATTTGACATGAGCAATTTCCTGTTTAAAGTAAGGAAACCCCCAATAGTCATTGAAACGACATGAATTTGACATAAGCAATTTTCTATTTAAATTTACTGAATATCAACTAATGATAATCGGACTTTGCTTTCAAATTGTGGCTAAAGAGAAAAATAAAAACAAACTTATGAAAATGGCCTAGACAAAAATGATGGTATCCCTAGAAAAGAGTGACATTTAGCCTTAGGGACATGTTAAACTAACATGTGTCCTGTTATTAGCATTTTAGGTCTCTACAAACTTTCAATCAGTCAATCTGCCTATTTCAAGGGTGAAGAGTAGTCATTGTGCTGTTTGGTATTGTCATCGAAAAATTAAAATCTCCAGAAGGAGTAAGGCTATGTGCACACGTCAGGATTTCTAGCAGAAATTTTCCTGACAAAAACAGGACATTTCTGCCAGAAATCCGCATGCGTTTTTTTCACCGCGATTTTGACGCGTTTTTTTTACGCGTTTTTTGTGCGTTTTTTCATGTGTTTTTCCCAAATGCATAGAATTGCGGGAAAAACGTGGAAAAACCGCAAAATTAATGAACATGCTGCTTTTTTAAAAAAAACAAAACGCACCATGTGCACAAAACATGCAGAATGCATTCTAAATGATAGGATGCATAATGTATGCGTTTTTAATGAGTTTTTATACCGTCTTTATCATGGAAAAACGTGAAAAAAAAACGCGAAAAAAACTGAACGTGTGCACATACCGTAAGAGCTTACACTTCATTGAAGTAGAACCACATGTTAACATATGGGAAGAGGGTCAATTGCATAACTAAGAAGAGATAAAACGAATTATAATCAACTGGGACTGCTTCCGATGACCAAATTATTAAAACAAGATCTGTTCTGGGAAAGCAACAACCAGGCTGAAATGTGTTTACACATGGGAGTGGAATTATCCTTTCCCGGACCCAGATTCTAGACAAGCCATCTAAGATGGTCAGATAAGAATTTTGGGGTTTGTGTGTCTATCTGATATTGATGGCATATACATTTTCAATTTCAGGTCTAAGATGGGAAGAATATGCATATTTTTTCATAACTGTGAGACAGGCCTATTAGCCCCCAAAATAATAATGGCCAGATAGCTGACAACATCCATTTCATGTTTCCTATCTATGAAAAGGTAAAATCTCGATAAAAAAATATGACTTCAGCATCGAACGTCTGTGATTGTCATAAGTGAATTTATCGTGAATGTTGGGGATTTCATAAAATCCTGAAGGGCTGTGTACATCCTACAAACAGACCCTACATGAGGTCATCAAGGGGAGGTATGTGGGTGTAACTTAGGTGCTGATAAAAAGACAAGGCAAATTTATGATCCGTGTGCAAAGCAGCGAGATACATACCAGTGTAGGCGTGATCCACATTCCACATGGCGTTTCTCAAATGAAGTGCTCCCCTTCGCTAAGCTCTGATCTATTTCTGTGACCCAGATTTAGAAAAAAATGTTGTTAATTCTTTTTATTTTATGTAATTGTATATGCTGTTTTGTTTTGCCTGCTTTGTAAAATATTTTGTATATTTTTATAAACACTGTCTATCTTTCAGGATTAAATATAAAATTTAATATTTCTGTTCCTTTTGTTCTGTAAACCACACTCCTGAAAGCCATACACTACCTGCAAGGGTCCAATCGCCCTGTATAAATGATTGATGGTGTCAGCGAGTAGTTACTTTTGTTATTGCAGAGCTGGTAGTGACTGTACCAGGGTTATATACATATATTCCATGCATTGGAATCAAAGGTGTGTATACCATACACTCACTGTCAACTGTTATTTTCCCATTAACTGGCCTAGTAGTGGAACCAGCCTGTGGCCTCCTCCTTTAATTTTCAGTCGAATGTGTAATTGTCCTGACAATAAGGAGCAGCAGAGGGCAGACAAAAAAAGTAACAGTAGGGTGGATCTGTGTGACCCCCCCCCCCCCCCCCCCCCGGATCTTTGACAGGTATCATGGTGTGTAGAATACTAAATATGGAGCAAAGAAAGCTAAGGAAAGAGTTGTCTCAGGAGATAAGAAAATTATAGACAAACATGGTAAAATGTATAAGACCACCTCCAAACAGCTTTATTTTCCTTTTACTACAGTTGCACATATTACTCACAAGTTTAAGTTGAGACAAGAGGAAAATTGATGACAGATTGAAAAGGCGGATAACGCAAATAGTAAGCAAAGAGCCCAGAACAACTTCCAAAGAGATTAGAGGAGAACTCCAAGGTCAAGGTCCATCAGTGTCAAATCGCAACATCCTTCACTGTCATTGCCAAAGAAGACTTCATGGAAGAAGACCGAGGAGGAAACCACTGTTGAAAGCAAATCATAAAAACGTGAGACTGGAATTTGCCAAAATGCTTATTGACAAGCCACAAGTCTTCAGGGAGAATGTACTTTGGACAGATGAGACAAAATTGGAGCTTTTTGGCAAGTCACATCAGCTCTATGTTTACCTATGTAAAAATGAAGCCTTCAAAGAAAAGAACATTGTACCTACTGTGTCACATGGAGGAGGCTCGGTTATGTTCTGGGACTGCTTTGCTGCATCTGGCACAGGGCGTGTTGGATCTGTGCAGGGTACAATGAAATCTCAAAACTATCAAGACATTCTGGAGTGAAATGTGCTGCCTAGTGTCAGAAAGTTTGGTCTGATTCGCAGGTCATGGGTCCTTCAACAGGATAATGACCCAAAACACACAGCGAAAAACATCCAAGAATGGCTAAGAGGAAAACACTGGACTATTCTGAAGTGGCTTCTGCGATTTCTAATCTAAATCCTATTGAACATCTGTGGAAGGAGCTGAAACCGGCAGATGAGCTATTGGACTGCATGGGGCCCATATTCTGTTCTTGCACAAAGGCTTCTTCTGTCTGGGCCCGCCCCTGAAATCCATTGTGTATCAGTCCCATATTATCATTGCCCTAAATACAATTATTACTTCATAGTTCTTAAAATACAGAAATCTAATTATTTTCATGCCTTTTGCTCTTGATTTTTAGACTATGAGATAATAAAAACAATGAGATATAATAATTTATCAGTAGTAATATATTACTGATTTATTAAGGTTGTTATAAATAAAGAATTAGTATTAATTGAAAAGAATAGTTATCACTATTGCAGTATAACATATTTATATGCATACCTGTTTATTTTTTATTTATATTTTGTAAACTATGATGATTATTGGTACTTGATTAAACTGGTCTGGAAATGTTACAGGTAAAAACCTAAACATAAAATTAACAGTACAAAAAAAACCAAAAAAAAACCTAATATTACTAAACCACTTGGTACTTGATTAATTTGGTCTGGAAATGTTACCTATAAAAATCAAAGCATAAAATTAACAATAAAAAATTAAATAAAAAGAATAGTGCCATTTGGTGCTTGATTAATTTGTTCTGGAAGAGTTACATATAAAAATCAAAACATAAAATTAACAATAAAAAAAACAAAAAAATATAAAAAAAAAATAGTTATCATCACTGTTGAGGTTTAACATCTTTTTTTTTTTTTAAGTTATTGGTATCCATATATCAATTTGGTCTGGAAAAGTTACCTATCAAAACCTAAAAATAAAATTAACAGTAAAAAAAAATAATATTAATTAAATAGAATAGTTATCAGTATTACGGTATAACATTTTTTTTAATGTGATGATTATTGCTATTAAAACAATTGGCACTGGATTAATTAGTTTTGGAAATATTAGATATCAAAATCTAAAAATAAATTAACAATGAGAAAAAAGAAATACCGGTAATTACAAGGAATAGTTATCACTATTGTGGTATGACTTTTTTTTTGTTTTTTTTTGTTTCCACTATGATAATTATTGGATTTAATAATATCCTTTTGATTGCAGTAATCCGGGGGCGAACTGCCGGGGGCAAACTGCTGGGGGCGAAAAATTGATGATCGACAGGAATTCATGAACCACAAGGGTACAAACATCTGTGGACGAACTGCCGGGGGCGAAACATTGATGACGGACAGGAATTCAAGAACCACAAGGGTACAAACATCCAGGGGCGAACTGCCAGGGGCAAATTGCTGGGGACTAAACATTGATGATGGACAGGAATTAATGAACCACAAGGGTACAAACATCCGGGGGTAAACTGCTGGGGGCAAACTACTGGGGGTGAAACATTGATGACGGACGGGAATTCATGAACCACAAGGGTACAAACATCCGGGGGCGAACTGTCAGGGGTGTTCTGCTGAGGGCGAAACATTGATGACGGACAGGAATTCATGAACTATAAGGGTACAAACATCCGGGGGCGAACTACCGGGGGCGAACTGCTGGGGGTGAAACATTGATGACGGATGGGAATTCATGAATCACAAGGGTACAACCATCCGGGGCGAACTGCTGGGGGCGAACTGCAGTAATTTAGTCTGGAAATATTACATATTAAAACTAAAAGATTAAAATTATCAGTACAAAAAAAAAATATATATATATAGCAATTAAAAATAATAGTCATCACTACTGCGGTATAACATTTTTTTTTTGCTATGAAGATTGATATTCGTAAACCACTCGGCACTTGATTAATTTGGTCTGGAAAGGTTACATTTAAAAACCTAAAAATAAAATGCACAGTAAAAAAACAACAATATTATTTAATAGAAAATGGTTATCACTAATGTGGTATCATATAAAAGTAAAATAGTTTGGTATAATAATTAAATTTAAATAAATAAAGATACCAATAATTATCATATTAAAAAGAAATATATATATATATATATATATATATATATATACACACACACATATTTATAATTATTAAAATAAAATAAAATGATATTTTTATTTATTTATTTTATTTTTATATAATAAACTATATATTTATTTATTTTATTTTTTTAAATATGATGATCATTGGTATTAGTAAACTACTTGGCACTTGATTAATTTGGTCAGGAACTGTTACATATAAAAGATTTAAAATAAAATTAGCAATAAAAACTAAACAAAAAAATGCCTGTCTCTAAAAATGCACTAGAAAATAACTAAAATCCCATATATAGTAAACGACAACAACCTACTAAATAAAGAAATGAGGAATTATAAAGTAAAATTACTCCTGGAATTCAATTTGTAATGGGGGTGGGGAGAACATATATGGCTGAAATGAAATATTCAGAAAATCATTGCACAGATATCTAATCAGGTATTGAAGAGAGGAAAATTGATTGAAGGAGTCTGCAGGCTACGAGAATGAACACATAGTGCAAAAAAGGGCAGTGGGAAATCTCTGGTTGATTGGTTGCTAAGCAACAATACCCTTAGCTGGAGGGGTCAGGTCTAATGTCCACCGGTTCGTGGTCTCATTTATCGGCCACTTTCACACAACAGACCAACGTTTGAGGTTTATTCTGTGGTGATTGTCCTCCTGCTGGATTTAGTAATGGCCCCTACAATCTTGTGTATAGTTTTTAGGGTGTTTTGCCCGTTGAGGCCTAGTTCAATCATCCAGAGCCAGGCCTATCCGAGCGACTCCTCAGGGGACGCTGGCCAAATTTGGAATTTCACTAATTAATATGCAATAAGCCAATTATTTTGGTGGAGTTCATCCCCCCCCCAAACGCTGCACTCGGGTTTGCTTGTTAACAGAGATAATTGGAAGGTCGTCTTCTACAAGATGGTGACAGCTCCTTAATTACATATCAGTGGGATAAAGGCTGCAGCAAAACAACAAGTACTATATGTATATGTTTATATATATATATGCTGTATATATACAAATAACATACAGGATGGATAACTCTTAACCCTTTAAGGATGCGGCCAAATTGCGTTTATGGCGCTTTTGTTTTTTCTTTTTTTATTATGGCTTATTTTGTGCGGGATGAGTTGTAGTTTTGAATCACAGCATTCATTTTCTGATATAATGTACTGAAAAAACGTGAAAAAAAAATCCAAGGGTGATGAACTGGTGAAAAAAAAGTCATTCCTAGAGGTTTTTTTTTTTTTTTTTTTTGGGGGGGAGGGGTCTTTTTGTGGCTTTCAAAAATGGCGTACATGGTTAAAAGAGACCTGGAAACATGATTCTAAAGGACAGTATAACGATGGTGATACCAAAATTGTACAGGTTTTTTTTTTTACACAGTTTAGTGACTAAAAAAATTCCAAACTCGTTTTCTGTGTTACAACCTTGTGTTTTTATTGATACCATTTTAGGGTACATAAAATGTTTTGAGCACCTTTTTAATGCATTTTTTGGCATGTGGATTGGTTTTCCCTTTATGGAGTTATGTAATTTCTTTCTGTATCTTTATTTTTGAATGGCAAAAAGGATGTGAATCATTGACATTTAAAAAAAATGTATTTTTTTATGTAGGAGACTTGAACCTCGATCATTGGATCACTTGTACTATATACAGCAATACTTTCTGTAGTGGAGCTGTGGTGCGCTAGACAGCAGCAAATGTTCTGTCGCTCTCTACCTGCCCTCCTTGTGCAGTGTGGGGTCTGTCACTCTCTACTTGCCCTCCATGTGTAGTGCAGGGTCTGTCACTTTATATCTACCCTCCATGTATAGCGTGGGTTCTGTCCATAGGCAGATTATAATGAGGGCAGTCTGGGCCGCTGGCCGGGTCCCAAGGCTTCGGAGAGCCAATGGCCAGATTGCCCTCACTTTAATGTTTTGTGTGTAGCCATCGGCACACATACCCCGGCAGGGAGCTTTCCTGGTACTATAGAGGATAGATACAGACTATACAGAATGGCAGTTCAGTGCCAGGGGAGCTCCTGTCGCCTCTGCTGTAATATGTCAGCGCAATGACATCATTGCGCCAGCATGTACGCGCCTGCCACAAATAGAAGTGGAACCTCGGGGACTGGAGCAGAATGCCGGGGGAACTGAAGGTCTCATACTGTATCTTCAGAGCTATGTTTGGGCTCATATTGTATATAGGGAGCTATATGTGGGCTCATACTATATATAGGAGGCTATTTGCAGGCTCATAGTGTATATAGGGAGTTATGTGTGGGTTCATATTGTATATAGGGGACTATGTATGAGCTCATATTGTATATAGGAGGCTATATGGGGGCTCATACTGTATACAGGGAGCTTTGCGCAGGCTCATACTGGGGACTATGTGAGGGCTCATACTGTATGGTCTCCTATTCTTGTCCTGATTGAAGGAGTTCTCTGATGAAACCCTGAATGACCAAAAGAGGAGGAAAATGCATCAGAAGAAAATGCCATTACATTAAGCTAAGTACACAACTGTTCAGGCCATATAGGGTCTATATATATATATATATATATATATATATATATATATATAATTGTCCATGTCCACAGAAGCTTGACTATGAGGTATATGGTTGTTTTGTAGTGCTAACTGCATGTATAAGATCTCCATAGGTTGATTGCTATGGTTGTTAACTCAGGGGGCTACATGGGGGGTCATACTGTATATAGGAGGATGTCGGCATACTGAATTCTGCTCAATATTAAGTCATACAATTAATGTAAAATATATATGTATACTCCAATGAAAGAAAAAAACTGAGAGCACTCACCATCCGAAAAATAGTCCTTTATTGCAACGGAAGAATCTTCAGCAGGGGAGAATATGATTTGTGACAGACGACGGCCGTTTCGCGCTGCTGCGCTTCCACGGGTCTTGCCCTTCATGTGTAATGTAGGGTCTGTCACTTTCTACTTGCCCTCCATCTATAGTGTTGGGTCTGTCACTTTCTACTTGCCCTTCATGTGTAATGTAGGGTCTGTCACTTTCTACTTGCCCTTCATGTGCAATGTAGGGTCTGTCACTTTCTACTTGCCCTCCATGTTTAGTGTTGGGTCTGTCACTCTCTACCTGCCATTCCTGTGTAGTGCAGGGTCTGTCACTCTCTACTTGCCCTTCATGTATTGTGCGGGGTCTGTCACTGTCTACTTGCCCTTCATGTAGAGTGCGGGGTCTGTCACTCTCTACTTGCCCTTCATGTATAATATTGGGTCTGTCACTCTCTACCTGTTCTCCATGTGTAGTGTTGGGTCTGTCACTCTCTACTTATCCTTCATGTACAGTGTGGGTTCAATCACTCTCTACTTGCCCTCTATATGTAGTACAGGGTCTGTCGCTCTCTACCTGCCCTTCATGTATAGTGTTTGGTCTGTCTCTCTCTACTTGCCCTCCATGTGTAATACAGGGTCTGTCACTCTCTACTTGCCCTTCACGTATATCACGTATAGTGTTGGGTCTGTCACTCTCTACTTGCCCTCCATGTGTAGTACAGGGTCTGTCAGTCTCTACCTGCCCTCCATGTATAGTGTTGGGTCTGTCACTCTCTACTTATTCTTCATATATAGTGTTGGGTCTGTCACTCTCTACTTGCCCTCCATGTGTAGTACAGGGTCTGTCAGTCTCTACCTTCCCTCCACATGTATGTCGTATGTCATTCTCTTCCTTCTCTAAATGTATAGTGGTTTTTTTTGTATCCGTGACCTAAAAAGCAATTTAGTAGCTCCATCTCAGTGAATACCTAGGTGAGGGAGGCTGAAAACATGGTGAGATGATATACAGTGGGGGAAATAAGTATTTGATCCCTTGCTGATTTTGTAAGTTTGCCCACTGACAAAGACATGAACGAACAGTCTATAATTTTAAGGGTAGGTTCATTTTAACATTGAGAGATAGAATATCAAAAATAAAATCCAGAATATCACATTGTATAAATTAATATAAATTTATTAGCATTTTGCAGTGAGAAATAAGTATTTGATCCCTCTGGCAAACAAAACTTAATACTTGGTGGCAAAACCCTTGTTAGCAAGTACAGCAGTCAGATGTTTTTTGTAGTTGATGATGAGGTTTGCGCACATGTCAGGAGGAATTTTGGTCCACTCCTCTTTGCAGATCATCTCTAAATCATTAAGATTTTGTCATTTGACAACCCGGAGCTTTAACTCCCACCATAGGTTTTCTATGGGATTAAGGTCTGGAGACTGGCTAGGCCACTCCATATAACCTTAATGTGCTTCTTTTTGAGCCACTCCTTTGTTGCCTTGGCTGTATGTTTTGGGTCATTGTCTTGCTGGAAGACCCAGCCTCGACCCATTTTTAATGTCCGGCAGAGAGAAGGAGGTTGTCACTCAGGATTTTACGGTACATGACTCCATCCATTCTCCCATTGATGCGGTGAAGTAGTCCTGTGCCCTTAGTAGAGAAACACCCTCTATGCTTGACAGTGGGGATGGTGTTCTTTGGGTTATAGGCATCATTTCTCTTCCTCCAAACACGGCGAGTTAATGCCAAAGACCTCAATTTTTGTCTCATCTCACTACAGCACCTTCTCCCGATCACTCCCAGAATCATCCAGGTGTTCATTGGCAAACTTCAGATGGGCCTGCACATGTGCCTTCTTGAGCAGGGGGACCTTGCGGGCACTGCCGGATTTTAAACCTTTATGGCGTAATGTGTTACCAATGGTTTTCTTGGTGACTGTGGTCCCAGCTGCCTTGAGATCATTAACAAGTTCCCCCCGAGAAGTTTTAGGCTGATCTCTCACTTTCCTCATGATCAAGGATACCCCACGAGGTGAGATTTTGCATGGTGCCCCAGATCGATGTTGATTGACAGTCATTTTGTATTTCTTCCATTTTCTTACTATTGCACCAACAGTTGTCTCCTTCTCACCTGGATCTTACTTATGGTTTTGTAGCCCATTCCAGCTTTATACAGGTCTGTGATCTTGTCCCTGACATCCTTATAAAGCTCTTTGGTCTTGCCCATGTTGCAGAGGTTAGAGTCTGACTGATTAATGGAGTCTGTGGACAGGAGTCTTTTATAAAGGTGACTAAGTAAGACAGCAGTCTTTAATGGAGGTAATGAGTTGATTAGGAGCATCTAACTGGTCTGTAGGAGCCAGAACCCTTAATGATTGGTAGGGGATCAAATACTTATTTCTCACTGCAAAATGCAAATACATTTATATAATTCATACAATGTGATTTTCTGGATTTTATGTTTGATATTCTGTCTCTCAATGTTAAAATTAACCTACCCTTAAAATTATAGACTGTTCATGTCTTTGTCAGTGGGCAAATGTATAAAATCAGCAAGGGATCAAATACTTATTTCTTTCACTGTATCTGCCTGTTTATGGTAAAGTCCACCACTCCTGTAGCTCCTTTCGAGGGTCCATGCTTTTCCTCTCTTGTTTATAGCTACAGATGTCAGTGTCACATGAAAGTCTGTCCCTGACCAATCCATTGATCATAAACCTACAGTACATCAGGAGCTGAGACACAACATCCCTTTAAGAAACAGAAACTGACCCAGTGTTTAAATCAGGATTTTGTGTTACATTTATTTAATCAAAATAGTAATAATAATACAAAATAAAATTGTAAAAAATTAGTAATCTTGCAATTTTCACACTGGCCACTGGAACTTTTTTTTTTAGATTTCTAGTTCCTGTCCATTCAAGAAGAGTTTTCAGCAGTTTCCTTATCATCAGAGGCAGGATGACAATGACAGAAGGTAGGTGATATCCCAGCTCTTCCTACCTTGCACATGTTCATTAGACGCTTCAATGCGAGAGATAGGATCTGTACATCTGTACATGAGGATTTCCTGAAACATCAGGAAGTTTAATTAAAAAAAATAAATAAATAATGGCCAATGTGAAAAGTGCAACATTTCTCATTTTTACTTTTAATACAAATTTTTAAATATATAAAAAAAATACATTGCAAAAAAATAAATAAAAATCAATTTAATACAAAACCCTGGATTTAAACAATAGTTTATTTTCTAATGGTAGTTTCCCTTTAATGAGTTGCAGGGTGCACATACTTTCTGTGCAGCTACGTGTCAGCACAGTACAGGATAATACCAGCGTGACCGGGATAACGTGCCGCAGCCGCCCTCAGAATTTAAATGGATGTAATGTTTCAAAGAGCTATTAACATGGGAGCTATTGATCAACAAATTAAAGATTTTTTGTAAAATAAAATGCAAGCAATCTCTTAGATGTTATCCGGGAGACACATGTTCTGTGGTTTGGGGAATAGGATCAGTAAAGGAACCCAATAGTCAATACATAGAGCGGGACTTGCTAAGATTTGCATTAATGTGGACTGTTTAGATGCCTTAGATTATGGTGTAAGACCTGTGGATCTCATGCCTTCGTGAAAAATGACAACTCCCATCATGGCCTGACAACTGATTAGAACCCTCGGGAGTTGTAGCTTCTCATCACCTCGAGCTCTTTGTCATGTTCCTCTGAATAGTGCGGTGAGGCATCATCCCGAAAGAAGAGGCCATTGCTATGAGGAATTACCGCTGCCATGAAGGGGTGTACTCGATCTGCACAACGTTTAGGTAGCTGGTAGAGGTGAGCGAATCGATTCTGCACAAATATTGATTTTCTTTTTTTTTCTTTTTTTTAAATTTGTTGAAGTTTGCAAATCTGAATAGTTTCCTGTTCATTTTGCTTAAATCTCAAACAATAGAGGTTACAGATAGCATAAGACTGGGAAGAAGGATCACATGGCCTGCGGGTTTTACCATAATGTCTTGAAGTTATGGCAGAATAGTTAGACAATTAAGGGGAACTACAGGTCAAGAGGTGATTGATGACTTGCAGCCACTATGAAAGCCTAGGCAGGAGATGTTGCTTCCATTTTTTAGGAGAGATGACCTCATAGCTCGGTCAGAGATACTGTACATAGTGCTGAGAATAAAGATAGTGCTTCAGGAGAAGAGAATCAATAGAACTAATTATAATAAATTGATAGGAGTTGCTGATGCAGCGCCCCAGAGTCCTGGTCGTTGCAGTACTGTTGCTCCGCCACTAAGGGGGGCTATGGTACGTCTGATGGCACTGAAGGAGTTCACCTGACCAGGTATCACAGACACCAATACACTTTACAGTCTGGCCTCCAGGGGGAGCTAAGGGTGCTATGTATTAGGCCACGCCTCACAATCTGGTAAAACTGGGGGTTAGATAGGAAGTGAGAGAGAAGCTGACTGGGTTGGAACCAAGCAACATCCTGTGGCAGAGGGTGTTGCAGGGGAAGATTCAGGGGGTCCCTGTCAGGGGTGGGATCCTGACAGAGGCCTAGCGAACAGAAAGAACGTTACGGGACCGCGCCTGCACTTCATTGCGGCGGTACCCAAAGAAAGGACAAGAAGCGAGGTTTATTGTGAAGAGTGAGAAACGAGATCAACGCAACAAGGAGGTAACACCAGTAGGAGTCGTGCTGTAAGATCGAGGCAACATCCTACTGAGGCGCGTAGCCGGTTGCCGGAAACGCCGAGGAAGTATTAGGCTCCAAGCAATACTTCAAACCTATTGCAGGACAGTCAGTTATAGGCGGGCTGTCTCACCTAAATCACCTAAGCAGACATAGGGGGCAACAGTGGGAGAGGGGCGACTCTAGGGTCCCGGAAGAACTCCAGGCCTACCCGTCATACGGGTGCGTCCTAGCCATATCATCTGGGGGACTTAGAAGAACATCAGAATCAGTTGTGAGGGAACTTCAGAAACAGACACAACAGTTGTGAGGACTATCCCGTGGTGCTGAGCAGGGAAGGACTACAACACACAAGCGCTAGAAGGAAGGCACAGATTTCCACCTGCAAAGGGAACTCTGGAGGTGCCATCGGACCGGCCGGTCTCAGATATCCCAGTTAACCGTACTCTGGATTGAGGATCCTGAAACCTTCAGTAAAGAGGTAAAGAGACTGCAACCTGGTGTCCTCGTTATTCATCGCGACCTGCACCACACCACTATCGCTCTCAACTTTCATTGGACGCCCCTCAGCAGGGTCACGGACCGGGTCTAGCCTCCGTGACAATCCCAGAACCGAGACAGAAAGGCCCGGTACGGGTACCCCTCGGCCCTGCGGCAGTGGGGGCGCTCCAAACTTGGCGTCACGAACAGGATCTACTTAAGCCTGAAGAGTCAGGTCATGTGTGCCTTGGAACTGTGATTTATTGTGCTTGAACTGTGACTTATTACAAAGACTGTGTATTGCCACTTGCCGCCAAAAGTCCCCGCCAAAACCGCCGCCATTACAGCGCTGAGGAGAGCGCAGGAGAAGAAGAAGGGCGTGGAGTGGGCATAGACAAGCTGAAGAGAGCGAAAGACAATGGCCGCCCAGTCTAAGTATTTCTGTATCCTGAGGACGTGTCCGTCAGCAGCTGAAGTCCGCCTCCTTATTCTCTTTGGAGGGTGGAGACCATGGAGACGGGGCCGCCCACGAAAGAGAGCGCGGGAAGAAGATACCGAGGAGGAGGCAAAGATGGCGACGTCGGAAGCACTGCATGGGGACGACCCGACCCAGCATGAGGCTGGACTACCCATCACAGCCCCAGACTCGCCATCGTTGCAGGGACTGGCCCTCACGGAGTTACTGCCGAGCAGACCCAACTGGCCGCCGTCTGAAGAGTGTGTGGCTGCAGCCGAGGCCCGGCAGATAGCATGCCGCCGGGAGGCCGACACTCGTGTGACCGCTCGGCTGGGCCAGCCTACGGAGGTCCGTCTAACTCCGGTGTCCCCTGCTTCCTCCATCCCGGCCGCGGCAGAGTGCGAACTGCAGGCACAGGGCCTGAGGATCCTGCCGGAGGCAGAACATCTGCGGCGCCTGATGACGGCGTGGAGGAATAGACCCCAACCTGCGGTCCAAATCGACCTGACGGGTGCTGAGGAGGTTCCCCCGTCACATTGGGGTGTAGTGGTATTCTTCAATTCCCGAGAGGGCAGGGGAGTCATCCAGGAAATTGGAGAGCCGCTGCAGGTCCGTGTTGATCGGAAGGAAGTGGAGCCCTGCGGTGGAAGATATGACAGAGACCGCGATTTAGAACCTGGCGACGCAGTGACCTATACCCGATGGAGGAGGGAAGTCGGCTGGACGGCTCGGGGCGTTCAGCGGTGCGCCACTCTCCAGGATGCTGCCAGAACGCCAGAGGACGAATCCCCTGCAGGAAAGGCAGCGGAACCCGCCACCGCGGAACCCCAGGATATCCCGGCCCACATTGCATCTATGGGTCGCGCTTGCTCCCGGTCTAGGAAGGTGGCCCGGAGAGGAGTGGTGCCGCTGCCTGGACGAGGATCCGGCCTCTCTATACCATCGCGGGCCGTATGCCGGGTGAGACCCGGAAGGAGGCCACCTCCGGATCAGCCAGAACCTGAGTAAGCATAAATGCTTTACAGAAATGTATATAGTTAACTGTTCGTCTTTCCATGTGTTTCTGCTGGGAGAAATGTATAAGGTGATAACCCCAAATTAGTATTTAACAGAAATTTAACCAAGAACTAATTTAAACACCTGCACCTACAACCAGGCACAGCATATCACCGATGTGGTAACACACGGTTCTTTTTCCCATGTGCCTCCTGAGGAACCATATCATGGGGGGGAAACGCGTAGAGGCGAGATCCGGGCACAGATAAGTGCACCAGAGTTTTTAATAATTTAATATCTTGATCTTTTCACCATATATTATCTGATATAGCAATGCCATTAATGTGTATATGCATCTTTGGTACGTAGAGAATATTGTTATTTTTTGTTTTGTGTGAATAAATCATTAGTATAGCTGGTATATACGGACACTAGGTCTCCTTCACTGTGCTTTTTGGTACTGCAATGACCTTGTGCTCAGAGCATAGCCCACTAATATAGCCCCATAGGCACCTTTCCCTAGGGGGACTCAATTATCTGTAGGGACCTATTAAGGGCATCCAAGGGACAGCCGCCGAGGAGCGGGGGCGCCACTTTGCGATCAAGAGGGTGCCAACCTCCGCTGTTAGGCAGGGCAGTGCGGATAGGGACGCACAAGGGTATAATAGCCGGTGAAGGAGGTTTAGAATAGACTGTCTATTGTGCCGTATAAGTTTTTGCTACGGCGTATCTTTTTGACATTGTGGTATTTGGGTGAAAATTTCATTTGGTATGTGTTTTGTTAGGTGTGGGCCCTAAGTGTGGGCAGTCGTTAGGTGTCCCTAATTACGGTGTACCAGGGATCCATAGGGCATTAAGGGTCAGTCGTCGAGGAGCGGGGGCGCCACATTGCGTCCAAGAGGGTGCCAACCTCCGCAAATAGGTAGGGGACACTATAGGGACGCATAGGTGTCAGATCTTACATAGGTACCCTACCCCTATGCCCGTGTACACACATACCAGGTAACCCTGTCTATAATAGAAGGGTTTTTTAAGGGGTTGTGTTGGTTTATTTATCCTAATATTATAATAAAGATATTGTTTAAATTAGTTCTTGGTTAAAATTCATGTGTTTCTGCTGCTACAACCCGACTAGGGTTAACTCTTAAAGGGATCCCTTAGTTTACCCGGGATCCCTATTTTTGCCTTTTTGTCTTGTTTCCTGCTTATCACTGTTGAAAAGAACTGCTGGATCATGAACACTGCATGATTACAAACTCATTGTAAATAGTTTGCACCTTCTTAAAGGTGCTCCCTACTGGTTTTACAAGGAAACGGACTCTTTGCGAAGAAACTGTTCCCGGAAACAGTACAGGAGTCCCTGCCTTACACGAACTTGCAGCTTGAGAAGTTGCACTACCTCCAAGAGACTTGGTTCTCTCTTAAAGGGAACGTTCACCAATAGCACTTAAAGTATAAAGATGCCTTAAGAGAAGTAGTAATAATGCTTACATGTAAAAGTTATATGTAGTCAGTTAGTTGATTGTAGGAAATGTTTAATGATGTGTTAGAGAATGAGGACAGGAAGTGAACCCGTACGGGGTTAATTGATGACGAGTCCTCCTAGGAGCCATACAGAGATGGCTCAGTGATCTGAGAGAAGGTTGATAAGTTCTATACTGTGTATAGTAGCAGAAAGGCAGTAGGCCCAGACGAGGAATGAGGCGGTCCTGCAAAAGAGCGAGAGGCAGTAGGCCTGGGACAGATAGACAGGCGGTCCTGCGAATGTAAAGTTGGAAAAATGAAGAAAAGTTGATTAGCATTATAGTGTTTTATAAGAAATTCTTTAGTGGGTTCAGCTTATACGCCCTTAAAGGAAAAGTTAGTTTTATAGTAGGTCTTTAGTGGATTCAGCTCATACGTCCTTAAAGGCAATGTTAAATTATTGTTCAGAAATTGCACTAAGTAGAATACCCGGCTGGGTAAGAGAAGTTATTTATAGTATGTTATTTAAAATATTTAACCATGTTTGTAACGTTCAAGTGTTCTCACCTCCCATAAAGGGAAGCTCTGTTAAAATTTACTTGTTATTGCATTTCTAGAAATTGTATGTCTTTTTGCTGACATGTATTGTTGTTTTCTTCCCAGTCCGGGAGTACTGGATTTAACCGGGGGGGAGTGCAGCGCCCCAGAGTCCTGGTCGTTGCAGTACTGTTGCTCCGCCACTAAGGGGGGCTATGGTACGTCTGATGGCACTGAAGGAGTTCACCTGACCAGGTATCACAAACACCAATACACTTTACAGTCTGGCCTCCAGGGGGAGCTAAGGGTGCTATGTATTAGGCCACTCCTCACAATCTGGTAAAACTGGGGGTTAGATAGGAAGTGAGAGAGAAGCTGACTGGGTTGGAACCAGGCAACATCCTGTGGCAGAGGGTGTTGCAGGGAAAGATTCGGGGGGTCCCTGTCAGGGGTGGGATCCTGACAGAGGCCTAGCGAACAGAAAGAACGTTACGGGACCGCGCCTGCACTTCATTGCGGCGGTACCCAAAGAAAGGACAAGAAGCGAGGTTTAATGTGAAGAGTGAGAAACGAGATCAACGCAACAAGGAGATAACACCAGTAGGAGTCGTGCTGTAAGATCGAGGCAACATCCTACTGAGGCGCGTAGCCGGTTGCCGGAAACGCCGAGGAAGTATTAGGCTCCAAGCAATACTTCAAACCTACGGCAGGACAGTCAGTTATAGGCGGGCTGTCTCACCTAAATCACCTAAGCAGACATAGGGGGCAACAGTGGGAGAGGGGCGACTCTAGGGTCCCGGAAGAACTCCAGGCCTACCCGTCATATGGGTGCGTCCTAGCCATATCATCTGGGGGACGGAGAAGAACATCAGAATCAGTTGTGAGGGAACTTCAGAAACAGACACAACAGTTGTGAGGACTATCCCATGGTGATGAGCAGGGAAGGACTACAACACACAAGCGCTAGAAGGAAGGCACAGATTTCCACCTGCAAAGGGAACTCTGGAGGTGCCATCGGACCGGCCGGTCTCAGATATCCCAGTTAACCGTACTCTGGATTGAGGATCCTGAAACCTTCAGTAAAGAGGTAAAGAGACTGCAACCTGGTGTCCTCGTTATTCATCGCGACCTGCACCACACCACTATCGCTCTCAACTTTCATTGGACGCCCCTCAGCAGGGTCACGGACCGGGTCTAGCCTCCGTGACAATCCCAGAACCGAGACAGAAAGGCCCGGTACCGGGTACCCCTCGGCCCTGCGGCAGTGGGGGCGCTCCACTGACATTGTGTTGGACAGGGACAGCAGACAGCTGCTGTTGTCTGTGCTGTAGTACAAAATCACACTGAGTCTGTGACTTATAGGGGTTGTCCAGGTTTGGGGTGAGGGCTCCAGTCTCTCTATGTGACTGCAGACTTGTGAATCCTCACTGCACACACAGGATGCGTTGTCAAGGTATTCAACTGCCAGAACCTGACGGCCAAGTTAACACAAGTATGCGATTTGCATATATGCGGTCACATGCCAACTAGACGTGAGTGGACTTGCTCAATACAAGTTAATTGAGTGAGGCTAGACACGTCAAGTTGGAATGTGTCAGGAAGTATGCAAATCGCATATATTTGATCACATGCTCACTCCCGACAGAAGCACCAGATAATCCTGACTGTGCACAGTGTCTGTGCTGTGATGATTTAACAAGTCTGCAGTCACATAGAATGGCTGCGGACTTGAACCCCAAGCCTGCACAACCCCTATAAGTCACAGACACAGTGTGATTGCGTATTGCTGTAGGGCACTGTCATTTTCCAGACTCTATTGCATCTGCTGTAAGAGTAGTGGATTATACTATTGTGTTCCTACCCCTAAAGATACCAATCGTTCTGTGCTGTGCATTATAATGTGAATAGTGTCATGCGGTTTCAGAAATATTTTGTCATGTATAGTGTGAAACAGGTATAGGTGAAGACAGGGCTGCCACCAGGAATTTCAGGGCCTTACTGGCAACATTTTTGGGCCCCCTTGAGACTCTTCTCAGGCTCCACCCCCAGCTCTACCTCCACCCCACAAACCTTCCACCGTCCCACCGCCCTCTCTTGGAAAAACTCCACTTCTGCATGATCTCCTCACCAATCACACAGTGACAGTTCCCATCTAGAACCATATCACATACATAGCCAGCAGTTTTTGTTTTGACCAAAAGATTTTTTAAGCCGCCACCATGACAAGGTAGACTCTTTTGACCGGGCCCTACTCTACTCTAACCTATTAAACATTTGTTAAAATATCCAATACTCTTTTTAGGTATATTTTTATTTATTTTTCTATTTTTAAAATGACCAATAAAATCACATACAAGGTACAAATACTGTTACACCATGACCATACCACATATTACCACCACATAGTGACCAATAATACCACATACAAGGAACAAATACCACCACACTGTGACCAGACCACATATTACCACCACATAGTGACCAAATACTACAACACTGATCATTAATTAAAAAAACAATACTAATATTACCATAAGTGCCAGTATACAGGTAATGCAGTGATATTATACACAGCAGCTCTGTATGTAGTGTATAGTGTACAGGTTATACAGGGATCACCAGTGACATTATACACAAAGGCTCTGTATATAGTGCATAGTTTACAGGTAATACAGGGATCAGTAGTGACATTACACACTGATGCTCTGTATATAGTGCATAAAGTGTACAGTATACAGGTAATACAGGGATCATCAGTGACATTATACACAGGAGCTCTGTATATAGTGTACAAGTAACACAGGGATCAGCAGTGACATTACACACCGAAGCTCTGTATATAGTGCATATAGTGTACAGTATACAGGTAATACAGGGATCATCAGTGACATTATACACAGGAGCTCTGTATATAGTGTACAGGTAATACAGTGATCACCAGTGAAATTACACACAGGAGCTCTGTATATAGTGCATATAGTGTACAGTGTACAGGTAATAAAAATCTGACTGGCACATCCAAGTTCGTGTGAATACGTGCATACTAGAAGCAGCCACCTCCATATAAAAAATAAAAACGAAGTTGAACTCTATCGTGCTAAAGCATGTCAATGTGAAATATATGAAATATGAATAGCAATACTGCTTCTGAATACTAGGAAAAAATGAGACGCTTAGCACATAATTCGGCCAATTCATGCAAGCCCATCAACCAACGACAAGGTGGTCTCAAGACTGATGGGTCCCTACATATCTAATGTGAATACCTCTCTCAGGCTGAAGTCTGAATTTCTGGGTGAATGTGGACACCTCTCCCAGCAAAGCTTGCATCTATGGGTAGGTAGGATCCCGCTGTAATTAACCCCTTAACCCCTGGAGCTTTTTTCGGTTTTGCGTTTTTGTTTTTTGCTCCCCTTCTTCCCAGAGCCATAACATTTTACTTTTCCATCAATATGGCCGTGTGAGGGCTTGTTTTTGTGAATGAGTTGTACTTTTGAACGACACCATTGGTTTTATCATGTCATGTACTAGAAAGCGGGAAATAAATTCCAAGTGCTGTAAAATTGAATAAAAAATTGCAATCCCACACTTGTTTGTTTTGCTTTTTTACTAGGTTCACTAAATACTAAAAACTGACATGGTATTATGATTCTCCAGGTCACTACAAGTTCATAGACACCAAACATGTCTAGGTTCTTTTTTATCTAAGGCTAGGTTCACATTGCGTTAATGGGTTAACGCTAACGGACTGCGTTGCACGGCGAAAATGTCGCAATTAACGCCTTGCAATGGGTCCGTTAGCGCACCCATTGACAGCAATGTTATTTTTGCCTGTAGCGCATCGCTAGCGCATGCCATTTTCGGCATGTGCCGTTCTTTTGTGACGGACCTGCAAGCAGCGTCCGAGGTGCGCCCGAGGTCCGTTCCTCGCTACCGCAGATTGGGGATCTGCGCTAGCCGGGACGGCGAACGCGGACCCTACAGAAACATTGTGTTAGCGCAATCCGCTAGCTCTATGCGCTTAACAGATTGCCCTAACGCAATGTGAACCTAGCCTAAGTGGTGGAAAAAAATTCCAAACTTTGTTAAAAAAAATAAAATAAAAAATTGCGCCATTATCCGATACCCGTAGCGTCTTCATTTTTCATGATCTAGGGTTGGGTGAGGGCCTAATTTTTGTGTGCCAAGCTGACGTCCTGGGTTCAAACCCCACCAACGACAACATCTGCAAGGAGTTTGTATGTTCTCTCCGTGTTTGCGTGGTTTTCCTCCGGGTATTCAGGTTTCCTCCCACATTCCAAAGACATACTGATAGGGAATTTAGATTGTGAGCCCCATCGGGGACAGCGATGATAATGTGTGTAAACTGTAAAGCGCTGCGGAATATGTTAGCGCTATATAAAAATAAAGATTATTATTATAAAGATTATTATTATTATTATTATTATAAATGATACCATTTTGGTGCAGATATGATCTTACTGCATTTTAATGCAATGTCGTGGCGACCAAAAAAACGTAATTCTGGCATTTTTACTTTTATTCTCTCTACGCCGTTCAGCAATCAGGTTAATCTTTTTATTGATAGATCAGGCGATTCTGATCGAGGAGATACCAAATATGTGTATGTTTGATTTTATTTTTTATTGCTTTATTTTGAATGGGGCGAAAGGGGGGTGATGTGAACTTTTATATTTATTTTTTCTATTTTTATAAACTTTTTTTTTGGCATGCTTCAATAGTCTCCATGGGAGACTAGAAGCTGCCACAACCCGATCGGCTCTGCTACGTAGAGGCGATGATCAGATCTTGGCACCGTCCAGGTTGAAAACTATTTAGCCCCCAGACATGGATTACAGCGTGGGACACAACGATGGACAGATATGGTATATTGCTGTTTTTTTGTTTTAGTTTTATTACAGGAGATCGAGGGCTTCGGTGAAATTAGGCAAGGCCACAAATATGAACTCCACTTGCTACCGCTAATAGATGTGCCTTTTCTGGGCAGCCGTGGGCTACTGTTTTTAGGCTGGGGGACCTACAGCAATGGCCCGTTACCAGCCTGAGAATAGCAGCCCTCAGCTGTGAGCTTTAGCAATGCTGGTTATCAAATATAATGCCATTTTTTAAAATTGTTTATTTAAATAATTAAAAAACAGCATGGGGACCCCTCTATTCTTTATAATCAGCCTTGCTGAAGCCAACAGCTGAGGGTTGCAGCCCCCAACTGAGAATTTTGCAAGGCTGGTTATAGAAAATAGGGG
Organism: Ranitomeya variabilis; assembly: GCF_051348905.1. NCBI lineage: Eukaryota > Metazoa > Chordata > Amphibia > Anura > Dendrobatidae > Ranitomeya > Ranitomeya variabilis. The sequence continues at coordinate 41,530,945 of NC_135232.1, read as the reverse complement.
GAAGCCATGCCGGGTTTTTCATTCATTTATTTAGTTAGATCAAAGGCGGCGGGTGAGGAATACCCCGATCATCCACTCCTGCTGTCACTGTTATTAGCGGCAGCAGGTGTCGGATGATGGGAGTAAGAGTCCCAAAAAACCCCACCTGCTGTCATCATTCAGACTTTAATATAACTCTCATCATTCTCCTCTGCGAGCGCCGAGTGCCGGCAGAGCAGGGGAGAATGATGAGAGCCGTCTTCAGCACCTGCCGCCGGGGAACAGCACTTTCTGTAGCGCTTCTTCCCCGGCGGCCGTCCATGTAGTACTAATGCGGCACACGGTTGCCACACGTCTGCCGAAAATATTGCATTCACAACACATGGACACACGGACACGGATATCTCCGGTACCAGTTTTCCGGTACTGGAAATAAACGGATGTGAGAAAGAGTCCTTAAACTGAACGTGCATCCGAGGACTGCTACGCTAGTAAGGGCATACTGCCCTGATGGCGGCCCTGGGTGAAGATTTAGGTCATAAAGTAGTGACTATAGATAGAGTCTAGTAAGCATTATAAGTTTAATACAGTGGCATGTAAAAGTTTGGGCACCACTGGTCAAAATTACTGTTATTGTGAACAGTTAAGCAAGTTGAAGATTAAATGATCTCTAAGAGACCCAAAGCAAAAGATGACACATTTCCTTTGTATTTCAGGCAAAATATACCATATATACAGGTGCTTCTCACAAAATTGGAATATCATCAAAAAGTTAATTTATTTCAGTGAAACGCATATACAGCTCTGGCAAAAATTAAGAGACCACTGCAAAATGTTCAGTTTGTCTCTTTAGGCTATGTGCACACGTTGCGGCTTTGGCTGCGGATCCGCAGCAGTTTTCCATGCGGTGTACAGTACCATGTTAACCTATGGAAAACCAAATCTGCAGTGCACATGCTGCAGAAAATTCCGTGCGGAAACTCTGCAGTTTGTTTTCCACAGCATATCAATTCTTTGTGCGGATTCCGCAGCGTTTTACACCTATTCCTTTATAGGAATCTGCAGGTGTAGAAGCACCTGTATGTGATAGATACATAATAGATTGATAGTAGATAGATACATAATAGATAGATAAATGATAAATAGATAGACAGATAGATAATAGATAGATAGATTGATAGACAATAGATAGATAGATAATAGATAGATAAATGGATAATACATAGATAATAGATAGAAGATAGATTGATAGATAGATAATAAATAATAGATAATAGATAGATAGATAGATAATAGGTAGAAAAAGAGGAATTTTAAAATGCGCGCGTGTCCTGCCTCCCGTGACGTCCCGGCTTGTGATTGGTCGCGTCGCCCATGTGGCCGCGACGCGACCAATCACAAGCCAGAACGTAATTTTAAAATCCTGAAGGACCTGAAATTACGTCACGGCTTGCTGTGATTGGTCGCGTCGCGGCCACATGGGCGGCACGCGACCAATCACAAGCCGGGACTTCACAGAAGGAAGTAAACGCGTGAATTTTAAGCAAAGAACGCTGCCGGTTCCCTCCGTGAGGTCCAGGCTGCGTCGGAGAGGTGAGTATAGCAATATTTTTTATTTTAATTATTTCTTTTACACATTATTACATTAATGTTGTTTCGATACCGATACCCGATACCACAAAAGTATCGGATCTCGGTATCGGAATTCCGATACCTGCAAGTATCGGCCGATACCCGATACTTGCGGTATCGGAATGCTCAACACTACTCAGGACACATTGGACAACAACTTTTGGGGTCCAATTTCTCCTGTTACCCTTGGGAAAATACAAAACTGGGGGCTAAAAAATAATTTTTGTGGAAAAAAAAGATTTTTTATTTTCACGGCTCTGCGTTATAAACTGTAGTGAAACACATGGGGGTTCAAAGTTCTCACAACACATCTAGATAAGTTCCTTGGGGGGTCTACTTTCCAATATAGGGTCACTTGTGGGGGGTTTCTACTGTTTAGGTACATTAGGGGCTCTGCAAATGCAATGTGACGCCTGCAGACCAATCCATCTAAGTCTGCATTCCAAATGGCGCTCCTTCCCTTCCGAGCTCTGCCATGCGCTCAAACGGTGGTTCCCCCCACATGTGGGGTATCAGCATACTCAGGACAAATTGGACAACAACTTTTGGGGTCCAATTTCAACTGTTACCCTTAGAAAAATACAAAACTGGGGGCTAAAAAATTATTTTTGTGGAAAAAAAAAATAATTTTTATTTTCACGGCTCTGCGTTATAAACTGTAGTGAAACACTTGGGGATTCAAAGCTCTCACAACACTTCTAGATGAGTTCCTTAGGGGTCTACTTTCCAAAATGGTGTCACTTGTGGGGGTTTCAATGTTTAGGCACATCAGGGGCTCTCCGAAAGCAACATGGCGTCCCATCTCAATTCCTGTCAATTTTGCATTGAAAAGTCAAAAGGCGCTCCTTCCCTTCCGAGCTCTCCCATGCGCCCAAACAGTGATTTACCCCCACATATGGTGTATCAGCGTACTCAGGACAAATTGGACAACTTTTGGGGTCCAATTTCTTCTCTTACCCTTGGGAAAATAAAAAATTGGGGGCGAAAAGATCATTTTTGTGAAAAAATATTTTTTCTTTTTACGGCTCTGCATTATAAACGTCTGTGAAGCACTTGGTGGGTCAAAGTGCTCACCACACATCTAGATAAGTTCCTTAGGGGGTCTAATTTCCAAAATGGTGTCCCTTTTTGAGGGGGTTTCAATGTTTAGGCACATCAGGGGCTCTCCAAACACAACATGGCGTCCCATCTCAATTCCAGTCAATTTTGCATTGAAAAGTCAAATGTCGCTCCTTCGCTTCCGAGCTCTGTCATGCGCACAAACAGTGGTTTACCCCCACATATGGGGTATCGGCGTACTCAGGACAAATTGTAGAACAACTTTTGGGGTCCATTTTCTCCTGTTACCCTTGGTAAAATAAAACAAATTGGAGCTGAAGTAAATTTTTTGTGAAAAAAAGTTAAATGTTCATTTTTATTTAAACATTCCAAAAATTCCTGTGAAGCACCTGAAGGGTTAATAAACTTCTTGAATGTGGTTTTGAGCACCTTGAGGGGTGCAGTTTTTAGAATGGTGTCACACTTGGTTATTTTCTATCATATAGACCCCTCAAAGTGACTTCAATTGAGATGTGGTCCCTAAAAACAAATGGTGTTGTAAAAATGAGAAATTGCTGGTCAACTTTTAACCCTTATAACTCCCTAACAAAAAAAAATTTTGGTTCCAAAATTGTGCTGATTTAAAGTAGACATGTGGGAAATGTTAAATATTAAGTATTTTGTGTGACATATCTCTGTGATTTAATTGCATAAAAATCAAAGTTGGAAAATTGCGAAATTTTCAAAATTTTCGCCAAATTTCCGTTTTTTTCACACAAATAAACGCAGGTAATATCAAATAAATTTTACCACTATCATGAAGTACAATACATTGTCAGAATCGCCAAGATCCGTTGAAGCGTTCCAGAGTTATAACCTCATAAAAGGACAGTGGTCAGAATTGTAAAAATTGGCCTGGTCATTAACGTGCAAACCACCCTTGGGGGTAAAGGGGTTAAAGCGTGCACGCTTCCCTGACCAGCATTCCAATGGCCTTTCAGACAGTAAACAAAAAGGGAAACAGCACAAAAAGATGGGGAAAAGAGGCGTGGCAACGTTTCAGATAAAACAAATCCTTTCTCAAGATAGATAGATAGATAGATAGATAGATAGATAGATAGATAGATAGATAGATAGATAATAGATTGATAGATATGTAATAGATAGATAGATAGATAGATAGATAATAGATATACCACTGCTCAAAAAGATAAACACTAAAATCCCACATCCTAGATATCACTGATTAAAATATTCCAGTTGTAAATCTTTATTCATTACATAGTGGAAAGCATTGAGAACAATAAAACATAAAAATTATCAATGTTAATCAAAATTAATATCTCACGGAGGCCTGAAATTGGAGCGATACTCAAAATCAAAGTGGAAAATCAAATTGCAGGCTAATCCAACTTCAGTGGAAATGCCTCAAGACAAGGAAATGATGCTCAGTAGTGTGTGGCCTCCACGTGCCTGTATGATCTCCCTACAACTCCTGGGCATGCTCCTGATGAGGCAGTGGATGGTCTCCTGAGGGATCTCCTCCCAGACCTGGACTAAAGCATGCGCCAACTCCTAGACAGTCTGTGGTGCAACGTGATGTTGGTGAATGGTGCAAGACATGATGTCCCAGATGTGCTCAACCGGATTCAGGCCCGGGGAACAGGCGGGCCAGTCCATAGCTTCTGTGCCTTCATCTTGCAGGAACTGCTGACACACTCCAGCCACATGAGGTCTGGCATTGTCCTGCATTAGGAGGGACCCAGGGCCAACCGCACCAGCATATGGTCTCACAAGGGGTCTGAGGATCTCATCTCGGTACCTAACGGCAGTCAGGCTACCTCTGGTGAGCACATGGAGGGCTGTGTGGCCCTCCAAAGAAATGCCACCCCACACCATTACTGACCCACTGCCAAACCGGTCATGCTGAATGATGTTGCAGGCAGCAGATCGCTCTCCATGGCGTCTCCAGACTCTGTCACGTCTGTCACATGCGCTCAGTGTGAACCTGCTTTCATCTGTGAAGAGCACAAGGCGCCAGTGGCGAATTTGCCAATCCTGGTGTTCTGTGGCAAATGCCAAGCATCCTTCACGGTGTTGGGCTGTGAGCACAACCCCCATCTGTGGAAGTCGGGCACTCCGACCATCCTCATGGAGTCGGTTTCTAACCGTTTGTGCAGACACATGCACATTTGTTGCCTGCTGGAGGTCATTTTGCAGGGCTCTGGCAGTGCTCCTCCTGTTCCTCCCTGCACAAAGGCGGATGTAGCGGTCCTGCTGCTGGGTTGTTGCCCTCCTACTGCCCCCTCCACGTCTCCTGGTGTACTGGCCTGTCTCCTGGTAGTGCCTCCAGCCTCTGGACACTACGCTGACAGACACAGCAAACCTTCTTGCCACAGCTCGCATTGATGTGCCATCCTGGATGAGCTGCACTACCTGAGCCACTTGTGTGGGTTGTAGAGTCCATCTCATGCTACCACGAGTGTGAAAGCACAAACAACATTCAAAAGTGACCAATACATCAGCCAGAAAGCATTGGTACTAAAATGTGGTCTGTGGTCCCCACCTGCAGAACCACTCCTTTATTGAGGGTGTCTTGATAATTGCCGATAATTTCTATCTGTTGTCTATTCCATTTGCACAACAGCATGTGAAGTTGATTGTCAGTCAGTGCTGCTTCCTAAGGCTATATGCACAAGTAGAATGGTCCACTACGGATTTTTCCGCAGTGGATTTGATAAATCCGCAGGGCAAAAACACAGCGTTTTTCCTGCGGATTTATAGCGGATTTTCCGTGGTTTTTCTGTGGATTCCACTGCGGTTTTCTATTATGGAGCAGGTGGAAAACCGCTGCGGATTTCGCAGAAAGAATTGACATGCTGCGGAATGTAAACCGCTGCGTTTCCGCACGGTTTTTTCCGCAGCATGTGCACATAGCCTAAGCGGACAGTTTGATTTCAGAGAAGTTTGACTTACTTGGAGTTGTATTCTGTTGTTTAAGTGTTCCCTTTATTTTTTGAGCAGTGTGTAATAGATAGATAATAGATGAATGATAGATAATAGATAGATACATAATGAATGGATGGATAGATGGATGGATGGATAGATAAACAGATGATAGATAATATATAAATAGATAAAGGATAGCTGGGAGCAATAGCTGACTAAATATGAGACAGATAATTTATAGAGTATTTTAGCTATTTTTTTATAAATATATATTTATTGCAACAATAATTCATCATAATAAAACATACATATAATAGCAGGAAATAACCCAGCTAGAGAAGCAGTTGTTGTTCGCCCCTTTGCCGGGGTGAGGGCAGAGCTGCTCCCTGGCATCCCTGGCAGGGGGACCCCGGTGCGGAGCCGCACTACGCATGCCCCCAGCCTCCTCCCACCAGGCACAGGCACAGCCGGGCTGTGTGAGGGGGATTCCGGGCTGTATGGGGGGTTTCCTGCCCTCCCATAGATGAGTGGGCTGCAGAGGCCTCCATTATTGCAGGCTGGCAGCTGGCGCTGCACAATGAGGGGGGCTCCCAGCCGCACAGACGCCTCAGCTGCCATTTCCCCTGTGCAGCGCTGCCCTCCATCTTCCTGCTAAGTCTCCCAGGCTCCGGGCTCTCCCTGCGGATTATCTCCGTGTTATTATTTCGTGTCTCCCCACCGACCTAGTTCTTATGTGGCCGCTGCATTGAGCAGGGATGAGAATCTGCAAGATGGTGCGGGTGGCAAGTGTGCTGGGTCTGGTGATGCTGAGCGTCGCCCTCCTCATCCTCTCCCTCATCAGCTACGTGTCCCTGAAGAAGGACAACATCTTCACCACCCCCAAATACGCCAGTGCGGGGGGCCCCAGGATGTACATGTTCCATGCGGGATTCAGGTATGTGGACCCCAGCTCATCAGTGGGGGAGGGGGATACATTGTACCAGGGGGCTCTGCTCGCTGTAGGGTGGGCTGCCAGGGGCTTCATTCTGCTATCACTGCTGAGATTGTCCATCATGGTCCCTGCCTCATCTATATTCCATGGCCATCATCCTGGCGCAGGCGCAGTGTAATCAGGCACAATGGAGGGGTCCTCACCCATCATCATCTAATGCACAGTGGTCTTATTAGTAGCAGCCCCTCCCTGTGACATCATTAACCCTTCGCTGGCCACTATGGCTCCCCCCTGTCCTGATTTCTGTTGCTGTCCCAGGTGCTGATTCCCTGCTCTGTGTATAGGCAGAAGGTCTGCTCTCCACACTGTGCAGCTTCTCCAGCTTTTTTTTGTTCTAGGACTACAACTTCCAGCTGGCATGGCACACTGGGAGTTGTAGTACTGCAATAACTGGTGGAGAGAGACACAGATTGGACCCCAGAGGATCATATGGCGCAGGGGCGAAGAGAAGAACTGCCCTGGTTTCTGATGCTTGGATGATAAGAGTTGGTGAAGTTTTGGTTTCTTGATAGGTGGAGTGGATTGTTCTCTTTTATTGCCTCTTGCCCATTATTAGGCAAATCCTCTTCAAAAGAAAAAAAATAAATCAGATTGTCTATGATGTAGAGAAAGCTGGGTGACAAGTAAAGAGTTAATGGAAAAGTCACCCAACTTTTCCTAAAGTCCTGCCTAGTAATGTAGTGATAGAGGAGGTGATGGAGAGAGGAATCTAGGAAAGCTGGATGACATATAGTAGAGAGAGAGGAGGATTAGATGGCACCCAGCTTTCCCAGATAGAACTCAGAGGAAAGTTTACAGGAAGAACAACTTGTGCCATAGTTTAGAAAATGTGTGTCGTGGCATCTACTGACATTTTTTACACTGGGGGATGTATAACATGAGCCACACTAGTAGTCATGGCCAGCTGCAGCCTGTAATATGCTCCAGAGCTGAAATCACAATTCTGCTGGTTTCAGAGCTGAATAAAGTGTGTTGCCGGCTCAGTCTCTGCGCTAACTTTGCTGTGATGATTTGAGTTGAATAATAGAAGCTCAGTTGAGCTGCTAAGTGAGTTTTTCCATCAAGCTTGCTGACTGTTTCCAATACCCTGCAAGAATTGTGAATGATAATTGCCAGGGCATGTTGTAGGCCTGCAGGGTGGACATAGCACAGTATGATGATTTGCAGCTTCACTATAACACCTAATCACGGTTAAGGAGCACATAGTGTTATAGGCCTCTGCATAGGGTGTACACCAGGTAAGAAGAACCATTAACCCAGATGGGGCCAAAAGAGTATCCGGGGAGGACACAGTCAGAAAAGGCCCCTGTGCGATAATATGTCTGTGCCAGAAGCTGATTGCTGCTTGGAGGTGGAAGTGGGCCCCCTTACTACTTGGGCCCCGTGAGGCTGCTGCCCCATTAGTATGTTCTCCCAGACCCCAAAATATGGAATATCTTATATCAGAGGTGGGCAATTAATTTTTCCAAGGGGCCACAAGAGAGACTGTGACTGTTGTGGAGGCCGAACCATTCTGCCAAACTTTATTCTGCTCATTATTATTGTTTTATACCTGTTTTTATCACTTAATCTTGGGCATCATTTAGTCGGGAGAATCGCTGATACTGTTAATATATGTAAGGTGTTCTTTCCTGAAGCAGCTAATAAAAAAACATATAATTTACTGATTTTTATAAAAAAAATACATAAAGTAGCAAATTATTTTGCTCCTATTATTCAGCCTTTGTACCTTGGTCAACAGCTCACAACACAATATGATGCTCCTACAGTCCCCACTCACAGTATGATGTTCCCACACAGCCCCTCTACACAGTATGATGTTCCCACAAAGTATGAAGTCCCCACAGAGCCCCCCACATAGTATGATATCCCCTCACAGCCCCCCCCCCACATAGTATGGTATCCCCTCACAGCCCCCCACATAGTATATCCCCATAATTCCCCCCTACACATTGTGATGTTCCTCCAAAGTATGAAGCCCCCAGAGAGCCCCTCACATAGTGTGGTATCCCCTCAAAACCCCCATACATAGGATGACTCCACAAAGCCCCCTACACATTGTGATGTTCCCACAAAGTATGGAGTCCCCACAGAGCCCCCCACATAGTATGAAATCCCCTCACAGCCCCCCCACATAGTATATCCCCATAAATCCTCCCTACACAACATGATGTTCCCACAAAGTATAAAGTCCCCACAGAGCCCCCCAAATAGTATGGTTTCCCCTCACAGCCCCCCACATGGTATATACCCATAAAGACCCCCTACACATTGTGATGTTCCCACAAAGTATGAAGTCCCCACAGAGCCCCCCAAATAGTATGTCATCCCCTCACATCCCCCCACATGGTATATACCCATAAAGCCCCCCTACACATTGTGATGTTTCCACAAAGTATGAAGTCCCCACAGAGCCCCCCAAATAGTATGGCATCCACTCGCAGCCCCCCACATGGTATATACCCACAAAGCCCCCCTACACATTGTGATGTTCCCACAAAGTATGAAGTCCCCACAGAGCCCCCCAAATAGTATGGCATCCCCTCACAGCCCCCCACATGGTATATCCCCATAAATCCCCCCTACACAGCATGATGTTCCCACAAAGTATGAAGTCCCCACAGAGCCCCCCCAAATAGTATGGCATTCCCTCACAGCCCCCCACATGGTATATACCCATAAAGCCCCCCTACACATTGTGATGTTCCCACAAAGTATGAAGTCCCCACAGAGCCCCCCAAATAGTATGGCAGCCCCCCACATGGTATATACCCATAAAGCCCCCCTACACATTGTGATGTTCCCACAAAGTATGAAGTCCCCATAGAGCTCCCCAAATAGTATGGCATCCCCTCACAGCCCCCCACATGGTATATACCCATAAAGCCCCCCTACACAGCATGATGTTCCCACAAAGTATGAAGTCCCCACAGAGCCCCACAAATAGTATGGCTTCCCCTCACAGCCCCCCACATGGTATATACCCATAAAGCCCCCCTACACATTGTGATGTTCCCACAAAGTATGAAGTCCCCACAGAGCCCCCCACATAGTATGGTATCCCCTCACAGCCCCCCACATGGTATATACCCATAAAGCCCCCCTACACATTGTGATGTTCCCACAAAGTATGAAGTCCCCACAGAGCCCCTCACATAGTATGGTATCCCCTCACAGCCCCACCACATAGTATGGTATCCCCTCACAGCCCCACCACATAGTATATCCCCATAAAGCCCCCCTACACAGTATGATGTTCCCATAAAGTATGAAATCCCCACAGAGCCCCTCACATAGTATGGTATCCCCTCAAAAGCCCCGTACATAGTATGACCCCACAAAGCCCCCTATACAATATGTCCACACAAAGACCCATACACATTATGTCTCCACAAAGTCTCCTTACACAGTATGAGAGCCCCCCTACATAGTGTGTCCCCACAAAGCCCCCCTAAACAAAATGATATATCCAGACATTTGGCTGTACCAGTACTTGGCCCGCACTGGAACACCTGAAAAGTCGCATGTGGCCCGCGGGCTACACTTTGCCCCAGTCTGCCATATATTGTTATCCGCTATATTGACATATTATGCCATGCACATTTTACTGTAGCACTGGAGGCTATTGGTGATGCGTATTGCCGGGGTCATCTGATCGGTTTTGCTAATAACACTCTGAGAAAACTCTGATCTTAGTTTGATCCAAAGTGTCACCTTACTGTGATCCGATTGTCTTGCATGAGAGAATCACAGCACTGGTGGGGAGAACTTAATTTCTCCATCTTCTCCATTGTATGTGTCCTCGTAAGTCGCACTGCACTCAGATGGCACCCGAGTGCAGTCCAAAGTTTTGCACGTACCTATAGAATTGAATGGGTGCGTGTGATCCAATTTGCGGAGCCACTTGCAGCATGCTGTGATTATTTCCTCGTGCTGGATTGCAGATCTGCACTGCCCTATAGAATAACTCTGGTCCGAGTGAAATCCGACAAAACATTGCATGGCACTCAGCCTATATATGCTGGCGTGAGCAAGCCCTATCACTTTACAGTAGTGTGTCTTCAGTGCCATACATCCTCCTGCCTGATGTCTTAGGGGCCGAAGAGAACAATTGGGGGGACACCAGTTTCCAATAAGGAGTACTGGGCACTTTATAACTGAGGGTTTGCTACATTTGTATCCAGTTTAGGCAAAGAGCTCAAATCTGCCCTGACTATTTGTTACAATGTAACAATGTACAATGTCACTGGAATTTATCTGGAATCCAGACTTTGTAGCTACATTGCCCATGTTGAGGGAGGATCTGAAGTGACCCTTCACGGTTGACTCAGTGATTTTCAAATTGATCCACAGAGCGTTGCCGGCAACTAAAAATGACCAGACTGAGACGTGTGTCTCTATTTGGGGGGATCGAGCAGATGTCTAAGCCCTGTTTATCGCGTCACACTTTTCATAATCTTAGAAGTTATACTTCAACCAATCAACATAAGAACACGCTCACAGTTCTTAACCTATAAGAATGTAGGAACAGCCTGTACGTCAAGGTCTTTGGAGAACAATACACCCTCATTCTCATGCCTTGTTCAGGTTGAAACAATCAAGGTCTCATAACAACTATGAACTTTTACCTAGTAACAAAATTTATCTCAAAACAGCAAGATGGAGTCGAAAAGCACAAAATGAAGCCTGCTTTAAGTTTTCTTAGTTTAACCCTTCACACCCACACAAGATGCAATGCCAGTTAAAGGGAACCTGTCACCAAGTTTTCCCCATATATAGTACGACCAGCACCTGTAAGCCCCCGGTACAGCATTCTGGTCCCCAATCCCCTCTGCAAGGCACAAAAAAAGAGCTTTTATTATACTCACAGACGGCGCAATGCGCAAATGCAGGGAAATGGCAAAGAGCGCCAGCACATGCGCACTACAATACCGTGAGAAGTGAGAAGTGCGCCTGCTGGTGCCCACTTCCAGATCCAAGTATTTCAATGCAGCCGTCACATGACCACGTAGAGGATACTAATACCGGGAAAAGGAAGTGGGGACCGGCAGGGGAAGCAGCGGAGCCAGATCAGTGGGGGATTGGGCAGGTGACTATGCTGTTATTTTTTTTTTTTACTAAACTGAAATGTTGTCAAACTATATATTTTTTGTAGAATCATCTGTTTAAACTTAAAAAAAAGTAGTAAAGCCCTTTAATTGCACATTGTAAGGACAGTAACACTTCACTACTTTTCCCCATGACGCTGATTTCTGATCGGGCTTTATACCAGATGCAGAACTATGGTCGATATTTGCACTTTACTGCAGACCAGGAGGGCACCATGCATAAGGTGAGGAGAGCACTCCAAAATTGTGATGGGGCTGATGGACGGCTTAGGTAACACTTTCTGTCCAATGAGGGATGAGTAGTGTGGAAGATCGGAACAAGTAAGAACTTACAGGATGACCGTAGCCACAAAACTGTCACTATGATCATAACTATGGCATAACTATGAGACTGGCACAATGGCATGAATATGAGACTGGCACTATGGCATGAATATGAGACTGGCACTATGGCATGAATATGAGACTGGCACTATGGCATAACTGTGAGACTGACACTATGGCATAACTATGAGACTGGCACTATGGCATGAATATGAGACTGACACTATGGCATGAATATGAGACTGGCACTATGGCATGAATATGAGACTGGCACTATGGCATGAATATGAGACTGGCACTATGGCATAACTGTGAGACTGACACTATGGCATAACTATGAGACTGGCACTATGGCATGAATATGAGACTGACACTATGGCATGAATATGAGACTGGCACTATGGCATGAATATGAGACTGGCACTATGGCATAACTGTGAGACTGACACTATGGCATAACTATGAGACTGGCACTATGGCATGAATATGAGACTGGCACTATGGCATAACTATGAGACTGGCACAATGGCATAACTATGAGACTGGCACAATGGCATAACTATGAGACTGGCACTATGGCATGAATATGAGACCGGCACTATGGCATAACTATGAGACTGGCACAATGGCATAACTATGAGACTGGCACAATGGCATAACTATGAGACTGGCACTATGGCATGAATATGAGACTGACACTATGGCATGAATATGAGACTGACACAATGGCATAACTATGAGACTGGCACTATGGCATGAATGTGAGACTGGCACTATGGCATAACGATGAGCCCGCACAATGGCATAACTATGAGACTGGCACAATGGCATAACTATGAGACTGGCACTATGGCATGAATATGAGACTGCCACTATGGCATGAATATGAAACTGGCACTATGTCATTACTATGAGACCGGCACTATGGCATGACTATGAGACTGACACTATGGCATAACTATGAGACCGGCACTATGGCATGACTATGAGACCGGCACTATGGCATAACTATGAGACTGGCACTGTGGCATTACTATGAGACTGGCACTATGGCATAACTATGAGACTAGCACTATGACATAACTATGAGACCGACACTATGGCATAACTATGAGACTGACACTGTGGCATAACTAGGAGACTAGCACTATGGCATAACTATGAGACTAGCACTATGGCATAACTAGGAGACCGACACTATGGCATGACTATGAGACTGGCATTGTGGCATTACTATGAGACTGGCACTATGGCATAACTATGAGACCGGCACTATGGCATAACTATGAGACTGGCACTATGGCATAACTATGAGACTAGCACTATGGCGTAACTATGAGACCAACACTATGGCATGACTATGAGACTAGCACTATGGCATAACTATGAGACTGGCACTATGGCATTACTATGAGACTGGCACTATGGCATATCTATGAGACTAGCACTATGGCATAACTATGAGACCGACACTATGGCATAACTATGAGACTGGCACTATGGCATAACTATGAGACCGGCACTATGTCATAATTATGAGACCGGCACTATGGCATGACTATGAGACTGGCACTATGGCATGGCTATGAGACTAGCACTATGGCATAACTATGAGATTGGCACCATGGCATAACTATGAGACTGGCACTATGGCATGACTATGAGACTGACACTATGGCATAACTATGAGACCGGCACTATGGCATAACTATGAGACCGGCACTATGGCATGACTATGAGACTGGCACTATGGCATGAATATGAGACTGACACTATGGCATGAATATGAGACTGGCACTATGGCATGAATATGAGACTGGCACTATGGCATGAATATGAGACTGGCACTATGGCATAACTGTGAGACTGACACTATGGCATAACTATGAGACTGGCACTATGGCATGAATATGAGACTGACACTATGGCATGAATATGAGACTGGCACTATGGCATGAATATGAGACTGGCACTATGGCATGAATATGAGACTGGCACTATGGCATAACTGTGAGACTGACACTATGGCATAACTATGAGACTGGCACTATGGCATGAATATGAGACTGACACTATGGCATGAATATGAGACTGGCACTATGGCATGAATATGAGACTGGCACTATGGCATAACTGTGAGACTGACACTATGGCATAACTATGAGACTGGCACTATGGCATGAATATGAGACTGGCACTATGGCATAACTATGAGACTGGCACAATGGCATAACTATGAGACTGGCACAATGGCATAACTATGAGACTGGCACTATGGCATGAATATGAGACCGGCACTATGGCATAACTATGAGACTGGCACAATGGCATAACTATGAGACTGGCACAATGGCATAACTATGAGACTGGCACTATGGCATGAATATGAGACTGACACTATGGCATGAATATGAGACTGACACAATGGCATAACTATGAGACTGGCACTATGGCATGAATGTGAGACTGGCACTATGGCATAACGATGAGCCCGCACAATGGCATAACTATGAGACTGGCACAATGGCATAACTATGAGACTGGCACTATGGCATGAATATGAGACTGCCACTATGGCATGAATATGAAACTGGCACTATGGCATTACTATGAGACCGGCACTATGGCATGACTATGAGACTGACACTATGGCATAACTATGAGACCGGCACTATTGCATGAATATGAGACTGGCACTATGGCATAACTATGAGACTGGCACTATGGCATGACTATGAGTCTGGCACTATGGCATGACTATGAGACCGGCACTATGGCATAACTATGAGCGGCACTATGGCATGACTGTGTGAGACTGGCACTATGGCATGACTATGAGTCTGGCACTATGGCATAACTATGAGACTGGCACTATGGCATTACTATGAGTCTGGCACTATGGCATAACTATGAGACTGGCACTATGGCATTACTATGAGACCGGCACTATGGCATGACTATGAGACTGGCACTATGGCATGAATATGAGACTGGCACTATGGCATAACTATGAGACTGGACTATGGCATGACTATGAGACTGACACTATGGCATGACTATGAGACCGGCACTATGGCATGACTATGAGACCGGCACTATGGCATGACTATGAGACTGGCACTATGGCATGACTGTGAGACTGGCACTATGGCATGACTGTGAGACCGGCACTATGGCATGACTACGAGACAGGCACTATGGCATGGCTATGAGACTGACACTATGGCATGACTATGAGACTAGCACTATGGCATAACTATGAGACTGGCACTATGGCATGACTATGACACTGACACTATGGCATGACTATGAGACCGGCACTATGGCATAACTATGAGACCGGCACTATGGCATGACTGTGAGACCGGCACTATGGCATGACTGTGAGACTGACACTATGGCATAACTATGAGACTGGCACTATGGCATAACTATGAGACTGGCACTATGGCATAACTATGAGACTGGCACTATGGCATAACTATGAGACTGGCACTATGGCATGACTATGAGACCGGCACTATGGCATAACTATGAGACTGGCACTATGGCATTACTATGAGACCAACACTATAGCATAACTATGAGACCGACACTATAGCATAACTATGAGACTAGCACTATGGCATGACTATGAGACTGGCACTATGGCATAACTATGAGACTGGCACTATGGCATAACTATGAGACTGGCACTATGGCATGACTATGAGACTGGCACTATGGCATGAATATGAGACTGGCACTATGGCATGAATATGAGACTGGCACTATGGCATAACTGTGAGACTGACACTATGGCATAACTATGAGACTGGCACTATGGCATGAATATGAGACTGACACTATGGCATGAATATGAGACTGGCACTATGGCATGAATATGAGACTGGCACTATGGCATGAATATGAGACTGGCACTATGGCATGAATATGAGACTGACACTATGGCATGAATATGAGACTGGCACTATGGCATGAATATGAGACTGGCACTATGGCATGAATATGAGACTGGCACTATGGCATAACTGTGAGACTGACACTATGGCATAACTATGAGACTGGCACTATGGCATGAATATGAGACTGACACTATGGCATGAATATGAGACTGGCACTATGGCATGAATATGAGACTGGCACTATGGCATGAATATGAGACTGGCACTATGGCATAACTGTGAGACTGACACTATGGCATAACTATGAGACTGGCAATATGGCATGAATATGAGACTGACACTATGGCATGAATATGAGACTGGCACTATGGCATGAATATGAGACTGGCACTATGGCATAACTGTGAGACTGACACTATGGCATAACTATGAGACTGGCACTATGGCATGAATATGAGACTGGCACTATGGCATAACTATGAGACTGGCACAATGGCATAACTATGAGACTGGCACAATGGCATAACTATGAGACTGGCACTATGGCATGAATATGAGACCGGCACTATGGCATAACTATGAGACTGGCACAATGGCATAACTATGAGACTGGCACAATGGCATAACTATGAGACTGGCACTATGGCATGAATATGAGACTGACACTATGGCATGAATATGAGACTGACACAATGGCATAACTATGAGACTGGCACTATGGCATGAATGTGAGACTGGCACTATGGCATAACGATGAGCCCGCACAATGGCATAACTATGAGACTGGCACAATGGCATAACTATGAGACTGGCACTATGGCATGAATATGAGACTGCCACTATGGCATGAATATGAAACTGGCACTATGGCATTACTATGAGACCGGCACTATGGCATGACTATGAGACTGACACTATGGCATAACTATGAGACCGGCACTATTGCATGAATATGAGACTGGCACTATGGCATAACTATGAGACTGGCACTATGGCATGACTATGAGTCTGGCACTATGGCATGACTATGAGACCGGCACTATGGCATAACTATGAGCGGCACTATGGCATGACTGTGTGAGACTGGCACTATGGCATGACTATGAGTCTGGCACTATGGCATAACTATGAGACTGGCACTATGGCATTACTATGAGTCTGGCACTATGGCATAACTATGAGACTGGCACTATGGCATTACTATGAGACCGGCACTATGGCATGACTATGAGACTGGCACTATGGCATGAATATGAGACTGGCACTATGGCATAACTATGAGACTGGACTATGGCATGACTATGAGACTGACACTATGGCATGACTATGAGACCGGCACTATGGCATGACTATGAGACCGGCACTATGGCATAACTATGAGACCGGCACTATGGCATGACTATGAGACCGGCACTATGGCATAACTATGAGACTGGCACTGTGGCATTACTATGAGACTGGCACTATGGCATAACTATGAGACCGGCACTATGGCATGACTATGAGACCGGCACTATGGCATAACTATGAGACTGGCACTGTGGCATTACTATGAGACTGGCACTATGGCATAACTATGAGACTAGCACTATGGCATAACTATGAGACTGACACTGTGGCATAACTAGGAGACTAGCACTATGGCATAACTATGAGACTGGCATTGTGGCATTACTATGAGACTGGCACTATGGCATAACTATGAGACCGGCACTATGGCATAACTATGAGACTGGCACTATGGCATAACTATGAGACTAGCACTATGGCGTAACTATGAGACCAACACTATGGCATGACTATGAGACTAGCACTATGGCATAACTATGAGACTGGCACTATGGCATTACTATGAGACTGGCACTATGGCATATCTATGAGACTAGCACTATGGCATAACTATGAGACCGACACTATGGCATAACTATGAGACTGGCACTATGGCATAACTATGAGACCGGCACTATGTCATAATTATGAGACCGGCACTATGGCATGACTATGAGACTGGCACTATGGCATGGCTATGAGACTAGCACTATGGCATAACTATGAGATTGGCACCATGGCATAACTATGAGACTGGCACTATGGCATGACTATGAGACTGACACTATGGCATAACTATGAGACCGGCACTATGGCATAACTATGAGACCGGCACTATGGCATAACTATGAGACCGGCACTATGGCATAACTATGAGACCGGCACTATGGCATGACTGTGAGACCGGCACTATGGCATGACTACGAGACAGGCACTATGGCATGGCTATGAGACTGACACTATGGCATGACTATGAGACTAGCACTATGGCATAACTATGAGACTGGCACTATGGCATGACTATGACACTGACACTATGGCATGACTATGAGACCGGCACTATGGCATAACTATGAGACCGGCACTATGGCATGACTGTGAGACCGGCACTATGGCATGACTGTGAGACTGACACTATGGCATAACTATGAGACTGGCACTATGGCATAACTATGAGACTGGCACTATGGCATAACTATGAGACTGGCACTATGGCATAACTATGAGACTGGCACTATGGCATGACTATGAGACCGGCACTATGGCATAACTATGAGACTGGAACTATGGCATTACTATGAGACCAACACTATAGCATAACTATGAGACCGACACTATAGCATAACTATGAGACTAGCACTATGGCATGACTATGAGACTGGCACTATGGCATAACTATGAGACTGGCACTATGGCATTACTATGAGACCAACACTATAGCATAACTATGAGACCGACACTATAGCATAACTATGAGACTAGCACTATGGCATGACTATGAGACTGGCACTATGGCATAACTATGAGACTGGCACTATGGCATAACTATGAGACTGGCACTATGGCATGACTATGAGACTGGCACTATGGCATGACTATGAGACCGACACTATAGCAAAAGTATGAGACTAGCACTATGGCATGACTTTGAGACTGGCACTATGGCATAACTATGAGACTGGCACTATGGCATAACTATGAGACTGACACTATGGCATGACTATGAGACCGACACTATAGCATAAGTATGAGACTAGCACTGTGGCATGACTTTGAGACTGGCACTATGGCATAGCTATGAGACTGGCACTATGGCATTACTATGAGACTGGCACTATAGCATTACTATGAGAGCGACACTATGGCATAACTATGAGACTAGCACTATGGCATAACTATGAGACTGGCACTATGGCATTACTATGAGACCGGCACTATTGCATGAATATGAGACTGGCACTATGGCATGACTATGTGTCTGGCACTATGGCATAAGTATGAGACTGGCACTATGGCATGACTATGAGACCGGCACTATGGCATGACTATGAGACCGGCACTATGGCATAACTATGAGACTGGCACTATGGCATGACTATGAGACTGGCACTATGGCATGACTATGAGTCTGGCACTATGGCATAACTATGAGACTGGCACTATGGCATGACTATGAGACCGGCACTATGGCATGACTATGAGACCGGCACTATGGCATAACTATGAGACCGGCACTATTGCATGAATATGAGACTGGCACTATGGCATGACTATGAGTCTGGCACTATGGCATAACTATGAGACTGGCACTATGGCATGACTATGAGACCGGCACTATGGCATGACTATGAGACCGGCACTATGGCATGACTATGAGACCGGCACTATGGCATAACTATGAGACTGGCACTATGGCATGACTATGAGACTGGCACTATGGCATGACTATGAGTCTGGCACTATGGCATAACTATGAGACTGGCACTATGGCATGACTATGAGACCGGCACTATGGCATGACTATGAGACCGGCACTATGGCATAACTATGAGACCGGCACTATGGCATAACTATGAGACCGGCACTATGGCATAAATATGAGACTGGCACTATGGCATGACTATGAGTCTGGCACTATGGCATAACTAAGAGACTGGCACTATGGCATTACTATGAGACCGGCACTATGGCATAACTATGAGACTGGCACTATGGCATGAATATGAGACTGGCACTATGGCATAACTATGAGACTGGCACTATGGCATGACTATGAGACTGACACTATGGCATGACTATGAGACCGGCACTATGGCATAACTATGAGACCGGCACTATGGCATGACTATGAGACCGACACTATGGCATGACTATGAGACCGGCACTATGGCATGACTATGAGACCGGCACTATGGCATAACTATGAGACCGGCACTATGGCATAACTATGAGACCGGCACTATGGCATGACTGTAAGACTGACACTATGGCATTACTATGAGACCGGCACTATGGCATGACTGTGAGACCGGCACTATGGCATGACTGTGAGACTGACAAATGGCATAACTATGAGACTGGCACTATGGCATGACTATGAGACTGGCACTATGGCATAACTATGAGACTGGCACTATGGCATAACTATGGGACTAGCACTATGGCATGACTATGAGACTGACACTATGGCATGACTATGAGACCGGCACTATGGCATGACTATGAGACCGGCACTATGGCATTACTATGAGACCGGCACTATGGCATTACTATGAGACTGGCACATGGCATAACTATGAGACTAGCACTATGGCATAACTATGAGACTAGCACTATGGCATAACTATAAGACCGACACTATGGCATGACTATGAGACTGACACTATGGCATGACTATGAGACCGGCACTATGGCATGACTATGAGACCGGCACTATGGCATTACTATGAGACTGGCACTGTGGCATAACTAGGAGACTAGCACTATGGCATAACTATGAGACTAGCACTATGGCATAACTAGGAGACCGACACTATGGCATGACTATGAGACTGGCACTGTGGCATGACTATGAGACCGACACTATGGCATGACTATGAGACTAGCACTATGGCATAACTATGAGACTGGCACTATGG
Organism: Ranitomeya variabilis; assembly: GCF_051348905.1. Classification (NCBI taxonomy): domain Eukaryota; kingdom Metazoa; phylum Chordata; class Amphibia; order Anura; family Dendrobatidae; genus Ranitomeya; species Ranitomeya variabilis. The sequence continues at coordinate 41,510,052 of NC_135232.1, read as the reverse complement.
CATGACTATGAGACTAGCACTATGGCATAACTATGAGACTGGCACTATGGCATGACTGAGACTGACACTATGGCATGACTATGAGTCTGGCACTATGGCATGACTATGAGACCGGCACTATTGCATAACTATGAGACCGGCACTATGGCATGGCTATGAGACTGACACTGTGGCATGACTATGAGACTAGCACTATGGCATAACTATGAGACTGGCACTATGGCATAACTATGAAACTGGCACTATGGCATGACTATGAGACTGACACTATGGCATTACTATGAGACCGGCACTATGGCATAACTATGAGACCGGCACTATGGCATGACTGTGAGACCGGCACTATGGCATGGCTATGAGACTGACACTATGGCATGACTATGAGACTAGAACTATGGCATAACTATGAGACTGGCACTATGGCATGACTATGAGACTGGCACTATGGCATGACTATGAGACTGACACTATGGCATGAATATGAGACTGGCACTATGGCATGACTATGAGACTGACACTATGGCATGACTATGAGACTGGCACTATGGCATGACTATGAGACTGACACTATGGCATGAATATGAGACTGGTACTATGGCATAACTATGAGACTGGCACTATGGCATGACTATGAGACTGGCACTATGGCATGACTATGAGACTGACACTATGGCATGAGTATGAGACTGGCACTATGGCATGACTATGAGACTGGCACTATGGCATGACTATGAGACTGGCACTATGGCATAACTATGAGACTGGCACTATGGCATGACTATGAGACTGGCACTATGGCATATCTATGAGACTGGCACTATGGGATTACTATGAGACTGGCACTATGGCATGAATATGAGACTGGCACTATAGCATTACTATGAGAGCGACACTATGGCATAACTATGAGACTAGCACTATGGCATAGCTTTGAGACTGGCACTATGGCATGACTATGAGACTGGCACTATGGCATAACTATGAGTCTGGCACTATGGCATAACTATGAGACTGGCATTATGGCATGACTATGAGACTGGCAGTATGGCATGACTATGGGACCAACACTATAGCATAAGTATGAGACTAGCACTATGGCATGACTATGAGACTGGCACTATGGCATGACTATGAGACCGGCACTATGGCATAGCTATGAGACTGGCACTATGGCATGAATATGAGACTGGCACTATGGCATTACTATGAGACCGGCACTATGGCATAACTATGAGACTGGCACTATGGCATGAATATGAGACTGGTACTATGGCATTACTATGAGAGCGACACTATGGCATAACTATGAGACTAGCACTATGGCATGACTATGAGACTGGTACTATGGCATGACTATGAGACCGTCACTATGGCATAACTATGAGACTGGCATTATGGCATGACTATGAGACTGGCACTGTGGAATAACTATGAGACTTGTACTATGGCATAACTGTGACTGGCACTGTGGCATGGCTATGAAACTGGCACTATGGGATGACTATGAGACCGGCACTATGGCATAACTGCAACTGGCACTATCGTATATCTATGAGACTGGCACTATGGCATGTAACCAGTAATTCCATCCGACAACCCTTGGCACATCTTGCCCCATGTGTCTGAGCCTCCATCTCCTGTTTGGTGCCGATACCTACGACATGAGCATTTCCTTATCCAATATTTTCATTTCCGGAGATGTACGCCATACTCCACAGTATTAGAAATGATGGCTCTATGGTTTTTGCTGCATCAGGATGGCAGCTTTTGCAGATCGGAGAGAGGTGCGGAGTGGATGTGTCCCGGGTCTGCAGCCTCCGCTCCCCCCTCCCCCGTTTCTCATTGTAGTCCTTTATAGAGAACACACTGTTATAATGCTTGTAATCTGACATTTGGCAGCAGCTGCTCCTGTTTAGATTAAATGCGAGCACTTACCAGCAGCGAGACTGCAATTCCACTCACATGGATCATATAAATCCTCTGGTTTGAGCAGATTAAGCTAAACAACTGGCGAGCCTCTGAGTAACACAAGCCATTGTCAGGACACAGCTGGAGGAGAGCCATGCCATCCATGCCAGTGGTGCCACAACTGCAAGCCATGCCACCAAATTATCATCAGCTTATCACAGTGCCTCAGGTTATTACACCATTGGGATGAATCAGGGGCCATTGTAGACTTCTACTGTAGAGGCTCAACCGCAGGTCATGCTGTAGTTTCCCCACACTTGTTATAGAGGATATTTCACATTTCTCTATGTCCTTTTCTATCTATTTAATCTTACATTTCACTTACTTTTCTGAGCTTTGCTTAGCTGATTTATGACATTATCAAAGTTCGGCCCAGCTGTGGTCATAAGTCAGCACAGAGGGGTTCAGAAAAACACAAAGGAGTTAGAAGAGTTGTCTACTACTAGGATAACACTTTCTTAAATACTATATTCCCAAATGTAAATTAAAAAACACATATACCGTACTCACCTTCTGTATTGGTGCCAACCCAACAATATTGGAGCTGGGTCTTCCGAGGCTCAAGTGGCATTGTTATACCACTTGAGCCATTGAGCCAGTTAGTGGGAGGAGAGTATATGGTGTTTTCATCTAACATTGGGAAATATACTTAAGAAGGTCTTGTCCTACTAGTGGACAACCCATTTAAGGGCCCATTTAGACAAGCTGATAATGGGAGATGAGCACTCATTAGAAAACTCATTCGCCTATTATTTGCTTTTTTTAAACACTGAGGCAAACAGTTGTTTGTCAGTAAGTCGATTATTCAGGTATGAAAACATTGTTATCGGCAATACATCGTCAGTTGAAAATAAGATATGTGTTGTTGATAAAATTATATTCTATGTGCACAGAACAATTGTATGAACATTCATTCTGCACATTTAGGTTTCTGGTTAGCCTATTTAAACAGGTCAACAAACAACTACCGACCAACGTTTATATAGCCATTTAGCATTTATTTAAATGGGTGGTTCAGGATTATTTAATTATTTACTATGGACCTAAAAACTAAAATGCAGGTAGTTGATAACAGAGTCAAGCACCTGGCATTGGCTCGGATCGGTCACCTACCGCTCCTGGGGGCAATTCAGCTGCTGCAAGTCAACAGAGCAGCTCTTCTTCTTCTAGGCTGCTCTGTCAACAGGACGGGACTACCAACATCATGCTGCTGATTGACAGCCAGCTCCCCGCAGTCAGCATGATGTCAGTAGTCACCCCTCCTTTAACAGACAAAAGCCGAAGAGAAGTCACTGTTCTCCCAATGTGATATCAGTGGAAGTTGCTGAATTGCCATGAGTGGTAGTCTGTGACCGATCTGTGCCGACAGAGATTGGCGCTGGGCAAAACAGACAGGTAGTTAGCAACAATGTGCCCCTTAATTCTTAGGCCTGTAATACAAATATTTAATAGTCCTTGTCATGGTTGGCGTGTTTATATGGGCCCTTACAAACCTGCAAGTTAGAGCGAGCCCGTTGACAGATCCTTAGATAGCTTATTTTGCATCCAGCCAAGAAGCCTTAAAGAGTAATCGTCATTTACATTTGATAATCAATAGTCAACATGAAGACACAGTGGATTGCAAACATATTCCCCTACTTGGCTTTTTGCCTATTTTGTTGCATTAAAACCTGTCTTTAAATATTTTTGTTATCCATTTTGTGTGTGATGCATCAGCACTAAATAGTCTAAATATACACAGTAGACAAACATTAAATTTACATGATCAAATAGCTAAAAATTGGCATATGCATATGTATTCACTCCTTCTACTATGAGTCCCCTAAAAAATTTGGCGCAAGTAATTACCTTCATAAGTCCCATGCTTAGTGACAGGATGTCCCCTGTGCGCAATCTAAGAGTCAGATAGTCTTTCACTATACACACTTTACCATTTCTGAAAGGCGACAGAAGCTGCAACACCATTAGCAAGAGGCACCTAGTGGCTTAGGATCACAAATCTAACCAGCTAAGTAGAAAATAATAGGACGAGCTCTGGGGATGTGGTAACTGGACTAACCGCAAACCTGATCCTAACCGCACACACTATAGGCAGCCGTGGAACGTTTCCTGAAATCCTAGATGTCTCTTCATGGCCTGAGAAACTGACTACCCCTAAAGAGAAAGTAAAGACCTCACTTGCCTCAGAGAAATCCCCAGAGATATAGAAGCCCCCCACAAATAATAACGGTGAGTTAAGAGGAAAAGACAAACGCAGAGATGAAACAGGTTAAGCAAATGAGGCCCGCTAACGCTAGATAGCAGAAAATAGCAAGGGATCTGTGCGGTCAGTAAAAAACCCTATGCAAAAATATCCACGCAGAGAATGCGAGAACCCCCACACCAACTAACGATGTGGGGGGAGCAACTCAGCACCCCAGAGCACCAGCAAGCAGGAAAATCACATATTAGCAAGCTGGACAAAAACTCATCATATACTAGGAAACATCTTGAACACAGATGAGCAAAAATAAGCAAACAGAACTTAGCTTCTCTTGGAGAGACTGATAACGGATGTAGACAGGAGCAATCAGAATAGCACTGAATACAACGGCAACAGGCAAGGAATGAAGGACCAGGTGGATTAAATAGGAAACCTAACTAGCAGATGACGAGACAGCTGATCCTGCCAGAAACCTGCAAAATAACAAAAAGAGCCACCAGGAGGAGCCCAAAGAGAGAACTCACACAGTACCACTCATGACCACAGGAGGGAGCCCGGAAACAGAGTTCACAACACACCACTAACCAAACACCTTGAAGGACATCTCCAAACAAGTCAGGGACAAAGTTATTGAGAAGTACAAGTCAGGGTTGGGTTATAAAAAAAATCTCTCAAACTCTGATCTCCCCGGAGCACTGTTATGATCCCAATGGTAGAGGATCTCAGGGTTTTCAGCAAAGTCTGCAAACATAAAAAACCAGCTCATAGGGAGGTGGTAACTGAGCTGACCGCATACCTGATCCTAGCCCACAACTAATAGCAGCCGGGGAACGTACCTACATTGGTTCTAGACGTCTCGTGCCAGCCGGAGAACTAACTAACCCTTTCAGAGAAAATCAGACCTCACTTGCCTCAAGAGAAAGGTACCCCAAAGTAAAGACACGCCCCCAACAAATAATAACGGTGAGGTAAGAAGAAAGGACAAACGTAAGTATGAACTAGATTCAGCAAAGAGAGGCCCACTATATAATAGCAGAAATATAGAAAGCGGACTTATGCGGTCAGCGAAAAACCCTACAAAAATATCCACGCTGAATATCCAAGAACCCCCGCACCGACTAACGGTGTGGGGGGAGAATATCAGCCCCCTTAGAGCTTCCAGCAAAATCAGGAATCACATTATGAACAAGCTGGACAAAAAACAGAACAATGCAAATGAACAAAAATAAGAAAGCAGGACTTAGCTTATCTTGCAAAAATCAGGACCAGTAGACAGGAGCAACCAGACAAGGACTGATTACATTGATGCCAGGCAATGGACTAAGAATCCAGGAAGTTTAAATAGGAACACCCAGGGTCTAACGAACCAGGTGACTACCAACCTGGGGAAAGAAAATCCAAGAGCCATACCGCTAGTGACCACAAGAGGGAGCCAAAAAGTATAGTTCACAACAGTACCCCCCCTTTAAGGAGGGGTCACCGAACCCTCACTACGACCACCAGGGCGATCAGGATGGGCAGCGTGAAAGGCACGAACCAAATCGGCCGCATGAACATCAGAAGCGACCACCCAGGAATTATCCTCCTGACCATAGCCCTTCCATTTGACCAGATACGGAAGCCTCAGTCTAGAGAGATGAGAATCTAAGATCTTCTCCACCACGTACTCCAACTCGCCCTCAACCAAGACCGGAGCAGGAGGGTCAACAGCAGGAACCACAGGCACAATGTACCGCCGCAACAAAGACCTATGGAACACATTGTGAATGGCAAACGACACAGGAAGATCCAAACGAAAAGACACCGGATTAAGGACCTCCAATATTCTATAAGGACCAATAAAGTGAGGCTTAAACTTAGGAGAGGAAACCTTCAGAGGGACATACCGAGAAGGCAACCAAACCAAATCCCCAACACGAAGTTGGGGACCCACACCGCGGCGGCGGTTGGCAAAACGCTGAGCCTTCTCCTGTGACAACTTCAAGTTGTCCACCACATGATTCCAAGTCCGCTGCAACCTATCAACCACGGAATCCACCCCAGGACAGTTAGAAGGCTCAACATGACCTGAGGAGAAACGAGGATGAAAACCAGAGTTGCAGAAAAAAAGGCGAAAACAGAGTAGCGGAACTAGCCCGATTATTGAGGGCAAACTCAGCCAATGGCAAGAAGGTCACCCAATCATCCTGATCCGCAGAAACAAAACATCTCAAATAAGCCTCCAGCGTCTGATTAGTTCGCTCCGTTTGGCCATTAGTCTGAGGATGAAAGGCAGACGAGAACGACAGATCAATGCCCATCTTAGCACAAAAAGATCACCAGAATCTGGACACAAACTGGGATCCTCTGTGAGACACGATATTCTCAGGAATGCCGTGCAAAAGAACCACATTCTGAAAAAACAAAGGAACCAGATCAGAAGAGGACGGCAACTTAGGCAAGGGCACCAAATGGACCATCTTGGAAAAACGATCACACACCACCCAGATGACAGACATTCCCTGAGACACTGGAAGATCTGAAATGAAATCCATGGAAATGTGTGTCCAAGGCCTCTTCGGGACGGGCAAGGGCAAAAGCAACCCGCTGGCACGAGAACAGCAAGGCTTAGCCCGAGCACAAGTCCCACAGGACTGCACAAAAGAACGCACATCGCGTGACAAGGAAGGCCACCAAAAGGACCTAGCCACCAAATCTCTGGTACCAAAAATCCCAGGATGCCCTGCCAACACCGAGGAATGAACCTCGGAAATAACTCTGCTGGTCCATTTATCAGGAACAAACAGTCTGTCAGGTGGACAAGGGTCAGGTCTACCAGCCTGAAATCTCTGCAACACACGTCGCAAATCAGGAGAAATGGCCGACAAGATTACTCCCTCTTTAAGAATACCAGCCGGCTCTGAGACTCCAGGAGAGTCAGGCACAAAGCTCCTAGAGAGAGCATCAGCCTTCACATTTTTCGAACCAGGCAGGTATGAGACCACAAAGTCAAAACGGGAGAAAAACAATGACCAACGAGCCTGTCTAGGGTTCAGGCGTTTAGCAGACTCGAGATACATCAGATTTTTGTGATCAGTCAAGACCACCACACGATGCTTAGCTCCCTCGAGCCAATGACGCCACTCCTCAAATGCCCACTTCATGGCCAACAACTCCCGATTACCAACATCATAGTTCCGCTCAGCAGGCGAAAACTTCATGGAAAAGAAAGCACATGGTCTCATCACAGAGCAACCAGAGCCTCTCTGCGACAAAACAGCCCCTGCACCGATCTCAGAAGCGTCTACTTCAACCTGAAAGGGAAGTGAGACATCAGGCTGGCACAGAACAGGCGCCGAAGTAAACCGGCGCTTCAGCTCCCGAAAGGCCTCCACGGCCGCAGGAGCCCAATTAGCAACATCAGAACCTTTCTTGGTCATATCCGTCAGAGGTTTAACAACGCTAGAAAAGTTAGCAATAAAACGACGGTAGAAATTAGCAAAACCCAAAAACTTCTGAAGACTCTTAACAGACGTGGGTTGAGTCCAATCATGAATAGCTCGGACCTTGACTGGGTCCATCTCCACAGTAGAAGGGGAAAAAATAAAACCCAAAAAGGAAACCTTCTGCACTCCAAAGAGACACTTTGAGCCCTTCACAAACAAAGCATGATCGCGCAAAACCTGAAACACCATCCTGACCTGCTTTACATGAGAATCCCAATCATCAGAAAAAACTAAAATGTCATCCAGATAAACAATCACAAATTTATCTAGATACTTCCGGAAGATGTCATGCATAAAGGACTGAAACACTGAAGGGGCATTAGAGAGCCCAAAAGGCATCACCAAGTACTCAAAATGACCTTCGGGCGTATTAAATGCAGTTCTCCATTCATCTCCCTGCTTAATGCGCACAAGGTTGTACGCACCACGAAGATCTATCTTGGTGAACCAACAGGCACCCTTAATCCGAGCAAACAAGTCCGACAATAGTGGCAAAGGATATTGAAATTTAACCGTGATTTTATTCAGAAGCCGATAGTCTATACAAGGTCTCAAAGACCCGTCTTTCTTGGCCACAAAAAAGAATCCCGCACCAAGAGGGGAAGAGGATGGACGAATATGTCCTTTCTCCAAAGACTCCTTTATATAAGAACGCATCGCGGCATGCTCAGGTACCGACAGATTAAATAATCGTCCCTTAGGAAACTTACTACCAGGAATCAAATCTATAGCGCAGTCACAGTCCCTATGAGGAGGAAGAGCACTGGACCTGGACTCACTGAATACATCCTGATAGTCAAACAAATACTCAGGAACTTCTGAAGGAGTGGAGGAAGCAATAGACACCGACGGGGAATCGCAATGAATTCCCTGACAACCCCAACTTGACACAGACATAGCCCTCCAATCCAAAACTGGATTATGGGCCTGTAACCATGGCAGACCCAACACGACCAAATCATGCATCTTATGCAGAACAAGAAAACGAATCACCTCCCGATGTTCAGGAGTCATGCACATGGTCACTTGTGTCCAATACTGCGGTTTATTCTCCGCCAATGGCGTAGCGTCAATTCCTCTAAGAGGAATAGGATTTTCTAAAGGCTCCAGGACAAAACCACAGCGCTTGGCAAACGACAAGTCCATAAGACTCAGGGCAGCACCTGAATCCACAAACGCCATAACAGGGTAGGAAGACAATGAACAAATTAAAGTCACAGACAAAATAAATTTAGGCTGCAAGTTACCAATGGCGACAGGACTAACAAACTTTGTTAGGCATTTAGAGCATGCTGATATAACATGTGTAGAATCACCACAGTAAAAACACAACCCATTCTGACGTCTATGATTTTGCCGTTCGGTTCTAGTCTGAATTCTATCACATTGCATTAAGTCCGGTGTCTGTTCAGACAACACCGCCAGAGGATTAGCGGATTTGCGCTCCCGCAAACGCCGATCAATCTGAATGGCCAGTGTCATAGAATCATTCAGACTTGTTGGAATGGGGAAGCCCACCATCACATTCTTAATGGTTTCAGAAAGGCCATTTCTGAAATTTGCGGCCAGAGCGCACTCATTCCACTGAGTAAGCACGGACCATTTCCGAAATTTTTGGCAATACACTTCAGCTTCATCCTGGCCCTGAGAGATAGCCAGCAAAGCCTTCTCTGCCTGAATTTCAAGATTGGGCTCCTCATAAAGCAATCCGAGCGCCAGAAAAAACGCATCAATATTTGCCAATGCCGGATCTCCTGGCGCCAATGAAAAAGCCCAATCCTGAGGGTCGCCCCGCAAGAAGGAGATAACAATTTTAACTTGCTGAGCTGAGTCTCCAGACGAACGATGTCTCAAAGATAGAAACAATTTACAATTATTCCTAAAATTCCTAAATTTAAATCGATCTCCAGAGAACAGCTCAGGAATAGGTATCTTAGGCTCTGACATAGGACTGCTAATAACAAAATCCTGAATGCCCTGCACACGTGCAGCAAGCTGATCCACACTAGTAATCAGAGTCTGAACATTCATGTCTGCAGCAGAGCTTCAAGCCACTCAGAGATAAAGGGGAAGAAGAAAAAAAAAAAAACTCAGACCTTCTTTTCTTTTAATCCCACTTCTGCAATGCATTAACTATTCACTCGGCCTGGCATTCTGTTATGATCCCAATGGTAGAGGATCTCAGGGTTTTCAGCAAAGTCTGCAAACATAAAAAACCAGCTCATAGGGAGGTGGTAACTGAGCTGACCGCATACCTGATCCTAGCCCACAACTAATAGCAGCCGGGGAACGTACCTACGTTGGTTCTAGACGTCTCGCGCCAGCCGGAGAACTAACTAACCCTTTCAGAGAAAATCAGACCTCACTTGCCTCAAGAGAAAGGTACCCCAAAGTAAAGACACGCCCCCAACAAATAATAACGGTGAGGTAAGAAGAAAGGACAAACGTAAGTATGAACTAGATTCAGCAAAGAGAGGCCCACTATATAATAGCAGAAATATAGAAAGCGGACTTATGCGGTCAGCGAAAAACCCTACAAAAATATCCACGCTGAATATCCAAGAACCCCCGCACCGACTAACGGTGTGGGGGGAGAATATCAGCCCCCTTAGAGCTTCCAGCAAAATCAGGAATCACATTATGAACAAGCTGGACAAAAAACAGAACAATGCAAATGAACAAAAATAAGAAAGCAGGACTTAGCTTATCTTGCAAAAATCAGGACCAGTAGACAGGAGCAACCAGACAAGGACTGATTACATTGATGCCAGGCAATGGACTAAGAATCCAGGAAGTTTAAATAGGAACACCCAGGGTCTAACGAACCAGGTGACTACCAACCTGGGGAAAGAAAATCCAAGAGCCATACCGCTAGTAACCACAAGAGGGAGCCAAAAAGTATAGTTCACAACAGAGCACCATCAAATCCATTATCATCAAAGGGAAAGAACATTGTACCACAACAAACCTGCCAAGAGAGGGCAGCCCACCAAAACTCTCAGCCTGGGCAAGGAGGGCAATAATCAGAGAAGTAGTACAAAAACCAAAGGTAGTCCTGAAGCAGCTGCAGAGTTCCCAAGCAGAGACTGGAGTATCTGTCCATACGACCACAATAAACCGTACACTTCATAGAGGTGGACTTTATGGAAGAGTGCGGAGAAAAAATAGCCTTTACTTATACACAAAAATTGTATGGCTTGTTTTGAGTTTGCCAAAAGACATGTGGGAGACTCCCAAAATGTACGGTATGTAGGAACTTGCTGTGGTCAGATGAGACCAAGCTTGAACTTTTTAGCTGCTAATGTAAACGCTATGTCTGGCGCCAAATCAACAAAGCTCATCATCCCAAGAACACCATCCCCACAGTGAAACATGGTGGCAGCATCATGCTGTGGGGATGTTTTCCGGCAGCAGGGACAGGGAAAATGGTCTGAGTTGAGGGGAAGATGGATGGTGCAAAATACGGGGATATTCTTGAGCAACACCTGTTTCAGGCTGTCAGTGATTTGAGACTGAGACGGAGGTTCACCTTCCAACAAGACAATGACGCAAAGCATACTTTCAAAAGCAACAGTCAATTGGGCTAAGGGGAAACGTGTAAATGTTTTGATGATGCCTTGTCAAAGCTCAGACTTTAATCCTTAATTGAGAATCTGTGGTCAGACTTGAAGATTGCTGTTTATCAGAGGAAAGCATCTAAACTGAAGGAGTTGGAGCAGTTATGCCTTGATGAATTGGCAAAAATCCCAGTGGCAAGATGTGGAAAGGTCAGAGATTTATCCAAAGCATAATGCAGCTGTAATTGCCACCTACGGAGGCTCTACAAAGTACTGACTTTAGGGGGTGAATAGTTATTCACACTGAAGTTTTCAGTTATTTTGTCCTATTTGTTTGCTTCACAATAAAAAGAGAACCAAATGTTTACAGTTGTCGGCATGGTCTTTACATGAAGTGATGCAAACCCTCAAAAAAAAAAACATTGCTACTCCAGCTTTGTAATATATGTTATCAGAGAAATCTGCTCCTTTCTCCTCCTGAGTCCTGAACTGATCTTATACTCTCAATTCAGGGATAAAATTTGTATTCAGTGAATAGATTTTCCCGTTGCTGGGATAGAAGATGACAGTTGGTGCTTATAATGTTTTATGGAGATGGAGAGGAGCTACAAGCAGACCCTGATGTTCTGCTGCAAGTTTCATAGAACGAACTATCATCTTCTATCTCAGTAATGGGAAAGTCTGCAGTCGCCGAAGACACATTTTACCCGTGAATTGAGAATTTTAAGAATGAAAGATCATTTCAGGAGGAGAATCAGGCAGATCTCTGACAAAATATATTACAAAATTGCTTATTTCCATACTATTGATTTATTAAATAAAAATTAAAATGACGGTTACACTTTAAATGCCACATAGTAGACACTTTTGATGAACTGCAATTGCAAAAATTGGAATAATGGTGGTGGAGCGCGGCTTCCGAAGAGGGGCATGATTACTTTTGAAATTTGCCATTATAAATATATAATCCTCTAGGGTGACTGAGGTCAAAATTTAGCAAGTAGGAATATAATCAGTGGTGGACAAAACACGGGACCCCAGGCAAAGACCTCCCAGCCGTTAGGCCGGCGTCACACTCAGCGTAAGACAATACGGTCCGTTTTTTACGGCCGTAATACGGCCGTAATACGGAGGAATGTTCCCAAAATAGTGATCCGTAGGCAGGGTGTGTCAGCGTATTTTGCGCATGGCATCCTCCGTATGGCATCCGTACTGCGATATTTTCTCGCAGGCTTGCAAAACCGACATCTAATGGATTTATGTGCTCAAATGTTCGGTAAAACATATATACAGTATATATATATATATATATATATATATATATATATATATATATATATGTCATTGAGACACATATATATATATTCTGTATTTATATTTCATTCAGCGCGATATATGTCAAAAGCCGGTAATTCAATTGCCGGCTTTTCATTTCTCCTTCCCAAACCCGACATGATATGAGACATGATTACATACAGTAAACCATCTCATATCCCTTTTTTTTTGCATATTCCACACTACTAATGTTAGTAGTGTGTATGTGCAAAATTTGGGCGCTGTAGCTCCCGCGCAATTTTCTCCGCCAGAGTGGTAAAGCCAGTGACTGAGGGCAGATATTAATAGCCTAGAGAGGGTCCATGGTTATTGGCCCCCCCTGGCTACAAACATCTGCCCCCAGCCACCCCAGAATATGCACATCTGGAAGATGCGCCTGTTCTGGCACTTGGCCACTCTCTTCCCACTCCCGTGTAGCGGTGGGATATGGGGTAATGAAGGGTTAATGTCACCTTGCTATTGTAAGGTGACATTAAGCCAGATTAATAATGGAGAGGCGTCAATTATGACACCTATCCATTATTAATCCAATTGTATGAAATGGTTAATAAAACGCACACACACATTATTAAAAAGTATTTTAATGAAATAAACACACCGGTTGTTTTAATATTTTATTGCTCTCTCAATCCATTTGAAAACCCTCGCTTGGCAAAATAATAAACGCACAAGATACATACCCTCAGATGAACCGTCACGTCCCACGAGGTAATCCATCTGAAGGGGTTAACTCAATTTACAGGCAGGAGCTGCGCTAAAGCACTGCTCGTGTCTGTAATCCCCCGGGTAATGAAAGGAAATCTGAGTGATCTGTACTTACATTGAGTTGCGGTGAGGCGCCCTCTGGTGGATGAACTCATATGAACTCGAGCGTGGGAACTTTTCCAAGGCTGCAGTTCATGAGAACTCACACACGCCTCACACACTCCTCACCTTGTAGACTCCCCCGTGCCGTGAAGCTGTATTTTTCCATGTTGCAATAAAGAAGACTGCTGACCACGGTGCTGGTGAGTGCTGCGTAATCTATTCTATTTTCATACTATGTCAAACAATGTTTGACAAGTGTGACCAACCTGTCAATCAGTTTTCCAAGCGATGCTACAGATCGCTTGTAAAACGCTAGCATTCCGCAAGCTAATTACGCTTGTAAAACGCTAGTGTTTAGCGGGAAAACGCATGCAAATTCCGCATGCGATATACCCGCAGCAGGAGTTGCGGAATTGCCGTGGAAATTTCCGCAGCAATTCTGCAACATGTGCACATAGCCTAAAAAGTTTTCCACAAAAATTGGCATATAAGGGGTTGACTTATATAAAGCCCCTCTGCTGTATGGTATTGTAGAATTTACAATAACTATCACTCATGTAAGAAGTGAATTCTGGCATTGGACTATACCTATATTTCTCTGCTGTATCTGTGATTCATGAATTGTGGTATGTGTTAAAGGGGGGGCCCAGTGAGACTCTTTCGCCTGGGGCCCTCAAAAACCTGGAGCCGGCCCTGCTTCAGGTCCTCTTCTTTCAGTCATTGTGTGCCACATCCCTGACCCCTTCATTATAGGTCAAGACTGCCGACAGTACGTAAACGTGACCTGATGATGGGCCGTGTCAGGACTCAAACTGGCAACATTTTGAGTACAAAAACTAGTATTCCAATGTTGGTGAAGTTGGTAGCAGGCATATGCAACAATCTGGTAGTTCATTCATAGGTGCGGCGGTTCTTGAAGACTCTTGAGAACTATATCTTCCTTTTTGCATGGTCACGATTTTCTTACGTCAATGGAGAAGACACTTTGGGCCTCACAGCAGTTACAGGTCTACATAAGGGGGTGATATAATGCTAAATTATAAAACCTGCATAGATTATTGATTCCAGCATCACTTCCTAGTGTGAAACAACAAAGGGTGCAGAGGTAGAAGTTGCATCTAGACCCAGGAGATGAGGGATTCCCAATGACCCTGTAACATATAAAAACACCAGCAACTAAAATTACACAGAATAGTTGGGGACCTGTTAAACATTCGGCTGTGGTACGCAAGAGCCTTAAGTTGAGTCTCTTGATCACTTTGATACTCTTGTACGTGTGATAAGAGTTGTCATGGCTGCCATGTTTTCTGGAAACCAACAAGAGTGAATGACTAGGACAATCCAAGAACATTTGATTTATAAAAGGGTTAATACTCCTTATATTTTACATCAAGTAATGATAATTTTGTTTTGTACTGCTAGGTCCCAGTTTGCGATGAAGTTTTTGGACCCGTCATTTGTTCCAATAACAAATTCTTTGACGCAAGAACTACAAGAAAAACCAGCCAAGTGGGTGTTCAACCGGACAGCATTCGCTCGCCAGAGGTAAGTTCGGGAATTAGACGACAACCAATCAAGACCACTATTCCTAATTACATAATGCCCCATTTCCCTATTAGTGGTCAACATATATAAAATGAAAACATGGTGGGGTCCAAATCATGGTGTCTTATCTGGAGTCTAAACTATAAGTTCTGGCTCTGTGTCTGAATTGTGGGATCTGATCTTGGGTCTAAATTATTCAATGTGGTATGGGGGTTTCTGATCTGAATGAAGTCTGAATTTTGGAGTCAGGTTTGGGGTCTAATTTCTGAAGTCTAGAAACGTTTGAGGGGTCTGGTCTTGATTATGCTGGCTTCATATATGATCTTCACCATAATGGCCTTAACGTAAGGGTAGTTTACTAGGAATATTCGTAAGAAAAATGATAAATGTCAAACCACACTCTGACAATCCATGCCATATTATAGAAGCAGTGAGAACAAAGTCTCAAATATTGACAACTGTAATTGATCATTGGTGGTTGGTGAGACCAGACGGGACCAGTCAATCAGCAATCCAGCTTTGGTCCAAGGGTTATGTTGAGACACTCCTGTAAGTCCTGATATTTTATGAAATACTAGGGAAAATTATGTTTAGTTTTCTTAATTTTGTTTTTTCTTTTTGCTTTCTAAGGAGAGAAATTCTGCAGAATGTGGACGTCATCAGAAATTTTTCCCTGACCAAGAACAGTGTACGAACTGGTCAGCTGATGCATTACGACTACTCCAGTCATAAATACGTATTTTCTATAAGCAATAACTTCCGAGCGCTTCTTCCAGACGTGTCGCCCATTCTCAACAAACACTATAACATTTGTGCCGTGATAGGAAACAGTGGTATCCTCACGGAAAGTCAGTGTGGGGCGGAAATAGACAGCGCTGATTTTGTCTTTCGTTGCAACTTTGCTCCGACTGAGGCTTTTCATAAAGATGTGGGGAGGAAAACTAACCTGACTACGTTCAACCCCAGCATCCTGGAAAAATATTACAACAACTTATTGACCATTCAAGATCGGAACAATTTTTTCTTACATTTGAAAAAGCTGGATGGGGCCATATTGTGGATTCCGGCATTTTTCTTTCATACTTCGGCAACAGTCACCAGAACACTGGTCGACTTTTTCGTTGAACATCGGGAACAGCTTAAAGTCCAGTTGGCTTGGCCTGGAAATATCATGCAGCATGTCAACAGGTAAGAGACTGTCTGAATTCTAGCCCTTTATTATAGGGACCAGTGATCCTATCAAAGGCCAGTTCTTAAAATGCCATAAAAACGTAATTCATAAGAGTCCAACTGCTGGGACCTCCACTGATCGAGAGGATGATGGGTCCCAGTTCTTAGTGTAGGGTTGGTCAAGCGTGCATTGCATGAAAACAATTGCTCAATAGATTGGACCAGTGATTGGGTAGGTTTCCCATTTTAATAATTGTCCCAAAAATATATTCTAACTTTTTTTTCCCTTTTCATGGAATCAGACTAGCTGTAAAAATACTATAATACATATCATCAAAAAAGTTCTTGCACCAAGTGTAAACATTTTAAAAAAATATTTTTGTATGTCATACTAAAATTATCCCACCAGATGCTAAGGAAATTTTTTCTACCTGTGTCCAGAGCATTTAAAAAAATTCACTCTGAAGATTGCAGTTTTAACTATAGGAGACACCTTCTGTTTTCTTTAGCTCAGTTGTTGTTGGCTTTGCTGTTTAGACTGGGGTTGAATGAGCAGAGTCATCCCATTATCATTAGTGATAGGAAGATATAGTGACATCTCTATTGTACTTTGCTGAAGGCATTTGTAAATAGGGGACTGTTATAATCTGTAGCAGTTTGCTGTCAATTGAATCCCATTCATGTCAATTGCCATAAAAAAAAAACCCACACAAACTGCTGTATTGTCTATACAGACTCTACAGAAATAAAGTCCATC
Source organism: Ranitomeya variabilis (assembly GCF_051348905.1). Classification (NCBI taxonomy): domain Eukaryota; kingdom Metazoa; phylum Chordata; class Amphibia; order Anura; family Dendrobatidae; genus Ranitomeya; species Ranitomeya variabilis. The sequence continues at coordinate 41,493,225 of NC_135232.1, read as the reverse complement.
CAATATGGCTACCCCAGGGATTTTTAAAAAGAAAACATAAAAAGTATAGTTACAATGTAAACAGAACAAACACATTATTTCTCTTTTATAGACTTGTATGTTTTTAATGACAATAGGCAAATACAAGACTAGTCCGGGACGCTTCTTCTCGCACCTCTGCAGTTGATTTACAGGTTTATTTCACGTGTGTACATAGCAAGACACTAGTTAATCATCTGGAGCTGCACTTCAAGCTAAATTCTCTGAAACACCAGAACGTTTCAAAGAAAGATGTACCTGACTACAACCATGGAGCCAAGCTCTGATTCATGCTGCCCATTGTTGGGCAGCATTAATAAAGTGACAGGTTCCCTTTAAAGGGAACCTGTCCCCCCCCCCCCAGGCGTTTGTAACTGAAAGAGCCACCTTGTGCAGCCCCAATGCTGCATTCTGACAAGGTGGCTCTTTTAGTTCTGGTCCCTGCCAACGCTGCAATAATCGCTTTTATAATGTGCCCCTCATTCCTTGAAATCGCCAGGGGGGCAGGTCTTTCCCCCCAACACAGACACACCACAGCACACCGCAGTTGCGCTGCCCTTCGAACTTACAGCGCAGGCGGCGGGGATGCTAATGAAGGAAGAGGAGGCGGCGCCCGGCGCGCACAAGCCCAGAGTGACGGCTCTGGTGCGTGTGTTTGGGGGGAAAGACATGGCGATTTCAAGGTATGAGGGGCACATTATAAAAGCGATTATTGCAGCGTTGGCAGGGACCAGAACCAAAAGAGCCACCTTGTCAGAATGCAGCATTAGGGCTGCACAAGGTGGCTATTTTAGTTACAAACGCCTGGGGGGGGGAGACAGGTTCTCTTTAAGTTAATAAAAATGCATTAACTTTCAGTCTGTGATCTTCATTCTTTCAAAAATGTTCATAATTCCTTTTTGCAGCCTAATCCAAGTTCCAGATTTTTTACTGTCAGTCGTGTCTCTCCCAGTAATATAGGCTGGATGTGAGGTCTCTGTGTCTCTCCCAGTAATACAGGCTGGATGTGAGGTCTGTGTGTCTCTCCCAGTAATATAGGCTGGATGTGAGGTCTGTGTGTCTCTCCTAGTAATATAGGCTGGATGTGAGGTCTATGTGTCTCTCCCAGTAATATAGGCTGGATGTGAGGTCTATGTGTCTCTCCCAGTAATATAGTCTGGATGTGAGGTCTGTGTGTCTCTCCTAGTAATATAGGCTGGATGTGAGGTCTGGATGTCTCTCCCAGTAATATAGGCTGGATGTGAGGTATGTGTGCCTCTCCCAGTAATATAGGCTGGATGTGAGGTCTGTGTGTCTCTCCCAGTAATACAGGCTGGATGTGAGCTCTGTGTGTCTCTCCCACTAATATAGGCTGGATTTGAGCTGTATGTGTCTCTCCTAGTAATATAGGCTGGATGTGAGCTCTGTGTCTCTCCCAGTAATATAGACTGGATGTGAGCTCTGTGTGTGTCTCCCAGTAATATAGGCAGCATGTGAGGTCTGTGTGTCTCTCCCTGTAATATAGGCGGGATGTGAGCTCTGTGTGTTCCTCCCTGTAATATAGGCTGGATGTAAGCTCTGTGTCTCTCCCAGTAATATAGGCTGGATGTGAGGTATGTGTGTCTCTCCCAGTAATATAGACTGGATGTGAGGTCTGTGTGTCTCTCCCAGTAATATAGTCTGGATGTGAGGTCTGTGTGCCTCTCCCAGTAATATAGGCTGGATGTGAGCACTGTGTGTCTCTCCCAGTAATACAGGCTGGATGTGAGCTCTGTGTGTCTCTCCCACTAATATAGGCTGGATGTGAGGTCTATGTGTCTCTCCCAGTAATATAGTCTGGATATGAGGTCTGTGTGTCTCTCCTAGTAATATAGGCTGGATGTGAGGTCTGGATGTCTCTCCCAGTAATATAGGCTGGATGTGAGGTATGTGTGCCTCTCCCAGTAGTATAGGCTGGATGTGAAGTCTGTGTGTCTCTCCCAGTAATATAGGCTGGATGTGAGGTCTGTGTGTCTCTCCCAGTAATACAGGCTGGATGTGAGCTCTGTGTGTCTCTCCCACTAATATAGGCTGGATTTGAGCTGTATGTGTCTCTCCTAGTAATATAGGCTGGATGTGAGCTCTGTGTCTCTCCCAGTAATATAGGCTGGATGTGAGCTCTGTGTGTGTCTCCCAGTAATATAGGCAGCATGTGAGGTCTGTGTGTCTCTCCCTGTAATATAGGCTGGATGTGAGCTCTGTGTGTTCCTCCCTGTAATATAGGCTGAATGTAAGCTCTGTGTCTCTCCCAGTAATATAGGCTGGATGTGAGGTATGTGTGTCTCTCCCAGTAATATAGACTGGATGTGAGGTCTGGGTGTCTCTCCCAGTAATATAGTCTGGATGTGAGGTCTGTGTGCCTCTCCCAGTAATATAGGCTGGATGTGAGCACTGTGTGTCTCTCCCAGTAATACAGGCTGGATGTGAGCTCTGTGTGTCTCTCCCACTAATATAGGCTGGATGTGAGGTCTATGTGTCTCTCCCAGTAATATAGTCTGGATATGAGGTCTGTGTGTCTCTCCTAGTAATATAGGCTGGATGTGAGGTCTGGATGTCTCTCCCAGTAATATAGGCTGGATGTGAGGTATGTGTGCCTCTCCCAGTAGTATAGGCTGGATGTGAAGTCTGTGTGTCTCTCCCAGTAATATAGACTGGATGTGAGGTCTGTGTGTCTCTCCCAGTAATACAGGCTGGATGTGAGCTCTGTGTGTCTCTCCCACTAATATAGGCTAGATTTGAGCTGTATGTGTCTCTCCTAGTAATATAGGCTGGATGTGAGCTCTGTGTCTCTCCCAGTAATATAGGCTGGATGTGAGCTCTGTGTGTGTCTCCCAGTAATATAGGCAGCATGTGAGGTCTGTGTGTCTCTCCCTGTAATATAGGCTGGATGTGAGCTCTGTGTGTTCCTCCCTGTAATATAGGCTGGATGTAAGCTCTGTGTCTCTCCCAGTAATATAGGCTGGATGTGAGGTATGTGTGTCTCTCCCAGTAATATAGTCTGGATGTGAGGTCTGTGTTTCTCTCCCAGTAATATAGTCTGGATGTGAGGTCTGTGTGTCTCTCCCAGTAATATAGTCTGGATGTGAGGTCTGTGTGTCTCTCCCAGTAATATAGTCTGGATGTGAGGTCTGTGTGCCTCTCCCAGTAATATAGTCTGGATGTGAGGTCTGTGTGTCTCTCCCAGTAATATAGTCTGGATGTGAGGTCTGTGTGCCTCTCCCAGTAATATAGGCTGGATGTGAGCACTGTGTGTCTCTCCCAGTAATACAGGCTGGATGTGAGCACTGTGTGTCTCTCCCAGTAATACAGGCTGGAAGTGAGCTCTGTGTGTCTCTCCCACTAATATAGGCTGGATGTGAGGTCTATGTGTCTCTCCAGTAATATAGTCTGGATGTGAGGTCTGTGTGTCTCTCCTAGTAATATAGGCTGGATGTGAGGTCTGGATGTCTCTCCCAGTAATATAGGCTGGATGTGAGGTATGTGTGCCTCTCCCAGTAGTATAGGCTGGATGTGAAGTCTGTGTGTCTCTCCCAGTAATATAGGCTGGATGTGAGGTCTGTGTGTCTCTCCCAGTAATACAGGCTGGATGTGAGCTCTATGTGTCTCTCCCACTAATATAGGCTGGATTTGAGCTGTATGTGTCTCTCCTAGTAATATAGGCTGGATGTGAACTCTGTGTCTCTCCCAGTAATATAGGCTGGATTTGAGCTCTGTGTCTCTCCCAGTAATATAGGCAGCATGTGAGGTCTGTGTGTCTCTCCCTGTAATATAGGCTGGATGTGAGGTCTGTGTGTTCCTCCCTGTAATATAGGCTGGATGTAAGCTCTGTGTCTCTCCCAGTAATATAGGCTGGATGTGAGGTCTGTGTGTCTCTCCCAGTAATATAGACTGGATGTGAGGTCTGTGTGTCTCTCCCAGTAATATAGTCTGGATGTGAGGTCTGTGTGTCTCTCCCAGTAATATAGTCTGGATGTGAGGTCTGTGTGTCTCTCCCAGTAATATAGTCTGGATGTGAGGTCTGTGTGTCTCTCCCAGTAATATAGGCTGGATGTGAGGTCTGTGTGTCTCTCCCAGTAATATAGGCTGGATGTGAGGTCTGTGTGTCTCTCCCAGTAATATAGGCTAGATGTGAGGTCTGTGTGTCTCTCCCAGTAATATAGGCTGGATGTGAGCACTGTGTGTCCCTCCAAATAAACCAGACTGGATGTGAGTTCTTTGTATCTTGCCCAGTATAATAGGCTGGATATAAGGTCAAGGTATATCCAGCTTACTGCGTCTTTATTAGCTCACATTTCAGCACAGCTTCTATCCTGCATATATTTACTCTTTATGAGCTTTTTTTAATTTTCTACAGTCTGTTTTCTATGCCTTCCCCGAGACTATAGATATTTACAAATTTTTCCATTTTTAACCCTTTCACGACATGTGCCATTCATGTACTGCGCATGTCGTGCCCCTCCCTTTGATGTGTGCTTCCTCGCTGAGCCCACATTTTTCCTGGCACATGTCAGCTGTTTTGAACATGTGCCCCTAACAGCTGCAGGTGGAATCTCAATCCACCCGCGGCTGTTAACCCGTTAAATGCCGGTAAGGCATCACTAATCCCGCCCATTGGCGCCTGTGTCACATGGTGACATGGTCTGGCATGACAACCCGGGGTCTGCAGGAGACCCCTGTGGTTGTCATTGCTGGATTGCTATGAGCGCCACCCAGCGGTCGGCGTTCATAGCAAGTGAGCATTTCTGCTACACACAGGCGATCTGATCATCGCCTGTGTGTAGCAGAGGCAATCAGACAACTGCAGCTTCTAGTCTCCAATGGAGATTATTGAAGCATGCAAAAAGTAAAAAAAATGTTTTTAAAAATATTCAAAAACTGAAAAAAATATAAAAGTTCAAATCACCCCCCATTCCCCCATTTACAATAAAACAATAAAAAAAATACATATTTGGTATCACCGATCTATCAATATAAAAAAAAATTAATCCGATCAGTAAATGGCGTAGCGAAAAACAAAAGTAATTACGTTTTTTGGGTTGCCGCAACATTGCATTAACATGCAATAACGAACGATCAAAAGATCGCATCTGCAACAAAATGTATCAATAAAAATGTCAGCTTGGCGCGCAAAACAATAAGCCCTCACCCAACCCCAGATCATGAAAGATGGAGACGTTACGGGTCTCGGAAAATGATGACTTTTTTTTTTAACAAACTGGATTTTTTTCACCATTTAAATAAAAAACAACCTAGACATGTGTGGTATCTACGAACTCGTAATGATCTGGAGAATCATAATGGCAGGTCACTTTTAGCATTCGGTGAACATTATAAAAAAAATCCCAAAAAACAATTGTGGAATTGCACTTTTCTTTGCAATTTCACAGCACTTGGAATTTTTTTCCCGTTTTGTTGTACACGATATGGTAAAACCAATGGTGTCGTTCAAAAGTACAACTTGTCCCTGCAAAAAAACAAGCCCTCACATGGCCGTATTGACTGAAAAATAAAAAAAAGTTATGGCTCTGGGAAGAAGGGGAGGGAAAAACAGAAACGCAAAAACGAAAAAGGGCTGCGGCGTGAAGGGGTTAAGATTTACTGCTATCTCCAACACTGAAAGAAATGAGGGATAGAAGAGAGTGAGCCATCAAAATCGAACAGGAGCTCCAACAGATGTGTAGCAGTTTGCAGAACACTTGGCTACATAAGGGACTCTCAGAAACAATTTAGCAAGGAACTGAACAGAAAAAAATAATTCTGCGCAGAGGTTTACACAGTTTTTAACATCACTTCTTTTGATTATAAGAATTGTAACGGGCAATAGAATACAAGTTTAGCAAGATATTGGTTGCATAAAGTTGAATAAAACGACTGCACATCACCAAAACAACACTATACCCACAGTGAAGCATGGTGGAGGCAGCATTATGCTTTGTGGCTGTTTTTTGGCTGCTAAAACTAGGGCTTTAGTCAAAGTCAATGTGCAGGGAATTATGTACAGTTCCAAATATCAGTCAGTTCTGCAACAAAATCTTCAGGCCTCTGCTAAAAAGCTGAAGATGAATTTCATATTCCTGTATGACAATGACCCTAAGCATACCTTCAAATCAACAAAAGAATGGCTTTGTCAGAAGAAGGTCAAAGTTTTGGACTGGCCCAGCCAGAACCTAAACCTGAATCCTATTGAAAATGTGTCCGTGACCTGAAGAGGGCGCTGTAATCATAAGATGCCCTCACAACTTGACAGATTTGGAGTGCTACTTCAAGGAGAAGTGGGGAAAAATTGACAATTCTAGATGTGCTGATAGATTGCTACCCATAAAGACTGAATGCTGTCATAAATTCAAAGGGCACACCAACAAAATATTAGTATAAGGATGTGTATATTTATGCAATTTTATTATTTAAGTTCTTTATTTTTCTTTTACAACAAAAGATTTCAATTTATTTTTCAATTGAATTGTACAGTTTATGGGTGACATTAAAGTTAAACAAGTTAATCAATGAATGTACAGGACACAGAACGATGCCGGCCTGCATGGAGAAAACATTACATAGCTTGGGACAGAGCTTTTGTTTGAACAACGGACATTTTCCCCAATTCGGGACTGTCCCCTTTATCTGGGCTGGTTGGGAGGTATACTTCTATGCAAACAAATAGGGACTGAGTCAGTCTATTGCTGCTAATGTGAACAATAAGAAGTAGAAGTCTAATATTAGACCTTGTAGCAAGTGTAATAATTGTGAGGGTTTTTTTTTTATAATACACATAGTGGTATAAAAAATAAAAATCATCAAATATTTTAAAAAATATATATTTAGCATAAAAACCTGATTTTAACAATATATTATTTTCTGATAACACATCCCCTCTAAACCATCGTTTTGCTGTGTACTGTGGGTTTATATTTAATAAACAACAAATCCCCATCCAGACGTAGTATGTTTCCTCCTGATTGCAAGCTGTTATTGGCTGCGGGAGATTTTGTGAGCTCGGCAATAAAGGCTGACGCCACTGACAAACCTCTATGTGACACATTAATAATCTCACATTATTTCCTCGTCCTCGGTTTTTCCCATTGTCAGATTCTTGCTGCAGACTTTAAATATGATTTGGCATTTCATCAAGATCTGTAACCCGACCAAATCTGATTTGCCAGCTTTTATTACGAGCATCCATCCATTAGGGTTTTATAGTCTTCTCACATAGCGGATCTTAATTTCATTGCCCGACCTTTATTGAGTCTTCGTTGCCACAGTTGGAAGAGCCCCTAACGGAGATTGGCAAACGGTGGGTGATGCTGGCTGTGAAATGTGATATCGACCATTGTGAGGGGTCTCACTGGCCAGACCAGTAATGTGGAATAGGATAGCTGGGGGACAGACAGTGGAAACTGCATAAAGCTAGATTATGGCCTGCAACAAATGTAAATTTAAAGGGAAGCTAGCACTGGAAATTCACCTAGTATTTAAATTAGTTTTTTTTAGTTTAATGTATTTTTAAAAAATTCTTAAATATTTACTTACAAATTAAAAAAATAGAAATCTTGCAATTCTAACATTTTTGATGAGTATGAGTCTTATAAATCACATCGGCCAGTTTGGAGTTTTTTTTAGGAAACAACTCATGGAGTCAGTTTCTCACCGTTTGTGCAGACACATGCACATTTATGGCCTGCTGGAGGTCATTTTGCAGGGCTTTGGCAGTGCTCCTCCTGTTTCTCCTTGCACAAAGGCTGAGGTAGCGGTCCTGCTGCTGGGTTGTTGCCCTCCTACATCCCCCTCCACATCTCCTGGTGCACTGGCCTGTCTCCTGGTAGCACCTCCAGCCTTTGAACACTACGTTGACAGACGCAGCAAACCTTCTTGCCACAGCTCGCATTGATGTACCATCCTGGATGAGCTGCACTACCTGAGCCACTTGTGTGGGTTGTAGAGTCCATCTCATGCTACCATGAGTGTGAAAGCGCAACCAACATTCAAAAGTGACCAAAACATCAGCTAGAAAGCATTGGTACTGAGATGTGGTCCCCACCTGCAGAATCACTCCTTTATTGAGGGTGTCTTGATAATTGCCAATAATTTCCATCTGTTGTCTATTCCATTTGCACATCAGCATGTGAAATTGATTGTCAATCAGTGTTGCTTCCTAAGTGGACAGTTTGATTTCACAGAAGTTTGATTTACTTGGAGTTATATTCTGTTGTTTAAGTGTTCCCTTTATTTTTTTGAGCAGTGTATATAACTTAAAATACAAGGGAAATGTGTCATCTGTAACTTTAGCCCTTTTAGAGCTCATTTCATTTTTAACTTGCTTAAAGGGAACCTGTCACCCCAAAAATTTGCCTATAAGCTGCAGCCACTGCCATCAGGGGCTTATCTACAGCATTCTGTAATGCTGTAGATAAGCCTCCGATGTAACCTGAAAGATAAGAAAAACAAGTTAGATTATACTCACCCAGGGGCGGTCCCCATGCGGTCCGGTCCGATGGGCGTCGTGCTCCGGGTCCAGCGCCTCCCATCTTCATATGATGTTGTCCTCTTCATTTCTTCCTGCCGCGGCTCCTGTGCAGGCGTACTGTGTCTGACCTGTTGAGGACAGAGCAAAGTACTGCAGTGCGCAGGTGCCGTGAAAGGTCAGAGAGGCTCGGCGCCTGCGCACTGCAGTACTTTGCTCTGCCCTCAATGGGGCAGATAAACTACGCCTGTCAATTTTGGGGTGACATATTCCTTTTAACTGTTCACAATAACAGTAATTATAACCAGGGCTTCACAAACTTTTACATGCCACTGTATAGTCATGCTAAGGGTATGTCTCCACGATACGGATGGGCGGCGGTATCGCCGCAGCGGCGAAGCCGCTCGGCGCTAAGCCCCGCCCCCTTAATGGGACGCGATCATGCCTGATGTGTTAACTCTTCACATCCGGGATGATTGCGCTCTCCCATAGGGCCCTGTGATATGCCTTGCGGGGACGCTGCGTCCCCGCAAGGTGTACGGACATGCTGCGATCTGAAAAGACGCGCAGCATGTCCGGAGTCGCAGGGCCGCCGCGTGTGGGTTTCCACGCATAGTGGAGACGGGATTTCATCAAATCCCCTCCACTATGCTGGAACATCTGGACACTGCTTGTTTGACGCTGCAGCGCTGCACAGCGTCAAACAAGCAGCGTTTCCTTACCGTGGAAACATACCCTAAGTCTTCCAAAGAATAAATGGACATTTGTGATATCCACACTATGATATTAGTAGGTCCCAAATAGAACAAATTCATATCAGACATTGAAGGGAAGCCGTCATCAGAAAATGACTTTATGTTTAATTCATGTTTTGTGTAATGTATTTTATTGCCAATTTTTTGTTTCTATATCACAGACTTTGTTGCAAATAAAAATTAGAAACTTTGTGCTTTTCACACTGGCCACTGGGGCTTTTTTAGACTCAAAATTACTATTGTTTCAGGAAACAACACATGTACATTGTATTGAAGCTTCTAATCAGCGTGTGTGAAAGTCATTGTGAAGGGAGGGGGAGTAGGGGAGTTACCTATCACTGTAATCCTGCCTCTGTTGATAAGAAAATTGTTGAAAATGCTCTCTTAAGAGTGGCAGATGTAAAAATTGCAAGATTACAATTTAAAAAAAAATAAAGATTGTGATATAAAAAATGCTTTGTTTTAAATCCAAATATGTTAATTTACACACATATATATAATATATATATATATATATATATATATATATATATATATATATAAATATATTTAATTTTTCTGTTTTTTTTTTACAGATATTGGAAAAACAAACACTTATCTCCCAAGAGGTTGAGCACCGGCATTCTCATGTACACGCTGGCCTCTTCCATCTGTGATGAAATACACTTGTACGGGTTCTGGCCGTTCGGTTGGGATCCTAATACAGGGAAGGATCTTCCGTATCATTACTATGACAAAAAAGGAACAAAATTCACTACAAAATGGCAGGAATCGCACCAGCTTCCTGCAGAGTTCAAACTGCTGTACAAAATGCACAGAGAAGGACTGACCAAGCTGACGCTGTCACATTGTGCCTAAAGACGAAACAGGAAACATGAAGTGCCAATTGTTATTAAAAAAAAAAAGTGCCCAAATGTGATCGAATAGACACCGTAAACCAACAAAAATGTAACGAAAATCTTCTTCATGATGACATAGAATGTAAATTCCAGGAAACCAGGCGGGTCAAACTTACGGAGGTTTTCGAGGGGCTACTGTAATAGATTGGATCTTTTACCCCCTTATTCTAAAGTGAAGGTGTCTGAGATTTGTCCTTCACATTACGACAGTTCTATCATAGTCCCAAATTAGGTCCACCACCAAGGCGTGTAGTATTCTTCATCGTAAGGTTTCAAAGGGGTGATCCTTTTTTTTTTCTAAATATGTCTGAATTTTTAACTTTCTAATATACTTTGTGTTACAATTAATGATGAGCGAACGTAAGGCGTTATATGAGCATGCTCAGGTGCCAACCGAGTGATTTGTAGTGCTCGAATAGTATGTTTGAGTCCCGGCGGCTGCACGTCTCACGGATGTTCGACACATTGCCTAACAAACAGGAAATCCCTACATGTGTTGCGTCTGTCGAACAGCCGCGAGACATGGATCTGCGGGAACTCAAATATATTTCGAACATATTTAGGGCTCGAGCATGCTCAGATAACACCTTATCCAACCACGTTCACTAATCACTAGTTACAATTCCTCACACATTTTGCCCAGGTTGTCTCCCACCATATCAACCTCTTAAGATGTAAGGAAAGTGTTCTCCGGGGCATTTTTGGGTACCCGGAGTATGAGGGTTTTTCTTTTTTTAATAAAGCTCTCGTTGCCCCTTGAGTTTGACTCGCCTGTAATAATCATACGTTTTAATTTTGGAAGTGAAGCTCCTCCTCTGACCCACATTGGCCCCTTATTGGTCTATATCTTTTGCTATTTATATTTTATTTTTCAATATGTTTCTACAGTTTGCAGAGTAGAAAAAGTGATCTTTTTGCTACCAGGAAACCATCAGCAAGCTGCATTGGCAGATCCATTGATCTTGTTATGTGTCTCTATTTTGGACCTTAGTCATTTAATGAACAATGTTGTCCAGCTGTGGATGGCTTGTACGGTGGCTATGTGGAGGTTTCACTAATCGGATGGAGACCGTAAACAAGTAGGTAAAATGCAGTTGATAACTGTCTTACAAGGTGGGTCAGAGGAAGAGTGGGGTGTAAACGTCATAAATCCTGGCATTGTCTCCAGATGTCCCAGATTTCTTAGTACTCATGGGACAAAAAGGGACAGAGTTTAAGTAAATCTTAGCCCAAAAGTGGATGCACTGGGGTGGGTCTGGGACATTCTCAGGAGGGGCCAAAAGTTGGTTATTTTTTATGTAAACCCCCCAAAAATGGGTGTTCCAAATTGGGGTTGGAAGCTCTTGGGAGGCACATGGGGTGTGGTTGGGGGCAAAACATAAACGCCCCCAGAAATGATTGGCCAACAAACTAATATGCATGCATGCTTGCTGACAGTTTCCTATAGTAAGATGTCGGATATGAAAGATTGGGAATGTTGGGGGCTGTGTATTTGCAGGGAAGAAAATAGGTCCGAAGCTATTTATAGCAGGATATCAGTGTGCCCTCAAAGTATCAAATAGCAGCACAGAAGATGAACACTGACAGATCAATCAACAGCAGCTTGCTGATGGTTTCCAAATTGAAATCTATCGCAAAGAAAAAAATGAATGAAGTTACTATTTTTGATATTTTCAGGATCCAGAGTCAATGTTAATCTAGGGCGGAGCTGCACTTTAATATTTGTACTATTTTAGCAACAGAGGAATTGTTAACGGAGGATGACGCTGAAGGTATTTTATAAGAAAACCTCCCCCCACTGTTTTCATCCCTACATCTGCTGCTATTATTTATTGTCACACGTTACGTTAACAATCAGGAGTCTGCATAGTGACGGTGCAAATAGATTTGCAGGACGCGGCCCGGTGGCCACGTCACTGATCGGTGGTCATCAGATGGGGTCATGCGGTGAATCGGTTCCTCTTCTGATTAGCGAGTGTAGTGTGACGTCAACGTTGCGGCGTGAGCTAATCATAAGAAGAGCCATGGATGCTAGTCAGTAAGAGGTGGCCCATAAGGCTCCCAACCGACGGCCACAGAATACTGACCTGATGCTGCACCAGGTCCAGCAAATCGATTTGTACCGTGTTTACTTTCCATCATCGCCGTCAATCCGACCAAGCATTACATTTTGTGAGTAAAGTCCCGAGCTCGAATGTAGACGTAATAATTCCATCTATTCTGCACAATTCTACACAAAATATTTGATATTTATTTTTTTTTCATAAATTTAGTCCCTATTTATAATTTTTCACTGTTTCGAAAACATTTGGGACATTGGCTTCTGTTGATTTTTTAGGCACTTTTTTATTTATTTTTTTAAGTCTGATAAATGCCACAAATTACGAGTAATTTTTTGTACCTACCGCATCATTTATTACATCTATCAGTCCCGTAGTCAGATACATGACTACTACTCTCATTCACGATGGTGGTCATGGGTGCACACTACTGCTCCGTCATCCCTTGTTCCATAATAATTGGGAACCCCCTGGGATCACACATTTATCAGCTATCCTGTAGACAGAAATATATGAAGAAATTATCCATAGTAGCCCAATGGCCGTATTTATCATGTGACTTCCCTGTGAATATAGCGGTGGGGCATGTGCATTACCCCAATTTTTGGATCTTTCCACCATTAATACTGGTGCCTATGAATAGTAATATAACATTATAAACATGGGCACTTGTGACTAGAGATGAGCGGACGCAGGCTTGGACTGGCCCACCAGAAAACCGGAAAATCCTCCGGTGGGCTGTGGCTTCTCTTTCAGGAGAGTTCATAGTGCAAACTTTGCAGATGCTATGGGTTTCTTGAGTGGGAGAGAAAGGTGGGCTCTAATACTCAAATCCTCCTGTGGGCCCAAAGTTCTTCAGTCTGACACTGAGCGGACCTGTGCAAGTTTGGGTTTATCGGGTTCGACCAAACTTTATTCCAAAGTTTGGGCACCAGAACTTGTACCTTAACACAATCCCTATAGAAATCAATGAGAATCTTTCACTCTCTATACTCTCGAAGAGGAGAAGTTTGTATTTGGAGTTGAGCACCGGACACTAGGACTCTGGTACGAACCCTGTACTTTTCACTTCGGGTTCACTCATCTCTACTTGTGACACTTTTTGGGTTGTGGTGAGGCTGCCCAAGAAACCCTCTGCCATGTAAAAGGCCATGAGTGGGAGGTGCAGGAATTGCAGTCAGTCACACCCAGAACCCTGGAGCCTGGAGGTTTCCCAAAAAGTCACTTTGGGCAATACTAATAATGACCCACCATAGTCAGGAGTCATTTTGGAGATTTTCCATTAGCTTCAAGTTATGCCACTGGGACCAGTAACAGAAATGGCCATTACCACTGGGTAACTCAACCAGTGCTTTTGGTGGGAGCAGCAAAATATTGTATTTTTTTCAAAAATGGGTTTTCCCGCTATAATTTGGGATGGTATACCGCTAGGAGAAGCCATCACTTCCTAACCGATGTAGCTCTGACTGACAGGACCCCTGCCAATCCTTACAAACCATAGAGATTAGCCACCTCTCACTAAAGCCGTGGCGTTTGGACCTCTCGTACACTAAGAACTGGACAGAGCTGCTAAATCTAAAACCCCCATAGATTTGCTTGGCAATGGACAGCGAATGTACGGTTCCAAATGGGTCTGAGGTGGACCTGGGGGCATTGTTGTTAACTACAATATTGATCTCAGTCAGGCTTGGCATTACAGATCAGAATAGATAATCTGTGATCAATTTATGTTTTTTTGTTGCCCTAAAATATATAGGGGAAGTTTTATAATCCCGTCTAAAAGAAAAACTGAATTTGTCCCTCAATAGCAACCAATCACAGAGCAGCTTTAATTTCTGAAGGCGCTCTTAAAAAATGAAAGTTGCGCTGTGATTGGTTGCTGTAGGCAACACTAATAGTTTTCATACGTTTGTCTTAGAAATCTTATGATCCGAGTGTTTATTTTTTCAAATGTATTCCCAAATCTGAAAATTAATTAACACTTTTTCTTCCTCAACCTTAAACCAAAATGATTAGCAGCACTTATGTTACATTTCCTCACAGAAATCCTGTGTGGGGGTTTTCTTCTGCTTTGATATGGTGGCCATTTTGTGCGCCATATATTGATTCGTTTCTTGGTAGAACCGCCATTTTCTTAGAATGATCTGTCAGTAACAAAACAAGGGGTTTAATATCAGTTAACGAGAAGCCATTTTGAAGGTGTTAGGCAATATGGCTTCAATTACTGTGACGCAAATTGGCTGCACTGACTGTGTCACAAAATGGCTTCAATTACTGTGTCACAAAATGGCTGCACTGACTGTGTCGTAAAATGGCTGCACTGACTGTGTCGTAAAATGGCTGCACTGACTGTGTCACAAAATGGCTGCACTGACTGTGTCACAAAATGGCTGCACTGACTGTGTCACAAAATGGCTGCACTGACTGTGACACAAATTGGCTGCACTGACTGTGTCACAAAATGGCTGCACTGACTGTGACACAAATTGGCTGCACTGACTGTGTCACAAAATGGCTGCACTTACTGTGTCACAAAATGGCTGCACTTACTGTGTCACAAAATGGCTGCACTGACTGTGTCACAAAATGGCTGCACTTACTGTGTCACAAAATGGATGCCATAGCAAAATAGAAAAAAGGCCAACATGTCTGTGAGGGAATAAAACATTATTGCAAAATGTTGTCTGCTGATATATAGACGATTTTTACATTTTTTGCGTGAAAGTTCTCTTCATAATACAAATAAATTAAACCCTATAATTAAAAAATAAAAACATGGAGGGTGTTGGCAAACACTTCAACATCCGTTCTGTACTATTATTACATAATAATTCATTAGATTTTTTGGTACTTAATTCCGGGGAGCTAAAATGGTGAATCAATGATCGTTGATGCATGGTTACAGATGGAGTCTTCTTTATGGTTACAGATGGAGTCTTCTTTATTGCAGCAGCTTAAAGGTGTTTTTTTGCTGTTTCGTAAACCAAGTTTAATCGATTTAAAGCAAAAAGTTAAGCAACTTTTAAATATATTTTGTGCTTTATTCTTTATTTTGTCACCATTTTCAATATTTCTGCCTGCGGTCAGAGAATGGTAATCTTTCTGTTTATGACTGGTCCGGCCTGGTCCTGCTGATACAGCTGCAAGGCTCGTTACAAAATCAATGAGACATGTTTGGTAACAGTTATCCAGACCTAAATTTAAAGGGGTTGCAGCCCCTTCTAAATCCACTATACATCCATTTATCCACAATTTCTGCCAGGCATCCCATCTGCAAGATCCTATCCCAATATGTAGTTGATGTAATAATATTAGCAAATGCCTCCAATTAGAAATGTATAGTTCTTCTAATTCCCTATTTCACTTACCACATGTGCAGGACTTTGCAGTAGCTTAGGTATCCATAGTTACGACCACTGATATAGTGACAGTTAGTTGTTAGTGGTCGTAACCATTGATTTTCAAGTTGCTGCAGTTAATGCACATGAGATAAGTGACATGGCGAATCAGAAGAACTATACTACATTTCTAGTTGGAGGTATTTGCTAATATTATTGTACCTACTACATATTAGGGTAGGATCTTGGAGATGGGAATATCCCTTTAAGTGTTGAAATCCCAGAGGGGTGTCCAATCACAGGGTACCAATGGTTACCATGACAACCTGAGGCCTACTGGAGGTTCCCCATCACCACCATTTCTTTACTCATTCAGAAGTATTGAAGTATATATTGCAAGGGATCAAACAATTATTGGTTCACGTTCCCTAGGAAGACTGGAAAAAAAGAAAAAGATCAAACCGTTTTAAAAAAATATTAGAATAATAAAAAAAATATAAAACATTGAATAACCCCCTTTATTAAAAATAATAATGTTATTTATATAGCGCCAACATATTCAAGAAATTTAGAAAAAAATCAAAACATATTTCTATCAAAACCTATCATTATTTAACCCGTAGGCCGCAAAGAAAAAAATAAAAACCAAACTCAAAATTGCTGTTTTTCAGTCGCCGCATCTCCCCCCAAAAATGCAAAAAAAAAGCGATCTAAACATTGTATGTACCTCAAAATGATACCAATGAAAACGACATCTCGAAACGAGAAAGGAAAGCTGCGCACAGCCCTTTCGACAAAAAATAATGAAGTTACAGGTCTCAGAAAACGGCGACAAACCCCCAAATATTTTTTACAACATTGTAAATTTTCTTTTATCTACTAACACACACATTATACACTCACTGGCCACTTTATTAGGTACACCATGCTAGTAACGGGTTGGACCCCTTTTGCCTTCAGAACTGCCTCAATTCTTCGTGGCATAGATTCAACAAGGTGCTGGAAGCATTCCTCAGAGATTTTGGTCCATATTGACATGATGGCATCACACAGTTGCCGCAGATTTGTCGGCTGCACATCCCAAAGATGCTCCATACAAGGCAGGATGGATCCATGCTTTCATGTTGTTTACGCCAAATTCTGACCCTACCATCCGAATGTCGCAGCAGAAATCGAGACTCATCAGACCAAGCAACGTTTTTCCAATCTTCTACTGTCCAATTTTGATGAGCTTGTACAAATTGTAGCCTCAGTTTCCTGTTCTTAGCTGAAAGGAGTGGTACCCGGTGTGGTCTTCTGCTGCTGTAGCCCATCTGCCTCAAAGTTCGACGCACTGTGCGTTCAGAGATGCTCTTAGGCCTACCTTGGTTGTAACGGGTGGCGATTTGAGTCACTGTTGCCTTTCTATCAGCTCGAACCAGTCTGCCCATTCTCCTCTGACCTCTGGCATCAACAAGGCATTTCCGCCCACAGAACTGCCGCTCACT
This sequence comes from Ranitomeya variabilis, assembly GCF_051348905.1. Taxonomy (NCBI): domain Eukaryota; kingdom Metazoa; phylum Chordata; class Amphibia; order Anura; family Dendrobatidae; genus Ranitomeya; species Ranitomeya variabilis. The sequence continues at coordinate 41,476,192 of NC_135232.1, read as the reverse complement.
GGATTTTTTTTCTTTTTCGGACCATTCTCTGTAAACCCTAGAGATGGTTGTGCGTGAAAATCCCAGTAGATCAGCAGTTTCTGAAATACTCAGGCCAGCCCTTCTGGCACCAACAACCATGCCACGTTCAAAGGCACTCAAATCACCTTTCTTCCCCATACTGATGCTCGGTTTGAACTGCAGGAGATTGTCTTGACCATGTCTACATGCCTAAATGCACTGAGTTGCCGCCATGTGATTGGCTGATTAGAAATTAAGTGTTAACAAGAAGTTGGACAGGTGTACCTAATAAAGTGGCCAGTGAGTGTATATATATATATATATATATATATATATATATATATATATATATATATATATACATATATATATATATATACTATAAAAGTTTGGTATTGTAGGGATAGTACAGACCTGAGGAATTATATTGCCAAGTAATTTTATAATTGCCAAAAACAAAAAATGGCGGAATTGTATTTTTTCTTTTTTTTTCTCCATTTCACCTCATTTTGAATTTTTTTCCACATTTTTCAGCAAATTATATGGTAAAATACAAGAAGAAGTTATGACTCTTGGAAGTAGGGTTTGAGGAAAAAAAGTGTAATATGAAAACTGTCCATGGCGGAAAGGGAAAGGTGGACGGTTGGAAGGAAACAGAACTTTATTTTTTTTATTTCTGGACTTTACAGTCAATGACAGCAAGCGATGCCTTTGAAAATGGTCATAAATGGGAACTCGAGGTAAATTAGAAAACTACAATAAAAAAACTATAATAAAAAAGCATAATTCCACTGTCCGTGAATTTACGACCAGTATGTACCAGAAATGCCGCTCCATCTGCCCGTACAGTATAGACATGGCAGCTGGCAGACTGTTAGGATACGTTTATACTGCACATCCTTTAAAACTTGATCGTTTGTATTTTTCTTATTTTTTATTTCTACCCATGAAGCAATCGTTAAAGACCCGGTCGTGAGATTTTCTAGTAGTATTGTTTAATCTGTTGTCTGATAAGTTTGATAGATAAACTGATCACAGTCATATATCTGAATTTGGGGTAAAATTAAATCGAAAATAATATATACGGTATATTTTTTTTTTTCCTTTTAGGACTTTCTGCAAATGGACCAGATCTAATTTGCATTAAGGGCCTATCCGTCAATGTCTATTTTGATTTTAATTTTTTTTTTTAACTCGAATATATGTACCGTACTTTAGGCTAAAAATAATTTTTGCAATTCGGTTTCATTGAAAATTTTGCACGGTTTGCCATTTACAGGCATGTTGTAGCCAACATACATGCATATATATAAAAAGAATAAATTGCCCAACCCCTCTATATATTCTGCTACACCGTGTTACTCTATCGTTTCCTATAGACCTTCTTTACAGGGTTCACTTTAAGCACACAGCGAAATTTAGACATAAAGCACATTTCCACCTAAAGTTGTTTTTTTTTTAAAGTCCTTGAGTCATCCACTTATTAAAAATCCTTATCTGTCCCATAGTTTAGTTAGTTATGTCTTTTTGGGGAAATCTGGGTGACAACTGATATGTCTGCTATTACAGCTCCCGTATAGGTTTTCTGTCATCTAACATTCCCGGAAAGAACTGTAATTAAAATGGCCAAATAGAATATTTAAAGTTTACTCTCATTTTATAAAGTTTTTGACACGTCAGAAGTTTTGAGCATCGGGGGTCCAGGCCCTGAGACCCCACCACTTTGAACTTTCATTGTATCCATACACCGCTCACTCCGCTCTCTGAGGCCGAGATGATCAAAGCTGATCAGAAATGAATGGACGCTGCACTCTCTTTTATTTTAGCGAGCGGTGGAAAATCTTAGCACTCAAACCACATCAACCAAAATTTTTGACATGTCAAAATTTTTGGAAAATGAGAGTTATGAGCTCATTTTAGATGTCCGTTATTCAAGTACGAGTTCTATCCGTGAAGTCTATGAGGCTGTTCACATGTGCGATTTATTGTCAATCCAAATGGTTCCTCCGAAAATCGCAGCGATGTGTCGGATCAAAATCAGCAATGCAAGTCTATGGGTCCGTGAAAAAAATCGGACTGGACTTGGATGCTATCTGAGTGCTGCCCTTTTTTCACGGACTGATAGAAGAAGGTGGGGAAACTTTTTTTTATCATCCTAGAAAAACTGATGAAACTCTGATAATACTCTGCTGAAACTGGGATATAAATCACTTCTTCTACGTGGAAAAAATGGATATCTGAAAGAAACCGTACACTGTTCAAAAATTAAGTAACTGAAAAAAGTTTCAAAATTCTACTGTGTCTCCATAGTAACAGACTACAAACAACCTATGTGTAGTCTGATCCTGCAGTCTTCCTTCCTACCCAATACATGTTAGCAAGACGTAATGAACAAATGGTAGGGAGCGCACCTTCAATGTCAGTTCATGGAGATTATTAGTAGTCTGTAACATAAGTATGCGTAGGAGCTGCATTCACAAAACAGTGGTAGCTTTATCATCACGATTATTTGTAAAACGACTTTTTTTTTAGGTTATAATGTTGCAGGATGTCCCCTATAGGAACCACTCAACGACTTTTATCTGTAGAAACACTTTATTTTAGGGAGTGATGTGATTTAATTGCACAGCACAATAAACCAATCCATCGGCATCTCTGGTAATGTCCGCCGGGCATTGCCCGCTCCTCTGTATAGATCTACCCCGGTGTTTTCTACGCGACTTGTACATTACAATCATTATATGAAAGGCCATATTCCGTACTCTCTGACGCTGATGTAAATATTTTCTCGTCCGGTCTGGAATCTAGATTTCTTACATTGTAGAAGTCTTCTACATATTGAATTGTATCGGTATTTTGTGAATAAAAACCGCAATGATTTCACTTCTTTTTGTTTTTTTAAGTAATCGATGGATGTAATGTGCCGACACTTGAATTTCTGTGCCAAAACACAGTCATGAATGCATTGATTTTAATAATAAAGATGTCATTGTGCTGATGTGCTGTGATTATTCTCGGTCTACAGAATGGATGTGAGTAGGGAAATACAGATGGAAAATCTGCTGCATACCTGACCGGTGTGAACATACACTAACAGGGCACTTTTAAGAGACTCTCTATGGGCCTAAAGGTAGAAAACTAATATATCCATCTTTTACTTACGTTACCAATTCTCATCTGTTCGCCCAGCTCTGGTCTCCTCAGTCCTTGCTGCCCCGGACTATCCAATTTCATGACATGTCTACCATTGTGGCGCCATTGTGGTGACATTGTGTGACACTTAGATCTCAATTCACTTTTTTTCTTAGTCTAGTGTTTTGATGATTTTTTTTTTTTACCTGTCTTTAATTTGCACCTTTTTCTTCTTTCAATTTGCACCTTTATACAAGTCTGTTTTATCCAATGCCTTGAAAAAGTATTCATATCCCATGACCTTTTCCACATTACTCCCTGAAACTTAAACGGATATTATTGGGATTGTATGTGAAATACCAACAGTAGCAAGCATTTGTGAAGTGTAAAGTAAATGATACGGTACTAGTGTTGAGCATTCCGATACCGCAAGTATCGGGTATCGGCCGATACTTGCGGGTATCGGAATTCCGATACCGAGATCCGATACTTTTGTGGTATCGGGTATCGGTATCGAAACAACATTAATGTAATAATGTAATAATTTTAAAATGCGCGCGTGTCCTGCCTCCCATGACGTCACGGCTTGTGATTGGTCGCGTCGCCCATGTGACCGCGACGCCACCAATTACAAGCCAGAACGTAATTTTAACCCCTTCACCCCCAAGGGTGGTTTGCACGTTAATGACCGGGCCAATTTTTACAATTCTGACCACTGTCCCTTTATGAGGCTATAACTCTGGAACGCTTTGACGGATCTTGGCGATTCTGACATTGTTTTCTCGTGACATATTGTACTTCATGTTAAAGGTAAAATTTATTCGATATAACTTGCATTTATTTGTGAAAAAAATGGAAATTTGGCGAAAATTTTGAAAATTTTGCAATTTTCCAACTTTGAATTTTTGTGCCCTTAAATCACAGACATATGTCACGCAAAATACTTAATAAGTAACATTTCCCACATGTCTACTTTACATCAGTACAATTTTGGAACCAAAATTTTTTTTTGTGACGGAGTTATAAGGGTTAAAAGTTGACCAGCAATTTCTCATTTTTACAACACCATTTTTTTTTAGGGACCACATCTCATTTGAAGTCATTTTGAGGGGTCTATATGATAGAAAATACTCAAGTGTGACACCATTCTAAAAACTGCACCCCTCAAGGTGCTCAAAACCACATTCAAGAAGTTTATTAACCCTTCAGGTGTTTCACAGGAATTTTTGGAATGTTTAAATAAAAATGAACATTTAACTTTTTTTCACACAAAATTTATTTCAGCTCCAATTTGTTTTATTTTACCAAGGGTAACAGGAGAAAATGGACCCCCAAAGTTGTTGTACAATTTGTCCTGAGTACGATGATACCCCATATGTGGGTGTAAACCATTGTTTAGGCGCATGGCAGAGCTTGGAAGGGAAGGAGCGCCATTTGACTTTTCAATGCAAAATTGACTGGAATTGAGATGGGACGCCATGTTGCGTTTGGAGAGCCCCTGATGTGCCTAAACATTGAAACTCCCTACAAGTGACACCATTTTGGAAAGTAGACCCCCTAAGGAACTTATCTAGATGTGTGGTGAGCACTTTGACCCACCAAGTGCTTCACAGAAGTTTATAATGCAGAGCCGTAAAAATAAAAAATCATATTTTTTCACAAAAATGATCTTTTCGCCCCCAATTTTTTATTTTCCCAAGGGTAAGAGAAGAAATTGGACCCCAAAAAATGTTGTGCAATTTGTCCTGAGTACGCTGATACCCCATATGTCGGTGTAAACCATTGTTTGGGCGCATGGCAGAGCTTGGAAGGGAAGGAGCGCCATTTGACTTTTCAATGCAAAATTGACTGGAATTGAGATGGGACGCCATGTTGCGTTTGGAGAGCCCCTGATGTGCCTAAACATTGAAACTCCCTACAAGTGACACCATTTTGGAAAGTAGACCCCCTAAGGAACTTATCTAGATGTGTGGTGAGCACTTTGACCCACCAAGTGCTTCACAGAAGTTTATAATGCAGAGCCGTAAAAATAAAAAATCATATTTTTTCACAAAAATGATCTTTTCGCCCCCAATTTTTTATTTTCCCAAGGGTAAGAGAAGAAATTGGACCCCAAAAAATGTTGTGCAATTTGTCCTGAGTACGCTGATACCCCATATGTGGGTGTAAACCATTGTTTGGGCGCATGGCAGAGCTTGGAAGGGAAGGAGCGCCATTTGACTTTTCAATGCAAAATTGACTGGAATTGAGATGGGACGCCATGTTGCGTTTGGAGAGCCCCTGATGTGCCTAAACATTGAAACTCCCTACAAGTGACACCATTTTGGAAAGTAGACCCCCTAAGGAACTTATCTAGATGTGTGGTGAGCACTTTGACCCACCAAGTGCTTCACAGAAGTTTATAATGCAGAGCCGTAAAAATAAAAAATCATATTTTTTCACAAAAATGATCTTTTTGCCCCCAATTTTTTATTTTCCCAAGGGTAAGAGAAGAAATTGGACCCCAAAAAATGTTGTGCAATTTGTCCTGAGTACGCTGATACCCCATATGTGGGTGTAAACCATTGTTTGGGCGCATGGCAGAGCTTGGAAGGGAAGGAGCGCCATTTGACTTTTCAATGCAAAATTGACTGGAATTGAGATGGGACGCCATGTTGCGTTTGGAGAGCCCCTGATGTGCCTAAACATTGAAACTCCCTACAAGTGACACCATTTTGGAAAGTAGACCCCCTAAGGAACTTATCTAGATGTGTTTTGAGAGCTTTGAACCCCCAAGTGTTTCACTACAGATTATAACGCAGAGCCGTGAAAATAATTTTTTTTTTTTCTCAAAAATGATTTTTTAGCCCCCAGCTTTGTATTTTTACAAGGGTAACAGAATAAATTGGACCCCAAAATTTGTTTTCCAATTTGTCCTGAGTACGCTGATACCCCATATGTGGGGGGGAACCACTGTTTGGGCGCATGACAGAGCTCGGAAGGGAAGGAGCGCCATTTGGAATGCAGACTTAAATGGATTGGTCAGCAGCCGTCACGTTGCATTTGCAGAGCCCCTGATGTACCCAAACAGTACAAACCCCCCACAAGTGACCCCATATTGGAAACTAGACCTCCCAAGGAACTTATCTAGATGTGTTTTGAGAACTTTGAACCCCCAAGTGTTTCACTAAAGTTTATAGCGCAAAGCCGTGAAAATAAAAATTCTTTTTTTTTTTCACAAAAATGATTTTTTAGCCCCCAGTTTTGTATTTTCACAAGGGTAACAGGATAAATTAGACCCCAAAAGTTGTTGTCCAATTTGTCCTGAGTACGCTGATACCCCATATGTCGGGGGGAACCACTGTTTGGGCGCATGACAGAGCTCGGAAGGGAAGGAGCGCCATTTGGAATGCAGCCTTAAATGGATTGGTCTGCAGGCGTCACGTTGCATTTGCAGAGCCCCTGATGTACCCAAACAGTACAAACCCCCCACAAGTGACCCCATATTGGAAACTAGACCTCCCAAGGAACTTATCTAGATGTGTTGTGAGAACTTTGAACCCCCAAGTGTTTCACTACAGTTTATAATGCAGAGCCGTGAAAATAAAACATCTTTTTTTTCCCACAAAAATGATTTTTAGCCCCCCAAATTTTTATTTTCCTAAGCATAACAAGAGAACTTGGACCCCAGAAGTTGTTGTTCAATTTGTCCCGAGTACGCTGATAACACATATGTTGGGGTAAACCCCTTTTTGGGCGCACGGGAGAGCTCGGAAGGGAAGGAGCACTGTTTTACTTTTTCAACGCAGAATTGGCTGGAATTGAGATTGGACGCCATGTCGCGCTTGGAGAGCCCCTGATGTGCCTGGACAGTGGAAACCCCCCAATTCTACCTGAAACCCTACCCCAAACACACCCCTAACCCTAATCCCAACGGTAACCCTAACCACACCCCTAGCCCTGACACACCCATAATTCTAATCCCAACCCTAATCCAAACGTAAATGTAATCCAAACCCTAACCCTAACTTTAGCCCCAACCCTAACTTTAGCCCCAACCCTAACTTTACCTCCAACCCTAGCCCTAACCCTAACCCTACCCCTAACCCTAACCCTAAACGTGACTGAAATACGTGGCACTGAAATACGTGGCACTGAAATACGTGGCACTGAAATACGTGGCACTGAAATACGTGATACGTGGCACTTAAATACGTGGCACTGAAACACGTGGCACTGAAATACGTGGCACTGAAATACGTGGCACTGAAATACGTGGCACTGAAATACGTGGCACTGAAATACGTGGCACTTAAATAAGTGGCACTGAAATATGTGATATGTGGCACTGAAATACGTGGCACTGAAATACGTGGCACTGAAATACGTGGCACTGAAATACGTGGTACTAAAATATGTGGCACTGAAATACGTGATACGTGGCACTGAAATACGTGGCACTGAAACACGTGGCACTGAAATACGTGGCACTGAAATACGTGGTACTAAAATATGTGGCACTGAAATACGTGATACGTGGCACTGAAATACGTGGCACTGAAATACGTGGCACTGAAATACGTGGCACTGAAATACGTGGCACTTAAATAAGTGGCACTGAAATATGTGATATGTGGCACTGAAATACGTGGCACTGAAATACGTGGCACTGAAATACGTGGCACTGAAATACGTGGCACTGAAATACATGGCACTGAAATATGTGATACGTGGCACTTAAATACGTGGCACTGAAACACGTGGCACTGAAATACGTGATACGTGGCACTGAAATACGTGGCACTGAAATACGTGGCACTGAAATACGTGCAACTGAAATACGTGGTACTAAAATATGTGGCACTGAAATACGTGATACGTGGCACTGAAATACGTGGCACTGAAACACGTGGCACTGAAATACGTGATACGTGGCACTGAAATACATGGCACTGAAATACGTGGCACTGAAATACGTGGCACTGAAATACGTGGCACTGAAATACGTGGCACTATGACTGTCAGAAAATGTTCATTAAACGGTTAGGGGTGAGGTTAGGGGTAGAGTTAGGGTTAGGGTTTGGATCCCTTTATCACCTTGATGGTGGTGGGTGGCTTTTCAGTGTGTTTTCTGTTTTTTTCGATAAAAATGCATGCGTTTTTAACGCAAACAAACGCATGTGCTTAAAAACGCAAGAAAATACTGCAGGTTGTATTTCTGAAAATGAACGCATGCAGAAAAAAACCGCATGCGTTTGAAAACGCGACCAAACGCGTACAAAAAAACCGCATGCGTTTTCAATGTTAAATATAGGGAAAAAACGCATGCTTTTTTTGTGCAAAAAACGCTGCAGACAAAAACGGAAGTGTGAAACCAGCGACGCTTTTTATAGCAAAAAAGTTTTTGCGTCTCCACATTTTGAGACCTATAATTTTTCCACATTTGCTCCACAGAGTCATGTGAGGTCTTGTTTTTTGCGGGACGAGTTGACGTTTTTATTGGTAACATTTTCGGACACGTGACCGTTTTTGATCGCTTTTTATTCCGATTTTTGTGAGGCAGAATGACCAAAAACCAGCTATTCATGAATTTCTTTTGGGAGAGGCGTTTATACCGTTCCGGGTTTGGTAAAATTGATAAAGCAGTTTTATTCGTCGGGTCAGTACGATTACAGCGATACCTCATTTATATCATTTTTTTATGTTTTGGTGCTTTTATACGATAAAAAATATTTTATAGAAAAAATAATTATTTTGGTATCGCTTTATTCTCAGGACTATAACTTTTTTATTTTTTTGCTGATGATGCTGTATGGCGGCTTGTTTTTTGTGGGACAAGATGACGTTTTCAGCGGTACCATGGATATTTATATCAGTCTTTTTGATCGCGTGTTATTCCACTTTTTGTTCGGCGGTATGGTAATAAAGCGTTGTTTTTTGCCTCGTTTTTTTTTTTTTTTTCTTACGGTGTTTACTGAAGGGGTTAACTAGTGTGGCAGTTTTATAGGTTGGGTCGTTACGGACGTGGCGATACTAAATATGTGTACTTTTATTGTTTTTTTTTTTAAATTTAGATAAAGAAATGTATTTATGGGAATAATATTTTTTTTTTTTTCATTATTTTGGAATATTTTTTTTTATTTTTTTTTACACATTTGGAAATTTTTTTTTTTACTTTTTTACTTTGCCCCAGGGGGGGACAATACAGATCGGTGATCTGCCAGTTTGCATAGCACTCTGACAGATCACCGATCTGCGAGAAGTACAGGCTGCTTCACAGTGCCTGCTCTGAGCAGGCGTCTGTGAAGCCACCTCCCTCCCTGCAGGACCCGGATCCGCGGCCATCTTGGATCCGGGTCTGGAGCAGGCAGGGAGGGAGGTAAGACCCTCGCAGCAACGCGATCACATCGCGTTGCTGCGGGGGGCTCAGGGAAGCCCGCAGGGAGCCCTCTCCCTGCGCGATGCTTCCCTGCATCGCCGGCACATCGCGATCATGTTTGATCGCGGTGTGCCGGGGGTTAATGTGCCGGGGGCGGTCCGTGACCGCTCCTGGCACATAGTGCCGGATGTCAGCTGCGATATGCAGCCGACACCCGGCCGCGATCGGCCGCGCTCCCCCCGTGAGCGCGGCCGATCGGCTATGACGTACTATCCCGTCGGCGGTCATACGGGCCCACCCCACCTCGACGGGATAGTACGTCAAATGTCGGGAAGGGGTTAAAATCCTGAAGGACCTGAAATTACGTCACGGCTTGCTGTGATTGGTCGCGTCGCGGCCACATGGGCGGCACGCGACCAATCACAAGCCGGGACTTCACGGAAGGAAGTAAACGCGCGAATTTTAAGCAAAGAACGCTGCCGGTTCCCTCGGTGAGGTCCAGGCTGCGTCGGAGAGGTGAGTATAGCAATATTTTTTATTTTAATTCTTTCTTTTACACATTAATATGGATCCCAGGGCCTGAAGGAGAGTTTTCTCTCCTTCAGACCCTGGGAACCATCAGGGATACCGTCCGATACTTGAGTCCCATTGACTTGTATTGGTATCGGTATCGGATTGGATCCGATACTTTGCCGGTATCGGCCGATACTTTCCGATACCGATACTTTCAAGTATCGGACGGTATCGCTCAACACTATATGGTACATCATTTTATAATTATTTTAAAAGTATAAATCTGAAAATTGTGACTTTCATTTGTATTCAGCCCCCTGTCATCTGATAACCTCAAATAAAATCTTGAGTGACCAATCACCTCCAGAAGTCACATAATTAGTACATTGAGTCCACCTGTGTGTAATTTCTTCTCATTATCTCTACATCTGTTCTGTGAAGGCCTAAGAGGTTTGGATGAGAACATTTGGGATAAAACAGCTTCATGAAAACCAAGGAGCACACCAGACAGGTCAGGGATAAAGTTGTGGAGAAGAGTAAAGCAGGGTTAGGTTATAAAAAAAATAGCCCAAGCTCTGAACATCGCGCGGAGCACTGTTCAATACATCATCAAAAAATAAAAGGAGACTTGCGCAACTGCAAATCTACCAAGACATGGCCATCCACCTAACCTTACATCCAAAGCAAGGAGAGCACTAATTAGAGGAGCAGCCAAGAGGCCCATGATCACTCTGGATGAGCTGCAGAGATCCCCAGCTCAGGGGGGAGAATCTGTCCACAGAACAACTATTAGTTGTATACTCCACAAATCTGGCCTTTATTAAGAGTAGCAATGAGAAAACCATTTTTGAAAGCAAGCCATAGGAAGGTCCGTTTGCAAAAAAGCCATGTAGGGGACACAGCATGTATAAGAAGATGCTATGGTCAGATGAGACCAAAGTAGAACTTTTTGGGGCTAAATGAAAAATGCTATGTGTGGCAGAAAACAAACATTGCACATCACCCTGAAAACAACATCCCCACCATCAAACGTGGTGGCAGCATCATGCTTTGGGAAGGCTTTGCTTTAGTAGTGGAGAAGCTGGTTAGAGTTGATAGGGAAATCTTGGATTAAAGCTTGTTAGAGGCTGCAAAAGCCTTCAGACTGGGGCGTAGGTTCACTATCTAGCAGGGCAACGACCCTAAACATACTGCCAGAGCTACAATGGATGGTTTATATCAAAGCACATTCATGTATGTGAATGGCCCGGTCACAGTCAAGACCAAAATCTCATTGACAATCTGTGACAATTCTTGAAAATTGATGATCACAGATGTCTCCATCCAATTTCACTGAGCAAGATCCAGTGTGCAAAGAAGAAGGGGCAAAAATGTCACCTCTAGACGGGCAAAGCTGGCAGAGACAGACCCCAAAAATAATTGCAGTGAAAAGTGGTCCTAGAAAATACTAACTCAGGGGTCTGAATACAAATGCACCTCACAAATTTCACATTTATATTTTTAAAATAATCAGAAAACCAAGTATAATTTTCTTTATACTTCATAAATACTTGCTACTTTGTGTTGGTGTCACATAAAATTCCAATAAAATACACTTAAGTTTGTGGGAGTAACATGAAAAAATGTGGAAAAGTTGATGTAGTGTGAATACTTTTTGAAGTCACGGTATATGTTCCTGTTTTGTTTTATTTGTATGAGCAAAGGCAACAGATTCATTCAGGGAAAGGTGAACCCATAATTCTGATTTTATTTTTTTGAATGCTTGTCATTGTGTATGAGATTTTGGGCTTCCAGATGTTTATAGACGATTCACCAATTATAACTTTTTAAAATGTTGCAAACTTTTTTCTCAAATGCTCTCCAGTTATATCGTGGAGTGAATTTATGTGTGCCAAACATTTTTGTGACATTTTGTGACATTTTTGCAGAACAGACGATCTGTTGCGCTAAAAAGTTGCAAAAAAGGTTCATGAAAAACACAAAGTGCCTGATTGATCGTTTGCAGCTGTTTTTAACTATTTTTTTGGTTTGTGATATTTGGGGACTTTTTTGTGACAAATTCTTCTAAGTGATGCACGTGGTTCATGAGTTGTGTGCAAAATCAAAAATGCCTTTTTATTGTTGTCTTTAAGATGTTTTGCAATTTTTTTTCTCTTGTCCTCTAAAATGTCACAAAAATTTGTGCAACAAAACCCCCAAAAACTGGTGTACATAGAATCACTCCAAAGGGCAAATGGAGTACACTTGTAGAAAACGTAGAGACATTTTAAAAACTTGAAATGAATGAATCAGTGGAAAACATCTGGAAACCCTGAACCCTGCTCACCAGGCGAATACCCATAAAATAGACTTTCAAAAAGGTCCAAATTAAAACAATACAGAGTAAATTAAAAACAGGCGAAAAACACCAAAAACTAGACCAAAAAAGGTGCAAATGCAATAATGAAACGGACACAAAGCGCATTTTTAATTCTACTGAAAATTCATGAATCACATGCACCATTTTGAAGAATTTGGCATAAAAACATCAAGGAATGACATAAAATGAAAAGTGACTTTAAAATCCCCCATAAATGATGAGTGTGAATGTAGCCTCTTGTGGATCCCTAACGTTTACCTTTTATTTACTAATGGAATTGCAATCTATTAAAGGGTTATACCCGAAACCGTAAGTTATCCCCCAAGCTCAAGATGAATCTTAAACTACAAGCTCCACAGTTGACTTTTGAGCGGAACCTTCTCTCAGAAGAGCGGATCATCTTCTCTATCCAATTGACTCATTTAGGTCATTGTTCTTGGAGGTTTCAGGGGAGAAATCCTCAGTGGCCGTCTCCGTCTAGAATACAAGCCGTTATTAAGTCAGTCTATCACATTTACACGACTCAGGATCTCTCGGCAGGCTGGCTTTTAAGTTGTTCATTGATTTTGAAACTCTGTTTATGACCTTTTAGGTTTTGCATTGTCCTTATTTGTTTAATGATCCTAAGCCAGGTACTTTGTATGCTCTTGAGGTCTTCACTTCTACTTCATGCTTTCTTTCTTCCTAGAAGAAGAAGATAAGGATTTTCTGCTCGACTGAAGTGACCTTACTATCAAAATGGGATTGTAAAGGTGTCCATACGTCTTAGAGGAAAGTTTGGCAGGCTCATCAGGAATCAGCAGACTATCCTAATGTGTGTGAGGGTTTGATGACTCTCCTCTGTGGCTCAACTAACCATGCATGGTGTGACAGAGTCACTGGTGAAGTGATGGGGGAGGGGAGATACCGTGTCACTGCACATGATGGCGTCAGTGATGTAAAACCACAGTAGTTTCCTCCAGAACACTACTTGTTGAGAGGATGAAATGAGAGTTATGTTATGAGCTGGTGTTAGTGGACCTCCATAGAGCGGGTGGGAGGGGGTCCACCGTATTTCCGCATGCAGAGTCCTGACAGGACCTGTGTGATGTCAAGATCATGTGATCAGTCACATGATGGAGGAGTCACATGGTCTGGGCATAAATGGCTGAAGGCCAGAGCTTTCAGTGTTCAGTGTGGACCTGGAGAGGGAGGACTCCAGGAAAGTGTTGAACAGTGTGTGCTCTGCCAGCCATGAGCGGAAAGAAACCCGCTCACAGAAGGACTGTGTTTGTTCTGCCACCATTTTGTTTTGTTTTCCTGTTTTGCCCAGAGGGCTGTATTTTCTTTACTGCACTTTGGTTTATGCTGCCTATGATAAGCCAAAGAAAGTTCTTAAAGCCCCAGTGTACCCGTGTCTACCTCCGTGTGCAGTCGAGTGAGCCAATCTACCACAATGGGTATAATGTAGTGAAGAAGAATAGCTAGCCTGCAGTTTTTGAGCACTAGTGATGAGAGAATGTGCTTAGATAAGGTGTTATCCAAGCATTCTCATGTACTATCCGAGTGTCTCCGTGTACTCAAAAAATATGTTCAAGTCCTCTTGGCTTCATGTGTTGAGGCTGTTCGACAGCAGAGATTGCCTAACAGGCAGGCATTCCCTGCATGTGTTGTGGCTGTCTATCATCTGTGAGACATGCAGCCACGGGGACTCGAACATAGTTTTCAAGAACGTCGTAGACACTCGGTAAGCACATGAGCATCCTTGGATAACACCTTATTCAAGCACGTTCGCTCATCACTAATGATCACCTTAAAAGCACAATTTCATATCAGAGGCATATCCACAGGCTACATCATATGTGGGTCCAATCCCTGGGAGCCAAATTTTGAGAACAGGAGTCCTCCATTTCCTACTCTCAGATGGATTTCAATTTTGTGTGAATTCGGAAAATCATCAAGCAAGTGAGGTGGGAGCCATTTTAACCCCTTCCTGACATGCGCCGTACTAGTACTGCTCTGCGGGAACTGAGTTCCCGCAAACCGTAGTCCTAGTATGGCGGCACCATGGCGCAGCCTCACGCTGAGCGCCGCGGCGATCGCGTGCGGGTGTCAGCTGTATATGACAGCTGACACCCCGCAGCAATGCCCACGATCAGCGCTAGAGCCGATCGTGGGCATTTGACCCCTCTGATGCCGCTGTCAGTAGTGACAGAGACATAGAGGGGCATCGCGCAGGAACGGGGGCTCCCTGCGCTCTCCCACCGGAACAACGCGATGCGATCGCATTGTTCCGGTGTTCTGGAAGGAGTCCCCGGATCCAAGATGGCCGTGGGGCTCCTTCCGGGTCCTGAAGTGAGGTGGCTAGTCAGCACCTGCTCAGAGCAGGCCCCGGAAAGCCTCCTGCACTGCCTGTCAGATCGCTTATCTGACACAGTGCTATGGAAAGTGTCAGATCAGAGATCTGGTCTAATATAGTGATGTCCCACCCTGGGACAATGTTAGAAAGTAAAAAAAAAAAATCCCAATAAATCCATTTATTTATGTAAATAAAAAAAAAAACAATAAAAGTACACATATTTGGTATCGCCGCGTCCGTAACTACCCGCTCTATAAAACTATACCACCAGTTAAACCCTTCAGTGAACACCGCAAAAAATAAAAAAATAAAAAACGAGGCAGAAAAACGCCTTATTATATTATTATTATATTATACCGGCGAACAAAAAGTGGAATAACACGCGATCAAAAAGACGGATATAAATAAGCATGGTACCGCTGAAAAAATCATCTTGTCCCGCAAAAAAAAAGCCGTCATACAGCATCATCAGCAGAAAAATAAAAAAGTTATAGCTCTCAGAATAAAGCGATGCAAAAACAATTTTTTTTTATATGAAATAGTTTTTATTGTGTAAAAGCGCCAAAACATAAAAAAAAGATATAAATGAGGTATCGCTGTAATCGTACTGACCTGAAGAATAAAGCTGCTTTATCAATTTTACCACACTTGGAACGGTATAAACGCCCCCCCTAAAAGAAATTCAGGAATTTCTGGTTTTTGTTCATTCTGCCCCCCAAAAATCGGAATAAAAAGCGATCAAAAAATGTCATGTGCCCGAAAATGGTACCAATAAAAACATCAACTCGTCCCGCAAAAAACAAGACCTCACATGACTCTGTGGGCTAAAATATGGAAAAATTATAGCTCTCAAAATGTGGTGATGCAAAAACTATTTTTTGCAATAAAAAGCGTCTTTTAGTGTGTGACAGCTGCCAATCAAAAAAATCCGCCAAAAAAACGCTATAAAAGTAAATCAAACCCCCCTTCATCGCCCCCTTAGTTAGGGAAAAATAATAAAATTTTAAAAAATGTATTTATTTCCATTTTCCCATTAGGGTTAGGGTTAGGGCTAGGGTTAGGGTTAGGGCTAGGGATAGGGTTAGGGCTAGGGTTAGGGCTAGGGTTAGGGTTGGGGTTAGGGTTGGGGTTAGGGTTATGGTTGGGGTTACGGTTAGGGTTGGGGCTAAAGTTAGGGTTGGGGTTAGGGTTAGGGTTGGGGCTAAAGTTAGGGTTAGGGTTGGGGCTAAAGTTAGGGTTTGGATTACATTTACAGTTGGGATTAGGGTTAGGGTTTCAGTTAGAATTGGGGGGTTTCCACTGTTTAGGCACATCAGGGGCTCTCCAAATGCGACATGGCGTCCGATCTCAATTCCAGCCAATTCTGCGTTGAAAAACTAAAACAGTGCTCCTTCCCTTCTGAGCTCTCCCGTGTGCCCAAACAGGGGTTTACCCCCACATATGGAGTATCATCGTACTCAGGACAAATTGAACAACAACTTTTGGGGTCCAATTTGTCTTGTTACCCTTGGGAAAATAAAACATTTGGGGCGAAAAGATAATTTTTGTGAAAAAAAAAATGATTTTTTTTTACGGCTATACATTATAAACTTCTGTAAAGCACTTGGAGGTTCAAAGTGCTCACCACACATCTAGATTAGTTCCTTAGGGGTCTACTTTCCAAAATGGTGTCACTTGTGGGGGTTTCCACTGTTTAGGCACATCAGGGGCTCTTCAAACGCAACATGGTGTCCGATCTCAATTCCAGCCAATTTTGCATTGAAAAGTCAAACGGCGCTCCTTCCCTTCCGAGCTCTGCCATGCACCCAAACAGTGGTTTACCCCCACACGCGGGTTATCAGCGTACTCAGAACAAATTGCACAACAACTTTTGGGGTCCAATTTGTCCTGTTACCCTTGAGAAAATAACAAATTTGGGGCGAAAAGATCATTTTTTGTGAAAAAAATTATTTTTTTTTACGCCTCTACATTATAATCTTCTGTGAAGCACTTGGAGGTTCAAGGTGCTCACCACACATCTAGATTAGTTGCTTAGGGGGTCTACTTTCCAAAATGGTGTCATTTGTGGGGGGTTTCCACTGTTTAGGCACATCAGGGGCTCTCCAAACGCGACATGGTGTCCGATCTCAATTCCAGCAAATTTTGCATTGAAAAGTCAAATGGCGCTCCTTTCCTTCCGAATATCTGCCATGTGCCCAAACAATGGTTTACCCCAACATATGGGGTATCAGCGTACTCAGGACAAAGTGTACAACCACTTTTGTGGTCTAATTTCTCCTGTTACCCTTGGTAAAATAAAACAAATTGGATCTGAAGTAAAACTTTTGTGATAAAAAGTTAAATGTTCAGTTTTTTTTAAACATTCTAAAAAATTCCTGTGAAGCACCTGAAGGGTTAATAAACTTTTTGAATGTGGTTTTGAGTACCTTGAGGGGTGCAGTTTTTAGAATGGTGTCACTTTTGGGCATTTTCTGTCATATAGACCCCTCAAAGTCACTTCAAGTGTGAGGTGGTCCCTAAAAAAAATGGTTTTGCAAATTTTGTTGTAAAAATGCGAAATCGCTGGTTAATTTTTAACCCTTATAACTTCCTAACAAAAAAAATTATGTTTCCAAAATTGTGGTAATGTAAAGCAATCATGTGGGTAATGTTATTTATTAACTATTTTGTATGATATGACTCTCTAATTAAGGGCATAAAAACTAAAAGTTTAAAAATTGCAAAACTTTCAACATTTTCGCCAAATTTCCATTTTTTTCACAAACAAGCGCAAGTCAAATCGAACAAATTTTACCACTATCATAAAGTACAATATGTCATGAGAAAACAGTCTCAGAATCACCAAGATCCGTTGAAGCGTTTCAGAGTTGTGACCTCATAAGTGACAGTGGTCAGAATTGAAAAAAATGGCCTGGTCAGGAAGTTGAAAACAGGCTTCGGGGTGAAGGGGTTAATTAGATATCTGTTGCATATCCTGTAGTTACCACAAATATCCACTTTACAGGTCATGCGTGACTTTTGAAGACAAAGAAGACAACACAGAGTACGACAGCCCATCTGATGAATCTATTATTGGAGTCTTAGTGCCTGAACCACCAAGGTCATAGCACAGGTAGTCTATTACCGTTTGGTAAGTGGGGGCATTAGAACATCAAGTTAGCAATTGCAAATGTGACACCCCTGAAAGTCCAGACGCCACAGAGGTACTGCATCTCAGCCAGAGGTGTGGTATCCCAACTCTCTGGTAAGAAGGGAACATTGTACAGAACTCTAACACTCGCACCCAACTGACACCAGTTTAGACGGGGCATCTGGGTGTACCCTTAGAGAGGAAGGCCTCATCCCAGTCTGGATGGGAAAGGGTGTCAGGGAGTGGGTGGGGAAGGTAGGAAAAGGGGGGAGTTACATACAGAGAGCTAGGGTTAGAGTTAGATATGGGGAGATGCTGAGAGGAAGGGGAGCTGAACAGTCGTGTGGGTCTGAAACTCCAAAGAAACTGAAAGGGAGAGAAACAGAAAGAAGCTCCCAGGAAGAAGGGGTTCCAGGGACACGGGAAGTGTGGAAGCCACCCGTGAGACCCGTATCCAGGTAGACCTGCGTGAGTGGAGGAACCAGGCCACAGTAGGGGAACTGGCCCCTGAACTAGTAGGAAAACTTCAGGCTCCAACTAGCAACCCGGAGGCTGCTGTGACTGTCGGTCATTTTCACCTACTCGCCGAAAAAGGTGAACACAGAGGGTCACAGCACCCCGTCTGGGGAGCTTGAACTGTGAGTAAAATCCTGAAAACTGCAGCATGCTGTGTCCTCTCACTTCTATCCGGCATCACCTACTCTGCTCCTCTACCTGTCACTAGCAACATTGCCACTCACATCACTAACTTCCCTGGGGGCTAAGCTCTACCTGTGGAACAACTCAGCTGCAATTGCCATCTGTCCCCAGAGGACTGTACAGCAGCGTCGGCTAACACCTTTATTGCCGAGTACCACAGGTGGCATCACGAACATTCATCATATACTCTATTATCCACTAGACCTCATCCCCTTTAATTGGATGCCCAGGGCCATGGACCGGGTCACCGCTGCTGTGACCTTCCCCTTTAAAAACTGTTTCTGGCCCGGTACAGAGTATCCCACGGCCCCATGGGGTGCTCTACAAACCTATGTAGAATTTATGTTTAATTCTCAAATTTTATCTTTATTTACAAGGGGGCAATGATCGACAGGATGATCATGCACTACGGAACTGGACAGGAAATCCCTGTGGCTGATGGAGCCACTGGGCATAAGCATTGTCCTGGAGGAACAAATGGTAGGACTGAAGATGTGTTGTGCTAAGGATCTGATGAACAAGCACAATCTGATGAACTTGAACTGACCAGTAACCTTCTGTTTTGTTGAAATGAGTTTGATGTCCCCTGACTTATGTGCTCCTGAAGATGGAGGCCTGAAGACAGTGGAGGCCTGGGACCTACAAGTGAGCGTGATGCACCCTATACTTGACAGCACACTTGGACCGGGACATTGTTTTCCTGTAAAAAGTAACAGTGTAACCGGACAGCAGCTTAGTCATGACTACTGCTATCGTCAACTTTAAACTGACTTGTGGCTATCATTTTCAGAAATGACCTCCTGACTGCCCACAACTTAGTACGTAGGTATTTGCTATCAACATTGGAGTTTTAACTTGAACAATGTACTTGAACAGTGTGTAGTCAATGTAGGGGGGGGGGGGGTGCTGTTATGGACAGTAAGGAACACGCTGCCACTTTAAGAGACAGCACCCCCTTGTCTGGTGTGATGGAATGTTCTGCTCCCCCCTGCAATAGACTGTGTGAATGAACTGTCCTGTGCTGAGGGGAGGGCTTGAGCCTTTAGAGTGTGTGAGCAAAAGCTGCTGCAGAGAACGTCTGTGCTTGTAGCTGTGAAAGAGGACCCACAGCCTGGGACAGAGTGGACTCGTGAAATTGGACAGACTCTTCAGGTGCAGCAAGGGTGGCTGTCCTGTGCTAGTTTGAGAAGCCACAAAGATACTGAGAAAGGGATTTACAGTTTCCAGGAGCACTTGCCAGACCCAGAAGTATGGAGAAGACCACGTTTCACGGAGCTGGCAGAGAGCCGTGCGCACCACCGCACTAGACTGTATGGGGTTCCTCGGGACTGGAACTGAGTCCCCAACATCACCATGAGTTTGTTCCTGTTTTGTGCACATGTCAGGGCCTAGTGTAGGCTTCAACAGACAGAACACGGCAGCTGTGTGGCCTGCTTAGAGAGGCCAGAGAGACTATACGTAGAGTGGCATGATTCTTTGTTTATTGGTTGCATTTGCTTGTGTACATAAATTGATTCTGTAATAGTTGACGGCCAAGCTAAAGAATACAACTCTTGTAAATTATCTTTTGCAATTGCATACCCCTGTTTGCACCTTCCTCTTCCACTTCATTCCTTGCCTTCCAATAAATTTACCCTTTGTTGTTTGCACCTCATCTTGTGTACAGTACGGTAGTCTCCCTGCATCATGGTGGTTCCCTGGCCATCGCTTCATCAGCACAGTTTAATTCCAAAAATATTTTTGATCGTAACCTGCACCCTTGCAAAAGAACCAGTGACATGCATCAGGAACAAAAGCTGGCCCTTCTGACCCGAATCCAAAGAGGAACTACTGCAACATTCCTAGCTAAAAAGGTTTCTCCTGGCTATAATAGAAAGGTGTCAGAGCAAAACGTGTGCAGGAGAGTCACTCAGGACATGATCAGTTGATGTCAAGACTTCCTGACTCAAGTGTGCAGGTAATCATTTACAAGAGCAAGCTACTCCAAACAACAGACTGCAGGGCTGTAATATTTTTTTTATAAACTCTAGATAGAACATTTTTCAAACCTATATAAACAGGAAAGAGATTTCCCAAAGCCTAAAAAAGTAGGGAGGAGAAAGACAACTGCAATGACAGTGCAAAAATAAACAATTTAGTATAAATAGCTTACATGGACAATAGCTAACAGCCGTAATACAATTAAAGACCACCTTTAACTTACCTTAAATAAGTAATTTTTTACTGGGTGCTTCTCCTGAAGCTGCCAATTATCTTTTGCTCCTGCGTCTCTCTGTTTCTGATATATGGCCCCATTTACCCTGTACATAAATCTAGTCAACCAGACTTTGCGCTGGCTACTCTATCAAGTCTCAGGTGAGCCCTGGTCTTCACACTTTAACCCCTCTGCAGGGATGTGTACTTAAACTGGGACACTTGGCTAAGTCGTTTGAGGAGTCGCTGGCCGGTAGTGCAGGCTGGCAGTAAGTATGGTCAAGTAAAAGAGTGAAGGTCTGAATCAGGAATACCGATTAGAAAAACAGGAGCTAAGATACACAAGAGTTCACTTGAGCTAGTATAACTATAACTGGCAATGAATAGAAGGATTAAAGGAGCTTAAAGAGCTTGCAGTCCCACTCAGGCTGAACAGAATGCAATGCAAACAGAAATGAATTTCCAAGCTCCCAGCCAGGAATAATATTACAAGTTATAGAGAACATAGGGCTGGCATTGTCACCCCACATCGCCTGCTAGAAAAGCGTGACACTGCCCAGTGACAGAAGCAGAAATAGGAAGAAAAGGCACTGATACAGATGTCACAGTAACCTGCAAAAAACTGCTTAGAATGGTGTGATGACTTTGATCAAATTCTTCAGATCTAAATCTCAGTGATGTGCTGGAAAAATAGGCCCGATCTATGAACGCCGCTCCTCACAACTAAACCATCAAGTGGTTTTACACCAAGCAGTATATGAAGATTTGTAAATACAAAGGAATTCTACTTGTTGCAAAATTGTAAAATATTCAAGAGGAAACGATAGAGAGGAACATATAGGATGTGGTGGCTTTTAGTAAAACTATGATTGTATCACTAATGGGCATTCATAGAATCATAGAGTTGGAAGGGACCTCCAGGGTCATCTTGTCCAACCCCCCTGCTCAATGCAGGATTCACTAAACCATTTGAGACAGATGTATGTGCAGCGCCCCCACTGCCGCAGGGCCGAGGGGTACCCGGTACCGGGCCGCTGAGTCTCTGCTCTGGGGTTGTCACGGTGGCTAGGCCCGGTCCGTGACCCTGCCGAGGGGCGCACAGTTAATGATAGATGCGGATGGTAGTGGTGGTGGTGGTGCGGTGCGGTAAATAACGAGGACACCAGGTTGCAGTCTCTTTACCTCTTTACTGAAGGTCTCTGGGTCCTCAGTCCAGAATACGGTTCACCAGGCTGCGCAAGTCTGGCCGGTCCGATGGCACCTCCAGAGTTCTCCTTGCAGGTGGAAATCTGTGCCTTCCTGCTAGCGCTATGTGTTGTGGTCCTCCCCTGCTGTGCTTACGGGATAGTCCCCACAACTGTTGTGTCTGTTTCTCGTGTTCCCTCACAACAACTCGATTAGATGATGTTCTGCTAATCCTCCGTCCCTCCCGGTGTTATGGTTGGGACGCACCCGTATGACGGGTAGGCTCGGAGCTCTTCCGGGACCCTAGAGTCGCCCCTCTCCACAGGTTGCCCCCCAAGTCTGCATAGGTGATTTAGGTGAGACAGCCCGCCTATGACTGACTGTCCTGCCGTTGGTTTGAAGTATTGCCTGAAGCTGAATATAGTAATACTTCCTCGGCGTTCCGGCCGCCGGTTGTGCGCCTCAGTAGGATGTTGCCTCGGTCTTACAGCACGACTCCTACTGGTATTCTCCTTCTTGCTTTGATCTCGTTTCTCACTCAGCACAATATATCTCGCTTCTGTTCCTTTCTTAGGGCACCGCCGCTATGCTGAGCAGGCACGGTCCCGTGACGTTCTTTCTCGTTGCCAGGCCTCTGTCAGGGTCCCAAACCTGACAGGGACCCTACCGAATCTTCCCCCACAACACCCCCTGCCACAAGGTGTTGCCTGGTTCCAACCCAGTCAGCTTTCTGAACTAACTTCCTGCCTGACCCCCAGTTTACCCACACGGTGAGGAGTGGCCTAATAAATAGCACCCTTAGCTCCCCCTGGAGGCCCGACTGTGAAATGTATTGGTGTATGTGATACCTGGTCAGATGAACTCCTTCAGTGCCATCAGACGTACCATAGCCCCCCTTAGCGGCGGAGCCACAGTACTGCAACGACCAGGACTCTGGGGCGCTGCACTCCCCCCCGGTTAAATCCAGTACTCCGGGACTGGGAAGAAAACAACAATACATGTCAGCAAAAAGACATACAATTTTTGTGAGTGCAATAAGTGCAGCGCCCCAGAGTCCTGGTCGTTGCAGTACTGTGGCTCCGCCGCTAAGGGGGGCTATGGTACGTCTGATGGCACTGAAGGAGTTCATCTGACCAGGTATCACATACACCAATACATTTCACAGTCGGGCCTCCAGGGGGAGCTAAGGGTGCTATTTATTAGGCCACTCCTCACCACTGTGGGTGTCATGATCTCCATGGCCAGAGAACTAGCATAAGCCTCAATAGGAACAAGCTCTTGGAAGATGTAACTATACTGACCATGAACTAAACCTACCGCATCATCTAGAAGTAGCCAGGTAGCATGTCCTACTTTTTATCCCTATATGCCCAGCGCCGGCCGGAGAACTAAATAATGCTAGCAGAGGGAAATATAAGACCTGACTCACCTCTAGAGAAATGCCCAAAAAGGAGACAGAGGCCCCCCACATATATTGGCGGTGATATGAGATGAAACAACAAACGCAGCAGGAAAATAGTTTTAGCAAATTTGAGGTCCGCTTTCTAGATAGCAGAAGACAGAAAGCATACTTTCATGGTCAGTAGAAAACCCTAACAAAACACATCCAGAAATTACTTTAGGACTCTGGCATTAACTCATAATACCAGAGTGGCAATTCCTGATCAACAAGAGCTTTCCAGACACAGTAACGAAACTGCAGCTGTGAACTGGAACCAAAATACAAAAACAAAACATGGACGAATGTCCAACTTATCTAGTAGATGTCTGGGAGCAGGAACAAGCACAGAGAGGCTTCTGATAACATTGTTGACCGGCAAGCATCTAACAGAGAAGCCAGGTTATATAGCGACACCCAGATCTAATCAGAACAGGTGAACAGGGAAGATGATGTCACAAGTTCAATTCCACCAGTAGCCACCGGGGGAGCCCAGAATCCAAATTCACAACAGTACCCCCCCCTCAAGGAGGGGGCACCGAACCCTCACCAGAACCACCAGGGCGATCAGGATGGGCCCTATGAAAGGCACGAACCAGATCAGAGGCATGAACATCAGATGCAGTGACCCAAGAATTATCCTCCTGGCCGTATCCCTTCCACTTGACCAGATACTGGAGTCTCCGTCTGGAAACACGGGAGTCTAGGATTTTTTCCACAACGTACTCCAACTCACCCTCAACCAACACCGGAGCAGGAGGCTCAACGGAAGGCACAACCGGTGCCTCATACCTGCGCAATAACGACCGATGAAAAACGTTATGAATAGAAAAGGATGCAGGGAGGTCCAAACGGAAGGAAACAGGGTTAAGAATCTCCAATATTTTATACGGACCGATGAACCGAGGCTTAAACTTAGGAGATGAGACCCTCATAGGGACAAAACGAGAAGACAACCACACCAAATCTCCAACACAAAGCCGAGGACCAACACGACGGTGACGGTTGGCAAAAAGCTGAGTCTTCTCCTGGGACAACTTTAAATTGTCCATCACCTGCCCCCAGATATGATGCAATCTCTCCACCACCGCATCCACTCCAGGACAATCCGAGGATTCCATCTGACCGGAGGAAAATCGAGGGTGGAACCCCGAATTACAGAAAAACGGGGACACCAAAGTGGCAGAGCTGGCCCGATTATTGAGGGCGAACTCCGCCAATGGCAAAAAAGCAACCCAATCATCCTGGTCAGCAGACACAAAACACCTCAGATATGTCTCCAGGGTCTGATTAGTCCGCTCGGTCTGGCCATTAGTCTGAGGGTGAAAAGCAGACGAAAAAGACAAATCTATGCCCATCCTAGCACAGAATGCCCGCCAAAATCTAGACACAAATTGGGTTCCTCTGTCAGAAACGATATTCTCAGGAATACCATGCAAACGAACAACATTTTGAAAAAACAGGGGCACCAACTCGGAAGAAGAAGGCAATTTGGGCAGGGGAACCAAATGGACCATCTTAGAAAAACGGTCACACACCACCCAGATGACAGACATCTTCTGAGAAACAGGCAGATCTGAAATAAAATCCATCGAGATGTGTGTCCAAGGCCTCTTAGGAATAGGCAAGGGCAACAATAATCCACTAGCCCGAGAACAACAAGGCTTGGCCCGAGCACAAACGTCACAAGACTGCACAAAGCCTCGCACATCTCGTGACAGGGAAGGCCACCAGAAGGATCTTGCCACCAAATCCCTGGTACCAAAAATTCCAGGATGACCTGCCAATGCAGAAGAATGTACCTCAGAGATGACTCTACTGGTCCAATCATCAGGAACAAACAACCTATCAGGCGGACAACGATCCGGTCTATCCGCCTGAAACTCCTGCAAGGCCCGCCGCAGGTCTGGAGAAACGGCTGACAAGATAACTCCCTCCTTAAGAATACCTGTGGGGTCAGAGTTGCCGGGTGAATCAGGCTCAAAACTCCTAGAAAGGGCATCCGCCTTAACATTCTTAGAACCCGGTAGGTACGATACCACAAAATTAAACCGAGAGAAAAATAATGACCAGCGCGCCTGTCTAGGATTCAGGCGCCTGGCGGTCTCAAGATAGATCAAATTTTTGTGGTCAGTCAATACCACCACCTGATGTCTGGCCCCCTCGAGCCAATGGCGCCACTCCTCAAACGCCCACTTCATGGCCAAAAGCTCCCGATTCCCAACATCATAATTTCGCTCAGCGGGCGAAAATTTACGGGAAAAGAAGGCACAAGGCCTCATCACGGCGCAGTCAGAATTTTTCTGCGACAACACTGCCCCAGCCCCGATCTCAGAAGCGTCGACCTCAACCTGAAAAGGAAGAGTCACATCAGGCTGACGCAACACAGGGGCAGAAGAAAAACGGCGCTTAAGCTCCTGAAAGGCCTCCACAGCATCAGGGGACCAATTAGCAACATCAGCACCCTGTCTAGTCAAATCGGTCAATGGCTTAACGACATCCGAAAAACCAGAAATAAATCGACGATAAAAGTTGGCAAAGCCCAAAAATTTCTGAAGACTTTTAAGAGAAGAGGGCTGCGTCCAATCACAAATAGCTTGAACCTTGACAGGATCCATCTCAATGGAAAAGGGAGAAAAAATATATCCCAAAAAGGAAATTCTCTGAACCCCAAAAACGCACTTAGAACCCTTGACACACAGAGAATTAGACCGCAAAACCTGAAAAACCCTCTTAACATGCCGGACATGAGAGTCCCAATCATCCGAAAAAATCAGAATATCATCCAGATACACTATCATAAATTTATCCAAAAAATCGCGGAAAATATCATGCATAAAGGACTGGAAGACTGAAGGGGCATTAGAAAGACCAAAAGGCATCACCAAATACTCAAAGTGGCCCTCGGGCGTATTAAATGCGGTTTTCCACTCATCCCCCTGCCTGATCCGCACCAAATTATACGCCCCACGGAGATCAATCTTAGAGAACCACTTGGCCCCCTTTATGCGAGCAAACAAATCAGTCAGCAACGGCAATGGGTATTGATATTTAACCGTGATTTTATTCAAAAGCCGATAATCAATACATGGTCTCAAAGAGCCGTCTTTTTTTGACACAAAGAAAAAACCGGCTCCTAAGGGAGATGACGATGGACGAATATGTCCCTTTTCCAAGGACTCCTTTATATATTCTCGCATAGCAGTATGTTCAGGCACAGACAGATTAAATAAACGACCCTTTGGGTATTTACTACCCGGAATTAAATCTATAGCACAATCGCACTCACGGTGCGGAGGTAGTGAACCCAGCTTGGGTTCTTCAAAGACGTCACGATAATCAGACAGGAACTCAGGGATTTCAGAGGGAATAGATGATGAAATGGACACCAAAGGTACGTCCCCATGAGTCCCCTTACATCCCCAGCTCAACACAGACATAGCTCTCCAGTCAAGGACTGGGTTGTGAGACTGCAGCCATGGCAATCCCAGCACCAAATCATCATGTAGATTATACAGCACCAGAAAACGAATAGTCTCCTGGTGATCCGGATTAATACACATAGTCACTTGTGTCCAGTATTGTGGTTTATTATTAGCCAATGGGGTGGAGTCAATCCCCTTCAGAGGAATAAGAGTCTCCAAAGGCTCTAAATCATACCCACAATAGAAACACAACCCATTTTTCCGTCTAAAATTCTGCCGCTCGCTTCTGGACAGAATTTTATCACACTGCATGTTTTCTGGCGTCTTCTCAGTGGACACCGCCAGATGGTGCACTGGTTTGCGCTCCCGCAGACGCCTATCGATCTGAATGGCCATTGTCATGGACTCATTCAGACTTGCAGGCACAGGGAACCCCACCATAACATCCTTAATGGCATCAGAAAGACCCTCTCTGAAAGTAGCCGCCAAGGCACACTCATTCCACTGAGTAAGCACAGACCATTTACGGAATTTTTGGCAGTAAATTTCAGCTTCATCTTGCCCCTGCGATAGGGACATCAAAGTTTTTTCTGCCTGAAGTTCCAAATGAGGTTCCTCATACAGCAAGCCCAAGGCCAGAAAAAACGCATCCACATTGCGCAACGCAGGATCCCCTGGTGCCAATGCAAAAGCCCAATCTTGAGGGTCGCCGCGGAGCAAGGAAATCACAATCCCAACCTGCTGTGCAGGGTCTCCAGCAGAACGAGATTTCAGGGACAAAAATAACTTACAATTATTTCTAAAATTCTGAAAGCTAGATCTATTCCCTGAGAAGAATTCCGGCAAAGGAATTCTCGGCTCTGATACCGGAGCATGAACAACAAAATCTTGCAAACTTTGTACTTTCGTGGCGAGATTATTCAAACCTGCAGTTACACTCTGTAGATCCATTATAGACAGGTGAACATAGAGCCATTCAAAGATTAGAAGGAGAGAGAAAAAAAAGAAAGACTGCAGCATAGACAGACTGGCAAGTGATCCAATTAAGAGCACAGAGAAAAAAAAAAAAAACTCTCAGCAGACTTCTTATTTCTCTCCTTTCTCAGCCAAGGATTTTAACCCTTTAGTGGGCCGGTCAAACTGTCATGATCTCCATGGCCAGAGAACTAGCATAAGCCTCAATAGGAACAAGCTCTTGGAAGATGTAACTATACTGACCATGAACTAAACCTACCGCATCATCTAGAAGTAGCCAGGTAGCATGTCCTACTTTTTATCCCTATATGCCCAGCGCCGGCCGGAGAACTAAATAATGCTAGCAGAGGGAAATATAAGACCTGACTCACCTCTAGAGAAATGCCCAAAAAGGAGACAGAGGCCCCCCACATATATTGGCGGTGATATGAGATGAAACAACAAACGCAGCAGGAAAATAGTTTTAGCAAATTTGAGGTCCGCTTTCTAGATAGCAGAAGACAGAAAGCATACTTTCATGGTCAGTAGAAAACCCTAACAAAACACATCCAGAAATTACTTTAGGACTCTGGCATTAACTCATAATACCAGAGTGGCAATTCCTGATCAACAAGAGCTTTCCAGACACAGTAACGAAACTGCAGCTGTGAACTGGAACCAAAATACAAAAACAAAACATGGACGAATGTCCAACTTATCTAGTAGATGTCTGGGAGCAGGAACAAGCACAGAGAGGCTTCTGATAACATTGTTGACCGGCAAGCATCTAACAGAGAAGCCAGGTTATATAGCGACACCCAGATCTAATCAGAACAGGTGAACAGGGAAGATGATGTCACAAGTTCAATTCCACCAGTAGCCACCGGGGGAGCCCAGAATCCAAATTCACAACATGTGGGTAAACTGGGGGTCAGGCAGGAAGTTAGTAGAGAAAGCTGACTGGGTTGGACCAGGCAACACCTTGTGGCAGAGGGTGTTGTGGGGGGAAGATTCGGTAGGGTCCCTGTCAGGTTTGGGACCCTGACAGAGGCCTGGCTACAAGAAAGAACGTCACGGGACCGTGCCTGCTCAGCATAGCGGCGGTGCCCTAAGAAAGGATTAGAAGCGAGATATATTGTGCTGAGTGAGAAACGAGATCAAAGCAAGAGGAGAAATACCAGTAGGAGTCGTGCTGTAAGACCGAGGCAACATCCTACTGAGGCGCACAACCGGCGGCCGGAACGCCGAGGAAGTATTTATATATCTAGCTCCAAGCAATACTTCAAACCAACGGCAGGACAGTCAGTCATAGGCGGGCTGTCTCACATACATCACCTATGAAGACATGGGGGGCGCACTAGGAGAGGGGCGACTCTAGGGTCCCGGAAGAGCTCCGAGCCTACTCGTCATACGGGTGCCGTCCTAACCAGAACATCAGGGAGGGACGGAGGAGAAGAACATCATCCGAACGAGTTGTGAGGGAACATCAGAAACAGACACAACAGTTGTGGGGTACTATCCCGGGGTGCTCAGCAGGGAAGGACCACAACACATAGCGCTAGCAGGAAGGCACAGATTTCCACCTGCAAAGAGACCTCTGGAGGTGCCATTGGACCGGCCGGACTTGCGCAGCCTGGTGAACCGTATTCTGGACTGAGGACCCAGAGATCTTCAGTAAAGAGGTAAAGAGACTGCAACCTGGTGTCCTCATTATTTACTGCACCGCACCACCACCACCACTACCATCATCTACATCTATCATTCACTGTGCGCCCATCGGCAGGGTCACGGACCGGGGCCTAGCCACCGTGACAACCCCAGAGCAGAGACTCAGAGGCTTGGTACCGGGTACCCCTCGGCCCTGCGGCGGTGGGGGCGCTACATAACAATAAGCATATTTGAACAGAGCTTCCCTTTATGGGAGGTAAGGACACTTGAACGTTACAAACATGGTTAAATACTTTTAAATAACTTTTCTTACCCAACCGGGTATTCTACTAAGTGCAAAAAATCTTAAACATTAATTCAACATTGCCTTTAAGGATGTACACTCTAAATCCACTAAAGACCTTCTTATAACACATTATAAGGCTTGAGCAACTGTGCTACATTCTCCTACTTTACATCTGCAGGACCGCCTGTCCTAACGGCTCCAGACCTACTGCCTCTCCTTTCTATTACAGGACCGCTCCTTTCAGCCCGAGCCTTCTGTCCTTCCACTACTATACACAGTATAGTACATGTTTTTCTTTCTGTTGGAGATTACTGAGCCATCCCTATATGGCTCCTAAGAGGACTCACCACTAACCCTTACGGGTTCACTTCCCGTCCTCATCCTTCTATTAACATTATTGAACATTTCTTACAATTAACTAATTGGTTACATTTAACTTTCACATATCAACATTATTACTTCTTCTTTCAAAGCATCATCATTCCTTAAGTGCTATCGATGAACATCCCCTTTAAGAGGGGACCAAGTCTCTATGAGGTAGTGCAACTTCTCAAGTTGCAAGTCCGTATGCAGCAAGGACTCCAGTACAAGTTCCAGGAACCGTATCTTCGCAAAGAGTCCGTCTTTGATATAAAACCAGTAGGGAGCACCTTTAAGAAGGTGCAAACTATGTACAAGAAGTTTGTATCATGCACTGTTCATGATTCCAGCAGTTTCTTAATAACGGAGCAAAAGGTAGAAAAACAAACAAAAAGCAATAGGGATCCCGGGTCAACAAAGGGATCCCTTTAAGAGTTAACCCTGGACGGGTTTAGCCGCAAAAACAAACAGTTTGAAGAACTATTTACATATTATGCAGAGTTTTAAGATGTTACTCTTGTGGTGCAGAAGGTGGTTTCTCAGGTGCCATCAAATCAGCCGGTGTCTGGATTTGAAGGCTAATCCTGCTTGCAAGTTCAGCAGCCGCTACAAGGCGTACGGTGGTGACAGTAACAAGATCTGGCAAATCTGGATCAGTCATGATCGGGGCAACAGGTGACGCTCCCTCAGGCTCACACCGGTGGACGTTCCGAGCGCACCATCCTTGTGCATTCCGGTGGCGAGTGTAGGTCACCTGATCCCCGCTTTGCAATGGGTCACCATCTCGACTGCAGCAGGGAGTTTTTACGTTGTAACTAGTAACAAAGACATCAGTTGGTAGCCCCGGTTCCTGTATGGAGCCCCATCCCCTCTTCGGGTGGTAGGCCAGCACAGTTGCCCGCTTTACCACGTCTTTCCTGCCGTGCGCAGACTTTCTACGTCGTGTATCATGTTGTTCGGTCTCGTCTCGATCTTTCCAGTGTTGGATTAGGCATTGCTTATACTGTTCCCAGGTAAGTACCGCAAGGGTGAGGCTCTCCCCCGGAGCTCCATACGGCTCGTTCCAGGGGGTGTCCCACCGGAGGATCACCCCGTCTGGGCCTACATCTATGGGTTCCCCCATCTTGGTCAGTAGTGGAGGTAACAGCTTCCCCATCGCGTCGGGGGTGAGGACTACCCGCTCCACTGAGAGGAAACGGTTATTGTAGCTGGGGTGAGGAGCGGTCACAGGAGCGGGATCGGTCAGGGGAGCCGGATCGGTCGGGAGAGCAGAATCGGCCGGGGGAGTAGGGGTGCCGTCCATACCTGCGCCTGATGTGATTCCACCGATGTCGATCTGTTCCGTTGACGAGGACACTGGAATCGGCTGCAGCCCGGACCGCGGCTCTTCCGGAGTCACCTCTTGATGTGGCTCCACCCTCCATGGTTCCGTGGCTGGGATAGGTAGGCTCGGCTCCTCCACTGGCGGCTCCAAGGAGTTCAGGTCCTTCACCGGCGGTGGACGCGAGTCCGTCTCTGATGGGTAAGGGCAGGCCAGTATCACCTCGCCGTTGCTCGGGCACTTGCTGCTCATCGCCGCTGTCGGGCATTCGGCGGCAACGCATGCACCTGGCTCCGACATTTCTCCAAGGTCGGGTTCCTTCTTCACTTCGTTCCCGCCGTTGCAAGTCAGGGGGCGGTTCTCCTCTGCTGCTGGGTAGGTCGTCCTCTCGCAACAGGAGTCGGAGGGGGCGGTCGCTACTTCTGGCGCCGCTTTGGTAATCTCCTCCCATGGCACGCCCTTCTTCTTCCTCCGCGCTCCCTGGGACGCTGCAATGGCGGCGACTTTTGGCGGGAACTTTTGGCGGTAAATTGCAACACACAGTCTTTGCAATAAAGTACAGTCCAAGCACAGTAAATCACAGTTCCAAGGCACACATGACCTGATTCTTCAGGCTTAAGTAGATCCTGTTCGTGACGCCAAGTTTTGCAGCGCCCCCACTGCCGCAGGGCCGATGGGTACCCGGTACCGGGCCGCTGAGTCTCTGCTCTGGGGTTGTCACGGTGGCTAGGCCCGGTCCGTGACCCTGCCGAGGGGCGCACAGTTAATGATAGATGCGGATGGTAGTGGTGGTGGTGGTGCGGTGCGGTAAATAACGAGGACACCAGGTTGCAGTCTCTTTACCTCTTTACTGAAGGTCTCTGGGTCCTCAGTCCAGAATACGGTTCACCAGGCTGCGCAAGTCCGGCCGGTCCGATGGCACCTCCAGAGTTCTCCTTGCAGGTGGAAATCTGTGCCTTCCTGCTAGCGCTATGTGTTGTGGTCCTCCCCTGCTGTGCTTACGGGATAGTCCCCACAACTGTTGTGTCTGTTTCTCGTGTTCCCTCACAACAACTCGATTAGATGATGTTCTGCTAATCCTCCGTCCCTCCCGGTGTTATGGTTGGGACGCACCCGTATGACGGGTAGGCTCGGAGCTCTTCCGGGACCCTAGAGTCACCCCTCTCCACAGGTTGCCCCCCAAGTCTGCATAGGTGATTTAGGTGAGACAGCCCGCCTATGACTGACTGTCCTGCCGTTGGTTTGAAGTATTGCCTGAAGCTGAATATAGTAATACTTCCTCGGCGTTCCGGCCGCCGGTTGTGCGCCTCAGTAGGATGTTGCCTCGGTCTTACAGCACGACTCCTACTGGTATTCTCCTACTTGCTTTGATCTCGTTTCTCACTCAGCACAATATATCTCGCTTCTGTTCCTTTCTTAGGGCACCGCCGCTATGCTGAGCAGACACGGTCCCGTGACGTTCTTTCTCGTTGCCAGGCCTCTGTCAGGGTCCCAAACCTGACAGGGACCCTACCGAATCTTCCCCCACAACACCCCCTGCCACAAGGTGTTGCCTGGTTCCAACCCAGTCAGCTTTCTGAACTAACTTCCTGCCTGACCCCCAGTTTACCCACACGGTGAGGAGTGGCCTAATAAATAGCACCCTTAGCTCCCCCTGGAGGCCCAACTGTGAAATGTATTGGTGTATGTGATACCTGGTCAGATGAACTCCTTCAGTGCCATCAGACGTACCATAGCCCCCCTTAGCGGCGGAGCCACAGTACTGCAACGACCAGGACTCTGGGGCGCTGCATATGTCCAGCCTCTGTTTGAATACTTCCATTGAAGGAGAACTCACCACCTCTCGTGGCAGCCTCTTCCACTCATTGTTCACCCTCAATGTCAAAAAGTTTTTCTAATATCTAATCTGTATCTTGACTCCTCAGTTTCATTCCATTGCTTCTTGTGTTTCCATGTGCAAATGAAAATAATAATTATCGCTCTACACTGTGACATCCCTTCATATATTTGTAGACAGCTATTAAGTCTCCTCTTAGCTTTCTTTTTTGCAAGATAAACATCCCCATATATTTTAATCATTCCTCGTAGGACATACTTTGCAGTCGGCTCATCATCCTGGTAGCTCTTCTCTGAACTTGCTCCAATTTTTCAATGTCTTTTTTAAAATGTGGTGCACAGAACTGGACACAGTATTCCAGATGAGGCCTGAACAAGGAGGAGTAGAGGGGGATAATTACTTAACGTGATCTAGAATTTATGCTTCTCTTAATACATCCCAGAGCTGTGTTTGCCTTTTTTGCTGCTGCATCACACTGTTGACTCATGTGCAGTCTGTGATCTATTAGTATACCAAAGTCTTTTTCACATGCGCTTGTGTTAAGTTCTATTTCTCCCATGTGATTATCATTTTAATTGTCTAGATGTAGAATCTTGCATTGCTCCCTGTTAAATTACATTCTATTAGCAGCTGCCCATTGTTAAAGCTTATCTAGATCCTTCTGAATCCTTTCTCTGTCTTCTTTAGTGTTGGCTATCCCTCCTAGCTTTGAATCATCTGCAAATTTGATTAGTTTACCTTCAGTTCCTTTATCTAGATCATTTCTAAAAATATTGAACAACACTAGGGCCAGTACAAAGCCTTGTGGTTACCCACTTGAAACAATCTTCCAATTGGATGTGCAATCATTTATCACCACTCATTGAGCACGATCACTGAGCTAGTTATGAGTTATGAATCCACCTAACCGTAGCCTTGTCAATCCCATACTTGGCCATTTTTTAATAAGAATAGTATGAGATACTTTATCTAATGCTTTGCTGAAGTTGAGATATACTATATTTACTGCATTTCCCAGATCCACCAAGTCAGTGATTCCATCATAGAAGGAAATTAGATTAGTCTGTGTGAGGAGATGGGCGCTTACTAAAGACTATAGGATGGATGGACGTAGAACGGAGTCCACAGCTCTAAGAGATACAGACTTTTTCCAGCACAGAGTACCGGTTATATCAATATTATTGTAATTTTATAGTTAATTTGCTTGATGTGTTCTATTAGAGATTTGTTCGCTCGTCAGTTCATCCTCAGGAATTAGTGTTTCTATTCAGTGACAGAAGGCAGAGGAAGGCGTGAGGTTGGATCTTATGTATACCTAAGGCCAGTGTTGTGAATTCTGCTCTTGGGCTCCCTCAGGTGGTTGTTGGTGGTAGTGCAGTTGTCTTGGGGTTGTAATCCGGGCAGGTGTTTCTGCTGACTGCAGCTCTATTAGGTATTTAGGTGTGCAGGATCCATGAGTCTGTGCCAGTTGTCCATTGTACTTGGAGGGATTGCATCTCTCTCTGGCTCCTCATGCCCTGCTGCAAATTCAGCTAAGATAAGTGTCTGTTTTTTGTCTCTGTGCACACATGCAGTGTGCTTTGCAATTCAGTGCAATTTATTGTGTTTTTGTCCAGCTTAGACTTTGTTTGGATTTTTCAGTCATGCTGGATTCTCAGGAGATGCAGATATACTTTCTATGTCTTTAGTTAGATGTGGAATATTTGTATTATCTGCTGTGGATGTTTTTAGGATTTTAATACGGACCGCTTAGAATTCTGTCCTATCCTTTTCTATTAAGCTAGAAGTGCCTCTTTTGCTAAATCCTGTTTTTCTGCCTGCGTGTGTCTTTCCTCTTATACTCACAGTCAATATTTGTGGGGGGCTGCCTATCCTTTGGGGTTCTGCTCTGAGGCAAGATAGAATTCCCATTTCCATCTATAGGGGTATTTAGTCCTCCGGCTGTGTCGAGATGTCTAGGACGTGTTAGGTATATCCCACGGCTACTTCTAGTTGCGGTGTTAGATTAGGGTTTGCGGTCAGTACAGGTACCACCTACACCTGAGAAAGTCTCTCATGCGGCTCCAAGGTCACCAGATCATAACAGTACAACTGGCCAACAATGAGTTAAATGCATCTCAGAAGAAGGGAAGAAAGAGCCACAGGTCCAAATTTTTGAGTTTTAAAAACAACTGTAAACTGTTTTTTGCTCTGAAGCCTCGTTCCTCTGGTGATCCCATTCAGCAGATTAAAATTGTCATCTCCCTGCTGCGTGGCGACCCTCAGGATTGGGCATTTTCCCTGGAATCTGGGAATCTGGCCTTGCTTAATGTAGATGCCTTTTTTCAGGCTCTAGGATTATTATATGATGAACCAAATTCTGTGGATCAAGCGGAGAAGACCTTGTTGGCCCTGTCTCAGGGTCAAGAAGCGGCAGAATTGTATTGTCAGAAATTTAGAAAATGGTCTGTGCTGACTAAATGGAATGAGGATGCTTTGGCAGCAATTTTCAGAAAGGGTCTTTCTGAATCTGTTAAAGATGTTATGGTGGGGTTTCCCACGCCTGTTGGTCTGAGTGATTCTATGTCTCTGGCCATTCAGATCGATCGGCGCTTGCGGGAGCGCAGAACTGTGCGCGCTGTGGCATTGTCCTCAGAGCAGATGCCTGAGCCTATGCAGTGTGATAGGATTCTGTCTAGAACGGAACAACAAGGATTCAGACGTCAGAATAGGTTGTGTTTTTATTGTGGCGATGCTTCTCATGTCATTTCAGTCTGCCCAAAGCATACAAAGAGAATCGCTAGTTCAGTTACCATCGGAACTGTACAACCTAAATTTCTGTTATCTGTGACCTTGATCTGCTCATTGTCGTTATTTCCTGTCATGGCGTTTGTGGATTCAGGCGCCGCTTTGAACTTAATGGACTTTGAATTTGCCAGGCGTTGTGGTTTCCCCTTGCAGTCTTTGCAGAACCCTATTCCTTTAAGGGGCATTGATGCTACACCTTTGGCTAAAAATAAACCCCAGTTTTGGACACAGGTGACCATGTGCATGGCGCCAGCCCATCAGGAAGATTGTCGTTTTCTGGTGTTGCATAATTTGCATGATGCTATTGTGCTGGGGTTTCCATGGTTGCAGATACATAATCCTGTGTTGGATTGGAAGTCTATGTCTGTGACTAGTTGGGGTTCTCAGGGGGTTCATAATGACGTTCCTGTGATGTCAATCTCCTCTTCGTCCTCTTCTGAAGTTCCAGAGTTTTTGTCTGATTTTCAGGATGTATGCGATGAGCCCAAGTCCAGTTCCCTTCCACCGCATAGGGACTGTGATTGTGCTATTGACTTAATTCCAGGCTGTAAGTTTCCTAAGGGCCGACTTTTCAACCTGTCTGTGCCGGAACATACCGCCATGCGGAGTTATGTTAAGCAGTCTTTGGAGAAAGGGCATATTCGGCCATCTTCTTCACCGTTGGGAGCGGGATTTTTTTTTGTTGCTAAGAAGGATGGCTCCTTGAGACCCTGTATTGATTATCGCCTCTTGAATAAGATCACGGTCAAGTTTCAATACCCTTTTACCTTTGCTTTCCGATTTGTTTGCCAGGATTAAGGGGACTAGTTGGTTTACTAAAATTGACCTTCGGGGGGCATATAATCTTGTTCGTATTAAGCAGGGTGACGAATGGAAAACTGCGTTTAATACGCCGAAGGCCATTTTGAATACCTTGTGATGCCATTCGGGCTCTCTAATGCTCCATTTTTTTTTCAGTCCTTCATGCATGATATCTTCCGGAATTATCTTGATAAATTCATGATTGTATATTTGGATGACATCTTAATTTTTTCCGATGATTGGGAGTCTCATGTGAAACAGGTCAGGATGGTATTTCAGATCCTTCGTGACAATGCTTTGTTTGTGAAGGGGTCTAAATGTCTCTTTGGAGTGCAGAAGGTTTCTTTTTTGGGCTTCATTTTTTCTCCCTCATCTATAGAGATGGATCCGGTTAAGGTTCAGGCCATTCATGATTGGATTCAGCCCACATCCGTGAAGAGCCTTCAGAAATTTTTGGGCTTTGCTAATTTTTATTGCCGTTTCATTGCTAACTTCTCCAGTGTGGTTAAACCCCTGACCGATTTGACGAAGAAAGGCGCTGATGTAACGATTTGGTCCTCTGTGGCTGTCTCTGCCTTTCAGGAGCTTAAACGCCGATTTACTTCTGCCCCGATGTTGCGTCAGCCAGATGTTTCTCTTCCGTTTCAGATTGAGGTTGATGCTTCTGAGATTGGGGCAGGGGCCGTTTTGTCTCAGAGGAATTCTGATGGTTCCTTGATGAAACCGTGTGCCTTCTTTTCCCGTAAGTTTTCGCCTGCTGAACGCAATTATGATGTCGGCAATCGGGAGTTGTTGGCTATGAAGTGGGCGTTTGAGGAATGGCGACATTGGCTTGAGGGAGCCAAGCACCGTTATTGTGGTCTTGACCGATCATAAAAATCTGATTTACCTCGAATCTGCCAAACGGCTGAATCCTAGACAGGCTCGATGGTCCCTGTTTTTCTCCCGTTTTGATTTCGTGGTTTCGTATCTTCCGGGTTCTAAGAATATTAAGGCTGATGCCCTCTCTAGGAGTTTTTTGCCTGATTCTTCTGAGGTACTTGAGCCGGTCGGCATTCTGAAGGAAGGGGTGGTCCTTTCTGCCATTTCCCCTGATTTGCGATGGGTTCTGCAGGAATTTCAGGCTGACAAACCTGACCGCTGTCCAGTGGGGAAACTGTTTGTTCCTGGTAGATGGACTAGTAGAGTGATTTCTGAGGTTCATTGTTCTGTGTTGGCTGGCCATCCTGGTATTTTTGGTACCAGAGATTTGGTTGGTAGGTCCTTTTGGTGGCCTTCTTTGTCACGTGATGTGCGTTCTTTTGTGCAGTCCTGTGGCGCTTGTGCGCGGGCCAAGCCTTGTTGTTCCCGTGCTAGTGGGTTGCTTTTGCCTTTGCCGGTCCCTGAGAGGCCCTGGACGCATATTTCTATGGATTTTATTTCAGATCTTCCGGTTTCCCAGAGGATGTCGGTTATCTGGGTGGTTTGTGACCGGTTTTCTAAGATGGTTCATTTGGTGCCTTTGCCTAAATTGCCTTCCTCTTCAGATTTGGTTCCGTTGTTTTTTCAGCATGTGGTTCGTTTGCATGGTATTCCGGAGAATATTGTGTCTGACAGAGGTTCCCAGTTTGTTTCTAGGTTTTGGCGGGCCTTTTGTGCTAGGCTAGGCATTGATTTGTCTTTTTCTTCTGCATTTCATCCTCAGACAAATGGCCAGACCGAGCGAACTAATCAGACTTTGGAAACTTATTTGAGATGCTTTGTGTCTGCTGATCAGGATGATTGGGTGGCTTTCTTGCCATTGGCCGAGTTTGCCCTTAATAATCGGGCTAGTTCGGCTACCTTGGTTTCGCCCTTCTTTTGTAATTTTGGTTTTCATCCTCGTATTTCTTCGGGGCAAGTTGAGCCTTCTGATTGTCCTGGGGTGGATTCTGTGGTTGACAGGTTGCAGCAGATTTGGGCTCATGTGGTGGACAATTTGGTGTTGTCTCAGGAGGAGGCTCAGCGTTTTGCTAACCGTCGTCGGTGTGTTGGTTCCCGGCTTCGGGTTGGGGATTTGGTCTGGTTGTCTTCCCGTCATGTTCCTATGAAGGTTTCTTCCCCTAAGTTTAAGTCTCGGTTTATTAGTCCTTATAGGATTTCTGAGATTATCAATCCGGTGTCTTTTCGTTTGGCCCTTCCGGACTCTTTTGCCATCCATAATGTTTTCCATAGATCTTTGTTGCGGAGATATGTGGTCCCCGTTGTTCCCTCTGTTGATCCTCCTGCTCCTGTGTTGGTTGATGGGGAGTTGGAGTATGTGGTTGAGAAGATTTTGGATTCTCGCTTTTCGAGGCGGAGGCTTCAGTACCTTGTCAAATGGAAGGGTTATGGCCAGGAGGATAATTCTTGGGTTTTTGCCTCTGATGTCCATGCTGCTGATTTGGTCCGTGCCTTTCATCTGGCTCGTCCTGATCGGCCTGGGGGCTCTGGTGAGGGTTCGGTGACCTGTTATGGTTCTCAATGGCAAGAGAACATAGCCCAGCAAACATAAGTACTAGCTCTTGAAAGGATGGAAACTAAACTGACCATGAACTAAACCTGCCGCACAACTAACAGTAGCCGGGTAGCGTTGCCTACGTTTTTATCCCTAGACGCCCAGCGCCGGCCGGAGGACTAACTAATCCTGGCAGAGGAAAATATAGTCCTGGCTCACCTCTAGAGAAATTTCCCCGATAGGCAGACAGAGGCCCCCACATATATTGGCGGTGATTTTAGATGAAATGACAAACGTAGTATGAAAATAGGTTTAGCAAAATTGAGGTCCGCTTACTAGATAGCAGGAAGACAGAAAGGGCACTTTCATGGTCAGCTGAAAACCCTATCAAAATACCATCCTGAAATTACTTTAAGACTCTAGTATTAACTCATAACATCAGAGTGGCAATTTCAGATCACAAGAGCTTTCCAGACACAGAAACGAAACTACAGCTGTGAACTGGAACAAAATGCAAAAACAAACGAGGACTAAAGTCCAACTTAGCTGGGAGTTGTCTAGCAGCAGGAACATGCACAGAAAGGCTTCTGATTACAATGTTGACCGGCATGGAAGTGACAGAGGAGCAAGGTTAAATAGCGACTCCCACATCCTGATGGAAACAGGTGAACAGAGGGGATGATGCACACCAGTTCAATTCCACCAGTGGCCACCGGGGGAGCCCAAAATCCAATTTCACAACAGTACCCCCCCCTCAAGGAGGGGGCACCGAACCCTCACCAGAACCACCAGGGCGATCAGGATGAGCCCTATGAAAGGCACGGACCAGATCGGAGGCATGAACATCAGAGGCAGTCACCCAAGAATTATCCTCCTGACCGTATCCCTTCCATTTGACCAGATACTGGAGTTTCCGTCTGGAAACACGGGAGTCCAAGATTTTTTCCACAACGTACTCCAACTCGCCCTCAACCAACACCGGA
The DNA here is from genome assembly GCF_051348905.1 of Ranitomeya variabilis. Taxonomy (NCBI): domain Eukaryota; kingdom Metazoa; phylum Chordata; class Amphibia; order Anura; family Dendrobatidae; genus Ranitomeya; species Ranitomeya variabilis. Next base: position 41,435,970 of record NC_135232.1, on the reverse strand, counting down.
GCAGGAGGCTCAACGGAAGGCACAACCGGTACCTCATACCTGCGCAACAATGACCGATGAAAAACATTATGAATAGAAAAAGATGCAGGGAGGTCCAAACGGAAGGACACAGGGTTAAGAATCTCCAATATCTTGTACGGGCCGATGAACCGAGGCTTAAACTTAGGAGAAGAAACCCTCATAGGGACAAAACGAGAAGACAACCACACCAAGTCCCCAACACAAAGCCGAGGACCAACCCGACGCCGGCGGTTGGCAAAAAGCTGAGTCTTCTCCTGGGACAACTTCAAATTGTCCACTACCTGCCCCCAAATCTGATGCAACCTCTCCACCACAGCATCCACTCCAGGACAATCCGAAGATTCCACCTGACCAGAAGAAAATCGAGGATGAAACCCCGAATTACAGAAAAAAGGAGACACCAAGGTGGCAGAGCTGGCCCGATTATTGAGGGCAAACTCCGCTAAAGGCAAAAAAGCAACCCAATCATCCTGATCTGCAGACACAAAACACCTCAAATATGTCTCCAAGGTCTGATTCGTCCGCTCGGTCTGGCCATTTGTCTGAGGATGGAAAGCAGACGAGAAAGACAAATCTATGCCCATCCTAGCACAGAATGATCGCCAAAATCTAGACACGAATTGGGTTCCTCTGTCAGAAACGATATTCTCCGGAATACCATGCAAACGGACCACATTTTGAAAAAACAGAGGAACCAACTCGGAAGAAGAAGGCAACTTAGGCAGGGGAACCAAATGGACCATCTTAGAGAAACGGTCACACACCACCCAGATGACAGACATCTTCTGAGAAACAGGAAGATCCGAAATAAAATCCATCGAGATGTGCGTCCAGGGCCTCTTCGGGATAGGCAAGGGCAACAACAATCCACTAGCCCGAGAACAACAAGGCTTGGCCCGAGCACAAACGTCACAAGACTGCACAAAGCCTCGCACATCTCGAGACAGGGAAGGCCACCAGAAGGACCTTGCCACCAAATCCCTGGTACCAAAGATTCCAGGATGACCTGTCAACGCAGAAGAATGAACCTCAGAAATGACTTTACTGGTCCAATCATCAGGAACAAACAGTCTACCAGGTGGGCAACGATCAGGTCTATCCGCCTGAAACTCCTGCAAGGCCCGCCGCAGGTCTGGAGAAACGGCAGACAATATCACTCCATCCTTAAGGATACCTGTAGGTTCAGAGTTACCAGGGGAGTCAGGCTCAAAACTCCTAGAAAGGGCATCCGCCTTAACATTCTTAGAACCCGGCAGGTAGGACACCACAAAATTAAACCGAGAGAAAAACAACGACCAGCGCGCCTGTCTAGGATTCAGGCGTCTGGCGGACTCAAGATAAATTAGATTTTTGTGGTCAGTCAATACCACCAGCTGATGTCTAGCCCCCTCAAGCCAATGACGCCACTCCTCAAAAGCCCACTTCATGGCCAGAAGCTCCCGATTCCCAACATCATAATTCCGCTCGGCGGGCGAAAATTTACGCGAGAAAAAGGCACAAGGTCTCATCACGGAACAATCGGAACTTCTCTGCGACAAAACTACCCCAGCTCCGATTTCAGAAGCGTCGACCTCAACCTGAAAAGGAAGAGCAACATCAGGCTGACGCAACACAGGGGCGGAAGAAAAGCGGCGCTTAAGCTCCCGAAAGGCCTCCACAGCAGCAGGGGACCAATCAGCAACATCAGCACCCTTCTTAGTCAAATCAGTCAATGGTTTAACAACATCAGAAAAACCAGCAATAAATCGACGATAAAAGTTAGCAAAGCCCAAAAATTTCTGAAGACTCTTAAGAGAAGAGGGTTGCGTCCAATCACAAATAGCCTGAACCTTGACAGGATCCATCTCGATGGAAGAGGGGGAAAAAATATATCCCAAAAAGGAAATCTTTTGAACCCCAAAAACGCACTTAGAACCCTTCACACACAAGGAATTAGACCGCAAAACCTGAAAAACCCTCCTGACCTGCTGGACATGAGAGTCCCAGTCATCCGAAAAAATCAAAATATCATCCAGATACACAATCATAAATTTATCCAAATAATCACGGAAAATGTCATGCATAAAGGACTGAAAGACTGAAGGGGCATTTGAAAGACCAAAAGGCATCACCAAATACTCAAAGTGGCCCTCGGGCGTATTAAATGCGGTCTTCCACTCATCCCCCTGCTTAATTCGCACCAAATTATACGCCCCACGGAGATCTATCTTAGAGAACCACTTGGCCCCCTTTATGCGAGCAAACAAATCAGTCAGCAGTGGCAACGGATATTGATATTTAACCGTGATTTTATTCAAAAGCCGATAATCAATACACGGTCTCAAAGAGCCATCTTTCTTAGCCACAAAGAAAAAACCGGCTCCTAAGGGAGATGACGAAGGACGAATATGTCCCTTTTCCAAGGACTCCTTTATATATTCTCGCATAGCAGCATGTTCAGGCACAGACAGATTAAATAAACGACCCTTAGGGTATTTACTACCCGGAATCAAATCTATGGCACAATCGCACTCCCGGTGCGGAGGTAATGAACCAAGCTTAGGTTCTTCAAAAACGTCACGATATTCAGTTAAGAATTCAGGAATCTCAGAGGGAGTAGATGATGAAATGGAAACCACAGGTACGTCCCCATGCGTCCCCTTACATCCCCAGCTTAACACAGACATAGCTTTCCAGTCAAGGACTGGGTTATGAGATTGCAGCCATGGCAATCCAAGCACCAACACATCATGTAGGTTATACAGCACAAGAAAGCGAATAATCTCCTGATGATCCGGATTAATCCGCATAGTTACTTGTGTCCAGTATTGTGGTTTATTACTAGCCAATGGGGTGGAGTCAATCCCCTTCAGGGGTATAGGAGTTTCAAGAGGCTCTAAATCATACCCACAGCGTTTGGCAAAGGACCAATCTGTTGTGAATTTGGATTCTGGGCTCCCCCGGTGGCTACTGGTGGAATTGAACTGGTGTCTTCATCTTCTCTGTTCACCTGTTCCCATCAAGATGTGGGAGTCGCTATATAACCTTGCTGCTCTGTTAGTTGCTTGCCGGTCAACAATGTTATCAGAAGCCTCTCTGTGCTTGTTCCTGCTCCTAGACAACTACTAGATAAGTTGGACTCTTGTCCATGTTTGTTTTTGCATTTTGTTCCAGTTCACAGCTGTAGTTTCGTTACTGTGTCTGGAAAGCTCTTGTGAACGGGAATTGCCACTCTGGTGTTATGAGTTAATGCCAGAGTTTTAAAGTAATTTCTGGATGGTGTTTTTTTGATAGGGTTTTCAGCTGACCATGAAAGTGTCCTTTCTGTCTTCTGCTATGTAGTAAGTGGACCTCAAATTTGCTAAACCTATTTTCATACTACGTTTGTTATTTCATCTCAACTCACCGCCAATACATGTGGGGGGCCTCTGTCTCCTTTCGGGGTATTTCTCTAGAGGTGAGCTAGGACTAATATTTTCCTCTGCTAGCTTTATTTAGTCCTCCGGCTGGGCTGGGCATCTAGAATCAACGTAGGCATGCTACCCGGCCACTGCTAGTTGTGCGTTAGGTTTAGTTCATGGTCAGCTCAGTTCCCATCTTCCAAGAGCTAGTTCCTATATATGCTTATGCTATGTTCTCTTGCCATTGAGATCATGACAGTTTGACCGGCCATCAAAGTGTTAACTGTTTGGGCTGAAGCAGGAGAAAAAGAAGTGTTGAAGGGAAATTTTTTTTTTTTTTTTTTCCCCTCAGAGTTTTGCTGCCTAGCCCTTAATTGCTGTCTAGCTGCTTCTTACCTCCTCTTAACCCTTGAATGGCTCTGTGTCCACCTGTTTGTAATGGATCTTCAGAGTGTAACTGCAGGTTTGAATAATCTCGCCACGAAGGTACAAAATTTGCAAGATTTTGTTTGTCATGCACCTGTATCTGAGCCGAGAATTCCTTTGCCGGAATTTTTCTCGGGGAATAGATCCGGGTTTCAGAATTTTCGAAATAATTGCAAATTATTTTTGTCTCTGAAATCTCGCTCTGCCGGAGACCCTGCACAGCAGGTCAGGATTGTGATTTCCTTGCTCCGGGGCGACCCTCAAGACTGGGCTTTTTCATTGACACCAGGAGATCCTGCGTTGCTCAATGTGGATGCGTTTTTTCTGGCCTTGGGGTTGCTTTATGACGAACCTCATTTGGAGCTTCAGGCAGAAAAAACTTTGATGTCCCTATCTCAGGGGCAAGATGAAGCGGAAATTTACTGCCAAAGATTCCGTAAATGGTCTGTGCTTACTCAGTGGAATGAGTGCGCCCTGGCGGCGACTTTCAGAGAGGGTCTCTCTGATGCCATTAAGGATGTTATGGTGGGGTTCCCTGTGCCTGCGGGTCTGAATGAGTCCATGACAATGGCTATTCAGATCGATAGGCGTTTGCGGGAGCGCAAGCCAGTGCACCATCTGGCGGTGTCCACTGAGAAGTCGCCAGAGAGTATGCAGTGTGATAGAATTCTGTCCCGAAGCGAGCGGCAGAATTTTAGACGGAAAAATGGGTTGTGTTTCTATTGTGGTGATTCTACTCATGTTTTATCAGCATGCTCTAAGCGCACTAAAAAGCTTGGTAAATCTGTTTCCATTTGCACCTTACCGTCTAAATTTATTCTATCTGTGACCCTGATTTGCTCTTTGTCATCTATTACCACGGACGCCTATGTCGACTCTGGCGCCGCTTTGAGTCTTATGGATTGGTCCTTTGCCAAACGCTGTGGGTATGATTTAGAGCCTTTGGAGACTCCTATTCCTCTGAAGGGGATTGACTCCACCCCATTGGCTAATAATAAACCACAATACTGGACACAAGTAACTATGCGTATTAATCCGGATCACCAGGAGATTATTCGCTTTCTGGTGCTGTATAATCTACATGATGATTTGGTGCTAGGATTGCCTTGGCTGCAATCTCACAACCCAGTCCTCGACTGGAGAGCTATGTCTGTGTTGAGCTGGGGATGTAAGGGGGCTCATGGGGATGTACCTGTGGTTTCCATTTCATCATCCATTCCCTCTGAAATTCCTGAGTTCCTGTCTGACTATCGTGACGTCTTTGAAGAATCCAAGCTTGGTTCGTTACCTCCGCACCGAGAGTGCGATTGTGCCATAGATTTAATCCCGGGTAGTAAATACCCAAAGGGTCGTTTATTTAATCTGTCTGTGCCTGAACATGCTGCTATGCGAGAATATATAAAGGAGTCCTTGGAAAAGGGACATATTCGTCCATCGTCATCTCCCTTAGGAACCGGTTTTTTCTTTGTGTCAAAAAAAGACGGCTCTTTGAGACCATGTATTGATTATCGGCTTTTGAATAAAATCACTGTTAAATATCAATACCCATTGCCGTTGCTGACTGATTTGTTTGCTCGCATAAAGGGGGCCAAGTGGTTCTCTAAGATTGACCTTCGTGGGGCGTATAATTTGGTGCGAATCAGGCAGGGGGATGAGTGGAAAACCGCATTTAATACGCCCGAGGGCCACTTTGAGTATTTAGTGATGCCTTTTGGTCTTTCTAATGCTCCGTCAGTTTTCCAGTCCTTTATGCATGATATTTTTCGCGATTATTTGGATAAATTTATGATTGTGTATCTGGATGATATTCTGATTTTTTCGGATGACTGGGACTCTCATGTCCAGCAAGTCAGGAGGGTTTTTCAGGTTTTGCGGTCTAATTCTTTGTGTGTGAAGGGTTCTAAGTGTGTTTTTGGGGTACAGAGGATTTCCTTTTTGGGATATATTTTTTCCCCCTCTTCCATTGAAATGGATCCTGTCAAGGTTCAAGCTATTTGTGATTGGACGCAGCCCTCTTCTCTTAAGAGTCTTCAGAAATTTTTGGGCTTTGCTAACTTTTATCGTCGATTTATTGCTGGTTTTTCGGATATTGCTAAGCCATTGACCGATTTGACTAAGAAGGGTGCTGATGTTGCTGATTGGTCCCCTGATGCTGTGGAGGCCTTTCGGGAGCTTAAGCGCCGTTTTTCCTCTGCCCCTGTGTTGCGTCAGCCTGATGTTGCTCTACCTTTTCAGGTTGAGGTCGACGCTTCTGAGATCGGAGCTGGGGCAGTGTTGTCGCAGAAAAGTTCTGACTGCTCCGTGATGAGGCCTTGTGCCTTCTTTTCCCGTAAATTTTCGCCCGCTGAGCGGAATTATGATGTTGGGAATCGGGAGCTTTTGGCCATGAAGTGGGCTTTTGAGGAGTGGCGCCATTGGCTTGAGGGGGCCAGACATCAGGTGGTGGTATTGACTGACCACAAAAATTTGATTTATCTTGAGACCGCCAGGCGCCTGAATCCTAGACAGGCGCGCTGGTCATTATTTTTCTCTCGGTTTAATTTTGTGGTGTCATACCTACCGGGTTCTAAGAATGTTAAGGCGGATGCCCTTTCTAGGAGTTTTGAGCCTGACTCGCCTGGTAACTCTGAGCCCACAGGTATCCTTAAGGATGGAGTGGTATTGTCAGCCGTTTCTCCAGACCTGCGGCGGGCCTTGCAGGAGTTTCAGGCGGAGAGACCTGGTCGTTGCCCACCTGATAAACTGTTTGTTCCTGGTGATTGGACCAGTAGAGTCATCTCTGAGGTTCATTCTTCTGCGTTGGCAGGTCATCCTGGCATTTTTGGTACCAGGGATTTGGTGGCAAGGTCCTTCTGGTGGCCTTCCCTGTCACGAGATGTGCGAGGCTTTGTGCAGTCTTGTGACGTTTGTGCTCGGGCCAAGCCTTGTTGTTCTCGGGCTAGTGGATTATTGTTGCCCTTGCCTATTCCTAAGAGGCCTTGGACGCACATCTCGATGGATTTTATTTCAGATCTGCCTGTTTCTCAGAAGATGTCTGTCATCTGGGTGGTGTGTGACCGTTTTTCTAAGATGGTCCATTTGGTTCCTCTGCCCAAGTTACCTTCTTCTTCCGAGTTGGTTCCTCTGTTTTTTCAAAATGTTGTTCGTTTGCATGGTATTCCTGAGAATATCGTTTCTGACAGAGGGACCCAATTCGTGTCTAGATTTTGGCGGGCATTCTGTGCTAGGATGGGCATAGATTTATCTTTTTCGTCCGCTTTCCATCCTCAGACGAATGGCCAGACCGAGCGGATTAATCAGACCCTGGAGACATATCTGAGGTGTTTTGTGTCTGCTGACCAGGATGATTGGGTTGCTTTTTTGCCATTGGCGGAGTTCGCTCTCAATAATCGGGCCAGCTCTGCCACTTTGGTGTCCCCGTTTTTCTGTAATTCGGGGTTTCATCCTCGATTTTCCTCTGGTCAGGTGGAATCTTCGGATTGTCCTGGAGTGGATGCTGTGGTGGAGAGATTGCATCAGATCTGGGGGCAGGTGGTGGACAATTTGAGGTTGTCCCAGGAGAAGACTCAGCTTTTTGCCAACCGCCACCGTCGTGTTGGTCCTCGGCTTTCTGTTGGGGATTTGGTGTGGTTGTCTTCTCGTTTTGTCCCTATGAGGGTCTCTTCTCCTAAGTTTAAGCCTCGGTTTATCGGCCCGTATAAGATATTGGAGATTCTTAACCCTGTTTCCTTCCGTTTGGACCTCCCTGCATCCTTTTCTATTCATAACGTTTTTCATCGGTCATTATTGCGCAGGTATGAGGTACCGGTTGTGCCTTCCGTTGAGCCTCCTGCTCCGGTGTTGGTTGAGGGTGAGTTGGAGTACGTTGTGGAGAAAATCTTGGACTCTCGTGTTTCCAGACGGAGACTCCAGTATCTGGTCAAGTGGAAGGGATACGGCCAGGAGGATAATTCTTGGGTGAATGCATCTGATGTTCATGCCTCCGATCTGGTTCGTGCCTTTCATAGGGCCCATCCTGATCGCCCTGGTGGTTCTGGTGAGGGTTCGGTGCCCCCTCCTTGAGGGGGGGGGTACTGTTGTGAATTTGGATTCTGGGCTCCCCCGGTGGCTACTGGTGGAATTGAACTGGTGTCTTCATCTTCTCTGTTCACCTGTTCCCATCAAGATGTGGGAGTCGCTATATAACCTTGCTGCTCTGTTAGTTGCTTGCCGGTCAACAATGTTATCAGAAGCCTCTCTGTGCTTGTTCCTGCTCCTAGACAACTACTAGATAAGTTGGACTCTTGTCCATGTTTGTTTTTGCATTTTGTTCCAGTTCACAGCTGTAGTTTCGTTACTGTGTCTGGAAAGCTCTTGTGAACGGGAATTGCCACTCTGGTGTTATGAGTTAATGCCAGAGTTTTAAAGTAATTTCTGGATGGTGTTTTTTTGATAGGGTTTTCAGCTGACCATGAAAGTGTCCTTTCTGTCTTCTGCTATGTAGTAAGTGGACCTCAAATTTGCTAAACCTATTTTCATACTACGTTTGTTATTTCATCTCAACTCACCGCCAATACATGTGGGGGGCCTCTGTCTCCTTTCGGGGTATTTCTCTAGAGGTGAGCTAGGACTAATATTTTCCTCTGCTAGCTTTATTTAGTCCTCCGGCTGGGCTGGGCATCTAGAATCAACGTAGGCATGCTACCCGGCCACTGCTAGTTGTGCGTTAGGTTTAGTTCATGGTCAGCTCAGTTCCCATCTTCCAAGAGCTAGTTCCTATATATGCTTATGCTATGTTCTCTTGCCATTGAGATCATGACACCAATCCATAAGACTCAAAGCGGCGCCAGAGTCGACATAGGCATCCGCGGTAATAGATGATAAAGAACAAATCAGGGTCACAGATAGAATAAACTTAGACTGTAAAGTGCCAATTGAAACAGACTTATCAAGCTTCTTAGTACGCTTAGAGCATGCTGATATAACATGAGTTGAATCACCGCAATAGAAGCACAACCCATTTTTTCGTCTTAAATTCTGCCGTTCACTTCTGGACAGAATTCTATCACATTGCATATTCTCTGGCGTCTTCTCAGTAGACACCGCCAAATGGTGCACAGGTTTGCGCTCCCACAGACGCCTATCGATCTGAATAGCCATTGTCATGGACTCATTCAGACCCGCAGGCACAGGGAACCCCACCATAACATCCTTAATGGCATCAGAGAGACCCTCTCTGAAATTCGCCGCCAGGGCGCACTCATTCCACTGAGTAAGCACAGCCCATTTACGGAATTTCTGGCAGTATATTTCAGCCTCGTCTTGCCCCTGAGATAGGGACATCAAGGCCTTTTCCGCCTGAAGCTCTAACTGAGGTTCCTCATAAAGCAACCCCAAGGCCAGAAAAAACGCATCCACATTGAGCAACGCAGGATCCCCTGGAGCCAATGCAAAAGCCCAATCCTGAGGGTCGCCCCGGAGCAAGGAAATCACAATCCTGACCTGCTGAGCAGGATCTCCAGCAGAGCGAGATTTCAGGGACAAAAACAACTTGCAATTATTTTTGAAATTTTGAAAGCAAGATCTATTCCCCGAGAAAAATTCAGGCAAAGGAATTCTAGGTTCAGATATAGGAACATGAACAACAAAATCTTGTAAATTTTGAACTTTCGTGGTGAGATTATTCAAACCTGCAGCTAAACTCTGAATATCCATTTTAAACAGGTGAACACAGAGCCATTCCAGGATTAGAAGGAGAGAGAGAGAGAAAGGCTGCAATATAGGCAGACTTGCAAGAGATTCAATTACAAGCACACTCAGAACTGAAGGGAAGGGAAAAAAAAAAAAAAAAAATCTTCAGCAGACTTCTCTTTTCTCTCCTTTCTCTGTCAATTAATTTAACCCTTTTTGGGCCGGTCAAACTGTTATGGTTCTCAATGGCAAGAGAACATAGCCCAGCAAACATAAGTACTAGCTCTTGAAAGGATGGAAACTAAACTGACCATGAACTAAACCTGCCGCACAACTAACAGTAGCCGGGTAGCGTTGCCTACGTTTTTATCCCTAGACGCCCAGCGCCGGCCGGAGGACTAACTATTCCTGGCAGAGGAAAATATAGTCCTGGCTCACCTCTAGAGAAATTTCCCCGATAGGCAGACAGAGGCCCCCACATATATTGGCGGTGATTTTAGATGAAATGACAAACGTAGTATGAAAATAGGTTTAGCAAAATTGAGGTCCGCTTACTAGATAGCAGGAAGACAGAAAGGGCACTTTCATGGTCAGCTGAAAACCCTATCAAAATACCATCCTGAAATTACTTTAAGACTCTAGTATTAACTCATAACATCAGAGTGGCAATTTCAGATCACAAGAGCTTTCCAGACACAGAAACGAAACTACAGCTGTGAACTGGAACAAAATGCAAAAACAAACGAGGACTAAAGTCCAACTTAGCTGGGAGTTGTCTAGCAGCAGGAACATGCACAGAAAGGCTTCTGATTACAATGTTGACCGGCATGGAAGTGACAGAGGAGCAAGGTTAAATAGCGACTCCCACATCCTGATGGAAACAGGTGAACAGAGGGGATGATGCACACCAGTTCAATTCCACCAGTGGCCACCGGGGGAGCCCAAAATCCAATTTCACAACAGTGACCCCTCTTCAAGGGGGGGTACTGTTGTGAATTCTGCTCTTGGGCTCCCTCCGGTGGTTGTTGGTGGTAGAGCAGTTGTCTTGGGGTTGTAATCTGGGCAGGTGTTTCTGCTGATTGCAGCTCTATTAGGTATTTAGGTGTGCAGGATCCATGAGTCTGTGCTAGTTGTCCATTGTACTTGGAGGGATTGCATCTCTCTCTGGCTCCTCATGCCCTGCTGCAAATTCAGCTAAGATAAGTGTCTGTTTTTTGTCTCTGTGCACACATGCAGTGTGCTTTGCAATTCAGTGCAATTTATTGTGTTTTTGTCCAGCTTAGACTTTGTTTGGATTTTTCAGTCATGCTGGATTCTCAGGAGATGCAGATATACTTTCTATGTCTTTAGTTAGATGTGGAATATTTGTATTATCTGCTGTGGATGTTTTTAGGATTTTAATACGGACCGCTTAGAATTCTGTCCTATCCTTTTCTATTTAGCTAGAAGTGCCTCTTTTGCTAAATCCTGTTTTTCTGCCTGCGTGTGTCTTTCCTCTTATACTCACAGTCAATATTTGTGGGGGGCTGCCTATCCTTTGGGGTTCTGCTCTGAGGCAAGATAGAATTCCCATTTCCATCTATAGGGGTATTTAGTCCTCCGGCTGTGTCGAGATGTCTAGGACGTGTTAGGTACATCCCACGGCTACTTCTAGTTGCGGTGTTAGATTAGGGTTTGTGGTCAGTACAGGTACCACCTACTCCTAAGAAAGTCTCTCATGCGGCTCCAAGGTCACCAGATCATAACAGCACAACTGGCCAACAATGAGTTAAATGCATCTCAGAAGAAGGGAAGAAAGAGCCACAGGTCCAAATTTTTGAGTTTTAAAAACAACTGTAAACTGTTTTTTGCTCTGAAGCCTCGTTCCTCTGGTGATCCCATTCAGCAGATTAAAATTGTCATCTCCCTGCTGCGTGGCGACCCTCTGGATTGGGCATTTTCCCTGGAATCTGGGAATCCGGCCTTGCTTAATGTAGATGCCTTTTTTCAGGCTCTAGGATTATTATATGATGAACCAAATTCTGTGGATCAAGTGGAGAAGACCTTGTTGGCCCTGTCTCAGGGTCAAGAAGCGGCAGAATTGTATTGTCAGAAATTTAGAAAATGGTCTGTGCTAACTAAATGGAATGAGGATGCTTTGGCAGCAATTTTCAGAAAGGGTCTTTCTGAATCTGTTAAAGATGTTATGGTGGGGTTTCCCACGCCTGTTGGTCTGAGTGATTCTATGTCTCTGGCCATTCAGATCGATCGGCGCTTGCGGGAGCGCAGAACTGTGCGCGCTGTGGCGTTGTCCTCAGAGCAGATGCCTGAGCCTATGCAGTGTGATAGGATTCTGTCTAGAACGGAACAACAAGGATTCAGACGTCAGAATAGGTTGTGTTTTTATTGTGGCGATGCTTCTCATGTCATTTCAGTCTGCCCAAAGCGTACAAAGAGAATCGCTAGTTCAGTTACCATCGGAACTGTACAACCTAAATTTCTGTTATCTGTGACCTTGATCTGCTCATTGTCGTCATTTTCTGTCATGGCGTTTGTGGATTCAGGCGCCGCTTTGAACTTAATGGACTTTGAATTTGCCAGGCGTTGTGGTTTCCCCTTGCAGTCTTTGCAGAACCCTATTCCTTTAAGGGGCATTGATGCTACACCTTTGGCTAAAAATAAACCCCAGTTTTGGACACAGGTGACCATGTGCATGGCGCCAGCCCATCAGGAAGAATGTCGTTTTCTGGTGTTGCATAATTTGCATGATGATATTGTGCTGGGGTTTCCATGGTTGCAGATACATAATCCTGTGTTGGATTGGAAGTCTATGTCTGTGACTAGTTGGGGTTGTCAGGGGGTTCATAATGACGTTCCTGTGATATCAATCTCCTCTTCCTCCTCTTCTGAAGTTCCAGAGTTTTTGTCAGGCAAGATAGAATTCCCATTTCCATCTATAGGGGTATTTAGTCCTCCGGCTGTGTCGAGATGTCTAGGACGTGTTAGGTACATCCCACGGCTACTTCTAGTTGCGGTGTTAGATTAGGGTTTGCGGTCAGTACAGGTACCACCTACTCCTGAGAAAGTCTCTCATGCAGCTCCAAGGTCACCAGATCATAACAGGCCAGACTCTATCAATCTCATCTGTATCAAGGTACCACTCCCAATGTACTCCCAGCCCTAGGTCCATTGTGTGGTTGGGGATAGTAGATCTAGGGGAGTCGTCACCACTGGGGGTCTCACATGCATTCCCAGGTGATGGAATATGCTTTGTTCTGTGAGCTAAAGTAAAACGTTTAAAGGGGAGGGAGAAAAAAACAGGAGGGTTGAATCAGGCAATTGTTGGAGGGACTTTGAAAGGAGACGATCCAAGGTGGAATGGATGATCTATGGAATTTTGGAGTTCGGTTGCCGGCTGGAGGGGTATCCATGAACTACGGTTGTGATATCAATCGTCTGGAGGAACATAGGCTGCGACTGCGCACTATACTGGGTGGGTATGCCAAAAGCTATGGGCCAACCAAAAGTTGGGAGACAGTGGGTATTACCTGGTACAAAACCAGTGGAACTATCGATCACAGGATCGATCTCAAGATGTCAGTCTGCCCCATGTATCACATAAGTGTATCATAGAAGTGTGATGCTCAGAATTAATTCCAGAATCATGTATACAGATTGTACCCTACCATCTGCCACCATCGCACTCTAATCAGTATGTCCATTAATCTATTCTCCCTACAGGTATGTCATCCAGCTTTTCCACATTGAACTTTCCTACCTCAGCCTGTAGCAAAACTTGGTATGTCATCCAGCTTTCCACACTGAACTTTCCTACCTCAGCCTGTAGCAAAACTTGGTATGTCATCCAGCTACTGAACTTTCCTACCTCAGCCTGTAGCAAAAATTGGTATGTCATCCAGCTTTCCACACTGAATTTCCTACCTCAGCCTGTAACAAAGCTTGGTATGTCATCCAGCTTTCCACACTGAACTTTCCTACCTCAGCCTGTAGCAAAACTTGGTATGTCATCCAGCTACTGAGCTTTCCTACCTCAGCCTGTAGCAAAAATTGGTATGTCATCCAGCTTTCCACACTGAATTTCCTACCTCAGCCTGTAACAAAGCTTGGTATGTCATCCAGCTTTCCACACTAAACTTTCCTACCTCAACCTATAGCAAAACTTGGTATGTCATCCAGCTTTCCACACTGAACTTTCCTACCTCAGCCTGTAGCAAAGCTTGGTATGTCATCCAGCTTTCTAAACTGAACTTTCCTACCTCAGCCTGTAACAAAGCTTGGTATGTCATCCAGCTTTCCACACTGAACTTTCCTACCTCAACCTGTAGCAAAAATTGGTATGTCATCCAGCTTTCCACACTGAACTTTCCTATCTCAGCCTGTAACAAAGCTTGGTATGTCATCCAGCTTTCCACACTGAACTTTCCTATCTCAGCCTGTAGCAAAACTTGGTTTGCTTTTCAACTGACCCCTGCAATAACTCCAGTGTTATTTATGACTTTGTTTACTTTTGCTTGATCATATGCATCTGGGCCACTCTTAATTATGTGATCAAGATGAGCACAGACTACTCCACACTGCTTCACACCTGAATCCAGTGTTGCACATGTATTGTATAGCATAAGTCTGCCAACACATCAGTCTGCCCCGTGTATCACAACAGTGTATCATAGAAGTGTGATGCTCAGAATTAATTCCAGAACTGAACCAGAAGGGAACTGAACGTAACTGGCTATAGTCACTGTAAACAATGTTTCTGTATGTGTTCACTCTCACCCCTATAATCTTTCACTTTCTACTAACCCCCTAGTGCCTACACCAGAGGCGTAGCTAGGGTTTCAGCTTAGGGGGGGCAAAAAATCTGAGTGGGCCCCTAACCAGGTACCCCTGACTACAGCGACGTGGTGCACCCTAATTGTGAGCCTGGGGGAACATCAGCAGATGACCGCACTGTGACTGAAAATAAGTCTATATACAAAACCGAACAATGATATTACTATATGAGGACCATATATTGGTAGATACCAGTCGTGCAGACAATATAAGAGATCGCAGCACAGTTATAGACAATAATTTACAGAGGACATTCTTTCTGATGGAGTCATTCATTTTTCTCATCTTTTCCATCTGGCCCAGACCGACATGACAACTTCTCCACCCAGGACTCGTCTGCAGATATTATGAGGACACATTAGACTTCTCACATTCCAGCCCCGTCCCCATCTATCCCCAACCTGCACAAACTCCTCATTCTGCTGATACCCCAATACTGAGCCGCTGCTTCCATATGTGTCCTACAGCACCTGCAGTATGGTACAATAATGGTGCCGCCCCACATAGTAATGCCACCACTGTGCCCCTTACATAGTAATAATGACTCCTTTGTGCTCTCTAAATGATAAAATTCACCCCTAGAAAACATTAATGCCCTGTGCTAGTGCCCTTCACATTTTGTCCCTAAAAAGTAATAATACTACATATGAAATTTGAATGGTCTCAGTACTCTGAGTGCCCCTATAGCAATAATGTTTAAGTGCCCACTTAACATTTAATAATGTCCCCTAAGTAGCCTCCATGAACAGCTTGACTATACACAGTATGGTGGGCCCACAGCTTTCCTATACACAGTACAATGCCCCCACAGCTCCCCAATACACAATATGATGATCCCACAGCTCCCCTATACACAGTATGATGTCCCCACTGCTCCCCTATACACAGTATGATATCAGCACTGCCCCCTATACACAGTATGGTATGCTCACAGCTCCCTTATACACAGTATGATTGGCCCACAGCTCCCGTACATACAGTATGATGTCCAATAGAGCTCCCTTATACATAGAATGATGTTCCCATTGGTCCCTCAAAACACAGTATAATAGTTAATAGTGTCCTGACACTGTGTCGCCTGCACTGAAAGTCACACTGCCAGGAGGAAATTAACTTTATTCCTCACTGCAGCCAGGGGGGCGGCGCCGGCATGGTTTCAGTCACCGCTCTGTGTATAGAGCGCAGCAGCTGTAACTGCACCTCTTAGGCTATGTGCACACGTTGTGGATTCCATTGTGGATTTTTCCATGCAGGTCCTGCAAGATCCGCAGGTAAAATGCCCTGCGTTTTACCTGCGGATTTACTGCAGATTTTGTGCAGTTTTTGTACGGATTTCACCTGTGTTTTTACACCTGCGGATTCCTATTAAGGAATAGGTGTAAACCGTTGTGGAATCCGCACAGAGAATTGACATGCTGCGGAAAATACAACGCAGCATTTCCACGTGGAATTTTCCGCAGCATGTGCACTGCGGATTTGGTTTTCCATAGGTTTACATAGTACTGTACAACACATGGAAAACTGCTGCAGATCCGCAGCCAAATCCGCAATGCGTGCACATACCCTTACTTCAACTGACAGCCAGCTCAGCAGCCTCTACCACCCAGTAGTTGCGCACTGATGCCCCTATAAATAATAATGCTTCTTAAGTGCCCACTTGACATTTAATAATGTCCCCTGAGTCCCCCCATGTACAGTGATAGTGGCCCCAATCTGCCCAATCTGCAGGCGGTCAAGTGACGACTTTTTCGGCTTCTCTCAATTCTCTTCTATTGAAAGAAACCAAACCTTTCTAGTCGACACAAGCACATAGTAAACATGTGGTCGCATGACCGCCTGATGACGCCAGTGATATTGGGGCTCATGGCAGCAGGAGCTCCGTGTCATGATTTGGCAGTCTGCTTATTATTAAAGCACCACTCTATCAGGGGTTTTTTTTCACTGCTGGAGGTGCTTTAAGCACAAGTCCCCTGCCCCGGCCATATACTCATCTTCCGCCATATTGACCGCTTTTTGGCATCGCTCCAGTCCCGCAGCTCCATCTTGTGAGCACAGCTTCTGATTGGCCAGAAGTTAGAAGCTGCATCATAAGCGCTCAATGTAAGTCTATGAGGGCCAGGAAGAGGCGAGAAAGAGGCCAGAACGAGGCTCTTATAGACTCACATTGATACCGTACCGCTCCATGAAACGCTAGGGCAGAGGACAGGTCACAAACTGCAGGAGACGAACCCAAACGGTGCGGTGGCGAAAACTGATGAAAACGCCGGAAGGTGAGTATCAGACAGTTGGTCTTAGATTGAGACTATGTGCCCACGTTGCGGATTTGTGTGAGGATTTTTCCACGCAGATTTTGAAAAATCCGCATGTAAAACGCACTGCGTTTTACAAGCGGATTTCCAGCATTTTTTGTGCGGATTTCCCCTGCGGTGTTACACCTACGGATTCCTATTAAGGAACAGGTGTAAAACGCTGCGGAATCCGCACAAAGAATTGACATGCTGCAGAAAATACAGTGCAGCGTTTCCGTGTGGTATTTTCCACAGCATGTGCACTGTGAATTTTGTTTTCTATAGGTTTACATGGTAGAGTCAAATCCGCAACGTGTGCATACCCTTAAAGTGCCACTCCAGAGGTGAAATAAAAAAAATGCTGGAATGATGCTTTAAGGGTATGTGCACACGCTGCAGATTTCGCTGCGGAACTGCAACGCTTCCGCAGCTGCGGGTCCGCAGCGGTTTCCCATAAGTTTACAGTACAATGTAAACCTATGGGAAACGAAATCCGCAGTGCACATGCTGCGGAAAAAAACGTGCGGAAACACAGCGGTTTATATTCCACAGCATGTCAATTCTTTGTGCGGATTCCGCTGCGGGTTTATACCTGCTCCAATAGAAAACTGCAGGTGTAAACCCGCAGCAGAAACCGCACTAGAAACCGCGATAAATCCGCAGTAAAAACCGCAGCGTGTGCACATGCCCTAAATGTGATGCAGCTCATGGCTTACCCAGCTGGTAAGTATAATAAGCCCCCTACCTCCCCATCCCAGAGAACAACTATTACATGTGATGGAGTGCATATAATCTCATAACAAAGCCGTATAATAATCAGCCCCCCAGTGCCGTCGCCCTTCACCCACCTCAGCCCTCACAATACCCTTATCTTCTCACATTCACCTCCTCAGTGCCCTGTCGACCCTCCCCCACAACACCCCCCATCCTCACATTCACCCCCCAGCCCTGTCCCCCTCCCCCACCTAAGCCCCCACAACACCCCATCCTCTCACATTTACCCCCCAATGACTATGACATGCCTATCAATCTAATGTATCTTATCCCCACTTACCAATGAAGTTTGCAGCAGGACCAGGAAGTATCTGAGTGAGTGATATGGAGGTGGGCACTAGGACCCAGCGTGCCTGCCCTGGGCCAATTCCAGCACAGGGAGAGGGAGGGAAGAAACCTGCAGCCTGGAGAAGCTCCTGAGGTCGGTCAGCACAATAATACAGTTCAGGAGGGACGAGCGTGCAGAATCGCCGTCTGACAGGGGAGCAGGCATTTTGCTGCGCTCCTCCTGTATTGTGCCTCATCACGGAAGTGGCAGTGCCGGCTCCCAGTGGGCCCCTTCATGTGGCAGGGCCCGGGGCGAAGGCCCCCTCTGCCCCCCCAGTAGCTACGCTACTGGCCTACACCTAGTAATGAATTTGGTCATCTCTTCTTCAATCCTCCCCATCCATCTCACCACCTCCTCTGAACTGTTCCTCAACATACAATCCTCTGACTCCAAACACAGTCTCCTCATGCCTTCCCCTGCTCCTACCTGCTAACACTTTCTCTGCTCCTTCTCACTGCCGATGATATCTCTCCAAATCCTGGTCCTCCTCACCACATCCACACAGTCCTTTCTACCTCCCATCTACGCTCTATCACGACTTTCCGTAACCTCTCTAACCTTAAACCCATTCATCCAGCCCCCACATCCCCAGTCCCACTAACAGGAGCTCTATGGAACGCTCGCTCTGTCTGCAACAAACTTTCCTACATCCATGATCTTTTAATTACTCACAAACTTTCATTCCTCGCCATCACCGAAACCTGGCTCACCCCTCTGACAGCCTCTCCTGCTGCTGCTGCACTCTCGTATGGTAGATTCCACCTTCCCCCCCCCGCCCCAACTGCAAGCATGGTGGAGGAGTTGGTTTTCTCCTGTCAGATAACTGCTCTTTCACCGCAATCCCACTGCCACTCTCTGTTACCCTCCCTTCCTTAGTGGTGCACTCTGTGCATCTATTCCCCCTCCGACCTCCAACTGGCTGTCATTTACCACCCCGCAGGACCAGCCACCACCTTCTTTGACAACTTCACCACCTGGCTACTTCATTTCCTCTCCTCTGACATCCACACCATCATCATGAGCGACTTCAACATCCCCATTGACACTTCCCTCCCAGCTGTCACTAAACTTCAATCTCTCACTTCCTCCTTCGGCCTCGCTCAATGGTCTTCAGCAGCCACTCACAAAGATGGCCACACACTGGACCTCATCTTCACCCGTCTCTGCTCCCTCTTCCCTCTCCACTCCTTGTCCACAATCTCCACTCCACAAACTCACACACCCTCTCAGAAATCTTAAACACCTCGATCTACACTCACTCTCTGAATCCCTCCTCCTTCTTACAAACATAAGTTCCCTACACAATGCGGATGCTGCTGCCATTTTATATAACACCAAAATAGCAGTGGCTCTGGAATCGGTCGCCCCTCTCACACATACCAAAGCTTGCAAAATCAACAGACAGCCCTGGCACACCAGCCTGACCAAAGAACTAAGACGGGCTACCAGGGTTGCCGAGCGGAGATGGAAAAGATCCCACTCCAATGAGCACTTCATCACATTTAAACAGTCCCTCACTACTTTCAAGACCGCACCCACTGCAACAAAACAAAACTTATTTCTCATCCCTCATATCCACCCTGTCTCACAACCCTAAACAGTTATTCAACACTTTCAATTCTCTCCTCCGTCCCCCAGCATCCCCTCCATCTCCACTCTTCTCGGCCGAAGACTTTGCCTCATTTTTCAAGCAGAAGATTGATAACATCAGAGACAGTTTTGGTAGACAACCATCAGAGCCCTTCCTCCTAAGTGCTCAGCCCTCCTCCTCCAAAACCAACTTCTCTACCATTACAGAAGATCAACTCTCCACTCTAATCTCAAGATCACATCGCACCACCTGTGCACTTGACCCGATCCCATCCCACTTCATCCCAAACCTCACCACAGTCTTTATCACAACCCTAACCCATCTCTTCAACCTATCACTAACAACTGTTTTCCCCTCAAGCTTTAAACATGCCTCAATCAAACCTATCCTCAAAAAGCTCTCTCTTGACTCATCCTCTGCATCTAGCTATCGCCCTATATCACTTCACCCTATGCTTCAAAACTACTGGAACAACATGTCCATCTTGAACTGTCCTCCCACCTCTCTTCCTGCTCCCACTTCGACCGCTTTCAATCTGGCTTCCGGCCACATCACTCCACTGAAACTGCCCTAACTAAAGTCACCAATGACCTATTAACTGCCAAAGCGAAGCGACACTACTCTGTCCTCCTCATCCTAGACCTGTCCTCAGCCTTTGACACAGTGGACCAGGGCCGGCTCCAGGTTTTTGAGGGCCCCGGGCGAAAGAGTCTCAGTGGGCCCCCCTTTAACACATACCATGATTCATGATCACATATAACACAGCCATGTAGTAAATAACACAGCCCACATAGTATATAACACAGCCACGTAGCATATGACACAGCCATGTAGTATATAACAGCCCACGTAGCATATAATACAGCCACGTAGTATGTAACACAGCCCACGTAGCATATAACAGCCCATATAGTATATAGCACAGCCACATATTATATAACACAGCTCACGTAGTATATAACACGGCCCACGTAGTATATAGAACAGCCATGTAGTATATAGCACAGCCCACATAGCATATAACAGCCTTTGTAGTATATAGCACAGTGTAATAATTATAGGGGATAACTCAGGAGACTCTTTGCGTGGAACAAGACAATTACAGGACAGTTTTATAAGTGGTAAAGTCTATATTATCACACGGTGATTCAAACAGGTGCAGAGAAACTCAAGTCCACAACACTTGGTGTAAATATTAAACGCAGATTAGCAGTCTATAGGAAACTTCAGAGGAAAATGCAATCAAGCAGAAAGTCTATGAAGCACAGTTATTCTTGAGGATACTTGACACGAATAAATCCTTGTCTTAGTCCAGACACAGATAGATAAGCTTATAAGGCAGTTCAAATCATATCTTAGCTCAACCAGGGAGGCCTGGTTAATAGTCTCAGGTTTTTGCAGAGCAGAAACAGCTTACATGTCCAGCAGATGCAGATGGAAGTAAACATGAGCAGCAGATGAAGGAGGATTACTGGAAACTAGTGTATGCAGCAGGAACTCAGTGCACAGTAGCAGGATCACCACACAGGTTCGCAGGAGCAGGTATATAGCCAGGGAGTAATCAGAGGTCAGGAGCTGGATGCAAAGCAGAATACTCTAGCACAGACTGAAGGCTGGGGTGGAGTTTTATAGCAGGAAGACACAGTGCACATGAGACCAAAGACACCATCTTGGAAAATGGCAGTAATGCACAAAAGGTAAAAAATGCCCTGACATTACTCCCTCCTTAGAAGCGGCCTCAGGACGATCCTGGACCTGGTTTCTCAGGGAATCTCTGATGAAAACGAGAAATCTGCTGGGCATTGATGTTTTCCACAGGTTCCCAAGAGTCTTCCTCAGGGAGATATCCCTGCCATCTTATCAGATATTGGCGCCGATTCCTGCGAATCCTGGAATCAATAATTTCCTCCACCACAAATTGTTCTTGCCCATCAATCACCACAGGCTGCGGAGGTGGCACAACACGTCCCTTGAAGGTATTAGGAGATACAGGCTTTAGTAAAGATACATGAAAAACTGGGTGTACCTTCCTAGTCCTAGGCAGCTTCAGCCGGCAGGTCACAGAGCTCACAATACCGTTGATCTTGAAAGGGCCAATGAATTTCTGTCCAAGTTTTTGTGAAGGAACGTTTAACTTCAGATTCTTAGTTGCTAACCACACGGAATCTCCTACCTTGAACATGGTTGCAGGTTTACGGAATCTATCAGCCGATCTCTTATAACGTTCTTGAGCTGTGGTCAAGGATTCCTTCAGAACCTCCAGATTTTGTCTCATCGCAGTCAGCCTTTCCTCCACTGCCGGAACCGGAGAATTAATTGGAGATCTAGGTAAAATACACGGATGATAACCCAGATTGGCAAAGAAAGGTGTAAATTTAGTGGAGGCGCTCTGAGAATTATTATATGAAAATTCGGCTAACGGCAGCAACTCCAACCAATCATCCTGGAGATGGCTAACATAGCATCTTAGATATTGTTCCAGCGTCTGGTTGGTACGCTCAGTCTGACCATTTGTCTGGGGATGGAAAGCTTAAGAGAGACAGACATTAATATTGAGTGCAGAGCAAAACCCCTTCCAGAATCTTGAAATGAACTGTACTCCACGGTCAGAGATGATCTCATCCGGAACCCCATGCAACCGAAAGACATTCTGTATAACCAAGTTCACTGTATCTTTAGCTGAGGGGAGGCCGGTGCATGGAACAAAATGAGCAGCTTTAGATCAACTACCACCATGATTGTATTCATGCCCCCCGATGTAGGCAGCTCCACAATAAAGTCCATTGATATAGACCCCCAAGGGCGGGACGGAACAGGTAATGGTTGTAGAAGACACGTAGGTGCCACCTGAGGAGTCTTGTAACGGGCACATACCTCACAAGAGAGAACATAGTCCTTGGTATCCTTCAGGCAAGTTGGCCACCAGAAGAATCGGCTCAGGAACTCTTGTGTCTTCTGTACCCCCCTGTGACCAGCCAACTTGGAGTCATGTACTGTCATGATCTCTGCAGGCAGAGATCATAGCAAGCCTATAGAGGGACAAGCTCTCGGAAGATGGAACTATACTGACCATGAACTAAGCCTGCCGCGCAACTAGAAATAGCCAGGTAGCATTTCCTATTTATCGCTAGATGCCCAGCTCTGGCCTAAGACCTAAATAGCTAGCAGAGGGAAATATAAGACCTGGCTCACCTCTAGAGAAATATTCCAAAGAAGACAGTAGCCCCCCACATATAATGACGGTGAGTTCAGATGAAACTACAAACGCAGCAGGAAAATAGTCTTAGCAAATTTGAGGTCCGCTTACTAGATAGCAGAAGACAGATAGTATACTTTCATGGTCAGCAGAAAAACACTAACAAAACACCATCCAGAGATTACCTTAAACTCTGGCATTAACTCATAACGCCAGAGTAGCAATCCCTGATCAACGAGAGCTTTCCAGACACAGTAACAAAACTTCAGCTGTGAACTGGAACAAATAGGCAAAACAAAACATGGACAAAAGTCCAACTTAACTAGTAGTTGTCTAGAAGCAGGAACAAGCACTGAGAGGCATCAGAAAACATTGTTGACCGGCAAGAAACCACCAGAGAAATGAGCTTAAATAGCGACACCCACTACTGATGGAACCAGGTGAAACAGGAAAGAGGATGACAAGTCCAATTCCACAAGCGGCCACCGGGGGAGCCCAGAATCCAAATTCACAACAGTACCCCCCCCTCAAGGAGGGGGCACCGAACCCTCACCAGATCCACCAGGGCGACCAGGATGAGCCCTATGGAAGGCACGAACAAGATCAGAAGCATGAACATCAGATGCATTGACCCAAGAATTATCCTCCTGGCCGTAACCCTTCCAGTTGACCAGATACTGGAGTTTCCGTCTGGAAACACGAGAGTCCAAAATTTTCTCAACAACGTACTCCAACTCACCCTCAACCAACACCGGAGCAGGAGGCTCAACTGAAGGTACAACAGGTACCTCATACCTGCGCAATAACGACCGATGAAAAACGTTATGAATGGAAAAGGACGCAGGGAGGTCCAAACGGAAAGAAACAGGATTAAGAATCTCCAATATTCTATAAGGGCCGATGAACCGAGGTTTAAACTTAGGAGAAGAGACCCTCATAGGGACAAAACGAGAAGACAACCACACTAAATCTCCAACACAAAGCCGAGAACCAACACGACGATGACGGTTGGCAAAACGCTGAGTCTTCTCCTGGGACAACTTCAAATTGTCCATAACCTGCCCCCAGATGTGATGCAATCTCTCCACCACCGCATCCACTCCAGGACAATCCGAGGATTCCACCTGACCGGAGGAAAATCGAGGGTGAAACCCCGAATTACAGAAAAACGGGGACACCAAGGTGGAAGAACTGGCCCGATTATTGAGGGCGAACTCTGCCAATGGCAAAAAAGCAACCCAATCATCCTGGTCAGCAGAGACAAAACACCTCAGATATGTCTCAAGGGTCTGATTAGTCCGCTCGGTCTGGCCATTAGTCTGAGGGTGAAAAGCAGATGAAAAAGACAAATCTATGCCCATCCTAGCACAGAATGCCCGCCAAAATCTAGACACAAATTGGGTACCTCTGTCAGAAACAATATTCTCAGGAATACCGTGCAATCGGACAACATTCTGAAAAAACAGAGGAACCAACTCAGAAGAAGAAGGCAACTTGGGAATGCCCACAATAGAAACACAATCCATTCTTCCGTCTAAAATTCTGTCGCTCGCTCCTGGACAGAATTCTATCACACTGCATACTTTCTGGCGTCTTTTCCATAGACACCGCCAGATGGTGCACCGGTTTGCGCTCCCGCAGACGCCTATCAATCTGAATAGCCATTGTCATGGACTCATCCAGACCTGCAGGCAAAGGGAACCCCACCATAACATCCTTAACGGCATCAGAGAGACCTTCTCTGAAAGTTGCCGCCAAAGCGCACTCATTCCACTGAGTAAGCACAGACCATTTACGGAATTTTTGGCAGAAAACTTCAGCTTCGTCTTGCCCCTGAGATAGTGCCATCAAAGTTTTTTCTGCCTGAAGTTCCAAATGAGGTTCCTCATAAAGCAAGCCCAAGGCCAGAAAAAACGCATCCACATCGCGTAACGCAGGATCCCCTGCTGGCAATGAGAAGGCCCAATCTTGAGGGTCACCCCTGAGCAAGGAAATCACAATCCTAACCTGCTGAGCAGGGTCTCCAGCTGAACGAGACTTCAGGGACAAATAAAGCTTACAATTATTTTGGAAATTCTGGAAGCTAGCTCTATTCCCTGTGAAGAACTCCGGCAAAGGAATTCTCGGCTCAGATACCGGAGCATGTACCACAAAATCTTGTAAATTTTGTACTTTCGTGATGAGATTATTCAAACCCGCAGTTACACTCTGGAGATCCATTATTGTCAGGTGCACACAGAGCATACAGAGATTAGGAGGAGAGAGAGAAAAAAGACTGCAGCAAGGCAGACTGGAGGAAAAAAAAAAAAAAAAAATTCCAGCAGACTTCTTATAACTCTCCTTTCTCAACCTGGGTCTTTAACACTTTATGGGCCGGTCAAACTGTCATGATCTCTGCAGGCAGAGATCATAGCAAGCCTATAGAGGGACAAGCTCTCGGAAGATGGAACTATACTGACCATGAACTAAGCCTGCCGCGCAACTAGAAATAGCCAGGTAGCATTTCCTATTTATCGCTAGATGCCCAGCTCTGGCCTAAGACCTAAATAGCTAGCAGAGGGAAATATAAGACCTGGCTCACCTCTAGAGAAATATTCCAAAGAAGACAGTAGCCCCCCACATATAATGACGGTGAGTTCAGATGAAACTACAAACGCAGCAGGAAAATAGTCTTAGCAAATTTGAGGTCCGCTTACTAGATAGCAGAAGACAGATAGTGTTTTTCTGCTGACCATGAAAGTATACTAACAAAACACCATCCAGAGATTACCTTAAACTCTGGCATTAACTCATAACGCCAGAGTAGCAATCCCTGATCAACGAGAGCTTTCCAGACACAGTAACAAAACTTCAGCTGTGAACTGGAACAAATAGGCAAAACAAAACATGGACAAAAGTCCAACTTAACTAGTAGTTGTCTAGAAGCAGGAACAAGCACTGAGAGGCATCAGAAAACATTGTTGACCGGCAAGAAACCACCAGAGAAATGAGCTTAAATAGCGACACCCACTACTGATGGAACCAGGTGAAACAGGAAAGAGGATGACAAGTCCAATTCCACAAGCGGCCACCGGGGGAGCCCAGAATCCAAATTCACAACAATGTACCAACTTGAGGATCTGCAGACGGATGACCTCAGGGATGTAGATACGTCGATCTCTGAACCACATGCCACCCTTAAAGACAAGATTAATATCCACAGGTGGGTTGGCCAGAAATACATCACCGTCATAGGCCTCCCTGCACTCCTTCCACAAGTCCTGATCGTGGATAACTCTGATGAAATTGGCATCAGATAGAATGGTCTTGGACGGGGCTCCAGGTACGGAATCCGCAGCATGGATTCGGGATAAGGCATCAGCCTTCCCATTATGAGAACCTGGACGGTACGAGATAACAAAGTTAAATTGATTTAAAAATAAGTTCCAACGAGCCTGACGAGGAGAAAGACATCTAGCGGATCTAAGGAACTCTAAATTGCGATGGTCAGTTAGCACTATGATCTGTTGTGCAGCTCCTTGCAGATGATGCCTCCATTCTTTGAAAGCCGCAATAATAGCCAGCAATTCCTTGTCTCCCACGTCGTAATTCTTCTCTGCTGAGGTTAGTCTACGAGAAAAGAAAGCACAAGGATGTAGCAGACCCTTCTCTCCAGTTCTTTGGGAGAGAATAGCCCCCAAAGCATTATCATAAGCGTCCACCTCCACAATGAAAGAAAGTGTTGGATCTGGGTGTATCAACAGCAGTGCTGATGTGAAACAGATCTTAAGCCGATCAAAAGCTTCTTGAGCCTGTGATGACCACTTAAAGGGCTTTTCCATCTTTGTCAAGGAAGTAATGGGACGGACAATATCAGAAAAATTTCGAATGAAGCGTCTGTAGAAATTTGCAAAACCAATAAAACGTTGGACCTCCTTAACGTTCTTGGGTACCGGCCAGTCAAGGATAGCCTGAATCTTACCAGATTCCATGTTCAGCCCCTGGGGAGAGATGATATAACCTAAGAACTGTATCTCAGAACGATGGAACTTGCATTTCTCCGGCTTGATATACAGATGGTTCTCTTTCTTTTTTTTATGGCTAGAGTATCCTGTAATAGTTATAGGGGATAACTCAGGAGACTCTTTGCATGGAACAAGACAACTACAGGACACAGTTTTATAAGTGGTAAAGTCTATATTATCACACGGTGATTCAAACAGGTGCAGAGAGAAACTCAAGTCCACAACACTTGGTGTAAATATTAAACGCAGATTAGCAGTTTATAGGAAACTTCAGAGGAAAATGCAATCAAGCAGAAAGTCTATGAAGCACAGTTAATCTTGAGGATACTTGACACGAATAAATCCTTGTCTTAGACCAAACACAGATAGATAAGCTTATACGGCAGTTCAAATCATATCTTAGCTCAACCAGGGAGGCCTGGTTAATAGTCTCAGGTTTTTGCAGAGCAGAAACAGCTTACATGTCCAGCAAATGCAGATGGAAGTAAACACAAGCAGCAGATGAAGGAGGATTACTGGAAACTGGTGTAGGCAGCAGGAACTCAGAGCAGAGTAGCAGGATCACCACACAGGTTCGCAGGAGCAGGTATATAGCCAGGGAGTAATCAGAGGTCAGGAGCTGGATGCAAGGCAGAATACTCTAGCACAGACTGAAGGCTGGGGTGGAGTTTTATAGCAGGAAGACACAGTGCACATGAGACCAAAGACGCCATCTTGGAAAAGGGCAGTAATGCACAAAAGGTAAAAAATGTTCAGAGTCCTGACACACAGCCACATAGTATATAACACGGCCCATGTAGTATATAGAACAGCCATGTAGTATATAGCACAGCCCACGTAGCATATAACAGCCCATATAGTATATAGCACAGCCCACATAGTATATAACACAGCCATGTAGTATATAGCACAGGCATGTAGTATACAGCACAGCCCCCCTCCCCCCAAGAATGGCCCCATAGTCCAGTACTCACTGTTATAGATACAAAAAAAAACCACTCCTCACCTCTCAACGTGCCCGCGCTGCTTCCTGCTCCGGTCTCGGCGTCGCGCACCCGCAGCGGCAGTGTCAGAGGCAGAGTGGGGAATGATGAGAGACGCTCTCTCCTCCATCATTTGCTTTGAACTTTACCGGCAGACGCCGGTATAGTTCAATGCGGCGGCGAGGAGTTGGCACTGGCGACAGGTGGGCCCCCCTGCCTCACAGAGGCCCCATAGCGGCTGCGTTATGTGCCGCTAGCTGAGGGCCCCTGTGGGGGCACGGGCCCTAGACAGCTGCCTGCCCCTAACGCCGGCCCTGAATGAGCCCCCCTGTCTTGCCAGGGTCCCGGCACTTGCCCGGATATGCCGGGTGCTGACGCAGGCCCTGCAGTGGACCATTCCCTACTATTACAGATCCTCTCATCTCTTTGCATCACTGACTTGGCCCTATCTTGAATTTCATCGTACCTAATAGACCAGACATTCAGCGTCTCCCACTCCCACACCACATCCTCACCTCCCCCCTATCTGTCGGAGTCCCGCAAGGTTCAGTCCTAGGGCCTCTGCTCTTCTCCATTTATACCTTTGGCCTCAGACAGCTCATACAGTCCCATGGCTTTCACTATCAACTTTATGCAGACGACACACAGATCTACATCTCTGGACCAGATATCACCACCCTACTAACCAGAATCCCACAATGTTTGCTATTTCATCCTTCTCCACTAGATTTCTAAAACTTAATTTGGACACAACACAATTCATCATCTTTCCCCCATCTCACACGACTCCCCCAACAGACCTATCTATTAAAGTAAATGGGTGCTCACTCTCCCCAGTCCCACGAGCTTGCTGCCTCGGGGTAATCCTTGACACTCATCTCTCCTTCAAACCACATATCCAAGTCCTTTCCACTTCCTGCCGACTTCAACTCAAAAATATTTCTCGGATCCGTACATTCCTAAACCAAGAATCTACAAAAACCCTAGTCCATGCCTCATCATCTCCCGCCTTGACTACTGCAACCTCCTGCTCTGTTGCCTTCCCTCTAACACTCTTGCACCCCTCCAATCTATTCTAAACTCTGCTGCCTGACTAATCCACCTGTCTCCCCACTATTCCCCAGCCTCTCCCCTCTGTTAATCCCTGCACTGGCTCCCCATTACCCAAAGACTCCAGTTCAAAGCCCTAACCATGACATACAAAGCCATCCACAACCTGTGTCCTCCATACATCTGTGACCTCGTCTCCCGGTACTTACATGCACGCAACTTCCGATCCTCACATGATCTCCTTTTTTATTCCCCTCTTATATTCTCTTCCCACAATCGCATACAAGATTTCTCCCGTGCATCCCCCATACTCTGGAACTCACTGCCCCAATAAATCAGACTCTCGCCTACCATGGAAACCTTCAAAAAGAACCTGAAGACCTACCTCTTCCGACAAGCCTACAACCTGCAGTAACCACTGATAGACAAAACCGCTGAACGACCATTTCTACCCTCACCTACTGTATCCTCAACCATCCCTTGTAGATTGTGAGCCCTCGCGGGCAGGGTCCTCTCTCCTCCTGTACCAGTCGTGACTTGTATTGATTAAGATTATTGTACTTCTTTTTTATTATGTATTCCCCTCCTCACATGCAAAGCGCCATGGAATAAATGGCGCTATAATTATAAAGAATAATAATAATCTCAGATTGGGAACTTGTGGACTGAGGACATTGTATGTTGGCCATCTACCTGGATTTGTTGTACAACCATGGATGTGTGGAATAAAAAATACCGTAGTTGCATCGTTAACCTGCCCAGGCGATTTTTACAACCCACAACCTCACTTCCTCACAGTCTGGCATGAATTTTTTTTCTACAAACCCATGCTGGCTCTGGTTAATTACTGTATTCTTATCTAAGTACTTACATACATGCTGTTTAATAATTTGTTTAAAGATCTTTCATTGCGATCCATTAGTATTAACGAAGATTGCTGTCCTCTAATATTACTTCTCTGAAATGGCATTTTTCCTGGATTCAGCTCTGTTCTCCATTCATCATACTGATATGACACTGAAACAGATACATACTAATGAGCAATGAAGTGACAAGTCTGATCTGTTAACGCTAAGCTTCTGTCAAGATTTATCTTAAACTGCATAAGCAGGGAAATTACTCTCTGAATTTAGGACAAAAAATTTGCTAAGATAATTTTCTCTTCATTAAATGTGTATCAGATTTGGAAAACACATTTTGGGATCGTCATCATTTAGCCAGCAACAGAAAAGGAGCATATCTTACTCCGGAGGACCTGACCGACCTGTGCAATAGACGGAAAGCACATTGATTTTAATAAGAACTGTATAGTGCTTTATTTCTCCTGTGGTGGCACTGCAAGGGAATTCAACTCTTCTTGCCGAGTTTCGTAACAGATTACTGATGATCGATTATGATACGTTGGGGTTCTTTGTAGTATACTAGGTGATCCGCTTATCAATTTGAGTGTTTTATAACAAACATGGATGTGCGAAAGCAAAAAATGATATAATATAATGTATGCATACAGTGTGTGAGGGGTTGACATGCTCAGCTGCTTCTTAAGGTAGACACAGGAACGTTTTGGTGGTAAATTACCTGCTGGTTTATTATTGCCAGCATAGACCAAAGCAGGATTCAGGAAAAATAAGCAGAGCTTTTCTGGTTTAACGGAAAACACAACAAAACAAAGTGCAAGAGTCCTTTCCCTGCAGGTTACACCCGCAGACGTCACACAATGTCCTCAGCTCCTCCTGGTGCCATGTGGGAGTTCCTCCTCCCCAAGTCACACTAACAACTGACTCTCCAGGCAGGCTTTTTAATCCAGACCATGTGATGGATCACCTGACCGTGACATCAACTCAGGTCCTGTTAGTACACATGCTGGTGTCAGCTCTGCAGGAGGAGATATGGTGAGCCCCCTCGCACTCTATGGGTGCCCACATAAAACCAACCCATGTATACAGCTTTAAATTAATCCTCTCAACACGTAGCATGCTGGTGGAAAAATTTCTGGTTTTACGTTACTGATGCCAATATGCACAGTGACACATATCTCCCTTCATACACTGTGCCGGTCAGGCCCATAGGGGAACAGGGGAATCCCTCGGTGGCCCCTGTGCAGACATGGCCCCCCAACCCCACTGTATGGGCAGTACATGGCATAATTCACTTGATTCACTCTGTATACAAAAAAGCAGCATCTCATCATTTATTTACCATACCACCCATTTTATTATTATAAAGAGATGTAGGTAAATTTGGAAACAGGGTAGTGTAATATTTGTATGCAGGTGAAAAGTGGGCCCTCGGCACCCCAGTCCAACACTGGTGCCAGTGACCCTGTCACAAGTGACTACATCAGCAGAACAGTGAGTTCAGCTCTGGGGTAAAATACATCATATAGCGCAGGATCAGTACAGAATCAGAAATGTAATGTATGTACGCAGTGACTGCATTTGCAGAATAGTGAGTGCAGCTCTGGGGTATAATACAGGATGTAACTCAGGATCAGTAATGCAATGTATGTACACAGTGACTGCACCAGCAGAATAGTGAGTGCAGCTCTGGAGTATAATACAGGATGTAACTCAGGATCAGTAATCCAATGTATGTACATAGTAACTGCACCAGCAGAATAGTGAGTGCAGCTCTGGGGTATAATACAGGATATAACTCAGGATCAGTAATGTAATGTATGTACACAGTGACTGCAGCAGCAGAATAGTGCGTTTAGCTCTGGAGTATAATACAGGATGTAACTCAGGATCAGTACATGATAAGTAATATAATGTATGTACACAGTGACTGCACCAGCAGAACAGTGAGTGCAGCTCTGGGGTATAATACGGGATGTAACTCAGGATCAGTACAGGATCAGTAATGTAATGTATGTACACAGTGACTGCACCAGCAGAATAGTGAGTGCAGCTCTGGGGTATAATACAGGATGTAACTCAGGAACAGTACAGGATCAGTAATGTAATGTATGGACATGGAGCGCCCCCACGTGTAGGGCAATGGGGTACTCGGTACCGGGTCTATCTCTCTTGGTTCTGGGAATGTCACGGTGGCCCGACCCGGTCCGTGGCCCTTCTGTGGGGCGTCCAAATAAAGGTGTAGTTGGTTGTATGGTGTTCGTGACGCCACCTGTGGTATTCGGTCAGGGTGACCGACGCTGCTAGGGGTCCACTGGGGTGATGGAATGGCAGCTAGATGGTGTACCTTCCCACAGGTGAAGTATGTCCCCAGGGCTTCCCAGATATGTAGGTGGTGATGGTGGACGCCGTGAGGCGCAATGAATAACAAGGACACAAAGGTTGCAGTCTCTTTACCTTTTACTGAAGACTTCAGAGTCCACAGTCCAGAGTACCGTTCACAGGGCAGGCTGAGACCGGCCGGTCCGAAGGCACATCCAGAGTTCCCTTATCCAGGTGGAAATCAGTGTCTACCTTCTAGCGCCTGTGTGTTGTAGTACCTCCCTGCTGAGCACCACGGGATAGTCCTCACAACGTTCGTGGATCTTTCTGATGTTCTCTCTCTCTCTGTCCCCCAGATGGTATGGATAGGACGACCCGTATGACGGGGTAGGCCTGGAGCTATTTTATAGAGACCCTAGAGACGCCCCTCTCCCACAATTTGCCTCC
Source organism: Ranitomeya variabilis (assembly GCF_051348905.1). Taxonomy (NCBI): domain Eukaryota; kingdom Metazoa; phylum Chordata; class Amphibia; order Anura; family Dendrobatidae; genus Ranitomeya; species Ranitomeya variabilis. The sequence goes on along the minus strand of NC_135232.1, from coordinate 41,403,803 downwards.
GTGTCTTCATAGGTATTAAGGTCAGGCAGCCAACTTGGAATCGACTGTCCTGCCGGTCTCTGAAGTAATGCGTAGAGCCTATTACTCCCTCGGTGTTCCGGCCACCGGCTACGCGCCTCAGAAGGAGGCTGCCGATCTTGGGGCAGAACTCCTCCCGGTATTATCTCCTTGTGCTGTGATCTCGTTTCTCACTCTCCACAATATACTTCGCTTCGTGTCCTTTCTTAGGATGCTGCTGCAATGAGGTGCAGGCGCAGCTCCGTAACATTCTATCTCGTGCTTGGTCTCTGCCAGGATCCCACCCCTGACAGGGACCCTCTGTCTGCAGCTCAGTTGTTCCTCCTTCTCCCCCTGTCTGCCTGACAGGTCCTCTCTGGGTCAAACCCAGGTAGCTTCTGCCTGACTTCCTATCCAACCCACCAGTTTTACCCATATTGTGAGGAGTGGCCTAGTAAATAGAACCTTTGCTCCCCCTGGTGGACTGGAGTGTGAAGTGTAGTGTGTGACTGTGATACCTGGTCAGGTGAACTCCTTTAGTACCATCAGACGCAACATCACTCCCCCTGGTGGAAGAGCGACATTACTGCAACGACAAGGACTCTGGGGCGCTGCATACACAGTGACTGCACCAGCGGAATAGTGAGTGCAGCTCTGGGGTATAATACAGGATATAACTCAGGATCAGTAATGTAATGTATGTACACAGTGACTGCACCAGCAGAAAAATGTGTTCAGCTCTGTAGTATAATACAGGATGTACAGTTATATGAAAAAGTTTGGGCACCCCTATTAATCTTTAGCTTAATGTTTTATAAAAATTGTTTTTTTTGCAACAGCTATTTCAGTTTCATATATCTTCTAACTGTTGGACACAGTAATGTTTCTGCCTTGAAATGAGGTTTATTGTACTAACAGAAAATGTGCAATCTGCATTCAAACAAAATTTGACAGGTGCATAAGTATGGGCACCCTTATCATTTTCTTGTTTTAAATACTCCTACCTACTTTTTACTGACTTACTAAAGCACTGTTTTTGGTTTTGTAACCTCATTGAGCTTTGAACTTCATAGCCAGGTGTATGCAATCATGAGAAAAGCTACTTAAAGTGGCCACTTGCAAGTTGTTCTCCTGTTTGAATCTCCTCTGAAGAGTGGCATCATGGGCTCCTCAAAACAGCTGTCAAATGATCTGAAAACAAAGATTATTCAACTTAGCTGTTCAAGGGAAGGATACAAAAAGCTGTCTCAGAGATTTAACCTGTCAATTTCCACTGTGAGAAACATAGTAAGGAAATGGAAGAACACAGGTACAGTTCTTGTTAAGGCCAGAAGTGGCAGGCCAAGAAAAACATCAGAAAGGCAGAGAAGAAGAATGGTGAGATCAGTCAAGGACAATCCTCAGACCACCTCCAGAGAGCTGCAGCATCAACTTGCTGCAGATGGTGTCACTGTGCATCGGTCAACTATACAACGCACTTTTCACAAGGAGAAGCTGTATGGGAGAGTGATGCGAAAGAAGCCGTTTCTGCAAGCACGCCACAAACAGAGTCGGCTGAGGTATGCAAAAGCACATTTGGAGAAGCCAATTTCTTTTTGGAAGAAGGTCCTGTGGACTGATGAAACCAAGATTGAGTTGTTTGGTCATACAAAAAGGCGTTATGCATGGCGGCAAAAAAACACAGCATTCCAAGAAAAACACTTGCTACCCACAGTAAAATTTGGTGGAGGTTCCATCATGCTTTGGGGCTGTGTGGCCAATGCCGGCACGGGGAATCTTGTTAAAGTTGAGGGACGCATGGATTCCTCTCAGTATCAGCAGATTCTTGACAATAATGTTCATGAATCAGTGACAAAGTTGAAGTTACGCAGGGGATGGATCTTTCAGCAAGACAATGTTCCAAAACACCGCTCCAAATCTACCCAGGCATTCATGCAGAGGAACAATTACACTGTTCTGGAATGGCCATCCCAGTCCCCAAACCTGAATATCATTGAACATCTGTGGGATCATTTGAAGAGGGCTGTCCATGCTCGGCGACCATCAAACTTAACTGAACTGGAATTGTTTTGTAAAGAGGAATGGTCAAAAATACCTTCATCCAGGATCCAGGAACTCATTAAAAGCTACAGGAAGCGACTAGAGGCTGTTATTTTTGCAAAAGGAGGATCTACTAAATATTAATGTCACTTTTCTGGTGAGGTGCCCATACTTATGCACCTGTCAAATTTTGTTTGAATGCAGATTGCACATTTTCTGTTAGTACAATAAACCTCATTTCAAGGCAGAAACATTACTGTGTCCAACAGTTATTAGATATATGAAACTGAAATAGCTGTTGCAAAAAAAACAATTTTTATAAAACATTAAGCTTAATATTAATAGGGGTGCCCAAACTTTTTCGTATAACTGTATGTTGTATGTATGTAGTATGTATGTTGTATGCATGTAGTGTCTGTTGTATGTATGTATGTATGTATGTAGTATGTTGTATGTATGTAGTATGTATGTAGTATGTTGCATATATGTTGTGTGTAGTATGTAGTATTTTTTTTTCTTTTTTTTTTTACATTCAACACATTAGCCGGATGATGGGACTACTACTGTCCCATCATTTGCTAATGTGTCAATCACTGCCATTGTAGCAGGCATAGCCCGATGGGACTTGTAGTCCCATCGGACGATGCCTGCACACAAACACAAAGACCCCGGCAGGCCGCACAGACCCCCGAGAGGCCCGTACAGACCCCCGGCGGGCCGCACAGACCCCCAAGAGGTCCGTACAGACCCCCGGCAGGCTGCATAGACCCCCCGGCAGGCCCGTACAGACCCCCGGCAGGCCGCACAGACCCCTGGCAGGCCCGTACAGACCCCCGACAGGCCTGCACAGACCTCCCCCACGGTCACGCACAGACCCCGCACACACAGACACGCAGTCTCCGCCCACGCACCACCCACACTCCATTATAGTGCATCATTGCACTATAGGAACTTCTGATTCCGGTATCCGATATCTTAAAAGTATCGGAACTCAGTATCGGAAATCCAATACAGCGAATATCGGCCGATACCCGATATTTGCAGTATCGGAATGCTCAACACTACTTACAGGTGATAGTATGAGGTTTGGATTATGAAAGATTTTAGTCTTAGATCATTAACAAAATGTAGAGCACAAGTAGGGTGCCAGCTGATAAACTGATGCCTAATATTTACACATGTTTTCATGCTTTATGATTTTAATTTAAAGGGCTTGTCCACTACTGGACATCCCTTTCTTAATCGCTACACTGCATTTCATAAAATATACACACTTGATCCTTACCTCCCAAAGTGACACCATTCCTGCGATGTCAGCACTATGATTGCTGTAAGTCATATGACATTGTTATGTTACGTGACCATTGCAGTAATATCATGCAGCTTTCACTATTTCGTCAGAGCGGACCTTCACTGTAAGTTAATAGTGTTGACCTCTGAAAAACTATTAAACATATCTAATTAAAAAATTTACATGAAATGTCAATTGCTACTGTATCCATAACAGTAGGATATCTAGAAACCTTAGTACCTTAGTACAATGAATACAGGTTTCCATAGGTTGAATGCACAGTAGAAATCTCCGTAAAATACTGCTAAATAATACAATGATGGAAGCGTCAATCATCCACGTGACAGATAAGAGTCGCATCAATTGTGTTTTGTCAAGTGTTTCCACTGCCGTTCATTTGCTACGGAATGACTCCCATGGATAAAGCTTGATTGGATGCCTTGATCATTGATTACATTGTGGTGTGACACATGGGGCTTGTCTTTGCCTCCACTTAAAATTCAAGGGAATATAACTCATGATATGATGATGGTTTACTGATTTAGTGTTTGGATGGACAAACTGATTGTTATACCTTGTACCAGTTTCCCACCCAATAGGAATTGATGTCACAGTTTAGAGGGATCATCATTATTCTCATTTGCACATGGAAACACGAGAAGCAATGGAATGAAACTGAAAGGGAGAAAATTCAGATTAGATATTAGAAAAAACATTTGGACAGTGATGGTGATCAATGAGTGGAGCCGGCGGCCAGGAGAGGTGGTGAGTTCTCCTTCAATGGAAATCTTCAAACAGAGGCTGGACAGACATCTGTCTGGGATGGTTTACTGAGTCCTGCATTGAACAGGGGGTTGGACACGATGACCCTGGAGGTCCCTTTCAACTCTAACATTCTATGATTCTATGATTGAACCCTTTTGCTCGACCATCAGGTGGAATGACTTCTCATCAAATGGTGGAGTACATCGTAGTAATACTAGACTAATACACGGTCCATTCGTATTCTCCTCTTACATGTCAAAGGGACATTTAGCCCCATCATGTGCCAGAAGATGTGCAGCCTTTTCCCCCTATTAGTAATGCTAAACCAATATAGATTGACCAGTTAAACTTCTTTAAATTAAAAGAACTTTGGGGATTAGAGTTTTCTTCAATCCTGGCCGCTGCTGCAGCGAGCATCTGTCAACTACAACTGCCATCCCCACTGAAGTACAAGTGCCGAGCTTGGGAGACCAGTGCATCATAAATGCACATGGCTGTGTGCTAATGCATAGTTGTTTGTACTGTGGTTTGATCCATTAAAGAGAACTTCTTAATTAGATCAAGTCACTTACTGGATCAAAGTTTTCTTAGATCCTTGCAGATGCTCCAGCGAGCACCTGTCAACTATAACTGCTCTCCCCAACAATGTACAGATTCTGTGCTTGGAGGGTCAGGACACCACAAATATACCTTACTGTGTGCTAATGCATGGCTGCCAGCAGGATATATTAATGTTGTGGGGCAGGAAGGGGCTTAGGACTTGTTAGAAGTTGTAGTTTTATTTATGACTTCACTAATAATAATGTCAAAACTCTGAACTTTGTGACTATAATTATTAGTTACAATCAGTGATTCATCTGAACAGTCCTTTTAATCGTACTTCTGCAGTTCTCATGTACAGAACTGTGCAGAGGTTTTAGGCAGGTGAAGAATTCTTTCAAAATCAGAAGTGTTAATAGTTTAATTTCATTAATTAACAACATTTAAAATGAATGAACAAAAAAAAATCTAAAGCTAATCAGTATTTCGTGACGGCCCTTTATCTTCATCAGCTCTTCTAGGTACTTGCTCAAAGTTTTTGAAGGAACTTGGTAGGAGGGTGTTCCAAACATCTTGCAGAACTAACTACAAATCTTCTGTGGATGTCGCTTGTGAAAATCCTTCTGTCTCTTCATGTAATTCTAATCAGTCACTTCTATTTTTGAAAGTGTTCTTACTTGTTGCATTTTAACTTTTCGCATAATATTGTTGATATCCAACCCGCTGGACCTCACTAACTGCATGAAGGGAGATTCCCATCTTCATCTGTTGGGACTTCTAATGCAGGGATCTTCAGGTAAGACGGTTGACATATGAGGTTGTCAAGAGAAGTCAATAATTCTTGACTTTTATGCTTTTAAGAACTCACCAGACAGTCTTGGGGTACCTCTATAGATTCTCCCTGCACCTCTAATTCATCCCAAAAACCTTCTTCTTTGCTGTTCTCTCTTCTGTGAGTGGAAAGTGGAAAAATAAAGTTTGGATGAGACCGTACTCGTCTTCTGAACAGTTTTAACCTCTTAGCGACAGCTGTATGCCGGCCACGCGCCATCAGTATATAGTTCTGACGCTGCATCAGTTTAACCCCTTAAATACCACTGTCAAGAGTGACAGCAGCTTTTAAAAGGTGTCCAAGATGACCAGTGTCAGTACAGAGCTCATCAGTCCCCCACGGGACGTAATCACGGGGTACCGATGGGTCGCCCTGGCAGCCTTCTGAGGGCCTTCGCGTCTTCCATGGAATCATTCCAATGAAGTCCAGCCTATGGTTCTGTTTCATAGAAGACCATGGATTTTACAATACTTTGCAATACTATTGTATTGCAGTGTTTTGTATGGGTGATGAAGTGATCACAGGTTAACATTTTCCAATTGCCTCCACACAATAAAATTATCTTCTTACACATTTACCGGAGTGCCAAATTTTCTACAAGTTCCCTGAGGGGACTAATAACAAGAACAAAATAAAAAAAATGTTTACTCACTATCTTTTGCCCAAAGGTAAATAGTAGGGATGAACAAATCCTTTGGAAATTCGAAATTCAAATTCCTCAACTTAATTGAATTTTTTCCAAAAAAAAAGGTCTCCTAGGACTGTATCCAACCAACCCCTTTCAAGCTCTTTAATGCAAACACATCCTTAGTAATGTAAATGTATCCTCAACATATCTTGGTAAACGGTGCTTTCCACCGCTGTGTGCTGTCACACACTATCTGTAATGTTTATTCAGTTTCTTATGGCTTTCTCTAAGCTGTGACGTGCTCTATCTGTCCAGATTCGCCCCAAAATCACTGATAGTCCCTGCCCTGACTGTGTTATTCCTTGTGATGTGATAGCTGTATGGCAATATTGGAAAGCCTGCCTGGCCGCATATCAGTCTCTTCTGGTTGATGCAATCTTCTGCCCAGTTTGAAATGATGGGGGTCATTATTTGGCGGACGTGTGATTCAAATCAAACTTTTTTCGAATTGCTGGATCCAACGAATTTACTAAAATTTGACACAAGTTGGAATTACAGCATGCTTAATTACCCAAACTAATACAACCAGGACCGGATTTAAGAGGTGGGTGGCCCGGGGCCCATTTTGGAGGGAGGCCCATTTTTAAAGGTGTTGCAATATGTAATGCAAAAACACAGAACGCAAGTTTATTTACAAAAATGATTTACGCAGAGTAATTCAGTTAAATCATTCATTTTTTACAATCCAGGCACTTTCCTTGATTTTCCTGCTGCAAAATCATTAATGATGTCACTAGTCCAATTCACGCAGTAGATCTGACTCGATGCTCATGATAGCCAAATTTACAAGTCGTTCCTGCTTCATGGATTTCCTTAATCGGTTTTCAACTAATTTGAGTTTTGAGAAGGAACGCTCACCACTGCAGTTTGTTACCATCAACATTAGATATATCCTTAGAGCTATCTCAATATTTGGGAAAGTGTCCTGCACACCCTTTTCCATGATGAGCTTGCACATGAAAAGTTCAGTGCTGATATCTTTTGGCTCCTCGTCTGTAAATAAATTGGCAAATGTTACAAACTGAAACAGTTCATCGATAACTGTAATGTCCAAGTCATCTGAATAAGACCTGACGAGTTGCTCTGCTGTGGCCTTAAGCTCGTCTGAAGACAATTCTTTCAGATGCCTAAAAAAGCTCAATTTGATATATCTTTATATGCTTGAAGACGTTTGTCAAGAGAAGCGATAAACTGATCAATGATAGGCAAGAAAGTTTCTGTATCTCAGCGGTGGAGAATCCTCTTCTCGCGCCAACATCGTGGCTCCACCTCCTTCCTCGAAGGTAGCTGAACAAACACTCATCTGATCTAATCCGAGGGAGCGCTCATATAGCTGAATAGGTAGCGCCTAGAAGCTTCTGTTGGGATCGGAGAAGGCTGCCGCATGCCATAAGCTCAGCATTAGGTACAGGGAGGGTACTAAGGAAGTCTGGCTAGGCTAGCCAGGTCAGTGGATGCTGACGCAGGTCAGGTGCCATGACTCTGCCGCTCTGCGCCAGCCACTGAGATGTAGGACCGTAGCCAGGTCCCTACACTTTCAATAGTTTCTTTTTTGTTAAATGTTCCTTATCATTAGAAATGGTTCACAGCAAAGAGACGTGTATTTTACATGTTTTGAGATATTTATACCTATATTGATGGGAGGCCCCCGATTGGTGGGTGGCCCAGGGCCCGGGCCCCTTGGGCCAAACCTTAAATCCGGGCCTGAATACAACACAAATGCAAATATTCCATACAATAAACAAATAATGGAAAAAAATAAATAAATAGCAGAATTGGCGTATTTTTTTTTATCTTCACACTTCATAAAAAATGCTATAAAAAGTGATCAAAGTGACGTCTGGCTATGTACCCCAAAATGATATTAATAAAAACTACAGCTTGGTGTGCAAAAAAGCAAGCCTTCACACAGCTCAGTCAACAGAAAAATATATTTTTCTTTTACAGATCTCAGAATATGGCATCAGAAACCAATTTTTTTGTTACAAAGTTCTGAATTTTTTTTAGCTACTAAGATTAATTAACAAGCCTTAAGTTTGCTATTGCCATCAAAATACCGACTTGTAAAGTTGTGTTAACAGATCATTTTTACGGCAGTAAGAACAAAGCCCAAAAAATAATGGCGGATGGTGACTTTTAATTAATTTCAGTGCAGTTGTTTCTCCTGACTACAGACTTGTACCCTAAGGCCGGACAATTCCTTTAAGGTCCAACATGTATTGTTCACACTGCTGCCTATCAATTCACCCAAGGCTTCTTCTGAGGCCACATAACTCCTACAGTCCCAGTGTAAAATGCAGTCTTGTTCATTTTCTTATGTATTACGACGTTGAGCAATCCTGTCCGGCCATTTATTTGACTGCAGTCTTGACAAGCTCAGTTCCTTGTGGGACCAGGGCTAAGTGAATATTCGTTTTCTCATTTGTTGATGAGCACTATTGCTAAGTTTGGAAACACTAACATCAACCTTACTTAGAGGAGGTACCATTACTGGTTGTGGAAACCAAAGGGTTGGGGGCACTAAATGGGCTCCATTATTGAGAGGGAGCTTCACTACTGAATGGGTGAATTTTGAGAGCACCATTATTGAGTGGGTGGAATTAGGGTCACCAATATTGAGTGATGAAACTAAGAGGACAGAGTAGGGGAACTAAATGTTCACCATGACTGATTTGGAGGTACTGAGAGCCCCTTTAGTGAGGAGGAGCTCCATTATCGAATAGCTGCACTAAGGGGCACCAAAACTGGGTGGGGAAACTAAGGAGCACATTTACAGAGCTGTGGCTCTAAGGGGGGTTCTTTATTAATTAGGAGCTCAGTTATTGAGTGGGAACGCTGAGGAGGCACATTACTAAATTGTGAGGTACTGTTACTGTGTGAAGGAACAAATGGGGTATCTTAGGGACACTAATATATCACTATTGAGTGGGGGCACTAATAACTAATGTCATTACAGAGAGTGTATCACCAATATACTGTATGTTACTGAGTGGTGGAACTAAGGTGATGTGGATATGGAGTGGGAGAACAATTACCAAGTGGTGGCACCAGGTAAGGAAACTAAGAGGGCACTAATACTGAGATGGGGGCTTCATTGCTTTATTATCTGCTTGCAAAACAATGCAAAAATACAACATTGGGTGGGATCTTGGACAGGCTGCTGGCTCCTACTTCAGTAGGACAAGGTTTTGCCTATTTTTATGTGCATTGTTTTAGAGGGCATGCACATAATGTACTATGCATGGATGGGATTGTTCCTGTGTCCTCTGCTGATATTTGACTTTTTCTTCCCTGCTGTGATCCATCATTTTGCTTAACACTACATCAAATACACAGACACGGATATTAACCCCCCAGGTGACAGCACCTTAATGGATTACCATATTCTCTTGCATGTAGAGCAGAGGTTTCTGCTTGTAGCTTTGTCCCTATACTGGTGCCACGCATCCTCTGCGATATTGATGTGTGAATAGACACAAATGGCCACGTATCAACATATAAACTCCGTCTGCTTACTGCTGAGATCCCTGGTGTCACGGGGGGTCGTTACACAGTGATGAATGCATATCACATGGAGCAGAGAAGCAAATAAATGCTATCTCAATCCTACAGAGTGTAAAACTAAATCATCTGGAGTCTATAGAGCGCTGCTCCGAGGATCGTAAACTGCAGCTCTGCAATGGAAACGATATAAACAATATTAGAGAGTTGTATATAAGCCATTCTTTGATATAATGTAATTGGATTCACTCTCTTCACGAGTAAAAATCAGATTGTAGAGGTGATGACGAATTATGGAAGGGCACTATGCACACAGCAGAGACTGATATAAATAGTGGCTGTGTTTAGGGGGGACCAACAGGAATTTAAATTCCTGACGGAACTTAGCGTTGTCACTCTTGTGGATCGTGCACCCACTTTGCCGGGAAGAGCAAGGAAGGGTGTACTAGAGCCCTTGATGGTGGTGTTGACTTGGGCCCAGGGGGACACCAGGTGATACTCCAGGACAGATCCCAGTTCCCCGGCAACTGACCCCATGGGTCAGGACAATAGAAAAGGATTTGGAGTCCAAGGCAGGATGGGATACCAATGGTACTGAAAGACGCTTGTTGAGACTGACTCTGGAACCAGGACTGGCAGTAGTGGTACCAGAAACTGGAGTGGTTTCTGGTACCAAAGTTGCGGGTTTGGGTTCAGGAACCGCCGGAGCGGTTTCAGGTTCTGGTACCGCTAGAGCGGTTTCAGGTTCAGGTACCGCCAGAGCAGTTTCAGGTTCAATTACCGCCTGAGTGGTTTCAGGTTCATGTACCGCCAGAGTAGTTTCAGGTTCAAATACCACCTGAGCATTTCACTTTCAGGTACCGCCAGAGCGATCTTGGGTTCAGGAACCGCTGGTACTGCAGTTTTGCCTGTCTGGTTATCAAAAATTAAGCGGAACCCACACCAGTTTATTTATCTATAGTGCAGGCGGCGGCTGATGAATACTCCCATCAGCCGCCAACTGCTATCACTGTTAGTAGCCGCAGCAGGTGTAGGCTGATAGGAGTAATAGTCCCTTCAGCCACCGCCTGCTCTCGCTGTTATCAGTTGAATATTACACTCAACATTCTCCCTTACTAGCGCTGATCTCAGGGCGAGCAGGGGAGAATGATGAGAGCGGTCTTCAGCAGCCGGGGAACAGCGCTAACTGTACCGCTGTTTGCCAGCGCTGGTACATGTGAAACTGATGACATCCCTGTGTTTAATCCATATGAACGTGTATGGGACATTTTGCGGCGCGTGCTGCTGATAAAAAAAACAGACATGTCAGCATATTTTGCCCACAGACACACGGTCCGTGGAAACACACTGACATGTGCACAGACCCATTCACTTGAATGGTTCTACATGTGTAAGTGTCTCCGGTACGTGTGAAAACTGTTACAAGTACGGGACACAGTGATGTATGAAAGAGACCTTAGAGAAGTTAATCCTGTTGTCCCAGCAGGTCCTGACTTCCACTCCTCTTTCTTGTCTCGAAGTCTTCATCTCTCACACAGCTTCTCCTCCTCAGGGACGGAATCGGTATCTCTCTGCTTTGCAATCATATATATTAATAAACAATTCTCTTGTGATTGGGTCTCCTGGGAACTGAACCCATAATCTCCATGATTACAGGCAGTAGCTAAAGTTATGAGCTACAAGCTGTTCTGATCATCATAGGAGACTTTGGTATAAGAAGTTGCATTGCAGGCTCTGACCCACCAGGCAGATGATACTGGTACATAAAGATACATTGAACATAGCAGTCTATTTGTATATAGCTGTACTCCAAAGGATATATAGCATCATTAAAATTTAATAAAAACAATTACAAGTTTTCTGCTTTCTTTTCTTTTGATCTGGTCTCCCAGGATTTGAACCCACAACCTCTATCATTGAATGGCAGTAACTAAAGCTATGAATCACAAATTACACTGATTAGCATAGTATACTTTTGTATACTTGAAGCTTTACTAATACAGATACATAGAGATACATTTGTATATAGCAGTGTATTTCTATGTCCCTGTATTCTAGAGGTTGAGAAAAAGTCTTTTTTTTTTCTTTCCATAAAATTGCTAAAAAATAATGAAAATCAATTACAAAAATGGAATTTTAATGCACTTTTAATTTTTTTTTATAAATATCACAAAGTAACATAAAGTAGACATATTTGGTGTCTCTGCAATGAATGGGTGAAAAAATAGTTTTTAATTACATCCAAACACAGTTTACTGTGCTAACTTTTGGCCAAATCTTGTGCTAAGCATCTCATGTGTTTTTTCATAAATTTCACAAGCCATTATGCTATTCACATTTCATGTATTGCACATTTCCTTGCCTTAGCACAGTAAATTTTGAGTGCAGCCATTGATCTATTTGTTATATGACTTTTCTGGTTATGCACCAGTTCAGACTAGATTGCTGTTCAGTCAGTTTTCTTATATTTACTATGTACTATTTTTTCTGACTTGAACGCCCCGCCCTTCACCATGCTGTGATTTTAATTACATCCAAACACAGTTGGTTCTGAGCTTCCTATAAAAGCAGGCTTTACCATGTTATTAGCCATAGGTAAGTGCTCACACTAGGCAGTCAGCTCAGGTACCCATCCGTTTTGAGATTACCTTGACGTTTGGTGGATGGGCTCACAACTTTTGGCCAAATCTTGTGCTAAGAATCTCATGTGTTTTTTCATAAATTTCACAAGCCATTATGCTATTCACATTTCATGTATCGCACATTTCCTTGCCTTAGCACAGTAAATTTTGAGTGCAGCCATTGATCTATTTGCTACTAATGTGTTAGGTAAGCAATGCCTTACCAATATATTAGTTAAACAATGCCCTACCAATGTGTTAGGTAAACAATGAGCTACCAATGTGTTAGGTAAGCAATGCCCTACCAATGTGTTAGGTAAACAATGCCCTACCAATGTGTTAGGTAAACAATGCCCTACCAATGTGTTAGGTAAACAATGCCCTATGTGTTAGGTAAACAATGCCCTACCAATGTGTTAGGTAAACCGTGCCCTACCAATGTATTAGGTAAACAATGCCCTATCTATGTGTTAGGTAAACAATGCCCTACCAATGTGTTAGGTAATCAATGACCTACCAATGTGTTAGGTAAACAATGCCCTACCAATGTGTTAGGTAAGCAATGCCCTACCAATGTGTTAGGTAAACAATGCCCTACCAATGTATTAGGTAAACAATGCCCTATCTATGTGTTAGGTAAACAATGCCCTACCAATGTATTAGGTAAACAATGCCCTACCAATGTGTTAGGTAATCAATGCCTTACCAACGTGTTAGGTAATCAATGCCCTATCTATGTGTTAGGTAAACAATGCCCTACCAATGTGTTAGGTAATCAATGACCTACCAATGTGTTAGGTAAACAATGAGCTACCAATGTGTTAGGTAAGCAATGCCCTACCAATGTGTTAGGTAAACAATGCCCTACCAATGTATTAGGTAAACAATGACCTACCAATGTGTTAGGTAAACAATGCCCTAACAATGTGTTAGGTAATCAATGCCCTACCGATGTGTTAGGTAAACAATGCCCTACCAATCTGTTAGGTAATCAATGCCCTACCAATGTGTTAGGCAAACAATAACCTACCAATGTGTTAGGTAAACAATGCCCTACCAATCTGTTAGGTAAACAGTGCCCTACCAATGTGTTAGGTAAACAGTGCCCTACCAATGTGTTAGGCAAACAATGACCTACCAATGTGTTAGGTAAACAATGCCCTACCAATCTGTTAGGTAAACAATGCCCTACCAATGTGTTAGGCAAACAATGACCTACCAATGTGTTAGGTAAACAATGCCCTACCAAATCTGTTAGGTAAACAGTGCCCTACCAATGTGTTAGGCAAACAATAACCTACCAATGTGTTAGGTAAACAATGCCCTACCAATCTGTTAGGTAAACAGTGCCCTACCAATGTGTTAGGTAAACAGTGCCCTACCAATGTGTTAGGCAAACAATGACCTACCAATGTGTTAGGTAAACAATGCCCTACCAATCTGTTAGGTAAACAATGCCCTACCAATGTGTTAGGCAAACAATGACCTACCAATGTGTTAGGTAAACAATGCCCTACCAATCTGTTAGGTAAACAGTGCCCTACCAATGTGTTAGGCAAACAATGACCTACCAATGTGTTAGGTAAACAGTGCCCTACCAATGTGTTAGGCAAACAATAACCTACCAATGTGTTAGGTAAACAATGCCTTACCAATGTGTTAGGTAAACAATGCCCTACCAATGTGTTAGGTGAACAATGTCTTACCAATGTGTTAGGTAAACAATGCCCTACCAATGTGTTAGGTGAACAATGTCCTACCAATGTGTTAGGTAAACAATGCCCTACCAATGTTTTAGGTGAACAATGCCCTAATCAACGCAATGACCTACCAATGTGTAAGGTTAAACAATTCCTTACCAACTAAATACCCTACTAGTGTGTTGGGTAAACAATGCCCTATCAACTAAATGCCCTACCAATGTGATAGATAAATAATGCCCTATCAATGTGTTAGGTAAACAATGCCTTATCAGCTCAATGCCCTACTAATGTGTTAGGTAAACAACGCCCTATCAACCCAATGCCCTGCCATTGTGTTAGGTAAACAATGCCCTATCAACTCAATGCCCTACTAATGTGTTAGGTAAACAATGCCCTATCAACCCAATGCCCTGCCATTGTGTTAGGTAAACAATGCCCTATAAACCCAATGCCCTACTAATGTGTCAGGTAAACAATGCCCTATCAACTCAATGTCCTTCCATTTTGTGAAAGTAAACAATGCCCTATAAACCCAATGCCCTACTAATGTGTCAGGTAAACAATGCCCTATCAACTCAATGTCCTTCCATTTTGTGAAAGTAAACAATGCCCAACCAATTCAACTTCCTACTCCTCTTTTTTTCCATTTGCAATTGTGTAGTTTTTCATGAACTCATATAACCTTAGTCCACAGCTGCGCTTCACACATGAATCCATCATCTTTTTCAGACTAGTCACTATTTTTTTCAAACATAATAAACTTCTATCAAATTACCTTTTTTTTCAAAAAATGTTTTATGATTTCATATATGTGTTACATCGGTGGCCTAACACTTTGAATTGTTTATACTTGCAAGGTGGCAGCAAAACTGAACTTTGGAATCCTGAAAAACGCAACAAAACGCAGAAAGAAAAGCAGCAAATAAAGGTAGAAAAACCTCTGTTTTGTCTGCCGCTTTTTACTGCCAAGAGTGGTGGCAGCAAAAAAGCAATGTGTGAATATAGACTAAGACTTTTCTTGAGCTGCACATGGTCTGTGGGATGTGCTACCTAAGACAATCAGATTTAGGCCTCCTTCAGAAGTCACTGAATTCTCTTAATGCAAAAAAACTGACCGATTTTCAGCAGTGTTTTGGATCAGATATCTGACTGATTGGTCAGTGTGTCAGTTTTTACTATCAGGGTTTCATCAGTGACCTTCCCACCTGCTTATTTACAAATTAAAGAAAATTGTAAAGCCTCTCCTACAAAGTTAAAAATGGACAGCACACGCACTGCACATGGATGGCATCCATGTGTTGTCTGTGATTTTCATGGATCCACAGACTTGTATCGGTAATTTTAATCTGTGACTTGGATCAAAAACTGACCTGTCTCCTTTTTCTTACAGACCACTCGATTCACAAAATAACATGAACATGTAAGCAGCCACATTCATTTTTACCCTTCCGTATTTCAGCAACTATGACCTTTTTATATTGTTTCACTGACATGGATGTATGAGGTCTTGTTTTATACAGGAGAAATTGTATTATTTTCCATCACAGTTTTAATGTACATGTTTTACCACGCAATTACAGGAAAAATAAATAAATTATTTGGTGTACTTTTTTGTGGGGTTTTATTTTATTTTTTAATGTAATTTGTCTCCCAAAATATCACTTTTTTTGTGCAAATTTTCCACTGTAACTGGGGCATATAAAGGAGCCCCAGTTACAGCAGAAATGATCTGACTACATGGACAGAAGTGACTGGAAGAGCTGATCCGCATCTGCCATTACCCAGCAATGATACAGACTGAAGAAGACAATCGGTGATCATAAGATTTCCAGGTCCAATAGAAACACTATTATTGCTGATGCTTCTAGTCACTACATAGCACTCAATATGTAGCCTGCAAAGGAGAAGACAGAATTGGTGCTATGCTGCTTCTGTCTTCTCTTCAGAGTCGTCAGCTGTGACTGACAGTGGGAAGATTGCAAGAGATTTAATCCATTGGTGTAGATTTACAATGGCATGGAACTGATGACCACGACTAAGGGATGTACATTTACGGTGCTTGGTGTTTATAATGTAAACTCTCAATACCCACAGTTAAAAGCAAGCCCATAATAACACATTTGTGGATACATAGGGTGTTCTAGTCCGCTGGATCGAGACCGCATGGACCAGGGATCATCCTACTGAACGCCCGCTCTCCTTTTACCGTGGGCATAACGCTACTCAGACAACACAGGGTGAGGGTAAAACAGTGTGGCAATACTTTATTGAACCACGAACAGACAATATTATATAGAACAGTCCCAGCAAAATACCCAAGATCGTGCAAAATTACAGTCTCATCCTTCCGCTGACTTGCTGACACCTGTGGCACGCACAAAGGAGAGCTAATGACAAGTTTAGGAAGCTGACAATCCATTGAGGTATGAGGCCAGGCAACCAGAGGGTCACAATCTGGCTTCTCCAAACATCTCTATGGAGCCAGGTGACCTGTGGGTCCAATTCTGGCTTTTCCAAACGTATCCATGGATTCAGTGATGGTCAATGGAGCAGATCTGTATTCTTTCAGCGGGGGCCGTGGTCCTCTAAGCTGGCATCCTGTAGAATGTCAAATCTGTGTCCCTTGTGATGGAACCGTGATGTCCTGGCTGCTGTCATGTAGTGTGTTCCTAGCTGTGGTTTTGTAAAGAGTCTCTGGTTCTTTGGATATCTTGTTACAGAGGCATAACTACCTTAAATAGTTCACAACTGTTGTCCTTCAAACCATCATCCAGAGGTCAATAGGAAGGTGTGATGAGATTAACTCACGTTGTTTGAGTATTTAATCAATTTGCACAGTTTTTCCTCCTCCGTTTTGCAAGTCAACAAGTCACAAAGTCCCACACAATGGTTAATTAACATATTATCAAACAACTATTGTTCAATTACCTTATGTCTCTTATCCCTCAAAGATAGCTGACATTGAACTTGCAGTAAACAGCAACTCCAGAGACACATTCAGGCTAGCATGAACAATAGTCTGTGTTTTTTGACCAACCAAAACACAAACACATAAATTCAAAAGTCAACATAAAGATACTGTCTTACTGAAGATAGACGTCTGGATAATTAAGATTAAATACTGTGTTGTCAAAACATCTCTTGAGGCAGATCTATCACAGTCCCTAAATCGGACTCCCCTTGTGCCTCTTCTATATTACTTCTCAGAACCTCATCCCTTCATTTAACCATACATCCCTATCCTTCTTGCACCCCAAAGTACTCCTATCTTCTCACCCAGAGATATTGTCTGATGACTGGTTCATGGATTGTACCCAGATTTTATGAAAGATGGCTGGACAATACAGAATAATGGCACTTACCTCTTGTGGCACCCGTATTTCCTTATAGATTGTATTCTTTGTACCCTATGAAATGTAAGTATGATGACGATGACGATACACTGTGTCCAGAAGATGTTAAAGAGTATCTCCATTGACCATCACTAAGAAGTCTAAGTTCTTGAGTTCTAATAGACAAAATTACTTCCATTATGATTGTACGACATAAACACACAACGGATATTTTTCAAGGGTACAAGAGCGACTTCCTCTAAAGTACATAGAGTGTAAGAGAGATTTGCAGGAGTTCAAACTGGAGCCATCAATTAGGATCTGTAAAAGGTTTGTGAAACAGAGACATCCATCTTGTCCTCCATTTAATGTTTATTCATCAGCCCAACACCACAATGATTACACTGAGCACAGAAAAACCCAAATCCCTGCACTCATAATAATGGAGTAATGCTCTGCAGGTCGGAGATGATTTGTAAGAAAGCTCCATGTAGAGTCATCCAGCCATGTAGATATGAAAACCACATATCATTTAGCCAGAGGTGATGACCTTTGCTTCCTTTTGACCTGCCGGGATCACTGTGGCCATGCATGTACCCACTGACCTCATTATGCCCCAACACCTCCCAGTGCAGCAAAATCACACAAGTACATTTAATGGGAGAAAATGGGATCTGAAATGGAACGTGGAGAGTAAGTAAGATACCACGGAGGATGTGCAAGGGCTAACGAAACAGGAAAAGCTGATAATGAATATTATCTATGTAATTATAGACATAAGTACATACTGTATATATTTGTGTGTATATATAAATATATATATATATATATATATATATATATATATATATATATATATATATATGACTATATTGACGACCAAGATTAAATTATCCCAAAAAAGCAAAAAGGTGGTACAGAGAGAGAAGGTGCTAGATCCAATAAAAGAGGGGCCTACATGCCATGGGGTATTCCAAATCAATGACCATACAAGAAGTTCAAATGAAGCAATTAAAAAATTAAGTAATGTGCTGCTAAATATAAGGTATCACTTACATTACGTACGAGACAACTAGCCTTGTGTGCATAGGTTATATAAATAAATATTAGTACTATTGGAAATAATTCCTAAAATATACACCATATGTCTCACAGATTTACAACTACATTGGCATGCTTATAAGCAGGAAAGGAATATATAGCCCATGTTGAGTTCCTCTCACAAATCCTATACTGCCACAATATGCACAAATACACTGCATCCATATTGCTTCATTGTAAAATCACTTAGCACTTAAATTGCACACAGTACCTGATATTGGCAATGTGGAAATCCCCGGCTTCCCTCTGCCCCGACGCGCGTTTCGCAATGCTTCTTCGGGAGACTCTTGGGATGCAGTGTATTTGTGCATATTGTGGCAGTATAGGATTTGTGAGAGGAACCCAACATGGGATATATATTCCTTTCCCGCTTATAAGCATGCCAATGTAATTGTAAGTCTGTGTGACATATGGTGTATATTTTAGGAATTATTTCCAATAGTACTAATAATTATTTATATAACCTATGCACACAAGGCTAGCTGTCTCATGATATAAGTGACACCTTATATTTAGTAGCACATTACTTCATTTTTTCATTGCTTCATTTGTACTTCTTGTATGGTCATTGATTTGGAGTACCCCATGGCATGAAGGTCCATCTTTTATTGGATCTAGCACCTTCTGTTTCTGTATGTTTTTAATTATTGTATTAATAAAAATAATATTATATTTCAAAGTACCACTTTTTTTAGATCATTTCATCTTGGTCGCCAATATAGTGATTTATGTAATTTCTAAGTGGTGCAGAGCCCGATTGGTACATGGGTTTTTTACACTTGGGGGGCATTTATTGTGAATTAAATATATATATATATGACTGTAGTACTGTGTATATATATATATATATATATATATATATATATATTATATATATGCTTGTATGTATAAAGCTGATCTAAATCCCATTGATCACCTGTGGAAAGATTTTACAATTGCTGTTGGGAGAAGACGCCTTCAGATGTGAGAGAGCTGGAGCAGTTTGGAAAAGAAGAGTTCAGCAGTGTAAGAAGCTTGTGGATGGTTATAGGAAACAATTGATCGCAGTTATATATTCCTGAGGGTATGCAACCAAATATTAAGTTGAGGGTGCATACAAATTTGTCCAGCTCATTTTTAGGGTTTGTGTGAAATTATATCTAATTTGATTTTTTTCTTCTGTATATACCTCTCTTGAGCTATTAGCCTACAGTTAAATGGACAAAACATGTCTCTCCCGGGCCATGAGCCTACAATTCAATGGGTAAGTAGAACTGATAAAAATCACCTGCTGGTCAATGGGAGGAGTGCGAAATCAGGCTGGAGGCAGTCACACCTTCAATAGTAAAATATATAGAAAAAACCTGACCAGAACCTCCTAAGTGTGAACAGGTGAAAGCTGTGATAAGGTACCTTCACACAAAGCGACGCTGCAGCGATAGCGACAACGATGTCGATCGCTGCAGCGTCGCTGTTTGATCGCTGGGGAGCTGTCACACAGACCGCTCTCCAGCGACCAACGATGCCGAGGTCCCCGGGTAACCAGGGTAAACATCGGGTTACCAAGCGCAGGGCCGCGCTTAGTAACCCGATGTTTACCCTGGTTACCAGCGTAAAAGTAAAAAAAACAAACAGTACATACTCACCTGCGCGTCCCCCAGCGTCTGCTTCCTGACACTGACTGAGCTCCGGCCCTAACAGCACAGCGGTGACGTCACCGCTGTGCTTTCACTTTCACTTTAGGGCCGGCGCTCAGTCAGTGTCAGGAAGCAGACGCTGGGGGACGCGCAGGTGAGTATGTACTGTTTGTTTTTTTTACTTTTACGCTGGTAACCAGGGTAAACATCGGGTTACTAAGCGCGGCCCTGCGCTTGGTAACCCGATGTTTACCCTGGTTACCAGTGTAAAACATCGCTGGTATCGTTGCTTTTGCTTTCAAACACAACGATACACGGCGATCGGACGACCAAATAAAGTTCTGGACTTTATTCAGCGACCAGCGACATCACAGCAGGATCCTGATCGCTGCTGCGTGTCAAACTAAACGATATCGCTAGTGTGGAGATCAGACTGAACCAAAGAATCCATCTTGTCTTCCTCCTGAGAAATCTGGTTTACAACAAGAAATTTGAGCAAACTTGACATTTTCTTTTATGGAAAGTAATCACGCGCGCATTTCTCCTTGAAATTGTAGCCTTTCATCCACATACCAGATATTGTAACTTTTCACTAGAATAGATTTGCTTTGTAAGTGATTGTGAAATATGAGCGCTTGTGCGCATGTCTGTAAAATGTCTAACTTTTTACTATATAAAGAAGGGGCAGCGCCCAGTGAGGCAGGCGTGCTCCAGGGCTAACCCTGTTTATGACCACACAACCTTTGTGCTGCGTGTCATTTACTTGGATCCCTACATCCAGGAAGCCAGGGACGGAAGAGGACTCAACATTTCTTGGCCGCCCGAACAGGGACCCGAGGCGAGAGTATCTGCTCGAGATTCACCTGCGGATACGGACAACGGAGATCTGGGATAATGGACGGCAAATGAACTGAAAAACCTGGCCAGGTAAGAGACATTATTAGTTCTCTTTTATCTGCCCTGTATTATCCGGAAGATCTCTACGAGCCGTGTCACGCTGGGTTAGTCTAGTAGTGAGTAGATACCTATAAAACTCGGGTTACCATATTGTATAGATTTATGAGTCTTGTCCCTGGCAGTGTGTGAACAGTGTGAAGGTTGTGGCATGTTGTGAAAGAAGAGCAAAAGTACGTAGAACAATAAGCCAAAATATTTGGGACACAAGCCTTATACACGAAAGTCAGCCTAACTGGGTCATGTGGTTGCGTCCTTTCGGGGAGACCTCCGCCCATGCTTGACTCTCTCTAAGTGCTTGAAACCCTTTATTTCTGGATAAGGTTTGATAGAATGAGCCCAGGACGCGGACCCATGAGCCTGGGACAAGTATGATATCTGAGACTGAGAGTTTTGTGATCTGTATGGTGTTGCTAGGTCTGTTTGCATGTGTAATAGCACTCAAGTACGTTTTACACGTTAGAAAAAACGGAGCAGACAAGCCCTTCAATATTTTAGCTCCTTAGGAGAGAAGGCAACGAGACGCCACCAACAGAGGAAGTGGTTGTCCAAACGTCACCTAGGGTAGTCATAGCTAGTATTGGGACAAAATGGGAAATAAACAGACAAAAACCGTCTTAGGACAAGTGGAAGCAGCAGATATCATACAGGAAAGATGTGGAAAGACAGTCAGAAGACAGATTAGAAGGGTAAGAGAAAAATTGGGAATTTCAGAAGCACTTATGTTCAGTACAGAATGGGAAAGAGCAAAGAGAGAGAGAGGAGGAATAATTAAAGATAATGGATGGGAAGACATCGTGCACTGCATGATACAAGTCTCAAAAACAGCTAAAGAGGAGAATTGGAAGTATGACCCAGATACTTCAAAATGGACTATGGGTAAGGGACAGTGTTGTGGTATCCCACCCCCTTACCTAGATCCAAATGCCCAATCATTTGTACCATCTGGAGGAGCAGAAGGAGGAAAACAATTTCCAGCCTTGTATCCCAATCTTGGTGGGGTAGGAGGATGGGTATGTTCACACTGTGGACAACAAAATCCAGATTGGAGGAATGATTGCCTAGCCTGTGGTGCGCCTAGACATGGCACTGTACTTGCTCCTGTTAGGGTAGTACCAAGACCTTTTAGGGAAACAAATGCTGACGGGGTAATGGGAACTAGGTATCATCAAACTCGGCAATATTTCCCTTGGTCCCCTGCTGAAGGTATGTCTCTCTTGCATAACGCGCCAGACCCCACCCAGTTTCCAGTCAGATTTGCACAATATATACAGCAAATTATGCAGACTCACGCAGGAGTCTGGGCGGATGGAGAGGAAGTATGTAGAATGAAAATGACTCCTGGTCTCTTCCAGGAATTACTGGCATATCTACAGGGACATAGGCCACAGGCAGGACAAGTGGGACAGGCAGGACAAGTAGGACAAGCAGGAGAAGGTGCCCTACAATCGGTAGAATCAGGCAATCAGTTCGTAGACCACTTAATAATTTTCATGAGGCAGAAACAGAGGCAGAGAGGAACAACGGGAGTGGTGGCTCAGAAACCTGGTCAATCAGTAGATGAGTATTATCTAGGGGTAGAAAATAGCTTTAGAGATGAAGGAATAGATCTGACCACTCCAGGAATGATGAGGTTAATTACAAAAACCTTCATAGATGGATTGTCTCCAAAAGTGAAGGAGAAACTTAAGGCCGCAACTCCTGATTGGAGAACCTTGGAAGACCCACACTTGGCTAGGCAAAAAGCCGTAGGGATAGAGTTGGATTTAAGAGAAAATCATAAGCCTGTCAGAATAGCGCAAGCAAACACAACAGGAGGGAGAGCAAGACATAATTTTCCTTGTCATTACTGCAAGAAACCAGGACATTTCCAGAGAGAATGTAGAAAGAAGCAGGCAGACATAAAATCAGGAAAATTTGTACCAAAGAATAAACCCTCAGACATCCAACAGACATCCATAGTGGATGGTCCCATACCAGATTCAGATTGACTCAATGTGTTACAAACCTCCCTACCAGCTAGAAGACCTATGATACAGGTGAATGTAGGGGGGAGAGAGATTCCATTTTTGATAGATACAGGTGCAACTTCCTCAATTTTGAATCAAGATTTTCTTCCGAATCCGGAAGATATTTCACAACAAACAACTTTTGCTGAGGGTTATGATGGGGTAATTCGAACACTGCCATATACTGTGCCCCTAGAGGTCTCATTAGGACCTAAATGTTTTGCATCCAGATTTTTGTATGCCAGAGGTGCCCCAACATGTTTGTTAGGAACTGATGTCCTAAAGAAATTAGAAGCTAATATCAATTTTAGGGAAGATGGCACAGTTATGCTGACTATCCCTGATGATGCAGAAACATTAGAACAATATGTCAGAATTCAGGCTTTTGAGGATTATACTGAAGAAAAAGAGTACACCACAGATCTAGACCTCTCAATGGTCCCAGAAACACTGTGGGCACAGGGAGATACTGATGTAGGACTATTGCATATAGCTCCTGTAAAACTATCTGTGCAACCAGGAACTGTTCTCCCACAGCTCAGACAATACCCTGTGAGTGCCCAGCAGGAACTAGCGATCACAAAACAGATAGAGGAATATAGAGAGAAAGGAGTTTTGGTAGAGATACAATCACCTGCTAACACTCCTCTGTATCCAGTCAAGAAGAGAACTCTTGATAAGAGTTCTATGCCCAAATATCGTATGGTACATGATCTAAGAGAAATAAACAAAGTTCTAGATCCAATCACCCCAGTTGTACCCAATCCTCATACGTTACTATCACAGATACCAGCCAGTTCTCAAGTGTTTACTGTAATAGATCTTTCAAATGCATTTTTCTCGGTTCCTTTACACCAAGACAGTTGGCATTTGTTTGCATTTACATTTAAGGGCAAACAGTTGGCGTGGACACGCCTTCCACAGGGAATGATACACTCCCCTACTCTTTATTCAAATGCCCTACAAACAGTCCTTCAGAGGTTTGAACCCGAACCACAGGTAGTAATTTTGCAGTATGTGGATGACCTACTACTTTGCTGCCCAGACCTAGAAACTGCAGAAAGGTCCACTGTAAGTTTACTATGTTTTCTAGAAAAAGAAGGGTGTAAAGTGAATAGACAAAAGTTACAAGTTTGTCAGACCAAAGTGGTCTTTCTAGGTCATTGCATTTCTCAAGGTAAAAAGCATCTTACACCTCAAAGAACTGAAGCAATAAGACAGATGAATGAGCCTAGAAATCATAAACAGCTACGAGCATTTTTAGGAATAGTGTCTCATTGTAGACAATGGATTATACATGCCAGTCAACTAATGCAACCACTGTATGACTGTGTAAAAAGTGAACCTTACCTGTTGACAAAAGAAGGTCAGATTTCGTTCCAACAATTAAAAGATGCCCTTGTTTCAGCTCCAGCGTTAGGGCTACCAGACTACACTAAACCATTTCAGCTTATGGCTGCAGAAGTTGATTCTCATGCTACAGGAGTTCTTACCCAGAAGCATGCAGGGAAACAAAGACCAATTGCATATCTTTCAGCAAGGTTAGATCCCGTAGCTAGAGCAGCGCCAACCTGTGTACGTGTAGTTGTTGCTGTCTCACTATTGTTGGACAAAGCATCAGAAATTGTCCTAGAGCATCCACTCACAGTTCAAACTACACATGATGTTTATGGGATATTAAACCAGGTCCAACCAAAACACATTTCCATGGCCAGACATTTGCGGCTGCAGTGTTCTTTGCTGCTCCCCTCTACTATCACATTTACAAGGCTTCAGACTCTCAATTTAGCTACACTGCTACCTCTCGAGTCTGAAGGGGGGAATAAGGACACTGATCCACACGCAAATTTTTTCCCTACAGACACACATGACTGTACAGAGCTCATTTTACAAGAAACGGTAGGCTTACCCAATGTATCCGAAACACCACTTCAAAATCCAGATTTAGAGCTGTTTATAGATGGTAGTAGGTTTGCAGATGACACAGGTAACTTTCATACAGGGTATGCAGTTGTGTCAGAATCTGAAATTCTCAAAGCAGAACCACTTCCACCGAAACAGTCTGCACAAGAAGCAGAACTAACAGCATTGATTGAAGCGCTAAAAATAGCTGAGAATCAGACAGTTAATATATACACTGATTCTAGGTATGCACATGGTATTGTGTTTGATTTTGGAGTAATCTAGAGGTTACATGACAGCGTCAGGACAACCTGTAAAACATGCTTCTCTGATCAAACAGATTTTAGAGGCTGTACAAGAAACAAAAGAAGTAGCAGTAATCAAGGTAGCTGCACATGTGAGACTCGACACTAGGGAATCTAGGGGAAATGATAGGGCTGATAAAGCAGCCAAAGCAGCAGCAGTCAAACCCTTACAACAGGTTCATACTGTAAACCCCACAGAAAATACTGAAGATAGACTGAGACAAGCACAGGAAGATGCAGGAGAAGAGGAGAGGGACAGGTGGAAAAAGGAAGGGGCAGAAGAACAAGCAGGAATTTGGAAGAAAGATGGACTAATATGTCTACCTAGAGCCTGGTACCCGATTGTAGTTGGTGGATTGCACCACCCTACTCATGTGTCTGCAAATGCAATGACACTACTGGCAAAGCAAGTCTGGTTGGCTCCAGGTTTTGGCAACTATGCAAGAGACTATTGTGCTGCATGCGTTATATGCCTGGCACATAATCCCGGACAGACAACAAAGACCCCTATGAAGCACCACGTCCGACCTCTCTACCCGTTTCAGCGATTACAGATAGACTTTATCCAGCTGCCAAAAAGTAATGGGTATGAGTATGTGTTGGTGTGTGTGGACATGTTCTCGGGGTGGCCAGAGGCCTATCCAGTTCGGAAGGCTTCAGCTAAAAACACTGCTGTAAAGCTAGTTGCCGAACTGGTGCCCCGTTATGGTCTCCCTGAAGTGATCGAGTCAGATAGGGGTACTCATTTCACTGGAGAAATATTTCAAAATGTACTGAAAATGTTGGGTGTTGAAAGTCAGTTACACACTCCGTACCATCCTCAAAGTTCTGGTAAGGTGGAACGCATGAATGGAACTTTAAAATTAAAAATACAGAAAGCCATGGCTGAAACAGGAAAGCCTTGGACAGAATGCCTTCCACTGGCCCTTTACTCAATACGCAATACCCCAAGGGGTAAGACTAAACTGTCTCCATATGAAATTTTGTTAGGCAGGACTGCCAATTTAGGATGTTATTTTCCACAACAACTTGTGTTAAATGTAGAATCATTGACTTCTTATGTGCAAAATCTTCAGAAACAATTAACTAAGGTGCATGCACAAGTTTTTGCTTCCCTTCCAGATCCTGACAACACTGTAGGAAGTCACAAGTTGGAACCAGGTGATCAAGTCTATGTAAAAAGACACACCAGAAAGGCTCTTGAACCAAGATTTGACGGACCCTTCCAAGTCCTGTTGACAACACCTACATCAGTCAAGCTTGAAGGAAAGGCATCATGGATACATGCAAGCCATTGCAAAAAAGCAGGACAAAACTCATGATATTGATGTTAATAATGTTAACCTCAACGGAGGCATGGGATAGACTGAATTCTCTAGCCCCTTTGAACAATAGATTTGTACAACATCATAGAAAATTAGTACATGACTTGTTAAATAATACGCAACCCCTGGCAGATTGTTGGATCTGTACCCATTCACCAGTATCAGCCACAAGTATACCTTTTCTAGCAGTTCCCGTGTCAGTTGAAGAAAT
This sequence comes from Ranitomeya variabilis, assembly GCF_051348905.1. Taxonomy (NCBI): domain Eukaryota; kingdom Metazoa; phylum Chordata; class Amphibia; order Anura; family Dendrobatidae; genus Ranitomeya; species Ranitomeya variabilis. The sequence goes on along the minus strand of NC_135232.1, from coordinate 41,377,070 downwards.
ATTCGCTTGGCCTAATTGTTCAGACAACCTGGCCAACAACCAAACTGGTAATACTAGGCTGTGGAATACTACAATCGCCATACCAATTGTGGGATGGGTAGAATTTCCTTGGTGGCAGGGTAATCTCTCAGGGACTGGTACACATCTACAATATTTGGCCTATAAGGGTGGGGCCTGGGTACCTAGGAATAAGACTGGATTAACTAATTTAGGACAGGTCCCCACAGAAAATCTACAGCTCAGTTTCAGTACAACCGCCGATCCCTCTGATGCTTTCAAACCTGTAGTATTGGAAAGATACATACATAATAGAAAATGGGAACATTCTGAGTTGTTCCCCCAAGGTGATGCAAACAGTTGTACAAGTAAGCCAGGGAACCTGGTTTGTAATGAATCCGATGAGTATGTCAACGGAATGCCTGTATGTGGGAATCCCGCAGCCGGGTACTGTAGCCCCTTGGGACAAAAACCCTCTTGGTGTATGCTTCAGAATGTATCTAGTTTTGTGGATTTGGCTCACAGATTGGTATTACAGCACTCAGCTTTATGGGATCTGCCTGAAGGTACATTTTGGATATGCGGAGAAGGAGCATATAAATGGCTTCCCGTAGGTATAAAGGGTACTTGTACATTAGGACGCCTAACCCCGGCTACTTTCATAATTTCAAATAAACAAGTAAATATGCAAGCCGTGCCCAAGCACACACTGTATAAAAGAGCTGCAGATAACTCACCACGCCCCTCGGGGAGGCCACATATAGTACAAATGGGAATTCCCAACAAAATTGTTAGTACCATTTTTATTTATCCTATGTTAACACAAATGTGGGATAAATTAGTTAGAGCCACAGATTATCTAGATGATCAGATCTGGGATATATTGGATATACTAAACACTAGTATAGCTGTACAGAATCAGCTTATAATAGTCGTCAACCAACATACCCTGGTATTAGATTACCTAACTGCCTCACAAGGGGGTATGTGTCAAATCATTGGACCCACCTGCTGTCATTATATAGATCCGAATAGTACTATGAGTATGACATTTAAATTAAAGGACGTACAACGACTCAGAGATCAGTATGACAAAGACAATGACCAGAATAAGGATAGCTGGTGGTCAGATACCTTTTCTTTTCTCAACCCAGCCAACTGGTTCAGAGGGATTGGTGGGTGGGTTGCCGGGATTATGCAGAGCATTATACATATAGTTATGATTATTGTAATCATATATGTATTATTCAAGATTGTGCTCAAGGGTATCTCAGTATGCACCGATAAATTTTGTGTAATAGATGCAAGAGTATAAAGTTTTTATGTTATCTTTTAGTGATTCTAATTATTATTGCCGAACTAATTTTTGTTTTTATATTTTAGTATACTGCTGTATAAAGAAGAAAATGCATAGACTTTATGCAAGAATTTGTGATAGATTATAAAAGAATATGTCAAAGGGGGGAATTGTGGAGATCAGACTGAACCAAAGAATCCATCTTGTCTTCCTCCTGAGAAATCTGGTTTACAACAAGAAATTTGAGCAAACTTGACATTTTCTTTTATGGAAAGTAATCACGCGCGCATTTCTCCTTGAAATTGTAGCCTTTCATCCACATACCAGATATTGTAACTTTTCACTAGAATAGATTTGCTTTGTAAGTGATTGTGAAATATGAGCGCTTGTGCGCATGTCTGTAAAATGTCTAACTTTTTACTATATAAAGAAGGGGCAGCGCCCAGTGAGGCAGGCGTGCTCCAGGGCTAACCCTGTTTATGACCACACAACCTTTGTGCTGCGTGTCATTTACTTGGATCCCTACATCCAGGAAGCCAGGGACGGAAGAAGGACTCAACACTAGCGAGGACGCTGCAACGTCACGGATCGCTAGCGATATCGTTACAAAGTCGTTTCATGTGAAGGTACCTATAGTTGCATTATATGATGGGTTGATGGGCATACATGAATTGGCCAATTTATGAGCTAAGAACCTTCATTTTTATAAGTACATCTTAATGAGTAATAACACAGCTTAGATCCAATGTTTTCAGTGTTGGCTTCTATAGAGTGCTGCTGTGTTTTCTTTTTCTATGTAATGCAGCTATCAACTGTTCACACCTAGGAGGTGCGGGTCTGGTTTTTTTCTCTATATAGATAGACAGATAGATAGATAGATAGATAGATAGACAGATAGATAATAGATCGAAAGATAGATAGATTGATAGACAGATAATAGATACAATTGTGCTCAAAAGTTTACATACCCTGGCAGAATTTTTGCTTTCTTGGCCTTTTTTCAGAGAATATGAATCATAACACCAAAACTTTTTCTCCACTCATGGCTAGTGGTTGGGTGAAGCCATTTATTGTCAAACTACTGTGTTTTCTCTTTTCAAATTATGACAACCAAAAACATCCAAATGACCCTGATCAAAAGTTCACATACCCTGGAGATTTTGGCCTGATAACATGCACAGACGTTGACACAAATGGGTTTGAATGGCTACTAAAGGTAACATCCTCACCTGTGACCTGTTTGCTTGTAATCAGTGTGTGTGCATAAAGCTGAGTGAGTTTCTGGGATCTAGACAGACTCTTGCATCTTTCATCCAGCCACTGATGTTTCTGGATTGTGAGTCATAAGGAAAGCAAAATAATTGTCAATGGATCTACGGGAAAAGGTAGTTGAACTGTAAAAAGCAGGAAAAGGATACAAGAAGATATCCAAGGAATTGATAATGCCAGTCAGCAGCGTTCAAACTGTGATTAACAAATGGAAAATCAGGGGCTCTGTAAAAACAAAACCACTGTCAGGTAGACCAACAAAAATGTCATCCACAACTGCCAGGAAAATCGTTCGGGATGCAAAGAAAAACCTACAAATAACATCAGCTGAAATACAGGACTCTCTGAAAACTAGCGGTGTGGCTGTTTCAAAATGCACAATAAGGAGGCACTTGAAGAAAAATGGGCTGCATGGTCGAGTCGCCAGAAGAAAGCCATTACTGCGCAAATGCCACAAAGTATCTCGCCTACAATATGCAAAACAGCACAGAGACAAGCCTCAAAACTTCTGGAACAAGGTAATTTGTAGTGATGAGACCAAAATTGAAATTTTTGTCCACAACCATAAACGTTACATTTGGAGAGAGGTCAACAAGGCCTATGATGAAAGGAACACTATTCCTACTCTAAAGCATGGAGGTGGATCGCTGATGTTTTGGGGATGTGTGAGCTACAAACGCACAGGAATCTTGGTCAAAGTTGAAGGAAAGATGAATGTAGCATGTTATCAGCAAATACTGGAGGCAAATTTGCACTCATCAGCCCGGAAGCTGCGCATGGGACATGCTTGGATGTTCCAACATGACATGTATCATTGAGCCACTCTGGTAGATCTCAAGCATGCAATTCATGCTAGACAGCCCAGGAATTTACAGGAACTGGAGGCTTTTTGCCAAGAAGTGTGGGCAGCTGTTGTGAATTCCGTTCTTGGGCTCCCTCCTGTGGTTATGAATGGTACTTTTGTGAGTTCTGCCCTTTGGTCTCCCTCTGGTGGTTTCGAGTGGAACTGCTGCTCCTTCAGGTTCTGCAGCTGCTGCTTTCACTAATCGGCTCCACTGGCCTTGCTATGTAACTTGGCTCTGGTCTGTAGTCCTTGCCAGCTGTCAATGTCTCAGGGTGGATTCAGTTTTCTCCTTGGATATTTCTCATGGCCTGTCCATTTCAGCAAAAGATAAGTTCTTGCTAGTTCTTTGTTAGTCCATCTGCTTTGGACTTTATTGCTCAGCTCATGTCGTGTTTCTTTTTGTCCAGCTTGTCATTATGATATATTCAGGCTAGCTGGAAGCTCTGGGGAAGCAGATTTGCCCCTCCACACCGTGAGTCGGTGTGGAGATCATTTTGTAAGCGCTGCGTGGATTTTTAGTTTTTAATACTGACCGCACAGTATCCTTTCCTATTTCTGTCTATCTAGATTAGAAATTGGCCTCCTTTGCTAAAATCTGTTTTCATTTCTGTGTATGTCTTTTCCCTCTCCACTCACAGTCAATATATGTGGGGGGCTATCTTTCCTTTTGGGAATTTCTCTGAGGCAAGATAGTTTTCTGTTTCCATCTTAAGGGGTAGTTAGTTCTTAGGCCGTGACGAGGCGTCTAGGGTGAGTTAGGAACGTCCCACGGCTATTTCTAGTGTTGGTGTTAGGAGTAGGGTTTGCGGTCAGTAAAGTTACCACCTCCTCAGAGCTTGTCCCATGTTTCGTTTTACCCACCAGGTCATATCAGTGCTTCTCCGTAACCACCAGGTCATAACAGGCAGCTATACATCTGAGAAAATAAAGAACCTCATCCACAACTACCACAAAAGACTTCAAGCTGTCATTAATGTTAGACAGGGAAATACACGGTATTAAGAAATGGGGTATGCGAACTTTTGATCTGGGTCATTTAGATGTCTTGGGTTGTCATTATGATTTAAAAAGAGAAAACACAGTAGTTTGACAATAAATGGCTTCACCCAACCAGTAACCTTGAGTGGAGAAAAAGATATGGCGTTATCATTCATATTCTCTGAAAAAAGGGCCAAGAAAGCAAAAATTCTGCCGGGGTATGTAAACTTTTGAGCACAATTGTAGATGATAGATAATAGATAGATGATAGATAGATAATAGATAGATAATAGATAAATGATAGATAGATAGATAAGAGAGAATTTCACAGCTCACAATTACAGGTGGATTGGATTGTTATAGAGATTAGGGGGTCCGATACATGATGAGTTATTGGAGAGTGAGGGGCCCCGGTATTATCCTTGCACACACTGCCTGTGCCCAGATTTCTGTGGTTATCCAAATCTCTGCTATCTGTGTAATACATCAATCTCCTGGTTCCCTGTTCCACACCAGAATCGCATCCACATAATTACAAAATGAGAGAAATCTGGAGCTAGAACTCAAAAAATAAATGCAGATCGTTCCGACTGCCTGTTACCTAGCAACCCTGACCGTTCCCATAAGATGACGGACACCATCATACATGTTTTCCTCTCCATTTTATGGCAGCACATATGTAGACTGTCGTTTATATGACACTTTCTGTCTTGGGGTGAAGATAACAGAATATTTCCTTCATGTTTGTAACTACTGGTGGTGGTAAAGGAATTGCAGTCAGTGATCACTTTGGAGGATGGGATGTCTGAAAGGTGCAAGGAAGCAGGAAAAAGTTGACTACAAGTCAATAGAGATTAAAGGAGGAGAACAATGCCCAGGTTATACCAAGCTGAAATTGGTTCTCATCCAAGTTTTGACGTAGGGCTTGTTCACACGCAGCGTTCTTCTTGCATTATTTTACTTTTTTTTAGCTCAGAATTTGGTGGTAAAAAACAAACTCATTTTACAGTAACGGTAAAATAAATGAAATTTCTAAAATCTTATTCACGTAATGTGTTTTTTTTTTCTTTTGGTGCAACCTCAGTTCTTTCAGCATTTTACGGTCGTTTTTCCCCCATTGAGATCAAAGAGACAGAGCAGGAAAAAAATAAAATAAAATGCACCAATAAATGTAAAATAAAAGAATTTAAAAAATTGCAGCAAAAACATGCAAAATATCCACTATAGTTTTCTGACTACAAATGGAAAAACACCGGAAAAATAAAGTTGCATGTAAACATGCTGTAAAATACCGCCATATCATAGCCAGCCTTATACCAGGGTAACTTATCCGCTTCCATATTGCACGCCTTTTTTGTAATTGAGGGGTGGGTGCATCACTCAACAAGAAAAATCAAAATTTCATTGTGGCATCAGATAAAATAAATACAACATAATATGAAATGTAAAAGCTAACAATGACAATGCAATTTTAATTGCAGCAGGGTACTATTTACTCATAAAATCAGACTTTGAAGAGAGGTATTCACATCTACCCAGGAATTCAGACTTCAGTCTTAGAGAGGTATGTACATTAGACACATTAGGACCCATCAGTTTTGAGACCACCTTGTCATTGGTTGATGGGCTTGCATGAATTGGCCAAATTATGTGCCAAGTGTCTCATTTTTTCCTAGTATCCAGAAGCAGTATTGCTATTCATATTTCATATATGTCATATTGACATGCTTTAGAACTACAGATGCAACTTTTTTGTTTATTTTAGAAAAAAAATTGAGACATGGCTAAGATTGATCCAATTTCCAGTGAATGGGTCCACAGACCATTTTTCACTGACTGCTGGGCGAAGCTTGGGGAAATCTCCAACAGTTGTTCTTGTCTCCTACAAGAAAAATGGATGATAAGCGGATGGTAAAAACGGGCAAAAAAAGGATGAAAAGGGGATCGATGGTAAATGAATAGGGGATCTGTCAGGACACTTTTCTTCTACGATCCAGCATTACATAGGACTCCATATACAGCATTGCATTGACTTAGGCTGCTGTCACACTAGCAGTATTAGGTCAGTATTTTCCATCAGTATTTGTAAGCCAAAACCAGGAGTGGAACAATCAGAGGTAAAGTATAATAGAAACACGTCACCACTTCTGTATTTATCACCCACTCCTGGTTTTGGCTTACAAATACTGATGTAAAATACTGACCATATACTGCTAGTGTGAACGCGGTCTTACTGATGGATTAATTGGCTTCTCATGTAAGTCTTTGGCGTCTGTCCATGCTTGTGTGCACAGATATGAAATATGTAATAATAGTGGTAGTATTTTAAAAGTTCTGCTGTTTAATCTATGTATACAGTATATGATGCGGGCTCCGGCGGTGAGCACGCCTCAAAACCGGGACATGTCAGCTGTTTTGAACAGCTGACATGTGCCTGTAATAGGCGCGGGCAGAATCGCGATCTGCCCGCGCCTATTAACTAATTAAATGCCGCTGTCAAATGCAGACAGCGGCCGGGTGGCCGGAAATGAGCGCATCGCTGACCCCCGTCACATGATCGGAGGTAGGCGATGCTTCAGCATTTTAACCATAGAGGTCCTTGAGACCTCTATGGTTACTGATCCCCGGCAGCTCTGAGCGCCACCCTGTGGTCGGCACCACACTGTGGTCGGCGCTCACAGCACACCTGCATTTCTGGTACATAGCAGCGAACATCAGATCGCTGCTATGTAGCAGAGCCGATCGTGTTGTGCCAGCTTCTAGCCTCCCATGGAGGCTATAGAAGCATGGCAAAAATGTGAAAAAAATAAAAAAAATATAAAATTTGAATCACCCCCTTTCGCCCCAATCAAAATAAATCAATAAAAAAAATCAAACCTACACATATTTGGTATCGCCGCGTTCAGAATCGCCCGATCTATCAATAAAAAAAAGCATTAACCTGATCGCTAAACGACGTAGTGAGAAAAAAAAATTGAAACGCCAGAATTACTTTTTTTGGTCGCCGCGACATTGCATTAAAATGCAATAACGAGCTTTCAAAAGAACGTATCTGCACCAAAATGGTATCATTAAAAATGCCAGCTAGGCACGCAAAAAATAAGCCCTCAACTGACCCCAGATCATGAAAAATAGAGATGCTACGAGTATCGGAATATGGCGCAATTTTTATTTTTTTTTACCAAAGTTTGGAATTTTTTTTCACCACTTAGATAAAAAATAACCTAGTCATGTTAGGTGTCTATGAACTCATACTGACCTGCAAAATCATAATGGCAGGTCAGTTTTAGCATTTAGTGAACCTAGCAAAAAAGCCAAACAAAAAACAAGTGTGGGACTGCACTTTTTTTGCAATTTCGCCGCACTTGGAATTTTTTTCCCGTTTTCTAGTACAAGACATGGTAAAACCAATGATATCATTCAAAAGTACAACTCGTCCTGCAAAAAACAAGCCCTCACATGACCATATTGATGGAAAAATAAAAAAGTTATGGCTCTGGGAAGGAGGGGAGCGAAAAACGAACACGGAAAAACAGAAAATCAAAAGGTCATGAAGGGGTTAAAAAGCACTGTATAACTTTGGATTTGGTGTGCTGCCTCAACTTTTTTGGAAAAGTATTTACTAGGACTTGTAAGACCTGTGAGGCGTCTTTACCCTACCTCTTAACTGTGCTGATTTTTCTATTTTTTTATTATATGTATATGTAGATAGATATTATATATATACTAGATGAAGGTTCGGTGCTATGGCGTCAGGAGGGCGGTAATGTCAGGATGGGGGCAGACTTTGCAGCGTTGAGAATCTCTGCCCCCATGTGCTCACCCACCCATCCACTCTCTCTTTCCCCATGTGCTGACTTCTCCCGTCTGTTCTCTCTTCTTTGACCTGTCTACCCCATGTGCTATCCCCTCTGTCTCTCTCCTTCCTGTGCTGTGTTCTCCCCTCAAAGCTCAAAGACAATACTGACATTACAGCAGGAGATCGCAAAGGATACATTTTGCGAGGTAAAATATTGTTTAGAAAGTCAGTGAAATATTTTACCTCACAAAATGAAATCCTCTGTGATCCCCTGCCCTAATGTCAGTATTGTCTTTTGCTTCCTCCCCTGCCCAGGAGATGTGGTATGCTCCGTACACGGTCAGACACAGACAATTTTGAAAATGTGTGTGGTGCGTACGGCGTATACAGTGTGTGTGTGTGTGGTGCGTACGGCGTATACAGTGTGTGTGTGTGTGTGGTGCGTACGGCGTATACAGTGTGTGTGTGTGTGTGGTGTGTACGGCATATATATATATAATGTGTGTTTGTGTATGTGTGTGGTGTGTACGGCGTATACAGTGTGTGGTGCGACGGTGTTCCACTGGTGGTACCGCTCAAGAGGCTGGTACCACCAGCAGTTTCCATATTGAGACACCCATCACCTGGGTGTCCCAAAATGGCGGCCGGTGAACTTCTGCCGCTTGGAATTCTGGGATCCGGACACATCTGGACGGAACAGGATGTGAAGACATTACAAGGCAAGATACTATATATATATATATATATATATATATATATATATATATATATATATATATAATCTATCTACATAGGGGTGGACATACCATTGGTGCAACTTTTGCAGCTACACAGGGGCCACAGAGGTATGAGGGGCTGGGTCACTATTGCCTCCATAACACTTGGAATTGTGCTTTATGAGGAGCTATTGGACTGCAGAGGACCCATACATTGTTCTTGCACGGAGGCTCTATTCTGTCTGTGCCCAATAAGTATATAGACACAGACCATATATGTCATATATTAGCTCAGAGGTAGTTCATCTGGTTTTAGTAAAAAAAAAACAGACAGACACCAAATTAAGAGAAATGACACGTGATGAAAGGTGCCATTTATGAGACTTGTTGAGGTTTTATGAAGATGACATTAGTGCACTGACCATCCAGTCATTAAAGAACTGCCCTGAGCCTCAGTGTTATGACCACACGATTCATTGGCTCCTCTTACTCCTAAAACTGTCACTAAATCAATCTGTTTGGCTCCTATTTTACTCTGCCTCAGGGTAGGGGGTTGGAGTAATTTACCAAATAGATCTATTAAGGTGGATCCTTGTTATTATCATCATCATCATCATCATCATCATCATCATGAGAGATCTCAAGAACAACAGAGATGGCAAAAATGCATCAAATGATACAAAACTTATCTAAAAACATTCTATATATATATATATATATATATATATATATATATATATATATATATATATATATCTGGTAAAATATATATATATATAGTACATATAACAGCAGGGATGGCAAAAATGCATCAAATGATACAAAACTTATCTAAAAAATTCTAAATATAATGTATATATAACTGGTGAATATATATATTTACAATTTTTTAGATAAGTTTTGGATCATTTGACGCATTTTTGCCATCTCTGGTGGGTGTTATATATATATATATATATATATATATATATACACACACACACACACGTTTCACTAGTTTTTGTAACGTACACATTTAATTTACAGTATTTTATATTTATTTGCATATATATATATATATATATATATATATAGTTATACAAATTTATTGTTATATATATTTTTGTGCTGTGTGTTCATTTTTAGATGTTGCATTTATGACTCTTTCTCAGACTTGCAATCCTTTTAAGCAATATTGTCCATAAGAGATTAGCTCCCCCTTGTAAGTTGTCAGCCATGAAAACTTGATTCCTGATTAAGGTCAATTATTCTGTATCAATTTAATGTATTCATTTATTTGTGATCGTGTATACAGTATACAAAAGGACATTTACATAGTAGGCAAATGCAAGCACGAGCGAACATCCCTCTATTATCTATATTATCTGCCATATGTTTCTAGATTATTTATATGAATCATCTATTAACCTTATTATGAGTACATAGATAATACACATAAAACATACAAATAGACAATTTAATAATTTAATACATGTAAAGACAAATAGTGTAAGTGTGTAATTATATCCACGTTCATAAATGCAAATGAAGAACCAATATAAATACACACACACACACACATACAGTATATATACATATAGTTTTATTATATATTATTTTATTATCTCATAAATATAATTATTTGATAAATAAATAATATATGTGTATATATACATATATATATACATACATATATACAAAACAGGTATTTATGACAATATTAATGTATTCTAACAGATTACTATATTACACATAGCATAGAGAAAAACTAATTCCAATAATAGTGAGGCAAATCTAATAATACAAGGCAAATAGCATTACAGTAAACACAAAGTTATTGAAAAATAATTTTGGAAATCAAAATGTTACTCCACATTCAGATTCTAGTATGACTGACTGCCATTCCTCTCTTCTTACATATTATCCAACTGAAAGCAGAAAGACTCTGGGGTCTGGCAGGGAGGACAGTGAATATCCAGAGAATAGAAGCCTCTTCTGCATATACCGGGGTGGACAAAGCAATGAGAGGAGTCACAACAACCTGAAGTTAATCATTACCCTACAGTCCGGCAGCAGAGAGGTTAAAAATCGATACTGATTTGCTGAATTTTCACAATTGCAGCTGCCTAATTTATCAGTAACTAATTATATCCAACCAGAACTAGCCTAGAAATAAAATATATATATATTATTATATACATATAGCCTTTTTTATTATTCACAAAGGGTTTGGTTTTCTTTTGCAAATGTGACATGAGAAATAAAAATAATAATATAAATATATACACATTGATTTAGATTACTGGTATTTACATATACATCTTTATAGCTTTAGTAATATTAAAAAAATAAAGAAAATAAATTAATTCCATAGATCAGTGGCGATTTCTCAGTTATCGAGTAAGAACTTTACACTATATACTGGTAATGTCATCATTATCAGCCACAAAGCAGACCTTGGCTCCATGCAGGAGATTTTTTCCTGCATTTATCCAGTGTAATTTTACTGCATTCTCGTTCTGCTATAATTTACTAAATAATGATTTATTTTGAATAACTGAAGGGACACATGGCAGCCTATTTATTATGGATTCAGCTCAACTGTTTTCTGCCCAGATAGAAATAAAATATACTGCTGCATATACATTATGTCTTATACACGAGATATATAATTTATTTTATTCCATCTCTCTCTCTCTCTCTCTCTCTCTCTGTATATGGTGTAAGTATATATATATATATATATACTTACACCATATACAGAGAGAGAGAGAGAGAGAGATGGAATAAAATAAATTTTATATATATATATATATATATATATATATATATATATATATATATATACACAGCATTTATTTTGTATGACTTATATAGTAGTATATACAACAGTAGCACAGCAGAGAGCAATTGGAGTGAGTGTTATGAATATATAGAGATTTAGACATAAAGCATTTACTGTGATGTGAGGCTTAATTTACCACCTTCCCTTACTGACTAAACTTTCAGCCTTTGAGCAATTTCACTTTTTATATGGGGATTGCAAATGAAAGCATTTTCCAATAGAAGATAGAATTTACCTGTGCCTTCCTGTTTCTGGGTAGGTATGGAAAGAAGGAAGAAAAAAAAAAGAAAAGCCAAATATAGATATCATATCAGGTGCAAAGTGTATATATATATATAACATGTTATATAAATATTTGCCTTTTTTACTCTTTTTCATAACTATTTCTTGAAGTGTGGCCACTATTATTTTTTTAGGTAGATAGATAGATAGTATCTAGAACGATGCTAGATAGATAATAGATATATACAGTAGATGATAGATAATAGATAGATAGATAGATAGATAGATAGATAGATAGATAGATAGATAATAGAAAATAGATACTAGACATAACAGATATATGACATATAAATAATAATAGGTAGATAATAGATAATAGATAGATACTAGAACGATGCTAGATAGATAATAGATATATACAGTAGATGATAGATAGATAGATAGATAGATAGATAGATAGATAGATAGATAGATAGAGATACTAGAAAGATGCTAGATAGATGATAGATAGATAATAGATAGATAGATAGATAGATAGATAGATAGATAGATAGATAATAGACAGATAGATGATAGAAAGATAATAGAAAATAGATACTAGACATAACAGATATATGACATATAAATAATAATAGGTAGATAATAGATAATAGATAGATACTAGAACGATGCTAGATAGATAATAGATATATACAGTAGATGATAGATAGATAGATAGATAGATAGATAGATAGATAGATAGATAGATAATAGATACTAGAAAGATGATAGATAGATAATAGATAGATAATAGATAGATAGATAGATAGATAGATAGATAGATAGATAGATAGATAGATATAGATACTAGAAAGATGCTAGATAGATGATAGATAGATAGATAGATAGATAGATAATAGATAGATAGATAGATAGATAGATAGATAGATAGATAGATAGATGATAGATAGATAATAGATAGATAGATAGATAGATAGATAGATAGATAGATAGATAGATAATTGATAGATAACTGAATATTTTAGACGAGTGTAGTAGAGAGCTGCGACTCGGAAAGGATCTGGTGAGAGTGATCTGGTGACATCTTCTCGATCTGCGCCCTTTCCGCGTCCTTTTCTTGTGTCAGCTGTAACTTGGTTCTGTCACAAGAACATTTCACGCTTAACTTCAGCCGAACAAAGACCCCTCACGCCGGACTGTGCCTCCTGTCCTGACTGCAGTTACCAACATATGATAAACTAGTGACTGAGGCAGAGGAGCTGTGGGCACACCACCCTGCAATGGGGTAATGTACAGGCAGACTGCAGCCACAAACTCCCCTTATCCTGGAGAACAACGAGGTGGAGAATTATTCTGTGAAGATGTCAGACAGTGCAGCAATAACATGTTGGAGAGCTTTCTCCTACCCTTAGTGAGTAACAGCAGCTGGATATATTCCTGACCCCTCTCACATAACACAACAGAAACAGATTTATTTTGCTCTATAATCTTCTGCAGGGAACTCATCAAAAATGTTTATTTCCTCTGCGAAAAGAACTGCAAAAAGCGTGAAAAGGAGAGATTTTTTTTAGAGGAGCCAAAGTTCCCAGAATATCAGTAACTTTGCAAACAGAGATAATAGTAAATACAAGGAAATGTCAATTGTAGGAAAACTAATCCTAAACGCACAATTAGATACTGGCATATCGCACT